>NC_141673.1:67256457-68743957 GCF_028749965.1 Puma concolor | reverse complement strand
TTACTGTGGAAAATAGAAGTGAAAATTAACTGGGGACGTATAAAAGGTTGGGCAGGGTTTAGCTGAGTTTGGAGACCACAGATCTGCCGTGGAGACAAGGGAAGGATCCTTGAGGATATTGGCAAGTGGTTGGATCCTAGAAGCTGGTGAGAGAGGGAAGTGAGAAAAGTCAGCAGGGGGTCTGGCGAACTACGAGAAAATGGATGCCTGGTCTGTTCTAGCAGAGGGCATCCTGTACTCCACTGCCTCCCTACACACTGACCTGATGCCCATTTAGACAAGGATTCCCCTGCTTCTGCTCATACACACTTATCTTTCGGGCTCAAGGTGGTCTCGGAACTCATCGCTCACAGAACCAGTGTCTTCTCATTTGCAGGCCTTCCTCCTTTTTTAGATTCTCAAACACAAAACGTGTGATCATTCACTTTCTCAAGGGCTTGATTTATTGCAGGAATACAATGGTGGTGGTGGAGAGGGGTAAAGAGTTAGTGTAATCTTCCACACTTCAAAGGCATTCACCAATCCTAGGATGACCAAGGTCACACACACACACACACACACACACACACACACACACACATGAACACTCCGGAAAACCATGTGATCACAGATTTACAGCTCTATCGTTACCCTTAAATGAACCCAGTCTCTGGGCAGTGTCCAGGGGAGCAAGGAGAGAGAAGGTAGATTGCTCATCCTGTCAGAGCATCACTGGATTGGGGCAATTATTTTAATCCCCATGATAGGAACACCTTCATATTTCCATGTCTGTACAACTCTTCCGTCTACTTAAATGGATATCCAAGGACACTATTAGTCAATATCCAATTTAACAGTTTTATAAAAAAGACAGTAACAAAATGAACTCAAGTCGAATAGATGGCCTCATATAAATGGTATCTCCAATACCTTCAGTGACCAGGCATATGACGTATGATGCTATTGTCATTTTCTTTAGAAAGAGCACCAGAAAAACTTCATCTCTAACACCCTCCCTAAGATTGCTAAATAATAGCTGATAAAATTACATCCCCACGGAGTACTCAATAACTCATTTTTTTTAAACCTTAGATAAATATATTCTTGTTTCATGGGTTTTTAAAAGGCCTTTGCCGGACAATAAAACCTGACCAACATCCTATCGCGGGGATAATTCCTGAGTGTTACTGGGGCTTTTTTGGAAACTTACCAACATATAACCAGTGAAATTTCACTTGAGTTAAAATACATTCACAGAGACTAAAAGAATGCAAATGTGACTGAATCAGAAGCACCATATTTCCTGTTTTTAGAAACTGAGTTTTAGAAGTGCTTTGCTTTTCAAAACAGGCAAACAACCCAAACAGATATAAACGCTGAAGTGTTGGCAAAGCTTGCTTCTTCTTTTGTAACTATTTATTTATTTATTTAATATTTATTTACTTCTCTCTGGTAGAAAAACTGCAACCTATACATTTGAAGACTAGAGCAAGAACCAGGATGGAGGGGGGAAAAACGAAGGACTTTGTGTAGAGAAGGTCGTAACTCCCTCCAGAGTCAAGGGAGAGACTGTGATACTCACTATCATGGGTAGAGCATTGCCTGGAAGCTGTGCCCTGCAGTCCCCATCAGCATTTGGGGACTTGCCCCCCATTTCTACCACCCCCCCTCACCCCCATGCTTGCTCTTCTCCCACCTGCTCCTCAATCCCCACCCATGTCCCCACTTCCAGCTCTCCATGTCCTGGCACAGTCTGGGAGCAGTGCCTAAGCTATGTCTGGCTCGTATCTCTGCCTTCCAGGGTTGGGCTGCCTCCTCTGGGAAGCCCTCCCTGATGCCCTGCTCCAGTAGAGCTGCTCTGTGATGGATGACCTAACGCCTGTGTCATTTCTGTGAAATGTAGAGGACATATGGCTCCCCCAGTAGAGATAGAGGATACCGCAAGGGAATGTGTGGGCAGCTGGCCGAGGAGGCAAGGAGAACCCAACACAGATGCCTGAGGAACTGACTGAAACCTCACCCTCTCTGTGATTGGAGTTCTGTCCCCTCCCCATTACCTGCTCTTGGACCTCAGTTTGCAACTGGAAGCACACAGAATGCTCAAACGTTTGTTGAATGAGTGAACCAACGGGAAGAAACCAGGGAGCCAGAGGGGGGTCTGAAAGGCCCTGGGTCTCAGTGTCTGCTCTCTAAAATGGGCTTACACATGCACTACCGGAGATTTTGAAGAGATGGTGAGGGTCTGGCCTGGGGATCTCCTCTTCCCGCAAGGCTTAACTGAGGCATTGTTTGCCCCAGGAAGCCTTTTTCATTCCCCCACTTTGCCAGACACAGGGTCCAAGGTCCCTGATGACCTGGAGAGGGGGAACCATGCATAAGCCTGGTTGTTGGAGGGTAGTTATTGGCATGCTCCCTCAAATCGTATAGTTGTGGAAAAGTAAAATGCTCTTTGTTTTTCTTTGCATGTTCTTGGTTTTTGCTTTCACTCGATGGAAAAATGAGATTTTCATCCTGAAAGCCCCTCAAAATGGACCAAGTTCAAAAAGTTCCATTGCAAGACAGTAAGAGTCAGGGAAGCAGGGTGGCCTCATGGGCTTTGCTTCAAAAAAAAAAAAAAAAAAAGACTTGTAAAGTTAAAAACAGTTTTCAAAAATCCTTTTAAAACACTCTTCTCCGATAAAAAGTTCTTCCTGCTAGAGTTGGAATCTGTACTTCAAGAGTATTTTTTGTGTTCTAGAGTGAGACCTGGAATATATCCGGGAGCAGACCCTCCTTTTATTCTATAGGAAACCAGTTCTGTGGGCCAGTTTGATTATAGATGTATAAGACTTTCCATTTTTTTGTGGGAAATTCCCACAGAAAGCCTGAAAACAATAAAGTGATACTAATGCAGATGTTTCAGAATGATGTGTTGAGCACTTTCCTTAGTGGCGTACCTTGGTATGTATTTTTGACAGAAGAAGTCTTGGCGGAATCGGAGCCATGGCAGACGCTCACATAGAAATTGGGCCCCACGGGGGGATTTCAGGCCAGAAGACACGGGCAAAGATCTTAGCAAGATGGCGGCAGTCTCAGGCTCCAGGAGGAAGAATACCATTAGAGGATGATCTATAGAAGGGTATGGCTAAGGACTTAAGAGTAGTGATATTTGGATCCTTTTTGACCATACTGCAGCCCATGCAGTAGTCTGCAAACCTTTGATGAAGTGAAAAAAGAAAAACACCCTGACCTTATTTAGCTATGCTGTGGAGAAATAAAAAGATGCCTGCACCCACGTGTGGGGTGCAGGTGTAAGGTAGAAGCCCCTGCATCCTGGACAACGCATTCCACGAGAGGGGAGCAACGGTCTGGGGGAAAAAATGTCTGGCTAAAGAGACAAATGCGGCGGAAACATCTTTGTGGGACATGTGTGCCTCCTTTAAGGCATCAGAGATGCTTGGTGAGGGCCACTGGATAACCTGGACTGCACGCAGTTGTTCAAGTCGGGAGCTTGGATTCAATAATGGGTATTAAAGGAAAAGTTAACCTTGAAAGGCTAAGGGTGGTGGGGAAATGCGAGACACCCAGGGAAGAATGAATGGCCAGAAGAGAAAAGACCGTGGTATTGCTGACTCTGGAGCACCACTGCACATCTTTCTCTTAGACCTTAAAGGGAAAAGCTGGCCGTTCCGATTCCTATAAAGGGGCGAGTATTTTGCTAGATACAATCTTATTTTCATTTCTTCTCTGTTGTGACTGAAATACTAATTATAAACATTTGGGCAAGAACAATTGATACTCAGATTCTTAAAGAATTAAATGTATTTTCTTTTCTCTTTTCTTTCTTTCTTTAAATGTTTATTCATTTTTGAGAGATAGAGCGCGAGCGGGGGAGGGTCAGAGAGAGAGGGAGACACAGAATCGGAAGCAGGCTCCAGGCTGTGAGCTGTCAGCACAGAGCCCGACGTGGGGCTCGAACTCATGGACCCTGAGATCATGAGCCGAGCGGAGGTCAGGCACCCAACTGGCTGAGCCAGCCAGGTGTCCAAAATTAAATGTATTTTAAGATTGAAAATATTCTTCCAATACACATGCAAAGACAGAAAAATCAGACTCTGTATTTCTTTTGGTATTGACTTGTACCTACATATTTTCCTGTCATCCAGACATCGTAGCTCAAATGCCTACAAGAAGCCAATACTGCCTATTTAATATAAAATAAGATAAAAAGCCTACTTCAGAGAGTTGCGTGTTATTTGATTTTAAATAAAACTGCAAATTCCCAGATGGTCAGGTCTAACCCAGGCAGAGACTTATTAAAATAATGCATAAAGTCTGAAGAAAGCAAATAAGACGTAAAAGCAGAAAGAATAATTATTAGGGGGCACCTGGGTGGCTCAGTCGGTTAAGTATCTGACTTCGGCTCAGGTCATGATCTCACGGTTTGTGAGTTCGAGCCCCTCATCGGGCTCTGTGCTGACAGCTTGGAGCCTGGAGCCTGTTTCAGATTCTGTGTCTCCTTCTCTTTCTCTGCCCCTCCCCTGCTCACACTCTGTCTCTCTCTCTCTCTTTCAAAAAAAAAAAAAAAAAAATTTAAAAAGTTTAAAAAAAATAATCTTATTAGAACACTGGTTCATAATTTCCCTGGAATGCTAGTGATCTGAAGTAATCTAAGGAAATGTTTACTTTGGTCAACTTGCAACTTAATATTAACCTAACCTAGTTGATTTGAAGTATTAACACGAAGTCAATGAAAGAAACATCTGTGATGAAGTCATGGATTTAATATTCCCACTGCAGTGAACAACATGCATAAAATTTTGCTCTAAAACACCACTGCCAAGCACTATGGGGGCCGCTCCTCTCTCTTTGTCTGCAGCAAACACAATTTAACCTAAATTGTAGGTTTTAGCGAACTAATATTTTTAATGAATCAGGAGCTAGAAGACCGTGAAGCCACCAAAATGGATATTCAAATGAGTCCTTATGCAAGTATTTATTGAGTGCCTTTTATGGGAGGGCACAGAACTAGATGCTGGACTTGAAGATGTGTGCACAACATGTGTCATTTCTGTCTCACAAGCCTGATTGTCTACCCTGACATTAAAGAACTCAATGCAGTTATACGAAAGTGTGTGGGTGACCCAGATGTGGTTGACATGAAGGAAGAGGCATCAGGGAAGTGTGGGCAACCACAATGCCCTAACCTACATCTAACTGGAGTCCCTGAATAAGAAAGGGAGACATAGAAAATATTTGAAGACATAATGGCAGATTTTTCTTAACCAAATTTGATGAAGCTATAAACACACAGATTCGAGACATTCAACAAATCACAAGCACAAGAAACATAGATGAAACTACACAAGACACCTCATAATCAAAGTTTTCAATAAAGCAATAAAAAAGGGAGAAACCTAAAAATAGTGGGGGTCCCGGAACATTACATACAGAGCTAAGGAAGACAGCAAATTGGTAGTCAGAGACAGTGCAAGCAAGCAGACCGTGGAACAACATCTTTAATATATTGGGGAAGGTGTGCCTGGGCTCAGTCGGTTAGGCATCCGACTTCCTCAGGTCATGATCTCACGGTTTGTGAATTTGAGCCCCGTCTTGGGCTCCGCGCTGACAGCTCAGAGCCTGGAGCCTCCCTCTCTCTCTGCCCCTCCCTCTCTGTCTCTTTGTATCTCAAAAATAAATATTAAAAAAAAAAAGTAAATACTGGGGGCAAAACACCTGCCTACTGAGTATAATTCTATATCCAGCGGAAATATATTTCAAAAATGAAGGCAAAATATATTTTCAGACATATAAGAGCTGAAATAATTTATCACCAAGAGAGCTGCGCTACAAGAAATGTTAAAAGAAGTCCTTCAGGCAAATGAAAAACGATACCAAATTGAAGTGTGAATCTACACAAAAGAATGAAGAGTCCTGGAAATAATACTATTAAATAATAATTTTCTTATTAATTAAATCTTATTGAAAGATACATGACTGTTTAAAGAAAAATCATAATATATTGTAGGGGTATAAAATATGTAGAAATAAAATATATGATAATAATAGCGTAAAGAAAATGGAGGGGAGAAATAGAGGTACATAGATACATTGTTCTCATACTTTACGTGTTATGGTGTGATGTCACTGTAAGGTAGGCTGTGATACATTAAAGTTGTATACTATAAGCCCTAAAGCAACCACTAAAAACACAATAAATAGTTATATCTAATAAGTTCACAAAAGAGATCAAATGGAATCAATAAAAAATTAATCCAGAAGAAGGCAGAGAAGAAAGAGAAACAGGAAAAAGAACAGATGGAACAAATAGTAAAAGCAAGATGACAGGTTTAGACACAACCACATCCACAACCTATTAAATTTAAATGATATACACATCCCAAATGAAAGTCAGAGATTGTCAGATTGCATTGAAAAAAACAAAACCCCAAACCCAATTATATACTGCCTACAAGAAACACACTTTAAAGTTTATTATTTATTTTGAGACTGAGAGATGGGGGGCAGGGGCGGGGGGGTGGGGTGGGGAGGAATCCCAAGCAACCTCTGCAGTGCAGAACCTGATGTAGGGCTGGAACTCACGAACCATGAAATCATGACCTGAGCCAAAACCCAGAGTCAAATGCTTAACTGACTGAGCCGCCCAGGCACCCCAAGAAACATACTTCAAAATATAGAGACAAAAATAGGCTAATAGAAAAGGATGGGGGAGGGCACTTGTTGGGATGAGCACTGGGTGTTGTATGTAAGCCAATTTGACAATAAATTATGTTAAAAAAAAAAAAGGATGGGAAAAGATACATGTATTATGCTAACAAAAGTCAAAGGACAGCTAAGGTGGCTGTGCTAATACCAGATAAAGCATATTATCTGGGATAAAGAAGGTCATTTCATACTGATCAAGGAGACAATTTATTAGGAGGGAATAATAATCCTAAACAATTACGTACTAATAACAGAGCTTCAAAATATATGACACACACGCAAAATGAGAGTACCAGAGTAATCCACAATTACGGTCAAAGATTTAAACAATACTATACGCCAACCTGACCTAATTGACAACTTGTGTAACATCGCACCCAGGATCAGCATAGTAAACATTCTTTTCAAGTGAAGAATATTTACACAAAATATTTACCAAGATATGCTGTATTTTGGACTGTAAATCAAGGCTTAATAGACTTTAAATCATTCACATTGCATAGAGTATGTTCCATTTGTGGTAAAATTAAATTATAAATAAATAGCTGAAACCTATCTGGGAAAATCCTCAAATATTTGGAGGCTAAGTGACATAATTCTAAATGGCCATGGGTTAAATAGAAAGTCAAAAGGAAAATTAGAAAGTATTTTGAACCGAATGCAAATGAAAGCACAGCATTTTAAATTTGTGGGAGGCAGCTAACATAGTACTTAAAAAGAAGTTAGCAGCATTAAATGTCCATAGGAGAAGAGAGATCTCAAACAAATGGCTTCAGTTTTCACCTTAAAAAAGAAAACAAGTGTAAGCTAAACTTGAAGTAAGCAGAAGAAATAATAAAGATCAGGGTGAAAGCCAATGAAATACAAAACAGTATAAAACCATCAATAAAACCAAAAATTAGTTCTTCAAGAAGATTGACAAAACTAATAAACCTCTAGACTAATCAGGAAAACAAAAAAACTGAGCCATAAATTACCTATATTAGTCAAGAGGTGACATCACTATAGACACTACATCACTATGGATACTACATATATAGACATTACCAAAGAAAATATTATGAAAAACTTTGTCAATAAATATCATAACTTAGATGAAATGACACAAACTACCAAAGCTCACTTAAGAATTAGATAGCCTGAAGATTTCTATATCTATTAAAGAAACTGAATTTTGGGGTGCCTGGGTGGCTCAGTAGGTTAAGCGTCCAACTCCTGGTTTTGGCTCAGGTCACGTTCTCACAGTTTATGAGTTGGAGCCCCAAGCTGGGCTCTGTAATGGCAGTGTGAAGGCTGCTTGGGATTCTGTCTCCCTGTCTCACTGCCTTGCCCCTGCTCACTCTCTCTCTCTCTCTCAAAATAAATAAAAATGAACTTAAAAAAAGAAAAGAAATTGAATTTTTAGTTAAAAACCCACCCACGGATCAGCAGAATGCTGGTTTAATATTTGCAAAATGCTATTCCCTATTACATTACACACAGTCTAATATTAACTGTGTTTAAAAAATACATGGAAAAAGGACTGGCAGGAAATACTGAAATGTTAACAGTGGTTCTCACTGATTAAATCTTGACTAGAGGATTCCATTTTCTCTTGCATAAGTGTCTGTATTTTACAAAGCTTTCACAGTGAGTGTTTTCTACTTACATATACAGAGATAAAATTATTTTTTTAACTGTCTTAAGCTCAGAAGTATTAAGCGGTGTATATGAACTTGAGCAGATCTGTATTTGAAGAGAAGGTATCCTCCCTTGAAAATATAAGCCCATGGAAAATGCTCTAGATATTAATCATTATTTCCACCCTGGTTCACCTGGGAGATGTACACCTTTACAAAGAATTGTTTCCTGACACAGTGTCTTCTCCAACTTTTAAAAATTAAACCTCAGTCCAGTGTAGATTTGACTCTTTTGGGTAAGAAAGAAGGGCTCTTAAATAGAGATTGTAAAAGCCCCAAATTAACACAATCCTCAAAGAAATGGCAGGCAGGCTAAGTTCAAGGTTGCTGGTGTCCCTTTGCTTGTAGGATCAATGTAATATCAGGTTTTGGAGAATCTATCTTGGAGTGACAACACATTTATCAGTGAGTCTATACATGTGACACTTGAGTAAACAGGCAACAGATAGAAGGAAGTTCCCACAGCTGCTGGTGAACTCGATGTCCTAGTGAGGCATTCCACGTACCCTGGTTTGATAAGCTACTGATTGAAAACCTTGGTCTGTGTGGCTGCTGTGACCAGAGGTCAAAGTGAGATGCAAAAGGGAAATGCCTTCTTCACACCTGATAACACTCACTTTTCTTGTTTCCCTTCACCACCTCAGAAGACTACCAAGGTAATTTTTTGGTTGGTGCTAAAAGAGTATTTCGTCCCAACCAAGCAAGCACTTAGCCATTTTTAAGTTAATAAGACATGGTAAAAACAAAACAAAACAAAACAAAACAAAACAAAACAAAACACTGCCTCTCAGATCTTCACAAGTGTCTTTGGAGTTAGGGAATACTTTCCACAGCTCGATTATATCTATCCCTAACGAGCTGTGTCCTTCAGCAAGCCATTGATCTTCCCCAACCAGCAGATTCCTAAGATAAAGTGAGGATTTAGAGTAGATGGTGTCCCATTTCCCTTCGATCTCCAACAGTCAGAGACACTGAGTATTTGAGATTGATCCGTAGAGGGTCATTATGACCCATTCAGCCTTCCGATTCAATTATTTCGCTCAATTGGTCTTTCTTAATAATAAGACCAAACAACTCAGACAAATTTCCAGGTTAAGTTTCAACAATACCTAAGTGACCTCCTCTCAATTTCTTGTTAAAATACCCATGAAAATATACAAAAAGATACAGATCTGACACCAGCTTTGTAAAGTAAAAATAAGAGAAGGAGACATGTCAAAGGTCAGAGGGACTTTCCGCTAACTGCATCGTTGATGGGGAGGCATTGAGAAACATATTCTTGGACGGCACAAACACTACCCTTTGAACCAGAGCAGCAAGAACAACCCCAAAGCAAGAGGAAGACTTTGACTCTCCCCCACTGCCTGCCCTTAACTCCAGGACAAGGGGAGGCACTGGCCAGAAAAAGGAGAGTTGTTATCTGAGCCAGGCAAAGTCATCACCTCTCTTTTTCCCCAATCAACAATTCCATTTTGATATCCGTGTAGAAACTACATTACCCAGTGTGCTGCTCAGCCTGAAGCAGAGGAGGTTGAGTCTCAGGGTGATTAAAACCAGGTAGGGGTGGAGACAAGAATCGTATAGAAAATTGTGTGTGTGAGTCTTGGGCAGGGGTAGGAGAGCTGCTTTTCATGGACACTCTCAGAGGAATCATGCTTCATTCACTGTCAGAAATCCCAGCTCCTCCCAGCAGATGTATGCTGTGCTGATAAGGTATCATGTGTAGGACCTTTACTCCTCTTTGGCTAGAGAGGGGAAGGAGAAACTGCCAGTTCCAGAGTGAGCAGTGAGGGAAACTAAGAGCAGTTCATTCACCCTGCCTGCTGGTAACCCAACACTGACGTCTATGAAATTATTCAGGAACAACAGAGGAAAACTATTTATACTAAAGAGTCAAGGGAGAGCGTAGTTTTTAAAATTATTGCTAGGAAACCAAATAGAGTAACTCTTTATTTTAAACCAATGGCTTCCATGTTTTTACTAGATAAATATTCATGGGCTTTTTTAGTGTTTGGGAGCCATGTCCTCGTGACCCTGCTCACACGGGTTGTTTCGAGCATAGCTTTTTTGCAAGAATTATCCAGTTACTGGTTTTACTAGCATAACCATTTCACCTTTAATGGTTCTGTCAGTTGGAATATAGCCGTTGTAATTCATCAACTCTGTGATTGAATGTATTCTTAATTTGAAAGTAAAAACCAATGGAGATTTCTGACGCGTTCAATAATGCATTAGACACAGTACAGAATGTTACCGGAAGGATTTTGTTCTGCCTTTTCTTCAACGGGGCCTGGTGAAAGGATGACTGCAATAGTCTAAGCTGTTACATCATCGCAATCGAGCCGGTGCTAGAAAAGTTGAGAATCTACATAGTTTCTTACCAAATAACAACACGAAGAATCGAAAGGCAATTCAGAACTCTCACATTTTGCACTTTCCTATCAAGACAGCAGATAGCTATATTTTAGATCTTTTATTTCTCCGCCTAAATTCAGATAACAGAATGTTTCAGGAATGTTAATGATTAAGAGACATCCCCCTTTCCTGTCCTTTGAATGCTTTCCCTGTAGGAATCCAGAGGTTGCAGCAGCAGTGGTCATAGCTAGCCCTGGTTGAACACACACTGTTCATTCAACCATGTGGCATGCACTGTGCTCAGCTTTTCACACGCATGTTCTCATATAATCTTGTTTCTTCTTCCAAGATTTTATCCACATTGAAGTTAGTTAACATACAATGTAATACCGATTTCGGGAGTAGAATTTAGTGATTCATCACTTACATATAACCCAGTGCTCGTCACAAGTGCCCTCCTCAACGCCCATCACCCATTTAGCCCATTTCACTCCCCTCCTCCCCAGCAATGCTCAGTTTGTTCTCTGCAGTTAAGGGTCTCTCATGGTTTGCCTCCCATGATAATCCTAGGAAATAGGTATGTGATAATCTCCATTCTATACATAATAGATGCCAATATCAAACATCCCGGAGAATGTTCTTTGAGAAAGAAAATCTGTAAGACTACAAAGGTATTGTTTCATAGAACGTTATGGTAAATTAAATCTTATGTGTGATCAGAGAGTTTCTATGTTTAATTCATTAATGAATTAAAATAAACAAATATTTATTGTGTGCCTACTATGACAATTTTCTACGCAATCAGGGGTATGGCAATGAACAAAACAAATAATGCCATCACAATAAATATGAGTGATGAGTAGACACAGGCCATAAATAAGCAGTGAACAAGTTGTAGTTTCTGTAAGTAGAAATAAAACACGATAAGGGATTTGATGGTGATGTAAAGTGATAAGAGATATGGAGGGTGCAGAAATGGTGGCTGCAATGGTTTCTCTGAGGAGATATTTTTTAAGCTGAGAACTCAATGAAGTGAGGGAACCAGGCAAGTGAAAATGTGAGGCAAAGGATTCCAGACAGAACAAAGAGCAATTGCAAAGACCCAGGGGTGAAAACAGACTTGATAAGTTCAAGGACCAGAAAGAGGGCCACTGAGGCTGGATCTAATTTAGCAGGAGGAAGGCTGAAGAAAGTTTGGACTTTAAGTCTGATAAGGACTTTGGATTTTATTCTGTGTGGGATGGTAAGCATGCTAGGTAGTCATCCAAATCTCTGTTCTCTTTCTCCTGGGCACAGAGCCAGAACAAATGTCACAGTATGTATTGCCCTTAGATGTGTCCTATGAATGAGAACCGGGCAAGGGAACATGAGTGGAAGTGATGTGCCCTACTTCCAGGACTGGCCAATAAAAATCACCCACACATGCATCTTAGCGCGATTTCTCCCTTCTTGTTCTCTGGGATGGAAATGTTGATGACAAACCTTAAATATATATGTTAAAGAAGACAGAGCCACCATCACCTGGAACCCTAATGACCATGTTGAGAAAAGTCTGGCCAACAGCCCGTTCACTCTCCCAAAATGCTTATGTAAAAAAAAAAAATGAACTTCCATTTTGTTGAGTGTATTTGGGTCATTTTATTACCACAACCTAGTCTACCATAACACCCCTGAATATCCATTCTCCCTTTTTGCTATTTTGATAGAATCCATACTTTCCTGCTCAGTAATAAATCTCAAAGATATTTCTAAGCCCCGCTTGCAGTTAAATGTGGCAACACAACCAATTACTGGCCAATAGGATGTGAGTGTAAGTAATATGCTTATTTTCAAGGTTATAGCTTTATAGAAAGGAACATGCCCGCCTCTTTCCCACTTCCTACTGACCTGAAAGCAGATGTGGTAATACTGATGCATCTTGAACCACATGGATGAGGGGGACACGTTATGTATAGAAGAACAATAAGATATGGGTCACCAGGGTCTCTGACCTGTGGAGTCCTCATTAACAGCCCTTTAGTCTCGTTAAACTACAGTTATTTGGGAGTCTCAATGTCGACAGTTACCTATATGCTAAATAATCCAGAGTCACTAGAAGGTTTAATGTAGGGAAGACATAATTAAATATAATCTGGCTTATATTTGAAAACTCTGGTTTCTGGGTAAAAACAAACCGTGGGGGCGAGCATAGAAGCAGGGAGACCAGTTGAAGGCGATTGCACTGATCTAGGTAAGATGATGGAGCAGGCTGAGGGAAGTGATGGGATTCAGGATGTTTTGCAAGATTGAAACAATTTTATCTGATACAGATGTGAGGTAAGGTGGTTGCCAGAAAGAGAAGAGGAGAGAATGACTCCATGGTTTCTGTTTTGAGCAATTGTGTGAATGGTGGTGAAATAGGGAACATTAAGGAAGAAGTAAGATTGGGGGGTTGGGAGGGGAATTGAAAGTTCTTTTTTGGCTACTTATCCAAGGGGAGATGCCAAGTGAGTTTAGGAGCATCCAGTCTGGGGTTTAGGTACTAGAAACATAAATGCAACTTAATGCGTTTCTAACACAATGTAATAGTGTAATCTCAAGAGGTCCGTCTAGAGTCCAGAATACAGGTAAAATACAACCGTGGGAGGTTAGCCCAACGTAACATTGGATATTTTCTTTTTTTTTTTTAATTTTTTTTTTCAACATTTATTTATTTTTGGGACAGACAGAGACAGAGCATGAACGGGGGAGGGGCAGACAGAGAGGGAGACACAGAATCAGAAACAGGCTCCAGGCTCTGAGCCATCAGCCCAGAGCCTGACGCGGGGCTCGAACTCACGGACCGCGAGATCGTGACCTGGCTGAAGTCGGACGCTTAACCGACTGCGCCACCCAGGCGCCCCAATGGATATTTTCTTAACTGGCAGTAAAATAGGACTTAACACTTAGTATTTTTATTTATTTATTTTTAATATTTTTTTCATGATTATTTATTTTTGAGAGAGAGAGAGTGAGACAGAGCATGAGCCGGGGAGGGCCAGAGAGAGGGAGACACAGAATAGGAAGCAGGCTCCAGGCTCCGAGCTGTCAGCACAGAGCCCGAGGCGGGGCTGGAACCATGAACCGTGAGATCATGACCTGAGCCAAAGTTGGGAGCCCAGCCGACTGAGCCACCCAGGCACCCCTATTTTTATTTATTTTTAATTGACATGTAGGTAATTGGTACTCAGCTCTGAGTCCTTGAAGAGATGGCATACTATTTTAAAGCAAATAGAGAGGGAAAAGAATTATTGGCCTGATACCCAAGAAGACCATAGATAATTATCTTTTACTGATTTTTAATCATGTTAACTATGGAAGTGTTACTGTCTGTCTTGCACAGTCTCCCAAAGAGGAGAAAAGCCTTTACTACTGGGAGCTATTCTTGCTAAAGAACAGAAGGAAATGGCATTGCACCTCCAAGGGCACAAAGTAAAAGTGATACCTCTCCCCCTTCATCTCCCGTTCTCTCAGTGGATTCGTATTCTCTGGGTAATTATTATCTATTGACTCTGTTTTTATTAACCTCACCACTAACTGCCTAAACTTGCCACAAGGCATTGAATTGTATGTTTTCCCAAGGCTCTGGGACTCATAAAACCTATGCGCACAATGGGTTTAACTATATAGACTTGAATGACCTTTCTCAGTTAATGTAAATAGAAATTTACAAGTCTGCTCAATATTTTTGAAATGGCTAATGATGCAAAGATGGAGTTTTGAATGGTGCAAGACCAAAATCAAAATAGACTATTAAATTGTGAGCATTCCTGAGTGGCAAAAAAGAAGACCTATATTATTTCCAATTATTTTCTCTCTCCCATATTCAATCCTGCCTTAATTTCTTTTGCTACTTGATATCATCTAAATCCGTAGGTCCTTGGATACAGCTTCCTAGGGAAGCTGTAACAAATTACCACACATGTCATCGCTTAAACAACAGAAATGGATTCTCTCCTTATTCTAGAGGCCAGAAATCAAGGTTTTGGCATGGCTGCACTTACTATGAAGGCTCTAGGGGAGAATCCTTCCTTGCCTCTTCCAGCTTCTGGTAGCTCCATGCATTCAGTGAAGTGTGGTTGCCTAATTCTAATCTCTGCCTCTGTCTTCGCATCTCTGTGTCTCTTATAAGGATACTGTCACTGAATTTAGGGCTCACCCAAATACTCCAGGATGATCCCATCTAGAAATCCTTAGGTTAACTGTATCTATAAAGACTCTTTCCAAACAAGGTCACATTCATAGTTTCTGGGGACCAAGACATATCTTTTGGAAAGCCACCATTCAACCCACTACAATCTTAAATCTAGACCAATCACTAGCACCACCTAGGTAACTTTATAAAATGCAGATCCCTAGGTCCCATCCTTAAAGATTCTGATTCCATGGACCCAATTTGTGTGCATGTTTGAGTTTTATAATGGAAGATGAGAACTAATTAGGGTTAAAAAACCACAATTCTCTGGGTAATGTTGATGGTTGTCATTCCCCAATCCTTTCAATAGTTTGATTTTTGAAAATGTCATTTTTATCTGTTATATCATCAATGCAGTGAAAAACAATGTGATATCAAGAATACCAAGAAGAGGGGAATTTCTGGGCTTAGGAATCATAGAAGCCTGAGTTTGAAATCTGGCTCTGTCTTGTCCTACTACCTAAATTCTCCAAGTTTCAATTTTCTCATCTATGGAGTGGAAATCTTTATTTACATCAGAGCATTAATAGGATTTATGAGATAATTTATATAAAACTCCAACACATGCTTAGTGATCAACTCAGTGAAAACTATTATTATCAAAAGATAGATTTGGCAGTCTACTTGATTCCATACGGTTAAAATATATTTACCTAAAATAACTTATTAATCATGTATCATGTTTTACACAACTTTAATATATAAAAGAATAGTCTTTACCAGTTTTGGGATTGTTAAAATAGTGAGAGAATGTAGTAGAAAATATTATGTTTTTACCTGCCACAGTGATGATTTGGCAACTACCACACTATTTCCCAAATCCTGAGTAAATGAAAAATCTTCAATGTTCATTTGATTCAGTGATTGCCCCTAACTCCCTGCTATGGACTAAACTGTGGCTGACCCCCCAACAACAACAACAAACCATATATTTAAGGCCTAACCCCCCATTGTGACTGTATCAGGGGATTAAATGATAAATGAAGTCATAATGGTGAGCTATAATAAGACTGTAGCCTTAGCAGAAGAAGGGAGTTATCTTGCTTTCTTGTTCTCTCTCTCTCTCTCTCTGACATTTGAGGACACATCAAGAAGGAAGGTGTCTACAAGCTAGGAAGAAAGATCTCACCAGAAATGGAAGTGGCTAATACCTTGATCTTGGACTTCCCAGCCTCCAGAACCATAAGAAATAAATTTCTGTTGGTTAAGCCATCTAGTCATTGGCATTTTGTTATGGTAGCCGGAGAAGACTAATACAGCCCCCATTCTGCCTACACCCTCTTTTAGCACTATCCTGAAAGGCTATGTCCTCAGAGTTTTGATGAATATTCTCCAGGCCTGATACTTCTCCTTATTCTAATAGGTGGCAGCAATAGAGGACTAAGGGGCAGGCAACAGGACCTATTTCCTAGAGATGAGTGTGGAAGAAGCCCAGCTCATCAAGCATAAATTGAAATCATTATTATAGATTTCTTTAATGGGAATATCAGATCCATAGTTTCTCTTAAATCAGAATCAATACTTTTTTCCTTGAGTAGTTTTTTTTTTTCTTTTTCCATGAGTGAATTCCTCTATCAACAGGTGGGTTTATTGTTCATCCCCTGTTCTAGAAGCTTCAAGATTCATCATTGTTTTCAGAATAGTATAAAGACTCATCAATTCATGGTTACAAAGGCCTACCTTAACCTTGGCTCCTACTCTTTTTTACGTGAACTTTCCATCAGGTCAACTGGTGCACTGATGTCCTACTGGCCCGTTTTGTTCTTCCTACCTCCACACATTTTTGCGTCTCATTCCCTCTACTTCACATGCTCTTCTAGCCCAGTCACACAGATCTAATCTAAACAGCACTTCTGAATTCACCTCCTACCCTTTCTGAAAAGGTTTTGCTGATCACTCCACTTTTTTATATTAATCAAGATAACTTTATTTCATAAATGTATAATGCTAAGCTGTCACAACTCTGTACTGAAAGTGCAACCATTCAGTACCATTAAGCAGAATTAAAAAGGGTACAAAATATGAAGACATGTAAGAACTAAGTAATTGTTCAAGTTTTTATTTTGATACACAGTGTGAGATGAGAACTTTTAAATCAACTGAATTCAATGGAAAATGAAATGGCAAATAAATTAGACCTGTGTTAAAATAGAAGATCAGCTAAATGTCCAAAATTAAGGATATAAGGGCCTGGGGTACCTGTGTGGCTCAACTGGTTAAGCGTCTGACTCTTGATTTCAGCACAGGTTATGATCTCAAGGTTTATGAGATGGAGCCCTGTGTCAGAACCTGCTTGGGATTCTCTCTTTCCCTCTCTCTCTCTCTCTCTCTGCCCCTCTCCTCTTTGTTCTCCCTCTCATAAATAAACAAATAAACATTTAAAGGATATAAGAGCCAAAGATAAAGTTAGATTCCACAGTCTCCTTTAAGAGGTCAAGGTGGGTCAAACACAACTTGGTTGTAAACTGGTCCAGAGCTCAAGAGCATATGGGGATGCTTACCAGGGGTGGTGATGGTTATCAGGGACACTTTTTCTTGGTGCTACTTGATAATGTCCTCAGGTAGAATCACCTCTGCTGCTTCAGCTACATTCAAAAAACTTGTCACTTTGCTTAGGAACTTTCTGTTATACTCAGTATTGCCACATCTCTAATGGCACCTTTCCGCATATCCAGGAAGGATATGTCTTCATTGACTCATATTGGGTTTTTTTTTTTTTTTTTTCCTTCCCGTGTCACACCAATCCCAGCATTTTGCACAGGGTTAACATTAAAAAAATGTTGATATAAATATATCTGTCTACATAAAGGTAAATGGGAAAAAGAATGACAGCTTTAAATGACCTTGTAAGGCCTCTTCTGACTTGAGATGCCCTGATTCTATGAATTTTGAAGTGTATCAAAACACAGTGCACAGAGGCGTCTCAGTGTTGAACAATAATGTTCTTTAAAGTAGCTACTGCATTTCCCACATTTTTTCCATTGTCTCGAAGAAGGCTTGATAAGCCCACTAAAATGATTTGGAATTCATCCAGGCCTTGTGAGCCCATTGTTTGCAGTTTTCTAACTGGCACTTTATAGTCATTGGACCCAAAGGAGCCAGTCTGAAAACTTGTTGAAAATGGTGGAATTTTCCAGTTGTGGAAAATGCTAGCGATTCAGAGACATCTCACTCCTGTGTATGTCCCAACAAAAGGTTAATGTGAATGCAATTGCCTGTCGAAATTTCCAACTATAGAATGGTTACCTTTTTTTGAGGATACCTCAAGGTTGTTGTATACAGTCTCAAATTAATGTTCAATTTAGATGATCTTAACCAAAAAATGAAGCCCAAAGAATCTTCTTTCTTGATTCAAACTTGAACATTATACTTCTTCAATTCTCCTTTCCATACATTGGCTCCATATATGAGAGGTTAATGCCTTTGTGGGACAGTGACATGGAGAGAAGTCCATGTTGGCAACGCTGGGAGGCACAGAGGCTGAGTGATTTCGGGGACATCCAAATCCCTGTTGTTTCCAAATATAACCTCTTCTGGTCTTCACTCAGCCCTAAGTTTCCACGTTTTGACAGTATTTATTTGATAGTAGTTTTGATGTTTTATGCATCGATTTAAAATAAACATGCAGGGGCGCCTGGGTGGCGCAGTCGGTTAAGCGTCCGACTTCAGCCAGGTCACGATCTCGCGGTCAGTGAGTTCGAGCCCCGCGTCAGGCTCTGGGCTGATGGCTCAGAGCCTGGAGCCTGTTTCCGATTCTGTGTCTCCCTCTCTCTCTGCCCCTCCCCCGTTCATGCTCTGTCTCTCTCTGTCCCAAAAATAAATAAATGTTGAAAAAAAAAATTTTTAAAAAATAAATAAATAAAATAAAATAAACATGCATACACATATATACATGCACATACACATACAGAAGTGAAATGCAAAATTTAAAATGTTATGGAAGTAGACAAATAGTCCTGAAAAAGAAGAAGAAAGTAAACTTCTAAAATCCTGTTTAAAATTTTCATTTGGGGGGCGCCTGGGTGGCGCAGTCGGTTAAGCGTCCGACTTCAGCCAGGTCACGATCTCGCGGTCCGTGAGTTCGAGCCCTGCGTCAGGCTCTGGGCTGATGGCTCAGAGCCTGGAGCCTGCTTCCGATTCTGTGTCTCCCTCTCTCTCTGCCCCTCCCCCGTTCATGCTCTGTCTCTCTCTGTCCCAAAAATAAATAAACGTTAAAAAAAATTTTTTTTCATTTGGTTTGTCCCCATGTAAACCCCTAAATCTTTTCTGCCCAAAATCTTAAGAACCAAAGCATGTCTTTATATTTCTGTTTGCCCAGGGTTATATTAATATCTACCATTCTTATGAGCAATACAGCCTTCATGAAATCTCTCCATCCCCTCCTCTTGTCTCCTAAACCCAGTCTTTGTTCAGCATAACATCTCTTGTTAGAATTTTAGAAACAACTTTCAGATCTCCCAGCCTCTACTTTCTCTCCATTTCCATCCAGAGCTAAACCAGATCCTCTGCTCTGCTTAGCAACCCCCAAAGCTCTGTACTGCTCATCTCCTTTGAGTAGCCTGCAGTGCCTTTGTGTGAAGTCCTACACAACTCCCAAATGCTTAAGCGTTCTGCATTCCGGGTCCCAAGATCTTCCCAGTATGCCACCTACCCCCATAGGATTGTGGAATCCAAGTTCTGACTCTGAGGCAAGGGGCGAATAGAAGTTGTGTTCCATGTGGCTCAGTTCCTCTTTACCCCACTTTGTCCAGCTAGCACAAAAAACTCTGGCCACAAGGTGCCACTGATGATCCCCACCACCTCTGCCATTGTCTTTCTAAGTTTGTCAAAAGGGCCCAAGTCTGGTAGGTCAGACTCAAATTTAGAATTAGGCTTCCACACAGGAATTTTGAAGAGCCACTCCCATTTTCCCACACTGGGTCTATCTACCACCATAGAAACCTTAGGCACGGGCATGTGGATACCCTAGCCTACATGTCCAAACTCAGTCTATAGGCACCCCCAAGCACCGTCATTTGGAAGATGAGGCTACTTGGGCAAAGAATTCCAGGGTCATGGTACCTATAATATGGTAGAAGAGAGAGCATGGGCTACAGGTGGCCATATCCCTGTGGTCCTAAGACCCCTTGCATTATGGGAGAGGTATGGCCACTTTCAGCTGGGCCTTCTGATAAAAGAAAGGGGTAGGGGGTGGGGGCCAAGGCCAAGGACTTCCATTATCCTGATTTAAGGGGATGAGGCAGTGGTATGTTTTCAAACAAAAACAAAGACAAATCTCACTTGGTGAACTATTTGTTTCTCTAAAACAGTGGCTCTCGACCAGTGCTGATTTTGTTCCTCACAGGCTACTTGTCAATGTTTGGAGATATTTTTGGTTATCACAATTTGAGGAGAGTGGGGTTTGCCTCTGTTACTTAGCTGACAGAGACCAAGACTGCTGTTAAATATCCTGTGATGCAAAGAATAACCCTTCTGTAAAAGTTAATTTGTAAGTTGGCTATATATAATATTATTACCAAATAAAATTTCTGAAAGCAGGGATTGGCTCATGTCACTTGACTGCACAGAAGACTTAATAACACCCCTCCCTCCAACTCTCTATAGACCAAAGTCCAAATTTCTTGGCTTGGGATTCAATATCATCCTCCCCCCCCCACCCCAAGTTTTACTGAGATGTAATTGACATACAGCACTATGTAAGTTGAAGGTATATTTGACTTCCATATATCATAATTACTTGACTTCTACATATCATGAAATGATTACCACAATGAGTTTAGCTAACATCTATCATCCCCTATAGATAAAAAGAGAGAGAGAGAAAGAAAACTATTTTTTCCTTATGATGAGCGTGCTTAGGATCTACTCTCTTAACAACTTTCATATATACCATACAGTATTGTCAACATTCAATAACATTTTTGATCTGGAGCCTACTGTCTATCAATTTCATTTTTTCTCTGTTACCTCTTTATGCAGCCTGAAGCTTATATCTATGGTACAGCCAGACTTAAATACTTTAGAATGCCATGTGGCCATCTCCCATATTTTCCCCATCAATCTTTGGCTTAGTCAACCCCATCCCTGGTGGTGAATTAAGTCTTCAGCTGGACCTTCTAATATGAAGTGTTCTCAAGGCAGAGACTGTCTATACTTAAACAGAGTTACCCGATAATAAAAGTCAAGGTCAATAACATGATAATGACTAGCTCTTGGGGTTGGGAAGATTTGTAAAATGATATCATGTATAAATCACCGTGAGGGTGTTACCATTATGATATCCCTAACATATAGGTACCTAATAAACAACCAGTCTCTGTATCCCCTTCTAATGGAAAAACCATTTCAAATAGTAAAATGGCTTTGCAAATAAATTCGTTAAGGCTACTGGCTGTATTTTAAAAAGAAGAAGAAGAAGCAACAGCTTCACGACTTAGCATAATAGCAACTTATTTCTTACTCCTATAAATCCAAACCAGATATTCCTGGTTGAGTAGCAGGCGTGGAAGGCAGGGTAGGGTGGAGGAGTGGAGGAATGCTCTGCTTTACATCCTCATTTGGAACCCTGAGCCGATGGAGTTTCTGTCACCTTCCATATGCGGCTTCCATCATCATCCAGCGTTAATATCCACTTGGCACACGGGGAGAGAGAAAGCACAAAGACACTACTCCTTAATCATCTTGGCCACGAAGTGACACACGTGATTACTTCTCACATTCCACGAGTCACATCGTCCCACCTGGATGCAAGGAAGTGTGGGGGCTGGTCAGGGTTTCCCAGCAAGAGGCCTACACTATGAAAAGGGCCTTTGCCATCTTTGGCACAGCAGAGCACAAGGGGTGAGAGAAGATGGAGCTAATACTCAGAACAGCAAGCAGCCTTGCTGGCTGGAGCCTCATGGCCTGTGAGAGTAGCTAGGCGAGAGCAGAGAGCCAGATGGCGGGGCACCTAGGACCCCATCAGTATGAGTTTTATTTTGACTTAAGAAACAGCTGTAAATCAGGCCTTGAAGAAGAGTTATTTGATAAACAATGATGTCTAAATAAAATACCATAGCTTTAGGTCTTCGTAAAAGAGACGTGTTTATTTCATTTTAACACGAATGCGGTTTTCATTCAGGCATACCTTCATAATTAAAAAAAAAAAAATCATTGGATCACTAGGACTCTTGCACAGAATTCCACATCCCTTCCAACTATCTGTTTCCATCAGTGTGCTTTCCCACTGCCCCAACAGCTTCTGTGGGCTTCCAGGATCTGCTGCGTTTGTACATCTGCTGTCCTGCTTTCATTGCTGCCTCTGCTGTGTTTCGTTCTCCTCCTTCAATTCGGTCCAGACTGTTTATTTCTAAAACCTCTCAGCATTCAGGGACTATTGGGAACCCCTTCAGAGAAATGCAAAGGAATTATGTCTGGGTGATTTTTAGCCTCACGTATTCAGTGCAGTTTAGTTTTCTAGACTTGTATGATGTTACGTCAAACATGAAATTAACCTTAACTATGCAACCTTCGAATTTTGACATTTTAATAGCTTTATTACGTTTTTAACATTTAATAAAAGTATTAAAATAGAATTTTCCTTTGAACACATTGATACAAGAGACTTTGTTTTCCTACATGATAATTTATTATATCACCCACATCAACTTTTATCTAAAAGAAACACATTATCGGGGTACCTGGGTGGCTCAGTCCATGAAGCATCTGACTTCGGCTCAGGTCACAATCTCATGGTTTGTGGGTTCGAGCCCTGCACCGGGCTTTGTGGTGGCAGCTCAGAACCTGAACCCTGCTTTGGATTCTGTGACACGCTCCTTCTCTCTCTGCCCCTCCCCCACTCATGCTCTGTCTCTCTCAAAATAAAAAAATATTTTTTAAAAATATAATAAAAATAAAAATAAAAAACACATTATCGAGAGAAACACATCTTTGATTTTATAATAGAAGTCAGTGGGAAAAGAAGATTTATTGTGTACGTAATTCATATTTACGGTCAACTTTTTGATGTTTGCATTTATCCAATAATATAATGTATATCCATAGAATCTGTTTTAACTCTGTAGATTTAAGAAAGGTTTTATTTTACTTTTTTATCCTCCTTAATGCTGAGTATTACTGCTATTAGTGTGCCATCTTGTGGCTCATATTGTGATATTTCCTATTCTTTGTTGAGGGTAAAGCCACTTTAAATGATATATGGAAAGGTCCAGTAAGAAAGGTACAATAGAGGGATAAGACTATTATATAAAATAACCAGTAGCAAAATGTTGAGTCATCCAAAAATTTATAGGAGATTATGTGTAAATTTTAATTTAGCCTTTATAATTAAGAAATGAAAAAAAAATATGTAACCATGGATGGTGTGGGATGTTAACTAGACTTACTGTGCTGATCATTTTACAATATATACAAATATTGAATCATTATATCGTACACATAAAACTGATATGTCAATTATAGCACAATAAAAAAAAAATAAATGAAGCTTTCAGAACATTGGATATATTTGTTAACTTCTTGTTTCAAGATACACAAACCATATACACGTTGGCAATGTACCAACAACCAGAATGCTTGACCCGAAATTTAAATTAGCTTTAATTTCACTGTTTTTTTATTCAGATGATTCTTTAGAGTCCTATAGGTCTATGCTTTGAATATTAAAAAGTGCATGTCTCAGCTTTTTGTTTGCTTGGATCAAAAGTTAAAGGTGATTCCCTATTTATAAAGAACCAAACCCATGAGAATAGTGTGATTGGTGGAGAATCCACCATTTTAGTTGATCCTTTGTAGAATTACAGCCACATGACCTTATATATTGCATTATGCCTAATGAGTATTCGATAAGGGTTGAGAGATAATGATAATGATTTTTATGATTTAATTCTAGAAATGCCGTGTTTTCCGACCATCTCAATGTGATAAAAGAGATGCTTCTCATGCCACATACATTTTCAAGGTTAGGAGAGTTATAACTGATGAGAGAGGGAGTGCTTTTGCTGTCAAAGATAAAAGGACAAAAAGCAAAATCATACTCTCCAAACGTACCCAGATAATATTGGAAAGAAGCATAATTAAAAAGAAGTTTGGGAAGAGTTCATGATGGCACATGGGCCCTCGGAAACAGCAGTTATTACAATGAGACACGTATTATTATTTGTTATTGTTAAAGGGAGAATTATCCCAAATACAATCATTTCTTTGAATCAGACGTGGCTAAACCACAATAGTGACTTGCTTACTAAGTTCTTACTATATGCGGACTGCTTTACTTACTTGTGTCATTTAATCCCTACCATGACCTGACAAAGTATCATTTTACAGATGAGGAAATTGGGGCTGAGTCATCAAGAGACCTGTTCAAGGTCACATTGCCAGTAAAGGGCCTCCTCTGGATAGAACCTGAGTGTGTCTGATTCTGGGTCTTGTGCTCATAAGTGCGACCGAAAGTATTTTATAACCATGTTCTCAAAGCCTGCCTTGTCCCCGCTTCTCAACAAACCCCGGCCAAGTGCAGAGGAGCCATGCATTCGCCTAGGGCCATAAGCAAACCAAGGGGACAGCGAGGCATAAACAGTAGTTAACCCAGAAGACTCCATTACTGAGAGCTATAAGGTGGCCCACCTGCCATTATTGCTGAAGCAAGGCTACCAATCATTTGAGTAACATGATTGTTAACTACCAAAGTAGGTAAGTGTCACATTGGATTTTTTTTTAATTTAAAAAAGTTTTTTTTAATGTTTATTTATTTTTGAGAGAGAGAGAGAGAGAGAGAGAGAGAGCAAGCACAAGTCGGGGGAGGGCAGAGAGAGAGGGAGACACAGAATCCAAAGCAGACTCCAGCCTCCAAGCTGGAGCCCAACGTGGGGCTTGAATTCACAAACCACAAGATCATAACCTGAACTGAAGTCAGATGCTCAACCGACGGAGCCACACAGGCTCCCCGACACATCTGATTTTTTTAAGGATACAGTCATCGCCACAGAGGAGTGTACTTGTTTGTTTTTCTGGCTTCCTCAAAATAACCAGCATTAGGCATTTTATTCAGAAAAAAAATTATAATATAATATATATTATCTTCTTTCAACTGTCTGTTTGGTTAAGGTGCCAGGTCCCTGATTTCACCTGAAGTCACGGTCCCTCTTAATCTTTTTTTTTTTTAAAGCTCCCCGCCTAAAGCTGTAAACAGACCACTGTGCCACATACACATCATAGTATGAGGGCTAACTAAGCTTGCAGGGATGGATTGCAGCATTAGGATCACCCAAACCTTGCAAAACTGATGTGTATTACTGCACAGTTTTTTGAGCTGCATGCTAACGAGACACAGCGCTAAGCAACATGCGTAAGAAATTATATATAACATGTAGTATTTTACACATTTATACCCAGAAATGGAAAATCTCATCAGAGCTTCTGAAAAAAGCCTGAAGATGTCTGGGTTCATAACCAGAAGGGAATTGTGAGGGCCACCACTTGTCTTCCCTATAGCCACCCCCACCCCCTCTACTGTTCCCAGCCAATGGCCCCGCAGCACACTCAGGGGGTGGCTGGGAGCTCTTCCCCTCCCAGAGAGTAGGCTCCTACCCCAGGGCCAGGGGTGAATCACAGTTGATCTCAATCTGTTTCAGTGATCTCATTCTTCTCTGTCTGGGGGTGACCACGTGACAGATTTTGGTCAATGAGATACAAATGGAAGTTTTTGAATGGGGCACCAGGGAAGCTTTTGTCTTCCTGAGTAACACCAGTCACCCCGACTGACCTCGCCTTTCGCCTTCCCTGTTCTTCTGCCTGGAATGCAGGTAAGATGCCTGGAAGCACAGCAGACAGGTGACCAGGAGATGACAAGTGTGAGAACAAAAACCCATTTTCCAAGGGAAACAGGGAAGAAAAATAGAAAGATCCTTGGTCTCTGAGAGCATCATTAAACGGCTGTATCATCCCAGGATGGGTTGGTACGTGCGAGAGATTTTACTTATTTGGGTTACCATTTGTTGGGTTTTCTGTTACCTGCAGCCTGTGTATTAGGCTGAGCCATATGAAGTTCCATTTTCGTAATTTAAAAATTGTTGAAGATCAAAAGTTTCATGTGGTTCAACCAAGACGATGCATTGAGGTAGAATTCGAGATCGTTTCACTGCTTCGATAATCGAAACGTCTCCTTTCCTTCTGTCCTGCCCCCTGGAAATACAGCTTTGCTTCAATATCTCTGGTATTTAATCTGTGGTGAGCTGGTAAACTGGTTGGGCGGGGGTGGGGGGGGTGGGGGGGGTGGAAGGAGAAAAGCCCTGATGCGTAGCCTTTACTGACTTCTGTGGTGTAAATGCTCCCACCGTGGCCCTACCAACTTGAGGCCCTTTCAACAAGGAAAGAGATGTGCACAGTCAGCCCTCTGGAGCTGGAGCCACAGCTGACGACAGTGCCACCTCCTGCACGCGGGCGGCAGCTCTCTGCTGAAATGTGCTAACGTTGTTGCAAAGAGATTGATTATCCCTAATGTCATTTTTCTTCCTAGGGTTGAGACAAAAGTATGAGGAATAGGATATAATTAGGACTTGGGGAAATTGGACAGTGGAAAGAAATGTCTTTACCCTTCGATTCGTTTAGCTCTTGTGAGAAAGAATAAGGAAAATATGTAGGGGCGCCTGGGTGGCTCGGTGGGTTAAGTGTCTGACTCCGGATTTCAGCTCAGGTCATGATCTCATGGTTAGTGAGTTCGAGCCCTGCATCAGGCTATGCGCTGACAGCATGGAGACTGCTTGGGATTCTCTGTCTCCCTTTTTCTCTGTCCCTGTCTGCCTGTGTGTGCACGCTTTCTCTCTTAAAACAAATAAATAAACATTCAAAAAAAAAAAAAGGAAAAAATACGTAGCTAAAGAAGATAATAGCCACCAGGGAAACATAAAATACTACTTAATTAACTCCATTTTTATTTATTTATTTATTTATTTATTTATTTATTTATTTATTTTACCAACTAGCATTTCTATTGCCCAAATCTATTAATTGTCTCTAATCGAATAGGTAAGAAAGTGAAAGAAGACATCTCTCCTTTGGTCATTCACTTTTTTTTAACAGCAGTATTTTTGTGGCTGTGAAAGAAGATGAAGCATTTGGCTTCCTTTTGGGGCAGTGACCTTTATTAAGCTACAACAAAACTCATCTCCTCTAGCTGCTAAATGCCAAATAACTATGTAGTTTTCAGACACTGAATTTTTCATTAGTTCCAGGTGACGGATCCAAGGAATGATTAAAATGCTTCCCAGGTTAAGCCCGTCCACAGCCTAAGGTGCTCCAAAAGACCACCAGTATCAAATGCAAACTCTTCACATTCCTTGTTATTCCAGTCTTCTTCGGAGACTGAGTGATTACAGAATTATTTTACTGCCTTGGCTTTCCCTTTAGACTCAAGAGGCCTGCCTTAAGGAGTGGAGGAACAGAAGCTTTATCCCTATAGGGGCCATGAAACTGAAAAATGATGCAACAAAGGCTTCCTCTCAGTTAATTCACACTGGCCCTTCAGATGTTGCAGGGTGCCTAGTCTACCCGGGCAGAAAACAAAACGCCTTCCAGTCCTGAGAGTGGTTTTGTTTTCTTTATTTTTTAATGTGTTTATTTTATGTTAGAGCTAAGTACCCTTGTGCCGTAAATCAAATTATTTGTTTTCTTGAGAAAAACATCTGATACCAATTGATATGATCGGACACACTTATAAAAGAAGAAAGTTAATCAATTAGAGAGGAGCAGAATTAACATGGGTCTGTGGCTGAGACGTTTTATAGAGATGAAGCTATCTGATCAAGGCTTTGAAGGATGGGGAGCGATTTAAAGATTGGGGAAGCAAAGGGGTGTGAGGAGAGGAGAAAGGGAGGCGACAGACAGGCCGTGTTTTCCCCCAGTGGCTTCCTGTATCTCAGGAGCATCATCCATTTCAAGAAAGGTACACCAAAACAACTTCTAAAACCCATCCATCTTTCCTGTTGTTTGTGGCCATGACTTCGGATTCTAATCTCTGAAACCATTTATTGTGCCAATGACCTTGAGAAGGAGGAACCATCGGGTGTGATTGCCTGTTCCAGGAATGCTGTGGGTATATGGGCCCGTCAGGTGTCTTTCTCCAAATCGCCTCTCACATATTATCTCTTTTTCCTCTGCTTAAATACTGCTCGCAAACAGGAACAACCTTTGATTTTTTGTCTTTTAAGGTAATATATTATTCAAAATATAATAATGTACCTTCTGTTTCAAAAAGAATTAGCAAAATTTCTCTTACACGATGGTAATATCAAGCCTTCAAATCTTAGATGGAGACCGAGGTTCTGAAGTCACTTCCGGGGGCGCCTGGGTGGCGCAGTCGGTTAAGCGGCCGACTTCAGCCAGGTCACGATCTCGCGGTCCGGGAGTTCGAGCCCCGCGTCCGGCTCTGGGCTGATGGCTCAGAGCCTGGAGCCTGTTTCCGATTCTGTGTCTCCCTCTCTCTCTGCCCCTCGCCCGTTCATGCTCTGTCTCTCTCTGTCCCAAAAATAAAATAAATAAACGTTGAAAAAAAAAAATTAAAAAAAAAAAAAATGAAGTCACTTCCATCCAGACCATTCTTTTGTTATGTCCTCTTGAGGTTCAAGTGGAAGGCACATCCCTCCCTAATACTCTTGGTCATAGGATCTCAAGTCCCGGTAAGGAGTGAAAAAGGCAAAGAGCTAAGTGGTCTTCATGTATTATCCTCTTAAATACCCACAATATTCCAGTGTGTGCACTTACTACCCTCACTTCACAGAAGAACCAGCCGAGAATCAAAGAAGTTAAGCAACTTGCCCAAGTCCTGCCACAGTAGCCGAACCTGCAGCATTTGAACCCTGGCGGTCTGCCTCCAATGCTTACCATCTTTACTGCCACGCTTCACTATGTTTGTAGAATTACAAATCATTCTCCTGCTTCGTTACCTCCCAAAGGCATTCATCCCTTCTTTGATATACGTACTAAGTTAATGCTATTTTATTTCCTCGTCTGTTCTTGCCTAGATTTACTGTAATAACCTCCTAACTGTTCTCCCTGTTTCTGATCTTTTCCCCACTCCCTCTTGCCTTCTTTACCCCGCCATTAGTATGTTTTCCAAACTGTCAGTCGTATCAGCCTCCTCCCTATGGCTCACATGAGAAATCTGATTCTTCATCTCTCAGTAACTCTGGCTGTGTGGGTTGTGAACCCTGCCTTCCTCTATCCCCACTCCCCTGCCCATCTGTCACTCCAGTTCTAGGAAACCACCTGAATTTTCCCAAACACGCCATGCTTTTGCATGTCTTTGCCTTTGAGCCTACTTTTCTTTCTGCCTGGCATATGCTGACTCTTTTTTCCCGTGTAGCTAATTTCGACTAGTCCTTCCAATCGTCTAGTCGGGCCACATCTGTCTATTGCAGTATCCTGGGCACGGCCCACATTGCAGCTGTCTTCGGGGAGCTTCTAGTCAGTTCAGGAGGTTCAGGACAATTGAACCAAGTAGTAGACAATTCCTGTTTTTAAGTCACAGGTCTTACTATCTCACAGTGCACAGTCTCATGATATTCACAAAGGGAAACATCATCCTTTGGGTTGCTGTGCTTTACAGGTGTATGATACTTGACTAACCAAGGAGTCTTTACCAAGACTCTTGTGCCTAGGTGCACCTGTGTGCCTTTCCTCATTCGTCAAGTCTACTAGGAGAACTCTAAAGTATTTTTATGGCAGAATTAATTTCACGTCTTTATTTCCCTTGGCAATCGTGGCTCTCTGGCTTATTTATTTCTCGGTGTCCTTTCTTTAATTTCCTAAAAAGGCCGGAGATAAAAAAAAAAAAAGTTTAGAAAGGAAATCTCAAAAGACATTTTATTTTTGAAACAAACTCAGCCACTACCTATCATCGGTAAGTTTTACTGAGCTTTGACTCTGGACATGAAGTAGGAATAGGACGTTGGCCAACCGTGCAAGAGGCAAGTGCATTTTGTGGGGTTGGCAGTGCTGAAATAAGATGAGTCGATAATTAAATGAGGAGTAAGAGATCAACCTGGAAACTGTGTGTGAGGTCAGTCTGTGCTTTTAAGCTAGACTCTAGCAGATTATGAACCTCTTCCTGCCCCTCAAATGCCTCTCATACTCTCCTCCCTCAATAGCCATTTTGGTATTTAACATTTTTGTGCATGCAGCTGACTAATGCTCATGCAGATGAAAGGCCGAGAGAGAGTGTGCACTCATACCAGAGCTGAGTTTGGAGGCCACCTAGATGTAGATCATCCAAAATGTTTTTATTTTTTTTTAATTAAAAAAAAAATTTTTTTAATGTTTATTTCTGAGACAGAGAGAGACAGAGCATGAGTGGGGGAGGGGCAGAGAGACAGGGAGACACAGAATCTGAAGCAGGCTCCGGGCTCCGAGCTGTCAGCACAGAGCCCGACGCGGGGCTCGAACCCACAAACCATGAGATCATGACCTGAGCTGAAGTCGGTCGCTCAACTGACTGAGCCACCCAGGCGCCCCTAAAATGTTTTTATATAAAGCACATTAAGAGAATGCCGACTAAAACACATGATAATTGACAAAGGTATGGGAATTCTCTGGAAGGTAAGCAGTGGATAGGAGCAGAAGGTAGCAAACTGGCAAACCATTGGCCTCTCGCTACTCTAGGATGCCAGAGATACAAATAGGTATGACGTGACAGAGAAGTTGCAGGTTTTAGAAAATGGCTAAAAAGTCTCATGACCTTTCATAAGACTTGCAACATTTGCACACATTCGGTCTGGATATTAGCTGTTCCTGCTTGGCCTTTAGTTCCAACTTCTTTCGTATGCCTGTTGTATCTGAAGAGCCAGAAGTCGAAGACCACATTTGTCAAAATCACTTGGAGCTGAAGTTTTAAACGTGATTTAGGTCCAAATAATGATATATCCTCATATAAATATAGAGAGTAGGATTGTGGGGAAGCCCACGTCTGGGTGTGTAAGCTGGCAAGCAGGTTCCCCAAACTGTGAGAGCTGGTCTTCATGCTCTCATGGTGAGGCCTCAGTTTCCCAGATGTGAGTGGCTGTGGTGGCAGCTGTGAAAGTGACACATTAGCGGCAGGGGAGGCTAGACCATGAAACCGACGGTGCAATGGTAGCCCCATGACTTTCCAATGGGTTTGTAAGTGCCTAATGGCCTACATTAAGTTCCCTTCTAATCGGAACAGCTAAATTGGTTTCTAGTTCACGCACTGAACTTGAACATAATAGCTGAACAGCGAGCAGAAGCAGCTTGATTTATTAAAGAAAGCACATATAATTCAACCCCTCTGACTAACTCCGTCATACCCCACGATCCTATGTTGGCAGATAGATCCCCAAACTGGGGGTAGGTTTACTGAACGTCTGTTTATGAGTGTAGCGCTTCCATATGCATCCTGTGGTTTCGAAGTGCGTGAAGCAGAAACTGAGGAGTTGGTGGGTAAAACAGGAATCTGGATTCCTGTGGAATTCTGTGGAAGGAGTGGCCTCTGCGTTAATGGAGGATCATTAATGAAATGGTGTTTCTTATAATCATTAGTAGTTCTCTCCTTCTCATCGTCTCCTCTGCCGGATGCTAACTTTGCAGACCTCCGAATGTTGAGGCATCTGAAAGCCCACACTTTGAACTTCTCTCTGCACCTATACTCATTCCTTAAATGATCTCATCTGGTCATATAACTTTAAATGACATGATTACGATGATGGCTGTAAGTCCTCAGGTAAGACTTTTTCCAGTTCACCCCGTGGTTACTTTGTTCATGGATGGGTTAGGGAGAGGACTGTCGGGAGGGGTGGGTAATTGACTACTATTCAGATTCTTTGAAAATCCATACGACTGAGGAACAAAGTCTTCTAGAAATCATTCACAATAGGCCTTTCTGAGATTGAGAGGTATAATCTACTCACATTACACTGAGTCTCTTAGCATGTTTAATAACAGAAAAAAAGACAAAACAATGTTACAAAATTGGGATGTATTTCAAATGTTTATTCAAGAAGTTAGTGCTTTAAAGGCATTCATTTATTGAATACAAATACAATGACGCTGCTGACAGACTCATTTGGCATGGCCTCTTGCTCCTTCCTGCCAGTGGCCCTGTGGCCACGTGAGCTGCTAATACCAAGCAGGACTTTGGGGAGGTGAGGAGCACTTAGATCAGAGGTTGTTCTTCCTTGGAACAAAGGGAAATGGAGTTGGGCTCACCACAACTCATCCACTGACCCCTAGTGTTATTATCTTCAAATATTCCCATCTTTGACAAGGCCTATAACCTATAACCTTGACCAAATTGTAATCAGGCTCTTCTGATCATCTTCTTGGCTGGGTTTGGCCTTGGTCTGCTTGGCCAGCTTGACCATAGGCTTCCCCTACTACAAGGATCCCAGAAATGCAAATTATGAAGAGAATCCCACAATTTGTGATATCTAATCACGCTCCTCTTCCTCCACCTTTGATATCTAATCAAGTCTCATTCATTTTCCATCCCCAGATCCCCTCCCCCTCCCCCTTGGCTATCAATCCCCAGGAGCCCTTGCTGTCTCTGGAGTTGATCTCAGTTCTGTACTGAAGTCCCTCTCCTCTACTGCAGTGGCTTGAATAAATCTCTCTTGCATTTGTAACAAGTGTCTGATGTAATTTTTCTTTGACACCTTACACTTTTTTCTCTTTTAAAACCATGGCCTGCTTAAGACTGGAAGAAGCACGCTAACTTCAGAAAAGCGGTTGATAGACTAGAATGAGGTCATCATGTTAGATGTCAGCGGGGGGGGGGGGGGGGGGGAGTCGTGAGAGTTCTTAACGCCATACACTTCACGGCGGACACTGAATTCTGATTTGGTGAGAGGATGAGGGTAAACCCCAAGCAACACTGGAATCAATATTTTGTCTTCTGCTTACTGCCTCCTTCAGAATATTGTTTACCATGCACAAAATACCAGGCTGGGGAGTCCAATGTGTCTGCATGGCAGCCCCATAATCCTGAATCGTGGCATCCTACCTACCTGCCAATTTTCTACACTTAAGGTTTTCTTTCTAGCTGACACCGTGATCAAAGCCTATCAAAACTGTGTCTGCTCCTTCGGGGAATTGTTTCTATTTAAATGTGCTGATAGAAAGCAATGGTAGGGGAGGGTAAATTTTCTTTTTTTCCCCTTCTAGGTTCTTTGGCTGGTCTAATAGTTAAATTGACATAAGACAGAGTAACAGAACAACAAATTTCATATGTATGAGAACCCCATAAAAATTGAGATTTAAAGAAGTGACAAAAGCAGGAAGCTTTTATACCTTTTAGGCAAGGAAACAATAAATTTGCAATGAATTGACAAGATAAAGGGGTTTGGACTCAGTGTAGTAAATTAGTGAAGGAACAACTTTGTTTATACAGCTTTCTTTGCCCTAAATTCCCTGTCTCTGGCGATAAGAGTGCCTTCTGCCCTCCCGGTGCTTTCACAGGGGCGGGTGAATTTCACAGGGGAGATTCATCTGCTGCTTTCAGGGACACAATGGATGGTTGGCTGTTCTGTTTCTCAAGTAACTTTACTTCAGAATAATCAATATGCAACTATGTGTGGTAACAGATGGTAACTAGACTTACTGCCATGACCATTCCACAACAGATACAAATATCTAATTATTATGTTGTACCCTTGAAACCAACGTAACGTTATCTGTCAATTACACCTCGGTTCAAACCAAACCAAAAAAAACCTAAACTAATCAATATGCCAAAGTGGCATATTTCGGAGTGGCATATTCTGCTCTCCTTCAAAATCCTAAAATAGAGCCATTCTAAAGAGTGAAACACTCCAAATTTATGTATTGTTCCTCTCAGCGTTCATTTGTTTAACAGGCGATACTGCTTTGCCACCGTAAAGACTTCTTAATTGCTGAAGGTTGCTAAAAACTGAAACTATCTCCTCTCATACTCAGCCTGGACACCAAGAACCTAAATCACACCTACTATCTACATTAGCATGACTTTGCTCTTTCCCTGTCTTAATCAGCAAGGCTTTGTAGTTCCAGGAGTGTTCTGTTCAGGCAAATGGCTTCATTGTTTATTACAGGAAACTCCCCAGAGACCCACCATCTCTTCAGCGAAAAATATCAAGAGAGAGTTTGAACTGAAGATTCTTTGAACCCCTGGCCTTGATGTCTCCTCCAATCCTGGACTGTTGTGTCCTGATCTGTACCCAGTTCTGAGCCCTATTTTGAAAGACCCACCTTAAATCGTACTTCCAGGTCTCAATAAATTCTGTCCTAGTCTTTCCCCACTCCGAGACAACATCAAAGTTTTGCGAGGTGGTGTTTATCCTTACTGAGGTAAATGATAAACTCAAATTTGTCTTATCACCGGTTTGCGTTGGTGATATTTGGGGAGGCAGCTTCTGACAGTTCAGGAATTTTGCATTGAGAGAAGTCTATAGCAACACCATTAAATCATCAACACCACTTAAATGTGAGGATGACCCTCGGCTGATTTCTTTCAAGATGGACAGTATAGAAAGACACAAAAGTTGGTGCCAGAAAATTATTTTAGTTGTCAGGATAGATTAAAACCCAATAAACAGTCCACAGGATGCCAAAATTTTGTCATTTCCTCAAAAATCCAAGAACTCATATGGGTCATTGCCATGTCCATATTATTCGAATGTGCCAGTTAAAAAGGCAAAATAGGTCTTAAAGTGCTGTTGCGCAAGTGAGACGTGTTAATTCTAAATATAAAAATATTAGATCTCTACGTTATAATTCTTAAATGGGGAATGATTTTCATATGTAGCTATTCTGGGAATGCAGATCTGATAACATATTTCATTTTGGAAGAAGAAACAGGATACGTATGAGCTACAAGTTTTCCAATATCTGTCTTTAAAGCTTCTAAGAGCTAATATGTAACAAATTTAAAGGATTTTTTCCCCTTGTATTCAATTTAATGGTAATGTTTAGTATTTAATATTCAAGAAACCACTAGAGGGCCCTAAAGCCCACCTTAAATCCAGAAGATGTCTGTTTCAAAGGGAGAGATCAACACACACCGCTACGTATACGTTGGCAAGAAGCAGAAGAAAAAAAATCTAGTCATTTGCTCATGAGTAAAAACCGGGAGACGATAATAATTCATACAAATGCATCATATCTACCCTGTGTCAACTTAACTGTTCACGAGCATCAAGTTCTTTTTCTCTAGCACAGTAGCATTTGTTTCTGAGAACATATAGGTCCATACCATAATAACCAACCTATCTTCCATGTAAGACATTTTTACAGGTACTAATATATGAGGGTCTTGTGTCTCAGTGTTGGCCTGATTGTTAGAACTTCTAGGCAGGAATTTTACACTAAGGAAATCAATTTATAAGAACGAGTGAATTTCAGTGAGGGCGCAACTCAGTTGATCAGCCCAAGAGACAAGAAGCTACACGGAATCTTTTGCAAACGTGTCCCTGTGCAGGGTCCACAGAGTGTTCCTGGCTCTCCTGTTCCACAGTATTCTACCCTGCATTGCTATTCCTGCTGGCCTGGCTGCTGCCCTGCTGGCCCTTGGTCACAATACCTTGCAATAACCTACTTTACTCAATCGGTCATCAAAGTGTCCCAGGCATAGGATAGTGCTTAATATACATTCACTAAGGAAGTCTTACACGTTCCTTAGAAGGAAGAAATCACATTTAGTGCTATAAATTAGTTGGCTTATTCAAAACAGAAATACAAGTTAAGTAAAGGTCCTGAGGTCCACTGTGTGTGGCTGCCACAGTAGAGATAAGGAGTCAGCACAAATACAGGCTGGAAAGCACTAATTCCTCAGTGCTAGTAAGTGGGAGCCAGCAGTGTCCGCGAAGCTGGCCATGAGCCTCCTGGGAATGATGAGAAATCTTGGAGAAGATATTAGATTTTCCACAGGGCACGAAATGGGCATTCAAGCCAATCTGATGAAAATCTTCAGGAATCAAAAGACCCCAGCAGACCCGAAGTTGTTATGTAAGCATTTTAAAATAGAAACTACCCTGAGAAGTGGGCAGCTGAAATGCAAATGACAGAAAGGCTCTGGAGAAATTGGCTCAGGAGCCTCATGTTGCTGAAGGAAATTAAATCAGCCTCGGGGACAGGAGAAGGCAAAAGGGGAAAGACAGAGCCCAGAGAAATAACCTTTTGCAAGCACATCGGCGTGGTGAGGCAGGGCCTGAACATTCCCTAAATGAAGCCGATAAGGTCAAGAGTGGGCATTTCCGAAGCCGTCGTGGCTCCAGAGTCTTTAAAATACAAATGCCCAGATTTTCCCTGGCCAAAGAAAGGTTCGTGTCACGAGTGAGCAGCCACGTTAATAAGGGGAGAAAAATTATTTTGCCCTTTTCTCTGTTTTGTTGTTCCTGCCGCTCCTTCTCCTATTAAGGTTCATCCTATGTCTGAGAAGAGCGTATGTTTTCATTATCTGGTAAAAAAAAAATGTCTGAATTTTTACGTGTATTAGCATACTTCATTTGTTTTTGTCATAATGCATCCAGAAATAAAGGAAACCACAGAAGTTTTTTGTGTCTGATGGCTCGTGACCCCTCATTTCTCTCAGGCTAACCCTGATTTCTTTACCGAAGCACCACCCTGCTCCTGGCTGGACCAGAAACCTGGAGAAATCCGTCCACGGCACCGGTTCCTGAGTAGCAAGCGCACCAGTCATAATACAGCAAATGAAATGGATTCACTCATCAAACATCTACTAAGCATCTACCATATGCTGCAGATAAAGAAATAAATACGCCCAGATGCCTGCTCTCGAGGAACTCAGGTCTAGCAGAAGTGAATGAAGACTAGTGATTACAAGACACCGAAGTAAGCATTGCAGTGGAGGCTTACATGGTCTGAAACTTTGGACTGCAGCTAATTTGTCAGTTAGGAGTACGTTCAAAGGCAAGAAAACCCAGCCAACACCGACCTGAACAAAAAGGGGTCTATTTGTCTCAGATAACGAGGTCAGAGGTGAGCAGTCCAGGGCTGAAACGGGGGCTCCGTGATGCCATCAGCCTCTTCTATCTTTCCCTTTACCATCCTTAGCTTGGAGGCATTTGCCTTTAAGGCAAAGGTGGGGAGGGCGGGAACAAAGGGCAGAATGAGGCATGCCAGTCCATTCTGTCTCTTCTTCTATCTGGAAAGTATTGAGGAGGAAAAAATTTATTCTACCCTTCAAGGTTCTTCTAGCTGGTCTAACAATCAGATTGGCCGACAGATTAATATGAGAAAAGCCAAAGTTTCAATGATGTATGCATGGAGACCCAATAATGCAATTAAGACTCAAAGAAATGACCAAGGCAGGCACTTTTAAATACTTTTTGGGCAAAGAGACAATAAATCGGTGAGGAATTGACAGGACAGAGAAAACTCATGTTGGGGAGCTTCACCTAGTATGAAATTCCAAGCAGGATTTAGGCTGTGGTAGTTAATTAGTAAAAGTACAAGGTTTGTTTACACAGCCTTCTCAGCTCTGAATTTCCTATCTCAGGTGGTAAGGGTGTCTCTTCACCTCCTGGTACAGGGAGGGTATGTTTCAAATGGGAGATTTATTTCCTGCTTTTCTGGTGACAAACGTGGGGGTGGGGTCAGAGTATTCTTGCATTGGCTCTTTCTTGAGCTAACTTTTAATTCAAGAGAATCAATATGCCAAAGTGGCATATTTTGTAGCGGCCTGTCCCTGATCCTTAGAAAAGCAAAAACAAAACAAAACAAAACAAAACAAACAAACAAAACTTTTCCAGAGGCCCCAGCAGATGAATGTTCTCTTGTGTCTCATCCAGCGGAACTGTAGCACAGGCCCACCCCTGGCTGGAAGGTGGCTGATAAGAAGGGGGCTTGGAGTAGGAATTAGGCTAGCCGACCCACAGTACAGAGCACACGAACGCATTTCAAGGTTCCCCGTTGTTCTTTCTCACCCACTCGAGCAACCACTGTCTCCTCTAGTTAATCTGAACACCGGCAGGGAAAGACTGGCAGATGATCCCCAATAACGCCTATAGTTATTGCTCCTCCAAAACATTTCCCTGGAGTGAGATGATGAACAAGGAAGTTCATCTGTTGGAGAATTTCCTCTTTACGTTCAGTCATTCAGGGTGGAACTAGACATTTAAAGAAGAGTCACTGTATCTCCCTAAATACGTTTACCCTTCCCCAATGTGGAGTTCAGCATCTAGACTACAGGAGAGTTAGCAGCCCCAACTCCATTTTCACTTGAGGTGACTGAAAGTTCACTCTTTCACTGGTATCCCCACCATATCTTTACAAGAGAACTGAATGTTCCCTCCCAAGGGGATCCTCTTCCCCAGCTTCCTGGGAATCCCAGGCACTCCAAATATCCCCTCACCTACTGTCAAATAAGGGAATGGCATTCATTAGGCACTCATTATGTGCCAGGCACTATATTAAATTCCTTTAATCCTTCAACCGCCACCTTATGAGAGGTGTTAAGGGACACAAAAATTAAGTCGCTTGTCCAAGGTCACAAGGATAGTTAGTAGTAGAGTGGGAATTCAAACCTAGGCAGTCTGCCTCTCAGTGGGCACTGGACAGGGGCTCTTACTAGCAAATCACCTCTCCTCATCTATATTATATTCTTAATCTAAGTTACAGCTTAGGGAAAATTATATTCTTAGGAACTCTTTTGACCACAGACACTAGGACCTTGTAGCCCGCTCTAAGTCAGCTTAGAAAGATACATGATTAACACTAATAATTCAAGCATGTAAGAAAGTTCAAGATTTTAATTGTTCATTCATTTATTCAATAAATATTCATTGAACCCCTGATATATGCTAGGTACTACTCCTGGGCTGAGGACTCAACTATGAGCAAGATAGCATGGTCCCTCCCCTAAGGGTTTATAGTTTCTAAGGAAGACAAGCAAATACATAAAATTTGATGAAGATATGATAGGAAAAATTTAAGGTACTATAAAAGTACATTCTAGTCATGGTTCCCATTTTGGGGGTGGAGGAGGGGAGCTGTCACTTCTAGGAGAAAGTGGTATTTAAGTCCTTTGAAGGGTTGAAGTTAGCCAGACAAAGAACTTGATGGGAAAGAGTGTTCCAGGTAGAGGGTGTGTGTGTATTTGTGTGTGTGTGCATCTAGGGTCACGGAAACCTGACTTATTGGAGAATTGGAACGAATCACAGAACCTCTAGGGCAAAAGTTCAAGGGGAAGAGAGGAGTGGGCAGAAGTCAAGTCATGAAGAGCTCTATAACCCTCTAAACCAACTTAAGGTCAAGTGTTTTATTTATGGATTTTAGTTTTTTACAATTAGAATCACAATGTCACCAGTAAAGAAACTATAATACAGCTCATGTCATTTTTGTTCCAAATTAGCTCGTTAACTTCATGGTACATTGATCCTTTAAAAATGAGATTTTTTTCTCATTAACTTTAAGATGTTTGGACATGAATTGCCTAGCATTTGAAATCATTTCTTATGCTTTATAATAAAGGAAATAGGTATTTATGTGTTTGTGTTATCTGAAAACACATTTTGGTTTTGGCTCTTCTTGTTTCACGACTCCTGATGAAAGACATATATGCCTCAGATCTTCCATTGTACTCAGAGGCCACTTTCAAGGGTGACTTTCACACCACAGATTAGAGCTCTTCCCAGAGTATAGGATTTTCAGCATTATTTTCAAGAAGATAACCAAGATTGAGCACAGTCTCTTCACCTTTTCTCCTTGTCCCTTGTCTGTCCCTGAGGCATCTGTGCCAATTGCGAGAGTGTCCTGGAGGCCAGTGAGCAAGGGACTCATGGGTCTGCTAAACCCTGGATGGAGAATGTAAGGAGTCCCAATACTACACAGAGGGAGTGGGGAGACAGGGAAGGAAGCAGAGCTGCTTTTGTGAGGAACCAAGAGAGGAGGAGATATGTGTTGTTTGGTATATGCTCTTTAGAAAATGGGGGTGAAGATGGTGCCCAGTCCTGGGAAGTGTGACCCCTCTGCAGCAAGGAGAAATAGCCCCAGCCCAGGTAATCCGGGGGCTCAGGGCTCTCTATTCACAGAGTAAAGAGTGTCAAAATTCTGAGGGATTCATCCATTCAACAAACATGCCATGGGAACACAGCAGTGAGTAAAACAGACCCGCATTCATGAACCTTATATTCTAGTGTAAAAAAGGAATATTTTATGACTAAATTGGGTTTGTTCCAAAAATGCAATTTTGAATTTTGGTCTTACATGGGAAAAATCAATCAATGTAAGTCATCACATTAATAGGATGAAAGAGAAAAATCACATATCATATTAATAGTTGGAGAAAAAAAGTTTAGAAAATTCAATACCCATTCATAACTTTAGAAAACAAACACTACAAGGACTACAAGGGGACCTTTCTTAACCTAATAAAGGACATTTACAAAACAACCTTTGATGAATGTCATACTTAATGGTAGATTGTTGAAAGTTTTCTTTTTGAGATTCATAGCAACACAAGGATTTTATTACCACTTTTATTCAACATATGCCATTGAAGGACGCAAAGGTCTTAGCCAGTGCATTATGAAATGAAAAATTTTAAAATTGCATAATTACTGGAAATGAAGAAGTGAGACATCATTATTCACAGATGATACGACTATATATGTAGAAAATGGAAAGAAACTACAACTAAAATAAAAGAATTAATAAGTGAGTTAAGTCACTACAAACAATATTTTAAAATCTATTTAAATTTCTATACGCAAACAACAAAACAATCCAAACTATACCATTTAAAATAACTTCAGGGGCACCTGGATGATTCAGTTGGTTAAGCGTCCAATTCTTGATTTCGGCTCAGGTCGCGATCTCACAGTTGCGAGACTGTGCCCCTCTCCCCCCATCAGTCCTCACACTGAGCATGCATGGTGCCTGCTTAAGATTCTCTCTCTCTCTCTCTCAAAAAAACAAAGTAAGGGGCGCCTGGGTGGCGCAGTCGGTTAGGCGTCCGACTTCAGCCAGGTCACGATCTCGCGCTCCGTGAGTTCGAGCCCCGCGTCGGGCTCTGGGCTGATGGCTCAGAGCCTGGAGCCTGTTTCCGATTCTGTGTCTCCCTCTCTCTCTGCCCCTCCCCCGTTCATGCTCTGTCTCTGTCCCAAAAATAAATAAACTTTGAAAAAAAAAAACAAAAAAAAAAACAAAAAAAAAAACAAAGTAAAAAAATAACTTCAAAAAAATAAAATTAACTTCAAAAATATTAAATATCACAGAATAAATCTAAGAAAGGATAGCTATGTAAGCCCTCAATGCGAACAGCTATAAAATATTATTAATAAACATAAAATAATGTCTAAATAATTGATGAGAAATACCGTATTCATGGACTATAGGAATCAGAACTGTAAAGAATATTTCTTCCCAGATGGTTCAGTATACTTAATGCAAACTCCCTCTGCTGGGGTTTTTTTTAATGAAACGTGACAAGCTGCTTTTAAATTTAGTTAGAAAGCCAAGGACCAAGAATAGTTAAGACAATGTATTTATTTCTTTAGAGAGAAAGCACAGGAGCAGGGGAGGGGGGCAGAGGGAGAGAGGGAATCATAAGCAGGCTTCACGCTCAGCATGGAACCCAATGCAGGGTCGCAGGGTTGATCTCACCACCCTGGGATCATGACCCGAGCTGAACTCAAGAGTCAGCCAGGCTCCCCAAGACAGTTTTTTTTTTTTTTAAAGAAGAGCAAAACTGGATTTCCGATGAGCAAGATTATGAAGCTACACTTATTATGATACCGGCACAGAACGGTGCAGGAGAGAAACACTGAACAATGACATAGGAAGAGAGTCACAGGAGACGGCCACATGTGGACACTTGATTTGTGAGCAAGGTGTGGGGGTATGGAGAATCTCTTCAATAAATAACATTGGGACAATTAAATATTCCTATAAAAAGAAACTTAACTCCTACCGTGTGCCATAGACAGATATTAATTTGAGATTTCTTTTTAGTCATAATGTGAAAAAAATGAAAGAACTTCAAGAAGATATAGTAGAATATTTCCGCAGCTTGCATGTTTATTTTATTTTTGAAAGAGAGGGACAGACAGAGTGTGAGCAGGGGAGAGGCAGAGAGAGGGAGGGAGACAAGGAAGCAGACTCCAGGCTCCGAGCTGTCAGCACAGAGCCCGATGCGGGACTCGAACCCACGAACCCTGAGATCATGACCTGAGCCGAAGTTGGACGCTTAACCGACTGAGCCACCCAGGCGCCCCTCCTCAATTTTAGAGTAGGGAAAGACTTTTAAAATGCAACATAAGAAATGCAAACTATAAAAGCACAAATCACATATTTGGTTACATTGAACCTCTGCCCACCAAAAGATACCTTAAAGAGTGAAGAGGGAAGCTCAGAGTAGAAGAAGACAGTTACAACACAAACTACAGCTAACAGGTTATCGCAAGAAGGCAAATACTGTCTACAGATTAGTAAGAAGAAAAGATCATCCAATACAAAAATGAATAAGAGCAAATCACAAAAGAGGCTATTCAAATGGCCAGTTAAGTCTTTTATGACATCAGAATTCCCGAAACACACACACAAAGTGAAAGAGAAACGTGACACAGAACAGTGGCTGATTGGCAGACATGGAATTCGAGGCAGAAGGAGCAGGGTAGGCCAGCTCTTAGGCTGAAAGACTTGGTTGATAGTCAGTAAAGCAACACTATGTTTAGCTGGGATGCTTGGGACCAGCCTCTGCCATTGGAAAGCTTACCAGTTTTCTGTGGGTCTTTGGGTTTTCATGGAGTCTTTCCCTAGCCCCACACACCAACTCTGCCCTCAGTCATGGAGCCCAATTTTTCTCTATTGGCTGCTAAATGTGATCATTCTGAAGGAGGCTTAAGGCTGTTTCTTTTTTCATTAGGAGTGTCTTTTGGGGCTGAACAGAGATCTACAGTTGATTTGTCAGCTGGCAGAAAGGGAGTGCGGAAAATGTAAATTGCAAATTGAATTTTTCTTGAAGGGATAGCCATTGGCTCACATTTTCAGATAATCAGTTATGATGCTGTCAAATAAAGTCACTCACAACAGGGGCCGACTAATAATAGCAAATGCGGATGACCTCACACTAACTCCTTAAAAATGCTTGTGGCTTCAGGTACATCTCTTGTGAGAAAACCTTGCAATAAGATTTGACCTGAAATCAAATGATTTGATGATGGAATCTGTAGCATTTTAAGAGTAACTGTGCAAGAAGAAAACAATTATAGTCTTTCTTCTAAACACTTCTCGAGGTGCTTGCGTGGCTCAGTCGGTGAAGCGTTCGACTTTGGCTCAGGTCATGATCTCATGGTTCGTGGGTTCCAGCCCCAAGGAAGGCTCTGTGCTGACAGCTCAGAGCCTGGAGCTTGCTTCGGATTCTGTGTCTCCCTCTGTCTCTGCCCCTCCTCTGCTCGTGCTCTGTTTTTCTCTCTCTCTCTCTCAAAAATAAACAGTAGGGGCGCCTGGGTGGCGCAGTCAGTTGAGCGTCCGTCTTCAGCCAGGTCACGATCTCGCGGTCCGTGAGTTCGAGCCCCGTGTCGGGCTCTGGGCTGATGGCTCAGAGCCTGGAGCCTGTTTCCGATTCTGTGTCTCCCTCTCTCTCTGCCCCTCCCCCATTCATGCTCTGTCTCTCTCTGTCCCAAAAATAAATAAACGTTGAAAAAAAAAATTAAAAAAAAAAAATAAACAGTAAAAAAATTTTTTTTTAATTAAACACTTCTCTGAAAGTGAGCTGAATTCTTCATGTGAAATTTGTGATGTGAAATTTGACTCTACAATAGATTTTACTCCAAATGTCCCCAGAAGCACTATCTGGGCATAACAAACTACCACACACCTATAAATATTTTAACTTCAACTATAACTTTATATACAGGGCCCATTGACAAAGTGGAAGCATTATATTAAATAAAAATGCAACTGGTCAGTCTTTGGAAGATTTATATAGTGTAGTGAAAGTTTCTATACATTTATATATTTCAAAATATCTTTCTTAAAGTAGATTAGATTTTTTACATTGTATAAAGACTAATTTGGAGTATGGTTCAACTGTACTCAATTCTCAAAAATCAATTTTTATGCATTACCAATTATTCACATTAATATGTCATAATCTCTATAACTTTAGACACTGACTTATTCATTTTTTTGACAGTAAAAAATAGAGCAATGTAAAATAAAATCAGCATTGCCTTGGTGAAATGTTCTAGTAATCTTTCAAGTTTGAAAATGAAAGCCCCAGGAAAATGTCAAGCAATAGAAAGTTTATTAGGGTAATGGAAGAAAATGTACTCTCCTCAATGCTCAGAGCTAGGGTATACCCCTGCAACTGTCTTTGGGTAAAACGTTTAAGTGAAGTATTGAATTACAAGTGTATTTGAGTTAATGTAACAGGAGAAAATGTAGAAAATTCTTTGCCACTAATTGCAGAGAATATTGTGTATGGTTGTTAAGTGAAACCACTTTTTTCACATTAGCTGACGCCCACAAAGTTGATAACAACATATAGGCGATTCCTAATAATCTATTATCCAGAACTTGCACTGCAGAGAGACCTGTAGAATGGTCCCTGGTAGGGCTGGCTTCCTGGGCATGTGACATGTGCAGTCACACAAGACCCCAAGCTTAAAAGGGCCTTTTTTAAAAAGGGCACTTGATTTAATATTCTGGTCACCTCCTTGAAACGATTACTAATTTTTAGACAAAGGACCTGCAATTTCATTTTGTAGTGGACCCCACGTATTATATTACTGATCCTCTTCTTTGGTGTGAAAACTGAATTGTGACTTGGGCCACACTTGATGACCCCCATTCCTTATTAAGGGAAGTTGCTTTGGCCTTGGTCAAATGTATACAGAGATCAGTGATTTCCCCAGTGGTCTTTCAACCATTTTCCCATCCTTTCTCTCTCTTCATCCTTGGATCTTCCCTCCTTGACGCTGACTGTTGTCCACATGTATGTAGGCCTATTATTACCGGACTATCTAGTCCATTCCATTGACTATCCCTGTGCCATAACACAATGTTTCAACTACTCCAGCTTTATGATAAATCTTGACATATGGTTATACAAGACCTTAGCTTCTTCAGAAGTGTCATGGTTATTCCTGGCCCTTCACTCTTCTAGATAAATTTTAAAATCAGCTTGTTATATTATTGGGATTTCAGAAGAATTAAAATCATTTGATTGACTTGATGGTTTTAGGATAGATTAAAATCGGTCAAGGAGAGAAGTACATAGGGCAGAGTCCAGGAGCTACCAAACACGGAGCCTCTGTCATTCTCTTCCCATGGAGACAGGCATGCATTTCTCTTCCAGTTTCAATGACTGACGAACTATTGTCAACTAGGGAAGTTTACCTGAGCCCAGCGTCCAGAGTTTTTACCACGGCTCCATTACACAGGCGTAATTGACTGATCACGTGGCTGATTTTAATCTCTAGTCACCAGTTCTTCCAGGCATGACCCAAAGTCCCCACCCCAAATCACATTGTTGTTCTTTTTGATGTAGCCAGCCACCACTCTAAATCATTCTGCTAGATTATCCAGTCACCCAAAGCTCCAGGACAAACAAAGGCACTCCTATCGGGCATGGCAGTGCAAAGGCTTAGAGATGACAGGACAAAGGCCAGACCTCTTTTGAGGCAAGTTCAAAATCTTTACTGCATATGAATGAGATGAATAATGTAAGCTTACCTTCTCACATTCAATCAAATTTGTATTCCTAGAATGAATTCAACCTGATCATAAATTATTTTCTTTTTTAGATTACGGAATTTGGGTTTTTTTAAGATTTTGTGTAGGATTTTTACACCTATGTTCCTGAATGAGATGAGACTGTAAATTTTCTATTGATTATTGCTATAGGGGAGGCAGAACTTTACCTCTACCCGCTTAGGGTTCTGGCTGGGCTGAAAATTAAATTGATATGAGACAGAATGAAAAGGGAAAAGCAGGAAAAGCCCACACAGGTTTACATGTACATGGGAGCCCCCATAGGAAAATGGAGACCCAAAGAAGTGACCAGGCCTGTGTTTAGATACTGGGTTGAACACAGTGTAGCCATCATGGAAAAGTAACTAAAATATTTGGAGAGACTAAAGAAAGATAAGAATTATTGTAACAATGTCTGTGCAGACTTCTCTCTGCCTTGACTCTTCCTCTCCGATGACAAGAATGTTTCTTCCTCTTGGTGCAGAGAGACATCTTTCACATGGGAATTTTTATCTCATGCTTTTAAGAAGAAAAAGAAATGTCAGAGTGTCCTTCGTGCATTTGCTGTTTTTCAAGCGTCTTGAGCTCAAAATAATCCTTGAGTCAAAGTAGTATATTTTGGGGCGGCATCTTCTGCCCCCCTTCACTGTCTTTGTCTAGTTTGGATACCAGAATTATGCTAATTTCACGAAATGAGTTGGGGGATGTTCCCGCTTTTTTTTTTTTTTTTTGAATTAACAAGGGGTTTTATCCAATTGGAATTATTATTTAATAAATGTTTGGTAGAATTTATGCTTTAATACTTGTTAGAATGTGTGAAGGTTTTTTTTTAACCTAAAAAATAAGTGTTGAATTTCATGTAATGCTTTTTTCTTATATCTATTAAGATTAGCATGTGATTTTTTTCTTTACGATGTGAATGTTGTGAATTGTAATGATAGGCTTCTGGTGTTGAACATTTAGCAGTTTTTAGTTTTGTATATTGCTGGATTTGACTTGCAAATATTTTTCTAAAATAGTGTTCATAAGTATAATTTACCTACAATTTTTGTCTTGAATTACTCTTCTGTTATTATCAGGATGATACTAAATGTATAAAATGAATTAATTTCTTTTTCTTTAAAAGTTTAAATAAAGTAGAGATAGTCTGTTCCTTAAAGCTTTGGTATAATTCACTTATCAAACCTTCTAGACCTGATGCCTTTTGGGGAGGGATAATTTTGACCACCAATTTATCATTAACAAATGCTGGTATTTTTGCATTTAAAAATATCTTTTTTTAAAAAAATCTTTCTATAGTCCTATAGTGGTTGTATTTTTCTTAAAATAACTATTTTATCCATGTTTTCAAAATTATTGTCATGACTTGCATATTTTATTCAAAAATCCCTAATAGAACTTAACTCTTCTTCATGCTTAGTACTAATTACTTATACCTTCTGTTTTTTTCTTGATCAAAACTGCCAGAATTTTTAGTCGGCTCAAATAACCACTTTTGTGTTGATCATCTTTATAGAATTTATTTCATTAATTTATGAATTATCATTATTATTTTCTTTATTTTACTCTCTGTGGGATGATTTGGGAGTTTGTTCCTGCTGACTTTTAATCTTAGGTCATTCATTTTCTATCTTCTTATTTCTGTCATAGATATTTATGAGTCTATTCTTTGAGTCTATTCCTAATACTGCTTTAGCTGTATTCCACAAATGTTGACACATGTTTATCAGGAGCAAGTGCAAATCCCCTGACTCAGAAACGTATGTATTTGTTTATGTATCCATATGGAAGACAGTTGGGCCAGACCCCAGGCAATGGATTGGGGAGGAAATGGGTCAGATCATTTGGCTGTTATTCTGAGTAAGATGAGAAGTCATGGAAAGATTTTGAACAGTGAAAACACATGATCTGACTCACTTTAATATGATCACTCTGGATGTATTAACGGCAAATATGAATTTTACAGTAAAAACCAGTAAAGACAGGGAAAAAGAATTAGCTCTGCCATTTGTCAAATAGACTCATAACAGAGTTTTCAAAATCATCGGCTCCATACATGTAACAAGTATTTATTGATAGGAAGACTATGTAACCTTTTGTCCAAAGGGGCACTTCTGAACATGGAGGACACTATTCATAATCATGCAAGAAAAACAGAAGATTGCAAGGACTGTGCTAGGGTGACCATGTAACCAGGTTTGCCTATCTACTGAGCCCTTCCTGTGACTTACAGTGTGCCAGTTCCCCTAGGAGGACACGGAGCTTCAACTGAGAAAAAAGAAGGGCCTTGGGAAAGACAAATCCCTTCCATACAATGTGATCAGAGCTGTTGAGGATAATGGAGAACAAGCCAGGCAGCCCCTCTGTCTTCACAGGCTCTTTATGAAGAATAATGTTTTTAAAGTAAAGCCATGCTAGTAACAGCGTATTTCCAGACCTGTAACATCTTGCATCTGATCTATTTGACTTTTCTTGATGTATTTTCTTAATGTATTTGATTATCACACCACTGCTGCCTCAGTTTCCTAGGACTGCAATTACTGCAAACTTGGTGATTTAAAATAGTAGATGTTTGCTCTTTTAGAGTTCTGGAGGCCAGAAGTCTGAAATAAGGTGTCGGCAAGGTTGGTGTTGAGGGAAGAATTATCCCATGCTTCTCTACTAGTTTCTGATGATTGCTGGCAATCCTTGGTATTTCTTTGCTTGGAGACATTTATGTCTGATCTCTCCCGTCTTCACATTTCTTTTTTTCTGACTCCCAGCATCCTCTCCTCTTCTTATAAAAACACCAGTCATAGGATTCAGGGCCCAGACTACATTCAGGCTGAGATCCTCAACTCATCGCATCTACAAATTTTCCAAATGGTCACATCCTGAGGCTTTGAGTGGACATGAATTTTAAGGGGACACTACTCAATCCGCTACAATTGCCTGAAATACAAACAACAAAACAAAACAAAACAACAACAACAACAGCAACAACACCTGATATAATTCTGAAGCATGAAAGAAAAAAGAACTTTCCTAAATGAGACTTTTGAATGTCTTAATACTTTGTCCTGGATCTGAGGAAATAAAGGATATTTGTGGTGGCATTGCTTTAAAAAACACTCAATTGGCAAGAGGGGATGGGGTCAGAGGCTAAAGGCCACAAAAAGAGAGAATTGTTAACAGCTCTTGATGGAGTCTTTGGGGGGGAGAACAATCACTTATCAGAGCATCTATCAAGCCTGTGGATAGTTTTAATGCGTAAACGTAAATAAGAATGACAATGTCTCCATGAAGTGTTTAAAAATGCTTATCCAACATTTATTCAATACTGGGTTTCTGCTGAAATACGAACTTTAATAACTTTGTTAGATACATAATAGAAAATGGATTAGCACTAGTAAGCATTTCATTAAGTTGGCTCCAAATCCTTTCAGTGGCAAATGATTTAGAGTGATTTATTGGCATGATTTAGCCTTAATCAGTGCTTGAGAACTGAGTGACAATCTCTTAATATTTAACAATATATTTAAAGACATAACTATGTAAACCTCCTAGATTATTGCCCTTTCTTCAGCATGCTTCTCTGGAAACACTTTTCTTGGAATTCATGAGAGATCATTCTAGAAAATGAGGTAAACTAAAGAGCAGACTAAGAACAATGGGTACAAAATACAAAGTGACAGAATAGAGCAAGATCTTTAAAAATTCTAATTATATGTGCTTCCAACCCAGGAAGCCCTAAAGCAGAAAACAGATGGGCATCCATTGGGGATGCTATAGAATGGAGACTCTTGGGATCCCTTCTACCTCTGAGAGTCTATGATATTCCTGAGTTGTGGAGAAGTGAGCACTGCTGAAAATGCCAACATGCCTGAGTGAAGGGGACTAAAGCAAGTGACTTAGCAGCATGGAGGGCATGGCTTCAAGGTCTCATTGGAAATCCATACCCCAAGCCAAGTGGTGGCCTAGGTAATAGCAAGGCAGAGTAATGTAATAGAAATATACCAGCTTTCCAAGCAGGTGGATCCGAATCTTGGCCCTTCTATCTGTAGCTGTGTGTGTCTGTGTTCCTTTACATAACTCAATTAACATTCAAATGAGATAGGTGTGCCTGGGTGGCTCAGTCAGTTAACTGCCCGACTTCAGCTCAAGTTATGATCTCATAGTTTATGGATTTGAGCCCCGCATCAGGCTCTGTGCTGACAGCTCAGAGCCTGGAGCCTGCTTCAGATTCTGTGTCTCCCATTCTCTCTCTGCCCCTCCCTCGCTCACGCTCTATCTCTCCCTCTCAAAAATAAATAAACTTAAAAAAAAAAATTCAAATGAGATAAAATATGCAAAGTGTCTGAATATTAGGAACACAACAAATGGTCACTGGTATTCTTCATAACTAGGAAAGAGGAAGGAAATAGTTGCATAAATGGCAAAAATTCTCGCCATAAAACCGTTTACATAGTGTGCATAAACTTTAAAAAAAAATTTTTTTTAACGTTTTATTTATTTTTGAGACAGAGAGAGACAGAGCATGAACAGGGGAGGGGCAGAGAGAGAGGGAGACACAGAATCTGAAACAGGCTCCAGGCTCTGAGCTGTCAGCACAGAGCCCCACGCGGGGCTCAAACTCACGGACCGCGAGATCGTGACCTGAGCCGAAGTCGGACGCTTAACCGACTGAGCCACCCAGGCGCCCCAACATAGTGTGCATAAACTTTTAATACTTACCATAGTGTCTTTTCTTTTATCATTAAGAAAAATTGTATCGACATAAAGAAGTATAGGATGGGGGTTACTTGCACATTTCAGCATGTCTGCACCATGCCCATGCCATCCTGGACCTGAAAATATATGCTGCTGGTGCTGCTGCTAAAGCATTGGGTTATCACTGGCTGGTGCCCCTCATTTCACTTCCCAAACAAGAAAATATTTTCTGTGTACTTTTGTGGGGAAGAAAATATTTTTTCTTTCTTTGAAAGAATGAGATACTTAGGAAAAAAATGTATTCCCATAATTTAAAAAAAGGATCAGAATGCTCTCATCAGTATGGAGTCATTTTTGCTGGAGCGGGTCAAAAATCAGCTTTCTTGCTGCAGAGCTTTACTGAAACAATATTGAAATTGATGTCTGATTATCAAGTAATTCAGTTAGGTTAGGTACTTTTACATAACATTCAGTGACTTGAATATGGCTGGTTTTCATAGACTCAGGCTGTTGGGAGAAATTCTCCGTGGATCTCAGGCCTGTAGTCTCACAGCGACTTTTCACATCTTGCAAACAGAGACACTGGCTACCTTTGTTATGAACTACTTTTCAAGGATGTTTATAGAGAGAACCACCTTGACAGATAGAGACAGTGTTTCTCTCTGGAGAAAGGGACCGGCATGTTTGCTGCCCAGTATAGTAAATATAATGTCTCTGGAGTGAAGAACAGGTGTGCTTACTACCCATTATAAAAGATTCAAGTTTAAGTTCCCCTCCTACAACACAACCTGCTGGGTGTGAAGGTATCAGGCCTTCTGTTGTCCTTTGGAGGTTGGGGTTTAGGTAACCGGTCCACAAATGCTACTATTCTGGCTACTACTGGTGCTGTGAATAATAAACTGTTCTTTGTCTCTGACACGGGAGTCTTGTGTCTTCTACCAGCATCCATGAGACAGTAGCAGGTGAACTAGTTAGCTGGCAGGTTGGTAAATCTTACATCCTTTGCCTTCTTGACACACACCTGAAATTTTTATTTGATCCCTAACACAAGGAACTCAGAAAAGGTACATAGTCTAATAAAGTAAGTGAGGACCCGGGGAAGTTCTTTTATTCATTTTGCTATGCTCACAGGGAGAGAAATATCTCAGTTATTTTTAACTCTTTACTACTGAAGGCCCTGGAAGAGGGCTGAAAAGAAAGTCAAATTTGTCGTAAAGTAGGAAAATCTTTGTTATAAAGAGCTCTGTGCCTGGAGCTGGGAATTGCAAACCCTTGGATTCAAATTCTAGCTCCACTAGTAAAGCCTTGGGCAAGTCACTGAGCCTCTCAGAGGTTGAGCAAGGTCATCGTAAGGCCCCTTTTCAAGTTCTAAAGACTATGATCATCTACTCTGAAAATTGCCATGATTCCTTTAAACGAAACTTTGGCTACACAATTTCAGCTGTGTGGAAAGCCATGCCTCAGTTGCAGTTATGGCACACAAGTCGTTAGATTGTCTGTATTGCATATCAGACTTCACTGCTTACACAACGTCAATTGCTAGGAGCCCTTTTGGTGATTTGAAAACAATCGGTGCCTTCAGTATGAAGCCACATACAGAATTAGGTGTGAAACTCCACAAGTAATCTAGCTGCAATGGTGAGATTTGGAAAAAATGCCTTCATTCCTGAAGGGTGGGATAGTTCAGTGGTTAAAAGGACACATCTTAAAGCCAAACCATGAGGCTTCCTGACTTGGCTTTGGCACTTACTAGCTCGGCAGTCTTGGGCAAATTACCTAAGCCTCCGTATGCTTCAATTTCCTCCTGTATAAAGTGGAGATAAATATCATACCTACCTCACATAAAGCAACAAGAATGGGGCTTGGTAAAGGTAATTGCTGAATTGGTGTCAGTTATTTTCATGAGATCATGTCACAGGAGATAATTAGTCCTAAAATGTTAAGAAACATTTTAGTCCTAAAATGTTAAGAGAAACAAAGGCACAAACAATAATGCTCCCATGGTAGACCATTGATCCACTGATTGCTTTCTGAAAACCTGATTAGAGTAAGGGGATGAGGAAACATTTTCTGCAGCCCCACCTGTAGCTGGTGGGGGTGGTGGGGGCAGGAAGATGGGTGAGACCCTGATGCTACTCAAATCTGACCTCTTCCTTTCCCACTTTCTCAGCCACCTTAGGTAAGTAAAGGAAAGGTTAAATCTGGGGAATCTTACGGAGTACCAAGAACAAAACCTTTTAATGAGATTTGGATGGATTGAGAGATTTAGCAGGAGCCCTTTTTTCCCATCTAAAATGTATCTACCAAGAGGTTTTGCAGAGTAACAGAGTGGGACTTTCTACCTCTCATGGTTCTGTGAACCATTGTGCCCTAGGGTCACATGGGATATGGAGCACCCCCCCCCCCCCCATACCCACCGCAGTGTGACAAAATACTAGCTGTGATAACTAGCATGGCAGTGTGCAAAGCTCTTTCACATGGTTCTCATTTGAACCTCACAACAACACTGGGAGAGGAATAACACATGATCTGAAATCAGAGTTCACTTGTTGGGTAATTTACAAAAAAATGTGCTAATTGCCTACCATGTGTCAGGCCACTGCCCTGATTTCCCAGTGGCCTCAGCTCTTTAGCTTTTAGTTAAGCCTCATCATAAGCAAGCCCGCTCTTATTTCTAACCCTTTTTGGGGGGCCAAAGTGCTTTGATTAAGAGGGGAATGAGGATTAAGTTGCTGTAAGCATGGATGGAACAGGGGATTTCTGTAGCACTCTGATTATCATGCTTTCCTGCTGGACATTTATATTAGCAGTCTGAGGGGATAAAATGCATAAGTCAGTGACTCATATTCTAGCATGCCTAGAGCAGACTAGTAAGGAGCAAATGTGACAATTTATAAAGTTGTGTGTGTGTGTGTGTGTGTGTGTGTGTGTAATCAATTATATATTTTTAGAAACCAGAGGAGTGCTTAACACTTCCTAGAATGTGTAATTTTCCTGAAACAAGGTTTCAAGTGAAGTGACATTTTATATCAACTCATAAAGTCAAAGAAGTCAAAACCATGGTAAATTATATTTAGGCTACTACTAATCAGAATGTTATACTTGCAAACACACAAGAGACAATAATAGCTAAAAGCAAATAAATAACATAGATTGGCTCTAAAATAAGTAAATAAGGTGAAAATCATGTATAGTAAAAATGTGTCTTGGAAATACCTTATAATTATTCACACAGTATTCTGATCATACTGACTCTTTGAAACAAATAATTAATTTCATGTCTTTGTCAATGATTGAGAAAACTTTAAAATCACTCACTCTTCTATCTTTGGGTTCTGGAACTCCTGCAGATGGTTTTCTGATTTGGTTGCATCCACTATGCAAGTCATGGGATTGCTGATACTGAAGAATGCTCACATAGGAATTTTCAGTTAGCTTAACAAACTTTAGATGTATGTATGACATGATTTCACTGTACCTTTCAATACTCCCATCATTCAATGAGAGAAAATGAGAAATAAGCCAATGGATGGAATTTTATTTTTTTTTTAATTATTTTTTTTTTTAACGTTTACTTATTTTTTTGGGACAGAGAGAGACAGAGCATGAATGGGGGAGGGGCAGAGAGAGAGGGAGACACAGAATCAGAAACAGACTCCAGGCTCTGAGCCATCAGCCCAGAGCCCGACGCGGGGCTCGAACTCACGGAGCGCGAGATCGTGACCTGGCTGAAGTCGGACGCTTAACCGACTGCGCCACCCAGGTGCCCCAGGATGGAATTTTAAAAAGTGACAAAACAAATTAAGAAAAGGCAGAACAAGAAAACAGTAAAGCCAAAGAGAGATATTCATAAATTCAAAAACATAAAATTGGTTGAATTAATAAATCCAATAGGTGGCTTTTGAAATTCTAAAACAAAATGGTCCATGCTCATGGATTGGGAGAGCAAACATTATTAAGATGTCCATACTACCCAAAACAATCTACAGATTTAATACAATCTCCATCAAAATACTAATAGCATTTTTCATGGAACCAGGACAAATAATCTTGAAATTTGTATGAAATCACAAAAGACCATGAATAGCCAAAGCAATGCTGAAAAAGAACAGCAAAACTGGAGGTATCACACTCTTGGATTTCAAGATATACCACAAAGCTATAGTAATTAAAAACAATATGGTACTGGAACAAAAATAGACACATAGATCAATAGGACAGAATAGATATCCCAGAAACAAACCCAGGATTATATGGTCAATTAATCTTCAACAAAGGAGGCAAGACCACGCAATGGAAAAAAGATGGTCTCTTCAAAAAATGGTGTTGGGCCAACTGGACAGCAACAACAAACTGGACCACGTTTTTACACCACACACAAAAATAAACTCAAAATGGATTAAAGACCTAAATGTGAGACAGGAAACCATAAACATTCTAGAAGAGAGCAAAGGTAGTAATTTCTCTGACATTGGCCAAGCAACATTTTTCTGGATATGTCCCCTGAAGCAAGGGAAACAAAAGCAAAAATATGCTATTGGGACTACATCAAAATAAAAAGCTTCTTCTGCACAGCAAAAGAAACAGTCAATAAAACAAAAAGTCAACCTACTGAATGGGAGAGGATATGTGCAAATGGCATATCCAATAACGGCTTAGTATCCAAAATATATAAAGAACTTACACAACTCAACACCAAAAAAACCAAATAATCCAGTTAAAAAAAGAGCAGAAGACATGAACGGACATATCTCCAAAGAAGACACAAGATGGTCAACATCACTCATTATCAGGTAAATGCAAATCAAAACCACAAGGAGATATCATCTCACATCTGTCAGAAGGTCTAAAATCAACAACGCAAGAAACAACAAGTGTTGGTGAGGATATAGAGAAAAAAAGAACCCTCCTGCACTATTGGTAGAAATACAAACTGGTACAGCCACTATGGGAAACAGTACGGAGGTTCCTCAAAAAATTAAAAATAGAATTACCATACGATCTATTAATACCACTACTGGCTATTTACCTGTAGAATGTGAAAACACTAATTTTAAAAATATATGCACTCATATTTATTGCAGCATTATTTACAACAGTCAAATTATGGAAGCAATTCAAGTGTCCATGTATCGATGAATGGATAAAGAAGTAGCGTGCACACACACACACACACACACACACACACACACACACTGGAATATTGCTCAGTCATAAAAAAGAATGAAGTTTTGCCATTTGCACTGACGTGGATGGACCTAGAAAATATAATGTTAAGTGAATAAGTCGGTCAGAGAAAGGCAAATACCCTATGTTTTCACTCATATATGTAATTTAAGAAACAAAACAAAGAAAGAACAACAAAAAAAAGACACAAACAAAAAAACATTCTGAAATATAGAGAACAAACTCGTGGTTACCAGAGGGGAGGTGGGTAGGAAGATGCGTGAAATAGGTGAAGGGGATTAAGTGTTCCCTTATGGTGATGAGCACGGAGTAATGTACAGCGTTGTGGAAACACTATTGTACATCTGAAACTAATATAACCGTATGTTAATTGTACTGGAAGTAAAACTTTTTAGAAGATACAGTTGGACAAGATGGTTTTGAACTGCACAAATCAGATTTTTTTTTCAGTAAATACAGTGTGGTACCGTAAATGTAAAAAAAAAAAAAAAAAAGAAAAATTCCTATAGCTCACCAATCAACTAGAGTGTAGGCCCCATAAGGATACAATACTTGGCATATAATGGCCACATAATAAGTATTGTTTAAATGAATGAATAGATTAAGAAAATAGATTAAAAAACACTTTGGCTCTTTTGCTTACTCTTTTTTTTTAATTTTTTAATGTTTTTATTTTTGAGACAGAGAGAGACAGAGCATGAGCAGGGGAGGGGCAGAGAGAAAGGGAGACACAGAATGCGAAGCAGGCTCCAGGCTCCGAGATGTCAGCAGAGAGCCCAATGCGGGGCTCGAACTCACAGACTGTGAGATCATGACCTGAGCTGAAGTCGGATGCTCAACCGACTGAGCCACCCAGGCGCCCTGTCTTTTGCTTATTCTTTACATGAATAGGGGAAAGAGAGAGAATGGAAACCAGTGGGATATTTAAGGCCAAGACTAATGGTGGCATCCATCACTTCTACCTAAGGTATTATCTGAGCTGACCCTTCCTGGAAGCAGGGGGATCTGGGAAAGGCAGTCTTCCTGTGCCCAGGGGAAAAAAATGAAATGATTTGCTTTCTCTGCAACTGACAATGCCTGGAAGATTCTCTTGTCTCCTCTCAACTCTAAACATAGTCTGTCCATCTTTTAGGCTTTTGTCACCTGATGTTATGTGCATATTTTTGTGGCTTATCTTTCCCAATCAGATGGTAAGATCCAGGAGAAGAGAAATCATGCCTTAACTTCTTGTCCTAAACAGCACCCAGCATGGGGCCCAGTGTGCTCAAAAAATTCCTCACTCCTACAGAGTGCATTTCAATTTACAGAGTGTCTTCACAGATTTATCTCACTGTTGATTGCTGAAGTGGAGGACCAGTTTTTCTGACTTGATGATATACGAATGTTTGGATGAGCTGCAGAAAGTTGAGGAAAGCAAATGTTTCCATTCCATCCAATTAAGCCAGGCCCACATAGACATAACCTCTCTCTTTCATTCCTAAAATAAACTCTACTGGGTCATGCTGTATTTTTCTTTTATTACTGCTGGCATTTTATTTAAATTTTTTAATCCATATTCATAAATGGGATGGTAGTCCTTTTCTTGTGCTTTTCTTCTCATGTTTTGTATCAGGGTTATACTATTTGGAAATTAATAACCCCAGATGGCAGAACTACACACACAGGCGTCCCAATCTCTAAGGTTCTCCTTGGAGAACAGATCCCAGGACAACTGCCTGGCCAAATTGTCCATGACATGAAAGAGAAACAAAGTTTTATTTGGGTAAGTCACAGAAATCTGGGGGGGGGGGTAAGTTCTTGTTACAGCAGCAAGCATTGCTTTTCCTGACTCATGCATCTTTCTCATCTCAGATCCCTCCATCACCCCAGATGTCTCCTATGCATGGATGACCCTTCAAAAGCCTTAGCCTCACAATTACTCTTAAGTTCATTAACCTTCATAACCGCTTTCCTTTTAGTGACATTTAATGACAATCCTAGAGCTTGTCATCCCCTAGAGCTTCTTTTCCTTGGCAGTCATAAGCTCCAACAACCACTCTGGCCCACGGCTTCCTTTAGCTGCAATGCAGCCACTTCCGTGTTCTTCAACACCCTTAAGAAGTCTTACCGCTTTTCTGTTATGGTCTATCTGACTGTACTTCCTTCCCTATTCATCTGCATTAGTCAGCCCAAGCTGCCATAACAAAATTCCAAGGACTAGGTGTCTTAAACAACAGAAATTTATTTCTTACAGTTCAGGGACCAGAAGTCCAAGATTAAGGTTTTGGCTGATTCAGTTTCTGGTGAGAACTCTCATTCTGGCTTGTGGACAGTGACCTTCTTGCTATGTCCTCATATGGCCTTTCCTTTGTGTGTGTGTATGGAGAGAGAGAGAGCTCTCTGGTGTCTCTTCCTATAAGGACACTAATCTTATTGGACAGGGGCCCACCCCTATGACCTCGTTAAACCTCACTCACTTCCTTAGATGTCCCATCTCCAAATATAGGAGATTCCACATATGAATTAGGGCTTCCACATATAAATTTTAGGGGAACACAAACATTCAGTCCATAACACCCGCTTATTCTGAATGATCCCTCTTCTCAATCATTCTTGGGGTAACTAATACCTCGACTGCCTTGAGCACTGTCCTTCCATCACCCCAGTTTAGACAAACTAAACATGGATCAATCCTAGCATCCACTTCCTTTACTCCCACACCTACCCTGCTGGGTACCACTGGAAAAAAATCACACAAATGTATACACATGTCATTGTCTTCAACTTGAAAACCCTTTACATTTCCCTAGTCATTTTTGTTTCTTATTTCCCACGAAGGGATCCAGAATATGCCACTGTGGCATAAAAATTATTTTGAGCTGAAGGCATTTGAGAATCACCAGATACAAAAAGAGGTGTGTGTGTATGTGTGTTGTGTGTGTGTGTTTTCTGAACTCTCCTTATCTGCCTGAAAGCAGAGTCTTCCAGAAGAACTCATCTGTCATAAATCTACTTACTGGGAGCAGGATCGACTCCTATCACTGCAGACAAGAAGTCAGCACCAGGACAACCCATCACCTAAACAGACATTGTCACAGAACTATCATCTCTTCCATCTGTTCTGCTGGGTGCCCATTTGTCTTTCTTAAAAGTCATTTGTTTTCCCAAGTACCCTTCTCACCCTTTTCTTCCCCTATTAAGATCGTATATAAGCCCCCAATTCTAACCATCTCCTTAAGTCACATTTTCTGTAAACTTCTGTGTACAAAAGGCCCCCTTTTGCACAGGGGAGACGTTCCAAGACCCCCAGTATGTGCCTGAAACCATGATAGTACCAAACGTCAGATATGCTAGGTTTTTTCCACACATACATACTTATGATAAAGTTTAATTTATAAATTAGTCACAGTAAGAGATTCACAACAATAACTAATAGTAAAACAAATAATTATAACATACTGTAATAAAATGAATGTGGTCTTTCTCTTAAAATCTTATTGTATTCTACTCACCCTTCTTGTGATGTGAGAGAATAAAATGCCTACATGATGACATAAAGTGAGATGAATGATACTGGCACTCTGATGCAGGATTAGGCCACTAGGGAGGATCATCTGCTTCCAGACTGTGGTTGACCATTGGGAACTTAAACCTTAGAAAGGGAAACTGCAAACAAGAGAGACTACTGTGTGTATGTGAATAAACATCTGTGTTTTCTCCTATGAATCTGTCATTTGTCAGTTTAATCCTCAGGACCCAAGAGATAGAACCTAAGAGGGTAGAGAAAAAATTTTTCCTCCCTGACACCCACAACAATTACTTCAGATCTTCACTTTCTTTAAGCTCCTTCCCAATATATTGTTTCCTCTCAATCTCATCAAATGACCTCCTTTTCTATTTTTCTCTTTATAGAGAACTCAAGATCCTTAGGCAAAGAGTCTCTCAACTTCCTAGCCAGTGCTCCAAATCCCGTTTGTGTTCATACCTATCTTCTTCTTCTCTCTTCTCTGTTTCCCTTGTGTACCCATTGCCTACCCGCCTGTCTTCCTTCTTTCCCTTCTTCCTCCTTTCCCTCTTCCTGCCCTAACCTCTTTCCCTTCTACTGTCTCATGCCTTTATTTCATTCTTTATGCCATGTCTTAGCTAGAGCTTCCTTCTCTCCTCTCTTGACTTTTCCATACCAACATTTAAATATGCCCACGCCTTCTGAATTTCAACAGCCCTCTCTTGATTCTGCACTCCCCCTACATAGTTCAGCCTCTATCTTTTGTTCTCCTTCCCTCGTATCCACACTTCTTGAAAGAGATGTCTGCACTTACTCATTTCTTATGCATTCCTCAACCCACTGCCATATGTCTTCCTCTTCCACTTAACTACTCCTGCCAAGGTCACCTGTTTCTAAATACAATGAACATTTCCAGGCTTTCTCTTCCTAAATCTCTCTAATGCATTTGACCCTGCTGGACACCATCTCCTTTTTCTCATTTGGCATCAGTGATTCTACCCTCCTTCTCTACTGTGGCTCTTCCCTTAGTTCCTCCTCTTCCAACTACTGAAATGTTGCTATCTCCATTGTTCTACCCTCTTCGCTTCTCTTCTCTTGATACACGGTCTCTGATTTTTTTGATCTACTTCCATGGTTTGAACTACTAACTAAATGCTGAATGACCACCAGCATTTAAATGTCTGGCTCAGCTCTTTCTTCTGAGCTCCAGGCATCTTCATCCATCTTTGTACTGGACATTCCTTCTTTGATGCCCCACAAGGTGCTCCATCTCAACATGTCCAAGATGAAATCCATTTTTTTCTCCCTTCAACATAGTCCCCATCATGGAAAATGGCACCATCCTTTACTGTAACACCCAATACATAAGTCAGAAGGTAAGTCTTGATGCTTCTTTCCACCTTCCTCCATCAAATCAGACACTAATCTCATCAATCTCAGCATCTTAACATCTCCCAACTACATCCCCTTCTCCATCTCCATTACCATATCTCAATTCATGCCTTCATCATCTCTTACTTGGAGGATGATCATCTCTTACTTGGATCTCTTACTTACTTACTCTTACAGTATCCTAACTAGTCTGTTACTCACTCCTCACTGCAATCAGAAAGCTCTTTCTAATTTCACAGAAGAAGAAAAGTCATTTCCCTCCTACCTAACTTAGGTTCATTCCTGAGATCCTACAAATTAGAGTGACAAAAGACAGGTTAACAAGAGAAAAACAAAAGCACATTAACAAGTGCATCGTGCATACACATGGGAGTATTCAGTGATGACTAACTCAAAAGAAGGTTAGAATTTTGTCTTACACAGCATCTTAACAGAAGAACAATAATTTTTAGAGAAGTAACAAGATAGAGGAAAAGGACAGAGTTTCTAGGGCAGCAAATAGTGGGAAGGTAAATATATGGGACAACTAATGGAAGATAAAGGCTGATTAGTAAATTTGTGATGTAAATTTTAGTAAAATTTGTCCGTGGCATCTTGGGCTGATAAGAGTCTAGAGCTATCTCTTGTAATTAACTTCTGTCCTTCCTGGTAGAGAGAGGAAGGCAACCATCTTTACAAATTCATGTCTTGCTTTTAGGCAAATAAGAGGAGGGCAGAGAGCTTTTCTTATATCTGCTTCTTAATTGCCTTCAGCGCAAAATAATTCTTATGCCATAGTGGCATTTTGGGGGACATATTTTGCTACCCTTCACTTACAAACCATCTCACTGTAGCTGCTAAATTCATTTACAGGCTGACCTCCTAGCTTTCGGAATAAGAGTGAAATGACTTGGAGTGGTATACAGGACCCTTCATAATCTCACTTTTGCCTACCTTGTCAACTTCCCTTCGGTAGAGTTCCTACTTTTATCCATTCCTAACTGTAGTCCTGTAATGCTTTGTGCATATCTTCATTATTATCCTTATGTGAGCTCGAAATGACTTGTCTAGTTTCAATCAGTGAAGTCCTAAAAATTGTGCACCTTTAATCTCTCTACAAACCTGCCCTACTCTTGCTCCTGGGCCACTGTAAAGGACTGCATTTGGTTTCCCTCCTTCCTATCCTGCCTTCTCCACACTTAACTCATATCAACATCACTACCATAGGGTTTGGATTTTTTTCCAGATGCAAATTGAATATCCTTCCCCTGCTCCAAAAGGATCTTTTAAGGAGGGCTTAGATCAGAATTAGTTCAGAAAATGTTGCTTTCACCTATGAATAAATGAATGAGGTGAAAGATGACTTCATAGAAGTGGGATTTTTGTCAGGTCATTTAGGACGAATAAACTATCAATCAGTGGAACATACTAGGGAGTATATTCTTGGTGCCTCATTAAGGACCATGAGTAGACCACATTAGAATGCATTCTTTAGATAGAGGAATTGTGGGGTGAGCACTTGAAAAATTGCCTGGAGCCAATCTAAGAAGAATTTTAAATGTAGTTCTGAAGAGTTGTATCATTAAATGTATTTTATGCAAGATGAAAATTGAGTTCTGTATCTCATTTCCCTACTTGAAACTAAACACAGTTTAGTAAAGTTAAATGGGCAGTGAAAGGAATTATTTTAATTATTATTATTAGGTGAAAGGCCATACACAATATTTCAGAAGACTGAAAACTCAATGTCATAGCAATGCCAGAAGAGAAGCCAGGAGAGATGTTGGGAGGGAAAGAGCTGAAGGGGCAGATAGAAATCATTTTAAAGGCTGCAATTTTAATATCCTGATATGAAAATCACAGATATAGATTGACCTGGAAAAATATTTTTTAAAAAATTTGTTAATGTTTGTTTTTAAGTGAGAGAGAGAGAGAGAGAGAGAGAGAGAGACAGAACACATATGGGGGAGGGGCAGAGAGAGAGAGGGAGAGAGAAAGGCACAGAGTCTGAAGCAGGCTCCAGGCTCTGAGCTGTCAGTACAGAGCTCAACACAGGGCTCGAACTCACAAACCACGAGATCATGACCTGAGCCAAAATCAGACGCTTAACAAACTGAGCCATCCAGATGCCCCGACCTGGAAAAATATTTTAGAAAGAAAACCATTAGCACTGTAATATTTCACCAAAGCTAGTCCTTGTTTTAAATGTTTAATTTTAGAATGTATATCTACGTTTTTCTAAGATCATCTTATTTTCAAAAAATGATTTAACCATTAAGAATATGAAAAAAATTAGGAAAAAGAGTACCATTATTTAATTTATTATTATTATTTTAATGTTTATTTCTGAGAGAGAGAGAGAGAGAGAGAGTGAGTGGGGAGGGGCAGAGAGAGAGGGAGACACAGAATCCAAAGCAGGCTGCAGGCTCTGAGCTGTCAGCAACAGAGCCAATGTAGGTCTTGAACCCATGAACCATGAGATCATGACCTAAGCAGAAATCTGAGGCTTAACCAACTGAGCCACCCAGGAGCTCCAAGAGTACCATTATTTAAAAAGAAGAAAGGTGGGCGCCTGGGTGGCACAGTCGGTTAAGCCTCCGACTTCAGCCAGGTCACGATCTCGCGGTCCGTGAGTTCGAGCCCCGCGTCGGGCTCTGGGCTGATGGCTCGGAGCCTGGAGCCTGTTTCCGATTCTGTGTCTCCCTCTCTCTCTGCCCCTCCCCCGTTCATGCTTTGTCTCTCTCTGTCCCAAAAATAAATAAAAACGTTGAAAAAAAAATTTAAAAAAAAAATAAAAAAGAAAAAAGGTGCTAAAAAAATCTGTCCCCAGGGGTGCCTGGGTGGCTCAGTCATTTAAACATCTGACTCTTGATTTGGTTGAGGTCACAATCTGACAGTTCCTGAGATCGAGCCCTGCATCAGGCTCTGCACTGACAGCATGGAGGCTGCTTGGAATTCTCTCTCTCCCTCTCTCTCTGTGCCCGGCCTCCTGTTCTCCCTCCCTCTCTCTCTATAAAGAAAATAAATTAAAAAAAAAAAACGGTCTCTAGTGAAAATGATAGATTACTTAAGATAATGACCTGTTATGTAAAAGCTTGTTAATCAAATTCAGGTCCTTCAGGGAAAGGCTCCTATTCTGTGTGCCACAAAATAAATACTTCTCCATAGATTCTCCCTAATGGTGTGACCTATCTTTGACTGGCTAATAATTAAACTAGTGATTTTCAATTTGTTAAAGCTATTTGAAGAATACAAAAGTTTGAATTAATGTTGTTCTGTTATTATTTTTCAAGCCTTTTTTTAAAAACAATGGACTGAGAATGAGAACACCTGGATGAAATTCCCAGACCTACAATGACTGAAGAACTTCGTGCTGTTGCATTATGTCAATCAGGCAGCAAATATGTCTTACAAAAGAAAAAGAAAACCCGAGTAACAGTGTGCTAATGATCTACCTATTTTGTAAACCTAGATTAAGGTCATATAACTATTTGTCAGGAAAATACTAAGTATTAGCTATCATGATTCTGAATGTGAGTTCTGGCAATAATATGGGATATTTTATGGCTGCTAAAGGAACATGTAAGGTTAGGTAAAATGGAGGTTCAGGGAAGTGAATGTGATTATCTCCGTCCTCTTCTCCATTAGAATGACATTTACTGAAATGGCAGCAATCTTAGGAGGAATAGAGAAAGGTAATCTCTACTGGTTATGTATCATTTAAGAAAGACTGGTGCTAGCATTGGTTTAACTTTAATGTTAGAAATTGCCCTGAATTGATAAAACATAATGTGTTTTCAGACTATAAATGGCATATATTAGCAGACTTCCAACTGTGAGATTCTAGAGAATGTATGAGTCTAGGAGGGTAGTAAAAAATCTTTTCTAGACTAGAACCAAAATTATTATGAAATTAGTAGTGATTTAATAAAAAATAAAGAAAAAGAGGGGCACCTGGGTGACTCAGTCGGTTAAGCGTCTGACTTTGGCTCAGGTCATGATCTCGCCGTTCATGAGTTTGAGCCACACGTGGGGCTCTGTACTGACAGCTCAGAGCCTGGGGCTTGCTTCAAATTCTGAGCCTTCCTCTCTCTCTGCCTTACACTCTGTCGCTCTCTCTCAAAAATAAATAAACATTAAAAAATTTTTATAAATAAATAAAAAAACAAACAAATAAATAGAAAAAACAGAGAGAGACACACACAAATAGGGGAAAGAGAGGAAGGAAGGAAGGCAAAACTTAGAAAGGAAGAGAGAAAATTACAAAGAACTTACTTCATATTTGGAGCTGAATTCAGTGGGATTTTTTTCCCCTTGAGACAAAACCAAACATAAGACTAGAAACATGAACACAAATTCTACACTTGTTGTCAAAATGATAATGCCGTTCCTATTTTCAGCAATGTTTTGATTGGACACGTTCAGTTAATTTTATCCAGCTGTCAGTAAATACTTTCTGAAAGTTGCCAGAAAATGAATTGAATGTGAATATTTACAATGATGAACAAATAATCACAATACATCTATGAGCATAAAGAAGAGCGTGTGGGCCAAATGGCTTTGATATCTACTTTTTGGCACAGCTATCAAGATGCTACGGGGCCCGCTATGTGTAAGCTATGCTCTCAGAATTATCTTTCCAACAGAAATGTTACATTTATGATGAATATCTTTGATCTTAAAGCATCTTCCTAATGGCCAGTAACAGCATCTCTTCCTGAGATGGCTGGCTGGGACCAGAGAACCAGTCTGCTGCCTGTGGTAGATGGGCTCAGACCAGCTTAGGTGGGGATCTGGTCCTTGAGCACACACTCAAAGATTTCCCAATGCGATGACAAGCATTCTTAATTTTTCTATTACAAAGGGGAGAAAATGGCATCCCTAAGTTGGCTAGGTATCGGGCAGCACATGACCTTTGCGCTGACCACTGGTAGAGAGAGGACTGTAGGTCAAGCACAGACTTCAGAGTCAAGGGACATAGAATCACATCCCATCTCAGCTACCTACTAGCTATGATACATAATCTCAGGCAAGTTTCCCCATTTGAAAATGGGTCTATTGATGCATACCTCAAAGGGATGTCATACCTCCGTGCAATTATGTCAGCAAGAACCCGGCACTGTGCGAACTACACAGACCACACTTATGGTGCCCACAGCAGTAATTTTCTGCCACTCTAACATGCTGCTGCTCAGGTTTTGATGATTGGCTGTTTTTAAAAAATGAAGCTAGGGGCGCCTGGGTGGCGCAGTCGGCTAAGCGTCCTACTTCAGCCAGGTCACGATCTCGCGGTCCATGAGTTCGAGCCCCGCGTCAGGCTCTGGGCTGATGGCTCAGAGCCTGGAGCCTGCTTCCGATTCTGTGTCTCCCTCTCTCTCTGCCCCTCCCCCGTTCATGCTCTGTCTCTCTCTGTCCCAAAAATAAATAAACGTTGAAAAAAAAAATTAAAAAAAAAATGAAGCTAAAAATTATAGGATTTTGCTTCCAGCAAGATTTATGGTAATACCAAATTTAGAATATTAACAATGAATTAAAAAAAAGTGGGGTTTCCCCAAAAAGCCAATTAAAGCACAACCAGGGCTTTGAAAACCAGATAAACTTGGGTTCTGATCTTGCTACTGCTTAACAATCACATGGCCCTTAGGTGAGTAATTTCTTGCAGTTTTCTCCTACGTAAAATAGAGCAGGAGTATTTACTTCAGCATGGTGTCTAGATTAAGTGAAATGTGTGTGATTCCTGGCTCTGTCATTGACCAGCTGAGTGACCTTGGGCAAACTTCTGAATCTCCCTGTGCTTCAGTTTGCTCACAGGTCACGTGGCTTCTCTCAGTAATGCCTGACCCAGAGGCTCTTCTAAGGATTATGTGGGTTGGCTCATGGCAAGCACTTAAAACAGTGGCTGGCACATGGTGAGTGCTCAAGAAATGTTAGCTATTCATTTTCCATTGTCTCTTCTTATTTGTAGATGTTATTGGAATAGCCAGAAGGGTCATCTAGGTTGATGAGGTGACAGTGGCGTAGACCAGAAAAAACAAAAAGGTTTTTACAATATAGAGCATAATATGGCAGGAGGAGTGACCTACCAAAAGCAGTGTGTTGACCCCTGTTCTCTTGGGTTTAGTAATATATGGACTTTCAGTGGAACGGAAAGAGGGGTTTAGTAATATATGGACTTTCAGTGGAACGGAAAGAGCCGCATAGCTGTTCTTAGAAACATTGATGGAGGAGAGAGGGCCACTCAGCAGTGGTGACCACCTACGAGCCACTAAAATTGGACTGGCTGCCAACTTTGACAATTATCGTCTTGCATTCCACAGTTCACAATCCACTATCACATACTTGACCCTCACTTAGAGTAGGTGGATATTCTGAGTGGCCAACACTCATGCTATTGCACCCCACCTCCTTCAGGTCTCTTCTTTTGCCTGGTTTTCCTTGTGGTAAGGTAGCTTTCTCATCATACCAGGAGCTAATTCAGAAAACACATTGCCATGGAAGTTGCTGGAAGTTTCCACATGTTGACAAGGAGGGCAGTTCATTGGTCTGCCACACCACATGACCTCCAGAAAGGTCATCTTTCACTGCACTCAGTATCACCGGGCACACACAACATCTCTGCTGTTTATTCACTAAAGCAGTCAGAATTCCTCATGGCAGAACTGGATTCCAAAAAATCCTGCTCCAAAGGTAGGAGACAGCTTCTTAAATTGTGTCAGGCCTACTGCCTGGTGCCATCAAGCCCAATCTGAGTTCTTTCAGGCCCTTGACACACGTTAATTGGCGTCACTCTGTTAGCAGATGCTGAGAGGAGACAGACACTGGCTTCCTGCTTCTCATGTACTCAGCATGACATCTTTTCATAAATACCAAATGGGGTGCCTTAAACAAGTGGGAAATATATGCAAAATGGGTACTAATCTGTATTTTGATAGTTTATTCATCACCGAATATGGCAAAACCCCTCTTGTGCTCTTTTGGGAGATGAAGAAGAGCATCAGAAACTGGGACAAAGTAGAAAATGTACCACATGGAACCGATCATGTTGTCAACAGTAGTAACTGTCATGGCCACCCCTGAGCTTGTTGCAGCGGGCAGCCTTACAGCCCCTTCCTAGGCCCGCTTTGTTCATTGGAGGAATATTTATTTGCAAATATTTATTTGTTCTGTTCTTGGCACTGGGAACACAACACCAAACAAAACTCATAAAAATTCCTGCCCTCATGGAACTCACATAGTAAGTAAAATATACAGGGTGTCAGATGGTGATGAAGGCGTTGGAGAAAAATAAAACAGGAAAGGGAATAGGGAGGCTGGGTTGGGGTGGGGTGGGGAATTCAGAGTCAAATAGCCTGGTCAGAGGCCTCACTGAGACGACATTTGAGCAAAGACCTGAAAGAGGCAAAGCCAGTCAGGCAGGAATAGGGCAGAGAATTCCAGACAGAGGGGGCAGAAGCACAAGGAAGGAGCGTGCCTGGTGTATGCAGAGGCCAGTGGGGCCAGAGCAGAGCATGGGACAGAGACATGGGAAATGAGGTCCGAGAACTCTTGGGGTGGTAAGGGCTTGCAGACCCCCTGGAAGGACTCAGCCGTGGCTACATTTTAGAATTACCTGTGGAACTGTAAAAATCAAGTGAACCCAAATATCCAGGGATGGACCCAGGCCTGGGAGTGATTTTTGATATCTCCACATGTGCCTCCAGGGAGTAATCAGGGGTTGAGACAGCAAGTGCTAAGGTTCTGAGCAGAAAGGCCATGAACTGGCCTACTCTTCAGAGAAGTCATGGTGGCTGTAGTTCTAAGAACAGACGCTGGGATGGCAAGTGTGGAACAAGGAGACCAGCCAGCCCCATTGCAATAAATCCAGTGGCTTGGATGGGGCTGGGGTGGAAGTTGTAAGAAGAGGTCAGACTCCAGATATAGTTTGAAGGTAGAGCCAAGAGAATTTTCCAACAGATTAGCTAGAGGGTGACAACAAGAGAAAAGTCAAAGATGACACCAATGTTTTGGGCCTGAGCAATTGGAAGGACGGGGTTGCCATTTGATGGAAATGAGAAAGACCATGGGAAGAACCACGTTTATGCAACAACCCCGAAGGCATTTCTAGATCAAATATAAACACGTTGCATGGGAATGTCCATAGATAGTAAAGTGCTCAGTGCCTGGCTCTTGCCCAGGGTCAACAGTGCCTTCAAGAGAGAGAGCGTGGCGTGGGGCTAAAGGGCCAGTGTGTATAGCTGCATAGCTTTAAAGTGGTTGATAGCAAATAATAAACACATGTTCCAAGCATTTTCCAGAAATAAGTAGAGGAGGTGAAGACGTAGTCAGGAGAAACCTCCTATAAATGCCTCTGCCTCCATCGCCTCTAAATCTTTAGACCCTGTGGGAAGAGGCTTCACTGCCTGGCAGGAATCCTGGCAAGCGCCAAGATCCAAGAGATGTATGGGATGTGTGCCATCGGTAGATGACTCTCCTGTCTCCCCGAGTGTGCTGTACTTAAAACTTAAGCAGAATTTGAGAATATCTGAAATGACAAATAGCAGGGGAGTCAGTCAGCCCCCTCGTCATTAGATGTAGAAAAGTCCCTAAAGAGCAATGCCTGCGTCTACTTCTTCAGGAAAATCTCAGACCCCGTGCGAGGCTGCATAGGATTTCATTTTCAAATCCCCTGCCAGATTCCTAAGATGCTTAATGTTAACCAGTTAAACAAGACCAAAAAAAAAAAAAAAAAAAAATGTAACAGCATATTTGTCAATCAAATCACTATATTCTGTGTAACTAATGAAGGTCATTTTAAAGTCCTTATTACAAATTATATATAATAATTAGTGATGTGATTTTCAAGTGAATCCTTATGTGAATAAGATTTATTAATATCGATAGCTCCCGACAAACTTGGCCCAGAGTCAAGAACTACATTTCCTCTGGGTTTTAGGAAAAAGTCAAGGTTATTATAAATGGTTGCAGAGGGGAGATATTTGTTGTTTTCCACTGATTTGAAGTAGGTCAGACTGAGAGCTGAAGGCTTCCCTAAGGTTGTAATTAAGTATGAATATTTTAAAAACGGAGAACAAATAAAAAAGTAAGCAACTTCTTTTAGACTTTCACATCACAGGTCTTTCATTATGTTTCCTCCTCAGGCAAGATGCTTTTCTTCGGAAAAGGAATACAGTTGAAAAAAAAAAATCAAAAAAACTTAGCGCAATAGCTCTATACAATCTAGACTTTAAGAAAGATTCACTCAAGCATGAATGCTTTCGAGAAGTATTTAACCAGGCAGAGTTGGGGCAAAAATGCACACAAATGCTCAACAAGCAGCCTGAACTGTTGTAATTTAATTCTGCAGGCCGGTCTGATGTGGGTTCTTCCCCGGCCCCGCTTGAAAATCACATCTTTCTGTCTCTTCCCACCCAAATCATTCACTCTTACAAAACCAGCTTAGTCAAATCAATATCTAGGCTAGCAGTATAAATTTAATTACAGGGAGGCTTGGATAAACATTAGCTCTAAGACATTCCTTGGTCTATAGAGTGATAACTGAATTAAGTAGGATTATTTCATCATTACCGTGTTAAGCCTACATTGTTACACAAAAGAAGCTAATATTTCTAACTCTTTTTCACCTAGCAAAACATGCCATAAGCATTTACATGAGCCAATTTAGTATGTTTTCTCCTTGAAGACCTATGAAAAAGGACTACATTTTCAGTGCAGAGTGGAATGTGAAATGAGGCGGGTTCATACTGGACCCCAACCTAAAGCCTCAGGTCCAGCTGCTGAAGGGTCCCGTTTTAAGGCCGTTCCCAGGGCACCGGTGTGCTTGTTTCCGACAACTGCTTTAGTCGAATCCCCAGGGACCGGGGTACATTCACAGTCTCACCTTCCATTAGGTCCACATGTCCAGCTGTGAGAAACAAACTGGATTTCTCTAAACATACAGACCTCCTTGAAGCCTCCACTCAGCCATTACTTTTTCTGGGAAACTTGCCCTGACCTTCCTGTCTTTGGGCATTTCTGTATCAGCACACTTGCCTCGTGATGAAACCATATTTCTGTCTCTTTTCAAAACTTGGGAGCAGCAATATAGTCGTGGTATAGTGTAGACAGTAGTACAGTGTAGACATTAAGAGCCTGGGTTCTGGATGGATCCACACAAAACTAGATTTAAATCCTGACTTCTTTACTATATGTTCTTTAGGCAAATCACCAACCATTCCTAAGCCTCCGTTCTCCACCTGTAAAATGGACATAAAAATAATACCTTCCTCACAAGAATGAGAAAAAATATGTAAAGCCCTAAGCACCGAGCTTACATGTAAAAAGGTTACTATTGTTACTATTATCATTGTTGCTGTTATTTTCATTCCTCATGTCGGGGCTGGGATATGTTCATCCTAACTGTGGTGAGGGCAAGGTGTGGAGCTGCAAGTGTAGAGAGAGAACCAGTGTGAAACGTTGAGGTCTCTTTCTCCTCTGGATTTGGTTTAAAATGATAATAGATTGGCAGGATCTATTTATATCTATTCACTGACATTCACTTTAGAGTGCTATTGGCTAGCTTGCACCACCTCCTTACCATACGGGCTTTTTGAAGGTAAGGGTCTCTTCCAGCACAAGGTTGGGGTATCTATGGTATAGTTTTCTAGTGTTCATGCCCGGCTGCATTAGTCCAGTTGGCCAAAGCAAGGTCTCTGCCAATTATCTTCCTTTTCTCACCTCTTATTTGACAGAATAGTCTCGAGTAGACAAATCAACTCTTACTTTTTTTTTTTTTATTTTACAGAGAGAGAGAGAGAGAGAGAGAGAGAGAGAGAGAGATCGTGCAAGGAGGGTTAGGGGCAGAGGGAGAGACAGCAAGAATCCTGAGAGCGTCCTAAGCAGGCTCCACGCGTGAGAACCCGACTCAGGGCTCAGTTCCAGCCTGGGATCATGACCTGAGCTGAAATCAAAAGTCAGATGCTCAACTGAGCCAACCAGGCGCCCCATCAGCTCTTACCCTTGAATTAGTTTAATAATGTTTCTTCTCTCAGTTGTACTGTAATCTCCTATAAGGGGAGAGAGTAGTTATTACACAACATATATGGTCTCCATAATATGTAGCGATGCTCAATTGTCTTTTCTTGGCAGTAACTGGCCAATTGTCAACAAGGATTTGACCCTTAATCCCATTATACTTGATTCTATGACACTAAGATACAGACACTACAAAATTCTCTGAGAATATATTTGATGCTCTGCTGACATATTACCTAATATGGATGTTTAATCAGATAAGCTACTGAGGCTGTCTTGTGAAATAATTTCAAAAATTATTTTGAGAAATCTAATTAAAAATTTTTTTTGAATATTTTTATTTATTGTTGAGAGAGAGAGAGAGGGCATGAGCAGAAGAGGGGCAGAGAGAGAGGGAAACACAGAATCTGAAGGAGGCTCCAGGCTCCAAGCTGTCAGCCCAGAGCCTGATGCAGGGCTCGAACTCACAGACTATGAGATCATAACCTGAGCTGAAGTCAGACACTTAACCTAATTTTAAAATTAGTTGGAAAAGTATCCCTGGCTTTGAATTGTCCCTACCACTCTTCTAGAAATTTAAAACAAACTCTCAGATATCCTCTCCAATTGGACTATTTACTTTGTAAATTTGGGTCATTTTTAATTTAAAAAATTGAATTGAATCATTTATTCATGTAAATATCTTAAATATGTCATTTATAATGATAAAATGGATATTTTTCTTTTTTACATATGAAGCAATTTCATGTGTGAAGGACAACCAGACTGAAAAGAGTCAGTAGACCAGAGGAAGCCTTGTCTATTAAACCTGTATCTTAAATAGATTTCCAATTTTGCTACTTGTGACACATTGTGTTTTGCAGGGGGAAAAAACTTTTCTACCTTCATTATGTCTAAAGGATTTATGATCTTCTGCCCTTGAATTCCTCTTCTTCCAGATTGACTTTGGGCACTAATCCATTCACTATTACATTTATGGAAAGTTTACCTATGACCCATGCTTTACAAAGTAGTTCTATTGGTAGAACACCTATAGGACTGTTGTGCAGAGTTATCTTTTAAATGACTCTCATGGTAAAAATGGCTGACTAGCTCACGGTTCATGAGTTCGAGCCCTGCATCAGGCTCTGTGCTGACAGTTCAGAGCCTGGAGCCTGCTTCAAATTCTGTGTCTTCCTCTCTCTCTGCCCCTCTCCCACTTGCCCCCTGTCTCTCTCTGTCTCTGTCTCTCTCTCAAAAATAAATAAACATTAAAAAAAAAAAAGGCTGATTAGTCAAGTTATCTGGGAAAATCATTTATCCTTTTGAGCTTCTTTTTCCTGTCTGTAGTGGGGTGGAATCTTGCCCATTTTTTCAGGGCTTCTGTGATAGGGAATGATAATAACCATCACCCCTCACAGTGTGTCTGGCACTTAGTAGGTACTTAAAAAATTAAATCCACGATCTCGCGGTCCGTGAGTTCGAGCCCCGCGTCAGGCTCTGGGCTGATGGCTCAGAGCCTGGAGCCTGTTTCCGATTCTGTGTCTCCCTCTCTCTCTGCCCCTCCCCCGTTCATGCTCTGTCTCTCTCTATCCCAAAAATAAATAAACGTTGAAAAAAAAAATTAAAAAAAAAATTAAATCCAGTATGAATACTGTATATATCACATTTTATAATTTACAAAGGGCCAGAGTTTCCACACTCTGTTTGCTCTGGTCCTCACTATTGAAGGGCTCCCCTCCCTGGAATCTATCCATAAGAAACATGGTCCTTTACAGAGTCCTCTAAATTACTCAAGAGGTTATTACATGAGTTTTTAGTTCTACTTTTTAATATATTACTATGCAATAATGCTTGCAAGGGCAAACTAATCATCTATCCACACTAACTTCCTTATTTTTATAATAAATAAAAATAATACATAAATAAACAATTTTTTTATAAATAAAAAACAGGGCTTTGGGGACTGGCTCTTGGGCAGAGAGTCATAAGAGAACCATGAAAGAAAACTTTTATTTCTAATTTAGGGGGGGAGAGGCAGAGGGAGAGAAAGAGAGAATCTCAAGCAAGCTTCATGCTCAGCATGTCACGGGGCTCAATCCCATGACCCTGGGATTATGACCTGAGTCAAAATCAAGAGTCAGATGCTCAACAGACTAAACTACCCAGGAAGCCCCCAGTGAAAGGAACCTTAATATTCTCTTTAAAAACTATTATTCGGGGTACCTGGGTGGCTCAGTCAGCTGAGCATCTGACTTTTGATATTGGCTCAGGTCATGATCTCCCAGTTCATGGGTTTGAGCCCTGCATTGGGCTCCTTGCACTAACTGTGCAGAGCCTGCTTGGGATTCTCTCTCTGCTCCTCTCCTGCTCATGTACACACTCTCTCTCAAAATAAATAAATAACCTAAAAAAAAAACCTATCATTCTATTATATTGGAAAAACAAAGGAGTTTGGTTTTCTGCAGATGAAATCTATACTCCAACATCCATGGAACATGGCTTCACTTTACTATGATATAATCAAATCTGAAAGCTTGTAAGTTTATTGTTATCCACCAGATCTGTTCAAATCTGTTTAAAAATAAAAAATATTTTTAAAGTGAGAGAATCAGAGATTTAGTCATCTCAAAGTAATTATTCTATATTTTGTAATCTAGAAAAATATAAATCATAATTACAACCAACAATTTAGAGTGCATTTAGTATCAGAGAATCAACTCCTTCATTTCTCCAACACATTAGAATATTTTTAATATTTTATTTACACTTGAGAGGGAGAGAGTACGAGCAGGGAAGGGGCAGAGAGAGAGAGGGAGAGACAGAATCTGAAGCAGGCTCCAGGCTCTGAGTTGTCAGCACAGATCTGATGCAGGAGCTTGAACCCATGAACTGTGAGATCATGACCTGAGCCGAAGTTGGATGCTTAACCAACTGAGCCACCCAGGTGCCCCTACATTAGAATTTTTTTAAGAGAGCACTACAATTCTTTTTATTAACAAATCCATTAGCGAGTAATAATAGTGTATTCTGACAGAGTCCTAACCACAACATTTGCCATGATCCCAGTTTAGAATATATTTCATCAAAATAGGGAGAATCAGAATGGAAAATGAAATTGAAAATTGAAATGAAAAAACTTTTTTAAGTACAATGCAGGTTTGCCTTACCCCAAACCTTTTCAGGCAGAATCTCTGGTTGGGGAGTGTGGAGAGGGAGTGTGTAGCTGCTGGAAACCCTTGTTTATCTACCTTTCCCTTATGATTCTATCGAGAAGCCTGGTGTCAGACCTATTACTAGATCAGCTGGTAAACACTAGAGGACACCAGAAAAGTGGGCAATAATCAAGCAGCATTTATGGCCAAGGAAAAGCCAACGATGTGTGAGGATGTTTAGGCTGTATCCTGTTTTAATAGTACTGAGCTGGGTAACCCAAAATCAGATATCTCTTTGGAATTTGGACCGACAATGTATCTTCCTGTCTCTCTTGTTTCCACCCCAGTAAGTTTTACCTATATCCCTTGTGATGAACATTTTAGAAAAATGTTTATTTGGAAAAATGAAAAGCTGTTTTTTTTCTGGGCAGATAAGTCAAGCAACTAAAGCCAAAAATAGGGGCACTTAGGTGTCTCAGTCGGTTAAACAACCGGCTCAATTGCAGCTCAGGTCATGATCTCATGGTTTGTGAGATCGAGCCCCGAGTTGGGCTCAGTGCTGACAGCATGGAGCCTACTTGGGATTATCTCTCTCCCTCTCTCTGCTTCTCTTTCTCTGTCTCTCTCTCAAGATGAATAATTTTTAAAAAGCCAAAAGTAAGCATATTTACATCTCTTCAGGCCAGACAGTGAAAGTTAATGTAGAAGTTGATTATAAATAAGAAAATGTTTTAGGCCATTCTTTCAGATTATAAACCTTAAGAAAAAGTATAGTTAAGAAATGTAACTCATGATTACCTATAGGGTCCATTTGCCATAAAACTAGTATCATCTAATTATAGTGAAAAAATACTCTAAGCCCAGGAAAATTTATCTTTGGTCTCTGCTTGATTTCTCCAATGCATATCCATTTCTCTCAAAACTGTGTAATAAAAAATACTAAGTATCTTAAAAGAATAACCTAGTTACATAATCCAGATTATTACTTGGAAGGAAAATTATATAAAATTTTGAGTGGGACAAACTTAAGGTACAAATTAGTTCTGTTCCTATATTTAAAATACATGTGATCAGGCTGCTACCAGAAAAAAAAAAAAAAAAAAAAAAAAAAAAACAGTTATACCTAAGAACTTAGAATTCCACATCATAACATTCAGCAACCTGCTTCGTCATCACCATGCCATCCTACTTTTGTTCAAAATACAGCTTTGCTTTTCAGTATTCAGGAGTTTTGTTTGTTTTCATTTGGATCGTACGTATGTTAGTTTTGGTCTCAGCTCAGCCTCTCTTTTACCCGAAGTGTATTAGGACCAACCAAGATCGGGCTCCACAAACACCCCACTCCAAGCATCGCCCGTGTCCTCCTGCCAAATGCAACACGTGTTTCCTAGGATCAAGGGTTTTGAGGGATCAAGGTCTGTAGGTATCCTGTCCAGAAAGGGTGCAATTCAGAGACCCTCTCTGTAACTTCCCTGCCAGCGTCTGGCCCTGTTCTTTGGCACTCTCAAAGTCACGGGGATCACGGCCCCTGGAGGCAGCCCCACCCATTGCTGCAAAGCATCAGTGGCTCAAGAGTTTTTCCTTGTGTCCAGACTGTGAAGCTGAACAAATCACAGCATCTTTGAGTGAGTTTCTCCAAGTATGAAGGAAGAAAGAATGAGGACTTCAAAGGCCATACAAATCACAGTATTCTTCCTAATTACTTAAATGGCAAGAACAGGAATAAAACGTTTGCCAGTAACATCTTTGGGTCTAAAGGGATCTTATCTAACTGGTGAGGTCTGTGTTTTAAAGGCAGAGATGGTTTTTTCACATCACGCAACAAAGAATTTTCAACACTGTTGAGTAGCGGCTCTGTATCTATTCCCTGGGGTCCATATCCCGGCCACTCACTCCCTCCTCAAATCCCTGACCCGTGTCTGCCACTGGATGCCTGGCTTGGCACATACAGAGCTGTCACCAAATGCACACGGTTTCCCCAAAACCCCCATTGCCAAAGTCAGTCTTCCCTCCTCAACTCCTTCGTGTTTTTGTCACTGTTGCCCATTTCCACCTTTTAAAAACCCTCTTCTCTCTTAGTCCCGGGGACCACGCAGCCCTGACTCTCCTTTGCCATTTTCTGACCGCTCTTTTGTCTCGTTCTTTGGCTCATTCTCCATGCCTACTGCTAAAAGTAAGCATTCTTCGCCAGGAAGAATCCTGTACCCGAGCGCTGTTTCCATCCTGGTCACTAATTCACTGCGTGGTCTTAGATAACCCACAATCTTCTCTGGGCTTCACTTATCTCTGAGGAAGGGAAAGAGCTGGGCTTGATGGTCTAAAACGTGCCTTTGGGCTATGCAGCGCTATGCTAGTCTGTCCTAATCCCACTCCTGTGTTTCATCACCGTGTAGGATAGTTTCTGAGAGCCAGTACAAGTCTGTGATGGAGCTAAGGACACCCAGAAATCACCCCTTCAGTGGGAGAAGGAGCCTAAAACATCACCTTGTCTGAAACCTTCATGTTACCGCTGAGGAAACCTGGGTAGAGAACAAGTACACTTGGTCACCTTACAGCAGACATGGAAACAAGGACGAGGTCACCTAGGCCCTCACTGTGTCGTAAAATTGGAGCTGGTCTTCTAAACCCGACGGAAGTGCATAATGGTATCAGAGTAAAATGTCATATGGAAGGTATAAATTGGGTAGAACACTTTAGAGCCTTTCTCCCCCTTTGACAAAATAAACGTATACCGTAACTCCAAAAAATGTGGAGAGATATCTGCTAGAGAGGGTGCTCGAGACAAAGTAGAACAGCGTAATCACATAGAACATCTTAGATTTATGTTTTTACGTAGCCCAATAAAACAGAACATCAACTCACACAATACATGTATTTACATTAATTCAAATGTCCAGCGCACAATACAGGAGAATCTATTTAATAGTTCATATAATTTGATTTACATATACACGAGCATATAAACAAATACCAGTCAGCTAGGACAAAGGCTTAAGAAGTTACTCAGACATTTTGGTATTGACGCCTACATATTTATGGCAACAACGAATGATGACTTTCAACTTTCAATAACGTCTTTTGTTCAAGGATAAGGAATGTACAGAATGGAAAGAAGACAGTCAAACAAATGTACCTTTATTGCACTATTTATCTAACACCATATGGGATGTGGCATTATCCGGCACAGTTTATCAGTGTCGTCTGTTCACCGTGGTCTCAAGTATGAAATTAGCTGAATTATTCCCTAATCTAACCTTACTTTGTGTTTTATAAGTACTGTTCTTCCTTCTACAGCTTTTAAAAATGAAATAGGACACGGATGCTTGTCTTTAAAATAACTTTGGTCCTAAATAAGCTAGTAAAGTCTCTTCTTAAGGAACACTAATTCACTGAAATTTATTTTTTCTGGCAAGAATCCTGAATAAAAAGACAATGTCACCTCCACACCAGCTCTGAAATGATCAGTGGTGCTAGAGACCAAGCTATTGTCATCTAGAACTTACACTTTGGAAAACAGCCCCACCTTTCTCTGGCACATTGAGAAACCAAAAGTGCGTTACCACATTTCCTCTTAACCAGTTAAAGAGACCACTGGGTTGCATTTCAAAACGCAAAACGACACCATTTCGGTCCTGCTGTTTATTTTGCAGACTGCGCAGAAAGTTAAGTATGGAGAGTTAAATTACTATACCATACAGATACAGGCACAAAATTAAGTGGATGCCACAAAGGGTGTGTCTGAAAACACAGAATTGACTGAATCTGAGTCGGACTTCACCCTCGCGGACTTTAGGATGCCCTCAGCTATAACCGTCTCACTGGGAAAGAGCCTGACTTTCCCATTCTGCCCTGCTGCAGTATCCTTCAAGGGTTCCAAAAACACCACTCTTTTACCGGCACCTGCCTTCCGTTCATCAGCGGGGGCATCACTAGCAGGACCAGGATTGAGGATAGACGAATGGGCATTGCTTTGGTTGAGAACGTTTTTTTGTCTCTTGCTTTTACACTTGCAGGGACAGGGCGTCAGATAGAGATACAAAAGTACCAACACGATACTGGCCACGCAGGCTGCGAGAGTGGTAAAAGCTGTGTTAAATGCCTCATGGGCATGGGATCTGTTCACGGTGAAGTTGCTCACGTTTATTGTGACATCCACAGTCTCATTTAACAGGCGTTGCCTGTTCATCGCAATACAGGAATACACTCCAGCGTCCTCAAAACGAGGACTTTCTATAACCAGACTTCCATTGCGAAACACGTGAAAGTTTTCCAGATCTTTATCCGGCTCCAGCAGTCTGTTATCTGGACCAACCCAAATGAAATCAGTATTTGCATTACCAGTCTTGCTGTCACAGGGGACGATCAGCCTTTCCCCGACTTGAGCGTCATGAATAAAGCCAAGTGCACGGAAGGAGCCGTTGATGATACTGTCCGAGCAATTCATAAAGCTATCCTGGAGCAGAAGCACCTGGTGGGAGTGCCTAGAGTCAGACCACAGGCGGCAGGTATAGTCATTCTTAAAATCCATCACTGAGCTAAAGTGCCTACGATACCAAAAGATGAGCAATGAATAAAGGGAACAGTCACAGACAAATGGGTTGCCATGAAGATAGATGCCTCTCAGCTGTTTTCCTGGCACTAAATTAATATGGTGCATTGGCAGGGAGGGGATTTGATTATAAGAAACATCTAGAAACATCAGTTCTGCCAGCTTGAACCTCCCAACATACAAATCCATGGGAAACTGCGTCAGAAAGTTTCCACTTAAGTAGAGTTTTTGCAACTGGGAGAGCCCTCCAAAAGCAGAAGGGTCGAGATAGGAGATGTGATTGTTGTACAGCAGGAGCACCTCCAGAACCTTCAACTCCTGGAACACTGCACTTTTCACGGTCTTCAGCCTATTGGATGATAAGTCAAGACACTTCAAATTTGGAGTTGTGGAAAAACTGCCCGTGGAAATGCTGGTGATGTTGTTATGACGAATTATTAGAGTGTTCAGCTTAACAAAGGATACAGGAATCCACTCGGAATCCAGAAGCCCGATCCTGTTGTAACTCAGATCCAGTCTCTTCATCAGTCTGAACAGGTTGCCAGGCACCTTGGACAGGTTTTTGTTGGTGCAGCTCACGATGTCAGTGGCACAGATGCAAGCGGTGGGGCACACCCCGGAGGCGCCGCGGCTCACAGTCACCGTGATCACCAACAAACACAGCAGCTCCCTGCAACCCGGTCTGACAACTCCAGGCAGGGTGGGCAGTGTGTGTAAACGTACAGACATTATGGTCGCCTCCAAGTCTCTTCCTGGCGTCTTTCCGCCAACTCAGCTTCCCACCAGTGAACCTGGTAAACAATCAATATTCGAAAGGGGGGCAAGAAAGCAAAGTTAACTACCACCAGTTAACCCTTCAGAGTCATACCTTGCTTTCTCCCCAGTAACTTTTGAAATGCAGGCTTGTTTCACGCTGGGGAGCCTCTGATGCCTTTTTACCGTGAAATGCAATTCCCCCCCTGGGTTATTACCCCTGCTTACAGACATTTACAGTTACAATCTGTCAACACAACCGTCTCAGCATCAGAAATTCAGGATTTTTGTTAACGTGCATCCTGCGTCGTTTTTTAAACTCCCTCCGACAGACACAAAAATACACAAACGCATCCTACAAACAACTGAACGGAAATACATAGGAAGCAGAGCAACATCCAGAAAACAACTCACAGAGCCGAAAAGCCTCACTGGCTCTGGGGCTAGGCCGCCGAACGGTGGTGTCTGCTGGTCCGTGAGTCTGTCTGTCTCTGTCCGTCACTCCTGCATCTTCCGAGTTCCTTTCCCTCCTGCTCCCGGCGGGCGGCAGCCTCTCGCTGGCTCTCAACTTTGGGGAGTTTCACGCGGCAGCGGCGGCGGCGGCGGCAGCCACCCGGGGCGCAGGAAACGTCTCGGCCGGCTGCGGTCGGGTCTCCCGGGCTCTCTTCATCGCTCGGCTAAAGGTACCGCCTCGGCGCCCTGGCCGTCGTGTGTCCGCGCGCGGGGAGCCCCACTCCGGGAGCCGGGTCCGAGGGGCGGGGGCGCCGGCAGCGGATCGGCCCCGGCCCCGCCTCCCCGCGCTCCGGAGCCAGCGGGACCGAGGGTTCCCGCGCGCCGCCGCCAGGGTTTTATCCCCGCGCGCCGGGTCGCATGCGGGGCGGGGAGACGGCCCCGCCCCTGCGCGTCCTCCCTCCGGCTGGAAGCAGCTCGGAGGCCGCGGGCGGGAGCAAGCTGGGCGCGTGGCGAGGGGCAAGCGGCGAGGGGAGGGGGCGGCGGCGCAGCCAATCGGAGCGGCGGCCGGCGCCCCCCTCCCCCCCCCACGCCGCGGCCTCTCCGCCACATCCCCCGCCCCCCCACTCCCGCCCCGCCTCCAGGTTCAGCCCGGACCCCGGGGAGGGACGGGGCGGAGCGGGCGGCACCCCAGAGGCCGAGGCCCCTCCGTTCCCACCCGTTGTGTGCGCCAGTCCAGCTCCGAACGGGGTGGGAGGGGAGAGGTTAAGGGGGCACGCCCGGCCAGGGAAGGAGAGGTCTCTGTCTCTCTTGAAGAACCCACTTGCCGCGGCCGCCCGGGTCCCCTGAGCTCTTGTAGCTTGTTCTTTGGGCCAGGGTCGAGGGGGCTTCCGTGGGGCTCAGTGCTGGTGGTTTTACAGGTTCACAAAATAAACACAGACGTGACCTTCCGTCTCCGCCTACATCTGGTGGGGGACGGGGATGGGTACTTTCCGTCTGGTGCGACAAGGATCTCTTGGGGGAAAGGAGCCGGGAAGGCGCAGCGGGGACAGGCCGCATCTCCCTGGGAAAGTTCTATCCCGTTCACAACTCAGGAGTTGGCGTCAGGGATGGTGCCCAATCTGTGAAGGAGAAGAGCAGAAAAGAAGGCTTGGGGCCGACCCCCCGCTGGAATGCAAAGATGAGGGCATTAAGCTTTAAAAAAAAAAATCCTGGAGCCAGAGTTTTTCTTCTTTCTTTCTTTCTTTCTTTCTTTCTTTCTTTCAGGGGGCTGGGGTAGGGAGGTGGTGAGAGCAAATGTGCTCACGCCAAACAGGGACTGATCCTGGAAGGGGTGTCTGCGCCGAGATTCTTCATACCTCCTAAGAGGCAGGGCAGGGCGGATGCCTGGCTCAAGCATGCTAGGCTAGGAAAGGTGCAACACAGGGTGGACAGCACCCCCCTACTCACCCCCGCAAAAAAAAAAAAGAAAAAAAAATGCCAGGTGGACAAATAAGAGGTGGAGAGCCTGGGGCTGATGAGCTTTTCGATGAAATCCGTTTTTGTTTAATTCCGAGATCAGTTTTAACGATGGGATTTGACTGAGCCAGATGGCCCATTTGTCCATTATATGTGGATTAAAGGAAATAAATTACTGCCCTGACAAGAGATAACTAACTAAAGCGGAAGGGATAGGAAAACTGAAAAGCAGACCAAGTTGAGAAAACAGGAGCAGGGCACATAACTTGTAAATTAAGAAATAAAACTGATGTCAGGATAACCAACTCCCCCCCCCCACACTCCCCCCCCACACACACAGTTTAGCAACCTTGAATTTCATGAGAATTAGTCCCTACATTGTCATGAGTGGATTTGTGTGGTAGCACACATTTGCTAGGCCAGTGCCAAACTTAAGCGGAATTGTGTGCATTGTTAATTTAGTCAGCCTGTTTGTGGAATAAATCTGGAGTAGCACTGGTAAATCAAGATGTTTTCAGGTGAGAGCAGCTTGGTTCCGATTACTTTCAGTTTCATGAAAAGTGGAATTTCATCCCAAGAAGAATACAGCCTGAAATGCTTCAGGAAAGCTTCCTTGCTATGAGCTCCCAGGAGAGGCTGGGGTTGAACGTTTTGAAAGTTAGGCCGTACGTCCTGGGGTTCTTGAAAAACCCTGGTGTCCAGGCCTTCATTTTTATAGTTGGAATGGTTAACACAGAGAAATGGAATTAAAGTTACTCAGATGAATACTTTCTAAATGACTAACAAATGACCAGGTTTTGGTAACGTTTTACTAAGGAACTAGCATCCTACTCAAAGGAAGCCATGAAGGTGAAAGAAAGTCCTGTACTCCTTGGGAAGGTGGTCTCAGAAGAAAAAGGACTCAACCATGGAAGCGAAAGACATGTCACTATAGCTTCAGGCATAGAAACATCGTGCTAAGATTACACAGCATAAATAAACCAAATGCACTCAAAATCCACACACATTTATCTATTCGAAGGCCTGATTCTTGAGATTCTGCCATTTGGCAAGAGGGAAGGAGTTTTCTAAGGGTTGAGTTTACTTGGCTTTGAGAAGAAAAAACTAAGCATTTATCCTAATTGTAGGTGTGAAGTGTGACCCTACGTTGTGGGGGGAACTTTTTCTACATAATTTCGTATCTCCTACCAGGTCCCCTCTTTCAATTAGAAGGGAAATTCCACAAGGGCAGAAATTTAATGTCTTAGACAGTGCTCTATTCTTAGCTCCTAAAACTCTGCTTGACACGTGCTTGGCATTCAGTAAATTTTTGATAAATAAACTGAGGAATGAGAAACCTATTCTAGGCTTATTTGAGTTGAGTCTGCTGACTGCCATTCTGCTCTCTATACTTCAAAAGGTTTGTCAGAGGGGCGCCTGGGTGGCTCAGTTGGTTGAGCCTCTGACGCTTTGTTTTCAGCTCAGGTCATGACCTCGCGGTTCCTGAGTTCAAGCCCCGGCGTCGGGGGTTGCGAGCTCAGAGCCTGCTTTGGATTCTCTGTCTCCCTCTGCCTCTCTCTCTCTCTCTCTCTCTCTCTCTGCCCTTCCCCTACTCGCTCTCTCTCACTCTCTGCAAAAGAAATACATGAACATTAAAAAAAAAAAAAAAGCTTGTCAAAAAGAGGAGAAGAGAGAGAAAGAGGAGCAGAGCAAACATGACTTGAGTCCTAGATCCAGCAGCACCTGAAGGCCACTACACGCTTTTACTTCCTTTCTAGTTAGATTCTGCACCCCATCCCCCCTCCTTTCTGCTTCAATCATTTCGAGTTGTAGTCACATAACTTGTGACTGAAAGAGTCCTTGCACCTATAATGGTGGTAATAATAAATATGTATGATTATGTGCTAGATACTGAGCTCTGTGGTTGACATGAATTATTTCATTTACTGCTTACCATAACCCTGCAACATTATATAATCCTATAATCCAGATGGTAAACAACTGTGCTCCAAATTATTTGAAAAGGGAATGGGATGAAATTAGCTTGAAGCTCCATTTGAAGGATTTAGATTAAACAGAAGAGAGATGTTTCTGACGGGGTGGCTCCAGCCTGGAATGGTTGCCAAGACAGATGGTTGAATTGCCTTCTCAGGAGTTTAAAATAGGACAGATAGATATTCTTCTGGTCTTTTCCACATGGCACAATCTTTTGGTATTTTGGGCCATTCAGTGACTCCAATGGATAGTAGAAAGTGGATTGATTCTGAATCTAGTGTGCCGAGGCAGGTGTGGACATGTGAGTGCTCAACTGGGCTTGGAAGTAACCCCTACCTGGGACCAGGGATCTAGGTAGATGAAATCTCCAGGCTTCTGTTAGCCCTGTGATTTCCAGAATGTGTCCTGTTGTAATCAAAGACTTAAGGAAACCGAGGTAGGAGACAAGAAATTGTTACAACACTAGTTTATGATTTAGAGTCATTTTTATTAAGAATGAACACTTTTATACCACTTTATATCCTATGAAGGGCCTTCCCATTCTGTGTCTCCTTTGTTTCTAACACACATCCTGTGACAAGGTGTAGCAGCAGATACCTAACATTGCCTCCTTTTTAAAACTGGGAACACATCCAGTGTTCTTCAGAGACAGCTCACTGGGGTCTGTAGCTCTCCAGGCACCTGAATGTCACGCACAGGAGCTTTCTACTGAGGTCACCTTGCTTTGGGGGCAGTGCTCTTCGTAGGGTTTTTACACTGTAGCTGGAGCCTTGGCCCACGGAAAACACATACCTTTGCCCACCAGCCCTGGAAATATACCACCCTTGTAACAGCCTGTTCTTTTGGCCTCATCCAGTTGGTTTTTGTGAATTGCCCAGGATTTGTAGTAGAACCAGATCTCACACCCAGGATTATGTCACTTGCCGTATGGGGATTTGAGCACCAGCCCCTACTCCCACCCCCGTGCTCGCTGAGCTCCAGGCGGGCCTGTGTCAGCTGGTGGGTTGGTTCTCTGGAAGCTGCCTTGGCTAGAAACGGGGGCTGGTCAGTACCCAGTATCCAAGGAGAGCCCAGAATGGGGCAACTCTTTAAGCAATTCTCACTCAGTCATCTGCTCTTTCTATCTCTTGTCTTCATGGACATAGACTGAAAAGATTCTTTCTTTTGTTTTTTAGTTTAGTTGAGATAGAATTCACATAAACAAAATTCACCTTTTTTCACCTTTGAAGATCATCTGCGAAGGGTACATACTTATGTCATAACAGTAGTTTCTTAAAAACTTTCTTCTTTCCTTATCTGCAGTTTCTTTCTTCCTTCTTTTCTTTCTTTCTTTCTTTCTTTCTTTCTTTCTTTCTTTCTTTCTTTTTACATGCTTTTGTGATAAGACAAAGTGCAATGAGTGCTTGCAATTGTTCAGAGTTACTTATGACTAAGTATGTGCCTCAATGCTTCTGTTTTCTCATGATTCCTATTTAATATTCAGGGACTGTAGTTTCAGAGAGCAGAACCCTCCTCTGATTTCTGAGGTACGAATCGACTCCCCTGATGTGAGAAACAATCATGGCTGTTCTGTTAGCACGCCAATCCTTTATTTAGCTAATATTTACTGAGCATCTACTATGTGCCAGGCACTACTCTTTAGTCTAAGGATTATAGCGACGCATAAATGCTGCCAGAGCCATGTAAGCCTGACTAGAAGGAGAGACATACTGGTCACTCATGCATTTCTTGACCAATTGTCCACATTCCCAGATTTAGGGCTCATCGTCAGATCAACATCCGATCCCAACTAGTTGGGATCAACTCCCAACAGCTGTGAATCCTTCTCTCTCAGCCCATTGTCAGACCAGCCTTTGTGAAGGTGGCATGACCCCTGGCCCCACGCTGCCGTGTGCTTTCCAATGAGAAGACAAAACAAAAAGGACAACTGAAACCCTTTTTTCTTTACTTTCTTTCCTTCTTTTTTTTTTTTTTTACCTAAAACCCTTTTTTTCTTAAGCCCTAAAGTACTATGTGCTTATTGTAGAAAAATTGGAAATACAGGAAAAAATGTAAAGAATCGGAGAATGCCATTCATGATCTTACTGGCAAATTATGTTTCTACTCAAAGAATAAGTCCATTGTAGTGAGGAACCGAGACAGTGGAAGAGCATGGCTTGTCGTAGTTATGTAATGAGAAAAGAAACAGTCAGATGTGTGCGTGTGTGTGTGTGTGTGTGTGTGTGTGTGTGTGTGTGTGTGTGTTTGAATGCCCTGAAATTCTCAGCTTTGGGAATGAAATAAACAGAGGAAAATTTGCTTCACAAAATTCAGTGTGTCAAAGCCATGCTCCTAGCATTATGGTTACCTCTTGCAATTTTGGTCATAAATGGTAGCTGCTCTAATTTCCATTTTGCTCTTTATTAGCCTGAAGGGAATCATCTAACTGAATTCCCAAATGCTATTCTATCCCTCAAAACGGGGGCTGATATTATGTGTCTGATAAGTATGGATAATGTTTAACAAACCCACTTTGGAGAACCATATGAAATACTCAGGCTCCTACTTTATGTTCTTTAAAAAATATGATTTCCGGTAGCACTAATTACTTGATCGCTTTTCCCAAAGGTAGTATCTGATTATTCAAAGAAATATCTGATTTGGAGCAATAAGTATTTGCTAGACAAAATTAACACACTTGATCTTAGCCAAAAGGCTGAGAAGCGATGACAAAATTAACACAAAATAAAGTAAAATAAAGTTGAGAGAAAAGATAATAAACTCTAGCATATGGCCAGCACCATTGCAAATACTCATTCAGTTATTTTCAGCAAATACAAGGCTCTCTGTGGTGGAAGCTCCATGGGTACTTTACTCTGGAACTCTGACCTTTCAGTTTGTGAGAGTGAAAAGCAATATTGCATTCATACAGGGGAAGGCAGAAAGACCTCTGGAAAGACCCAAGAAGTGGGCTTGATAATGAGACCTAACACTTACAGCATTTTTACCACTATACATCAGACTTCTCATTTAATTCTTACAAGGGCCCTAAGAGATGGTCATTAACATCCCCGTTTTCTAATGAGGGCAGTGGGAATGAGTTGGTTTATGTAAGTTGCCCAAGATTAGTGGTAGAACCAGATCTCTCACCCCACTCTGTGTCACTCTGATCTCATGCTCTACCATTAGCTCTAATGCCTCCCATTAGGGAGTAGAGGGGTCAGCCCTAATTTAAATTCCATTCAGCAAACATCGTTAGTCCTGGCCACACTCCCAGAGCCATCATATGGTTGTTCTTCTCTAGGAATTTGTAGCGTTATTTGACATAATTATAGGATATGAGACAGTATATAATTCAATTTCAAATTGGATATAGCAAAGAGCCAAAATATTTGCAACAGAATAGGTATTTTGGGCATTGAAAATTCCAATACAAGCAGATTTTTAGATCTTCCTCATTTCTTGTTGACCAAAGAGCTGATTCAACAAAGAGAATTGGATGTAAATAAAAATATTATTTGGGAGAAACCATTTGAATGGTCAGGGATGACAATTATCTCTTAGAATTAAGAAACAACAATATGGTTCCTTTTATCCATGGCATTCACAAGGAAGAATTACGAGGAAGGAAAGTAGAGTCTGTCTCCTGGCACGGGTAAAAGGTCTTAAACACCTTCTAATCATATGCCTTCTAATCAAATGGCAATGTGTTAAAAAAAAAAAAAGTTATGTCGTAAAATAGAGCATTGAATAATGAATCAACTTTCTGGGCTATGGTGCCAGAACCTAACTTCCATTTATTAACTGTATCATCTTAGGTAAGCGACTTCGTCTTTCAGACTCAACTTCCTTGCTTGTAAGATGGAAATCTAGCCCTGGGATAGGCACTGTCTGATTCCACAAGGACCGAGATGAGACATAGAAAGTGGCTTTGGGAACGATAAGGCTGGAAAAGAGTATTACAGCGAGTCCCCATCATGCCCTATTCATCCTTGTTGCCCTGGTGCCTCGGCCATGATCTGACACAGCACAGATGTTTAACAAATGTCTGTTGGACCCAATGGAACTGAAGCTAGGTTTGTGTACAAAATAAACAGAGCTGGAAAGGTACCTCGCCACAGTGATGTTTGTACTAATTATGTGGCTCCCCTGAGCTGTACCAGAGTACGGCAGGTCCTCATTTAGAGAATCTAAATGGATCAGCCCTCCCTTGTTCTTCTTGGTACTATCTCAGCTGCTGCAGACTGGAATGAGCTGCCAGTCTGCAGGCCTGGGCGTCTCAAAGCCCCGTGGGACTTGAAGCTGGCATGTGGTGGGGAACCTCCTAGGTGGAGACCTTTAGCTAGGAGTGATGATTGGCGATCTCTGTATACACTGGAGAGTACTCAAAGGAGTTTTGAACGATAGGGGAAAACAAAATCATAACAATCATCCCTCTCTCCAGAGAACAGTTCTGACATGCTGTTACTTGCACTGTGATAGAAATGCATGGTAGGAAACCAGGGAAGATTTCCTTGGGAGCTACTGTAGTGTAGAAGAGGTCAGGGGCAAATCCGAACAAGTTGCTGAAGGAGGAGTCTGCTCACTGACGTTTCCTACTTTACAGAAATAGCAGGATGTTGGAAAACATGCTCTTGTGGCAGTTGTCCACATTTATCTAAAAGTAGGATTTTTCGTTTACTCAATTATAGTTATTAAAACAATTGGACATGTAAATTCCTCTCTTCCAAATCCCCTTGCCTGGGAAGGCCCTGAGGACCTTAGCTCTATTTGCACAAGCAGAATACGCATTTACCCATTAAGTGTCAAAATGTGTTTGCCTTGATATGGCCTAATCATAGTCTCTGCCTGTAGAAAAGATTTGGGAAGCCAAGTTTATATTCACGAGTGTATATATGTGAGTGTAAAATAATGAAGACGAGTAGGTCGTTTGATGAATTTAATGTTTAGTTGTATCGACTATTATAGCATGATAAATCCATTGCCACAAAAGAGGTGTGTCTGCCAATAAGACCACATATTCAGATTGGCCGAATATGGCCCTGTTATCCTTGGGCACAAGGTACCCAGCAGTTAAGCGGTGAACTTCTAAGTTACACAGGAAAAACAACGTCCTCGTGTTTCTTCCCCAATAAGAAAATTACCCTTTTTATTAAAGGCAACCTCTCCCTCTTTTTTCATCACTACAATAACAGATTGTGCAGAGGCAGAACATCATAAATAACATCATCAATAAATAAGGCAGAACACCATCCATTGGTGGTCACACAGAAAAGAGGCGGATGAATAAAGAACACAGAACTCTTATCAGATAGAGATATCAGATCGGGCTCCTTGGGGACTCAGTTGGTTAAGCGTCCAACTTTGGCTCAAGTCATGATCTCACCATTTGTGGGTTTGAGCCCCGCATCAGGGCTCTGTGCTGACAGCTCAGAGCCTGGAGCCTGCTTCGGATTCTGTGTCTCCTTCTCTCTCTGCCCCTCCCCAACTTGTGCTCTGTCTCTCCCTCTCTCAAAAGTAAACCTTTAAAAAATTAAAAAAAAAAAAAAAAAAGAAAAGAAAAAGATAAAAGAAAGCAGTCGAGCTACCTGGAGAGAAAAAGCCAGTGCCCAGAACTAAGTCCTGAGACTCAGGCATTTTGCAGAACCTCAAGAAAACGTAATGGTAAATATGTACATTGAAAGTAAAATGAATAATGACATAAACAGAAATTGAGTTCTGTCCAACCATTCTGAAGAAAAAAAATGACAAGTTCCAGCAAAGGCAGTCATGAGACAAGAATCAGGGAGCATGCACAGAAGACGTTAGCCAAATAAGGTCAGTGAAACCCAAATCAAGGAACAGAACATTTACCAGCACTCTAAAGGTCCCATGCTCCCTTCTAGGCACTAACCTCCTGGTGGTATCCACTCTCCTGACTTCTATCAACATGGATGAGTTCTGATCGTTTTTATACTTATATAAACGAAATATATGCTTTTTGTGTCTGGCACTGGTTGCTCAACTTAAGTTTGAGATTCGTCCATATTGTTGCATGTAGTTGTAGACCATTTTCATAGCTATGTAGTGTTCTATTGTGTCACTCAATCACAATTGATTTCACTATTTTATTACCGATGAACATATGGGCGATCTCCAGTTTTTTCTGTTACAACTACTGTTGCCATGAACATTCTAATACATGTCTTTTAATGAGCATAATGTACACATTTCTATTGGTTAGATACCTCAGAATGTATTTGCTTGGCCACAGGTTATGCACATACTCAACTAGGTAGTGACACCAGTTTTCCAAAGTGGATGTATGAATATATTCTCCCACAACTATATGAGAATTCCTATACCTCCGTATTCTCATCAGCACTTATTATTTTCCATATTTTTCATCTTGACCATTTGGGGGGGGGGGGCGGGTAGATAGTGGTATTCCACTGAGCTTTTAATTTGCATTTGCCTGAGGACTAATGAACTTGGGCAATTTTCCATATGGTTATTCTCCATTTACATATCCTTCTTTATAAATCTTTGGCCAATTGTGCTGTTAAGCTGTCTTTTCCTTATTGATGCTTTATATATTCTGGATTTGTGGTTCTTTGCATCATATATATTATGTAAGTGTACATAAATATACATATTTAATATTTTATGCCACCCTGTGGGTAGCCATTTTGTTCGCTTTGATGAGCAGAAGTTCTTAGTTTCAATATAGTCAAGTTTATCACGTTTTTTTCTTTATGTTTGTTACTTTTTATTTCTGCTTAAGAAAGCATTGCCTACTCCAAAGTCATAAAGATGTTTTCCTCTAACAGCTTTATTGTTTTATCGGGGTGCCTGGGTGGCTCAGGTGGTTAAGTGACCAGCTCTTGGTTTCCACTCAGGTCATGATCTCAGGGTTCATGAGTTTGAGCCCCACATCAGGCTCCACGCTGGCTGGCAGTGTGGAGCCTGCTTTGGATTCTCTCTCTCCCTCACTCTCTCTGCCCCTCCTCTGCTCACACTCTATCTGTCTCAAAATATGAACAAATACATTTTTTAAAAAGCAAAAGCTTTATTGTTCTACCTTTCAATTTATTTCTCCAATCCATCTCGCTACGATCTGAATTTGTGGTCCGCTGAAATTCTTAAGCTGAAATTCTAACCCCTAACTAAGATGGTGGAATTAGGAGATAGTGCATTTGGCATATGATTAGTTCACAGGGGTTGAGCCCTTATGAATGGGATTAGGCTACAGAGAGATCCTTCATCACCTTCTGCCATGGGAACACAGTAAAAAAGATGCCATCTGTGAATGAGAAAGCAGACCCTCACCAGACACCAAAGTTTATGGTATTTTTTTTATAGGAGCCCAGACAGATTAAGACACACCTGGCATTGATCCTTGTGTGTAATGTGAGGTAGAAGGCAATACATATTTTTTCCTTCATGGATATCCAGTTGTTCCAGCATGATTTATTAAAAATAACATCCTTTCCCCTACTGTACTGCATGGTCACTTTTGTCACAGACCACGTGGTCATGTATGTATGTGTGGGTCTCTTCCATTGAACAGTTACTGTTCTTGTACCAGGAGCACAGAGTTCTGATTACCATAGCTTTATTTATTACTTGTTAATTTTTTTAAGTTTATTAATTTATTGAAGTAATCTCAACACCTGACATGAGGCTCGTAGTCACATACTCCTTCAACTGAGCCAGCCCCAATTACCATAACTTTATAACAGTATTTCCTGATATCTCATAGTGTTGGTCTTCCATATTTGTTCTTCAGGCATGCTCTGGCTATTCTCGGCCTTTTGCATTTCCACGTGAATTTTGAAGTTGACTTATAAGTTCCTGGGGAAAAAAAAACCCCACAGCTTAGATTTTGGTTGCGAGTGCATAGGAGTGTGTATTAGTTTGGGAAAAACTTACATTTTTACAATATTGAATCATCCAATTCATAACAATGTATAGACTTCCATTTATTTGACTCTCCTTTATGTTTTTCTGAATAGTATTTTGTAATTTTCAGTTAAAAATCTTGCATATTTTAAATTAGATTTATTTCCAAGTGTTTGAATTTTTGGATGCTATTATAAATATGTTTTATGTTCTATTTGCTTATTATCAGTTTGTACAAATATGATTCATGTAATAGCTTGGGCTGCTATAACAAAATACCATAAACTGGATGGGTTACAGGCAACATACATTTGTATCTCACAGTTCCAGAGGCTGGAAAGTCCAAGATCAAGGTGCTGGAAGATTTGGTGTATGGTGAGAACCTTCTTCATTCATAGATAGTGGCTTTTCGCCTTGGGGTGAGGGCTTTCTCTGAAGTCCCTTTTATAAGAGCACTAATCCTGTTCATGAAGACTCTGTTCTCATGACCTAATCACCTCCCAAATAACCCATCTCTTAATATCATCACCTTGGGGGTTGGCATTTAAAAATATAAATTTTGGAGGGGATACGCTTATTCAATTTATAACAATTTTAGTATTTTGACTATATCTGGTGTCCTTTCTATATTCTTTTTTAATTCTAAGAGTTTGTCTATAGATTCTTTAGAAATTTTCTACGTGCATGATCTTATTGTCTGGAAATGACAGGTTATTGCTTCCTTTTCAATCTCCATGATTTTTCTTTCTCTTGTTTTTTGCACTGGCTAGACCTCCAGTTACAGTGTTGACTAGAAGTGGTCACGGTGGCTATTCATGACTTAGTCCCAATAGTAGAGGAAAGTTTTCAATATTCTACCATTGAGATTGATGTTTGCTATGGGTATTCTGTAGTTCTTCTTTATCACATTAAGGGAGTTCTATTCTTAGTTAGCTAAAAGCTGTCATCACAAGTGAATATTGAATTCATCAAATGTTTTTTCTGCATTTTAAATAACCATGGAATTTGCTCCTTTTTCTGTGAGGGTGGTAAACGTTATGATTTTTAAATCAAACCATCCATGCACACCTAGACTAGACTGCCCTCAGTTTACTGCATCACTGGATTTTGGATCTGATTTCCTAATACTTTTTTAAGAATATTCTTAATAATGTTTATGAGAAAAGTGGGTTTGCAATTTTTTTTTCTCAGAATATCAGAGTTTCAGGGGCGCCTGGGTGGCGCAGTCGGTTAAGCGTCCGACTTCAGCCAGGTCACGATCTCGCAGTCAGTGAGTTTGAGCCCCGCGTCAGGCTCTGGGCTGATGGCTCGGAGCCTGGAGCCTGTTTCCGATTCTGTGTCTCCCTCTCTCTCTGCCCCTCCCCCGTTCATGCTCTGTCTCTCTCTGTCCCAAAAATAAATAAAAAAAAATGTTGAAAAAAAAAATTTAAAAAAAAGAAATAAAAAAAAAAGAATATCAGAGTTTCAAAGTCAAGTCTCTGCTCTTTTCATTGTTTGAAAAGTCTTGGAAGCTATGATTCTGTTTCTGCCTTCTTGAAGAATTATACAGGAAAAGTGTTATTTTTCCTAAAGTGTTTGACAGAAGTCATTGATAAGCTCTCTGGGTTGGGGTTTTCTTTGGTGAAAGGTTTTTAAAAATAGTTTCATAATATTCATATATACAGGACTATTCATATTTTCCATTTCTTCTTCTATCAGCTTTGGTAAGATGTGTTTTTCAAATCATTCGTCCATTCCATCCAGATAATCAAATTTATCTGAAGACTTGTTTTTAGAATAGTTTTATTGTGCAATCTATAGAGATATCCTCTTTTTCACTGCTGTTGTTGCTAATTTCTGTTTTGCCTACTTTTTAAGTACGGGTCTTGTTAAGGCTTTATCAATTTTGCTAATCTTTTGAAAGAACCAACTTTTGGGTTTGTTAATTTTCTCTATAATATGATCAATTTTTATTTCCTTGGTTTCAGCTTCTGTCTTTATGATTTATTTCCTTAGGTTTGGTTGCTGCTCTTTTTTCTAGCTTCTTGAGATTAATACTTAAATTGTTGAGTTTTAGATTTTTTAGACCTTTCTATATGCATTTAAGACTATATATTTACTGCTAAGCATAATTTTAGCTTTTTCCTACAAGTTTTGAAATGTGTTTTTTAATTATTCAGTTTAAAATATTTCCTAATTTGTTTTTTCTTTACTTCATGGATTATTTTGAGTGTATCATTTAATTTTTTGACAGTTGGGTTTTTCTATTTTTATTATAGACCTCTAGATTAATTCCATGTTGGTTGGAGAGGATATTCTCTCTCTCTCTTTTTTGTTTTTCCTTTTAAGTTTTTATTTAAATTCCAGATGGTTAACATATGGTGTGATATTAGTTTCAGGAGTAGAATTTAGTGATTCATTGCTTATGTATGACACCAACATGCAGTGTTCATCACAATAAGTGCCCTCCTTAATACCCATCACCCATTTAGTCCATCTCACCACCCATCCCCCCTCCAGCATCCCTCAGTTTATTCTCTGTAGTTAAGGGTCTGTTTTATGGTTTCCCTCTTTCTTTTTTCCCCCTATGTTCATCTGTTTTGTTTCTTAAATTCCACATATGAGTTAAATCATATGGTTTTCATCTTTTTCTGACTTATTTCACTTAGCATAATAGACTCTATTTCCATATGCACAAATGGCACAATTTTATTTTTTCATAGCTGAGTAATATTCCATTATGTATATATACCACATCTTCTTATCCATTCACCAGTCCATGGACATTTGGGCTCCCTCCATAATTTGGTTATTGTTGATAATGCTGCTATAGACATAGGGGTGTGTGTATTCTTTCAAATTAGTGTTTTTGTATCCTTTGGGTAAATACCTAGTAGTGCAATTGCTGAATCATAGGATAGTTCTATTTTTAACTTTTTGAGGAACCTACACACTATTTTCTAGACTGGCTGCACCAGTTTGCATTCCCACCAGCAGTGTAAGAGGGTTCCCCTTTCTCCACATCTGTTGTTTCCTGTGTTGTTAATTGTAGCCATCTGACAGGTGTGAGGTGATATCTCTTTGTAGTTTTGATTTATATTTCTCTGATGATGAGTCATGTTGAGCATCTTTCCATGTGTCTGGTAGCCATTTAGATGTCTTCCTTGGAAAAATGTCTATTCATGTCTTCTGACCATTTCTTCACTGGATTATTTGCTTTTTAGGTGTTGAGTTTTATAAGTTAGTTACAGATTTTGAAAACTAATCCTATATCAGATATGTCATTTGCAAATATATTCTCCCATTTTGTTGTCTGCCTTTTTAGTTTTGTTGATTGTTTCCTTCATTGTGCAGAAGCTTTTTATCTTGATGAAGTCCCAATAGTTTATTTTTACTTTTGTTTCCCTTGCTTCCAAAGACATGTCTAGTAAGAAGTTGCTACAGCCGAAGTCAAAGAGGTTGCTGCCTGTGTTCTCTTCCGGGATTTTGATGATTTCCTACCTCACATTTATGTCTTTCATCCATTTTGAATAAATTTTCGTGTGTAGTATAAGTGGTCCAGTTTCATTCTTTTGCATTTCGCTGTCCAGTTTTCACAACATGATTTGTTGAGGAGACTATCTTTATCCATTGGATATTCTTTCCTGCTTATTCAAAGATTAGGTGACCATAGAGTTGTGGGTCCATTTCTGGGTTTTCTATTCTGTTCCAATGATCTATGTGTCTATTTTTGTGCCAGTACTGTCTTGGTGACTATAGCTTTGTAATGTAGCTTGAAGTCCAGAATTGTGATGCCTCCAGCTTTGCTTTTCTTTTTCAGGATTGCTTTCACTATTTGGGCTCTTTTGTGGTTCCATACAAATTTTAGGATTGTTTGTTCTAGCTCTATGAAAATGCTGGTGGTATTTTGATAGAGACTGCAATAAATGTATAGATTGCTTTGGGTAGTATAGACATTTTAACAATATTTGTTCTCCCAATTCCTGAGCATGGAATGTTTTTCTGTTTCTTTGTAAAGAGTCGTCTTCAAGTTTTTTCATAAGTGTTTTATAGTTTCCAGAGTACAGATCTTTTACCTCTTTAGCTATATTTATTCCTAGGTATCTTATGGTTTTTGGTACACTTGTAAATTGGATTGATTCCTTGATTTCTCTTTCTGCTGCTTCATTAGTGGTGTATAGAAATCTAACAGATTTCTGAACATTGATTTTATATCTTGAGATTTGACTGAATTTGTGTATCAGCTCTGACAATTTCTTGGTGTAGTCTTTCAGGTTTTCTACATAGAGTATCATGTTATGTGCAAATAGTGAAAGTTTGACTTCCTTGCTGATTTGGATGCCTTTTATTTCTTTTTGCTGCCTAATTGCTGAAGCTAGGTCTTCCAGTATTATATTAAATATTAAATAACAATGGTTATTTAAGCTTGCAGTTTTTTCTCATTGAGTATGATATTAGCTGTGGGTCTTTCATATATGACCTACATGATGTTGAGGTATATTCTTTCTATCTCTACTTTGTTGAGGGTTTTTATCGAGAATAGATGCTGTACTTTGTCAAATACTTTTCTGAATCTATTGAGAAGATCATGTGGTTCTTTTAATATCCTTTCTTTTATTATGTGGTCTATCATGTTAATTGGTTTGCAAATATTGAACCACCCTTGCCACCCAAGAATAAATCCTACTTGATTGTGGTGAATGATTCTTTTAACATACTGTTGGTTTCAATTTGCGAGTATTTTGTTGACAATTTTTGCATCCACATTCATCAGGGATATTGGCCTATATTTAATTTCCTGGTTGACCCATTCAAACTTTAGGAAGATGTTCTTTAATCGCCATGTATCTGTGGTATTTCCAATTTTTTCTTCTGGTTGTCTTCAAGTTTCATAGCATTGTGGTCAGAAAATATGCATGGTATGATCTCAATCTTTTTGTACTTGTTGAGGCCTGATTTACAACCTAGTATGTGATCTACTCTGGAGAATGCCCCATGTGCCTTCGAAAAGAATGTGTAGTCTGCTGCTTTAGGATGAAATGTTCTAAATAGATCTGTTAAGTGCATCCAGTCCAGTGTGTCATTGAAAGCCATTGTTTCCTTGATTATTTTCTGCTTAGATGATCTGTCCATTGATATAAATTGGGTGTTAAAGTCCCCTACTCTTATTGTGTTATTATCAATGAGTTCCTTTATGTTTGTTAATAATTGTTTTATATATCTGGGTGCCTCCATGTTGTGGCATACATATTTACATTTGTAGGTCTTCTTGTTGAATAGACCCTTTTATTATGATATAGTGCCCTTCTTCCTCTCTTATTACAGTCTTTGGCTTAAAATATAGTTTGTCTGGGGACACCTAAGTGTCTTAGTTAAGTGTCCAACTTCAGTGAAGGTCATGATCTCACAGTTCATAAGTTTGAGCCCCACATCAGGCTCTGTGCTGACAGCTCAGAGCCTGGAGCCTGCTTCTGATTCTGTGTCTCTGTCTCTCTGCCTCTCTCTCTCTCTCTCTCTGTTAAAAATAAATAAAAATAAATAAACATCTAAAAAAATCTAGTTTGTCTGCTATAAGTATTGATACTCTGACTTTCTTTTGATGTCCATTTGCATGGTAATCGTTCTCCATCCCCTCACTTTCAATTTGCAGGTGTCTTTAGGATTACAATATGTCTCTTGTGGCAGCATATAGTTGGATCTTATTTTTTAATCCATTCTGACACACCAGTCTTTTGATTGGAGCATTTAGTCCATTTACATTCACAATAAGTATTGATAGATATGAATTTAGTGCCATTGTATTACTTGTATAGTTGCTGTTCCTGTAGTTTGTCTCTGTTCCTTTCTAGCCTTTGTTGCTTTTGGTCTTTCTTTCCCACTCAAAGAGTCCCTTTTAATATTTCTTGCAGGGCTGGTTTAGTGATCACAGTCTCCCTTAGTTTTTGTTTGTCTGGGAAACTCTTTATCTCTCCTTCTATTCTCAGTAGCAGTCTTGCTGGATAGAGCATTCTTGGCTACATATTTTTCCCATTCCTCACATTGAATATATCATGCCATTTTCTTCTGGCTTGCCAAGTTTTTGTGGCGAAATCTGCTGCTAACCTTATTTGTCTTCCCTTGTAAGTTAAGGACTTCTTTTGTCTTGCTGCATTTAGGATTTTTTTCTTTTTCTCTATATTTTGCAAATTTAACTATGTTATGTCTTAGTGTTGGCCTGCTTTTGTTGATTTTGATGGGAGTTCTCTGTACCTCCTGGATTTGGATGTCTGTTACCTTCCTCAGATTAGGAAAGTTTTCAGCTATTATTTTCTCAAATAAACCTTCTGCCTCCTTTACCCTCTCTTCTTTTTCTGGGACTCTTATGATATGAATGTTATTATGATTTATGAAATCACTGAGTTCCCTAAGTCTACATTTGTGATATAATATTTTTCTTTCTCTCTTCTTTTCAGTTTCATTATTTTCCATAATTTTATCTTCTATATCACTTATTCATTCTTGTTCTTCTTCCATCCTTATGCTCATTACATCCAGTTAGCTTTGAATCTCAGTCGTTGCATTTTTCATTTTGGCCTGACTAGTTTTTAGGTCTTTTATCTCTGCAATAAGGAACTCCCTGGTGTCTTCTATGCTTTTCTAAAGCCCAGGTAGTGTCCTTACGGTTGTTGCTTTAAATTCTCGATCAGGCATATTACTTATATCTGTTTCGATTACATCCCTGGGTGTGACCTTTTCTTGTTCTTTCTTTTGGGATGAATTCCTCCATCTTAGCATTTTATCTAGGTCTCTGCCCTCTTCTATGTGTTAGGAAAGCCTGTTATGTTTCCTGCTCCTGAGAGTAAAGGCTTTATAAAGAAGAGGTTACTTACTATCCTGGGCCTGGTACTTCAAGCAAGTATTGCTGGTGTGTGCTGTGTGCACTCCACAGCTGTATTTTGGCTGCTCTTTCCCTCGGGTCAGTCCTCTGCAGAGTTTCTCCTTGCCTGCAGTGGAGAGTGTTTGGACGTAGGCCAGAGTGTGGTAAGTTTTAACTAGGTGTGCTCTGGTCTGCTTGTTAAAAGAGACCTGATGCTATTTCCACTAAGGCTGAAGCTTTGCACGACTGTATGGTCAGTAGTTGTGGTGCATGCAGGGGGTTTGTTCTGGTCATCTGGGGCATGGGCCCACTGCTCTGGTTCTCAGGCACTTTTTTTTTCTTTTCCAAGAAAAGTAGCACCTGCAGAGCACAGGGGATGGGGCTTCGTGTAAGCAATTTACTATTGGTACCGTTCTGCTCTCTGAAGTCAGTTTATGCTGAGGGGTGGGGGAGAAAAAGGTACCAGCCGTCTCCCACATCCCCGGAGAGGGGAGTTTGTGCTTGCCACTGTCCAAGAAGCCCTTCCAGAAGAGTGAACAATCTCCCCTCATGTGTCCCAGGCATCTCTCAATTCCCTGTCTTCACTCCGTCTGTGTCTGTGCCGTCTGCCTGCCTGGCAGCACGGTGCACCTGTGTCCTATCCAAGGCAGGCCAGCTGAGTCTTAAAAACCTAATTGTTAGGCTCCTGGCATGGCATGGTGGATCTGCACTGGTCCTCTGGAGGTGAGTTTCACCATGCTGGGACTGATGCAGTTTTTCCCCGGAAGGACAGTGGCACCGAAGCACAGGGGCATGGCATTTGGAGTAAAGCATAGCAAAAAGCCTGTGTTCAGGTTAGCTGCCCTCAGTAGGTGTCTCTGTGCCTACGCTAAGGGGCGGGGAAGTGTAATGGTGACTGCTGGCTCCTTTGTCCCTGAAGAGGCAATGCCACTTCTCCCAAATGCACTCAAAGAAGGGGGACCTGTCTCTCCCATTGCATGCCAGGGGGTCCCCAAATGCACCACCTGCTTCCAGGCTATCTGCTGCCTTCACAGCAGCACTGCAGTGCCCTCAGAGCTCCACACCAGCCACACCCCAGACCTCTACAACTCCAGTCTTTGATCCCTGCTGGTTGTAAAAGCTCACGAAAATCAGCCCCTCTCATTTTCCTAGCCAATGGCTTCGAGGAAGTGGTTTCTTCGTGTGATCCCCTGTGCACTCTACTCTCTCTTGCCTTTCTTCGGGACTAGGGTTCCCTCCCCTCTACAGCACCCATGATCCATTTCTCCCCCAAATCACATCTCCATACCTCCTACCTTCTATGACGTTGCCTCGTCTCTCCCTTTAATTGTGCGGTTTATTCTGTCAGTCCTCAGATCAATTTCTTGGGTATTCAGAATGATTTGATATTCATCTAGCTGTGCTGAAGGGAGGAGACAAGCCTAGGCTCCTCCTATGACTCTGCCGTCTTAGCTCCTCCTACCCAGAGAAGATATTCTGAAAGATTTAAATAATTTGAAATTCTTGAAACTTTTATTTTTTTTAATGTTAATTTTTGAGAGAGAAAGAGCACGAACAGGGGAGGGGCAGAGAGGGAGAGGCGGGGGGAAGAGACAGAGAGAGAGAGACAGAGAGACAGAGAATCTAAAGCAGGCTCCACGCTGTCAATGCAAAGCCTGATGTGGGGCTTGAACCGGTGAAATGTGAGATCATGACCTGAGTGGAAATCAAGAGTGGGACGCTCAACCAACTGAGCCACCTAGGTGCCCCGAAATTTTCTTTATATTACATTATAGTGATTTTAATAAATGTTTTATGTACACTGGAAATATATGTAACTGGTCATTAGTAGGTTCAGTTTTACCATTTGGTTTGCAAATTGTGCTGTTATTCAATTCTTACTGATTTTTTAAATTTTTAGCTTGTTCTATCAGCTATTGCAAAAGATATATTAATCCCTCCCACTGCGAGTGTTGATTTGGACATAGTTCCTTTTTCTGTCCATTGTTTGCTTGAGTTATTTCAAAGTAATGCTATTGGGTGCTTAGAGATATAGGATTGTAGTATCCTCCTATTGGATCGACCCATTTATAATTACAAACCATCTCTCCTTATCGCTGATAATATTTATTGCCTTAAAATTCATATTGCCTGATATTGGTAGAACTATCCGAGCTTTTTCATTGTGGTTTTTGTTTGCATGGTTTGTCTTTCCTTATACATTAAACATTTCTTGATCATTATGTTTAAAGCATACAGTTGGGTGGGGTTTGTTTTTGTTTTTGTTTTTTACCTAGTCTAACAATCATATCTTTTACTTCAAATTTATTTCCCTTATATGCAGTGTAACCACTGACCCAGTTGGGTTTCTGGGCACCATCTTATTTTAAATTTTCAGTTAGGCTCTTCTGTTTTATGCTCCTTTCTTCCTTTTGTTTTATGTTCCTTCTTTCTTGCTTTTTTTCTCTTTTAAATTATTCAAAAATTCTTAGTATTTAATGTCCTCATTCTAATAACTTGGCAAATTATACATTACTTTCTTATTCTGATAGTAGTTATCCTAGAGCTTACAACATATATCCTTGATTTATTAAAGAATTATACAAATCATTATTTTCACCAGTCCTATGATATTATTAGACCCTTAAATCTTTTAACCTATTTACCCCTCCTGACTTTTGTGTTCTTGCTTTGCATCTTAGTTCTACATAGATTTTATACTACAAAGGAAATTATAATTATTGTTTTGTGCAGTCAATCGTAATTTATAAATATATGTAACTTACTCCTTCCAATGTTTTTTATTTCTTCCTACATATTTTTAGAAAATAAACTTTGCACACAATGCAAGTTAAGTTTGTTAGTTTAAATATATTTGAGATGGAATTTTGGGTAAATAGTCACCAAAAATAGATTGTAAGTTTGCACAAGAGAACTTCACTATTGAGGTCAGGCAATAAACTAATGAATGTAGTCAAATTCAAACACTTACTGAATGAGATTTTTCAGTTTTCAAAGAGCATTAACTTTCTCAGTTCTCAGTTGACCCCACTAATAAGTTGATGGATATGTCATAAAGAGAAAGAAGTAAAGATCACAGGGAGAAAGAGACTTGCCCACATTTACACATCTTACATTGAACTCAAGTCCCCTTTTACCTAGTTCAGTCCTCTATCTGTATCAACTAAAAATACCTAAAATAACTCGCATGTCTATAAAGATAAGTGTGTCTATAGAAAATACATCCTTCAAAATACACAGTTTAATTATAACTTCTTAAATGATCACCCTCTTCCTTCTTTTCATAGTTTCTTCTCAGTAGATTTTAAAACATCAAAACACCATTCATATCTGCCTGTAATAAATATAGTAAGTTTCCTTGCAACTGGAAGCTCACATTAAAGCCATGCATTCATGGGGAAGGGAAAGCGAGGCTGATAATATTATGTTTGCTTTAGCCTTTCTGCTTAGTTTTTCTTTCCAGGCACTGGACTGAACTTGGTTTTCAGAGCCAGAAATGATTATTGTTTGAGTATCTAAATTTATTAATACTCTGCTTTTGGAAATTTTTAGGTACAATAGATTCCAAGACTATTTTGGAACTTCTCACTGGTAAAATCTAGATTGCATTCTTTGGAAAGCCCAACAAACACGTATCCCAAGAGCCATTAATAAGATAAACTTTCAGAGTATATGAGACTCTGCTGCTCATCTACCGCAGGCAGAATAGGTGCTTACTAAGGTTAATTAATTGAATGAGCGAATAAATGAACTAAAAGTACATAAGTGTCTAGCTCTCAGTTTACCCAAAGATTCTCTTAACCCTGTTAACAGTGATGGCTGTGTCACCATTGGAGGAGCAGTTAACTTTCTGTTAAGTTTGTAGTAGAGGGAGAAAAAAGATGGAGAATCAGAAATCAAATTTTTATCCATGCTTCAAACACTATCTGACTTGGTCCTGTGCCATAACCATCAGGGTCGTGCCCTCCCCAAGTAAGACTTGCCCACTGCCACACTGTGAGAAGAAAACATTGGGTTTGGGGTAGTAGTTGTCACGTGTTGGGACACTTGTGCTGCCCCCTCCCCGTTCCTATCTCAGAATTCCTGCTGTTTAGTCTCAGCTGTGAAAGACAGGCCTAAGTGGCCTGACCCCAACCCATGTCCCCCTCACCCCATTCTGAATAGACCAGGAACAGACTCATAGACAACAACAATCAGACTCTCTCAAGAATTTGAGTCCAGTCACAGAAACTACTCAATGGTTGTAGACTTAGTCTGAGAGCTCACATCCAGGCAGGGCTGAAGTTGGTATCCGTGCACACCAAAGTTGAGCATGACCAAAGTCACTAGAGAGCAAACTTATAAGTAATCAGAGGAAGCTAAGTTTACAGGGAGAAGATATCAGATGTGCTTTGAAAACCAAGAAGAGTCAAAAGAGAAAGCGCCAATACACAGAGGGGAGAAAGAAGGAATCAGAGGCAGAGAACAGAGATGGGCCAACTGGAGTTGCAGCGTAGGTTGTTGTGAAGTCAACAAAGCTGGACTTTGTTTCCTGCTTCTGTGTGTCTGTAAGATTGCTGGCTTTATCTTTACAGTTAACCCTTCTTTGTAATTTGAGTTCATTGGGACGAGATTTGATTCCTAGCAACCAGCAATCTCTTGACTAATGGGTTTCCTTTCTCCCCCTGGCACCCAGTGCTTTGGTGCAGCGCTTCTCTTTCTTCGAAGGAAAGAAGGTGATCTGAAAAACTTCCATGCAATCAAATGCTTAGTGTGCTGACTTTTCCAGTCACTGAATGGTAGTCACTGTGGTATTACCAATGAGTTGAACGGCTCTCTTGTTTATTTGTCTTTCTTGCGACTCAGTTTCCCCTTTAGTAAAATGAGATTCTTCCCCTGACTGAAATATTCTAAAACTCACTGATCCTTTTCTTACAGTTTATCTTTTCAAACTTGTGATGCTCTATCTTCCTAATTATTGTGCATTTAACAGCCCACTGTTCAGTAGCCATCACATATTAAATGCAATAATTATTATTAGCCACCTTGATATTTCCCATTCTAACCTGTAACAGTGGAGAAAACTGAATTAAAAAGAAGAGTTGGGTTTACTATGCATTATTTCTAGAGGAAGACCTCAGGGAAATAATTTGTCATAGAAATAATACTGTCATAGCTTCTATCTAAACCACTACACTATTGACTCCCAGGCAGGTCTCAAGAAACTAAATTGCTCTTACCAAATTGTCTTTTTAATATATCTGTGTTACAGACTCACTGCCTACCTGCTCATTAAAATACATGGTCTGCCCAAACCACACGTTAACATCATTAACTTTTAAATACTAGAAATCATTTCAATGCTTGGAAAAGTCTGGTGAGCATGATTACATGTGAAGATTTTCAGATAGAATGGATCAGAGAGTATCAGGAGATTAAAGAGTTTTGATATGCTTTGCCATTTATGGTATAGTTGCACATCATGCCTTTACAACTACTACTACTAATTATTATTATTATTATTATTATTATGCAAAGATAGCAAATTACATCGCCATTCTGCCTCACCCCACAGTACTGCCTCATACAATTTTCCAGTCCACACACTGCCAGTCTGTGAGGCATCTTTGTGATGTCAGGAAGAGATTCTAGGTTTCCTTTTAGGGTCACTGCATTGTAGAAGTAGCTTGAAGCATAAAATTGACATTATTGGTTAGAAACGATGGACTACTGGCAGTTTCATAGGACTCAAGCTAAAGAGACTTAAGTTTGAATTCCAGCCTTGAGAGTCACCATGTCAGCTCATGGCGATTATTAACTTCGGAGCCTCGGTTTGTGAGACGGAAATCACACCTACCTTGTATGATTGACGTGAGGCTTAGCAATAGTAAATGTGCTTGGCGATAGTAAATGTTCAAAAAATAGTTGATAATACAATATTGTTACCAACGTAAGTGACTGAGGGAATTTCTTCACTTTCCCTCTAGCAATTTCTGCATGTATGACAAAGGTGACAGTTGCTAAAGAGAAACGGAAAATGTTTGCGAGGCAAACATAATTTTTAAAGCCCCTTTAGCTTTAAAGGCCTTCTATTCCTGTCCTGTAGGCTCCCGTATGTCCTAGTAAGGTTACAGATACAGTTTGACACACACTCGGTGGAGTATCTAAATAGGAAATGTACTGAAGCAAATCAAGAACAGAGTTTAAAAAAAAAAAAAAGAAATCAAAGCGCTAAGCAAACATTCTGAACTTTTGGCAGAGGAATCGGACTGCCTGGATCCCCATGACTCTTTGAGTTATTAATAGTGACTCATTTTGCCATATTTTTGGCAGTTATATATTTATATATCATGCAGCGTGTGCGAGGCTTTCAGGGCTCGATGGCCTTTTGAAAAATGTGTTACTCGGGACTAGAGCGGGGCCAGGAGGACGCCACGCTGGCATCTGCGCAGCACCTCAGCGCTCATTAGCTGAGAAGGAAAAGATTGCGGGGCAGGGGTGGGAGGTGGTGAGCAGCCCCGGGAACGCGGCTCCCATCTGCTCTGCCAGAAGCCACGATGAAGTCATGAGTTGCACAACTGTAGTAATTCGCAGCTATTTATGACCATTTTCATAGCGAAGCTCTAGATTAGGAGTCTGTGTTTACATGCCAAGCAGCAGCATGGTTCCAGAAATCACTCCCACTGTGACTTGTGGTCAAACCAATCAACCAAGTGATGAAAAACCAAACAGTTGGTCCTGAAGCTGCGAGGAACAGGTCCCCGCGTTAGCCTCCACCTTCCGGATGCTCTTCCGCAGCTGAGACTGAATGGCTCCTGCCCACCCACTCCCCCCACGCCCACCCGGTGCACACCCTCCCCCCTGTGCCTCCCCTCGCTGCGCCGCAGCCCTGCAGCCCTCTCTCCGTTCACACTCAAAACCCTAAGACTCAGGCAAGCCAAGGGAGCTTTAGAGACTCCTGAAGAGCACCTGTGACCGTAATTAAGGAAACATGTTTATTTTTAGCACGTGTTTATTTTCTCATTGTCATTGCTCCAGTAGGCGACTTCATCAATTAGTGACCCTGATAGCTCATTTGCGTCAAGATCTGTAAAACACCTTCATTTGTCCGTTTAAACGGACTCTGGGTTTTAGTTAATTATCACTTTCTGACAGCCTGAAGGTCAAACCATTTCCTTTTGTTCCACATGGCAGTTCATCCTCTCATTAAGGGTGATGGAAAATGAATAATTAAACGTGTGCCATTTTCATATTTCAGGTAATGAGAGGCTCCAAGATCCCAGAGGTACCAAATGAGAAGTCAGGACTTCCTGCGAACATGTGCCTTTCTCTCCTCTGGTCTCCTGGTAAAGGAGGTTCCGCCAAGGCTCTTTCCCTAAATTCAAACAAAACACAACGAAAATGAAAACAGTTACTGGCTCAGCTTTGGCTGTGTGGCTTGGGGAAAGGCAGCTTACCTTTTGACATAAAAGACATCCTCAACTGTAAAGTGGACACGATAATAACCAGCTTGGAGGATTGCTGTGAGCATTGAATACACGCATGAGTGAAAAGTTCTTAAAAGAGTGCCTGCCACAGACTAAGGGCGCAATCAATGCTAATTAATCGTAAGATCACTTTCATTATCACCCTGGGCAAGTCAGATGCCGTGGGTATCAGGTGTCAGCCAAACATCCACTTGCAGAGTCCTTGCTTACGACTGGGTCGGGGTCACTTTGACCCAGTGGGGCAAAGATTAAAGTTAAATTTTGTTGGGCCCTGGAGAAAAACCCAGGTAGCTATGCCTCTGTGGCCTTAGGGAGCCCAGCTTTTACCCGTCCTCTTCTAATTATTGTAAAAATGTTTTTTGAAGGGTGGAGGTGGTAAAAGGTAGAAGGACACAACAGAGGGGACCCAAAAGACCGTACACCTGGGGAGGGAAGGTGTCCGTGGCCCTTACCTGGGGGTCTCTGTGAAGCCGGCTCCCAGTTCTCTTCTGTTGAGACTAATCAGAGGGCCAGCTTTGTATATTGACTCTCGTCTCACCCGACTGTTTTGCGGGGGGGGGCCTTAAACTTGTGCTGCCTAGAAGGAGACTCAGCCCTGTGAAGGACATCCCAGCTCCGTGAGAGAATGCCTCTTGGGCTCATGCGCTCATTTCTTCGGCTGTGCCGGGCAGCGGACTGTACAAAGTGGGGACGGTACCCTTCGAGATGTACGGTTCTGGGAAAGCTCTGTAGAGGGAGGGGGATCTCGTCCGGGTTTCGAGAGATCAGCAGAATCCAGGTTGCCGGAAAGAAGGAGTGATGTTCCAAATCAGTGAGGGGGGCAAGCAGAGTGGGAAGGGTCTGGGATGTCCCTAGAATAGGGAATCTTCCCAGAGACTGTACCATAGACGGTGTAAGGAAGTAATGGTCACTGGACTGCTCAGATAGACATTAACCAGCGAGGAACAGTCTAAGGCTTGGGCCAAGTACTCGGGCTATCCTGCAGCCCAAACAGACATTGGAGGACGGAAGCAGTGTTTCAGGGGGGACAAGTGTCTAGTGCTGTGCATGTGAATTCGGTGGGAATAGATGGCATAGGAGGGGCTAGAGCCTGCGGTAATGGAGACCTGGGAATGAAAAAGGGAAATGCAGTGGACTGGGCTGCTTATGTGATTAAATGCATTGATTATATGCAAAGGGGGTTGAGGCCATTGCTCAAAACTGAATCTTAAGATTTATTTTGTCCGTGCTTTACCCCAAACTGTCATTCAGGACAGCCATACTTCAAAGATCTTGTGGGTTCGGGTCCAGACCACTGCAGTTAAGTGAGTCGGGTGAATTTTCTGGCTTCCCAGGCACATAAAAGTATTGTTTACACTACACAGTAGTCTATTAAGTGAACAGTAACATTATGTCTAAGAAAACAAGGTCCGCATCTTAATTAAAAGTACTTTATTGCTAGGGGCGCCTGGGTGGCGCAGTCGGTTAAGCGTCCGACTTCAGCCAGGTCACGATCTCGCGGTCCGTGGGTTCGAGCCCCGCATCGGGCTCTGGGCTGAGGCTCAGAGCCTGGAGCCTGTTTCCGATTCTGTGTCTCCCTCTCTCTCTGCCCCTCCCCCGTTCATGCTCTGTCTCTCTCTGTCCCAAAAATGAATAAACGTTGAAAAAAAAAAAATAAAAAAAAAAAAAAAAACGCAATTATCTGCGAAGCTCAATAAAGTGACGTGCAATAAAACGAGGTATGCCCATAAATCCCGATTAGATTTTCATAGAGGAAATATTTTGCCCCTTCAAAAAAGTTACCGTGTGAAGCAGTTTAAAACTGCTTCTGGAAGAATAAAAGTCACAAGGGAGTCGGGGGGAGCCCGAATGAGTGAGGGTGACAAAGTGGCAGTGTTTTCTGAAAGAACACCCTGTGAGTTGATGCTTACTGTGACAAGTACAATTTCATTCCCTTGTTAATATACTGGGAAATACTTTCTGGGGCGCCTGGGTGGCTCAGTCAGTTAAGCGTCTGACTTTTGGTTTCAGTTCAGGTCATGAGCTCACGGTCGGTGAGTGTGAGCCCCTAGCCAGGCTCCACGCTGGCCAAGCAGGTGTGGAGCCTGCTTGGGATTCTCTCTTTCCTCTCTCTCTGCCCCTCCCCCACTCACACTCTCTCAGAATAAATAAGTAAACCTTAAAAATGAATTGGAAAATACTTTCTATATCTTCCTATTGAGAGTAGAAAAATATCCTAATAATGGTGCAGCCAGCCAGTGTTATCATTTCTAATTAAAAAACTTCTACGAGAGTCAGAGAATTAAATCTGGAAGAGAACTTAGATGCCTTTCATCCTTTTACAGGAGGGGAAATGGGACAGGTGAGGAAACAACTCACAGAGAGTCACCCATCCAGCCACTGTGTGCCAGACACATTGCTGGGGGGTCATTGCTTTGACTCCTGATCTGACGCTCTTTCTGCTTTGCCATGAGAATCCCCAAGGACCATTTTATTGCTGACATAGAAGAGTCGGGGCTTGCCATTTTCTTTCTTAAGTTATTTATTTATTTAACTGAGAGAGAGAGAAAGACGGAGTGAGTATGTGCGCACAGGGGAGGGGCAGACAGAGAGGGACAGAGAATCCCAAGCAGGCTCTGTGCTGTCAGCGTGGAGGCTGACCCAGGGCTCAGACTCAGAAACCTCGAGATCATGACCTGAGCCAAAATCAAGGGTTGGACGCTCAACCCACTGAGCCATCCTGGCGCCCTCCATTTTCTTTCTTTCTTTTTTTTTTTTAAATCAGCAACTGTTTTGTTGGATACATTTCTCAGTTTCTCCATACGGCATGATTTTTTTTTTTTTTTCTGTTTATGGAATTAAATGATTAACTGCGAGGTGCTCTTTGTGTAGACCATAGCATAACCCAGGGGACAAGTGGTGTAGAGGGAAGGTAAGGGAGTGCATACGGAAAAGTACTCTGGCCAGCCCACTCAGATGGTATTGAGGGCCAGGCAAATTCACAAAGCATCAGCACAAAAGCATCAGCACAAAGCATCACAAAGCATCAGCTCTGAGCTCACATGGGCCCACACTGCCATCCCAGGCCTCCGAGCCATGGAGCCTCCTGCCAGGGAGTCAAAGGAGTCACTGGCTGCCTCTTCCTCTCTGTGCGAGTCTCTTTGTTCTCAGAGAAGGCCTAAGAGATTCTAGTACCAGTTCCGACACCGGGGACACTGCAAAGCAATTCTCCCTCTCCAGCTGGGTGTCCTGCATTTCAACTCATTTCTGACACTGTCCACCTGCGGACAGCGTCAGATCCCCCAGGTTAAGGGTTCACCCCTCCTTAGCCTTCCTGCCTCCACTCCGGACGCCAATCACAAGTCCAGGCTGTCCCCTGGGCTTCGACCCACCGCTGTAGATTGGAGGTTCCAGCTACCCTCTCCTTGAGTTGATCGATTTGCTAGAGCAGCTCACAAAACTCAGAGAAACGTTTTACTGACTAGATTATCAGTTTATTGCAAAATGATAGAACTCGGCAAGCGCCGGATGGAAGAGAGGCACAGGGCGAGGTGTGGGGAAAGGGCCCAGAACTTCCGTGCCCCCTCCCAGAGCACCCCCCTCCCTGCATCTCTGTGTGTTCGCCCGCCCAGAAGCTCTCTGAACCCCCTAATATTGGAGGTTTCCTCACGTAGGCATGATCAGTTATTTACTCCATTTCCAGCCCCTCTTTCTTCTCCAGAAGGGGGGGAGGGTGGCGCTGAAAACGCCAAGCTTCGAATCACAGCTTGGTCTTTTTGGTGGCCAGCGCTCATCCAGCTTCAGGAGAACCAAACATGCCCCTGGTGCTCTTATCACTTGGGAATTAACGTGGGTTTTAGGCGCCCTGTATCGGGGACTGGGGATCAAGATCAAACATATCTTTCTTTTTATCTCACATCACAGGGCCCCTCCTCCGGCGTCACGGAAGTCTTGGGCTTCTCCCAGGGCACCGGTCAGCCTCAATTCCCTGTTATCCACTTTTCCCAGAAAAAGTTTAAAGGAAACTAAATTCATTCTGTCAGAGCTTGCCCCTTCTCTTCGGCCTCCAACCTTTTATGTTTCTCGGGCCCTGCCTCTCGGCTGAAATTGCATTTCTCCACCACAGGGCAGTACACACAGCAGGGCCTCGCTTCCTCTGCCTCCAGGGCCTGTGGCCTCCTCTCTGGGGCACCTTCTCCCCCAGACCTGTTTCTCTGGGCAGATTAAGAACCCGTGCTGGGAGGGGATGCCCCAGTAACCTCCGCAGGTAACTGTTGCTGACTCTCTACCAACGTCTTTCTCGGTGATCTGCCGGAGCTCACCAGGAAGTCCTGGTCACAGCAAGCTGCAGTCTTAATTAACAGAAACTCAAACAGTTGTATTTTATTAAAGTGTACAGAGGGCAAGAACCTGGGCAACGGAGAGTCTTTGAAAGGCCATAATTTTTAGCACAGCCCAGTGAAGTACCCAAGTAGTGTGTTTTCATTAAGGTGTTATTCCATTAAACACAGACTGATGGAGAGATCCTTCCGGATGTCTGGCTTGATGATATTTCCATTTTACAATTGGGTCACATAGAAATATAGTGACAGGAGGGAAGTTTCGGAAGCTCGGTTCTGTGCTCACATAATATAAATGTCAACTTTTTTGGTAAACTTTAAAACGTTCAGAATTGGCCGCGACTTTGAACATTTTTTTTCTGTTTTGAACCTCTTTCCTTTATAACCATCTTAAGTTTTTGACGTTTAGCTCATCAGACACTATTGTTTGTTACGTCTGTGTCTCTGTTCTGTGGATTCCCTGTCAGGCCATGGATGGTGAAACTGGTTGGACCTTCTAATTCTAAGTGTTGATTTCATTTCCTCTTTCTTTCTGTCAGTGTTTCTTAATTTAGGATTCTTTTTTTTTTTTTAATGTTTATTTATTTGAGAGGGGAGGGGGAGGGGCAGAGAGAGAGGGAGACACAGAATCAAAGCAGATTCCAGGCTCAGAGCTGTCAGCACAGAGCTGGACGCGGGGCCGGAACTCACAAACAGCGAGATAATGACTTGAGCTGAAGTCAACGCTTAACCTACTGAGCCAGGTGCCCCTTTACTTAGGATTCTTTAAGTAACTTTGGAATCATCCAGTGCTGACTTAGATTGAATCTAGCATCGATCATTCAAGGATGGTTGATCAGATCATGCCAGGAACGTTCTAGGTGCAGAGGAAATAATGGTAAACAAAAATACTTGTGACCCCTGCCCTCGTGGAGTTCACATTCCAGCTGAGCAGACAAACAATGAGCAAATGATCATACAATAAGTAAACAATTAAAATTGTTATTAACAGGATAAAGGAAAAATGTGGATAATAAGTAGACCTAATTTCCAACGGTTGCAATCTTATCAGCTGGAATTCTCTCTGCAGGAACCTATTTAAACTATTAAAGAAAAAAAATGGGGTGAAATAAAATAAATGTATGTTTTGCAAACACTGTTTCGTTGTATAGAACTATAATGGTCAGTTTTCATTTTTTGCCCAGCATTCCTTTCCCTTTCTCATGATAACAAAGCCCATTCCAGTTATCCAGGATGGTTGCATGACCCAAAAGAGGACTATTTGAATCTTGCTTTGGGATTTTTTTTTTCAGTGGAGCTGGGAAGGTTTTTCCCTTGTGGTGGGGGGGGGGGTGGGGTGGAGGAGGTGTGAGCCTGGGCTGCTGTTGTCTGTGCCCATCCTCCCTCCAAACTCCTCCACGGTACCTCTGAACACAGACTGAAGCTAGCACACACAGAGGCAGAGATCGGAGACAAAGGAAACCCCACAGTGGGGGTTCCTAGCTTCAGACATACCGAAGTCCAGTCTTCTATGACTTTTTCCATGGTTCACATACAGGAGACTTTAAGCTCCTACTTCCAGCTCAAGTGAGTTTGAGTCCATTTCTGTCTCTCACTAATGATGGGTCCATATTAATATAGACAGCAAGCCCTTTATGTTGTAAATCTGTCTTAGGATGGATAATTACATGTGGCTGGGCTGTCTGGGCGTATCTTCAAATGAGTCCACTGAAGTTCTGATTTTCTTGCTTAATCTCCTTGAGGCAGACTTCTTTATACCAAGCCCCCTAATTCTTTGTTCAAAGTCTGTGGGGTGAGTGGGATGATGTCAGCCTTGATGGTCTTCATTGTTGATGCACGCCCGTGAAAGATTTCTAAAGTTCTGGTTGGTGAACGCCTGCACCAGGTGTTGCAAATCAAGACTCACCGTGCTGCATCCACATGAAGAGGCTGGAGATCTTGGTAGGGAGAGTCTTGCCCACATCCATGGATCATTGTCTTGCTTTGCCAGGCAGGTCTAAGGGACAAAGCAGCATATTCTCTGCTCTAGAAAGAAGGAGGCTGTTCTCTCTTATTCCCGGTGGCACACAGGGAGGGAACACCAAGGTGATAGCCCTCAGCGCTCAGATTCGAGAGGGTGAATTGAGGCAAACTTGTTGAGGTTTTGGCCATTTTCCCAGACACAAAGCGTGCGAAGGATCAAAGTTAGAGCCCTGGCGAGGGCCATGGCATGGCCCTGGACGTCAGCTTGGGCAGAGAGGCCAGGTGCCAGCAGGTGGCGGCAGTGACAACAGTGGCCTCTTCATCCAATGAATGTGCAGTAGAGGGGGTGGCGGAGGGACTGACATGCGCACACAGGGCTGGCATTGGCTCTGGCAGGATGGGAGCCAGTCTCTGCAATGGATACAGTGGCTCAAGGATGAAAGGAAGCAGATCCTAGGGCTTAAGCCTTAGGTATTGGAGTCAACAGCTTGGGGTTAGCATCCCAGACATTAGCCAGTTCTGCAAGGACTTATTCAGATACCGTGGCCTCCAAAAGAAGAAATTGGTAGAAAAGTATGTTTTCATTACCCCCAAATTTGCCATGCAGGTGACACTCCTGAACCAGAAAAACAGAGACTTTACCGCCAATCACAAGCTGGGTGTTCCTCATGAAAGACATTTAAACTTTCTAAATCTCAGTTTTCTCATGTGTAAGTATGAATAAAAATAGTAATTACCTTATAGGACGGTTGGAGGACAAAATGACAAGATGACAAAATGCAGTGCTTTGCCTGACACCAGCCAAGAGCTCAGTAAAGGGTGGGGAGATACACATCCAGCAACTGAGCTGGTGAGAAGGTTACTACCCAGGGGTATAGGACTTTCAGACTTGCACAAGGACAGGTTTTCAAGATACAGTGGGCTGAGCGAGCATTGCTTTTTCCGGTCGAGAACACTGAGATTCACCTCTGGAGTGGGCTCGGGGTGAGAACGAGAGGCAAGTGGGAAAGAGAGTCACCCAAATACTCCTGAGCTTCTCGGGAGTTGATTCTGGAACAGCTCAGACACACTAAACAAGGACCTGATTAGGCAGGTCAACAATTCAGTGGAAGGTAAAATAATGGGGTTGGTGGAGAACAATAGATCCTTCCCAATGACTCCCGCTTCTAGCATCTGACGTACTCTGCACATGCCTGTTATTCAGGCACTGTCTGGAAGCAACGCATTTCCCAAATGTGAATTGGATTGCCCTTTTCCCCACATCCTTGCCAGGTCTGGATGTTATCATTTTCTTGCTTTTCCCTCATCTGATAAATAAACTACGGTTTCATTTCCATTTTCCTGACCACAGTGAGACTGAGCATCTTTTCACATGTTTATTGGTCGTTTGCATTTCCTCTTGGTTTTCCGTCACTTGGCTTTTACAGCAGAACGGGCTCATCTTTAGAATCAGTCCTGTTACTTCATTTCTGTTTTCTTCTCTTCTTTAAACTTCATGCCCCGGGTTAATCTATTTAATTTGAGAAGTGGATAATATCTCAAGATGATATATTAGTGTATAATATCAAGTGTCTAATATATCAAGATGATGTTTGTCTTCCTTTGTCAGATTTCTGATAATAGGTAGAATTTTTTCATCTTTTGGATTCATTGCAATTCAGATATTAAAATGAAAACTAAAATAAACCTTCCAGCATGCATTTAATCTCAATTTAAATCTTTCTATGTTGAATAAAAATTACCTACTTGATAATAGTTTACTTATTTTTTTTTTTTTGTACTTTCGAAAGAACACAATACAGTATAAGAATTTTTCAAGAGGTTTAGAGTACTAGATTTGGAATTTTAAAGTCCCTGATTACATCTTTCTACCAATGTCTGTGTCACTTTTGGCTTGTCATTCCTTTTTTCTTTCTCTAAATCCAGTGAGGAGTGGGGGTTAAGCTGTGTCAGCAATTCTTAACCTCAGCTACACATTAGAATTGTTTTAAGTTTGTTCTGAGAGAAAGAAAGAGAGAGAGTGAGAGAGATAGTGAGTGAGGGAGGGCAGAGAGAGAGAAGAGAGAGAATCCCAAGCAGGCTTCGCACTATCAGCACAGAGCTTGATGCGGGGCTGGAACTCACAAACCATGGAGATCACGACCTGAGCCGAGATCAAGAGTCAAGCCCTTAACCAACTGAACCACCCAGGCGCCCCTGAAAAAAACTTTTTAAAAAATACTGATGCCCACCTCTCAGCCCAGCTAAATCAGAATATTTGGGAGTGGGATCTATGCATAAGCATTTTTTTTCCAAAAGTCCTCGTGGTTTTGATGTGCACTCAAGAATGGGGAATCACTAAACTTGATGATCTCTAATATCACTTCTAGCAACATCTCTGTGGCTTTGAAATACACTGAGATTTGGGCAGTGTATCAATCCCTTCAGTGATTTTTAAGCTCATAAAATGGAGAGTCTACTCTATTGTTCTGCATACTGTAATGGAGTGTAGAACTGGCTCACACAGGTGGCTTGGAGGAGGCTTGCTCATGGCTGAAATCATTCGTGAATCCTCTTGCTTTTTCCACTCCTCCCATAGTGTTCCTGACTCTAAAGGAAACATTATGGTCTTTTGTTCAGCAAAATAGATGAACATAACACTTCTGTTCATAGCAGTGTTATTCACAGTAGCTAAAACATGGAAGCAACCCATTGACCCATGGGTAAGCAAAACAGGGTACATACGTAAAAAAGAAGGCAATTCCCATACATGCTACAGCGTGAATGAACTTTGAGGACATTATGCCAAGTGAAATAAGCCAGTCACAAAAAGTCAAATACTGCATGAGGTATTTAGAACAGTCAAAATCGTAGAGACAGAAAGTAGAATTGTGGTTGCCAGGCACTGGGGATGGGGAAGGGGGTGTTGGGGAATAATTGTTCAATGGATATAGAACTTCAGTTTCATAAGATGAAAACAGTTATGGAGATGGGTGGTAGCACATTATGGATGTATCTAATGCCTCTCAACAATACACTGAAAAATGGTTAAGACAGTAAATTTTATGTTTATGTGTGTGTTACCATAATAAGAGCAATTTTTTTCAAAGCAGAGGAACAGAGATGGGAGGGATAAACGAATGAAGTCATGTAAATCACTCATCTAGAGACTAGCCAAATGACCTCTTCTGTCCTCACTTTGAGATGAAAAACAGAAACAATGGATTTAAAATATGTGAAGGAAGTTTTGCAAACGTGGTTGTCAATGAAAAGTACAATGGTTGCAATAGGACCCACTTCAATCAACAATTTTTTATTCAACCAACAGCCATTCGACCAATCAGTTAATTGTAAATTGCAAGCATATTTCACCCAGGAAGTGTTTAGTAAATTTGCAGTTGACAAGGGCAATGTGTCCAGTGTAGGGTCTGGGCCAACTTTACTAATAAAATATGATAATTCTGCTGCACAAGGAACTTGGGATATCACTGGGAGACAAAACCCTTAAGACACAAAGATACTCCATAACACCCTTTTTTTATTGCACGGCACAGACTACAAGTACAAGAGAAGCAGCCTCACCTTGAACTTCCTGTGAGAAATGTTTTGAGAGCCCTCTGTACCTCAGCTGGGGGCATAATCAGTGAAAGGGTAAGAGCCTCCCTGAGAAGGTGCTTTGATCATAAAAACATGAGCGTCATTTTTAGATCAAACTAGCATTTTCTTCCGGGTCATTATTGATCTGGCCCTTCTGTGCTGAGTCGATAACTGACACATGACAGAGTTCGGTGCAGTGCGAAGTTCTATTTCCTAGGCTGCAGACACGAGGACACATGAGGTCAGAGCACCAGAGGTTTGAGCGACTCAATTCAAAAACCATAGGCTGTGGGACAACGTGCTGGGGTTCTTTGAAGTTTCACTTATATAACTTCCAATTTCAAAGAGAAGGACCTTACTCCTCCCACTGAATTCAGTCGCTTTAGAAGCAGTCTGATTTTTTAAAAATTAATTTTCGGTAAAATGGAAGAGCCCATTTGACATTGGGGTTGTGTTAATGAGCCCAGGGACATTGTGGACCTCATATTTTGAGCCATAAGGAGACATCGCCAAAGACATCGCCCAGAGTAGCTCACGCTCTAGGGGGCAGCAACGCTAACGTGAAAAGAGTCTGGTGGAAAAGCGCCTTTAAAATCTCTAGAATGCATCTGCTCTCATTTTGCCATAACAAGAACACCTGAGTAGTTTTCACTGACCCGGTTCACGAGTTCGAGCCCCGCATCGGGCTCTGTGCTGACAGCTCAGAGCCTGGAGCCTGCTTCACATTCTGTGTCTCTCTCTCTCTCTCTCTCTCTGCCCCTCCCCAGATCATGGTCTGTCTCTCTCCCCATGTCTCAAAAAATAAATAAACATTAAAAAAATTTTTAATTATATTTTATTACGTATGTATAGTTAAGTGTTTATTTAACACTCGGTTAAATACACCAAGGGGCATAGAGAGGGGCGTAGAGCGAGGAGAGAGAGAATCTCCAGCGGTCTCTGCGCCGTGAGCGCAGAGCCCAACATGGGGCTCGGACCCACAAACCACGAGATAATGACCGGCCCTGAAATCGGAAGTCAGACACTGAACCGACTGAGCCACCCCGGTGCCCTGCCTATGTTTTAATTGAGGTAAAATACGCGTAGTACAAAATTTACCGTCAGCGCCATTTTCTTCAGTGTACCGTTTAGCGGCATTATGTACATTCACACTTTTGTACAAACCATCGCCGCCATCCGCCCACAGGGCTCTTCGCCTTGCAAAACTGAAACTCTGCACCCTTTAAACAGCACCTCCCCATTGCCTTTCCCTAGCCAGCGGCCACCCACCCTTCTACCTTCTGTCGCTACTCACGTGGCTGTTCTAGAGACCTCCTTGAAGCGAAGTCACGCAGTACGGGCTCTTTCACCATGAACTTATTTCCCTCAGCTCTGCACTCTCAAGGAAGAGTATTTTTTTTTTTTTTTAAGGAGCTAAGTACCGGCCCATCAAGCGTCTCATGAACCACCACCTGTATCTGTTCGAGCTGAGGTGTCCCGGTTTATGTACAGATCTTAGTAGAAAGTCCCTTCTCTAGGGGGTAAAGGGAGCCGATGTCATTTTGCCCGGACTTGAGGGAAATCGGTGTCATTCATGAATCGTCTGGACCGATCCGGGGCTCTGGGGGCTCTCCAAACCACCAGCGCGGCTTTTCATAACTGTCTGTGGAGGTAGGGTAGCTCTTCCACAAGAGGGAGAGAGAAGGCTGTGGCCTGACTCAGAACCACCCCGCCAGCCCCCGGCCCACACAGCTCTGCGTTTGATTACGGGTGTGTATAACCATCTGGTATGTGGGTTTAGCAGTAAGAATGAGAGGATCAGGCTCTCCGTGTCACATGTTGCTATTATTTTATTTAACGCTTGTTATATGGCCAACACTGCACCCAGCACAGCATACGCCCCGGATTCTTCAGTACGGTCTCTATTATACAAGGTGCAGTTTGGCCAAATGTGCTTCAGGGGAACGGATTCCTCCAGGCCCCTGAAAAGTAGCCTCATTTCCTAATGCCTTTCAAATGCATAGTCCCGATTGTTTAAACTCTAAAAGCTGTGCTGCAGAAATATATTTTTTTTCAGTAAGTGCCACTCCAACAAGAGTCTCTAGGCAAATTTCACTCTACTTCATTAGGTTTCTGTCTTGGAGAAAAATAAATCCCTCCATATTCTGTGAAGTTAGTGCAGAAAATGAAGCAAGCGTTTCCACCCACTCTCCCTCGCTGCTTCTATTTCACAAAGCAGTAATTTTAGCTGAAGATTTGTGATTTTAATCACAATCGAGGTATTTGACCTCAGCAAATAGAAATTTGTGTTTTCTTCTACAGGAAAGCCACTCCCAAGACATGTCATTTTGCCGTAATGGCTTCTGGTGTTGTAACTGTTTAACAAAAACTTTGCAGAATCACACTGTTTGTAAATGTTCTTAGCAGACATAATACTTGCCTTTCTCTTAGGACTTTTAAAAGACTCCCCGTTCTGCCCCGGGCTCCAGGGAATGTTGGGGTATTCAAGTGCTTCCTTCCTTCAACTAGGAGACTGAGGTTCCATTTCTACAGTAAAGAACCTCGACCTGCAGCAAGCATCTTGGGCACGCAATAGATTGTCATTGATCTGCCCCCCACCCCCCCCCCCATCCTCATGCCTCACTGGGTGCAAAACCGAATGGAGATTCCTTCTCCTTCCTCTAAAAAAAATTTTTTTTTTTCTCAACGTTTTTATTTATTTTTGGGACAGAGAGAGACAGAGCATGAGCGGGGGAGGGGCAGAGAGAGAGGGAGACACAGAATCGGAAACAGGCTCCAGGCTCCGAGCCATCAGCCCAGAGCCTGACGCGGGGGGCTCGAACTCACAGACCGCGAGATCGTGACCTGGCCGAAGTCGGACACTCAACCGACTGCGCCACCCAGGCGCCCGGTCTTTCTCCTTCCTCTTAATTAATATTCCGCCACTCTTGATACGTTTGTCCGTAGAGTCTATCAGCAAAAACTGCCAACTAGATCTTGCTTTCTTTATAATCGCACACAGTCCCTTCCCAATTCCATAGGATGTCTTATCTGTTCCACAAATGAATGCTGGGCACGGGGCTGAGTCTCCAAAAGGTACTAAGATAAAGCAGACGGAGTCCTTGTCCTGAAGGGTAGGGAGAGGAATTGCACTTGTTTACTATAATACATGTGAGACATAATGCATGATGTAAGAGAAGGCTGTGGGAACTAAGAAAATGGGCGATTCTCTGAATTCGGAAGTCACAGGCAAGGAGTAAAAACAATCAGCTTTTCATGAACACTTACCATGTATCAAGCAATGTGTCGGGCGGCTTACATATATTATCTAGTCCAAACCTCACGACCATGACATAATCAGGCATTTTACCCCCAATTTAGAAATGAGGACACGGAGGCCCGTCCGAGTATGATCGTTTGCTCGCTTTGATGCTTTTGACTGCATCATTTCATGCTGGTAGCTTCCTGCTTTCTGTCCATCGTTGATCCTGATTCCCACCCCTCAAAAAAGGAAGGAGAGATTGGGCAGCTTCAGAAAATCAGCTTTTGCCAGATTTGAACTGCCTTCTAGTTTGCAACAGAAATATGTGGGACATGTATGCAGAGAAATATACGTGCCCAAAGAGTGGCCAAAAATGTGATTTTTTTTTTTTTTTAAAAACAGAACACGGTTTTGAGAGTCATGTATTTTATTTAGAGGAACATACTGCATCATTCTCTCTTGTTCCATTTAGAAGGGGAAGAACTAAGTTTGGAACTTGGGTCATTCACTAAAGATTCGCCGAGAACAGGAAAAGATCCAAAGTAAACAGAGAGGCACCCGTGCAGCGAGAGCAACTCTCGAAAGTCAGGCTCAGCACACCTTCTTGAGTGCCGAGTATAACCCCTATGTTGTTCTCTTCACAGCAAACCTGGATGCTAGTCTCTCCCGGGTGACACATGAGGAAACTGAGGCCCAGATAAACAGGAATGATGGAGCTTATGTTCAAACTCAGGTCCTCTGCCTCCAAGTGCAGTTTATGACTTACAAACAGCCATGTTTGAGATCTGGGCAGAAGCTTTTAGCTAATTATTATCTGGCCCATCAAAGCTGGAAACGCAGCTCTCCCCACGTTCTGGTTTGTCCCCTTAGCACACTGGGCAACAGACAGAAGACATTGCCCCCTGGAAACAGATCTCTGTCTGACTCATAGCATATCCGCACACACTTCAATTCTAGTTCAAAATTAGGGGCGCCTGAGTGGCTCAGTTGGTTAAGCGTCTGATTCTTGCTTTCCGCTTAGGTCATGATCTTCTGGTTCGTGGGACTGAGCCCCGCCTGGGGTTCTGCGTTGACAATGGGGTGCCTGCTTGGGATTTTCTCTCTCTCTCTCTCTCTCTGTCTCTGCTCCTCCCCTGCTCACATGCTCATTCTCTCTCTCAAAAATAAATAAATAAACTTAAAAAAAAATTAGGTTGCCCTGGGTTAGCAGAGGCTGCCTCCTTGATGCTCCTCCTACAGCTTGACCTATAAAGCTTCCCCCACCCCCCCCCAAAAAAAAAAAAAAAAAAAAAGCAAATATTCTGATCTCAGAAGCCTTAAGGTTGCTGCCATTAAGCCCTCCAGCTAGAGCAGCAGTGGAGGCCACTATTACCAGGGACTGTCCCCAAGGGACAGGCCTCAGGGTAAGCCTTTAAGAACTAAAGGATGCCAGGGGTTCCCGGGTGGCTCAGTAGGTTAAGCGTCTGACTTTGGCTCAGGTCATGAGCTCACAGTTCGTGAGTTTGAGCCCCGTGTTGGACTCTGTACTGACAACTCGGAGCCTGGAGCCTGCTTTGGATTCTGTGTCTCTCTCACTTCCTGTACCTCCCCTGTTCTCTCTCTGTCTCTCTCTCTCAAAAATAAATAAACATTGAACAATTTTTTTTTTTAATTTTTTTTTTCAACGTTTATTTATTTTTGGGACAGAGAGAGACAGAGCATGAACGGGCGAGGGGCAGAGAGAGAGGGAGACACAGAATCGGAAACAGGCTCCAGGCTCTGAGCCATCAGCCCAGAGCCTGACGCGGGGCTCGAACTCACGGACCGTGAGATCGTGACCTGGTTGAAGTCGGACGCTTAACCGACTGCGCCACCCAGGCGCCCCAACATTGAACAATTTTAAAAGAAAAAAGAACTAAAGGATGCCAGGACCTGGCTTGCTTTCTTTCGTGATCATTCTACCCCAAGGCACAGTGATTTTTTAAGAGGTTTTACTTACATGTTTCCTGCTGTCCATTAAGCAAGGTTTAACAACATGGTCTAGAGATTCAGGTGGGAAAAGTTTGGGGATGTTAGACTATGTACAAATTAAGACTATAACCTTTGTCTAAAATGCTCCAAGGTTGATACCTTTTTCAAAAGTAATAAAGAACAAATATGGCAAATTAAATCAATTCTAGTCCAATTCACTGTGGTCTAAATATAAGCTCCTCTTCCAATGTCTATGATAATATGGGCCCCCCATTTTGCACTTTTCAGGAAGCAAACACAGAAGGTTTTGTCTTAAAGCTGTAGTCACAGTCATGAGATACAATTGCAAACTGTTTCAAAAAAGGAAGATGTTGTGAATGTTGAATTACCTTTCCTTGGGCATAATTCTCTTACCTCATTGGAGATGATTCAATGAGCAGGTCCTTTTCTTGGACACTAGGAGAGTTTTCACAGGAATTTTAAAGACGTCACAAGTTCTATCTGTCGCAGTAAGTGTTAATGTCCTCTGGAAATGTGTTAGTGGCATTTCAGTGCCATTACAGTGGTCCCGTTTGTTAAGATAATCACTCATTGGGTCATCTGTGTTAGGGGAATCGGGCACATAAAGGGGAATTTGACTGAGTCTCTCAGAACAATTGATAAAGGGACGGATTAACAGGTGAATGAATTAAGCAGTTAAGTAAAGCGTGTAGGATGGCTTTATTCAACTGGCCCGTAGTTTTGGACCTCCTTTGACCAATCTTGCCTGGGAATATTAAATCTTTAATATTTTACAGAATTTTTCAATGGTGTTTTAGCTCTCAGAATTTGATTATTAAAATTCTTCCTTGGTTTACATTAGTTCATGTACAACGTCGTAGTTCCAGAAATAGCTTATGTTTTTTAAGATGAAAATTCTTTTCTTAGTCTTGATTAGATTTCTTTAAAAATATTCAACTTTGGGGTTCTTTTGTTTCAACCACGCATGAGCTCATGTGGAACATTTAAGTTCTCAGCCTAAGTATACATAGCATTTCTATAATTGAGTCAGCTTTCCTATGTTGGTATTTAAATTGTGTAATGTACTTTTAAACTTTTTTCAAAGGCATGGCCATCTGATGCCTACAAACAAGCAAACAAGTAAAAAAAAAGTTCTTTGCTCTATTTGTTTTCTCCCTTTTTAAAAAAATCTCTGCCTCCTCTCCCTCCCCCTCCACTCCCTCCTCCTCCCTTTCTTCCTCTCCTTCTTCTTCTTCTAGAAAGGTTTTCAATTAAAAAACGATCTGTTTCCTTGCTGTTAAGAAATGTAGTATGGGTTGCATCTCTTTATTCGTCTTAGAGATCAGGTTTTGGACTCATCAAATGTGCAACCATCTTTTCTCTAAGTGATGTGATGAGTATAAGAAATTGGAGGCATTTTCTCAGATTTATACCTCTTACATTTCCATATAATCCTTTTAATGTGTAACTACAATGAAAAACAATGACATACAACAATGTGAACTGCTAGCTAGAATCTGATTCTGAGAAATTGCCCTTGTTGGTTTTTGGCATTTAAAGCATGTATCAGTCAACTTGGATTGCCATAATAAAATACCATAGACTGGGTGGCTTAAACAACAGAAATTTACTTCTATAATTCTGGAGGCTAGGAAGTCTATATCTCATTGCTGATCAATTTAGCTTCTGGTGAGAACTCCCTTGCAGGCGTGTTGATAGCTGCTTCCTTGCTGTGGTCTTACATGGTGGAGAGAGAGAGTTCTCATATCTATTCCTCTTCCTACAAGAGCACCAGCCCTATGGGATCAGGGCTCCACCCTAATGATTTCATTCAACCTTTATCATCTCTTCACAGGCCCTGTATCCAAATATAGTCACATTGGGGGTTAGGGCTGCAAAATGTGGATTTGAGGGAGACACAACTCAGTCCATAACAGAATACCAGAGCTTTTGTCCAATATCGATAAAACCATGTTCCTTGAAATTAACACACTAGAAATCTCTGTTAATCAGACTAACGAAAAATTAATATATACCAGGTATACAGAACAAAAAATATTCCCAAACCAATCATTCCATGATTTCTATTAGTTTATATCTTTAGTGTTTTGTTTCAAAATACGACAGTTATTTTCTCAGTATGTCTCTCTTTTACAATGATCTTTACTAATAAGATTTTTTCTTTCTGGGGTCTACATGGGGCCAAGTATCCAGAAGACAAATACAAAATTCTATCTTCTAAATATTTGCTGACACACCCTCTGTGGATTGGTCTTGGGTACAAAAGAGATGTTGATAAACTCTATCCACACCAATGATTGTTTGTTCCCTTTAGAGAGGTTCATAATCTGTCAAAATACCTGAATTATGTCTAGTCTGCAAATAACTTTAATGGAGCAAATGTTTTTTAGGTCACACTTTGGGAGAAGGTGACACCATTTTTATGAAAAGAGTTCAAGGTCTGATTTCTAATCTGTAAAAACAAAACAACAACAACAAAATAGATTGGCCTAGATAAGTTCTAAGTTTTCTCCTTCTTCCACAATTGTACAATTTATTTTATTTTGAGATTTTGATTTTCAGAAAGCATGATCAAATAAGGAAATGTGACTTATTTTTGTCATGCAAATTTCATCCTAAGCATGAAAGATAGCATGCAACTTAATAGCAGTTCGCCACTGGTACAGTGTAAGTGTTCAAAAAGTGGTTGGGTCATTTGAGCCAGATTATTTGGCAGACTAAATGCCAGTTAATCATTTATTGAGAATATGGGAGTTATGAGGTCCTGGATTGCGTCAACCATGAATATTTGTAAAATCTTATTCTGTGTAAAACAACAGTACTAGCATGGGAATAAGGATAGATATATATAGAATATAGACACATAGAATAGAATTAAAAGTCTAGAAAAAAACAATATGTCTGTGGTCAACTTTAAAAAAAAGGGGGGGAATGCCAAGACCATTTAAGGAGAAAGAAAAATCTTTTCTTTAAAAAAAAAAGTTTATCTATTTCGAGAGAGAAAGAGGGAGAGAGAGAATCCCAAGCAGACTCCCTGCTGTCATCTTAGACCCTGACACGGGGCTCCATCTCATGAACCACGAGATCATGACCACAGCTGAAATCAAGACTTGGACACTTAACCAACTGAGCAACCCAGGCACCCATTCCAACAAATGGTACTGGGACAGTTTGATAGCCACATGAAAAAGAATGAAGTCGGACCTTGACCTTAAATCATATGTAAAAATTAATTCAAAATGGATCAAAGTTCTAAAAACTCACAGAAGAAAACTTAGGGTTAAATTTTCATGACCTCCCATTTGGCAATGGATTCTCAGATATAGCAACAGAAGCACAAGCAACAAAAGAAAAAAGAGATAAGTTGTATTTCATCGAAATTAAAAACATCTGTGCATCAATGGACACCATTCAAGAAAGTGAAAAGACAACCCACAGAATGGGAGGATTGCAAATCACTTCTCCAATAAGGAACTTGTGCCCAGAATTTATAAAGAACTCTAACGACTCACTAATAAAAAAAGACAACTCAATTACAAAATGGGCAAAGGATCTGGATAAACAGCTTTCCAGTGAAGGTAGACAAGTGGCCAGTAAGCACATGGAGAGATGTTCGACATTATTAGTCAGTCATGAGGGAAATGCAAATCAAAACCACAATAAGATACTACTTTGCATGCACTAGAATGGCTAGAGTAAATAGGTCAGATAATAAGTGTTAGCAAGGATAGGGAGAAATCGGAACCCTCACACACTTCCAATGGGAATTTGTAATGGTACAGCCACTTTCGAAAACAGTCTAGCAATTCCTCAAACATTTAAATGTAGACTTACCATATGGCCCAGTAATTTTTCTCCTGGGTATATACCCAAGAAGAGTAAAAACATATGTCCACACAAAAGCTTGCAGATGAATGTTTATAGCAGCATTATTCATAAGAGTCAAAAGGTGGAAACAGCCCAAATGCTTATCAACTGATGAATGGATAAACAAAAAGTGATGTATATACATACAGTGGATTATTATGCAGCCATGAAAAGGGAAGGAAGTACCAGCACATGTTACAACACGGCTGAATCTTGAAAACAATACGCTACGTGAAGGGAGCCAGTCGCAAAACCCAACATATTATGATTCCATTTATATGAAATGTTCATGTTAGGCAAACCTATAAAGACAGGAAGTAAATTAATAGTTGCTTAGGGCTGGAGAAAATGGGGCACGGTTTCTCTCTGTTTTTAATTTTTTTAATATTTTTTTTTATTTTATATTTGAAAGAGAGAGCACGAGCAAGGAGGGGCAGAGAGAAGGAGACAGAATCAGAAGCAGGCTCCAGGCTTCAAGCCGCAGCCCCGGATGCAGGGCTCCAACTCACAAGCAGTAAGGTCATGACCTGAACTGAAGTCAGACCCTTAACTGGCTGAGCCACCCAGGAGCCCCAGGGGCATGATTTCTTTTTGAAGCTAAAGAATACAAGGTTTCTTTTTGAGGTAATGACTATGTTCTAGGCATAGTGGTGATGGTTTCACCATCGTATATCTGGTTTCACCATTCATGTATCTGCGAATATACTAAAAACCCATTGAATTGTACATTTTACGTGGATAAGCTTTAGATTTTGTGAATTGTATCTCAATAAAGCAATGGATAAAGTGAATTAGAAATTTCATTCTTTATACACCGGGAAAGACACCATTGCGGTGGTACTTTGTGGGGGATGGTTTATAGATGAGGCTTTGACAGAAGGCAGAGGCCTCTGCCTGGTTTCTCCCAATTTCCTTTCATGGCTACAAATTTATGTCACTAATGGGTGCTCATTGCCCTGTAAGATAAAACATGCTTTAAAACCACTGACTCTTTATAAAGGAAACCACTTCCAGATTTTACAAAATTTAAAGTAAATCGAAGCCCATAGTTAAGTGAGTTTCTGAATTACTAAAAAACAGAGTTGTTTTTTTTTAATTTTTTTAAAGTTTTATTTTTTTTTATTTTTGAGACAGAGAGAGACAGAGCATGAACGGGGGAGGGGCAGAGAGAGAGGGAGACACAGAATCAGAAGCAGGCTCCAGGCTCCGAGCGATCAGCCCAGAGCCCGACGCAGGGCTCGAACTCATGGACCGCGAGATCGTGACCTGAGCTGGAGTCGGACGCTCAACCGACTGAGCCACCCAGGCGCCCCTAAAAAACAGAGTTTTTTAAGGAAAGTTTCTTTTGTCAGTTTTCTTCAATATGCAAGAATAAGCATGCCTGGTTGAGATGTGCTAATACACTTTCTAATTTTTTTTTTTTAATTTTTTTTTTTTCTCAACGTTTTTATTTATTTTTGGGACAGAGAGAGACAGAGCATGAACGGGGGAGGGGCAGAGAGAGAGGGAGACACAGAATCGGAAACAGGCTCCAGGCTCTGAGCCATCAGCCCAGAGCCTGACGCGGGGCTCGAACTCCCGGACCGCGAGATCGTGACCTGGCTGAAGTCGGACGCTTAACCGACTGCGCCACCCAGGCGCCCCTACACTTTCTAATTAAACAATACCCTACTCTAATTAAATGGCCAAAGAGAATATTGTGGGTAAGTTGGCTAACCTGCCTCGTGAAGGGATGGGGAACAGTAGAGGAGTGGTAAAAACAGCATGGACTTTGGCTTCTGTCCTGCCTCTGTCAAAGCAAGCTGTAAAAAGATGATGTCACCTTCCCTTTCCTGAACTTTAAAATGGGTATAATCATAGTTCAGTCTTCATGAAGTTATAAACACATTAATTGGATTAATAAAATGGGGGCATTTTATATACAGTAATCACACGGAATGCTTTTCATCATTATTACTTTCAATTAGGCATTCATCACTTGGCCTACGAAGTATTCTCTCGGAGGAATATACAGAATCCAGCGACTGGCTCTGGCCCTCCTTTTTTTTCTTTCAAGCATCATGGCGGATTTGCCACTGACTTCAGTGTTTATACCACAGAAAATGTGCCGCACTTGTAATTGGAGCCAGCATGATGTTTCCCTGAAGATGGGCAGGAAGCCAGCCACACACACTTGGATGCAGAACTTGGTATTTCACTTTGTCAGGGTGTGACTTACATCGTAATTGCTCAAACCGTATTTTGTTAAGTGCGAAAAACAAACGCTTTCCTTATGTCCTCAGTAATAGAAAGTCATTATACATCTTGCTGCTGCTTAATCTTTTTGTCAGGATATATGGTATGGAAAACTAGATTGATGTACCTCTCTCCTCCCAGCCTCTGCTCTCAACATCTACCATTCTTCTTTAGAAAATGAACATTTTCCCCAAGCCATTGAGCACCTTCTCTGTAGGCTCTAGTTAAGTCCCTCAAATCTGGAAAATGAGAAATCGGAGATGGAGGCACTGTCCTTGGGACCTGGATGACAAGTGATTTACAAGTTTATCTTGCTTTCATTTGTACAGCTTGGTCGTACAGTGCAAATCTTGTCAAAAACCTGTTCAATGATTAAAGATTTATTAAGAGCATTGCAATGACCTGTGCATTTTTGAAAAGTCACAAAGGAATTAGTCAGTGAGCTCCTACAGATTATAACTCCCTAAATCAAAACCAAATATCACAGGCCCATTTTCTTTTTCTATTTTCTCATTAGAGTGGGGAACATCTGAGCTTCATGGTAAGCATACCATAATATAGGAAGCAGATTTCAGAAAATAAGTTTATTAGATTAGAATGAAGACTTTAACATTTGCTGAGTGAGAAATCTTACTTTCTAGGGTCACTATACAGTTATGTCATAGCCTAAATTATTTGATCAAATATGGAGCTTATTGGGTTTTTTTAAGCTTTTTTTTTTTTAATGTTTATTTATTTTTGAGACAGAGACAGAGTGCGAGGCGGGGGAGGGACAGAGAGAGAGGGCGACACAGAATCTGAAGCAGGCTCCAGGCTCTGAGCTGTCAGCACAGAGCCCGACGCGGGGCTCAAACTCACGAACTGTGAGATCATGACCTGAGCCAAAGTTGGATACTTAACCGACTGAGCCACCCAGGCGCCCTGGAACTTGTTGTTTTTTCACAAAATCAGGTGTTCCCTTTGATAGCAGTCACATTAAAGAGATCCATATGCAGTTACCATTAGTGGTCAAAAAAACTTTGCTACAACTTTTATTCGGCAAAAAGATGCTTTCGTGTTTCTGAACGCTAAAAATTATTGTACAAGATATAACAGTATTACTTGAGTTCTAGAATGACCCCTTCTAAACAGTGTATCAACACAGCCTCGTATATATCCAAGTCTTCCATGCAGAGGTCAGATAAAGGTGCTTAATTTCTTATGACATCAGTTACCTTTGATGAACAGAGATAGCAAAAACATTGCAGTTTAAAGATTCTATTTGATCTACAGCTAAGATATATACTTCCATTAAAATAACAAAATGATGTACCAAAATTCTATTAAGTTTGCCAGGATATAGAAAAGTTTTATATTCCCCTTTCCTTAATATGTTTTATATTTAACTGAAAGCTATTTTTTATAGGCTGAGAATTTTCCTTTCTATTCCTAGTATACTGTGAGTTTTTTATAAGGAATATGTGTTGGATTTTGCCAAATGTATCTACTGAGATAATAATTTTTTTATATTAATCTGCTAATATGGTGGATTATACTGATTGGTTTTCTAATGTTAAAATAACTTTGGGGCACCTGGGTGGCTCAGTTAGTTAAGCGTCCAACTCTTGGTTTCGGCTCGGGTCATGATCTCACGGTTTCTGGGTTTCAGCTCTGCATCAGGCTCTGTGCTGACAGTGCAGAGCCTGCTTAGGATTCTCTCTCTTCCCCCCCCCCCACCGCCCCTCCCCTGTTCTCTCTCTCTCTCTCAAAATAAATAAATGAACTTTAAAAAAAAACTTTGTGGGGCACCTGGGTGGCTCAGTCGGTTAAGCGGCCTTCGGCTCAGGTCATGATCTCGCAGGCCGTGAGTTTGAGCCCCGCGTCGGGCTCTGTGCTGACAGCTCAGAGCCTGGAGCCTGTTTCAGATTCTGTGTCTCCCTCTCTCTGACCCTCCCCCATTCATGCTGTCTTTCTCTGTCTCAAAAATAAATAAACGTTAAAAAAAAATTAAAAAAAAACAACTTTGCATTCCTGGGACAAATTTTATTCACCATGATGTATTATCCTATTTAGGTAATATTGGATTCAATTTGCTAAACTTTCATTACAAATTTTTGCATAAGTTTTATGAAGAATATTGGTGTATAAATTTCTTGTCTTATAATGTCTTCTTTTGGTATTGGGATAATGTTGGCCTGCTAGACTGAGTTGGGAAGTATTCATTCCTCTGCAATTCTCTTGAAGAATTTTTGTTTAAAGTTTGTATTATTTCTTCCTTAAATATCTAGTAAGAATCATTAGAGAAGCCATCTGAGCCTGAAGTTTTCTTTGTGGGAAAGTTTTAACTTCAGATTCAATTTCTTTAATAGATACAGGATTATTTGGGTTACTTATTTTTCGTAGCATGGGCTTTCATAGTTTATGTCTTTCAAAGAATTCATCCATTTCATCTCAGTTGTCAAACTTATTGGCATAATTAAGAAAAAATTCCCTTATTATCCTTTTTACTATCTGTTGAGTCTACAGTGTTATTACCTCTCTCATTCCCGATATTGTTTATTGTTTAACTTATTTACTGTCCACCCCATCGCCCCTTTTTTCTTTCTCTTTTTTCCCTGATTGGTCTGGCTGGAGTTGTTGTGTTTTTGTTTTTGCTTTTGTTTTTTAATGATTTTCTCAAAGAACTAATTTTTTGTCACTCATTTTATGTTGTTTTTCTGTTCTCTCTTTCACTGATTCTCAATCTGATCTGTATCACTTCACTTCTGTTTACTTTGGATTTCATTTGCTCTCTATTTCCTAATACCTAAAGTGGAAGCTGAAATCAATGATTTTAATAACTATGTCAGCTATCCCACAGGATTCCACAAATTTTGATATGTTTTCATTGCATTTGCATTCAGTACAAAATATTTTCTAATTTCCCTTTAATTTACTTTATTATGCAGGGGAAATTTAGAAGTGTGTTAGTTTCCAGATATTTGGAGACTTTCTAGTTATCTCTCTGTTATTGATTTATAATTTAATTCTACTGTGGTCAAAGAACATACTCCGCATGATTTAAATCCTTTTAAATTTATTTCATCATGTTTTATGGTTCAGAATATTGTCTGTCTTGGTGGATGTTTCATGTGTACCTGAAAAGAAATATGTATTCTGCTGGGTGAAGTGTTCTGTAAGTTGCCATTAGATCAAATGGGCTGATAGTGATGTCCAGGTCATTGATGTATGAAAGCATATTTTATTAATAAAAAACCTGAAAACAGTACTTAGAAATGTTGTTCTGCCAATTTAGGTCTTGAAATGACAGGTTGAAATAGTTGGCTGATCATGCCAGTTGATGGTTTCAGTAAAACCAATCTATGAAATGATACGATTGTATAAACGCCACGACCCAATTACCGATGATACAATAATTTAGCGATTTCAAAAAACAACTGTTGGGGGGCGCCTGGGTGGCTCAGTCGGTTGAACGTCCGACTTCAGCTCAGGTCACGATCTCCCGGTCCGTGAGTTCGAGCCCTGCGTCAGGCTCTGGGTTGATGGCTCAGAGCCTGGAGCCTGCTTCCGATTCTGTGTCTCCCTCTCTCTCTGCCCCTCCCCCCATTCATGCTCCATCTCTCTCTGTCTCAAAAATAAATAAATGTTAAAAAAAATTTTAATTATTAAAAAAAAAAAACAACTGTTGGTTGCAGAGTCTTTTCCTTAAATAAAATTTTACCAGGAATTTCAATACATATATCAGATATAAATGGAGATATTCAGGTTTTTTCTGGACTTCGATTACTCAGCCTTAATCTGAGCCTTCCTCTCCTTCCCCCAGAGGCAACCCCCTGAGGCACCCCAGCTGAAGCTTTCAGATACCACAGAAAGTAATGAAAACCATAGATCTACCTAAATACCCTGCTAAACAAGAAAAGAGAAATAATTCCACTCAAAACACTTACCAAAGCAAGAGAAATAGATTTCAACTCCTGCATCAATAATATGGATAGATAAACTGCTTAGTGAACTGCTTGCAAAAGTTTCCGAAATTGATTCCTGTCCGAATAGTGAAATAAAGGATTGTGTTCAATTATTGATATCTGCTAAGGGTACAGGTGTGGAACTGGAAGGGCACAGTGCCTTACATTTGATATTCTTGGTCCTGAGATATAGACACATCTGGTGTCTAAACTGGGTTGCACCACACATTATCTCCTGAGTTGAATTATATGTTTATTAAAGTAGGAAAACCACCCAATGGGGTTAGTTACACCTTTTGCAATTTGAAATCCACAGAGCATGCTTAGGTAGCCTTGCAGGATAGAGGTTTCTCTAGGATATACAGAAAAGTGAGGAACTGCAGGAAGCCATCCCAGAATGTCCTTCATGGCATGCCAGTGGTCCCAACGGTCTGAAAAGGAAGGTGAAGTGAGGACAGCTGCTTCCTTCCCCAGGGCACTGTGTCATTATGACCTACCTGCTCTCTTCTTTTCTTTCACTTGTCCCGCCGTAACTAACTCCAGTTCACATTGTCTCAAGTCTTCTCCTTTCTCCCTTCTTTCTATACATCTCCCTACTACATTCCTGGATGTACATCTCGAGTTCAAATTCCCCATAGATGGTGAAAGGTCAGCGAGTGACCCTCCAGCATGCAGTGCCCCTTTGGGCAGAAGTCTCATGCCAAGTTACTTAAATGTCCCTGGGCAGCCTGTAGATAACTGTCCTTACGTCAGGTGCCCCTACTGGTCCGATCACCTGTGGCTAAGGTGGCAGAATCAAAGGATGGAGGAGGGACCATGCTTCTGGCAGGAACTCTAAAGAATCCCAGAAGAGGGCAGTGTACCTGGCAGGCATGGATCAGGGCCGATCCATGACCACCATCACCAACAATGTGGTGGACATTGACTGACTTGCTTGGTACCAGATGAAGAACCCATTTCCTTCTGATAGGCTAACGCAGTGGTTTTCAGACTGTGCTGGGCAGGAAGTCTTGAGTTCTGCCCAAAGGAGAAACTTAGTAGGTAGGACTCTGAGCTCCCTATGCCCTTTTTCAGCCAGAGCAGTTTCATATTGTCTACTTGTACATATTGGATTTGCAAACAACCTTTCACTTGAAGATAAGATTCTGCTATTGACAAATACTGAATTGAGAGCCACCGAGTGATGGGAGTAGAAATACCTTTGTTTGGATAATGTTTTTTAGGGAGTGAAGTTTTCACCTTAAAGAATAGAGTTACTAAGATAATACGCTGAAACTCAAGAGATCACTTAACGTATTTTGCTCAGTTTTCTGTAAAATACTTCTGGGAAGGGTAAACAGGAAAATGGAATAAGGTTACTTAACATCATATTTTTTTATCCCAGTTGTTTTTGTGTCTTGGGTGTTATCATGGGAATTGCTTAATCATGACCGTCAATATGTATTTGAGGATAAAAATGTTGATGACCATCAGAAGATTACCCATTCAAAGAGTTAAATTTTTTAAATTTATTTTGAGAGAGAGAGAGAGCATGCGCAAGGGAAGGGCAGAGACAGAGGGAAAGAGAGAATTCCAAGCGGGCGCCACACCATCAGCACAGAGCCCAGTGCGGAGTGTGAACCCACAAACCATGAGATCATGACCTCAGCTGAAACCAAGTGTCAGGTGCTTAACTGATTCAGCCACCCAGGCGCCCCATGAGTTAAAATAACACATTGTTCTAACAGTTTTATTTGATTTTGTTTACAGATACAACTGCCACATCAGGGTAAAGCTTTATATCAATTGCCAATTACATTAACAGTCAACTGTTTATGATGAACTGGGATACAACACAGCAATCACTCATATCACTTATATGTTAGATCAATGCATATATTATATTTTATGATAATAATCATATTGGTTATGCTCAGTCTTTTGCATAGAATTTTTTGAAAACTGAAGGCATACTGATGGTATTTATAAGTATGGATTACTTGAGGAAACATATTCTTATCCTATGACTCGGGACATCCCAATACCTGTCACATACTTAAAAGATGACTCATCCAGTAAAAATGTCAAGCCACTGTGACTTATTGAAACGGCAAATAAAACTGTCTGCAGCTCTCTTCTCAACATTCCTTAGGTTGAACAAAAATACCCCCAGATCTTTCTCTTCAGAGTGCTCCCCAAATGCCTCTTTAACAAACACAAGACAGCAGCCTTCCTTTGCCTCCTTTCAGACTCTTAGTATCTGGCTTAAGCAGAAAATTATTCAACTGGTTATATTTCCTCGACACTTGTTAGAGTGAACATGTAAAAAGTTTCAGCTCCTTGTCCGACAGAACACCCAGACGTGCACACTGTTGTTCGATGCTTCCCCAGTCCCGGCTGGGATTATACCAGCAGATTCCAGGACTGTTGATGCTGCTGGGAGCAGAGGGGAAAGAGAAGGAAGGGAACAACACGGCCATGGATCATCTCCAGTTTTATCCAACAACCTGATAGTCTGACTGGGTTGTCATGTTATGCTTCATGTTTACATAAAACATGAGAAGGCTGGGGTGAAAGCAGGTGTCCTGGGCTTTACATAGAAAGTCATTTGCATCAAGGACAACTGACACCAGTGGAAACTGCAACTTTTCCAATGCCTTTGATTTTTTTAACGTTTATTTATTTTTGACAGAGAGAGAGAGAGAGAGAGAGAGAGAGACAGATGGCGAGCGGGGGAGGGGCAGAGAGAGAGGGAGACACAGAATGTGTCAGCACAGAACCCGATGCGGGGCTCAAACCCATGAACCGTGAGATCGTGATCTGAGCTGAAGTCAGACGCCTAACCGACTGAGCCACCGAGGCACCCCAATGCCTTTGATTTTTTAATAAAATAGCTGGCTGCCAGTACTCATATTAATAAATAGTAAATCTCCCTTTCCCTTTTCGTGAACTTTCTCATTTGCAAATAAACTTCTTCCAAATAAGTCAGTTAAGACAGACCCTTGATTTATATAAGTGGCTATGCATCAATATAGTTATGGGGGAAAAAATAAGGATGCCATAAACACATTGCACTAATTAATTTTTATTCTTGTGTATACTTAAGCCTGTAGTCTGGAGCATTGACACAGTTTATTCAAAACAAAAATAAGGCCCTAATATAATCTTAGTTAGATTTTCCTCTGAAACAAATGTCCCTGTATAAATGTCCCAGTGCTATGGAGGAATTAAATGGCTTACAGATGGATTTATAGTTCCAACTTGAATGCTATCTTTATATTATCAAGGAAATCACATCACACCCAGCATGGCCTATGTGAAACTGCAAGGCCAAGGGGCAGGCTTCTTCTGACAATGAGGCCAGGTTAGCCACTGTGCTGTGTTGTAAGTCAATTTTCAGATGGCCCTAACTACATTCTTAGCCCTACCCAAGACCTAAGAAACTGTGCTGTCCGTTGGAAGGGAGACTGAAGGGGACACAGCACATGACTCAGCCCAAATGCGTTGCTGTTCCTGGAATGAAACCCAAATCATGGCTTGGCCCTTCTGGGGCTGGCCAGTAATATCTTCTTAACGTTGAACAACAGCCTCACTATCACAGGAGAACTGACACCCACCGTGCACAGCCAGCATCTGTGGAATTTAAAAGTTAGCTCTTGTTGAGAGAGGGAGGCAAACCATAGGAGACTCTTAACTGTAGACAGCAAACTGAGGATTACTGGGTGGGGGATGGGCTAAATGGGTGACGGGCATTAAGGTTGGCACTTGTTGGGATGAGCACTGAGTGTCATATGTAAGAGATGAATCACTGGGTTCTACTCCCGAAACCAACATTGCACTCTATGTTAACTAACTAGAATTTAAATAAAAACTTAAAATAATATAATAAATAAATAGGTGGGGTACCTGGGTGGCTCAGTGAGTTCAGCAACCGACTTCGGCTCAGGTCATGATCTCGCGGTTCCTGAGTTCGAGCCCCGCATCAGGCTCTGAGCTGACAGCTCAGAGCCTGGAGCCTGCTTTGCATTCTGTGTCTCCCTCTCTCTCTGCCCCTCATCCACTTGTGTTGTCTCTTTCCCTCTCTCTCTCTCAAAAATAAATAAACGTTAAAAAGTTTTTAATGAAAAATAATAAATAAACAAAGGATGATGGGTATTAAAGAGGGCACTTGTGTTTTTTTTTTATTTTAAGTTTATTTATTTATTTTGAGAGAGAGAGAGAGAGCTCAGAGGAGGGGCAGAGAGAGAGGGAGAGAAAAAGAATCCCAAGCAGGCTCCACACCATCAGCACAAAGCCCTACGTGGGGTCTGAACCCATGAACCATGAGATCATGACTTGAACCTTAACCGACTAAGCCACCCAGGTACCCTAAGAGGGTACTTCTGATGAGCACTGGGTGATGTAGGGAAGTGTTGAATCACTATATTGTACACCTGAAACTAATATTACACTGTATGTTAACTGGAATTTCAATAAAAATGCACAAAAAAGAAAAAAAATAGCTTTGTTCATAAAGATTATCATTAGAAATATAGTACATTCCAGGGGGAAAAAAATGAAAGAAATAGGACACTATGGTGATCTGTAATACTGATGAGTAGAGAATAATGCAATACACGATTCTACCTTTATGTATGTTTAAAACATTTCATATTTGGAGATTTAAAACACAGCTTAAAAAGTAACCCCCCCCCCCACTTTCTTATAAAAGAGACTCTAGGGAATATTTTTTTACATGTAGTCCCATAAAACAATACAAAGTTAATTTAAATCAGTGAGACACAAATATCATTTGTTGACTGTTTCGCATGTTTCTAAATCTGCACAAGTTTTGGAATTTAATCCTTGAAAAGCCAAACCAAATAAGGTGAGATGAGGTCAGCAAACACACTTTCCAAGTGCCTCAAAGTCTGTGATTTCTGTAGCAGGGATTGTACTGAGAAAAGAAAGAAGGCCCTGTCCCTGTCCTAAAAGGATTTGCCTTGATGGATGCCTTGATGTGGTACTCCTCATATGGGGCTCTGAAAGAACAGAAACAAAATGGGAAGATAACTGGAACAAAAGCAGTTACATAATTAAAAGAAAAAAATTTTTTAAGGTTTTTATTTTTGAGAGAGAGAGAGACAGAGACAGAGCATGAGCGGGAGAGAGCAAGAGGCAGACACAGAATACGAAGCAGGCTCCAGGCTCCAAGCTGTCAGCACAGAGCCCGAGGCGGGGCTCGAACCCACAAACCATGAGATCATGACCGGAGCCAAAGTTGGATGCTTAACCGACTGAGCCACCCAGGTGCCCCCAGTTATATAATTTTTAAATTTGATAATAATGGCTTAGGTTTAATTATGGGAGTGGACTGGTTGGGGCCACAGGGAGATTTGGAAGATGCCTGTGGAATTTCTGGGGTCCAGACCTGATCACCTGATATTCCCTGAGATCTGTTGTTAAAGATAAACAAAGCCAGGCGGTAGTTAAAACTATGAGGGCTGATTTTATTCAGTCACAGACTATTGCAATAGGGAAGAGAATCCAGTGTGAACTGAACCCAACTCTTCCAAAAGCCAAAGACTTTGTAAAGGCTGGGGTGTGCTAGGGAAAAGGCACTGAAGGGTGTTAAGGGGTGTTGGTCCATGCGACTAGATCATCTGGGTTTCTTAATTAGTGCTTATCTGGAAAAGAAGTGAGTGTGTCCTATCTTCATGGCCGACAGGGGGCAGAGGTGCACAGCTCCCCAACTTAGGCCTTGACCCTCCTGCGGAGTCTGTAGCAGAGTCATCTCCCTGACTGTTCACATTGCAAAGACTCTCAGGTCCCTGAGAAAACAGTTTGGGTGGTAGAATTATATCTCAAAGGGCAGAGAAAAAAATTATAATTGCAAGCTTTCTAAAGAATCGTCTTAAAAATGGGGTTCTGGGTCTGATCTATCACCAGGTTTTGCCCTGGAACAAAGAGTAATTTCTCTTGGAAGCACTGAACTTTTCCAAGAAGTTCCTTTAAGACGGGCTGAAGTAAACCTAGGAGAACAACCTTGAGCTGTCAGAAACTGTGCTAGAATTGGTTCAAGCAGGATGGGAATGGATGAAAGCATTTGTGTTGAGATTCTGCAGTTTTTATAGGCCAAAGTTGAGGTCTAGCTGAGAAGGGGGCTCAGAGGAGCCTGACCATAGCTTGGTCAAGGAGACAGCCTTCGTCATGGCTCAGTTTGCAGTAATATAATCGTGTTGGATATGAAATACTTCCCCACTCCTTGAAGACCAATATCATGGTGCAAGCATAAGATGCCTCACCGCAGGTGTGTTATTTGCCAGGACAAAAGAAAGATACAATTTCCAGTGACCAAGATCCCTGACTGCTTCTTGATGTGAATGGTCAATCCAGATGTGTGCGTCTGCAGATGCTCAAAGATGTATTCCGTGGCATGATGGACATTTGATAACACAGGGAAGAATAAGGAGGGGATTTGGAAATGCAAGGCCTTTATTAGATTAGGACGGGAGATACTGGGAAGTTACTTTGTACATAGGACTCTTCATGTGTTCATTTTCCTAATCAACATGAAACCCATTTCTTTGTCCTTTTCTTCCTTTTTATTTTTTTCCAATTTAGTGAAATGGAGAAAAAGCATGCCTTCCTAAAACGTAAACAGAAAATAATACACATATCTGGTTAACAAATGGAAAATTCAACAAGGCAAAAACACAACAAAGTGAAATTATAAGCCGTGTCTCCCCTCCTAAATTGACCCCTTCTCTCCAATATTTCACATTAGAGGTAACTGCTACTCAATAGTGTTTTGTGATTCACTCATGACACAAAAGGATATGTATAAGCATATATGCATGTATGTGTGTTCATGTGTATTTCCTATTTATTTTTCTTCTTTTTTATTTCTTCTATTGAATAGGGATCATACTATATAAATATCTATATATATGTATATATATGTATATATATATATGTACACATATATATACATATATATAGATGTGTACATATATATGTATATATATGTGTACATATATATGTACACACATATATACATATATACACATATATACACATATATACACATATATAGAGATATATACACATATGTACATATATATATTGTTTTTTAAACTTATTACCAAATATTGAAAAATATTCCATATACAGATTGATATTATCTTTTATGTACCAGTATTTGTATCTATAGATTTACCTTTTATTTTGCCAATTTCCTACTGATAGAAATTGATTGTTTATAGTTTTTTGCCATTACAGATAATGCTGTAATTGTTGAAATTTGATGTCCATAGATGTAGGTGAACTTCCATCAATATATCTATGTAGCAAGATCCATGCGATGGGATTGTTCCCTCAAGGATACATGCAATTAAAATTTCTATGGATAATGACAAATTGTCCTCCAGAAAGGTATTCATATTTACACTTCCATCAATAGGATACAAAGGCCTTTATTCTCCCAAACCTTCACCAAGAGTGAGTACCATTCAACTTTTTTCCCCCCACGCAATAGGTATTTCATTACTTTGCTACACATTACTTTTATTATAAGCATCTTGCGTGTATTTATTGGCCATTTGTATGTTTGCACTATAGGGTTCATGATCATATCTGTTACCCATTTTTCTATTGGCTTGCTCACCTTTTAATTTATTGCAATGAGCTCTTTGTAAATCAAGAAAATTAGACTGTCCATCTGTCACAAAGTTTCTAATGGTAAAAATAAATTGTCTTCCTTCATTTTAGCAGATGGAATTATTAAGCCCTCTTGTAAAAAGAATTTCAGCCTGATCCCATTTTAAAATGAGATATTGGAGATGACAAAAGCCAAACCATCACGTACTTTAAAGGATAAGTGAACAGTAAGAAGTCAGCATGATGTACTCAAGGGAAATTTGATCAATAAGAGGTGGGAAAGCAACCACATATTCATGCCTTTATAATCTGCATAAAACTTGCACACCGGAACTTCAAAGAGCTGACTCTTTCATGTAGTTCTTCAATACCTTTCAGAATCCTGGATCTTTCAAATGTTAAGTGATGCTGCTGACAAATGTTAATTTCTGTTTTGAGCAGCTCAGCATCGTCGCAAAATAGTATTAAGCAAATCCTTAAATTAAAATGATATTGGGGCGCCTGGGTGGCTCAGTCGGTTGAGCGTCCGACTTCGGCTGGGGTCATGATCTCACAGCTCCTGAGTTCTAGCCCCACGTGGGGCTCTGTGCCGAGAGCTGGGGGCCTGGAGCCTGCTTCGGATTCTGCATCTCCCTCTCTCTCTATGCACCCCCCACTCGCATTCTGTCTCTGTCTCTCTCAAAAATAAATAAACATTAAACAAAAATAAAATAAAATAAAATGATATCAACATATAATAGAAGACAAGGCATAGTCTTGCAAGAGGACTATGTTGTAGGGTGGCCGTTATGATTAGCGTCAGTGGACTTGGATTGTAGCCTTGCCTCTGTCACTTTCTTGTCACCTAACATTAGGTAACTCCCTTCAGGCCTCTGTGTCTCAATTTTCTTATTTACAAAACTAAAATAATAACTTTTCCACCTATCGAAGAGGTTGTTTTGCAAATTAAAAGATCTCATGGTAAAGCATTTTGGAAAGCCATATAGCACTCTCAGTTACTTTAATTGTTGGAAAGTAACATATCGATAAAGCACATTCAGCAATGTCTCCGTGGCTTCCTGATTTGCTCCAACTTGTGAAAGATCATGGTACTGATCACAAAACCTAATATAAAATGTTCCCATGATGTACGTATAAACAGAGCCTTAATTTTATTTTATTTATTCATATTTATACAATGGTGTATTTTGATTAAATGTGCACATTATAACTTCTTATCATATTTAATATATATGTATTCAAATGTAGGAATGATTAGAATCAGAATCACTGACAAATCCAAAGCAGTCCTTTACAAAGATGATTTATCCATTGGAGGAAATAAAATATTTAAGGAATATAAAGTAAGACCTACAAGAATGCTATTAGAGAGATGTCTATGTAAGAAGTATTTCTAAAATGTTTCTAATTTCTAAACATTTAAGGAAAGCTTTTTTTGTCTTTCAAAAAAGGAAATTTTTAATGCTTGAAATTATGAGCATTATGTAGTCCTAAAATCTACAGTGTAGCCAGGGATGTTAATACTGAAGCTGAGACATTTGAGCCACTTTAGAGATTTGGAACTTTATTCAGGAACACTCAGCCTTGTCATTGAGGAGGGCCTTATTATTTAAGTGCAAATGGCCTATTGTGTGGAAATTGCCAGTGAACAGCTGTGAGGCTCTAAGAAGCAGCCCTCATTCTGGAGATTTGAGTAGCATAAAAGCCCAAGCTACCATTTGTAAGAGAATTCTTTCTTTAAAAAGATGATGTTTGAATTCATTGTACCAGAGGAGGCAGATAGGACATTTCATTAGCATGTAGAGACCGCTCCCAAATATGCCTACTCTTATACACACACACACACACACACACACACACACACACACACACACACAGATGTTTCCCTTTGGTGCCTGGATCCTAGATAGAAACTCAAGCATGAGGAGATAAATGGAGTCTCTCAGTTCCTGGTTGGCTATTTTCTCAGGAGCCATTGCTTCTTGATCCCTCTCTTTTTTTTCCAGATCTGGGCTACCTTTCTTAGCTTTTATACTACTTGGTCTGATCTCATGATGGCATCAGTGGACTGCTGTCATTCTGAAATAAGTATAGGTTGGGACATTCCTAGATGAGTAGTCTGATTTTGCTCTTGCTTTGTGCATGGTCACGTTTGAATTCCTAGCGTTCGGTAGCCTGGCTCCCACTTTTAGAGAGTTGATTATTTCCTCAGAAGATTCTGTGTGTTCCTGGATTTCAGGTCAGCTCTAGTCACTATTGGTAACTGACATTAACTACAGTATCTAAACTCTGTGATGGTTCATTATGCACAGTGTTTCAAATGGATCCAGTCCAGATTTCACCATTACTTTAACTGCAATTATTGCTACAGTGAAAGATGTCATTTAAGGGTGTTTTATGCCCCACTTGCCTTGAGCCTAGTGTCAGAAACTATACTTCTTTTTTAAATCCAAAGGAACCCCTTGCTAAACCTTCTGCACTCATAAGTTAGCCTGCCACTTGGCTACCATCTTGAATGAACAGCTGTTTTAACATCTGGAGAACTTCCAACAGACTTAGCGCCATGTGCCTTTGAGATTATGTTTTTCAACTATTCCTGGCTATTTCTTACTTCTGGCTTTTTTTTTTTTTTTTTTACCTCTCTGCTTTTTGTTTTGCTTAGCTTTATTTTGAAGCAGTAATCACTCCCTAACTTTCACTGTACATTTACTTGTTTATTACCTGTCTTCCTGAATAGAACGTAAGTTTCCTTGGTCTTTTTTTTACCCCCCCCCCCCCAATACCTGGTACGGAGCTACAGTCTGACACATAGAAGCTGACTAAATATTTGCTGAATGGATGAATGAATGATTTGTGTACAAGTCACTTCTTTTGCAGGTTTCCATTTGTTGTCTGCAAAATGGGACTATTAGATGAGACTAGTTGATTTCTAAGGACCATTCACATATCGCAGTTGGGACTGAGAGTACAAATAACTAACGCCAATTCAGAGACTGCGAGGAAGGGGCAGACACACAGAGAGTGATCTGTGTGCCTCCGTGGGTACAGCAGTCAGGGCAGGGCCTTCTGAGGAAAGCAAAGTCACCCGCATATCCAAGAGAGAAGATATTCAGCGGAGGAAACTGCAAGCACAAACAGGAGTGTGTTTGGAATGTTCAAGAAACAGCAGGGAGGCGGGTGTGGCTGAAGTACAGTAAGCAGGGGGAGAAGGTTGGAAATTAGGTGAGGAAGTTGCCAGCGGCCCGATTGTGTTGGGGGTGGGTGAGGAAAGGGATGTATGACGCTTGGTGTGAGAGGGCAGGTGTGTGTGTGTTTGTGTATATGTGTATTGAAGTTGCTATTATAGTTATAACAAAAGCTTGTCAAAACTCATGCTGCTAGGGTGTTTCAAAACCTCAGCTTGAAAAGAAAAGAAAAGAAAAGAAAAGAAAAGAGAAAAAAGAAAAATGAAGAGAAGAGAAGGGAAGGGAAGGGAAGGAAAGGAAAGAATAGAAAAGAAAAAAGAAAAGAAAAGAAAAGAAATATTTAATTTCTGATCATCTCTTTCTGAACAAGCCCACTGGATTGCATATGTTACTGCATACTAATAAGGAAACTTGCGTATCGAATAACCCAGATTTTCAATAATGCGTTGATGCTTCCTGAGAAAGAACACTGTTTTGCTTCTGCTACATCATCATGATCGTTGAAATCTAATTCCTTATAACGTTGTAAATATATAACGCAGCAAGTCACATGTTCCCAAACAAAGCCATAATACATCTCATGAAAGTACAGAGTTTTAAGATTCATTTGTTTTTAATTCTGGTTCAAATGTGAGTTTGAAAGCCCAAGTATTCTTGACCTATATTCTCTAGTCTCTTATGCCCCTGGCAGCTTGAGCTGCCAAGAAATGTATATCCAAGCATCAGGGACAGCAAAATATGTTGTCACTCTCAACTCTGTTTTATGTTTTAATATCTGTACCCCAAACCTCTCTTCATTTAATCAGTGAAATGAAATGATATCCTGTCTCCATCTCAACCCACATGGAAAACACAACCAAGATTGAAGTACTAAAGATGTGCTTCACGACCAAGCTTTCCGTTACATCAGAAGACACTGGGAAATACTTCACACATCTGACAGATGACATAACAGATGTCCCCCTAGTCATGATTGTGGCAGCTCTATGCCGAAAGGAAGATCTATCCAAAATACACTGGGTAAACTGGAAAAGGGAACAAGGGCAGGGAATCCCCCTCCTCTTGTTAGTGTTGTTACTAGTGTTAGTGTCCCTAAGTGTCCCAAGATATGTTTACTTGCTGAATACCTTGACCCAAAACAAAAGAGAATCTTCTAAGGTAAGACAGGTGTATTTACTCCAGTGGTCTTGGTCTAGGGATAGTTTCTAGTCACTGTTGGTATTTTCAGATGACACACTACACATCTCTAACAGGTTTTATACTCAAGAGACTGAACTCTGTGGAGGTACTTAAAAGGATGGAATTGCATTATAAAATGGTTGATTGCCTGAGTTCTTCAATCAGATGGCTGTGGTTTGAGTTCTGGTTTTGCTTTTTATTAGAGATGGAGCCATGAGAAGTTTGTTAAATCTCCCCCTCACAAAGTTTCCATTTAGGATAGAATACAAAGTTGCTTCTAGAGTGGGGATTAAATGAGCCAGCACATGTCCAGGTCTCTGGAAATTTTCAGCATTCGGTGTTAGCTATCAATATTCCACTACTGTGTCAAGTATTTAAAGTATAGGCAACATCTTTACAATTTTCCAAGTTTTCCAGTTTGTCAAGTGCATTCTCTGGGGCACTCCCCACAACAACCCGTTGTAGTAGAGCAGATACTGTCCCACTGGGCAAAAGAGGACGGATTAGAGATCTGTGACTTCCCCAAAACCTTGCCTCTGCCATGTCATGGAACCTGAATGTGAATCCAAATCTTCCATGTTCCCAGTGCTCTTTCCAGTGGATCAACTGACCCAGATGATACACGACTAGAAAGACTATAAGAAATTCCAATACAAGTTCCAGGTTTCTGTGCAGTGGTTGTGTCAGGGATCCCCCCAGACCACCTTCAGGCTCAGTGACTCACTAGGAGGACTTATAGACCTAAGAAAAGCCAGTAAACATGTGCTAATTGTTTTTATAGTAAAGAACACAGGTTAAAATCAGTAAAGGTAAAGATGCATAGAGGAGGAGGAACCAGGCATGAGCTTCTAGTTATCTTCTCCCAGAAGATTGTACAGGTCGTGCTTAATTCTTCCAGCAACAATATGTGATGACACGTACAAAGTTTTATTGCCAACCGGGGAATGCACCTGAGCCTTCGTGTCCAGGCTCATTATTCGGGACCTGTCACATAAGCATGGAACACCTGAGTGACTGACCTTAACTACTCAATCTCCAGGTCTCCAGAGGTCAAACGAATATAGTGTGGCCCAGGACCCTAGGCAAACACAACAGATGTTCACCAGAGATTACATTGTTAGCATAAATGATCAGACTTGGCCCAAAGAATCAATTATACAAAGACACTATCATCAGGAAGGATATTCCAAGGGCCTGGAGGTTATCTGACAGTTAAGGCCAGTCCTTTCTTTAGAATGTGCGAGGTTTGAGTACTCCAAGTTTGCAGAGCTAATCTTGTAAAGGGATGATACGTCAGAGGTATAGTGTCTGGGAATCCGGAGGATACTAGAGCACAGCAAGGGGTAGCTCAGAGGCAGAACCAGCCCAAAGGTGAGCCTAAGAACCAATTTCTAAGTTTGGTCCATGCATCGATCCTCCACACCAATGGGCATTTTCAGCTATTGCGGTGGGCTACCAGAACCTGGAAAAGCTGCCTTTGATCCCAGCTGTGATTGGGCACTCCTGTCTCTATTTTGGACCCATTGGCATTCTGGGAGTATCACACGTTTCCCAGAGGAGGGAGAGGGAGAGAAGCCTTACTGTTACTCAATAACTGACTCGAAAGGAAGGGTTTTATTGCAGGCACATTCAACATTGCATTATAAGAGTAAGATAATGACATAGGCAAAACTCAGGCAACAGAAAACTCAGAATGGCTGAAACAGCTAAGAGATTTATTATTTCACATAACAAGAAGTTCTGAGGTAGTACAACTTCAGTGTTGTTTGATTCAGCACCTTGACAACATCATCAAGAGCCTAAATTCTTCTGCTTTTCCATTCTGATCATGTTGGTTAGCTTCTTCATGGCAAAAGAAAACAAAAAACAAAAAAACAACAACAAAAATGTGGCCGTAGCGGTCCAGGTATCACATCTTCACAGTCCATTATCTGAACACAAAAAAGGGGACTTCTGTTTGTATTTTTTCAAAGAGCTAAGAAACCTTTTCCAGAAGCCTCCCCCACCAACTTCCTTGATGTGCCCCTGGCCAAATCCTCTTCTTCTTAAGCCAATTGCTGGCAAGGAATGAAATTTTCTCCATTGGCTTAGTGTAACCAAACTTTAACGCCTGAGACTGGGAATGGGATCAGCATTCCCTAAAGCCCATGGTGCCTTGGGAAAGTGTGGATACTAGAAAAAACTCAGGGTCCACTAGAAAAGAGTGAGTGATTGCTATTGGATAGGCAACCAAAGTTGTGTCCTGCAGCAAACTCGCAGGGAGATCAGCACAGCAGAGGCAATTCTCCACAGCTTCTGAAACCTCCAGTCCTCATGGGGGAATCCCAGGGGTCATCTGTTTTGCCTTAGTTTCTTGAAATGATTCCTAGGAGAAGAGTACAAAAACTTAAAGAGCCATGTTGGATACTCCTATAAGCTTTATTTTCCTAATCTTTGTCCAAAGGAGAGCCCTTGACTTTAGTAAGGAAGCACACCCTTTGTTTCACCAATGTCTTGATCGGTAATTCAGATGTACCCGCCCCACTGGTCCCAATGCTGGTGCTTCTGACTAAAGTCCCTTAAATCTTGGACAGATCTCTGTCACCAGAGGGACCACAGAGGTTTTCCACATTTGTCAACTTTAACAGTCTTTCCCTTATCCCATGAGATTTTACAAAATTAAGACTTTCTGTCCTCTTTTTCTCTTCCCCTTGCCCATTTCATCTTCCATTGTCCATGGGGCACCTGGGTGGCTCAGTCGGTTAAGCATCTTCCTTTGTCCACATACCCTCGGGTTTGGTAACCTTCCATCAGGAAACGGGATGGCTGAGAACCTTCCCCAGTGAAACTCAGTGTAAGATTCCATTAATCTAACAATCCCTTTGGCCATTCCCAGTCTTTTCAATTTACAGAAATAAATTTGTGCTCTCCACTGGTGGAAACAACTTTCCAGCTATTATTTCTCAGCTTAAAAAAACCATTCAATGGCTTTTATAATTTGGTATTTTGTATCTGGCTTCCAAACACTCTATCCTAAAACTGATAATACATTTCACTTATCTTAAGTGCTTCCCCTCCAGAGCCATCCACCCACCCTCCTTATTGTGTTTAAATGCAGGAGGAGACATTGACATCCTGGCCGTCTATTAGAGCTCAATTCCTTTTTCTTTGCACTTCTGTCTCCTGTTGTCAAGTTCCCTGAGAACCAGCTCAATAGTTACCTCACACATATGGTGATCTGTCATTATTTCCTTATTCAGCCTCTTCCCATTAAATGATTTGGGAGAACTGTCTTTTCACAGGCTGGCTTACATGATAGTGGATGGGCTATCTGTAGGTGAAAATATGCCTCACGATCCTTTTTTCAGACAGATGCCTTAAAAGTCGACTCTGGAGGCTGTTATCATGAAACATTCCCGAGGAGCATGAGGAGTGAGGGAGGTTATCGCAGTATTCCTTTGACGGGAACTCACACTTTAACATATGAGCTTGTTTGCAGAGGTTTTGCTTTTTTTTTTTTTTTCCTGATTATAAAAACAATACAGGTTCATTGTAGAGAATTTAGGCAAAAAAAAAAAAAAAACACCCATAGTTCCTTTATATGGACAGACAGCTATCAGAAGAGATGTGGAGGAGTATATTTAAGGCAAACATCCTAATGAATAAGACTGAATCACATACTGTACTTGCACAGTTACTGTAATCTGCATTCGAGGCATAAGTCCAGATTGTCAGACCTTATGCTGGCAATTTGTTATCAAATGAATACTGATCACTCACACCTAAAACATTGAAGATATTTTCTTAAAGAAATATGGTGCGGGTCAATTCAACAAACAGTCAACAACAAATATATTTAAGTTCCTATTAAGTTCCGGGTACTGTTCTAGGTCAGGGAGTGTGGCAGTGAGCAGAACAAAGCCTTCACAAAGCCCTCACGGAACTTACATTTTTGTGACTAACACAGACAAACAAAAATAAATATATAAGGGCCTCTTGCACAGAAGCCCTGAAGGAGGTGAGAGCCTCGCCTATGTTGATACCTGAGGGAGAGCAAGTTAAAAAGCACTAACTCGGAAGCACATGTGGGACGCTGCAGGGACAGCCAGGAGGCCAGTACGACTGGCCTGGGGTGAGCAAGAGGTTGTGGGGTGCGGAGATGAGGCTAGAGAAGCACGAGGAGGCTAGATCATGCAGGGCTTAGACCTTGGAAGGACTTCTAATTTGACTTAGAGATGGAAAGTCCTAAGAGGGCTTTGGGCAGAGACGACCTGACTTAATTGTTTAAAGGAATATAAATGGTAACAAATGGACCATTGCAAAGAACACTATGACCGTGATGAAGAGAATACAGAAGAAAAGCATTAATCTAAGTAATTCTGGAAAATGGTATTTTGGCTATCTATTGTGTATCAGTAGTCTAGGTTCTCAAGAGAAACAGAACCAGTAGGAGATACATACAGATTAGATAGATTAGATAGAGAGAGAGAGAGAGAGAGATACCATGTGTTCTATATCATACCTATCTGTGATATATTGTAAGAAATAAAATCACACAGTTATGGAGGATGAGAAGCCCCAGGATCTGCAGTCAACAAATTCCTCACCCAAGAGAGTGAATGGTTCCAGTCTGAGTCTGATGGCCTATGACTTAGGATAGCTGATGGTATAAGCTCTAGTGTGAGTCTGAGACCAAAGGCAGAAGAAAACCAATGCCCCTGCTGGAAGATAAACAGAGAGAAAAAAATTATTTCTTACTCAGCTTTTTATTCTATTCAGCCATTCAAAAGACTATATTTGGCCTTCACATTGGGGAGGACCATCTGCTTTACTCAGTTTACTGATTCAAATGTTAATCTCATTCAGAAACACCCTCACAGACACATCTAGAAATAATGGTTATCTAAATATCTGGGCATCCCATGGCCCATTCAAGTTGAAACATAAAACTACCCATTACATACTGTAAGGTTAAAAACAAAATGAACTTACAGAAATATTTTATTTGAATTGATAAATTTGTTTTTCACAGAGGTATGAATGAGTTAGCAACTCTGAAACTACTTTATGTCCCATTACAGGATTGTGCAAATAAATAAATAGATTGTAGATAACAAGAACCAGGTATCTTAATAAAAGAGAAAGGAGATACAAATGAGGAAAAAGGGGAGACTACAAGGAGCCTTGTGGTGTTGAATTGGAATCAGATATATAAATGCAAATCATGGTGTTAAATAGACGTGTGTGTGTGTGTGTGTGTGTGTGTGTGTGCGTGCACACGCATACAAATATTTCCTAGATCTTTCACTGAAAGTGACTGGAAGTGATGACACCCCAGTAATGATGAGCACAACTTGTACCCCTGCATCCTGATTTCTAAGCATTATTCTCCAATCAAAGGAACTAGGGCTACTTGGAGAAATGGCCGATTCCAAGACTGGAAAGGGAAAGTCAAAGGATAAGCCTGGACTTCATAGAATGCCAATTAATGAATGGTGAAGGAATGATAGAAAAATTATTCTTTTATAAACATCACAGTAATAATTGTCACAAGCTAGCGAGAGTGCCAAAATTAACGGGCAACTAGGATGAGAAATAGGATATTTGCATAGTCTCAACGTATCGCTCCACAAGACAGTTACTGGTTACAATGAGAAAAAAACATAACTTCACAGTGGAGAGTCCTGGCAGACCACCTTAACCAAATGATCAAAGACAACAGCACCAATGAGGAGACATACTGATTTCATTTATTTCCTGATATACTGCATCAAGAAGGGCATAATATCACTTCTTTAATCTCCTTGCCAGCAATGCACAATCTCCATATAATCATGAAAAAAACATCAAACCAATTCAAACTGAAGAACTCTAAAATAGCAAGGCACAGAAAATAAGGAATTGTTTCAGATTGGAGGAGATTTTAAAAACTTAAGAACTACATGCAATATGGAACTTAGATTGAATTTTGGACTGGAAAGAACAATTGAAGAAAATGGAATAACGTCTGCAGATTGGTTACTAGTAGTATATAGATATTATCTTCCAAAATAGCATTAGGCTCCCAGGTAGTCAAAGTTATTAAGAAAATGACTAATACATGAAAGACAGTAATCAAATGTATTAGTTCTAGGAAAGGGAAAAAGTGCTTAGAGTTTAGAAATTAGAGTTACAGCTGAATTAGACACTTTAAAATTATGCAAAATGTTCCAATCAGTTTGATATAGAACTTCAAAATGATTCAAGTTCCATCAAATCTGGTAACTTTCTTTCTCTCCCAGTTCAAATCCCTGAAGTATAAGGACAAGGAGCTGTTAGAGCCAACCCAAAGAAAGGAAAAGCCATCTATGATGGAAAAGGAACAAGATTAGCACTCCATAACTGAGCTTTGACCCTTGAATTGTCATTAGGCCAAAATTTTTCCAACTAATTTAAAGCATCCAGTTTTATGCTTTTCTCTGAATTATGAAATGCGTGGTATGTATGTTTCTGAATAAAGAGGAAAAATAACTATTCTTTGCTTGCTTTGTCCTGTTTCCTTCTCTACGAGTTGATCTTTTTATTCAGGTTGATTTCCATGAGCAAACTAACCCCGAATTGCTCCAGACAGGAGCTGGACCATGTGAACTTCGTACACAGTCTAATCTGCCTCTTCACATTGGTATTCTTTCAGTACGTTTCAATATGTTTGTTTCTTTTTTTTTTTTTCAACGTTTATTTATTTTTGGGACAGAGAGAGACAGAGCATGAACGGGGGAGGGGCAGAGAGAGAGGGAGACACAGAATCGGAAACAGGCTCCAGGCTCTGAGCCATCAGCCCAGAGCCTGACGTGGGGCTCAAACTCATGGACGGCGAGATCGTAACCTGGCTGAAGTCGGACGCTTAACCGACTGCGCCACCCAGGCGCCCCTCAATATGTTTGTTTCAACATACTGTTCAATAAGTATGTTTCAATGTCTTTTTCAAGAAGTTTGTTTAGTGGGGTGAACGTTACTATACTGTATTCCACTAGGTCACATCACTATGCCATTGTTGGGAGACAGTTCTCCAGGGTCTCTTGTATAGCCACACATCTTGTAAGCAAGGTACTAACTGCTTCTTGTTCCAAACTATCTGATCCGGAAACTTGTGTCCCCTACTAGCACCCAATGAAACAGTGGCAGACAAACTTGCTCGCATGCAAGGAGAGCAAAATCTTACATCCTTGACAGGTTTTGACAGTTGTTTTAACTTGTTGATCACAAGTACTAATTTCAGGAATGAGATTTTAGGGTTGGTGCTCAATCCTGTAACTGTGTTATATGATTTGCTAATAAGCACCACAAAAATACTCACTTGAGACAGGTTTAGCACCTATAGGGAGTTTGGTTTTGTTTCTTTATTTGTGTGTTTTTGACTATTTTTCCCAGAAGTCAGTGTCTCCTTTAGTGGGAATGGGACCAACTTGTGTTTCTTTCAGCCCCAGGTAGAGCTGGTTTCAAAAACCTGACTTAGAAATAAGCCATCCAGAGAAAGACAGATACCATATGTGTTCACTTTTATGTAGATCCTGAGAAACTTAACAGAAACCCATGGGGGAGGGGAAGGAAAAAAAAAAGAGGTTAGAGTGGGAGAAAGCCAAAGCATAAGAGACTCTTAAAAACTGAGAACAAACTGAGGGTTGATGGGGGGGGGGGGTGGGAGGGAGGGGAGGGTAGGTGATGGGCATTGAAGAGGGAGGGCATCTTTTGGGATGAGCACTGGGTGTTGTATGGAAACTAATGTGACAATAAATTTCATATATTAAACAAACAAACAAACAAACCTGACTTAGCTGGGATCATGGTTCTAATTCATGCCAATGACATTTTAGCCCCCTTATAGATTGGTTCCCCAGGCAAGTGTCTCCTAACTTGCTCCATAATCTGGTTCTGTTACTTACAAGAGCAAACGTGTGCATGTGTGTGTGTGTGTGTGTGTGTGTGCGTGTGCGTGTGCGTGTGTGTGTGTGTGCAGGAGCATCTTCCTGCTTCTGCCCCTCCCCGCTGTAAGCCTTGCTGCTGTGATCAACATGTTTCTGCAAGCCCAGAAAATTATATTCATTACATTTCTGGGTCCGTTTTAGAAACAGCTCTGAAAATCTCTAAGCCTCTTTTGTTTTTTTGTTCGTTTTAGAGCATCACGTGTGGTGCCGGGAAGGACAGTTGAGGAGACGTGGAAAGGTGGCACCAGATGGTATGGATCACATAGGAGACTGAGTAGGTGGATGGTTGTGATGGGTCTTTTCTTAGGAACAGATGTGTTGCCAGGTTGCAACAGCTCAGAAAGATGAGATGGGTACTTGCCATCAATCTTATCTTTTCTGTCAGAGATTTCCTGAATAGGAGTAGGGTTTGGCTCTTTCTTTTTATCTGTTGCCCTGTAACCAAACTGAAACGCTCCATTTGCTGGGAGGGACTACCACCCTATATCGGTTAATGTACGATATCGCCCCCTGTAGGATGCTCCATTACTTTGTGATCCACTGAGACAGAAAAATCCCTGCTAATTAACTATGACACATTGCATATTATAAGACACATCCCTTAAATTAAAAAAAAAAAAAAAAAAGTTTTTTTAAAAAAAAGGACATCTCCCAATTTCAGAAGGGTTAAAACTTGAAAAACAATGTGTATCTAAGGATTCATGACACATGGCAACACGGGTGGCAGGCTCTGGGCCTAGGCCATTTCAGTGTTTGAACACATAATACGCGCCCCTCGCACTGACATTCATTATCTCCAGCCCTGTCGGCCATGCTGCAAAAGAAGGGGTATAAATCCCATTTTACAAAGCAGGAAACTAAGCTCTTAGAGGTCAGGTGAGGTGAAGGGGGAGCTGCTAGGAGGAGAGGGAGCCAAAATTCAAACCCAGCCCAGTCACCTCTCCACGCTGAGAAGCTCTTGGTTCCTGTGAGGAACTGTCACTTTGACGAGGCTGTACCGGTTGAGAGTGGCTCTGAGGAGGACACCAAATCTAAATATTTGTGGATTTGCTTGAGAAACAATTCCCACCCGCCACACAGCTGTCACACAGCAATGATTGTGAGTCTGCGCTCCTCTCTTGAAGCGCGAGTTAAAAGTGAAAGGAGGGGTGAGGGGGTGGCGATCGCCCCACGGCAGCCATTACTAGAGACCTCATGGGGCTGATGCTTCAGGAAGCAACAGAATGCAGCGTCATTGTTCACCTCCTGTCAAGTCTTTATTTTTAAGGAAAAAGCCCTTTCCGAACTCTGCCTCCATACGGTTTTTGGCCCCTTTCAAGGGGTTGAAACGTTGAAGGCGTTGAAGTCTTAAAGCAGATGCCTGCAGCATTCCCAGTACATTATTGAGAATATACCTTTCTCTCTCCCTCCCTCTCTCTCTCAGCTGTGATGTGAAGAAGTCTTAAGCACAGCCAAGAACAGAATTTTAACAGATGGCAAAAATATAAAGCCTTGAGGTAATGTTTTATCACTGTTTATTATTGTATCCAAAGAAGAGGCCTTGACAAGTGTTGGCTGCTGCTGGGTTGCCATGGCACCAATCAGTCAAGCAGGGATGGGATTTGCAAAGCCTGCTTAACCCTTTTTCTTACCCATTAGTGCCAAGCTGAAAGAGACTTTCATTTCATGCAGTACTCTTGGGTGAAGCAGATATGCCCCTTTGTCATGGTGTCTCAGCCTTGCTGCCTGGGTCATCATTCTCCTTCACCCCCTGGCTCCAACATTGCCTGGGTGGGCAGCCATCCCCTGGGCCTCTGAGCACAGGCAGGCACGCATGGCCTGTGGGAACACCCATTTGCACCTGTCCTCGCCCCAGCTCCTATTCGTGATCTCTTCTGAAGTCAGCACCTCCTCCAGGTAGACTTCCCATCCTTTCCTCCACTCGCTGTAGGTTATGAAGGCGTCCTATGTGTTCCAGTGACATTCCATCTCAGCACACATCACCTTGAGTATAGTTTCTTGAGATAGTCTTGGTGAAGGGCGTCCCGAGCTAGTGTGCTTGTGTTCGGAGCTCTCCTTCACGAGCCACTACTTGGCTGTGATCTTGGCCAAGTCACTTGGTCTCCCGAAGCCTCAGCCGCTCACTATGTGAAAGGAGAATGAGATTAATATTTACTTCACTAGGGGTGCCTGGGTGGCTCACTCGGTTAAGCGGCCGACTTCGGCTCAGGTCATGATCTCACGGTCCGTGAGTTCGAGCCCCGCGTCAGGCTCTGTGCTGACCGCTCAGAGCCTGGAGGCTGTTTCGGATTCTGTGTCTCCCTCTCTCTCTGTTCCTCTCCCCTTCGTGCTCTGTCTCCTTCTCTCGAGAATAAATAAATGTTAAAAAAATTAAAAAAAAATCTTTGCCAATTTGATAGATGAAAAATAGTATCTCATTTCCCCCCTCCTTATATAAATTGATTACATAGCTCCTCACTTAAATCTTCTGATGACTCAGTGTGGTCGTTTTGAGCATCAAGTACTTATTCTCTGAATCTTCTTGCAATTCACAGGGGCTAATGAGGTATGTGAAGCTCTTTGTCCCTACATTGAATGGCCCCAGATGGCTGGGCTTTTCTTCTTTGATTTTAGTTTCTTCCTACACTGTAACTACCATATGTGGCTTCTTGCTGCTTCCAACGGGACATCAACTCTCCTAATTCTCTATTTTTGATTCATTGTGTTTAACAAGTTGTTCCTTGTGTGCTTACAGTGTACAAGGTTTTTGGAAAGACTTTGAAGGACAAAAGAATACAAATGGTAATAGAGTATATTAAGTACCTACTCTAAACGAGGAAATAGAGTTGTAAACAATTATATAATGGAGTCAACTAGAGATAGAGGGAAGAGTCCTAACATTAGGACTGAGGGAAAAATGAAACAAGATTCCTCAGTGGGATCTAGTATTTCTTTTATTTTTAAGTGTTTATTTTTGAGAGAGAGAGAGAGAGAGAGAGAGAGAGAGAGCACGTGCAAAAGGGGGAGGGGCAGAGGGAGAGGGAGACACAGAATCCAAAGCAGAATCCAATGCTGACAGCTCAGAGCCTAACGCGGGGCTTGAACCCATGAACTGTGGGATCATGACCTGAGCTGAAGCGGATGCTTAACCAGTGGAGCCCCCAGGGATCTAGTGTTTCTTAAAACATGCTTTAAAATTCTACCAGAGGGGTGCCTGGGTGACTCCATCAGTTAAGCATCTGAGTCTTGATTTCAGCCCAGGTCATGAGCTCGTGCTTCATGAGTTTGAGCCCTGCGTGGGGCTTTGCACTGCCAGTGCAGAGCCTGCTTGGGATTCTCTCTCTTCCTCTCTCTCTGCTCCTCCCCTACGTTTGCTTTCTCCCTCTCTCTCTCAAAAAAGTAAATAAATGAACTAAAGAAAATGCTTTAAAATTCTACCATAGGAAATTATCATTGAATAAAATCCTTCTAACCTGTTGGCATGGAAACTAGATAAAATTATTTCAATCCTGTGCTAAATGATATTAAATAAGCTTGATTTGGGGCTCGGTGTGCTTCTTCTGTGATAAGGGCTCTAAACCCTGCTGGCTCTGACAACAAAAATGTCAACTGGCTCCTCAGAGGACATTCTTGCTTCTTTCTTTGGTCCCAGCTATGTTTTTTTTTTTGGGGGGGGGGGGCCAGGATATTCCAGTTAAATGTTTCTGTATAATAGTAAGAAATAGTGAGAAAGGGTGACATTAATGGTATGATTTCTTTGTAACTGAACAATCTGAGCTTCTTTCCTTTTGTCATGCCCTTGAAAAAGATGCTTATTCAGGGGTGATCCAACCAGTTCAAATGTAAATATTACTCAGTATCTATTTTATTTATGTGTGGGAAAAATACGCATCTTGAAAACTTTACTTGGGGCACCTGGGTGGCTCAGTCAGTTAAGCATCCGACTTCAGCTCAGGTGATGATCTTGCAGTTCGCGAGTTTGAGCCCTGCATCGGGCTTTGTGCTGACAGCTCAGAGCCTGGAGCCTGCTTTGGATTCTGTGTCTCTCTCTCTCTCTCTGTCCCTCCCCTGCTCGTGCTCTCTCTCTCTCTCTCTGTCTCAAAAATATACAAACGTTAAAAAAATTAAAACAGAAAACTTGGCCTAACATATATTTCCTGAATGCTTACTGTGTGCCAGGCACTAAATATTTCACTACCGGTTTGCAAATTCCTAACTAGAATTGTTTTTAATTAATTTTCACCCAGATGTACTGGCATACCTAAGCCCCAATGTGATCTGTAATAAGATGATTTTTTTCCTATGGAAGCTTTATTATATAGTATAGAACCAGATTCACCAGAGGAATATCTGATTTAGTGTAACATTTACCCCATTTCTCTATAGCATATTATCCCATATAATGTTTCTTGTGATTGCCAAGATAAAAAAAATTTACAAACAATAATAAATGAATGATGGGCAATTTTTCTAGAATTGCTTTTCATCTCTGTCAGCTTTATGAAGGTTTTCACATTTCCACATATGTAGCTCCAAAGAGTGTGTGTGTATTGGGAAAACGTTCTGATAACTAATCTGACACATATTCTTTTTAACAACCCGAGAGAACACAGATCATTTATTGCTAGTTGTTTCAATAATTTTTCTACAATGAAAGGATTCATGTGGTTAAAGAGATCCATCCTATATGTACTTGTTCGAGTACCTATTTATAAACTTTTATGACTAACTCCTTGATTTCCTATCAACACTTAAAGTTGGTGGGCAAAGCCTGACTTATTTGAGTTATGCATCCACAAAACCTCCCTTCTTTTTTTAAAAAAAAAATTTTTTTTTCAACATTTATTTATTTTTGGGACAGAGAGAGACAGAGCATGAATGGGGGAGGGGCAGAGAGAGAGAGAGAGACACAGAATCGGAAACAGGCTCCAGGCTCTGAGCCATCAGCCCAGAGCCTGACGCGGGGCTCGAACTCAAGGACCGCGAGATCGTGACCTGGCTGAAGTCGGATGCTTAACCGACTGCGCCACCCAGGCGCCCCCAAAACCTCCCTTCTTAAAAAAAAAAAAAAGTTGTTGCAGATAGCTGACTCAAGGCTATCCCTTGGAGCCGGTTATGTGCATATTATGCTACTAGTAAGCAATGTCTTCAGGGGTGACTGAGGCATAATGTTCTATTGGTCCTCTGCTTCAATTAAAAAGCTCAATGTGTAGTATTAATTGGACTTTATATTAGTAAACAAAATTGTAGGTTCAGTGACAAAGAGAAATCGTATGGTAACAACTGTACAAGATAATTATTGTAGCATGATCTCTTTAGGTTACATCTGAAAACTGTCCTTTAATCTCATCTCAAATGATTTCATCAACCCTTACACACACACACACACACACACACACACACACATACACACACAGATCTTAAACAAACACTATCAAGGCTTCTAGTAGGTCAAAGCCACATCTGTAGAAAAACACATCCGCCCTTAAGCTTCTGCCTAGGAAAACTCAAGGTTGACAAAATAATTTGTTTGTTCTAGTCAACACCTGAAGATAGGACACCTGTTATCCAATCTTCGGGCAGGAGAAGTCCTGTTTCCATAACAGCCAGTTAACAAACCCCAATGGCCTAATCGTGTTGACCAATCCCCCGATTTGCTTTTTGTAATTTTCCACTTCTCTGACTCTCACTTGGTCTCCACATCTCTACACAAGTAAACGTTGAACTCGGTTCTATGCTCGATTCCTTTTTCTCTACTGTACTAGTTCCTGAAGAAAGCCTGTTTTTACTGGCTTTAACGAATGTCTGGCTTTTTTTTTTTTAATAATCCATCTGAAAATTTAAGCTAAACCAATCAAAATGTAGATGCACAAAAACTTTTAGCTTACCTCAAAAACACGTCAATAACACTAGTCCATGAATTGACCATAGTAGAGTATAACTGGCCAGAGTCAGGACAACAGGTGATTCACAATCCATTCTGTGAAGAGAATTTAAAATAATGTTCTGCTCATCTCAATCATTCCTTCCATAAAATGGATTCCCTCAATCCAAGAGGGAAGTCTTTTTACAGAAACAAAACAAAACAAAAACTAGTTGGGATGAACTGTAGTCAAAATCGAAAGCATCACCCTCATCCAAAAGGTTTTTCTGTTGGTGACGACTTTCATTTCCGTTGGGCGTTCCTGAGGCACTTGTGCTAGATTTCCTTACTGACCTTCTGGGAGGTGGAGCTGAAGTGGACCTTGGGGCTGGCTTTCTAACAGTCGCCCCTCAGACGACTCGTCAAAGGCAACCATGCCGCTTCCCTGTGAATGAGCTGAGATGTCAGGTGGGGTTTGCTGGAGTTGCCTGGGGAAGAAGCCAATCGTCTTTGCATCCAGTACATGGACGAGGATGAAGTTAGTACCATAGAGGGCAGAAAAAGAAGGAAGCTGGATTCCAGATGATGTTGCTGAGCCCCTGAATCAACCACCCCTACGGCCTGCCTCTACTTAAAGTTGTAGAAGAGAATGCATTGTTTGTGACAGTTTGAGTTGGTATTCTGTTACTGGAAACCAGAGACATCTTAATTGAGACAGGAATCTGCATAATGTTCTGTTGGGTTTTCTCTCTACCCGCAGTAGCAGAGCCCAGGGAGGAACTAGGAGCTGTCCAGCTCAAGGGAGCCCCCAGGGGCAAAAATGTCTGTTTGATCTGAGCAGGGGAAGGTGGGTCTCCTAAAGCTCAGCCTGACCGGCGGCTACAGGAACAGACATTTTGATGACAGAGGGTGGTTAGGGACAAGGCAAGGAGAAATAAGTTTGAAAGCAGCAAGTCCGTGAAGGCAGCTAAATGTGTATGTGTCGGGATTGGGGGATGAGGTAGCTTCGGGTGAGCTAGAGGAGGAGATGAACATTAAACAGAAGGGAAAAAAATGAAGACAAATATGTAAGAGGATACTAAAGATTTCTTTTTCATTTTTCTGAAAAAGTATGTTATTACTTTTGGATTACCTGGCTAATTTGCTTATTTTTAAAGATCACTTAGAACTTATTTCTGAATCCATCTGGTCCTGGTGATTTTTGTGTTTGATAATAGATCTTTTAAACGGAACACCAAAAGGAAGCTACCTCCATCCTGATGGTCTCCTTGGCTGCAAACGCCCCTGGTCTTTCAGCCTCAGGGATGGAGAAGACTTGGCCCGTTTATTCAGCTCTCTTGAAGACCAAGGAGCCCAGTAGGCATCCCAGGAGCACCTGCCTGTGCTGGTGCCATCTCTTTCCCTTCAGAGGCCCATACACTCCTTTGGGCCAATTGATACTAGTCCCAAGGCTGTTTGCAGCAGGTCTCCAGGCTCTGATTCAGACTAGAGGGCAGAAGTCCTATGTCAGTTGCCAGATTTCTCCATCCAGCCCTGCTCAGACCAAGGCCATGCTCCCATCTTCCAGGTTCAGCCTGCCTGCTAGCAATAGGAACCATTCATCTCTGGAAGAAAGGCAGCTGGAGTGGTGTGGCAGAGGGACAAGGGATATCAACTTCCAAACTCATCAAATGTTTAGGAAGAGAAAAGCTGGAGGAGTCAGACGGGTCCTGTGGAAGATAAACATAGTCAGCCTTGAAGAATTTGCAAGCTTGGGACAGGAGAAGGGAAAGGTATTCCAGACCAGTAGATACATCCAACTTTGAGACATAAAATCAGGAAAGCTGTATGGTGGTTGGCTTGGATGAAGTTTGAGGATAATATAAAACTGGTTGTACAAAACTGGATCCTGATCAAGGAAATCTCTGAGTGCTAGGCTGATAAATTTTGAATTTGATTCTGGATGTGGCAGAGGAGGATAATATAGTGAAACAGCATGAACTTTGTGGCCAGAAAGACCTGGGTGTAAGTCTCAGATCTTCATTGCTGGCTTTGTGAACTTGGGCAAATTGCTTAAAGTCTCTGACCCTCCTCCTGTAAAATGGAGATGACAATACCTTCTTCCAGAACTCTTGCTAGGAGATCACGTCTGTAAAAGATAAGGACTGGCATGTTGTGAGCTCTCTTTTCTCTTCTGGCAGTATTGAGGAAGGAAGATAGGGTCTCCTGAGACCCCAAAGGAAACAGAAATGTCCCTGAGGGAACCACGTTGAGGCGTGGCAAGAAGAAATCAATTTGAAACGGACAAGGCTGAGAAGATACCCAACTGTACCTGTGGGTTAGTTCCGAGGCCGTTTTTTTGTCAGAGTTGTCAATAATTTTCCCCCAAAGCTAACATACAACTTACAGTGCTCTTTGGAAAGTTTGGAATTATATATTTTTTTTAGCTTTGTATAAAAACACATAATTTTTTTTCCCTTTGAACATGGGGTGGGAGGAGGAGAGGGACATAATGTCCATGATATTTATAATGCTATTTGAGCCATCCTGCCAAAGAAGATCCACAATTACTAATTTTAGGATGAATATGATTTTTTTTTTCAACGTTTATTTATTTTTGGGACAGAGAGAGACAGAGCATGAACGGGGGAGGGGCAGAGAGAGAGGGAGACACAGAATCGGAAACAGGCTCCAGGCTCTGAGCCATCAGCCCAGAGCCTGACGCGGGGCTCGAACTCACGGACCGCGAGATCGTGACCTGGCTGAAGTCGGACGCTTAACCGACTGCGCCACCCAGGCGCCCCTAGGATGAATATGATTAATCTCTGAAATACTAGAAGAAAAATATAATTCCCAGATAAAAGACACTATTTTTTATCAGTTGTTTAAATATTATTCATCTAAAAGGAAAGATTTCAGATCTTAGAAAAATGATCGTAAGAATCTCACAAATACTTCTCAGGTTTTTCATATGTTTTGAAACACTGAGGAAACCATCTGCGGGAAATGCAGCAGATGCGCTAAAGAGTATTCTCATTGAAACAAATTAAAATAAATATATATGCAAAAGTGTCTAGCGTGATGTCCAGCAAATAAGACAAGCTCAGTAAATGTTAGGGGAATCCGCTTAAATCCTTGAATCCAAATTTAGCTCCAAATGCAATCAGACAGCCCTTTGCTCTGGAGCAGGTTTGGGGCCAAAAATGCAGCTGGAGTAAGCCTCAAAGGTAACCATTGCTAATTTGAAGCTCTCAGAGACAGCCTGAGGATTGGTTGAAATTCACACAATTTTTCCATGTGTAGTTTAGTGCTTTTCAAGGAGGAAATTGCTATTGTGCCTTTAAGAGGTCCATGATAACCTAAACACATTGTTGATTGGACGGCTGTTGGGATTAAGATGAGGTTTCTGCCTGGGGCACCTGGATGGCTCAGTTGGTTAGGCTTCTGACTCTTGATTTCAGTACAGGTCATGATCTTACAGTGCCTGAGATCGAGCCCCACATCAGGCTCTGTCCTGACAGCAAGGAGCCTATTTGGGATTCTCTCACTCTGTATCTCTCTCTCTGCTCCTCCCCCATTCACGTTCTCTCTGTCTCCCTCTCTCTTTTTTTTTTTAATTTTTTTTAAACATTTATTTATTTTTGAGACAGGGAGAGACAGAGCATGAACAGGGGAGGGTCAGAGAGAGGGAGACACAGAATCCGAAACAGGCTCCAGTCTCCGAGCTGTCAGCACAGAGCCCGACGCAGGGCCGAACTCATGGGCCGCAAGATCATGACCTGAGCCGAAGTCGGATGCTTATCTGACTGAGCCACCCGGGCGCCCCTCTCTCTCTTCTTTCAAAATAATTAAATGAACTTTTTAAAAAGTTGGGATTTCTGGTCATAGAACAGTGCGGGGATCCACAAAAGAGAAGGTTCTACACACCTTCTCTTTTAAGCGTTGACTGGCTATCAGATGTATTAACTGGAGATCTTGTGTGTGTGTGTGTGTGTGTGTGTGTGTGTGTGTGTGTGTGTATAGTCCTATTAATTGAGTTCTCATTATAGCCCAGGTACTGGCAGACATTTTCTCCTTCAATCCTTGGAACAACCCTATGATATAGGCATTATTATCATCTCCACTTATATATGGGAAAACACAATCTGAGGTAAAACCAGGGTAGTGTTGGTCGGTCAGCAGAACGGGAAATCGGATTGACGTCAGTTTAAATCTTGACCCAAGACTTTGGCATTTCCTACCTGCCATGGGCCTCCATTTACTAATTGCAGCTTTGCTAGAATAATTCTTAGAAGACTCACATTGGAAATTGAGGTCATAATTATCTGACAAATATTTTTTAATAACTGCCAACGGCAAGTCGTGGACACCCAATGCCCAACAAGCAAGGTTTGGGAATAGCTCGCTCAAATTTGTTTTATTTACCAGGTTGTTCAGCATTGTGAAGACTTAGTTTGGAGTTCCCCTGCACCGTGGCACCGAGCTAGAGCTAAATTTTTAGGAGCTAGTAAACCCCCATGGATTTAGCGACTTTCTCTTTGCTTCTTACAAAATCCCCTCCCATCACCATCCCCCTCCATGACGCAGGTGTTCTGTATCCTACCTGCGTCCACCAGAAGATATATGAAGGGAAAACTGAATAAACCCATACAGTTGTACCATATTTACCATTTCCGGGACGCTTGTTTCCTTCCTGAAGATCCAAGTTCCCATCTGGCAGCATTTCTTACTCTTCGGGCAACTACTTCTCTTAATTTCCACGTATCTGAAAATGGTTTTGACTCACTGTTATTTTTTAAGTGTTCTAATCGAGAAATAATTTACCTTCAGTTTAATGCACACATTTCAATGTACAGCTTGATGAATTTTTGTGTAGGTGTATATTCATGTAGCTACCGTCCCAATAAAGATGAAAACGTTTCTGCCACCCCAAAACTTCCCCAGTACCTCCCTGTAGTCAAAGTCCCTTTCCCTATACCCCAGACTTGGTAATCATTAGTCTGTTCTCAGTCACTATAGTTTTGCCTTTTCCAAAACTTTGTGTAAATAGACTCGTCAAATATGTACCCTTTCAAGGTACAAATATGTACCCTTTTTTCACTTGGCACAATGCATTTGAGATTTATCTAAATCATTGCCTATATAAGGAGTTCGTTTCTTTTCGTTGCTGAGTAGTGTTCCATTGTATGGATGTACCACAGTTTGTTGATCCATTTACCCCTAAGGATACCTGGCTTGTTTTCAGTTTCTGGCAATTTTGGATCGAGCTTCTGTAACATTAGGAAACAAGTTTTTGTATGAATATGATTTTTGATTATCTGAATTAAGTGGATGATGGCTGAGTTATAAAGTAAGTGTATGTTTAATACTAGTAGACACTGCCAAACTGTTTTGCAAAGTACTATGCCATTTTATATTTCCACCCAAAATAGTATGAGTTTTGGTTGCTTTGTAACCTCCCTAGTGCTTGCTCTTATCAGTTTCATTTTATTTATTTACTTAAAACATTTTTTTTGAGAGAGAGAGAGAGAGCATAAGCAGTGGAGGGGAAGAGAGACAGGGAAAGAATCTTAAGCAGGCTCCAAACTCTGCTCAGAAACCAACTCGGGTCATGATCCCACAACCCTGGGATCATAACTCGAGTAGAAACCAAGAGTCGGACGCTCAGCTGACTGAGCTACACAAGCACCCCCCAGTTTCATTTTATTTTAACCGTTCTAATAGGTGATATCTCATTATGGTTTTAATTGGCATTTTCTTAATCACTAACAATGCTGAGCATCTTTTCATGTGATCATTTACCATCTATATATCCCCTTCAGTGAAGGGTCTTCACATCTTTTTTCCATTTTTTTTCCTAAGTTGTTTCCTTATTGCTGAGCTTTGAAAGTTCTTTATATATTCTGGCTACAAGTCTTTGGCTAGATATGTGTCGTTCTGCAAACATTTTCTCTCAGTCTGTAGCTAGTCTTTATTTTCTTAACAGTGTCTTTTAAACTTTTTTTTAACATTTATTTATTATTGAGAGACAGAGAGAGACAGAGCATGAGCATGGGAGGGGCAGAGAAAAGGAGAGACACAGAATCTGAAGCAGGCTCCAGGCTCTGAACTGTCAGCACAGAGCCTGACGTGGGGCTCGAACTCACAAACTGTGAGATCATGACCTGAGCCGAAGTGAGACACTTAACCAACTGAGCCACCCAGGCTCCCCTTAACAGTGTCTTTTAAAGAGAAGCTTTCAGTTATGATAAAGTCTAATTTATTATTTCCTGTTTTCTGGTTTGTGCTTTTCTGTCATATCTAAGAAATCTTTGACTAACCCAAGGTCACAAATAATTTTTCCTATGTTTTATTCTAGAACTTTTACAGTTTTACGTTCTACACTTAGGTCTACGAGAGATTTTGAATTCATTTTAATATATGGTTCAAGGTACAGTCAAAGTTCTCTCTTTTTTCTTGCATATGAATGTCCAACTGTTCCAACACCATTTTTTGACTCCCTGACTCCATGTGCTCCATTGATTCTCTATTAACAGTTTATTTCATCTTTATTACGTCTTTTGCGAATTTTATGTCATCCTCACTTTGGCCGAGAACTGTGTTTTGAGCTTTAGTAATACAATATTTGAATGATTTAGGAGGGACGAATGAGAGGGAGGAAAGGAAATAAAAAGCAAAACAGAAAGTCCATTGAAAATCTTTGGGCTGCCTCACCGAGAGAGCACAAACCTTACACACAACCCAGGCTCAAGGAAAGGTCTGAGCCTGGGATCCTGCCTGGAGAAGGCGTAATTAGGTGTCTGCCTCAGGGCTAGGGCCTGTGGCCAACTCCTGTTAGGACTGCATAAGGCTCTCTTAGGACAAAGAGTGTCAAGAGAGAAAAGAAGGCTCTGAATGGGCGTTAGCAGCTATGAAAGAAACCTCTCCCCTTTTTCAGTTATATCCAGGGTTGAGTCATTGTTTTCAGTGTAAAATACCAAGAACCTCCATACCTGAGTGGGTAATCTCTTGTTCTTGCTAAGACTCAGATTAGTAAATGTGAACCAGGCCCACGGATGTCAATCTGGCAGCCTAGTAAAAACCGTGGGCAGAAAGGTTTCCTCCTCCTCCTCCTCGTTCTCTTCCTCCCTCTACAGGAAGGCAACATAAAGGAACTATTAGTCAATGGCCCAAATAATTACTTTAGCTTCGGCTACCAAAAATTGTGTCGTCGTGCCTGGTGGCTGGCAACAAAATGCAGACATGTCGCCCATCTGCACTGTCACTCAGATCGTCGAATGGTTAAGTGGACACCCCGCCATTATTATAGTCACCCTTGCAGACGGAGGTCCCTTTGTTCCCTGTTGCTTCCTAGTTATCTTTGCATTCTAGAAGAGGCAGCCGTCTTTCACATTGTTGTTGTCTTAAAGTCACACACGGTGCACCGTCTTTCACATTGTTGTTGTCTTAAAGTCACACACGGTGCTGGTAGGATGAGATACTTGTACATTTCTCATGTATTAATCCCGGCCACCAACACCCTTAAACAAATCAAATTTACACATTCTGCTGTGACGAGCACGCGTGGTCCAAAGTCCTCAGTCAATCGGCCGGCCTAGTTGCGCTGGGCAGACCTAGCTTCAGGCTGAACGGGATACCACAGCAACCAGATGGCAATGTGAAAACAGAGAGGTTTTGTGAAGATTACGTATACAGGAAACGACGCCACTGCTAGAACAATTCAGTTAGTTGCTAAATTTTCTAGGCTTTCGTAAGAGTTTACTCATATCGCCTCCTACTTAGCCATATTCATGCCTGTTTCCCCCACATGCCACCAGCCCCTTGCTACCTATCAATCCATACATCATGAACACATCTCAATCATCCTTGCATTAAGAGGAGTGACTAATTCACGATATGTGTTCCATAAATGTTTGCTGGCTGTAGTTGAATTTTGCTTAATTTACTGAAGACACAGAAGGCAGTTTACCTTATCCGCAGGGATCACAGAGCACGAAGAGTTTGACACCCTTGGTGTCGATGACACCATCAACTGGCTGGAATTCAACCTGATTTCAGCAGTTTGGAATGTTAGGCCACTAACGCCTCAAAGAAATTAATTTTACCCACGTACAATTTATTTGTAACTGGGTGTTCATAAGCATAGGATGGATGTCTGGTGGGATAGCTGCTGTTTAAGTGAGAAAGATCTAGCCGGTGTTCAATGGCCACACACTCACTTCAGGCATGATGTGGCCGTTTGCGACGCTGAGGCGATTTAAGTGACAAATACTGAAAGCTTGAGATGCAGTTCAGGGAAGCAGCACATTCACTGTATTCCCTGCTGGTCAGGCCACAGGTGGGATGAAACATTTCCAGGACCGCATTCGAAGGGGAGAATTGGTCATTGGAGCATGTTCTGCAAGATGGGAACAGATTGAGGGTTAGCCCAAGGTAGGTACATGGCTCTGAATAATTTGTGATCCGCTGAATTCAGTGAGAGGGGCCCTGTAATTTATAATGTAGCCAGGAAAATGTTTTCTTTATGGGATCGGACTGGACTGTCTCTGAGATCTGATTTTTGCCCTCGGGACACACAGGGACATAATCCAGTAGAGTTCTGTTGGGAGCAGGGAAAATGGGGAGGAGGGAGTTGAAGAACAAAGCACGTCAAACATCTGACTTCCTGGTACTTATCTACCTGGTGCCTCGTAAGCGCAGGCTGTAGCCAGGATTTTCTCAGGCACGGATGCTGAGGATCCCTGTTCTGCCTCAGCTTCATGCCTCAAACTACCTGTTTCCACTCCAGTGCCAGCAGCCTAGATTCTGCTGGGACCGGCTACTGATGTGGGGAATCCCCAGACAACGTGGATGCGGGGACAAGAGCAGCCACATCAGGTTTCTGCTGTGGGTACTCCTGGTACCCTGTCTTCTCTTGAAACCCCGCTCCCCCGGGTCCTGTGTGTGGCTTCCCTGTAGTAGCATCTCTCTGCCCCCTTGACCCTCTTGCAGAGACAGTCCAGTCCGATCCCATAAAGAAAACATTTTCCTGGTTACATTATAAATAACAGGGCCCCTCTCGCTGAATTCAGCGAATCACAAATTATTCAGAGCCACGTACTTACCTTGGGCTAACAACCTTAACTCCCTGAGACTTCTACTTCCTCCCTGTTCTAGTAGACTGCTCATTGGTATACTTCACCCCCTGGTCTTGGCATACATCAGACCCATTTGCTCTCAGCTCCTCCTCTTCTTGAGCATTTACTTTTTCAGAGCCTTAGCTCATCTGTGTGAATGCGACAATTTTAAAAAGAGATAGGAAAGTCATTCTTGGACACTTTGCAAACCTGAGATGTAATCCTTTTTTTTTTTTTTTTTTAATTTTATTTTTTTTCTAGTGGCTTCCTGTCCTGTCTCATAGCATGTTGGTTAAGTGCATCCTCTCTGGGGTCAGACATGGGCAGGTTCAAATCCTGGGCCTGCCACTAACAGACTGTATTAACTTGGGCAAGTCGCTTGACATTGTTGAGCATTAGTTTCCTCATCTGTAAAATGGGAATTGCAACTAGCTAACGCATCGATTAAATGAGATACTGTCAGTAAAGTTCTGGCAAAGTTTCTGGTATACAGTAAGCCCAAACAAATGACATTTACTGTTATTTATAACACTTCTAACTATATACCTTTTTATACCTTATTTATAAAACTATGCAATCTTATATAACTAGATACTATAACACTTTTAATTATCATGGGGCGCCTGGGTGGCGCAGTCGGTTAAGCGTCCGACTTCAGCCAGGTCACGATCTCGCGGTCCGGGAGTTCGAGCCCCGCGTCGGGCTCTGGGCTGATGGCTCAGAGCCTGGAGCCTGTTTCCGATTCTGTGTCTCTCTCTCTCTCTGCCCCTCCCCCGTTCATGCTCTGTCTCTCTCTGTCCCAAAAATAAATAAACGTTGAAAAAAAAATTAAAAAAAAAATTATCTTAAAATATCCATTTAACATCCCTGATCCATTTAACATCTCCTATTCTGTATTTTTTTTTTTAAATTTTTTTTTTCAACGTTTATTTATTTTTGGGACAAAGAGAGACAGAGCATGAACGGGGGAGGGGCAGAGAGAGAGGGAGACACAGAATCGGAAACAGGCTCCAGGCTCTGAGCCATCAGCCCAGAGCCCGACGCGGGGCTGGAACTCACGGACCGCGAGATCGTGACCTGGCTGAAGTCGGACGCTTAACCGACTGCGCCACCCAGGCGCCCCTCCTATTCTGTATTTTTGATGTTTAGTACCTCTACTACTGAATCACAAATTATGGAAAAACTGAATTGCCAGTTGAGTAGAATCTTTCCAGTTTAACATATGGTACTGGCTTTATCTCAGGAATCTGATCTTAGAAATTTAATTTTCTTTTCCTTTTCTTTCTTTGTTTTTTATTTTATTTTTTTTAACACTACATTATCCTAGAAGCAAAGTGGCCAAGTGCCCATAATATCCGGGCAGCAAAACCAAGTTCAGTGTCAAAGTACTTATTCACTCTGGGGCGCTCATATTATTTGAGTTGGTAAATCAATATTAACTTGCACAGTATGCTCATATCCATGAATTAAATTTGTTCAAAGCTTTTTTCCAAAGGAGCCAAAACCTCATAATTAATTTTATTGGGTCATTATCTAGGGTATTATCATAATTTTTAGATGTGGGTCAGACATTTCTAATGTATGGAAATCCCATTTGGGAATTCAGAAACCTATCTATTTGCTCCTTTTAATATAGGTGTGTCCTGTCGGATGGTTCTTTAAATATTATTGCTCAGGACTCTTTCTTCTTAAAAGCCTCTGGGTTTCAGGGGCACCTGGGTAGCTCAGTAGGTCAAGCGTCTGACTCTTGATTTCGGCTCAGATCATGATCTCACTGTTCACGAGTTCGAGCCCCATGTTGGGCCCTGCGCTAACAGCTCGGAGCCTGCTTGGGATTCTCTCTCCTTCACTCTCTGCCCCTCCCCCGCCCCCGTTCTCATTCTCTCTCTCAAACTAAATACATGAATAAACATGTGTAAAAAGCATGCGGGTCTCAAACTCGCTGAAGTCAGGAAAACCTAAGGAAGAGAAGTCAGAGCTATCTGCATGGGATAGCAAGAGGATACTGAGTAAAGAAGGAAATGGAGGAGAGAGAACAAATAAGACCGTCCCCCTGGGGCAGGCTGAGCAGTCCCAGATGGAGCTATCAACTCAGAGAAGCCTGTGGAGAGGCTTAGACTGCATGTTCTCCATGGCCCTGGAGCAGAGGAAAAGGGATGCTATTAGGTGGGGGACACCTACCAAACACAAATACTCACAAGTACTCATCCGGGGGCATGTGAGGAAACTCTGTGTCCCTAAGAAAAATTTCCACAAAGACCCTTTAGATTCAACAGAGGGATGACGAACCCCCAAGACCCTGGTAGTGCCCACCTAAATGAGGCACTGAAGGAGAGTATATTGTGTGCAGAACCCAAGGTTGTTAGATTTGGTTTCATCCCTGCAGAAACAGGAGAAAAAGATTTCCTTCCGTAGGAGACAATTTGGCCAACTGACTACTAACGTGCACACTTCCCCTGTCTTGTCACTGCATGCTCGTCACCCTCGCATTAAATTCTCATGTGCGTGTGGAGCTTCTGCTTCGTGACTGAGTCTAGCTGGAGAGGGAGTGCCAAAGGTGAGGGCAGAGATGATGATTACGTCATCTTTGCCCCGAATGGTGCCTTAGCCCGCCTCAGAGGGGTAGGGGAGGGTGGGACATAGCAACAGGAAACTCAGGGAATGTTTCCAAAAGAATGTTTGAGACTCTAGCTGGGGAATGAGTGCCAGATCCTGACAGAATTATTTCCAGGAGAGAATTTGTAAGATTCTGAGTGAAGGTAAAGGACAGAAGCTACAGGAATACAAAGGACCCCGGATGTAGTCAGATCGGCTTAAAGACTCATGTAAGCCAGTGTAGCAGGGAAAATTAGAGAAATGGCCTTTCTGCCCTCCTCTGCACTAACCCCAGCACCACACTCACACCCTTCTTGCATGAACACTGATATTCTTCGCTCAGGCAGTAGCAGTTGGCAGTGGAAGGTTAAGTCAAATGGCAGCCAGCAGAAAGATATGGTGGACTCCATGTGGTAACTGTCTAACAGACAGGCCTGGGAGCAAATGTGAAGCACTTCTTTGGGGAGTTCCCAAAATAAATAGGAACGGGCTGGTGGCGGGGTTGGGGACATATTAAGTTACCCTTTGAGAAAATGGAGTGGTGCCACAAGAAATTTCATAGGCTGCTGAGGCCTGATAAGATCGCGTTAACACTTCCAAACATTGCAAAGGCAACAGTCAAATAGGCCATAGAGCTCTTGTCAGCATCTCAAAAAATAAAGCGAAGGAGAAAAATAGAAAAAAGTGAAAGCACGTCAAGTGTACCGGGGTCATAGATTTGGTATAAGATTGAACCTCTTCATGCCGAGTGATAGAAAAATGCATTACATTTTTTTGCAAAATGTTTACAAAAGCTCGTGAGGCAGGGCGCCTTGGTGGCTCAGTCGGTTAAGCGTTCAACTTCAGCTCAGGTCATGATCTCGTGGTTTGTGAGTTCAAGCCCAGTGTCAGACTCTGTGCTGACAGCTCAGAGCCTGGAGCCTGCTTTAGATTCTGTGTCTCCCTCTCTCTCTCTCTCTGCCCCTCCCCTGCTTGCACTCTGTCTCTGTCTCTCAAGAATAAATAAACACTAAAAAAAAAAAAAAAGCTCGTGAGGCAATTGCCTATCATTTTTAGTTTTGACAAGTCAACAAGGCTTAAGGACACAAATTTGGATAAGGATATACTATCTAGATGACACAAATTACAAATGGAACACTGCCATAATTTGCTTTATCAAGTGCCCACTTACCCACCATAAGGTCACAACCACAATTTAGACCCTGACCGCTAATCTCCAGCTTCCCTTCTCCGCTTCTGATCTTCCACATCTCTGAAAGGCTCACAATGTTAGTTAGCCTCAATTAAGAGCAAGAACATGAGTATGGAGTTTAAACTGGGGTGACCTCTTCTCCGAGATGAAACAAGGGACCTTCAAAGTTCACCAGAACATCTGGCAATGCCAGCTGAGGGAGACATTTCCATAAAGTTTTATTATCAAACACAAGGTTTGTGCTGATGGCAATAATTCATAACCTTAGAGTCAGCACTTTTATTCTTTAACTTAAAGCCTCAATTAGTTGAAATCGGTGGACCATTTTGATGAAATAATATTTCTGGTTAATCGGCCCTTTATAAAAAAAAAAAAAGAAAAAAGCCAGTACTCTGTCAGCATCTTTCTAAACACTATAAGCCAACTGCTCCGCGTTAAGAAGCCTGGTTCCCTTCCATAAAACCAATATAGTGTTGATGATTACAGACCTTACAATGCCTCTGCCTTGTAATTCTGAATCTCGCTTCTCATTTTTCCGGGACCATGCATTCATTCATTTATCAATCAATGTGATAAATATTTACCAAAAGCCCACTATGTGCCAAGTGGTCTTCCAGAGGCACAGAACAAAACAGGCAAAAATCACTTCTGTGGAGATTCGCTTTTAGTACAATGTTCTGTGTATCAAGAATGAAAGGCTGGGCTGACTTAAGTTTTACTAGTACCTACCCTGGAACTTGATGTTTGATTAATCACTGAGGTCCGCTAGTCTGATGTTACCTCCTGAAAATATATATTTCTAATATATTTAAATATAGTTTCAGGGAGTTGAGTTCTGGCTAGTGAAGGTATTCTCCATTGTATCTCTCTTAATTACAGACAAGGAGAGAGAAAAACCGTGTATAATAGAATGAATGCTGAATCTCTAAAGTCTTTTAAATCTAGAACTGTTTTTACCCCCTCAGTCTAAGTTATCGCCTCTACTGGAAAAAAAAATTTTTTTTTAAGTAAAACAACTCAATTTTTTTTTTCCACTGCTAAACAGAGGACAGAACATCATCACCAACCATCACAACCCTTCTGCAATCTTAGTCCTGTCAAGGAACATCCTGTAATTTCCTCCCTTCAGAATCAGAACTGAATCCAAGATCAGTGCAGAACCGGGTGCTAATAACAGTCCAGTCCTACTGATAACAGGCTGAGGTCTTCGCAAACCTCTCCAAAGAACAGTTTGATGTAACTTTCAAGTCACAAATGGTTCTGTGTCTCTAAGCAGGCGTTTTTTTTTGTTTTTTGTTTTTTTTGTTTGTTTTGTTTTTTTTCCAGAGGGCTGAACTCAGTTAGAAATCTGAAAACCAGAGAGGGCCAGTGAGGCTTGAAGGTACTCCAGAAAAGAGCAACTAAGATGGCTGAAAGCTTGGGGTGGGGGGTGCTCCTGGTGAAGAGATGCTAGAACTGAATGTATCCCCGCGATTGCTTGGGTAACAGAGGACTCCGAGGAATTCAAAGGTACGTGGCAGTGAGGCACTGCAAGCCATCGACCTAAATGCTGAGAGAGCTAAACTTGCACTAATACTACAGGGAGTGCTTTACAGGTCTCATCTTGTTTTTAAGCCTTTCAGTAACTCAGGAGGCAGATATTATCGCTATTATTCCCATTGCATGGTTGAGGAAAATGGAGGCTTATGTAACTTGCACAAGGCCACGCAGTTAATAATGGAACAATTGGGATGTAAGCCAAGCGGGCTCCAGAGCCCCAGACCTTAATCGCTACACCATACAGCCTGAAGAGGAGAAACGCCCAGCTGTCCGTAAGATGTAGATAAGTGAAGGCATGTAAACGCGCAAGAATCCAATACTCATCACTCCCAAGATTGTCCACAGAATAGAATGTCTTATTGAGATGAATGAGATTCAGGTCTGCCTGAAAGCTAAAAGCTAAATTAAAATGGCTTTGGGTGTCTCCTTGTTTCTGGAAATGATTTAAAAGATGGTTTTTACACATTTTGCCATCTGGAAAACACAGGTGACATAAAGAAAATTAACATCGAATTACATAACATATGTGATGTCCTTGGAATGTTAAATATCCAATTAGAGAGTGACCTTTTGTCCGTTAGGGAAAACTGGAGTACTTACAATTCAGGTATCTAGCATTATAATGTCAAGTAAGCGTTCATGTCTTGGTGGTTCCGTACAGGTAAAGGGGTGGGCAGAAAGCACGTAGAAAATGCCTGAACTATCTCTGCTCTGTCTGTCTGAGGATGAAATTCCTAAATATGTTATATTTTGCTTTAAGGCCTTAGAGAAAAAACCTTAAAGAAATTGGCATGAATCTTTCAAGAAATCTAAGGTGGCAGAAAATGTGCTTGTGTTTCCTGTGAAAAAGTTAATTTGTATGTCGGGGACCTAGAAAATGGGGGCCACTTCAGTGGCCGAGCCCATGTCACAAATCTAAACCTAAGTCAGCCTGTACTTACGGAAAACACCTGTCAAGGAAGTTGAGCATACGACAGTTACAGTCCTCCAATCCAGTTTTTGATAGCTTACCTTACCCTAGAAAATATGACCTGCTAGCTTTCCAAAGAAATTCCTGACCTCCTGGACACTTGCAAGAGACAGGCGTGTGCCAGTAAACAACTGAGGGGGAAGGGTTTTGATTTATTATTTGCAGATTCCCACGATACAAATATTCCCACCATGTTGGATTTCAAGCCAACAAGTTGAAAAGCCATCGAGCCCGTGCCAGAGGCTCCAGCAGATTATTGCTTCTAGGCCCTCAAGGCAAGTTCAGCCAACGTTCTTCTTGTCGTAGACTTTTGGATTTCACAAGCAAATATAAAGATTTTTGAAAATTAGAGGAAGAGTGGGGCGCCTGGGTGGCGCAGTCGGTTAAGCGTCCGACTTCAGCCAGGTCACGATCTCGCGGTCCGTGAGTTCGAGCCCCGCGTCAGGCTCTGGGCTGATGGCTCAGAGCCTGGAGCCTGTTTCCGATTCTGTGTCTCCCTCTCTCTCTGCCCCTCCCCCGTTCATGCTCTGTCTCTCTCTGTCCCAAAAATAAATAAACGTTGAAAAAAAATTAAAAAAAAAAAAAAAAAGAAAATTAGAGGAAGAGTAACCCCAAATCTCTTCCTTCCCTTCTCCCTCTCTCCCTCCTTCCTTTGCAAGTGCTAAAAAAAAAAAAAAAAAAAATACAATCTATAATCACCATCATGTCTTTAAAAAAAGGACATTTTAACAACAAAAAGTGAAAACCACATAATTTTAGAATAAAGAACAGCCCTTTAAATTTAAGGAATCTAGATCAAGAAAATTTTATTACCTTCTTTTTCTAATCTTGTTATTATATACCTGTGGAATTTTGGTAAATTCATTAGGATGTGTTTTGGCTACAAGTGATGAAGAACATGGAAGTGGCTTAAATAATACTTCAGGTCATTTCCTTACATATGAAGAGGTCTAGAGGTTCGTGGTTGCCAACAATCGTTAGTTGTCCTGTGATGCTATCAGATACCTCCCTCACCCCAGCTCTCTTTTCCATTGTCTTTAGCCTATTTACCTTTTTCTCAAGAGTGTAGCTTCATGGTCATTAGATGGCTGCTGTACTTCCAAGAAGATGAAAGGTAAAAGGCATAAGGCCTCGCTGTAAGTTGAATGTTGTCCCCCCAAAAGTTATGATGAAGTCCTAACCCCAGGTACCTGTAAACGTGACCATATTTGGAAACAGTCTTGGCCAATGTAATTAGTTAAGATGAAGTCATGCTGAATTAAGATGGGCTCTAATCCAGTAGCTGGTATCCTTATAAGAGAAAACAGACAGATACCAAGAGTATCTCATGGCATGAGAATACACAGAGAAGTCACAAAGGGACACCTGAAGACAGAGGCAGAAATTGGAGAGATAAAGTGTAAGCCAAGAACATCAGGACTGCTGGCAGCCATTAGAGCTGAAGAAAAGGCAAAGTATTCTTCCTCAGAGCCTTCGGAGGGAGCAATACCTGAGGTCAGATATATAACCTTCAGATCTGTGAGGAAATAATTTATGTTGTTTTAGGCCCAGTTTGTGGTATTTTGTTATAGCAGTCCTAGGAAACCAACACAAGCCTCTTCATCACAAAGCCTTGTCTTGGGAAGTCTCCAGATTACTCTTTATAGCCTGTTGGTGAGAACTGGGTCAGATACCCAAACTTAGAAGCATCAACGGCCCAGGGGAAGGAGATTTCCATAACTGGTTTAGATCTATACTGATTCATTCTTGGGCCTGGGGTAGGGTCTGTTCTCCCTGTGATCAAGGGATCTCTCTGCACCACATGAACACATTGGAAGAAAGGGAAATGGCCTTGAGGAAGCAATAGGCAATGACTGTCGTATGTGAAGATGGGTCGTTTTGCCACTTTGCATGTTAGACATGCTGCCCTATTTACCAGCGTTTGAGATTCACCCCCAAACAGATCTTTACATTCTCCAGAATCACTCAGAAATTTAGGTTAAGGATCAAGGTAGGTAGTTCCAGGGTAAGAAGTTAGAAAGGTGAGGGTATCTGAGAGGTAGTGTCCACAGGGTGAAACCATGGGATCTCATCTAAAACTAAGAGAGAAATTATGGAAGCAGCCCCAGTACCCATCGATAGATGAATGGATAAAGAAGACGTGGAATATCTTTAGCCATGATAGAATATTATTTAGGCATCAAAAAGAATAAAATCTTGCCATTTGCAATGACATGGATGGAGCTAGAGAGAATAAGTCAGTCAGAAGAAGACAAAAACCATATGATCTCATATGTGGAATTTAAGAAACAAAACAAATAAGCATAGGGGGAGAAAAGAGACAGAGAGGCAAGGCAAAAAATAGACTCTTAACTACAGAGAACAAACTGACAGTTACCAGAAAGGAAGCGGGTGGAGGGATGGGTGAAATAGGTGAGGGGGATGAAGGAGTGCACTTGTGATGAGCACAGCGTGAGGTATGGAATCGTTGAATCCCTATATTGTGCGCCTGAAACTAACATAACACTGTATGTTAACTCACCTGGAATTGAAATTAAAAATTTAAAAAAAGTTTTACTTGGGGTGCCTGGGTGTCTCAGTTGGTTAAGCGTCCAACTCTTATTTATTTATTTATTTTTGAGAGAGCGGGGAAGGACAGAGAGTGAGTCAGGGAGGGGCAGAGAGAGAGGGAGACACAGAATCTGAGGCAGGCTCCACGCTCTGAGCTGTTAGCACAGAGCCTGACACGGGGCTTGACCCCACGAAAGGTGAGATCATGAACCAAGTTGAAGTTGGATGCCTAACCAACTGAGCCATCAGACGCCCCAAGCATCCGACTCTTTATTTTGGCTGAGGTCACGGTCTCACAGTTCATGAGATCGAGCCCCACATGGGGCTCTGCACTGACAGTGCGGAGCCTGCTTTCGATTCTGTCTCTTCCTCTCTCTCTCTCTCTCTCCCTGCCCCTTCCCCGCTCATGTTCACTCTCATTGCTCTCTCTCTCAAACAAATAAACATTTTAAAAAGTTTTACTTAGACAGCTAATAATAACTGAATTAGGTAACAAACCTTTGCAAGAATACTTACTAAAATGGAGGTGGGGTATATCAAACTCCACATTCAGTATGACCTAGCATTTCTTAGTTTAAAAAAAAAATGGGAAGAAAACAGCAAAATGTTAATAATGATTATCCCTGGGGAGTGAGATTTTTTTTATATTGTTGTAATTTTCTGTTATGTTTTTCTGTATTTTTAAACTTTTCTACAGTGAGCATGGATAATAATGATATTTAACATTTTCAAATGAACATATGCTAAGCATTGTACTTGAATTTTTTTTTCATTTCATCTTCCAATTCTTTGCAGTGGGCACTATTGTTATCCCCATTGTACAGATGAGAAAACTGAAGTATGGAGCCATCAGTTAAATAAAAAAAAAAAAAAAGGAGAGAAAACCAAGAGAGAGATGGTAAATGAGAGAAAATGAAGTGTCAGGAAACTGGAAATCCAAGGAAGGTGAAATGACCTGGTGCAGATGAAAACCCCCCATCCTTACTCCAAGGGAATTACTACCCTCGTTTAACTATAGCAGCAACATATAGTAAGGCATGCGTCTTTAATCTTCACTCAGTAACAGGCTTAAACGGTTAAACCCGGCACCAAGTGATAAAAGCATCAGTGTTGTTAAACGTTTTTTTTTTTTCAGAGCTAAAACAGAGACTAAATGTGCTCATGAATTTAGCTCTAAGGACCAGAGGTGATAGAGTAGCTGTCCAAGCATTCCATCCAGTAGGCAACTCCCAGGTCTACACATTCTGGAATTCCTCTCAAACATTAAATCCATTGAGTGCATATCTGGGAACTATAGACATTGTCTGGAGGCCAAGTCTTGTAGAGGCTGTTACACTTCCTTGGGGCCCCTGGGTGGCTCGGTCGGTTAAGCGTCCAACTTCGGCTCAGGTCATGATCTCGCGGTCCGTGAGTTCGAGCCCCACGTAGGGCTCTGTGCTGACAGCTCGGAGCCTGGAGCCTGCTTCGGATTCTGTGTGTCTCTCTCTCTGCCCCTCCCCTACTCATGCTCTTTCTCTCTCTCTCAAAAACACATAAACAATAAAAAATTTAAATAAAAAAAAAGATAATTACACTTCCACTGGGATCTTCCGATGTGTGCCAGCCAAGCCCCATTCTGCCACATCTACTCCCTGGACCTGGCCTTTACTCCAACCGCTCCAAAGATAGGGTTCCAAGAGGCCAACTGATCTATCTGTCTTTTCCCGACCACACCAGTTCTTTGACCATGGCTGCTTTATTCCCACAGTTTGCTCTGCCTGGGAGCACCTCCTCCTTCTTGGTGACCCCTCTGTTCCCCAGACATACATGTGTCATAGCACTAAGGCAGAGTATGGCATTGTTACGTGTCTGTCTCACCTTACTGAAGACTTTGGAGGCAGTCGCCATGCCTCAGTTATCTTTGTATTCCCAGCATCTAACACAGTTGACGGTCTATGTGAGATCATGGACCAAGATGGATGGATGGATGGATGGATGGACAAATGGATAAGTAATTAAAGGTTAATCCCAAGGGAAGCAGATCATGTTTTAAATTCCTCAGCTGGGTTCAGTGATGTTCCCACACAGAAGCCTTAAGTCATGAGAATCCAACAAGGGTGTTGGCCACAGGTCTTCCCAGTCTGTGGAAAAGTAAGAGATATACACAGTGAGCATTGAGCAAAAGTCCTTTGAGGTAGTCTGATTTATTTTTACCAAATTCAATGCTCAGTTGTGGCGATCTGTTTTTTAAATCTTCTTTTTAATGTTTACTTTTTTAATTTTTTTCATGTTTTATTTATTTTTGAGACAGAGAGAGACAGAGCATGAGCAGGGGAGGGTCAGAGAGAGGGAGAGACAGAATCTGAAGCAGGCTCCAGGCTCTGAGCTGTCAGCACAGAGCCGGATGCAGGGCTCGAACTCATGGACCGTGAGATCATGACCTGAGCCGAAGTCGGACGCTCAACCGACTGAGCCACCCAGGCGCCCCAATGTGGTGGTCTGTTTTTAATGTGTAAATTCTGCTTTCCTAAGACATTGAGAGGGACCTGCGCAATTACTTACCTCGTTTCGAGTCCAAACTTCTCCGAGTTCAGGACTTCCTTTTGTGAAATGTGCAGCTGAGCAGTTAGCGGTCAGAACTGAGAGCGGCAGAGCCCTGCAGATGTGAACGTGATATGGAAGCTTTCATCATCCAAATGGAGATGTGAGACGTCAGCTGTAGCCGTCGGCCACACGGCGGTGGTGGGGCGGGCAGGAGGCGAAGGGAGTTTGGACGAAAGTGAAAAGCTCAGGGGCTGTCAGAAACACACTCATTTTACACGGTCTCCCTAAAAACAGGCCTGTTGCTGGCAAATGAAGTGTTTCCAGCCCCAGTTAAACAATTGCTGGGTTTAGCTGCTAGACTCATGTAGCTTCTTACTGTGAAATAGCTCTGCATTGCATTTTGCCCTGTTTTCCTTTCTTCCATTTATTAGGTCACTGTGAACTTTCTCTCCATGTTTACTCACAGTACCAGAGTCTACGGGGGTGGGAGGGAGTGCCTTCACCTGTCTTGAGACCTCCCACTGTTCCTCATGATTGACCTCACCGAGCTACTTTTTTTTAATTTCCTATACCTTATATTCCGATCGTTTTTATCTTCTCTTTTTTCTTCCATCATTTGTTTCCTACCTGAATCTGGAAGTGACTTTAAGAAGTGATCTCAGCAGAACACATGCATCGTTTTCAGACCTTGAGAGGATCCACACTACTTCATGGGATGCCTTTGTGTGAACTGGAAGAAGGCATTCCTTCTGGGCCGATGCAGCCCCACAGTAAGGTACAGGTTTAGTGAGCAGAGAAGCAGACTGATTTCAGGACCAACTCTATTGTGCCATGAACAACCTGCCCAACTGAACAGGTGCAGTCCTGTTCAGAAAAGAACAGCCCGTAATCTTCCTTAAATTGTTATTGTGACCATTCTTCTCATAACGAAGATATTCTTCTTTAAAGTCCTTTTAGGGGCGCCTGGGTGGCGCAGTCGGTTAAGCGTCCAACTTCAGCCAGGTCACGATCTCGCAGTCCGTGGGTTCGAGCCCCGCGTCAGGCTCTGGGCTGATGGCTCAGAGCCTGGAGCCTGTTTCCGATTCTGTGTCTCCCTCTCTCTCTCTGCCCCTCCCCCATTCATGCTCTGTCTCCCTCTGTCCCAAAAATAAATAAACATTGAAAAAAAAAATTTTTTAAAAATAAATAAATAAAAAAAATAAAGTCCTTTTAATGGATGAGTGACCTCGAACACACATTTATTTCTTCAATCTTTGGTAGTTTACAGGTCCTTGAGTGGTGTTGAGGCTACACAGTGGCTTTCTGCTGTATCGCCATCGCACATATTGTCTTCATTTCAGCAAACAACTGATGAGCAGGGACGCTGAGTCAGACTCTAAAAGCCAGCCATCTTTTGTTTCTCTCCAGCCTGGCATTTTCCCTTCAACTAGCCTTATGACGAAATGGGAGTCCTTGAAATTTCCAAACAGAAAGTTCCCCGAGATGTTTGGCAAGCCCTCCACATAACTCTCTGCCGCTCCAGGCCTGAGAGCCACAGAAGAGAGCTCTTGGGTTGGCTCCTCCAGCCCCAGCTGGCACTTGTCTCAGCCGTTCCCCACCCACATACCCACTTCAACACAATGTGCTCAGAAAGGTGCTTGAAGTGCACAGACTGGTTCAATGTCATTTGCAGGAATCTCTGAAACTCCACACAGAAACACAATGACAAGACCTCATGCACACAGTATTTTGTTTCAGAACAATATTGTCATACGCATGAGTTCGTGTAATCTTGAGTTGGACTTCTCGCCCAACAAGCAGAAACGCCTAAACTCAGATTAGCAAAAGCTGTCTATCCCAGCCTGTCCTTTTCTGTGGTTCAGGTTGGTTCATGAGAAGGCACGAGCGAGAGCCCTGCTCCATGGGGCCCCATTCTCTGGGTCTCAGTCTCCAAAATGGGTGCAGATGTCCCCCCAGTTCCATTTGTTCTGACCCACTTCTTCCTCGCCCTGAACCCCGAGCCTGTGGCCTCGACACCTTCCCTCTGGCTCCTTTTCTTCCTTCCAGCTCCCTGCAGGCTAAGGGTGATAGGCTTTCTCTCAATGCCCTTCAACTTCTTCAACTAGAAACCTTTAGGTCTCCACCAGTTTCCAAGGCAAATCTTTATGAGCCGCCACCTAAATCCTGAGGCTGGGATACAGGATTCATTCACACAGAACCTTTATCTCTTTGAAACAACAGTTACATTAACTGATGCCTATTCCTGTCTGTATGATAGCCACGGCATTCTGTGCTTTATGCGTATTCTCCCATCTCATTCTTACAACAAACACGTAAGGGGGCTACGAAGAGTATGCCCATTTACAAATGAGGAAGCTGAGGCTGAATTTAAGCCGCTTTCCCAAAAGGACCTAGCTGGCTTCACAGCCACGTGCTGTCTGTGTTCAGACTCGCTTTACCTCCTTATCTTCTGATAAAGGTCTGCTTGAAATCCCCAGGTTTCTCCTTAATGCCATACCCCAGCATTACCATTCAACGATCTACCAGATCTCAGGGGGGCGCCTTCCCCAAACCTTCAGCTTGCGCTTCCCCAGACAAACTAGCATGTTCACAGCCCAAGGCATCTACCTTACTCTCATCCTAGGCAACGTGGAGGAAGCCACATTTTCATTACAACCCAGAAGAAGAAATATTCACCCCCAGGCCTGCAGCTCTCCACAAACGACGTGGAAATATTCGGGGCGCCTGGATGGCTCAGTTGGTTAGGCGTCTGACTTCGGCTCAGGTCATGATCTCACAGTTTGTGGGTTCGAGCCCCACGTCAGGCTCTGCACTGACAGCTCAGAGCTTGGAACCTGCTATGGATTCTGTGTCTTCCTCTCTCTCTGCCCCTCCCCTGCTTGTGCTCTGTCTCTCTCGCTTTTAAAAATAAAGAAACATTTAAAAAAAAAAAAAAAGACGTGAAAATATTCATCATCTAGTCTTTGCCCTAAGGCAGAGGTTTTCAGCCCTGGATGCACATTAGAATCACAGGAAGCTTTCCTACAGCATGGATCCTTGGGTTCCCAGGCCCAGGGCAACTGATGCAGGATCTCTGGGGGTGGGGCCTGGGTGCAGGTGGATTTTTCATTTGTTTGTTTTTACTACCACGTGATTCTAATGAGAACCCTACATGCCCTTCTCTTTGTGATCCATATTCATTACATTTTCCTTTTTTAAAGTTTATTTATTTTGACAGAGAGACAAAGTGTGAGTCAGAGAGGGGCAGAGAGAGAGAGAGAGAGAGAGGGTATCCCAAGCAGGCTCAGCACTGTCAGTGCAGAGCCTGAGGTGGGGCTCAAACCCACAAACCGTGAGATCGTGACCTGAGCCAAAGTCAGACACTTAACCAACTGAGCCACCCAGGCGCCCCTCGTTACCATTTTCTATAGCTGACTCAGAACCATCAGTTGATATATGGGGCACCTAGCACTTGCCAAAGAGGTGACAGTTCGCTCTCCATATCTCCTCATTAGCTCCTGACCAATAGAGCATCCATTCACTCTGTCTCCTCCTGTGAATATATCCAATCTATCTAATATCATTGTGGAATGTCTACCCATTGCTATAGAACTACTGTTTTCTCATTGCATATGGATTTGCTTTACTTAAACAAACTGATAACTATCTCAAAGATGTAGACTATGCTTTATAATCTTTGCTTCTTTCCACAGGGCCTGCAAATAGCTTCGAAACCACAATAGACAGTAAATGAATGATGATGATAAGAAAACCTATTCTTTTTGCTTTCATTTCCCTTTGATATGAAAGGCAATTAAATAGGCTGCAGGGAACAGGGTGTTTAGAGGCTGAAATAAGAGAAATATGTAGCCTGGACAAAACCAGAAGATGTCCAGGAAGCAGATACAGATAAAGGCTCAGAGAGGTTAAGTAATTGGCTCAAATGTGCACGGAAAGTAAAAAGTGGAGTCCATTTTGCAACCAGGCATTAGACTATCCCTATTCTGTGTTGGCATCACCATCCATCCAGTTGTCCAAACCACTTCAGAAACCCGTGTTAAGTTAACCGGACAAGGAGGCCGTTAGATTGAAATAGCTTTAATGCCATGGCAACCTGTGTAAGCAAACTAAAATCTAAGCCCGTAAATGCCTCAAGATTACAAAGTTGAAACCTAAGGGTAACCAATCACAACCGGCCAACTAGGCTTTAAGCTAGAGCCAATCAATGACTTCCTTGCTTTACTTTCACCTTTTCTCTACAAAGAAAGTCTCTCTGGGAGCTCCTGTTGGTGGAATTCTCCTGACCACTTCTGACTTGGTGCTACCCCATCAGAACTGATTTTTTGCTCAAATAAACTCTGAACAATTTTAATATGTCTCAGTTGATCTTCTAACACTGGGAACCATTCTCTACAATACTTCTCTGGCCATGACTCTTGTACCCTCCTCCAATTCCGCTCGCCATTTGGTTCATCAGTTTGCCCCCACCCCTCTCGATCACCACCGTAATTCAGATTACTGCCTTCGCACGCCCAGATTACCCCGGTAGCCAGAGTCGAAGATTTGGAATATGGGCTGACCTCCAAAACAAAAAGATTAAACATTGGGAATGACTTTTATAAACTGTGAGCATTTCTTCTAATCTCTTTTAGAGACACAGACCTACTTCCGTACATGTAGTCCTGAATGGCTTAAATCATGGTCCACTGGGAAGTTACAATTGTCTTTTCACCCACTGACATAAATTTTGGTGTGAGGGTCAGCGCACCTGCTCTAGACCTATAAATCCCATTGAGGCAACCAGATAGTCTCCGAGATTCTAGTCTTGTTCGCTGATTGCATGTCACCAGTGTATTTCATTGTCCACCATTTAGGACCTAACTGTGATGACTGCATTTGGTGTCTTGAGTTGTGGTTGCTTTTAACCCATTTCATTCCTCGGTTTCTCCGTGGCTGGGGCCTTGTGTTGCTCTTGACCTCGCTAACCTGAATTCCCGGGTTTCCTGCCTACCTATCACTGAATAAATATCCCATGCCGTGATACTGAAGTGGTTTTTTTTGCTGTACTTTGCCACCTGTAGGGGCATTTGGTCAGGCTGCCTTAAGACCTCTCTGCACCACTAATTGCCTGCCCTTTGCTGCCAGCGTCCTTCAGATAACTTTCTCTATTGCCCCTCAAACAGATCTGCCTCCCCACTGCCTTCCTCATCTCAGAGGTGGGTCTTCTTACAAGCGTGGGAACTAGTTTAGACCCATAAGTGTCCCTTTGATATCTACTTATTGCAAACACAAGAGAAACTTCTTCAGGGCAAAGGGAGCTGGTCATTTTTGGCAGAGTGCTCAGGCTGTTTCAACAATGAAGCTTCTCTGAATATTACGGTCTCCTGCTCTTCTGGGAACCATGGAACAAAGTACTCTAGTTAATATTCTCAGCTGACCTGCCAAGAAGGAAGGTCACACCGGTAGGAGTTCCATATACTATTTAAAGAACAGACGTTCCCTAGATGGGAGAACAGCAATATATGGCCAGGATTTTAATGAGGCAGGGAAAGGTGGGATGTGGCAAAATGAGATAGCGAATGAAAATTCCCTTCGACCTTCACACTGGCCATTTATTCTGTTTTGTGATTCCATTTAAACTTATTGTCTGCATTGGGAGTATTGTGCATTATTAGCATTATATATTTAACCTGTTCTATGAAGAAATGTGTACTTGTATGAGATAAAAGAAGCCTGCTTTAGTCTTTGGGAATTAGTCTTCAGGAGTATTCGTAAAAGTTGGAGCTGTGCCTCAAGAGAGAAAATGAGGATGATGAGGATATGAAATGATCTCTCTCCGTATTCATTGTTTACATTTCAATTCTGTCTCGTAATTGGTGGCTATAAGGTTATTCCTTTCCCTCTACCTATGCTTCTTCCTCTCTGATGGTCTTTCTAAATTCATTTAGAGGCAGAAAATCCCCCCAAAAAACTACATGGTCGTAGGTAGAGGAGAGTTGAGCATTATACTAGAGGTGTAGTTCTTGTAAGCAACACGATGCAGTGAGAGTCAGAAAGACGATTGCTCAGGGCAGCTCAGTCCAGTGTAATATCAGACATGGAGGCGAGTCAGGCAGATGAAAGAAAGTGGTACCTGAGTCCGTCCGAGTTGTCTCACCCACTTTTCCTATTCTCCACGTCTTCAACTTCCATTCACTTTTTTGTGTGTGTTGTTAAATACTTATTATACGCTTTACTATACTCATGCAAATAGCGTTCATAATTTAATATTGAGTGCACTATGATTACTATTAAATTTCCTTATCATTTGCTTGTTCCCTGTAGTTAATAATTGTCTTAAAAAAAAAAAAAAACTTCTTAGATTTCTTTCCCCATTACACTTCTTCCCACACCTTCCAATATTCTATCAGACCGGTTTTCCACAAGATTAGTCAAACCAGGGAATGTATCAATTCCAGTTCCAAAATAAATGAATTCTTTTAAGTTTGCAAGGAAATTTGAAAATCCTGCCATTTTTGAAATGGAGCCTGTACGAGTGTCTTTTTTAAAAAATATGCAAGGGGCGCCTGGGTGTCTCAGTCAGTTAAGCGTCCAACTTCGGCTCAGGTCGACTTCGGCTCAGGTCACGATCTCACAGTTCGTGGGTTTGAGCCCCGCGTCGGGCTCTGTGCTGACAGCTCAGAGCCTGGAGCCTGCTTCACATTCTGTGTCTCCCTCTCTCTCTGCCCCTTCCCTGCTCATGCTCTGTCTCAAAAATAAATAAACATTAACAAAATTTTTTTAATAAATAAAAAAATTAAAAATATGCAAACCATAAAAAATATAGGTAGAGCAGGCCATCTGCAAGTGGGAGCACTTCATTAGGGGTCAGTAGAGCTCAGGGGCTAAGTTTCTGGCATCAGAGTGCCGCTCTTCAAATCCTGGCTCTGCACACGTGAAACAAGTTACTCTCCTGTTTGTGCCTCAGTTTCCTCATCCATAAAATGGAGATAATAGTACCTACCACAAGGATTGTTTCAAGTTTAACTTAAATAATGTATGTAAGTCTCTTTATAGGATGCCTGACACATAGTAAATTATCAGCACATGTGAGGTATTATCTACCACAATAACAAAGGAAGAAAGTTAAACAAAATCAAGACTTTATTTAAAGTTTATGCATGTATATCTGAGACTAATATAATTCTGTACATTAATTATACTGGAATTAAAATGAATGAATGAATGTCGACAAAAAATCCACATCTAACATCATACTTAACGGAAACTAGATGTGTTCTCCTGAAGATTAGAAATAAGGCAAGGATATCCCCTCTTACCACTCCTTTTCAATATTGCACTGGAAGTCCTAAGTAATGCAATAAGATTTTTTATCAAGGAAATAAAAGTTATACAGACTAAGAAGGAAAAAATAAGCTGTGTTTGCTTACAAATAACATGACTCTCTGTGTAGAAAATCCCACAGAATCAACAAAAAACCTCTTGTGATAATAGCAAGGTTGCAAGATATAAGTTAATATACCAAAGTGATTGCTTTCCTAATACCAGCAATGAACATTTGGAATTTGACATTTAAAACACAACACCATTTACATTAGTACTGACAAGAAAATAAAAATCCAATGATAAATTTTAAAACAAATGTGCAAGATCTATATGATGAAAACCACAACACTCTGATGAAAGAAATCAATGATCTAAGTAAATGGGGGAGGTGTTGCATGGATAAGAAGACTCAATATTATCAAGATATCACTTCTTTCTAATTCGATGAGCAGATTCAACTCAAACCTAATAAAAATCCCAGCAAGTTATGTTTTGGCTATCAACAAATTGATTCTAAAGTTTATATGGAGATGAAAAACACCCAGAATAGACAACCTAATAACAATAATAATAAAAAGAAGAAATTCAGAGGACTGACACTATCTGACTTTAATTCTTTCTATAAAGCTGTAGTGATGGGGTATTGGTGAAAAAACAGACCAATAGATTGATGGCACAAAATAAAGAACCCAGAAATAGACCCCCATAAATATAATCAACTTCTCTTTGGCACAGGAGCAAAGGCAATTCAGTAAAATAAGGATAGTCTTTGCAATAAATGTTGTTGAAACAATGTACATCCACACGGGAAAAGAAAAGAAAAAAAAAGAATTGACACAAAAATTAGCCTTTCACAAAAATTAACTCAAAACGGATCACAGACCTAAAAATACGAAACAATAAAACTCTTAGAAGATAAAATAGGAGAAAACCTAGGTGACTTTGCATCTGGCGACGAGTTTTTAGATTCAGTATCGAAAGCATAATCCATGAAAGAAAGATCCGTAAGTGGGACTTCCTTAAAATTACAAACTTCCGCTCTACAAAAGACACAGTTAAGAGAATGAAAAGACAAGCCACAGACTAGGAGAAAATATTTATGAAACACACAGGTGATTAAGAACTTACATCCACAAGGTACAAAGAACTCTCAAAAGTCAATAATGAGAAAACACCCTAAGTTTTAAAATGAGCAAAGGATCTGAACCTCACCAAAGAAGACATAGATGCCAAATAAGCATGGGAAAAGATGCTCAACACTACATTTCATTAGGGAGCTGCAAACTAAAACAAAAATGGCACACCTATTAGAATGGCCGAAATCCAAAAACAATTACGACACCACATGCTGGTGAGGACGTACAGCAACGGGAACTCTTCAGGGCGTGTGGGAAGGCAAAAGAGTACAGCCACTGAAGACAGTTTGGCAGTTTCTTACAAAGCTAAGAGTTCTGCCAAATCTCTATTTTGTTTTTTTTGTTTTTGAATGTAAAAGGCATATTGCTAAGTGAAAGAGGCCAGCCAGGAAGGAAAGGCTATATATCCTGTGTGATTCCAACCATAGACATTCTGGAAAAGGCAGACTAAGGAGACAATAGAAAAAGCAGTGGTTGCCGAGGTTTCTGGGGGAAGAGAGGGTGAGCAGGTGAAGCACAGAGGATTTTTAGGGCAGTGAAACTTTTCCCGATGATGCTCTAATGGTGGATACAGGATGATATGTGACGCCATGAAACATGGTGGATACAAATGAACATTTGTCCGAACCCATAGAATGTACAACACAGAGGGAACCCTGATGCAAACTAAGAACTTTGGTTAAATGATGTATCAACATTGATTCATCAATTGTAACAAATGTGCTACACTAATGCAAAATGTAGTAATAAGGGAAACTTTGGAGGTAGAAGAGGATATAGGAACGTGTACTTTCTTATTCAATTTTGCTATAAACCTGAAACTGATCTAAAAATAGCCTATTAGTCAAGATACATTTTATATATATCATTTATGTATAGTGATACAACATGTTTCACCTAGGACACTTCAAATTTTTTTTTTTCAACGTTTATTTATTTTTGGGACAGAGAGAGACAGAGCATGAACGGGGGAGGGGCAGAGAGAGAGGGAGACACAGAATCGGAAACAGGCTCCAGGCTCTGAGCCATCAGCCCAGAGCCTGACGCGGGGCTCGAACTCACGGACCGCGAGGTCGTGACCTGGCTGAAGTCGGACGCTTAACCGACTGCGCCACCCAGGCGCCCCTAGGACACTTCAAAATTACTTTTATATTGCAATATCCACTGTGAGGATGAAATCTATTCTCCACTCAAATATACATTGACACTTATACATTTATATATACAATTTGCATGTGTATGTGTGTGTGTGTGTGTGTGTGTGTGTGTGTGTGTGTGTGTGCCCTGCTTTAAAACCTTTATTTCCTTCTCAGTGCCCTCTACAAAACAATCCATATTCACTCCTATGCTTATAGAATCTGGCACAGTGCCTAGTTCATAGCAGATACCCATTAATATTTGCTAACTCAATGTTTGTTGAATGATATGTCGAATATTAGATGTAGATGGCTATGGATGCACTAAACTGTGCTATCATGTATCACCTACATATTTCTCCATCTTATTTATAAGGTTATACTGACAGCCATTTCCAACTGCCTTGCTGATATCAGGACACAATGTACCTATAGCATTCCCCTGGTATATCTAATCTCAGCTTAGCTTGTTAGAGTAGGTAGAAAAATAATAAGGACAGGTAAACAGTAAAGGATATATGACATATGGATTAAAAGGCAGAGTTGCTCATTTAAATTCTATTTCTCCAGTTTCTTAAAAACAAAATAGAGAATTGCTGGAAGTTATTTGGAAGGCTTTTTAAACTTCTTGGTAGTATGGTTATTAATACTGCCCTAACAGTATTACTATTCTTACAAATTACATACATACTATTATATATATTATTATTGTTCCTTAACAAAGAAAACACGTATTCTTAAGTTCATCTTTGAGTAAACCCGAACTTCCATCTGAAAATGGGCCATGGAGCTCTGCCCAATTTTGAAGAAATATTAAAAAACATTTGGATCAACTACAATATCAATATACCAGTGTTACAAATATCTGATTATCTATATTCATTGTAAGCACCACAAACAAAATAAAAACTATACCTAGAAGATACTTATGAAGCATTCAGGCTTTGAGAACCTGATTTCAAGGATCCACAAAGACAAAGAAATGAGCATTCATTAAAAACTCCATACTTCACAGAAAGGTTGAAATCTGGGATACCTGGGTGGCTCAGTTCGTTAAGTGTCAGACTTTAGCTCATGGCACGATCTCGCAGTTCATGAGTTCAAGCCCTGCATCGGGTTCTGTGCTGACAGATCAGAGCCTGCTTGGGATTCTCTCTCTCCCCTCTCTCTGTCCCTCCCCCCTTGTGCTGTCTCTCTCAAAATAAATAAACGAGCACACTTGAAAAAAAAAAGTGGGGGGAGGGGAGTTAACATTTTCCACGGCAGGGAGTTACTGCTCTAAAGCACCGTCTCAGCTTCCTTTCTTGGGTTTGTAAGACTCCGAAATTGTGCCAAAGTTGCCTATCAAGAAATGTTGCTACACTGCAGAAGCACGTGAGTTTCCAGGCTAGGCAGACTGGATGTTGCCTGGGAAACCGTTACTGGCTTCTGCTACAGCTAGAAGGGAAAATGTCTGTTCCCGAGGCAAGAATGGCATCAGAATTCTCTCTGGCCCTTCTGCCGTTTCTGCAACCCTCATGGCTTATCTGTCCCCTGTCCACAGCTCCCATTTGACCTGATTTTGTGTGATTCCTGATTCCCCGGTTGTTTGCTTGAATTTGACTCTCTCACTCTCTAGACAGAAGTAAAAACCTAATGACTGCAAAGCTGTTTGGTTTTACCTACATGGTGTATTTATTTATTTATTTATTTTGACCGATGTTTAAAAATCAGGATATATCTCATAAAAACCTCTACAGCTTTGCTTTTTGAAAAATTGGAGTACCTGGCAATAACTGAAACTATTTTCTCTCACAGAGCAGTCTGTTAGAACAGAAGGGCTAGTGCCTACTTAAATGGCACGTGTTCTCCATTTCGCCACAATCCCCACTATTCCCTATTGTCCCCGACAATGAGACTGCATATTAAGTTTTCATTTACCACTCTACTTCCGCTTTTTTTTTTTTTTTGTCTTCGTGATCGAGAGGTATTTTTCTCTTCCATTTATTCGTAAGAAGCGGCAAAATGAGATAGGAGAGGTTTAAGAATTTCAAGAAAAAAATATACAATACATTCTCAGAGGATACAAAGACTATTTCTACATGTTTAATATGGAAAATGAGTATACATCCAAGAACAGATCCTGCTTCACGTACCGTCTTATACCTCACGTCTAATACCCACAGCTATTGGAGTTTGTGGCTCCTGGTATAGTTCTCAGACATCCGGGTTTTCTTAAAGTGCTATCATGCTCTGGATGTATCCCCAATCCTAGCTTGCTGCCTCATTTCCTCAATTTGCCTACAGACCAGGAGAAGTAAGTCATACATCTACAAGTAAAGGTTCTGGGTGGCTCTAACTGCTCCTACTCATTGTCTACAAAGAAGCTGATTTCCACACATGGGCCATAGCGTTTCCTTCTAATTTAGCAATAAATGCTATACAGTCAATGATTCTTAGCATAAACGAATCTGGACGTCCTAGCTCACTGACCCCCTAATCACTTAATCTTTGTAATCGTGGTTGTGTGTAGATTATGCTAGAACAATCAACGACTTTAGCCGATAGTATTTAGCTAAAGAGAAGGGAAGGGAAGGAAGGAGAGAGAAGAAAGGAAAAGAAACACAAATAGCACTCAACAAATGTTAACCGTAATATTACGCATATTATATCGATGCCGAGTACCCTTAGCATCAGGTTTAGGGTATTTTCCTCTCTTCCTGGTAATTACTTCAGCCTACTGGAGACAAGGCAAAAGTTTACTGCAGTTTTCTGCGCTCTCTAATGAATTGATCATTTAAAAAAAATTTTTTTTTAACATTTATTTATTTTTGAGACAGAGAGAGACAGAGCATGAACGGGGAAGGGGCAGAGAGAGAGGGAGACACAGAATCCGAAACAGGCTCCAGGCTCTGAGAGGTCAGCACAGAGCCCGACGCGAGGCTAGAACTCACGGACCGTGAGATCATGACCTGAGCCGAAGTCGGACGCTTAACCGACCGAGCCACCCAGGCGCCCCGATCATTTTAAAAATCCTAGGGTCGCCTGGGTGGCTCAGTAGATTAAGAGTCCGACCTTGGCTCAAGTCATGATCTCACGATCCGGGAGTTTGAGCCGTGTGTGGGGCTCTGTACTGACAGTGTGAAACCTGGAGCCGGCTTCCGATTCTGTGTCTTCCTCTCTCTCTGTCCCTCCCCCATTCATGCTCTCTCTCTTTCTCTCAAAAATAAATAAACATTTAGAAAAATTGTTTTAATCCTAGGTTTTTAAGGACCTTGTTTGTTGGAAAGGAAAGCGAGGAAACAGACCTGCATGCGGTCACGGGATGGCAGCAGACCACCAGATACCCCAAAATCTCCTTAGAAGGTGCAGACCAAGGTTACCCTGGTGGCCTTCAGGGAAAAAGCTTCTCAGGTCCTAGGTGGCATCCCGTGGTCACAGCATCAAGTACATAAAGGGACCTTAGCCTGAAGATGACAGACCGAGGGCTAAATGGGTTTAAGTCTCTGTCCCCAAAATGTAAAATAAATGATTAGGATAGTCAGGGCTGGTCTGAATAGGCACATTGGATTGGTTCAGATGAAGCAGGCTCGTCTGTTAGCACAGATGAGTCAAGGCTAGACACAATTAGGGCCATAAAAGAGGAAGCCCTGACTTCCTAAAAGAGGACAGCCTCCACCTCTCCAGGGCAGTCTGAGGCTTTGGGGACATGCCCTCTGGCTGGCTGAGGCTGCTGCCTCCGTCCAAGCCTGCAGGCAGAAGTGACGGCCTAGCACATCAGCAAGTGGCCAACAGGAGCTCCTGGCTGCCTTTTTCTGCAGGGGTGACAATGTGGCGTGCTTCCTGACCTCTCTTTCTTCCTCCTCTGTACCGAATGATGAAGGGACAGGACAATCAGAAAATCTTCCTTGTGCAAACACGGAAGTATGCATTCCTCATCAGACACAACCACAAGGTAAAGAAACCGCATCAGCCTTGTAGGCTGGGTCCTGGCCCTGGTGGTCAACGACATACCCAGACACTCTTGAAACATCCGCTGAGCGCTCCCTTAGACCAGAGGCTTTTGCGTTCCCCTCCCCCCACGCTTGGGGGCTTTCCCATTTGAAGAACTAATAAACTCCCTCTCTAGTTTTCTTCAACAGACCAAGCACGTGACAGGCGAGGTCTCCGATTTTTTTTCTTCGCCTATTTCCTCCTAAAATTTAAGCCCGCAGTTAGCCACACTAAACTGCAAGAGAGTGTGGGCTAACACAGCTCTGTGAAGCATACCCCACGTTTTGTTGTTGCTGTTTCCCGAGGAGTGCCAACAATCCGAATAAGATTGTTAATAAATAAGGTATAAGGAATTTCCCCCAGGACCTCACATCTGCAATTCCACCCAACGTCAAGGACTTCTGAGCCTGCTGTCCCCAAACATATGCCTGAAACCAAAGCAGTGACATGTTCGGTGGTGAGCTGGGTGCTGCGTCCTCAGCTCCAGCCTCTCTCTTCCCCTGATAATAAAACACCCTGCTTTACTTCACCACAACGTTAATTCCCCTGTATGTCGCCATTCCCTGTGTGACACCCCATAGGGGTGGAAGCCGCAAGGATCGGGAGGTGTGAAGGACCCAGTTTGGGGGAGGACAGACTGGGGGTAGGCTGAGGCAGGCTGGGTCTGCAAATTGCTACTTCCTAGCTGACTAGCGTGGCCTGACGCCCTGCAGGGTGGTTTAAAAAGTAACAGCTAATGGACACATATGTCTGGAATGTAAAGGAGCCGCCCAGTCCATGGCGCCAGTAATTATTGTTGCTGATTTTGTAAAAAGGGTTAGTATAAATTGTTAACATTCTGAGCGGTTGATGATGCGCTCAGTGTGCATTCAGAAGGGTCTACTCGGTATGCACTTGTGATGTATTATTGTGATCTACGGGAACCCAGATGCCTTGTCAATTGGGGAGCCTCAGACCTCACCGAGGCACCGCTGCGTAGGTATTTGCCTAACATGCCTGATGAAGAAAAGGCAAAATGTTGAGTATTTTCAGAAAAATTCTAACAGGATGTAGCCGGTTAAACGCAGCCTCTGAAAGGGAAATGAAATTGTAAGCTACACATCTTTTTTTCTTTTTTTTAATGTTTATTTTTGAGACAGAGGGAGACAGAGCACGAGCAGGGGAGGGGCAGAGAGAGAGAGGGAGACACAGAATCTGAAACAGGCTCCAGGCTCTGAGGTGTCAGCACAGAGCCTGATGTGGGGCTCGAACCCACGAACCGTGAGATCATGACCCGAGCTGAAGTCGGATGCCCAACCGACTGAGCCACCCAGGCGCCCCCAGATACACATCTTAAAAAGAGCATAGACTGCAGACAGAGAAGGGGATGGAGGAAGAAAGGAACACCTGTGGGAAGATAAATCAGGAAGGCACGCCCGGGTTTCAGATTCGAACCCAGGTAGCGGCGTAGGGAGAGAAGTGGACAGATCACAGAGTGGTCCAGAAAGGGGAATGGACTCCACGCCTGGCGGCTGAAGGCAAGGAGGGAATCACAGACGATCTTGCAATTTCTGTCATGGAGCGATTAAGTAAATATTGACTTCACTTACTGAGAGGAGGAACAAGCTTGGGGACTAATATAATTAGTTTAGAATTTACTTTAAATTGGATACTTACGTCATCGCGGAGTTTATTCAACCAGGAACAAAGAGCCGTTTCTTTCTTAGCTATTTTTGTCATGTGTTTTAAGACTGCCCCGTGATTTAACTAGCATGCATCACCAAGAATAAACGCGTATATAGAAAATAAACACGGTCTTTTGTTCTAATACAAATATATAGGGTGACTGAGTCCACAGTTATGCAACACCTAGAAATCATGACTAAGAAACTAGAACATTGACATAGAATTCAAAGATTTATGATCAGGGGTCAATAAAACTGGTAATCATCAGATTCAGAGAAGTGAAAGTCATTTATAGTTCTCCCTTTTCATTTGTTTGAATATATTTCAGAGAATCCACAACCAACTGTTAAGCAAAAGAATGTCCTAAAGGAGAAAGAGGAAGGTAACAAGAAGTAAGCAGTAACACTAGTTTTGTAAATAATAATTTGGAAAAACGTCAAAAAGTCTACTATTTCACTGGTAGAATGGACTAGTGATCAACAACTGATTTGTAAAACAAACAATGAAGGGTGCCTTGGTGACTCGGCGGGTTGAGTGACCCACTTCGGCTCAGGTCATGATGTCGCAGTCTGTAAATTCCAGTCCCACATCAGGCTCTGTGCTGACAGCTCAGAGCCTGGAGCTTGCTTCAGCTTCTGTGTCTCCCTCTCTCTCTCTGCCCTTCCCCCACTCACGCTCTGTCTCTGTCTCTCTCTTTTCTTTTTTTTTTTTTTTAATGTTTTTATTTTATTTTTGCGACAGAGAGAGACAGAGCATGAGCAGGGGAGGGACAGAGAGAGAGGGAGACACAGAATCGGAAGCAGGCTCCAGGCTCTGAGCTGTCAGCACAGAGCCCGATGCGGGGCTTGAACCCACAGACTGTGAGATCATGACCTGAGCCGAAGTCGGATGCTTAACCAACTGAGCCACCCAGGCGCCCCTGTCTCTGTCTCTCTCAAAACCAAATAAACATTAAAAATGTTTTTAAAAAATAAAATAAAACAAAATAAAAACAATGCAATTCAGGTCAATCGTTATAATTATAAAGTAAATATTCATTTGAAAATAATCTGACCAGAGGCCACTTTTTCCAGAGCTATTTTCAATTATTTTATTTTTAGTAAAAATTTTAAAATCCCTTTTCAGTAATATAAGTAATGTCCCAACATAAGGCCATAATTGCATTTCCAACAATGAATTGTAGTCATCGGTTTCTGTTTTTCCCTCACTGACTGTGAGCTTCTGAGCACAGAGAACATGCCTCAGTCGACCTTGTAGCTGGATGCCAAGCACTGTGCCTGGGTGTATCTAAGCGAAGGAAGGGAAATTAGCATGCATCAAAAATATTAAGCAACGTCTGCCTTCCTGGGCAAAGAAACTTCATGTTTAGCAATTTAGCAGTTAATATCTCTTAAAATATTGGAACTTTTTCTTTATAAATAGAGTATGACCAGGTTTCAGACAGCCTTGAAAATAAAGCAAATTATTGCATCCACAATCCCACCATGCAAATATAGGAAGGGTTAGCATTTTGATTTAGAAAAAAAATAAAACTAGCAGTTAGAATTAATCTATAATGCACTTAAAAGCATGCATTTTTTTGAAATATCCAGATGTTTTCTTTAATTGACTCTGCTGTGGATACCCCCATATGATGGTGCGCCTGGGTGGCTTAGTTGGTTAAGCGTCCGACTCTTGATATTGGCCCAGGTTATGATCTCATGGTCATGATCTCATGGTCTTGAGATCGAGCCCTGCATTGGGTTCCGTGCTGAGTGTGGAGCCCTGCTTGGGATTCTGTCTCTCCCTCTGTCCCCGTCCCTCCCCAACTCGTGCATGCACATTCTCTCTCAAAATAAAATCTAAAAGAATTTTGAAAAATTAATTAATTAAAAAATAAAATGCAAATCATGAATGTGAAAGGAAGATCCACTCAGATCCTTCTGGGTGGGAAAGAGATGATGCTCCCAGCATTTTTGGAATCTAGGATGGAGCTTCTTTATTTGCACAGTTTATGCCAACACAGATCGAGGAAAAGAAGTGTTGTCCCTCCTAAATAACTAAGTCAACTAACCCGGAACGTGAAACATCTCAAATAGAGTTTTTGAGAGCTTCTTGCCTGGGATTTGACATAGCTATGTTCTTACACATGGTAACTGGGTGAACTGTGGTGAACTTGGCAATGGGACATTATTCAGCCTTTAGAAAGAAGGAAATCTTGTCACCTACAACAACATGGATGAACCCTGAGGACATCACGTTAAGTGAAATGAGGCAGTCACGATAGACAAATACTGTGTGATTCCACTTGGGTGAGGTATCCAAAGCAGTCACATTCATAGAAGGAGAAAATCCAAAGGTGGTTGATTGCCAGGGACTGTGGAGATCAGCAAAGTAGAGTCCTGCTTTAATGGATATAGAGTTTCAGATGTGCAACATGAAAATGCTCGTGCGATCCGTTGCACAACAGTGTTGTGAATATACTGAACACTAGCGAACTGCACACTTACAAGTGGTTAAGATGGTAATAAAAAAGACAGAGAGAAAACTGGAATCAGAAAACTAAGCCAGTGGTTTGGAGTCTTCTAATTAAATTTGATATTATTTAGAGGTAAGGGACACTGTTAAATGAATTCAAAGCCCCATTCTCCTAGGATATTACATTATTCTTTGTGAAAAAGGTTTACAACCTTTTTTTTTGCCCCCCTGAAATTCATGAACTGTGACTCTGGGACTAGGAGACCGAGACTCAGGAGGCCTGATCCTTAGTCAACTCAGAGGTTAGCCTGGCTGTGATTCAGGCAGTTGCTTGACCTCCCGGAGCCTCAACTTGGCCTAAGGCCCTGCCATCTTCCCCACTTCTCAGGTCTGTTCCTGCAGGGATAGGGGCACACCGGTTCACAGAGCTGTGCCATCAAATGGGGTACTTGTCAGTATTTACGTTTTATTCAATGTCATTTAAAGCCTATTTTTTTATAACTAAATTACTAACATAATTTACTAATTATTTTACATTACTAAAGCATGGATACATGTATACTAATTTCTAGAGTAAACTGAGCATTTACTTAGCACTTTGCTTATTCAATCTCCTCTGCTGGATTTGGGCCAGAGAGGCTAAGTAACTTTCCCCAAATCACACAGCTCCCAGGTTTCAGACTTGAACTCAACCTTTCTGCCTACAAAGGCCCTGCTCTGAAACCACTAAGCTACACACCGGAGCAGGGTAGAAAACTTGCACAAAACATAGAATTCCCAGAAAATTTACAGAAAATTTTAAGAAGTCGTCACAGAAAGAGGTCTTTTATAAATTCGTCTCTCATTCCATCCGCCCTGCTGAAACCACCAATGTGGCTCTTCTCGACCTATAACCTCCCAAACTCCAATTCTAGCCTCACTCCTCAACAACACAGAGATTTGCAGGTACTGACTTAGTGCAGAACTGAATTCCGTTACTAAAGTGAATTTGTTACAAGTTTTAATCCAGTCTCAGAATTCTTAGTACACGATCAGAGAAAACTTTGCGCCTCAATAGAAACAAATTATTCGGGGGCGCCTGAAAGTGCTAAATGCAAGTGCCTTGAAGAGAAATTATCGAGAATATGCAGACTGTTGCAAGTCATACAAAGAAAACGCATACTGTTTTGTGGTTTGCCAAATGTGATCCTTTTTTAAGGTAGCCACTCATAGATTTGAGCATAAACACACAGCAGTTTGTTGAAATACGTGTATTTATAAGTACATATTCAGTAGGTTGATTTCAGGCCTGCTTGAAGCACTCCATTCCAAGAAGATAAGAAAAACCACAGTGTTCCTGGAAATAGAAAATGTGAATAAAATGATATCAGCTCATAGAAAGATTAGTTTACTTAAAAAAAATTTTTTTAATGTTTATATATTTTTGAGACAGAGAGAGACAGAGCATGAACGGGGGAGGGGCAGAGAGAGAGGGAGACACAGAATCGGAAGCAGGCTCCAAGCTCTGACCCATCAGCCCAGAGCCCGACGCGGGGCTCGAACTCACTGACCGCGAGATCATGACCTGAGCTGAAGTCGGACGCTTAACCAACTGAGCCACCCAGGCGCCCCAAGATTAGTTTACTTTTAAATTTTTTTTTAATGTTTATATATTTTTTGAGAGAGAGACAGCATGAGTGGGGGAGGGGTAGAGAGGGAATCCCAAGCAGGCTCCACACCATCAGCACAGAGCCAGATGCAGGCTCGAACTCACAAACCACGAGATTATGACCTGAGCTGAAATCAAGAGTCAGTCCCTTAACCCACTGAGTGACCCAGGCGCCCCAAAAGATCAGTTTAAATTAATCTATGGCTGGAACTGTGAAAGAGCTGTTAATATTAAAAGAACATTATTTCTGTCCTGATATTCATAGTATTTTTCACTGTCTAAAATACTTGGCTTTCATGGGTTTGCTTCTAAATAAATCATAGTTTAAAATACATTATAAACCTGTAATGGCCTATTAACATACATTAATAGAAACCAAAAGGCAAAACCTCATTCCCGACTAAATACAATTTTTGTCTACACTGCTACCTGCAGCCCATGGGGCTAAAACAGACTAGAGAAAACCAAGCATCCATGCTGAGCACTCTCGGTTCAAATAGAGGCTCGCAGCCCCAAGTGAGCCTCCATTCTGTGCGGTAATTACAGCCTCCGTCATCTCCCAGATGATGATTTCGTATCTTCTCCTCGATGCGCAAACCTCTCATAGCACCTGCCTCGGGTTCACGCTCAGCTGGTGACCTAGACTTTGCTGCCTATTTCACTGAGGAAATAGCAGTCAGGAAAACTTCCCAAGCTGGCGCCCCCACACCTACCCTTACTCCGGCATCACGCTCCTGTACTCAGCCTGATATCTAATGTGTGCTCCTATCCAAGGCCAACCCGTCCACTTAGGCACTAGATCCCAACCCTTTCACCAACATTGCTCCAGTATTCCTCCTGCATCACCTAGTTTTCCCCATTTACGGACTCATTTCTATAAGGATATACACATACTATTTCTGTTCACATCTCAAAAAGGAAATTAAAAATCTCTTAACCACCCTTCCCCCTTCTTGGGGAAGAAAAATTTTACTCTACCCGTTAAGATTCTCCTGGGTGGTATAAGAATATTAAATGAACATGAGACAGATTAACGGGGTCTGGGGGAATTAGTTCCTACGTACAGAGGTGTCATAGATATGGGACCTAAGAAGTGACCGAGACAGGCAGCTTTATACTTCCTAGACAAAGAAACATACATTTACGAAGAATGGACAGGACAAAGAAAACTTCTGTTTGGGAATTGTCAGTTAGTAAGGAATCTAAACAGTATTGGGCCGAGGTAGTAAATTAGCAAAAGTAACAAGGTTTGTTTGTGTAGGCTTCTTCAACCTTGAGTTCCCTGTCTCTCATGATAAGGATGTCTCTCTTCCTCCTGGTGTAGGGAGTGTACCTTTCACATGGGAGATTTACGACCTGCTTTGTAGAGACGGAGGAGGGTCAGACTGTTTTTGTTACACTGGCTGTGTCTTAAATAATCTTAATTTAAAAAAGCATCATGCCATTGTGGCATATTTGGGGGCAACCTGCCCTGGGCTCCCACACTCTCCCGCTGACTTCTCATTCTTTGCTTCCCTTTATTTACAGTAAAGCTCCTCCAGGGTGGTACTGTCTCCGATTCTTCTCTTATTCTTTCTTACCCACTCCAATCAACCTTTGTCCATACTACTCAGTCAAGTCACCAATGTCCTACACTGTCCATACGCTATAGCCAACTGTCAACTGTCCCGCTTGACTTATTGGCTGTCTCTGACACAGACACTCTCTCTTGAGTCCTCCCTTGAAACACGTTTTCCCCTTGGCTTCCAGAACCTCATACTCCCCTAGTTTTCTTCCCGTTTCACTGACTCTTCCTTCTCTGTGTCCTGTGTGAGTTCCTCCTCAGCTTCCTGACCGTCTACACCTAAAGTGTCCCAGGGTTCAATTCTCAGACCTCTTTTCTTCCCTATCTTCACCTTTGACACTGGTGACAGCATCCAGGCCAAACTAATATATCTCCGGCCTGGCCCTCTCCCCTCAACTCCAGACTAGTGTATTCACATCCCCATTCAACATCTCAATTTAGATGTGTATAAGGAATGCCGAACAAGCCCCAAATCGAACACTGGACCTCCACCCCCAAACCTGTTTCTCCTAAATTTTCTCCGTCTCAGTAAACAGCAACTCATCTTTCCTGTTGCTCAGGCCAAAAACCACAGGGCTAGACTTGCCTTCTGTCCTTTTTTCTCACACCCCATCTTCTCTCCACAGCAAATCCTAGCATCTCCACCTTCGAAATAGATCTGGAGTCTGACCACTTCTCACTGCTCAGCTGATGTCACTCTGGTTCAAGCCTCACCTCCTGGATTATTTGATGACCTCTGAATTGGTCTCTCTGCTTCCACTCCTGTTCGACACAGTCCATAATAAGGTGGTGGACGTTTTCTGCTCAAACCCTTCGTGACGGCTCCCAGAGTAAACACCCAAGTCCTTTCCATGGCCCGCCATCTACCTCCCTTTCTTCTCTGACTCGATCTCTTGTGTCCGACTCACTTGTTCACTCTAAGCTAGTCACACTCACCTCTTTATTGTTCTCTCTGCTCGGAGCTGCCTTCCCCCAGATTTCTACATGGGGTTTCCATCACCTCCCTCCAGACTTTGCTCAAATCTCATCTTCTCTGGGAGGCCTTCTCCAGACTACTGCTGGTCCCTTCTGCCCTTTCCAGGTGCTCAGCTGGGTCTGTGTAACAAAAGGCAGACTGACAAGAGACGAGCACACAAATTAGCCTTCAGAAACAAATGACGCCCCCAAACAAGGTTAAGCCGGAGTGTTTTTTTTTTACTCGGGGTTCGATGAAGACCAGTAGGACAAAGGATACCAGCTAAGGGTGGTGAACTGGGGGAACTTACCCACAGCTGTTCGTTTGGATTCCTTGCTGAGTCCTGGTGTCTTCAGAGACAAGGATGTTACTTTCTTCCAGGTAAGGGGAGGGCACCTCTCCCAAGCGGGCTTTATGACCTGCTTTGGGGGTGGGGGGCGGGGGGCGGGGGGGGGTCATAGAGTCCTTCCAGCACCTGCCATTTCACAAATTCCTTCAGCTTACACTATTCCGTATGAGGGAGTGCCATTCTGAGGTGATGTATCTGGAACCCTGTCACTATCCTGTTCAAAATTCCAACCCACAGCCCCTGAATCTTCCCCATCCAACAATCACGTTCCTATTCTAGCTAACATATTATTTTACTTATGTTTTTTAGTTGTCTGCCTCCCCCAATCCCAAATGTCAACTCTATAGGGGCAAGGCTTTTATTATTTTTTTTTAATGCATTATTCACAGCTGTATCTCTAGCACCGAGAACGGGGTCTACCACGGTATTCCTCCTGCATCATCTAGTTTTCCCCATTTACTGACTTATTTCTATAAGCATACAAACATACTATCACTGTTCCCATCTTAAAAGAAAATTAAAAATCTCTTAACCAACTTTCGTCCTTGCTGGGGAAGAAAAATTTACAAAATTTACAAAGTCTACAAAATTAACCATGGGCCACGGTTAATGATGTGGACATATTTTATTATACACTACTATATCCTTGGTGCTCTGGGTGTATTTTCTCATTTAACCATCACATCTATATAGTGGTTATTAACATTTTTTTAGTGTGTTAATGTTTTTTTTAATGTTTTATTTTGGGTAGAGAGAGAAAGACATTTCATGTGTTGATGTTTTTTTTGATGTTTTATTTTGGGGAGAGAGAGAGAGACAGCATGAGTTGGGGTAGGGGCAGAAAGAGAGGCAGGCACAGAATCCGAAGCGGGCTCCAGGCTCTGAGCTCTGAGCTGTCAGCACAGAGCCTGACGCGGGGCTTGAACTCACAAACCGCGAGATCATGACCTGTGCCGAAGTCGGCCCTCAACCGACTGAGCCACGCTGGTGCCCCTATGTAGCAGTTAGTATTGTCGCTATTTTGTAGATGAGAAGATCAAGCCACAAGGAGTTCAGTGACTACCGATGTCATGCAGCCATAAATGACAGAATTAGTTTTCCAACTCAAGTCTGTGTGGGCCTCAGAGTCACTTCATTCACAGTATCGTAGCTCTGGTTTCAATTCACACTGTCAATACACATGCAGTTGCCGTATTCCAAATCCATATCAAGGTTTAAGTGGTCCCCAGGCAGGGCACGAGGGCCCAAGTCAATTATAGTGCGACACCACAGGGAGGGCTTCGCCTAACTCCTTTAGAAGCTGTTGTGAGTCACAAGTTTTCCGTACCATTTCAAACATCTGGATATTTGGAACAATCTGGGTGATCGGTTTACCAAAGCCTTTCTGCAGTTTAGCATCTGCTCCGAGTGGGTTTCGTATTCGTTCCAGACGTCTGCCTTAAGTAAAAAGGGAAGTTGACTCTTCAAGAAAGAAGGAAGGGAGAATAAAATACTTCCGAGAGATATAGGTTATCTGTATAGAATATTTCTGGTAGAATAGATAAGCCAGTGACTATATTGCTTCTGGAAGGAAGAATGAGGGATTAGGAAACCAGAAAGGGAGAGGGACTTCTTGCTTATACCACTTGTACCTTTTCAAGTTCTGTGCCATTAAATACCATCCGAAAATAGGCCGAATAATAACAGCAGGGTGCCCTTTCTGGCCTCCCGCTGAGAGGGCAGCGAAGAGGACACACTGTCATCATCGTGCCCCCAGGCTCTGAGCACCCCGTCAAGGTGACAGTCATTCAAGCTCTCTCCGGGCCTCGGCTTCACCATCTGCAAGGTGACCATCATAATTAAAGTTTGCCTTGCTTTACTAGCGGGGTCTGTTGTGAGATTCCAAGTGTAAAACCTTATACATGTGTAAGTGATCACGGCTGTTTAGGAAAAGTGTGGTGGAGAAGAACGCAAGCCAGCTCACTGAGCTACGGAACACGGAATGGGGCCAGAATAGCAACAGTAACTGTCTCCATAGATAAGTTCTTGGAAGTGGGAAAATCTGTAGAAAAGCTGTTGTGTGGTCTCAAACAGTGTTATGTTAAATTCAAAGAGTAAAACGAGATTATCATTTGCACGGTGCCGGCTCTAGTCCCTGGTCTTGGAATTAGGCCAGTTTGGGTCATCCTCCCTCGAGACCTCACAAGGGCTTTTCACCCTCACGGTACACAGACTAGCTGGACTTCAGAGAACCAGAGCGGTTGAAACCTCATTTATAGAAATAAACAACGGCAAACTTTCAGTTATAGGACATACTAGCCTGAATTGTAAATATCTAGATGCAGCCTTGCCTTGAGACACAATAACGATTGTAGTAGAAGTCATGGAAAAATGCAAGATAACTTGCTTTATGGCTACTGATAAGAGAATAAAAACAATGTGTAATGGATGCAGTTTTGAGCCACGCTGTGGGTCGTCAATGAAGTGAAGGGAAAATGGCATTTCTCAAGAAAAGGCTGCTAGGTTGTTTTATAGGCCGATTTACCTAAATAGCACGGTATTGATTTTTAATTGTTTTAAGTTTACTTATTTGAGAAAGAGAGCACGAGCACATGAGAGCGAGCAGGGGAGGGGCAGAAAGAAAGGGAGAGAGAGAGAGAGAGAGAGAGAGAGAGAGAGAGAGAGAGAAGCCCCAGCAGGCTCTGCACTGACCGTGCAGACATGGAACTCGAACTCATGAACCGTGAGAGCATGACCTGAGCCAAAATCAAGAGTCGGACACCTAACTGACTGAGCCACCTAGACGCCTCTAACTAGCATAGTATTTAAAAAACTAACACAAACTAAGTGCACAGGGCACATATTTCTGGACTGTTTTGGAGCCCATTACTCTTGTTCATTAGTTATCTTATGCCATGGAGAAACGCTCTATCCTAAAGTGCTTAATACACCGATAAAAGGCTCCCGGTTCGGGGAAAAACTTTTTTAGAGCTTCATGTCCTTCTTCTTCTTCTTTTCCGATTCGTTTCCTCCTTCTCTTTCATCTTGGTACCTGTAGGGAAGGGAATATTCCTCGGCCTTCAGATCACAGACAACAAAGCACTACGTGTATCTAACCAATCTAAAGACCGCTCTCCAGGTCCCTGCCGGTTTCCCGGCGGAACAGCAGAGGAGAAATCGGCAGGTCCTTGTGGGTCGGCCACTGTCTGAGCTTACTGGAGGCCTGTAGTTCTCCACAGTTCTGGGATGGGCTCTTCCACGCACAGGGCGGCGGGAGGGTGAAAGGAGAGGATTTGGAGGCGTTATGTCAACTAATGCAGCACACGAATGTGCATCACAAATCCATTTGAAGAGGGAACCGTCTGCTTCTTATCATCCCCTCCTGTTCTCTTTTCTCACTTCCCCTTCCTCTCCCCTCTTTCTGTCCTTCCCCACTCTGCCTTTTCGGCGGGGCGCAAGCTACAAGGCAGGAAGAACCGAGGGTCTGAGTTGTGAAAACAAAACAAAGTTTAAGAGTCAGTAAATACAAGCTACACCCAGATTACTGAGAAAAGTGAAATAAAAACCAGCTCAGAGCCAAATTCCGGGAAGATGCTGTATGTTGGACTGACTTCGCGTTTTCACATTTGTTGCCTTGAAGCTTTGGTCATTAGTCTTCCGGTTCCTAATACAAAAAAGTAAATGCTGACTCGTGTCATTGGCCTCAGATACCACCGGAAATGGCATCTTCTCCCCAGCCGCTGGCTCAAAAGCATAGAAGCACCCAGGGGTGAACTTATCTGCCTTCCAGCCCAGGCCTGGCCTTCTGATCTACAGCCGAGAAAGGAGCCCGTCTAGGGAAGAGATCTCGGATCAACTGAGAGGTACATTTTCAAATCACCAGTTACTGTAATGAGTAAGTACTTTCCAGTTTTCCCATTTTATTTTAAGCATTAATTAGGATCCTCATTTCTTGGGCACTTACTGTAGAGAGGAATCACCGTCCTAACCCCCTTCACCCTACCCCCACTTAACTGGACAGCCCTGAAGAGACAACTGTTTATTTTGTAATAAGAAAGATTTATGATCGATACACTACCCTATCTCTAAAAACGTACAGTAAAAAGAGACAGCCAGTTGTGAACAGGAGAAAGGATGTGAAGCATCGGCTGTCTGTGCAATCTTGTATGTTGTGGTTGACCACAAAGGCTTGGCATCAGTTTTGACTCCCAGCTCTGCTTTTTATAAAATAGACGACCTTGGGCAGACGACTTCATCTTCCAAACTTAATTTTTGAATGTGTAAAATGGAGGAAAATAAAATACCAATGTCACAGATAACCAGGTAAAACACTTAGGATACTGGTGGAGTGGACACCAAATGTTACTGAATAACAAGTGAAATTAGCATTTCTCAGTAATAAATTAAGTCCTTCATTTGACTGGAAAGCTCTCTTAACGAGGAACATCCCAACCCTTGAACATGCAGACGTGGCTTGAGTATAACGACAACGAACATGTGCAAAGTTTCCAGAGCATTGCATCTGATTTCCACAGTTAACCCTGGTGAGTGCAGAGCCGTTGACATGATTTTGTCACTGAGGGATAGAGAAGCCAAAAGCCCGGCTGAACCCGGCAGCAGGAAGGGAAGCTCACGGGTCCAAACTCGGAGCTGAAGGGAGGAAAACAGGGCTTGAAAAAAGCCAGTGTCAGAGTGAGTTTGCCCGTTCCATTCTCCAGGCGAGCTTCTCTCCTCTTGGACCTTGTCTCTCTTCTGGTTCCAAGCCCTGCAGCTTAAAACTGGCAAAGTCCTTGGTCCCACTGCTGCCAACACACGGAGCGGTGGGAACGCAGGTCTTCCAGATCCGTCTATAGCACAGTGTAGCTAGGGAGCAAAGGCGGATGAGAGACTGACTCTTAGAATCCCATTTAATTCAGCACCTTTTTTTCCCATAGAAACACTATTGCACTTAGGAATCAGACACCACATTGTTAATCATAACAGCAATAATAAAAGAATATCCAACTTAAAAGCTCTTTACAGGGCCCTGGGGTGGCTCAGTCGGTTAACCATCTAACTCTTGCTTTCAGCTCAGGTCATGATCTCATGGTTTGTAAGATCAAACGCTGCAATGGGAGCCTGCTTGGGATTCTCTCTCTCTCTCTCTCTCTCTCTCTCTCTGCCCCTTCTTCACTTGGTCTCTATCTCTCTCTCAAAGGACAAAAAAAAAATTAAAAGCTCTTTCCTGTGATCTCCTTAGAGGAGCACTGGAGGCCACTTCTCCCATCTGAATGCTGAAAACACAGGAGATGAAGTGAGCTCAGAGGTGGGAAACCCCAGCCTGCTGACTCAGCCTAACGTTCACATCACTGCTTAAAATGGCTCTTGTGGCCATTCCTGGAGACAGAACTTTCAGAATCCAAGCTGCTCATCTGTTGAAAGCAACTTAGCCTTTATTGGCTCCCCATCACCCTTCCTTTCCAACCATGGGAAATTTTTATTCAAATACTGGTTAGAATCTGGAGTAGTCAGCATAAGTATAAAGAATTTCTAAGTACAAACAGAGCTTAGCACAGCACTGAGTTTTCCACTGACCCATTAGGAGGAGGAATTAACTATCAGTGAATGAAAGCTGAACTGAGTTAACTTCATCCCTGCTGTTTCCTCATGGAAAAATTTTTTTTTATTTTTTTTTTTAAATTTTTTTTTTTTCAACGTTTATTTATTTTTGGGACAGAGAGAGACAGAGCATGAACGGGGGAGGGGCAGAGAGAGAGGGAGACACAGAATCGGAAACAGGCTCCAGACTCTGAGCCATCAGCCCAGAGCCTGACGCGGGGCTCGAACTCACGGACCGCGAGATCGTGACCTGGCTGAAGGCGGACGCTTAACCGACTGCGCCACCCAGGCGCCCCTCCTCATGGAAAAATTTAAAGCTGTGTACAAAACATGGCTTTGATTTGTTTTTCAACAGAGAATAAATAGGAAAACGGTATGCAAATATTATTTTTCTAGATAAGACTATTTTTTCCTCTTAATTTCAACAAATATTTATAGCTGGGGTTAAAAGCTCAGGTTTTGGAGCCATAATTCCTCTTAAAGAAACAAAACAATATCTTTGGCTTATCTAATCAATCAGAAGATTCATTGGCAATGACAGACTAGTTATGCCTTTTCCTAGCTGCACCATCTTGGGTGATTTACATAACCTCTCCAAGCCTCAGTTTCCTTATTCATAGAGTGAAGATAGTAATAGTCCTTACCTCATGAGTGGGCCCGGCAGGCAGTAACTGCTCAATGAATGCTAACCATTATGCAGAGGGGTAGGTAGAACGGTGGGGTGAGACCCAGCCTCCAGGACTAGGATATACTGGGGTAGTTAATTATAGTACAAAATAGAACCAAGGTCTAAGTCAGGGCATCTATCAGAAGGAGGAGGGACTTTCCTGTCTGGGGAAAAAAGGGAGGCTTTCAGACAGAACTTCATTTGAAACTGGATCTTAAGGCAGAAACAGAATTTCAGTAGAAGGGGTGCCTGGGAGGCTCGGTGGTTTAAGATTCTGACTTCAGCTCAGGTCATGACCTCAAGGTTCCTGGGTTCGAGCCCCACATAGGGCTCTGTGCTGACAGTTCAGAGCCTGGAGCCTGCTTTGTATCCTATGTCTCCCTCACTCTCTCTCTCTGCCCCTCCCCCTCTTGTGCTCTGTCTCTCTTTCGCTCAAAAATAAATAATAACAAACATTAAAAAATTAAAAAAAAAAATTTCAATAGAGGAGGGGGTTAGGGAGCACTGATGCTGAGCCACAGAGCAAACACGAAGAGGTGAGAAAAAGCTCAGAGTATACACAGGCTCTAAAATTCATCCACAGGCATTGGGGAGCGGCACAGAAGGAAGGATCCTATCTTGGGTTAAAAAACAAAGTTTATAAATACAACATGTTGGGCTTATGCTAGCATATCAAATGAAAGTGAAGATACAAAATTCAAAAGCCTAGATGATCACATTTTATGTGAGAACACGGAAACTAAAAACCATGCCATTTTAGAAGTCTTCAAAAGTAAAAAGACACACTTTCTTTATTTCTTATGTTTATTCATTTTTGAGGAGAGAGAGAGGGAGGGAGGGAGGGAGGGGCAGAGAGAGAGGGGGGACAGAGGATCTGAAGGGCAGACAGCAGTGGGCCAGATGTGGGGCTCGAACTCACAAACCATGAGATCATGGCCTGAGCTGAAGTTGGACGCTCAACCAACTGAGCCACCCAGGCGCCCCAAAGACACACTTTCTTAAGAATTAAGAATAATTTACGGAAAGCACAAGAGGTAATCATAAAATCTAAAACAGAGGTGAACTCGATCGCTGTGCTCAGCTTCCCAAAATATATTGCAACACCCTTCTCCCTAAAGCATATCCTCAAGAATCCCATCTTATTTCTTTTTCTTTTTTTTTTTTTTTCAACGTTTTATTTATTTTTGGGACAGAGAGAGACAGAGCATGAACGGGGGAGGGGCAGAGAGAGAGGGAGACACAGAATCGGAAACAGGCTGCAGGCTCTGAGCCATCAGCCCAGAGCCTGACGCGGGGCTCGAACTCACGGATCGCGAGATCGTGACCTGGCTGAAGTCGGACGCTTAACCGACTGCGCCACCCAGGCGCCCCCCATCTTATTTTTTAATGCCAGGAAATAGTTGAACGGTTCTCCATTCAGGCTCTCATTCAAGGATTTTGAGGTTTCAGGAAGAGGGGAGACAGCCATACTCAGAGGCAGAGGTGATTTCCACCTGGTTATCCCCAACCAATGTGGCAAGCCTCAATGATACATCAGCTCTCTGAAAATGCACAGCAAGAATATGCTGCCATCATTCCCACAGAGGATCTGATATTTACCTTTAGGAAGATTGTCCAAAGGTCACAAGAGAATTATCTTAGGAATTCAGCCATGGTTTGATGGTAGGATAAATTGGCGTCTAGAGAATTTGAAAGTGATAAGAGGCCCACACAGAAGGTTACTTGTTGCCCCCTCCCCTTCCCCACCCCCTGGGAACTTCATTCCACTCACCTGAATGCGTCTGGAACTCAGGAGACAAGTTTGGGCTGGCTTAATTTATTGAGCACTTAAAAACGCGGTGGGCCTCACGCTAGTGACTTCGTTCATTTAACCCTCACTTCTAAAGAGATTCGTGGTATTATTCTCGTTTTGCTGATGAGGGTTCTGGAGTGCAAAAAAATGACTTAAAGGGCCCTGGGTCTCAGAGGCTCGTAAGCGGTGGAACCGGATATAAACCCAGGGAGCTGATTCCGAGCCCCCCTCTGAGCCACTGGGCTTTGCCGCAATTCAGGAGGCATCTGCATACAAATGGTGATTGATAAGGAGACTTGGATAATTTGTTTCCATCCGAAGTGGGACTTTTTCTGGTGGGGGGAAGGGTGCTGTGAATAATTGCGCTGGAAAAGCAGGGGGCAAACCTGAACAGTTTGGGGCAAACAGAAATGTGAGAGTGGAGGGATTTACCCAGGGAAAGAGTGTTGAAGAAAAGAAGAAAGGAGCCCATTAGTAGGTCTTGAGAAAGACCAACAGTAGAGGAGTTGCCCGAGAAAGAGAAACCCACACCGGATCCTGGGGGAGGTGAGCCGGGATACTGGAGTGTCAGCCTGGGGCAGTTTTCCTCAGCGAGTCACCTGGGATGCCCCCAAGACCCCAGGAGCTGGGAATGCTTTGGGTGATAAGGCCCACGAGGTGGCCTTTAACAGGAGCGGCCGGGAAATCACTGGTGATTTACTGACCAACATTTCTTGGGTTTGGTGGAGTTGGAAGGCAAATGAAAGTAACAGGAGTGAGTGGGAGGTGAGGCCCCAGCCACAGCCCGTGCAAATAACCCGTTTCCAAAGTGGCCTTGGAGGGGAAGCAAAAGATAGGACTGTCCTGGAGGTGGAGTCAAAGAAGTTTCCTTTCTTTTTGAAAGCAAGAAACCAGAATGCGTTTAGTGCTTAAGGGAAGGAACCAGCCACAGGAGGGAAGAAAAAGTAGAATGCGTAATGACCCCCTCTCCAGGGGCGTGGAGCAAAGTTCCTGAGCCGCCAGAGCTGAGAAATTACCTTTACACCTGAGCAGGTACAGCTGTGCCTCTGCGGGAGGAAGGGGGCACCGTGGGCTGGAGGGCTTGATGCAGGGGAACGGGAGCGAGGTGCCGTCTGCGGGCTCGGGTTTTCTCTGCCGTCCCAGCGGGGAGGGGTTGTTGTGCGCGCCAGGCGCTGTACTAGGCCCTTGACAAACAGTGACGTGATCTCTTTTCGTCTTCACGGCGGATCGGTGATCGGTAGGCGATCTACCTCACTTTACCTCCAGAGGAGACGGTGGCTCAGAACGGTAGGCAGTCAGCCCAAGCGCACACGGCTGCTTGGGGCCAGAGTCCACGCCTGACTTGAGTGTCTCCAGGGAAGGGAAAGCCGGCTGCCTGTCTTTCCGTTATCTTTCGGTCTCAGGGTAATAAGAGGTAGGAAGTTAGCGAATACAGTTTAAATACTGATTGGAGACCGGAATGTGGAAGTTTGTCATAGACTCGGCATGATTGAAATAGTGTGTTTGTTTATAGGGATTGCTTTGATATTTTTACCCTAGGAGATCCTTTCGTAAAACAGGAGTTGTTTCTTTTTCTTTTCTTTCTTTTTTTTTTTTATGGAGCTATTGAATAAGAGCTCCATAGTTTGTTTCGTTTTGATAGAAGTCACCTGCATATCAGGTATTATGAAGCGACCCTTCATTTGTAAAGGATGCTACCAGCATTTCGTTCTAAAATCCATAAGAAAATTTTATATTAGACTGTTCCCACAGGGAAAATACGCTGCCTGGCGGATTTTTACACTTGGCCATTTTTACACTCTAAAAGTGTGTGAAATTCTTCTGTGGATACTTTATTGCAAAAGAATCCCAAATTTAAGATTGTGGCCCCAGGGGGATGGTGCTGATACACCTTGATTATGTCCGCGGTGAGTCCTGCCTCCACCAGGAAAACCTGCAGCCCACTTCGTTGCCTTCCTTCCTTCTTCCTTCCTTCCTTTCACCGTTCACATTTATTTATTTTTGAGAGACAGAGTGTGAGTGGGGGAGAGGCAAAGAGAGAGGGAGACACAGAATCAGCCTCCAGGCTCCAAGCTGTCAGCACAGAGCCCAACGCGGGGCCCAAACTCACACGGACCCAGAGATCATGACCTGAGCTGAAGTCAGACACTTAACCGACTGAGCCACTCAGCGCTCCACGTGGAGCCCACTTTGAAGATCACTATTCTAGGTTTCAGTTTTCCATTTCCGTCACTTGTGTTTGAGATTTTAGATGTGGTGCATAAGGATTCATTCCCTGAATAGCCAAGTAAGAAATATGGGCCATATACGGATGGGGTAGAGGAACCTTGACAGTAGTTGGGGGATGTGAGTCACTTTGCAGAATGACAACTGTCACAGCCCCCAGATAGACACAGGTGATCTCCAGTTTGTACTGAATTAATTAATGGGCTGCAGAGCTGAGGCCTATTTTAGAGGGGAAGTTACCTGGAGTGGGGGATTAGAATCCCAACTTTCTAGGGGCTGATATTTGCAAAGAATTTGCGTTCTTTACCATAGTAAATTATTTACCGTAATATTTCACAGTATTTTATGTATTTTTTAAAAATTTGCTCTCAGAGGCGCCTGGGTGTCTCAGTCGGCTTCGGCTCAGGTCATGATGTCACGGTTTGTGGAGCCTGCTTCGAATTCTGTGTCTCCCTCTCTCTCTCTGCTCCTCCCCTGCTCATGCTCTCTCTGTCTCCTTCATAAATAAATAAATAAATAAATAAATAAATAAATAAATAAATAAATAAATAAATAAAATTTGCTCTCAGAACCACTTTTAAACATAGTAGGCCGGCATTATTTTCCCCTTTTTTGTGTTATATGGAAAAGAGTGTGTGTTAACGGACTTGCCCCAGATCAAAAGAGCAGTCTCTTGAGAATCAGCAATCCTCAGGCCATTCATTAAGCTTTCCCAAAGAGAAGTTTGAATTGTTTGTTTTTCTTCTTAGAAAACTTACTGTGACACGCAATTTAATTTTTGACAAGTTTAAATCCCGCTTAGAAAATTCAGCAAATGCCAAGACACAGCGGTAAATTCGTGAAAAATAATAATCTTATTTGTACTATCTGTTCCGTTTAAATAGATGTAAGGGGCTTGGAAAGTTCCACACATTGATTTGATTACGAAAAATGCAGGTAGAAGAAAATGAACTATTTATATTCCCAACATAATGTTGTATTAAGATGGTTAGTGTTATGCAAGAAAGTTTTTAACTAGTTGCAAGTACTTCCTATAACTAATCAAAACAACATCCTAATTGTTAGTGTTTACCTCTGATTTAAGGCTTCTCTGCAGGGTCTCTAGAGCAACTGACCTATATCTGTGTCTGCCTTCCTGTAACTAAAGATCAATAAGAAAAGAAATTAACCTAAGTTCTACAACACGTTGATGAATGAAAAACAAATGTTATGTGTTTGGCTCGTGATAGTTATACAAGCAATAGTCAGTGATTTATAAGTCATGGTGCTTATGAAAGTATTAAAAAATTAATTACCCCCAAACAGAAATCTAAGCAAAATACTTGAAAGTAATTTATTGTAGTAGTAGCCATTATTAATGCATATTTCTGTAAGAGTGTTAGTCAACGTCCAAATAGAAAGCATGGAATTAGGGGCGCCTGGGTGGCTCAGTCAGTTAAGCGTCCGACTTCGGCTCAGGTCATGATCTCACGGTTCGGGTTCGGGAGTTGGAGCCTGCGTCAGGCTCTGTGCTGACAGCTCGGAGCCTGGAGCCTGCTTCAGATTCAGTGTCCCCTCTCTCTCTGCCCCTCCCCCATTCATTCTCTCTCTCACTCTCTCCCTCTCTGTCTCAAAAATAAACATTCAAAAAATTTAAAAAAAGAAAGCATGGCACTAACTTATGATTTGAGGAATCATCATCAAACTCTTTAAAAAAAAAAGTTTTAATTTGACGTTGGAATCACACCTTGCAAGGATCACCCAAATACCTCCTATCCCCCTCCTGTCTCTTCCATCTGGCTTTGGCGCTTCATTTACGTATATCCACTGTAGCCACTGGCACCTTCTACAATACTTGCCTTTCTGAGTCCATTTCCTTTCCGCTCCTCTTGAGAGAAGAGACCGCCTTTTTATACCTAGTCCTTCCATCTAGCACAATAGCTGGTTCTCAGTGACCTTTACTGAATGAATGAATGAGTGAATGAATCACTCTATCTATAAAACAGCTACCAAAACTAATAAGGGAGTTGAGCACATTTGAAGCACATTTTTAGCCTAGGCCAAAAAGCCCCAAAATCTGTTTTCAACTCCCTTTTTTGTTTCATTTTTTTTTTATAAATAAAAACTTTGAAATTGGAACGTACCAGCCTTTTTTTTTTTTTAGAACAGAGAAAATTTAACTCTCAAGTTTTCTTCCTTCACTACCTCCACCCCCCAGAAGTCACTTTTGTTTTTGTTAGGTTTTGTTTTTAATGCTTGGTATCTTAGTTTAAATGATTCTTTCCCAGGGCGAGAATCCGAAGGGTGTCTGATTTGCTACTCCTGTTACAGGGGTGGTGCTCTTGATCAAGAATTTCATGAATTTCCTTTCAGTTTAGTTTCTGACTGGAGTGCTCTTTCCCAGTCATTTTCTCCCCCCCTTCTTTTCCACAGTCTGATCTGCTCACAGGCTCCATTTGCGGAAGGATGATGAGAAATTCCCAGGGAGACGTTTTGCCCAGTGTTGACGCTGAACCCTTGTAGCTGCATTTGGGTGGGTTAAGTTCACTGGTGGGGACAGAGAGCAGCCAGAATTCCTCAAACACTGTGAGAGGCCTGGGAGTCTGCAGAATTTTGTTTTGGTTGTTCTGAAATCCAGGTCACTTAAATTTTTGCATGTCTTTTGGTTGAGGTCAAGGGATGGGATGAAATATGTATACTCTCACTCACAGCCCCCCAGCCCCTGAGTACGCACAAACCACCTTTCTCCGGGCTCGCAGAGGAAATAGTTGCCTGCCTTTGCATAAAGACCTACCAAGGCACTCTTCTCTCCTGTCTTCAAATATCTCCGGGACATGGGCCAAGATCTTGTATTCGCACCAGCCCGCAGGGCATTCTGTTGTAAAGGATGCAGGGCATTCTGTTGTAAAGGATGTCTCCTACTGAGAGACCAGAGACCGACCGACTTTGGCGTTCATGGCTTTACATTTTAGCTCCATCAGATCACATAGGAATATCCTTCCCTGTAAAACAGAACTAATAAAAATTATCTCATAAATGGGATTACATTTGTAAAGCTACTGGCATCCAGTAGCCACTCAACAAACACAGATTTTTGCTTTTCTTCAAAATCTTTCACTTAGGTCACATCATTTGCTCTTCACAGAACCCTGCTGGGCAAACGGCACACGTTCTGTAAGCACCCCCCACCCTTTTCATAGATGATTAACCTGGTGTTTGGAAACTTGCTCAGTAATAATAATAACAACGAACTCTTATCCATGCTTGCTACATGTCAGGCATTGTTCTAACCATTTTACATTTAGTCCTCACAAGTCTATGAAGTGAGCGCTAAAAGTCCCATTTCACAGATGAGGACCATTAAGACAGTGAAAGGCTACGTCATTGCCCAAGGACAAAGAGCTGGCAAATAGAATAGTTGAGATTCAAATCCAAGTAGTGTTGGTCCGAAAGAAGTGCTCTTCACCAGTATACTTCAGTGCCCCTCTTTCCCACGGTTTTTAACTAGTAGATTGGATTCCCATCTGTGAGTCCCAAGTCTAGAGCACACTTCAGACTCAGAGGAGGAATGCATTAGGTCCAGTAAACAAAATACCCTCCTGGAGACAGCACCAGGTTATCTGATCTGCCAGCCGGGACTAGGCACACAGTAGGACCAGAGAGCCAGCCCAGGGAAGGTGCACACAGCCGAGCAGCATGAGAAGCTGAGACGCCCCGGGAGGAGATTTCCCTCTTCACTTTGCCCTTTAGAGACTGGGGTCTAGGGCAAAGGAGGACTATTTGTTTACAGAGACCCTGAAGGTCCACAGCACCTGTTCATTCAATGGTACTTAGCGCTCTTTGTATTGTACTTAGCCGTGAATATTTCTGAAGGGCTCCTGAAGGGCGTGACCAGGTTTTACTTACTTTTCTACCCTCCATGTGGAGCCCATAGTAGGTACTTTAACAAGTGTGAGCTGGATGAATAAATGGTTGCAAACCAAGGAACATCCCTGAGCCCCAAAGGGATTTGGGGTTTGCTTTATGTTTTATTTTGTTGCACCGCAATGAACTACATCTCATTTTTAAGCTTTTTTTTTTTTCTGATAGCAAAAACATTTACATGAAGATTCTTTGGGGACAAATAAGCCAATATTTTCAACTCTTCTCTTAGGGCAACTCTTTTATATTCTACCCATTTTCATGTTTTTATGTTTGTACATTACCCATTTAAAACCACAAATAGTATGACTTTTAGAAACTGAATGTGTGATTTAATAATAAGCATCCACCCCCACCTATTAAAATGCTTCCTAATGCATAAAAGCCTACAAATATCAAGCCACAATGGATTTTATTGACTTCTGTGTAAGTGTTTGAAGTGGATGCCATGTTCCTCTCCATCTGAGATGTGTTGGTAATATTGGACTGTGTTTCTTCCTTGTAATCATTAATGGGCATGGTTGTAAATGGCAGCTTTAAAATAAACGTAAACTGGGGCGCCTGGGTGGCTCAGTCGGTTAAGCGTCCGACTTCGGCTTAGGTCACGATCTCGCGGTCCGCGGGTTCGAGCCCCGCGTCGGGCTCTGGGCTGATGGCTCGGAGCCTGGAGCCTGCTTCCGATTCTGTGTTTCCCTCTCTCTCTGCCCCTCCCCCATTCATGCTGTGTCTCTCTCTGTCTGAAAAATAAATAAACGTTAAAAGAAAAAAAAAAACGGGGCGCCTGGGTGGCGCAGTCGGTTAAGCGTCCGACTTCAGCCAGGTCACCATCTCGCGGTCCGTGAGTTCGAGCCCCACGTCAGGCTCTGGGCTGATGGCTCGGAGCCTGGAGCCTGTTTCCGATTCTGTGTCTCCCTCTCTCTCTGCCCCTCCCCCGTTCATGCTCTGTCTCTCTCTGTCCCAAAAATAAAATAAAACGTTGAAAAAAAAAATTAAAAAAAAAACAAAACAAAACGTAAACTGAAGTTTTGAAGATGAGTTTCACAACTCTTAACATTTTATTCAGTGTGCTGAGGAGGAAAAACTTTTCTTCTACCCTCTTAGGTTCAGTATCTGGGGCCCTGTGAATTAAACAGAGACAGGTTAAAAGGAGAAAAAGCACACCATTTTTGTTAATATTTATGTGCGCAAGAGTTCACCAAAAAGAAATGAAACTCAAAGAAGTAGATTCGGGCGCTTACATATTATTTTAACAAAGGCATGGGGCGCCTGGGTGGCGCAGTCGGTTAAGCATCCGACTTCAGCCAGGTCACGATCTCGCGGTCTGTGAGTTTGAGCCCCGCGTCGGGCTCTGGGCTGACAGCTCAGAGCCTGGAGCCTGTTTCCGATTCTGTGTCTCCCTCTCTCTCTGCCCCTCCCCCGTTCATGCTCTGTCTCTCTCTGTCCCAAAAATAAATACACGTTGAAAAAAAAAAAAACAAACAAACAAAGGCAAAGGGGCTTGGGCTTCATGGGATGATGAATTGTGGGGAAGAACTCAGAAATATATAGGGGGACTAATGGAAAATCGGGGCTATTTTAGTAAAGTCTCTTTATGCAAACTCATCTTGGTGTTGACAACTCCCTGTCTTCTTCCTTGACTCTTCTCTCCCTGGTGGGGGAAGGATCACCTGCGCCAAAGGGAAATTTGTACACTGCTTTTAAGCAAATAAGGGAAGTTCTGAGAACACTTCCTATGTCTGTTGATTCTTAGTTGCTTTCAGCTCAAAATAATCCTTACACCAAAATGGCATCTTTGGGGATGGTGTATTCTGATCTGCTTCCTATGGAAAGTAAAGAATATTACAGCTGAAACGTGTGAATTATTCCCAATGTTACTGCCTTTTTCACAAGTCCTTTCGCAAAACAAAAACAAAAACAAAAAAACCACACACACACACACACACACACACACACATGCAAACAAAAATCCAGCAGCTTCCTTGTTAAGGAAATCTGTTTTCATATGTTTTCTGACCTGGCACCTGTACTTTTCTGTTGTTTGTGGCATTTCCATGAGTTCTTTTTAAATTATTAAAAGTAAGGTACAATTATATAAAGTCTATTTACAAAAAAGGGGAGAAGGCAAGTCATCCATAGCCGGACCTTTTCTATTACGAACTATGCTTTTGCATACTTTCTTTCAGTGTTATCTACGTGCTATAGTTGGAGTGAGGCAGGGCATGGAACATATCACCACAGGCTCTGTGCTATTGCTCGCTCACGGTGGTCATTACTGAGCAGCTGCAGGGTTGACCTCACCACTCTTCAGTCCTCAGACACCTGAGCTGCCTGCCCAGGGGCAGTCTGACTTCTAGCCAGGGGAGGAGGGCCTGTGGGGTTGGCCGCTTCTGGCCCGGTGGAACTTGGGCCTCCAAGAGCCGCTGCAGAGGCTCTCAGGTTAAGGTGAAGTATGGCCAATGGGCTTATAGCTCCGGGCTCCCTTCTTGCTCTCTTCCCACTGCCGGGCTGAGGGGAGTGGACTTCCCAGGCCAACCCTCCATCCCCTTGCCTGAGCCTTGCCACACCAGGGCCCTCCCAGGGTGGGTCCCTCCCAGCCACTCTCTCCTTCTGTCCTAGCAACCTGAAGACCTCCCGGGTGGAGAGGAAAGACCTAGGCGGTGCACCATGGCCGTCATGGCCCACCTGCTGGCCGCCGATGTGCAGCAGCTGCTCCACAACAAGTTCGTGGTCATCCTGGGAGACTCTGTCCAAAGGGCCGTGTACAAGGACCTGGTGCTCCTGCTGCAGAAGGACCTCCTGCTCACTCCCACCCAGCTCAAGGCCAAGGGGGAGGAGAGCTTTGAACGGGACAAGCTGGTGGACGGAGGCCAGCGGGGCCCCATGCACAACGGCACCCAGTACCGGGAGGTCCGCCAGTTCTGCTCCGACCACCACCTGGTGCGCTTCTACTTCCTGACGCGCGTGTACTCCAGCTACCTCGAGGCCATTCTGCAAGAGCTGCAGTCCAGCCAGCACGGCCCCCCGGACGTGATCATCATGAACTCCTGCCTCTGGGACCTCTCCAGGTACGGTCCGGACTCCTGGAAGAGCTACCTGGAGAACCTGGAGAGCCTGTTCGAGCGCCTGGGCCAGGTTCTGCCCGAGTCGTGCCTCCTGGTGTGGAACACAGCCATGCCCGTGGGCAAGAAGATCACCGCGGGCTTCCTCCCGCCGGAGCACCGGCCTGAGGATTCCTCCCTGAGAGACAGAGTCATCGCGGCCAACTTCCACAGCTCTGTGGAAGCGAAGAAACACGGCTTCGATGTGCTGGACTTGCACTTCCACTTCCGCCACGCGGGGCGCCACCTGCAGCGGGACGGAGTGCACTGGGACGAGCTCGCGCACCGCCACCTCTCCCAGCTGCTGCTGGCCCACGTGGCCGACGCCTGGGGCGTGGATCTGCCCCGGCGGTACCCGGTGCGCCCCTGGATCCGGGATGGCCCCGCGAGGACCGGACCCGGCCCGGGAGTTGAGCGGCAGCCCCAGGCCAGCCCAGATCAACCGTCCATGCCTCCTGCCGGGTACCGCCCCCTGCTCCCACTTCCCCATCTACCCCCGCCCCCGCCTCCCCTCCTGCCCTTGCCCCCACATCCTCGCCCTTTTCCCTTTCACCCTGTGATGACCAGATTCCAGTTCGGTCCCCGAGATCACTTTTCTGCCTCAGACCATCCTTTCCAGTCCGATCAGTTCTCCTCAAACCATTTCCATTCAGATGTCCCCTCACCTACCCAGACAGGATTTTCCTTTGAAGATGATCCCCAGCCACCCAGGCCCCCTTTCCCCACACCCTACCTGCAGCGGGCCCCTGTGGTTCATAGGGGGTTTCCCCGGCGTCTACCTCGTGGCCCCTATGTGCCCTGGGGTCGGCGGCCCAGATCTTCCAAGAGACAGGCCCCATCCCACCCACAGCCAAGGCCTCAATAAACTGACTTGGGGGCCTTACTCCTCATGGTGGACATGGACTGGGCAGATCATCTGACTCTCCTGAAACAGCCTGACCTTGTTAACAGAAGCCTTTGCTCCCTGCTTGGACTTCTTTTTGGTCATTGCTGTTACTAATAATGGCCTAGAAGAGCCCTTCAACCATTTTTGTTGGCTGTGGCCTTTTCCTCCAATCGCTGGCGGTGACCAAGCATTATTCCTGCCTCTCCACTCCCTGTCCTCTTTGTCTTTTTGTAAACCTAAAATTGAAATAAAGAAGTAGTTTCACAAAAGTAGTTGTAGATTTTGCGTGTGTCTGTATGTAATGGTGCCTCCCCTTTCCATTAAATAATTAGCTTAAAAAGCAAGGACGGTATCTGTTGACTTGAGTGTTTATGGCATCTACTTGACAAACTATTCAAAGTGGAATTTGTCTAAAATCATTCTGAGGCTTTCCATAAAATACACCTGATTCCTTACGAATAAGCAGAAGAACTTTAATTTTTTGTGGTCTTTTCCAGAGATTCTCAAAGACTCATTGAATTTTAAAACTGGGAAGAGTGGGGGCGCCTGGGTGGCTCAGTCGGTTAAGCGGCCGACCGGCTCAGGTCATGATCTGGCAGTCCATGAGTTCGAGCCCTGTGTGGGGCTCTGTGCTGACAGCTCAGAGCCTGGAGCCTGTTTCAGATTCTGTCTCCCTCTCTCTGATCCTCCCCTGTTCATGCTCTGTCTCTCTCTGTCTCAAAAATAAATAAACGTTAAAAAAAATTTTTTTTAAATAAAAAATAAAACTGGGAAGACTGAATATATAATATTTAACGCAAACAAGGTAACTGCAGCTAAGCATGGTGAGTAACTTGTTCTAGGTCATGCAAGAGCCCTCATCCACCAGTCTTTCCTACTTTATGGTATAACTTTCAAACCACAGGACTAATTTATTTATACCAACTAATACCAAACCAAGAAGGACAGGTTACCAAACATGGTCCTTCTATGAAAATGATGGTGAAAACCCCTCATAGCTCCATAACTCCAGAAGTTTATTGGTTAGGTGTGCAATGAATTACATACGTACACTAGAGTGGATGGCATGCTTGTGACTATGATTTTTTGGACAGTCTTGAGTTCGCGACTTGAGAAAATTAGAAAAAAGTAAGTTGCATTCAATGGCGATGTCTATCGCCATCATATAATAAAACTACCAGTGGGAAGGGAACACGCAGGACACGACTTGGACAGATGGCCATGGCCAGCTCTTCTCTGTTTTGTGGGAATGTTAACATCACCAAGACTTTATGTTCTAGGCCCTTTATCACCCCAGACTAGTGAAGTGTTAGCACTTAGATAAAATAGCCCAAACAGGTCATGACTAACATTGAATGATAGATTATTTCATTGGGTTGATTTGACTGGTTTATGAGCCCTCCCCTGGACCATTCCTGAACTTGACAAGTTCAAGTGTCAGAAAATGTTATCCCTCAAAAAATGAAATTTGTGAAATCACACATACACACAAAAATAGATGAGATCAGCTCTCTATAGAAGAAATACACAGCAGCTTTTAATCTACTAAAAAACCATGAAATTTGTGGGGAATAAGACCTTCGTCTTACTTACTTTGTGTCTTAAATCCCAGCGCAAATGTATAGCACTTAGTAAGTACTGAATACTGTTTCTTAAATAAATTAGTGAATGAATACGGGGTGTATAAGTCTTCCTGGTGAAACTCACCCAAGTCTCTGACATCTAATCACCATAGCACATCTGAAGGAATATTGCTGAAACAAACACGATGACGACATTCCAGGACTCTAGAAAGGTGGAGTCTACATGTCAGAATTTGCCAGAACATACCAGCAAACTCAGGACAGAGAGTACCTGTCCAACCAGTGTAAATGTGCTAATCCCAAGGAGGAGATTAATGCACCGGGCTGTAAGATTTGGTGAAATTAGCCATCGATACGAGTCAGTTGCCTTCTTCTGGCTTCACATTCCCCAAGCAAGACAAAGCAGTGCTTAGTGATTTGAGTAAGCTCACTCATTTAGTATGTATGTTTCCATGGATAAACAAATCAGTGGTGTGGTTTATATCTCTTAGGAGTCAGGCCAGTGTGTACTATTCCTCTTTAATCTGATCATACCTGACGAGGCAAGGGGAATGAGTTCTCACATATACATATATGTGAGAGGACCACACATACACAGTGCTGAGGACCAGAGACCAGACACTGAATCAATGATGAATCCACTATAATACGACATGGATTAAACTACACCAAGCACTTATCGGTCCTGTTTCTCTCAGAGGAATAGGAGTGCAGGTAGACTCAAGCAGGGACAATCTTTTCCTGCCCGGGTGTATTAATTTCCTGGGGCTGCTGTAATGAAAACCACAAACTTGGCGACCTAAAACAACACATATTTATGCTTTTAACAGTTCAGGAGCTCAAAAGTCCAAGCAGAATCTACCCAGGGTCCCGTGCCATCCCACAGGATCAGGCCTCTGCCTACCCCTGCCATGTCATCTTCTGGAACTCTCTTCTTTGCTGTTCACACTGGGCTTCCTTCTGTTCATGTTCGACATGCCAAGCTCTATCAGAAGTTGAGACTTTGCCCTTGCTATTTCCTCTGCCTGGAATATTCCATATCCCCTGCCCCTGGTTTCTTTGGATATCTAACACTTCATCCTTCCATCCACATTTTCCAAGTAACCTCCAAAGGCCTTTTAGAATCATGCCATCTAAAAGTACCATGAAGATCTACCCTGGCACTCTTTCTGTCCTTGAATTGCTTACCCGCCCCCCAGCAGTGGCTTTGGTAGCTGGCTGTGTGTTGGCCGCTCCCATTAGAAAGTAAGCTCTGTTGAGTCTCGTTCACTATTGAATCACAAATGTCTAGTAGCACAGTGCCTGGCAAGGAAGGTGTTCAAGTATGTTTACTTTAGATAAATGTTCAAGAACGTTAATTCACATTGTGTACTCATGAGAATGCAACTGATATTAAAATTGAGCTGTAGATGGCCACTTTTTTTTAGAAAATGTCTATAGAATTCTCCCTTTATCTAAGTCATTCTGGGTGGCTGGCACCCTTGAACTTCTTCACCCCCATGGGATTAGTCTGACAGCACCTTCAGTGCGAATTTCATACATAACGCCGAGCTTTCTTCTTTGCCTATTTTTACTTGCTACCTTGCTCCTTAAGTCAAGAAACCTAACAATGCAATCAAGCCATTGTCTGGGAAGAAGAGCCTAAATTATTCAACGGTTATGAGAAAAATTATTGTTTCATTGTTAAGACTTAACAGTGCAGGGTCCATTCGGCCTAGTCTCCAGCCTCAAGAAATGACAGCGCTCGAAGCTTTTTATACTTGACTCTTGTCTTCTGGAAAAAGGAAAAAAAAAAAAAGTAAAATCAATGATTAAATTAACATTATCCAAGCAGCCTATGGTTCTCACCTTATTCTAGAATCAGGTATACTGTTATATCAAAGGACAAAATTTCAAAGCTATAACTATTTTTCCATAAGCACAATGCAAGGCCCAGCATTGGAAATCAAATGGAATCTTATAGCCTTTCATAGGATGGGGATCAGCCCGCTCTCCCCAGGTCAGCCACAGAGCTCTTGTTTCCACACCCCCCCCACCGCCCCCGCCCTGCATTGCATGTTACTTCCTCTGAGCTGCAGCCTCATCTCTGACAGCTTTATGTTCATGAATTCTGCAAAGGTAAGTTATTTGGACCATTAAGGCTCATATCTAAGGGATTTGCCATTATTTTAAACTATTAGATGCTTGTCTTTAAAACTCTAGGATCAGTATCTCATTCCTACCACTTTAAAAAAAGGCTTCTTGTCACTGCACCCTTAATTCATAGATACGGTTTTTCAAAAGACTTGACTCTACCCATTAAACTTTAAAGAGAGCTTTCCTAAAACATGTCTCTCTGAGCCCTAATCTTTACATGCATGCTGTAGGCAAGGATACTTGTAAGGATTTGTTCTGTAATTGCCCCATGTGGAAATTCACAATGACTTTTAATGGATTAGAGGCTCTGAGAGGTTCTGCGTGAAATGAACTGGATTAAACATGTTCAACCTAGTGGTTTCCAGATGTATTCAACCGCATATGAAAATACCTTTCCATTTGTATGATCTCCGAAAAACATGTTTTGGGAAATATTGTTCTAGAGAATGCCATGTAAAACAGGCGGTGTAAGTGCAAAGAAGGCTCGTTACTGACATTTTACACACGAAGCCCCTTTTCAATGGAGCATTATAATAATCTGGGCCAAGTATGAGATAATATTCATTAAGTAGGCCTGTGACAAGTCTGAGATTGGCTAGTTGAGCGAAGTGGGATGAAATGGACCAGGAATGATGGCCTTCATCTTGTTCTAAGGTGGGGGGCTGGGGTGAGAAGGGGGCTGTGTGGCCAGTCCAGACGACACAGCAGGGCACGCAGCGGAGGTAATAGTCATTCAACACAGCACCCTCTGTCAGCACTTAACAACATGGTAAGAGGCAGGCCCCAGCTCTCTAAGAAAGAGCCTTTCTTGGAAGAATGAGAGCACCCACAGAAGCTGCTGTGGCCATGTCATGTGGTCTGTGACACGTAGTCTGGGCCCTGAACAGCTTCCCCTGCATCATGCTGCAGTGATGCCTCTCCGACCTGGGTGGTACCTGGTTTCTCATCTTTACTTCCTGCTCCCATGTCTATGTCACATGAACTAGTATTTGATCTTATCTTTCATCTCCGTGATTCTATCACGCTGCCAGATGGATCCTTTCCCTATCACTCATTTGTCCCTAACCACACAGTGCCCCAAGGCACTGGTTCTCAAACTTTATTTGGAGTCTGTCAGAATATCCTGGAGGGCTCGTGAAAACATCACTGCCACGATCTCCTTGGCAGAGTAGAGCCCTAGGATCTGCATTTCTAGTAAGTTCCACACTTGGAAAACCACCAAAGAAACAAAAAATGTAGAAAGAAGCATGTAATCCTACTGATGTAGCCATAACCTAAATTTATAACCATTGTTAACATTTTGTTGTATATTATCTTTTTTCTGAAGTATTTTAAAGTTGGCTTCTTAATTAATGTTATATTGCTTCATATTATATTGCTTCATAATATTTCACCCCTAAATATTTCGTATGTGGGAAAGAAGGACATTTTCCTACATAACCATAAATATTACATGTAACAAAGCTGACAATAACTTGCTTATATCATGTGATACTGTTAGGGACTGAATGTGTGGGACCTTTGGAAGACAATTAGGATGAAATGCGATCCTGAAGTTGGAGCCCTCATGAATGGGATTAGGGCCCTGATAAGAGTCACAAGAGAGCCTGTTTCCTCTCTCTGCGCTTGGCTATATAAGAATGCAATAAGGAAGAGCACCTGAGTGGCTCAGTCAGTTAAGGGTTGGACTCTTGATTTTGGCTCGGGTCATGATCTCATGCTCATGAGATCAAGCCCCCATAGGGCTCCATGCTGAGCATGGGGCCTGCTTGGGATTCTCTCTCTCTCCCTCTCTGTCCCTCCCCTGCTCGCGCTGCACAAGCACTCTCTCTCAAAATAAATTAAAAAAACATTAAAAAAAAATACAATGAGAGGTAGAAAAAGAGTGTTCTCACCAGAATCCAACCATGCTGGCGTTTTGATCTTGAACATGTAGAAAAATTTGTTTATCAATTCTAAATTTCTGTCTCTACATTTATAAATTTCTGTTGTTTATACATTTCATTTGTTTTATTGCTGTAATAAATTTCTATTGTTTGTAAGCCACTGGTTTATATACCAAAGTCTGTGGTACTTTGTTATAGGAGCCTGAATTAAGACAGATGCCCATTCCCAAAAATGTTTTCTATAGATATCCAGACTGGGATCCACTGAAGAATCACACATTGCATTGATTATTATGTCTCTTGAATCTTTTTTAGTCTAGAAGAGAACCCAAACACATTTTTTTATATGACATTGACTCATTGAAAAGACATATCCGATAGAGTGTTTTACTTTGAGTTTATCTGATTTCTGCCTGACGCCATTTCATTTTTACTTTATCCCCTGTGTTTCCTATAAAGCAAACATTAGCTTCAAACATTAGCTTCAAAGTTTTGATCAGACGTAAGCTAAACATGTTTGCTAGAATATTTCACAGGCAAGGCCATGTTTTCACATCGTATCACAACAAGAAGCATATAAACTGGTTTCCTAGTATTCAGTATGAAGATTGATCGCCAGATAAAAGTTGACAGCCTAAGCCTCCAGTTTTAAAGTTATATTTTTTCTGCTTGCAGTCAGCAAGTGTCCTGTGGCTGATATGCTGGTACCATTGCCAGTATTCCAGTTCCTCATCAATCTTTCAACTAGACAGTTTTAGCAACCACTGATGATTCTTGCTTGAAATGGTGATTTCATTAGGGATAGAGTGCTGGAAACCAAGCTATCCAACCAGCCTGATGGCAGGGCCCGGGCGGCGGACGGGTCGGGACCGTAGGGTGGCCCACGACAGTGAAGCTTCTTGTACTCCCGCTTGTATGTAATTTGGCCTTAACGTTGGTCAGGGCAGCCCCACGACCAATCAAAGTGCCTGGGGAATTGTCTGTTGGGGAATTGCCCTCGACAGGCCCCCTGGAAAAAGAACCGTTGGGGAAAGAAATAAGGTTCCACAAGGAAATTGTGCGGCCCTACATCTAGCCCTTGCCACCCCCTATAAAGACTCCTCTACCTAAAGGAAGGATAGCCCCATATATTTCCCAGCCAAGGAAGGAACAAATGGATTTGAGAGCCCCACTCTGGCAACAAAGGAGTGTATCTATGGGCACAAGTTACTCCAACCCCTAGGCCCACTGGGCCCCCAGGAGGCATTCCAGATGATGACTGAACCTAGTCGGTTAAGGTATAGAATGGTTCATTAGTTCCTAGGTGCATTGTCTCTCTGGGAATGCATAAGGCGTGGGTTCCTAAGACCCTCTTGGCCCCCTCCTGGCACCTCAGACCGAGGTGAATACTTTTGTTCCTCAAACCACAAATGGTTTCGGGAAACAACTAAGAGGTCATGTCCCTGTAACTGTTCCACTTGAGGTGTTGAGAGATAGATGACCTTTCATGAAAACAGCAAAGCAAATGCTTTATAGATTATAGATTAACGTAGATACATAATGAAAATAATGTAAGAAATTAATCAATGAGCAAAGGGCAGGAGGGAACGTTATGAGAAAATAACCATGTTGTTCCTTAATGGGTGATTACACAAAGGAACATTTTTAGAATTAGGTAATGCCAAGAAACATAGATGACGCCCGCTGCAAGGAAATTGCTAACAAATATAATGCCACGTTTGCCACAATAATCGGCCAGTTCAACACACTGCTCTTGCCTGTGTCCGTTTTATTTTTGTTGTATTGTATTTTCACTTTTTCACCGACGCCCTCCATCCTTCGGGAACCCCTGGGCCTGCTGGAGCTGGACCCCAGCAATGGAGAAACACTGATTTTCTGGTTTCGCCATTCCTGGTACAATTCTTAGCCAACATTCTTTTGTAAAAGAGAAATATTTTCACCAACCAGAGCGACTTGGTTCTCTGAGACACGCCTCCTACAGAAAAGACTGGCTACCATAAGATATGACAATGGGTACAAATGGGTTCTACTCTCAGATTCCCCCTCCCAGTCAGCCGGGGCTTCACTGGCAAGGACCCAGATACAGAGAAAAAGAAATGACACGGCCATCTGAAATGTGGTTCTGGTAAGAAGCCAGGTCTTTGAAACAAACCAAGAACCCCAATATTGACATGAGGAAATAAGCTCAGAGCTAGACTAACGGCAAGGAGATAGACCAGGTGGAGATGACTACAGATAGAACACAAATGTGCTTGGTTTTGCAGAAGGGAAGGAGGCGAAGTCTCCTAGAAAATTCTAGAAAGACTCTAGAAAACAACCAATGGGCCGGTTAATAAATGAATGTTCAAAGTGGGAAAATTGTCTTTGCCTGTGAGTCGTCTTCATTTGGGGATTGTATCTTTCCTAGTTGACCAATAAATAAATTATTGCATATCAGAGTGGGGGTATTTATGTACCCGTGTCAATTGGCAAATGATATACTAGTCTCCTATGGTTTATACATATTTCTTAAAAAAATATTTGTTTTGTATTAGGCAATACATTCCATTTTCATGGCTGGAGATAAACTTTAAATGAAAAAGAGAAATTATATAATATTATTCCAGAAACTTGCTACTTGGGTCGATTAACTTAAGAATGCTTTACTGAGTGTTTTTTTACAGTGCCAACCATGTGCCAATCACAGTTGTAGGAGCTTACTACCAAATTCGCAGTTTTTCACTGAAATTCCTCTAATGGTGGAGAAGATTGAACGTCTACTTCTGTCTGTCTGTAGCAACAGACCCCACAGATCAAATGTATTTTACACCTCATATTGAAATATTAACTGAAATTCTGTGTTCAAGTCCATACAGCATCATAATTTGTTTTTGTTTTTTAATTTTTTTTTAACGTTTATTTATTTTTGAGACAGAGAGAGACAGAGCATGAATGGGGGAGGGTCAGAGAGAGGGAGACACAGAATCTGAAACAGGCTCCAGGCTCTGAGCCGTCAGAACAGAGCCCGACGCAGGGCTCAAACCCACAGACAGTGAGATCGTGACCTGAGCCGAAGTTGGACGCTTAGCCGACTGAGCCACCCAGGCGCCCCTTATATTAAAAAAAATAGTAACAATGTCCTTCAAAATGCTAAGTAGAATCAATGCTACAAAAATACTGTGGGATTCAGGGTCTTAATCTATAGAACTGGGGGGTGAGAGCACTATCTCATAGGATTATTACAGATATCAACTGAGGAAATATTTACAAAGTCCTTGCAGCTGTGATTGGCACATAGTTGGCTCTACCAAAAATATTTGTTTAAAAAAAATTAAGGATTTTTGTCCAAGTTCATCCTGTTGTTTTACCTACCACCATAGCTCCCAGAATATTAGGAACCCAGTTTGAGCGTGATTTTAAAATGTAAGGCCATAATTATGGTTGGAGTAAGTGAACGCGGAAAATGCGATTGTTTATTTGGGCTAAGTTAGAAAAGGAATCAAAGAACAGAAGGAAATAGACGTGAAGCCGTGGCCATGGCCGTGGCAGAGAGTATTGGTGTCCAGGCAGGTTGGTGGTATAGCTTTTAGCAAATGTTTCAGAGCACCGGCCCCAGGCTGAGGGCCAGGCACTGAGGACTATGGGAACTACCAATAGTTGTTGAGATGATGTAATGCAGGGTTTCTTAGACCACTTGCATCAGAATCACCTAAGGTGCTTGTTAAAAATAAAGACTCTGCGGCCCCAGCCTGGATGTATACAATCAGAATCAATGGGGGTATCCAGAGGTATCAGGATTTTTAAACAAACACCAATTCCTTATGTAGCTAGAATGTGAAAACCATTGCTGTCAGGGATATTTCCCAAGGGTAATGCCCTTTTCTCTTTACAAAGACTAACTTAAAAAAATCATTTAAAAAGTATAATCTGTGCACCAGGTCAGAATAGCCTAGAACTGTTGACCAGAGGACAACGTAGCAATCAGGTAGTTCAGTTAATTCCTAACTCTAGTGGCATGGTTTAGTAACCTGGGCAGTTAAAAACAAACAAACAAACAAATGAAACAATCCACAGGCCCCACCCCAAAACAATTCAATCAGAAATTCTGGGGCAAAAACCTGGACATAAGTGTACTTAAAAGCTCTCTAAATGTTTGTAATGGGCAGCCAGGACTAAGAATCACTAATCTGGTCCAGCCTCATCTTGCAGATGAGGAAACTGAGGACTTCGGAAATTATTATTATTTTTTTAAATTTTTTTAACGTTTATTTATTTTTGACACAGAGAGAGACAGAGTATGAATGGGGGAGGGGCAGAGAGAGAGGGAGACACAGAATCGGAAGCAGGCTCCAGGCTCTGAGCCATCAGCCCAGAGCCTGACGCGGGGCTCGAACTCACAGACCGCGAGATCGTGACCTGAGCTGAAGTGGGTCGCTTAACCGACTGAGCCACCCAGGCGCCCCTGAGGACTTCGGAAATTAAATGGCTTGCCTGAGATGGTAGAGCTGTCTTTCCAAAGGTAATTGCGTAAGATACACTTGCTGTGTGCGAGTGCAGAGTTCTTCAAAATAAAGGCAATGACCCAATAGCGACGGTGAAAACAAACTAGTGCATCCCGACCAGAAGTCTTTATTTTTTTTTTTTTTAATTTTTTTTTTCAACGTTTATTTATTTTTGGGACAGAGAGAGACAGAGCATGAACGGGGGAGGGGCAGAGAGAGAGGAAGACACAGAATCGGAAACAGGCTCCAGGCTCTGAGCCATCAGCCCAGAGCCTGACGCGGGGCTCGAACTCACGGACCGCGAGATCGTGACCTGGCTGAAGTCGGACGCTTAACCGACTGCGCCACCCAGGCGCCCCCCGACCAGAAGTCTTTAAAAATGAAGTAGAAGATATCAGAAGACTTATCAAGCAGTAATGGTATTATTTCATGGTGTTTGTTCTGCGACTAGATGTTAGACGTGATTCTCACTTTCGGTTGTTGTCCAAAAAAAGTTGGAAAGTCCTGCTCTGGACTTATAATTCTAATATATGAGGATAGAAACTTTCATCTGTGTACAGGAGGGGTAAAGCTGCCTCCTCTGCCCAGCGAGTAGCCCACAGAGAGGGTCTGATGTCATTAGGTCAAGAGCACATGCTTGGGGGTGCAAATACCTCCAGATAAACTGAGTCTGTCACCCTTATTGATGATGAAAACATGTGCAAGAAGCAGACTCTTTAGGGCTCAGCTGCCTAAACTTTAAAATGAAACCCACCTCATAGAAATGTTAGCTTTAAATAGCACAATGCCTAGAAAGCATTTAGCACAGCGTCTGGCATATAGTAAATTGTCAGTAAATACATAGAACTAAAAAGGCATTCATGATCTAGCATTTCCAGACTCTGAGAAGAAATGACCTAAAAATGGACCAGGGGAGCTCCTGGGTGGCTCAGTAGGTTAAGGATTCAACTTCGGCTCAGGTCATGATCTCCCGGTTTGTGAGTTCGAGCCCATTGTCAGGCTCTGTACTGTCAGCCCAGTGCCTGGAGCCTCCTTCGGATTCTGTGTCTTTTTCTCTCTCTGCCCCTCCCCACCCTCTCAAAAATAAATAGACGTTAAAAAAAATTTGGGGGGGGGGTGGCACCTGGGTGGCTTAGTCGGTTGGGCAACCGACTTTGGCCCAGGTCATGATCTCATGGTTCGTGAGTTTGAGCCTGGAGCCTGCTTCGGATTCTGTGTCCCCACCTCTCTCTGCCCCTCCCATGCTCATGCTTTTGTCTCTTTCTGTCTCTCAATAATAAATAAAACGTTAAAAAAAATTTTTATTGTACCAGCATCAGGATGGTATTTGGAGGGATGTGTGTTCTTTGGTCTGTTTATTTCACAAAAAACAAAAGTTTAAAAAATAGCTGAAGTGATTGCTTCAACAGGCAAAAAATTAACAAGAACAATTTTCTATTTTCACAGAACTGGAAATCACGGTATCCCAAACATAACTGCTTATCTTGGAGACAAAACATTCCAATTTTTTTGTCAAGAACTCCTTGTCTTATAGATGGACATCAACTATGTGATGTCATAACTTTAGTTACATCCTTAGCTTCTTTCTTTCTAGAAAGATATTATTCAGCGTTGGCAGGCAAAAAAAAAAAAAAAAAAAGTTTTGCATTTGTTTCTGGTAGCTGGATCCCAAATAAAATGAAAAATTAGGCTGATGGACCCAAACCTCCCTATAGTTGCTCACGGGCCTCACGTGCTGCTCAGATCCTTTGCATGAACACAGACGCGTCTCAGGTACAGCTCTCCACTTTAAATATGCAGCTCCTCAACCAAGAAATAAAACCCCGTCATACTCACCCGTGCTTCAGCCTCCCTTTTGTGAAGAGACAGGAGCTCATCTGGTCCTAAAAAGTAGACGTGCCTGGGATATTAACATTTGTATGGCGGCTGGTAAAATTCCTGACCGTTCTTTTCTCTTATTCCCGTGAAGGCGTATGGATGGTCTATAATGTCATTTGCATATGGGCACATACATACATATGCATACGTACGTACACACGCATGTATGTACGTTTACACGCATAAAAAGGACCACGGATGTCTAAGTTTGTAGGACATAAATGTATTGAGCTAGGCATTGTAGAAGATTTAGAGATATATAAAGACCAGCCCTGTCATCAAGGAGCTTATAATCCAGTAGCGAAGATAGGACGGGTGCACAAATAACTCCAGCCAGGAGAAAATGCAGTAAGTCCAGAAGAGACAGGACAGCACTGCGGGGGGTTGGAAGGGAGCGATTGCAGGCATCCAGCAGACGTGGGAGCAGTAGTCTGTGGCCGAGGAAGCATCCCAGCAGCATCCTGAAGGACGGCCAGGGCTCACCTCTGCTGACATAAAGTGGCATGGTCGTCCCCATGAGGGAGGCCATAAAGGAGGCCTCCAAGGAGGCCATAAAGGAGGATCCAAAAGTACATAGGAAAGTGCCCAGGGGCCATTGAGGAAGTCACTTTGGCCACAGCACAGAGCCCACAAGAGAGAGAGAGAGAGAGGTTGAGAATTCGGGGAAAGAGGTTATGCAGTAGTTGTCTTGGCCGCTGTAACAAATTGCCACCCACTGGCGGATTAAGATAACACAAATACATTATCTTACAGTGCTGAGGCAAGAGGTCCAATCGGGGGCTCACTGGGCTCAAATCAAAGTGTCCGTACGGCTGTTTTCCTTTCTGGAGGATTTAGGGAGAACCCGTTCATTCCCTTGCCATTTCCAGGTCGAAGCTGTTCCCATTCCTTGGCACCTGGCCCCGTCCCTCTTCAAAGCCAGCAACGGCCCGGTTGAGTCTTTGTCGCACCATACTTAATCACATCACTCCGACGCTGCCTCGTCTGCCTCCTGCTTCCACATTTAAGGATCTTTCTGTTTACCCTGGGCCCGCCCAGATAATTCAAGATAATCTCTCCATCTCAAAATCAGCAATTAGCAACCTTATTTCCATCTGCAAACTTAATCCCCCTTTGCCACAAAACCTAACATGTTCCTAGGTTCTGGGAGATAGGACATGAACATCTTTGGGTGGGGCGTGGGGGAGGAATTGTTCTGCCTACCATAAACTGGAACCACGGATGAAAGAGCCCTGAATGTTGGGTTTGTCATCCCCGTTTCTCAAGCTGGGGCGGAAAACACAGGGTCTGTTTTCAGATTAAAGATGGTTTCTTTAGAGCAAATATTTTCTTGCTTTTAGCCGGAATTGCAGCAATTCAGTATAGTCACCCACGTTTTCTCATACTGGTTGAATGTTCCAGTTGGCAGTTATAGATTACTTTGATTAATAAAATATGGGGAAATAAATTAAATATTGATAAATGCAGGTTGGTATGTTCAGTTTTCCAAAACACAGGGCCCAGAGGGAGAGGAAATCATAAAAGAGGATCTCAGAATTGGAAATGTTGGGAACAACTGCCTTAAAATATATAGCCTCTGATTTTTCCAGTTGGTTCTACCTGTAGTATATTAGCATTTTGCTCTATTATTGCCACATCTCTAGGATCGCAAGATGAAACGTTTGGAGAAGATTAACAAAAATAGATTTGGCAAATGCACGTCACCTTCCAACTTGTTGATGGATTGATCAATAATTCATCCCTTAGCATCTGTTTCTTAAAGACTATCTCGTCTGTTGTCTTTATGGACGACAGATTAGGAGATTGAAAAAACAAAACGCCTTCTTTTTAAAGCACACAGCATCTCAAATGAAATGCCCCAAATGTATAGTGTGTAGGTAACGGAAACAAATGGCATGAAGCTGTACAACAGGAAGAGGGAAGAAATTCTGATAAAGCAGGAAGCACAAATAAGAAAACAGAAAATCCATCTGGGTTTGGGTATGGAGCTGTTCAAATGGCCCTTATTTGCTTAGCCAATTTGAAGTTTCTTCCTTTTAAAATACCATTTCAGGGTGCTTGGGTGGCTCAGTTGGTTAAACATCCGACTCTTGGTTTCGGCTCAGGTCATGATCTCACGGTTTGTGGGTTCAAGCCCCACGCCAGGCTCTGTGCTTGCTGATGGTGTGGAACCTGCTTGGGTTTCTCTCTCTCTCTCCCTCTCTCTCTCAAAATAAATAAACTTAATAAAAATTTTAAAATAAAATAAAAAAAATACCATTTCAGTTCAAACGTTCTGCCGTGAACTACTGGAGCCTGTTCATGGCCCTGACCACGGATTCCTTTCTATTCCAGCTGTTTGTGTGGCATAGATTTCCAATTCCTAGAGCTTGCCTTTTTGATTTGAATTAGAAGTGGTGAAAAGGCAGAACAAACTAGTTCTGTGAAAGACACATCTAGGCAGGGAAAGGGGTGCCAGGTGGGCACACAGACTTGAGCACTTACTATGCGCAAGGGGCTGTGCAGAATTCCTGACCCTCATAGCCACTCCGTGAGCACTGCACTATTATTGATCTTATTCCTGCGCTACTAGTAATCTTGTAAAGAAACCAAGGCTTAGAGAGGTTAATTTGCTTGCCACTGTTAACGAGGGAAGGAGTGGGACCCCCATCCCTGGGCGATCTCCTAAAAACACAAATGTAGTCATTTTATTCTTCCGCTTTGTAACCATTGTCTCCTTAACACTCACAATCGTGGTTCTCCACGTTGGCTTGGCATTAGAATCACTTGGGGCCCTTTCACAAAATCCCATCGCCTGGAATCCTTTCAGGACTACTTAAAAACAACAACAGTAGCACTCATGGTAGCAAAACTTACATTGGGCTTACAACGTGCCACACCTTTTGCCAAGTGCTACGAATATTCTCATTGAAGTCCCCCAAACAACGCTGTGATGAAGATATCCTGAAGTAGCCTCAATTTATAAGTGAGGAAGACGAGGCCCCGAAAGAGTAACTGCTTAGCCCCAAGTCATGTGACAAAACTGAGATCCTGATCACAGGCAGTCTGGCTTCAGAGTCTGTGCTCAGAAAACAGAAATAAAACGAATTCAACAACCACAACAAAAACCCTCACTGGTAACCTCTGAAGGAAGCTAGAGAACCAACCCACTATTATTTAAAATGGAAGATAAACAGGTAGAATTAGGCATTTATCTCGCCTTTATATGTATAAACTGTACCTTCCCATAACCAGTAGATTGAGATGTAACCTCTCTTCGTAGGAGAACTTCGAAGAACAAATTAACGAGTAATAAAATTAGAATATCATCATTTTGCACTCCTCAACAAAATAATGAGTGTAAGCCATGATCATCAACAGATGCCGATTTCTCATAAAGAGATGTCCAGATCCTTCCATATAGAAGCACACTTCACCTCCTATGAAGTGTTCTTGCTAGAAAAATCAAGACTCTTCAAGCTTCTATAACTAAATACCATTTGGGGATAAAACAAGAGACCAGAGGAACATGTCACATGACATTGTGGGAGCACAATCAGCAAAATTCAGCCTGTGGAGAACTTAACAGACAATATATTTAATTTTCTTTACATGTAAGTTGGGAAAGAGACAAAGAGGGACGGAACCTATGGATTGAAAGATTCATATAAACTAATTGCAACGTATGAATGCATCACGTTTGGATCCGATTTTATCAAATGCGTATAAAAAATAAAATTGGGGGACTTTTGAACGTTGAATAGATATTTGATGCTATTAAAATAATTATTAATTTCTCTTTTTCGTGTGATAATTGTCTTGTGGCTATGTTTTTAGATACGCACTGAAATAGTTACGGGTGCAATGGAAAATATAGAGCAATAATTACTACTTAAATAGATATTTAAAAAAAATTTTTTTTAACGTTTATTTATTTTTGAGACAGAGAGAGACAGAGCATGAAGGGGGGAGGGGCAGAGAGAGAAGGAGACACAGAATCGGAAGCAGGCTCCAGGCTCTGAGCCATCAGCCCAGAGCCTGACGTGGGGCTCTAACTCACGGACCGCTAGATCGTGACCTGGCTGAAGTTGGACGCTTAACCGACTGTGCCACCCAGGCGCCCCTTTAAATAGATATTTAAAGGTGTGTGTGTGTGAAGCAGAACTGATTTGACTCCAAGTTCTATCCAGCACTTTTATTAACTTCTTCCATGACTTAATTGAAATCATAATTCTCATCGTCATCGTTTTATAAAATATCCTGCGTGCAGCAGGTTCTTAATTAGTGGTTTTTTTCTTAAATTAATGATAGCAATAACAGATGATGCGGGATTAGAGTACAACACCAAATCCTCTTCTGAAGCCCCCTAAGAGAGTGCAACTCAGAAATAATTGTCAAACTCATACACGCTTCTGGAGAGTTGTCCTCACTGCTCAGCCATCTTGACTTGACCTCTTGCTGGCTTCTCTATCACATTCCCCAGGTGGCTGTTCTGCGTCTTAGCTGCTGTTTACGATCTCCCACACCTCCTCTCAAGACAACACAATTCTTATTTTTAGAAAGCTCCTTTTTTTCCCCTCTGTACTCTTCAGGAAGTCTCTGTGCTATTTTACCTACGTTTTCACTCACTTACTCGTTCACTCGCTTATTCAAACGTGCTTAGTGAGCTCCTATGTTGTGCCAAGAGTAGGTGTGAGGATACAACGGTGAAAAGACACAGTTCCTTCCCCATGGATACGCAGAGACTGTTGGAACATTTCTCGGTATGTTTACCATCTTTTCCTCCTCTCTGCCTTCCAAAGACCAATGGCTTTCCCTTGGAAAACTTAGTCTCGCCAAGTAGAAAATAAAAACAAAAACAACCCCCCCCCCCAGGCTTAAGAGTTAAAACTGATCCAGGCTCAAATCATGATTCTATCACGTGGTAGTTACACGACGCGGAGCAAAGATCTTCTCCAAGCTTGTGTCCTGATCTGCAGAGTAAGAGTAAGGGCACCTAAGCCATAGCGCTGGGGGACAATGAAAAGTAAACAGAGCCCAAAGCTGAGTAAAACCCCTGGCGTGTGGCAGACACTTGATGACAGCGGTTGCCACTATCATTGTCGCACACCGTCGATCTTCCCCACTTTCACAAATACCTTCCAATTTTCTTTCTCAGTGGGTTTTTTCTCCTCTATCGGCAGAAGGATGTGACCACACCACACAACGTTGCCCAGAGCCATGCAGGGACATCTCTTCCCAGCTCCCAGGTAATCCCTGCTTACATTGGAGAAAGGCATTCCCTTCCTGGCCTTCCTCAGAACCACACGTTTTCCCATCTCTTCCACAGGAAAGGATGAAATGCTGATGACAAACGCATACATACAGGGCCTCTGGGAGCCCCGGGACCTCAGACAAAGAAGCCTTACTTTAGCGGGTTCTCACCGTGCTCCACCGTGCACACTTGGCCTTTTTTGGTTACATGGAAACAACGATCAGCACGTGAGCCACAGGACCTTTACCTTTCAACATTCGAGAAAGTTCACAATCGTCCTTCTATCGTCCACTCACGCTCCACCAGGAGATTCATAGAACTGCGCTTGCTAACCTCACTTTGAGTTCCAGTTCGGCTAAGCACCTTGCCCAACAGCAGACAAGATGGTGGTGGTGGAAAGGGTTGTGCCACTCTTTCTGGAGTCCATGCACCAGAAAAGAATTCCCTCTTCTCCGGTCATATCACATACCAAGAAGTTTGCTGCCTATGGAAAAGAGTCTAAAGGGAGAACGAAGTAAAATAAGAGGACAGAGATTAAAGAGGGGGGAAGAAAAATCCGGTTTGAGAAATAGGAGGAAAAGGCTAACTCAGCATTTTTAGCAGATGGTCTTGGGTTGCTGCACCAGACTTGGTGGTCTATGTTCCGTCTGCAGATCCTTTTAAACATCGCTCATTCATTCATCATCAATTGCTCCCCTAAGGGGTGCCCCCTACACTAGGGCTGGGCTTACAGGTGCATAAGAAAGTGAGTCTACATTCCAGATCATTCCCTATCTCTGGAATTTTGTTATAAACGTAAGATGCTTCTACTCAGTCTGCAGGGCCTCTCTGTAGAACAGTCACAAATGACCTCACTCATCAGGACGGGGGCCAAGAACTCCACTGCAGCAGAGTTCCAATCTGTGTCTCAGCTAAGTTACCTCTTGTCCTGGAATCCTGGCCCCATCATGGGATTCAAAGAGAATGGTGAAGAAATATGCTCTTTTGTAAGATGTTCTTATCTGACTTCATTCCAAGAGCTCAAATTTCCTCCACTGCACTCACACGAATTGACCAAAGAGAATGGAGGATGGAAAAATAGCCCAGGTGGTGTCTAGAAGGCAAGACTCTTCAACCCTGGGTTCAACTTTTAAAATACACATTGGCACAAGGTCATTTGGCTGAGGCTCAGATGCTTCTGGAGAAAGTTTAATATGTATATTTGAATCCTTGATTTACATGGGAGCTTCCTAGGAAGAAGATTTGAGTCATGTATACCCAAGGGGATTACACACACACACACACACACACACACACACGCACACGTGCACACATGTGCATGTGTGCACACGTGCACATGTGTGTATTCAAAGCATGCCGGTAGTTCCAAAGCAGCCAGATTACAAGGAGAACGATGGGGACCACTGAGGGAGAACACTCCATGAGGAAGGAAAGTCTTTGGCCTCGGGAGCTCAGGGCACTGGTGATTCTAGGAATCACAAGGAGCCTTATACTTCTTACTAGTCAGTATTACTGAAACCCAAGTATAGCAGGACTCTATCTCTAACAGCAAAAATATATGGTGGGATTCCAACCTCAAAGGCAGATGTCAATTTTGGTCCCATCAACTTGGCTTTAGGAACAATATTCTAGCTCCATGGCACCACTGTAGACATGTCAGGTGAGAAACTGAGAAATCAGGAAGTCAGCAGTAAGCAGGGCTGATCCATGGACACCCGTGAGCCCAACTAGAGTGATCCAGAAATTGCTGAGGAAGGGAACACTGTCTAATCAGCTAAGACCAGATTCCCCTGCCATTAGCCTTTCTCAGCTGTTTTAACAGCTAAAAACAAAAAGCACAAAAAACCACAAAACATCATAAATGCAGTTCCCAAAAAAGTTGGTGAATAATGTTAAGATTTGAAGGAGCCTCAATAAATAGCACTCCTCTTCCCCACCTGCATTCTGAACAAGCTGAGGAAGTAAAATACAGGTAGAACAAATGGGGATCAACTTTGGTACTGCTAGAGACCAGGCTGGACGACTAGGCTTTAGGGCTGATGGTCAAGTGGGCTGAAATTAGACAGACTTGCCCATAGGCAAGCATTTGCTGGACCAGGACAGGCCCAGGCAAGACAGACAGTACAAAGAGATATTGTACTCTTTTGGAAGGTTTGCTCCAAAAAGGAGGAAGCAGAGCTGAACCAAGAGGCCCAGTAATTCTTCCAAAATTATGATCAGATTACCCACTCCAGTGCCCCAAGGATGGAATGAGTAAAAGGGTAAAGAGAGACAAGGCCTCTGTTTAGGGAACTCCTCATTATAGAATCTGGGAGAGGAGAAAGGTTCCTCTCTCCTGTATCAATCACGGTTCTTCCAGGAAAGCAAAACCCGTGTCAGGGTTATTAAATACAGGGTAGGAAACGCAGGGAATTGGTTACAAAGGTGTTAGAGTGGCTGAAAGAATATCCTGGATGAAGGAAGCATCCCAAAGACCAACAACTGGGAAGCCATTACCCATCGTTAGGGCTGGAGGGACAAATGAAGAAGGTGGTATTATTTGAGCCCAGGGGCTGGGGCCACCTGGTAGACCCTTAGCATCATAGGGACCTATTTAGGCAGGAGCTGGAGCCACACAGGAGTTACAGTTATTGCTGGATAGGCCTCAGGAAGCAGAGGAGAAGGGCGAGAGATAGCCCGGCTTCTCCTTTCCTCCCCAATTCCAATCTCCAGCCACACCTCTGGCTGGCAAACCTAGTCTAGAGCTGGTGGTCAAGAGGGCCTGAGAATCAGAGCTTGTGACAGTCAGACGGATGGAACACAGGCAGGGAACGGGTCTGAGTACAAACAGGCAACTTGCCAGCACAACCTTTAACAAGGAGGAATTTGATTCACATTTTTGTCCATAGATTAAAGAGGGATTCGTATACCTATCACACAACAAAACCTTTCTACGTTCTCTTTATTTCTTCAAATTTCTCTCCTGCAGCAGTCGCCATGGCCATGACTCTCCCTATCTCTCCTCCCTGCTGAGCTCTCTCTCTACCTCACTGGCTGTGCTCTGCTCCCCCACCCCTTTTTCTGAGTCCCCTCCACAAAAGCCTTGTCCAAAAGTCATGGGGACTTCACCTTCCCTATCAAAGCTGGCTCTCCTTGGGGCGCTCCTGATGACCACTCCGGGCCTCAAGACTGGCTAAATGGCATTAATGCGACCAACCCGGTCATCACAGTTTAGTCAAGGTAGTGAAATTACCCAGCTAAGGAGGGGGTATTCACCTGCTCAAAATAAGGTCATCAGCAGGAACCCTGCTGCCTCCCTTTCCCCTCTCAGTTGAGAGCAAGTGACCACTTAGTTACCCTGGCTAACGCCTAAGTCCAAACGCAGCTCCTGAAGCCCCCACCTGGCCCACCTATGGATTTAACAGAACTGGAAGGACCTCTCTCTGTTTCATTTTCCTGCAACCACAGAATTTAGACATCCGTGGTGTAGCTCATGGGGTCACTGTTGGAGGGTGGTGATCACTGCTATTTCAAGGTGGATGAAAAGGATTAGAATGGGGCCTGGGACATAATAGGAATTTGAAAACCGTGTTTTGCCAGCACATAGCTAGATTATATATGATTGCATTAGTTTGCCACGGCTGCCGTAAAAAGTACCACACCCTGGGTGGCTTAAACAACAGAAATTTATTTTCTCACAATTCTGGAGGCTAGAAGTCTGAGATCAAGACTTTTTTTTTTTTTTCTGGACAGGGTTAGTTTATTCCGAGGTCTTTGTTGTGTCGATGGCTGTCTTCTCCCTGTGTCTTCATGCGTTCTTCCCTCCATGTAAATCTGCATCCTGACTTCCTCTTCTTTGGGGACAAGAGTCACAGTGGATTAGGGCTCACTCTAATATAGCCGATGTCCAAACAAGGTCCCATTCTGAGGTAGCAGGTGTTAGGGCTTCAACATATGAAGTTTGGGGGACGAGAGTTGCTCAAAGTTATACTGCATCTCATGCAATAGATGACTAGTATTATCTTATTATCTGAACCACAGAGGACAACATGAATATTTACATGGTTAACTTTATTGTTGGTAGTGACAAGACCAGGATTAGATTATGGATTTCCTGGCACCCTAATCCATCCTTCCTGGCTCTGTTAGAGTGTCTTTCCATCCTGCAGGGATTACAGTGCAGTTATTAGATGATCAGGCTGTATAGCCATAGACCCATGGATCCAAATCCCAGATCTGCTACCTATTAGCTACTTGATCTTGGACCAGCTCCTTAACATCTCTCGGTTTAGTTTTGGCATCAGTGTAATGAGATAAGAGCAGTACCTTCCCCACCGAGAGGGATGAGGGTTCAGTGAGATGATGTATGTTGTCCGGGAAGAAAAACTTTCTGTCTACACTCTTCTGTTTTATATTTGGGGAACTGCGAATTAAGCTAACAAGAGGTAGATTAACAAGAGAAGAGGCACATCATTTTTATTAATATTTACATGCATGGGAGTTCTTAGAAAAGGAGTGAAGCTCAGAGAAGTGGTCAGACTCGGGGGCTTACCCACCATTTTAACTAAGAAAAGGAAGTTTGGGCTTCAAAGAATGATAAACTGGGGGAAAGGAACTAGGAGATATGTGGGGGAACTGATGGAAAATGAGGGTTATTTTAGCAAGGTCTGTTTATGCAGACTCGTCTCGGTGTTGATTTTCCATTTCCAGAGATTACAGGCTAGGGATGGGGGGGAGGGGACAACTTCATAAAGGAAAACTTATGCCACACTTTGCTCTCCACACAAGTGGAGAGCAGAGAACTCTTCCTGGATCTGTTGACTCTCAGTTGGCCTTCAATTCAGAGTAACCTTATGCCAATGTGGCACATTTTCGGGTGGGGTATTTGGATCCCTGTCGGTGTAACGTGCTTAGTACAGGTGTGGTCAGTCCTGGATAGTCACCTATCATTAGAGTCGAATGTGCAGTTCTGGAGCCCAGCATGGCAGGGCAGCATGGAAAAGGGACGAAGCAGTTTTGTCTTTTCCTCAGTTTTTCTATCTAGGCTTCCCTACACACCAGCTTTTGCACATTTAAAGCATATCCAATTCCACCCTGAAAGTTCACTCAAGTCTGTCCCCTCCTCGGCATCCCTTTGCCACAGCCCTGGTTGAGGTTCATATAGCATAGACTGCCTTCTGTCTACCTTCCTTCCACCCTCTTGTATACCAGGAAAAAAATGCAGAATCCTTCATGGGCTCCCCACTGCCTTCAGAGCAAAGTTCAAGTGCAAAGCCCAGCGCCATCCACCCTGCGCATAACTTTTCCGTCTGAATCCCCTTTCGCCTCAGGTCACCACTGAGACAGTAGCCATCACTGATCGGGGGTGCACTCTTCTGCCTCCGGGCCTCTGAGGGGGATGCTTCATGCCGTGCCCTCTCTCCCTGACTCGCTCAAACATTGTCTGCTCTTGGTTAATATTTCTCAGCTTCTCTGCTGCCAACCCCCTTCCCATTCTGGCTGATTGAGAAGCCCCTCTGTGCCCCCTCTGCTCTCCAGAACTGTTATTGTGCATTTTCCTCGTGGTCTCCGCCTTTAAGTCATGAGGTCTTTGAAGAAGGGCCCACATTTAGTTCAGCATCCCAGTGCCCAGCACAGGCCTGCCACAGTAGAGTGGGCCTTCCTTGTATGCCTATTGAATGTATGATGCCACCTAGTCCGCCTCTGTCTGTGACGGCACAAAAGTCCACAATAACTTAATAGCTTCATTCCTGCCTACTGAAGTTCAGGGTTTCTGTAAAGAATATGTGAGGTGAGTATGAGGTGACAGAGAGTGATCCTACAAAAATATATGGGTGAAAGAATGGGTGTAATGTAATGGAACAGTCTTTCCAAGTTTCCCCGAGGAAGATATATGTTAATTTCCCAAATGTATGAGCATCTGTGTATTTTCATGGAGAATATAGCGTCTTTTCTAGCACCGAGATGCCTGAAATGGGATTATTTCCCTTCCAAACGAAAACCAATTAAATAAATTATATTTTTTCCCCTTGGTGCTTACGAAGCGTGGGAGTTGTTGCCAAACATTACTAAATGTTCTAATTTAGTCATAAATGGGCTGAAAGAATGTAGCATAATTACTAAGTCCAAAGTAAGTTGTTCTAAATATTTTATCTTGTTCAGCATATGCTGTTAAAAAAAAAAAAAACTTCTCAAACTATAATTGTCAACATTCGACTCACAAAAAGTAAACAACAGCTGAGTATAATGGGATGATAAAGAATCTGTCCGTAATTCCCAACATATGGGAAAGAGTATGTCCACTTTGAAGTGAAAGATGATCACGTTGATCAACTGAGCTATTTTCTTTCTTTGAATTCTTCCCATTGGAAAAATATCCCTGGGAATACTAGAGGCATATTCCTAACATGGACGGGAAGACATGAAAATAATGTTTGATCTTGAGCAGGAGGAACTCAGACTCACTGGGTGAAGTAAAAACAAAACAAAACAAAACAAAACAAAACAAAACAGCCGTATTTCTGTAAGAGCGAGCATTCTAGAGATATCACGCATGAAATGAACAAGCATATATGGAAATTGTATAGGTGAATTTCTACTTACCAGTTTTAGTTTCAGTGAACAAACTCTGACAGGTAGAGCCCATGATGTAGCTTGTCTTGAGTTGGATTCATTGTACAGGCTGGAAAATATTTCTAAGGGAAGGCTCCTGGGAAGCTGCTTGAAGTATCTTTTTCTGGATCAGATGTTTTGTGTATGTGGATTTCAAGCTCAAAGGAGACATTTAGAAACCTTGTATCTTCAAAGTGCAGCACTAGAGGAGGGGCTTGGGGCAGTACTCCACAGCAGCCCTAGTAGAGAAAGATGTGGCCCGTCTCTAGAGAACAGGCCTTGCTTGCTGGCTTAGACCAGGAACAGAAGCCCAGCTTGGGGGACAAAGGGCTTTGCGAAGAAACGCAGAGGAACAAGACTGTCCCTTTGTTTATCCCCATGAATAATGACAAGCTGCCTTAAATGCTTTCTGGAGTGAGCAGCAGAATTTGGGAGTAGGTATTGAGTGATTATATTAACAAGTCATTGAACTAATTAGTTATTAATAACCACATCTAGGCAGACAGAAATGAACAAGAGGGCTGGCTCACTGGGAGCTCTCTAAGGAGGAAAAGGCATGTTCTATACCGTCCAACGCGGGGTAAAATACAGCAATTTGGAGGCAAAGAACTGCTTTCTGAACTTCAGTTTTCTGGAGATAATAATCAGGAGTATTGGGAATATGTTTGGCAACTCTAAAATCTCATAAAGTGTTATGTCTCATTCTGCCTGTCTTCTTGATGTGCTGTTTTTATTTATTTATTTATTTATTTTTAATTTTTATTTATTTTTGAGACAGAGAGCATGAACGGGGGGAGGGTCAGAGAGAGAGGGAGACACAGAATCCAAGCAGGCTCTAGGCTCCAAGATGTCAGCACAGAGCCCGACGCGGGCCTCGAACCCACAAACTGTGAGATCATGACCTGAGCCGAAGTCAGATGCTTAACCGACTGAGCCACCCAGGCACCCCTGACGTGCTGTTTTTAAAAACGATATCATGGGGTGCCTGGGTGGCTCAGTCGGTTGAGCATCCGACTTCGGCTCAGGTCATGATCTCGCGATCCGTGGGTTCGAGCCCTGCGTCGGGCTCTGTGCTGACAGCTCAGAGCCTGGAGCCTGTTTCGGATTCTGTGTCTCCCTCTTTCTCTGACCCTCCCCTGTTCATACTCTCTCTCTGTCTCAAAAATAAATAAATGTTAAAAAAAATTTTAAAAAAAACCGATAGCGTTCTAATTAATCAGATTAATCTCACTGAATAAAAAGAAAGGCTGCCTTTTCACAGAGCTCTTCATTGTGCCAGGCAGTGTATTTGTTCACACACAGTGATTCTTTCTGCACAGAGACTCTCTCTTGGACTTCTAGGAGAAGAGAGGTGGGAGCCATAGAGACAGCTCAATAAACAGGCACACAAACACTGCTCAGCTATCTAAGGCTACTCCAAGGAACATAAAACAGAAGAATTCTGAGAAAACAAGGGCACTTCAGAGAAAAACTCAGGGTGACTTGTTTGAACAAAAAGTCTGTAAAGGTCATTCGATGAATTCTTGATGTGAGAGAAGACATTCCCACTCCTGAGACACAGAAAATGAAAGTGAGGATTCTGGAAGGAAAACATCCCTAATTATATGGCTCAGTCAGTTAAGCGTCTGACTTCGGCTCAGGTCATGATCTTGCGTTTCATGAGTTCAAGCCCTGCATCGGGCTCTGTGCTGACGGCTCAGAGCCTGGAGCCTGCTTCGGATTCTGTGTCTCCCTCTCTGTGTCTCTCCCTCTGTCACACTCTCTCCCTCTCTCTCTCTGTCTCAAATGTGAATAAACATTTAAAAAATACTGACAAGAGACCTGTGTAACCAAGGTGTTTGATTGATTTCACTTCTGTCAGTATCTTTTGAAAGCCAACGACGTTGCTCAGCACCGACCTGGAGGAGTTGAGAAAAGTAGGTGGCAAGCGTAAGACCCAGAACGGCTTTCGGCATGATGGAGTCATAGGAAGCACGCTACACCCAAGGCAGTCCAGGACCATTGCCAGATGGAACAGAAAGGGTCTTTTTGGAGAGAAAATAAATAGCAATGGTAGCTGAAGTAGCAAGAAGGAGCTTTACTATGCTAGCAGGTAGACATTATGACGTCTCTTCTTATGAGGCACACAGTAATTCCTTAAATATTGACGACACTGCCGATGACGAAGGAAAGAAAATATCTCAAAAATAAAATGAAATGAAATAGGAGGAAATGGTGTGTTTTGGTCCCCACCCCACATTATTTAATCAGGAGAAATAACTGGATTTCATTGAATGAAGCATTGTAGGGACACGGGATTCATGGTATGAATCCTGAAAGCAATATCCTAGTCATTGTCTTTCTTGAACGATTTTGGTCATTTTGATTCTTCCCTTTAAGATGTTCCTTTCCGTCTGTTATCTTGTCTGATGGCACTTACCTAATGACTAAGTGTTGAGTTAGGAAATGGTAATTAGATGCCACATCTATTCTCCTGGTTTAACTTGACCTTTTCTTGATGAGGTGTTTTCTCCCCTTGGGTACTGGCATGTGATGTCACCTAGCCAAGCTATTTTAGGTTGTTCCTTGCAGCAGAATTTCTCACATGGAGGGTTTCAATGTGAAAACTCAGACATTTCATTTTTTAAAAATTACCATTTTGGCTGATTGAAACAGGTTCTGCCCAACCACTAGATCAAGGCATAGAACGTATGTGGATATTACATGACAAATAACAATGCTTCCGGAGAATGTGAATATAATTTAGGTTCTAGATCTTTCCCTTGCCTAATTTTTCATTACTTACCTGAGAATCGTAGTGATCTTCTTGCTGATGAGATATTGTTTTTTCTGATTACCGGCTTAAGGTTTATACTGACTTAAGACATATATTTTTGGGAAACGTTTGTTTCTGGTAGGAAGGGTGAATTAGCTACAAGTTTTCTCACTGATTTTTCATGAAAGATTCTTCCTCATCTCATTATCGTCAGAGAATTGTTCATGCTGTGATTTGTATTTTTCAAGGCAGATCCTTAAGTTGGCAGAATAATGATACTTGCATTTGTCTTTTATGCCTAAAAAAAATTTGACAGCACTTGTGGAATATCCATATTTCACATTGACTAATTTGATTATTGGGGATGCTCAGTTTTTTGGTCTATGGTGTTTTGGTTGTTGTCGTTGTGTTTGTTGTGAGAAGAAGGTCAGTGGGGCACAGAAAGTCCCTTCCCTGAGATTGTTAGAAAATAGAATTTAGAGCAAACAGCTTCAGAAAGATTTATACCTATCCCTTTTCAAAAATTACTATCTGTAGGCTCATAGGAAAAAGAGGTCCAAACAGGGAAAAGAGGCAGATTAGTTTCTGAGGAAGAATATGTGTTTGGATGCCTCTAGAACTTATGATTTTAGGATAATTTGGTACGACCATAATCACAATATGACTGTAGATTTTTCGACATAGTAACACCATACTTTAAGCTCAGCAAGATTTACAGATGTTTGCAGATTCCTGCAGCATCTAGAGTCATTCATAAATACTTAATGAGCCCTATCTAGGAGCAAGACACTTCAGCACTATGCAAGAGACACTTTTATATCAAATCTTAGTTGGTCCTAGTTAAGAGCTAATAAAGAGAGTTAGGCCCTACCCTTATGATGTTTATTACATTGTTCTAATGTCTAGCATACATCTGCAATTCCTAAATAAGTGAACTCAAAATAATCTTACCGTAATTTAATCATTCTGTATAGCAATTTCATCACGTTCAACGTTGTGGTCCTTCTGTCTTGACAGTAACTTTGAACATATTAGCCACGCAATAAATATTTGCAGATGGCAGACTGACTGGGTGTAGGCATAAAAAAGGTTAATACCCCACCCCATGCCCCAATGGCCTGCCCAGTTGATTGCACCATCATGGGGCTTCTTAACATTTTCTTCTAATGAACTCTCAGTAGATACCAAAGAAATGGGCCTTACTTAGCTCACCTCAAATCCGTGTTTATAGCTTTGGCCAGATTGACTATCACTCTTTAAGTGTTTAAGCACAAAACAGTTAAAATAGTAGAGCCCATGGAAACAGGAAGCAGACAATTTTAACCATAGCTGCTGAGGGGGGGATGGGTGGTTTGGGCTTTACTGTGCAAGACAGGAAGCATCCAGAGAGAAGAAAGGGCACGGACTTGTGTCAAGTGCTAACTCTCATCAGGCACCATGCCAGCTGCTTGCATGCACCATGCTTGGGGCTCATAGCAGTCCTGAGCCATAGGCATTTCAAGGGAGAAAGGATGAGTCTCAGAGATCGTTAAGTAAATTGCCTAAATCCTCACAACTCACCTTTGGTAGATTCTGGACTGCTGTTCAGACCAGTATGCTTGGAGGACCATGCCTTTTCCACTCAGCTCAGCTGTGTCCATCCTACCTTCTGCGGTGAGGGGACACCTGAGTGGCAAGCTAACCATTTGAGTTAGGCTCTTTCTATTTTAAGAATAAGACTCAGGTCACTCAAACAATGGAGAATGTGGAGAAATGAGGAAGCAGGGATCTCAGCCTCATGGCCAAGTCCCAGAGAACCCAGGAAAAGCAGAAGACCCAAGTTTAAGGAAGCATAGAAGCGGCATCAGAATTAGGCTCGAGGAGACTGAAATGAGAAAGTCATACAGATGCCGAGACCATTCTGGGAGCTCAGGTGGTGGAATTGCTTGGTCTTCTGGGAGGCCCCCACCAGTAATGTGACCAATTTATTCTCTGCACTTTGCTTCTCTGGGCTTCTCTGATTTTCTTTCACTGTCAACTGGTTTCCCCACCTTTCACTCACCATCTTTTCATACAGTATCTCTGTGCCCATGGATTCTGCCTTTTCACAACTTCAACTTGCTCATGGGTCCTCATGGTTCCCTTTCTTCTTCAAGGCTCTTTCTTTTGCATATTCTGTACAATTCGCACTGCAAACTGCCCCATTCTTTTGTTTCTCAATTCTAACTCCTGAAAGCTAGACGGCCAGAGCCAATTTATCCTTGTTTGGAAAGGCTTTTCATGTCAGAATACCTCATGGGCCGTTACCAGCCTATAGACTTTGACTGCTCCTGTTAGGGATCCAGCTGGATCTAGTCATCCCAAGAGAGCTCAGGAACACCCGGTTCCTTCAGGAGAGCCTAGGGACTTGTGGGCAGGGTGGCTGGAATGTTGGCAGTGACTGACAAGAGTGGAAATTAATCTCCCATCATTATCAGCAGTGGAAGGGGAAGATCACGAAATGCAGTGACACAAGGTGGTAGCTGTGTAGGGTGTGGGGGACGAGAAGCAGCACTAGGAAGAGACGGAAACACAGCCGGTTGGGAATTGAGAGTGTTTGAGGAATGAGCTGCAGACCAAGAGCCATCAATGAGACACCTGCTGGGAACAGCCAGCTTCACACAAAGGAATCACCACAGATGTCCAGGAACACTTCTTCTCTTACTTCTGAATTTCGTGAAAATGTGTACGATCTCCCCGACAGTAGAGATTTTCTTACTTCCCTGGTATAGAATTTGAGAATACGACATTCATGGTGTATTTTCTCTCTCAAACTTATTTTGTGAAATTATTTTGTTTTTAATAATTGATATAAAACATTGTATTTATTTCAGGTATAAACCACAATTTGATATATGTATATCTATATATCTATAGATATATAGATATAGATAGATATAGATATAGATATAGATGATATAGATATAGATTGCAAAGTGATCTTTACAACAAGTCTAGTTAAAATCCATCTCCGTACGTAGTTACAACGTTTTTTCTTGTGTTGTGCGGACTTTTAAGGTTGACTCTCTTAGCAACTTAGCAGTATTATTAACTACGGTCACCAAGCTGTACATTATATCCCCGTGACTTACTTATTTTAGAACTGGAAGGTTGTGCCTTTTGACCCCCTTAATTCATTTTGCCCAACACCCATCCCTCACCACCTGGTCTCTATATCTATAAACTTGGTTTGTTGTCATTCTTGTTGCGGTTTTTAGATTCCACATATAAGTGAGGTCATGTGGTGTCTGTCTTTCTCTGACTTATTTCATTTGGTATAATGCCCTCAAGGCCCATCCATGCTGTCACAAATGCCAAGATTTCTTTTATTTTTTTGGTATGGCTGAATAGTGTTCCATTACATGTATATATCACAACTAGTTTGTCCACTCATCCTTCTATGGACACTTGGGCTGCTTCCTTATCTTGCCTGTTGTAAATGATGTTTCAACGAGCATGGGCATCCACATATCTTTTCAAGTTAGTGTTTTTTGTTTTCCTGGGATAAATACCCAGAAGTGGAATCGCTGGATCATAGGGTAGTTCTATTGTTTTTTATTTTTTTTAATGTTTATTTGTTTTTGAGACAGACAGACAGACAGAGCATGAGCAGGGGAGGGGCAGAGAGACAGGGAGACACAGAATCGGAAGCAGGCTCCAGGCTCTGAGCTGTCAGCACAGAGCCTGACACGGGGCGTGAACTCACGAACCGTGAGATCATGACCTGAGCCCAAGTCGGACGCTTAAACCGACTGAGCCACCCAGGTGTCCTGGGTAGTTCTATTTTTAATCTTTTGAGGAACCTCCATACTGTTTTCCACAGTGACTGTACCAGTTTACATTCCCACCCACAGTGCACAAGGGTTCCCTTTTCTCCGCATCTGCACCAACACTTGTGATTTCTTTTCTTTTTGATACTTGCCATTCTGACAGGTGTAAAGCGATAGCTCATTCTGGTTTTGATTTGCATTTCTCTGACGATTAGGGATGTTGAGCATCTTTACATGCATTTGTTGGCCATCTGTTTGTCTTCTTTGGAAAAACATCTACACAGATCCTCTGCCCATTTTAGTTGGATTGTTTTTGGTTTTGGTTTCTGCTATTGAGTTGTAGGAGTTCTTAGCGCATTTTGGATATTAACTACCTAGCAGATACATGATTTGCTAATATTTTCTCCCCCTCAGTAGGCTGTGTTTTCATTTTGTTGATGGATTCGTTTACTGTGCAGAAGCTTTTTAGTTTAATGGAGTCGCACTGGTTTTTTTTGGTTTTTTTTTCCTTTGGTTGCCCTTGCTTTTGGAGTCAGATCGAAAAAATCATCACCAACACTGATGTCAAAGAGCTTTGTTCCTATGTTTTCTTCTAGGAGGGTCATTGTTTCATGTCTTACATTCAAGTCGTTAATCCACTTTGAGTTCATTTTTGGGTGTGGTATAAGATGGCGGTCTAGTTTCATTCTTTTGCATGTGGCTGTTCAGTTTTCCCAACACCATTTATCTATTGAGGAGACTGTCCTTTCCCCACTGTATATTGTTGGCTTCTTTGTCATAAATTAATTGACCATATATGGCGTGGGTTTATTTCTGGACTCTGTTCTGTTCATGGATCTATGTGTCCATTTTAAGGCCAATCCCATATTGTTTTGGCTGCTATAGCTTTGTAATATAGTTTGAAATCAGGGACCATGAGGCCTCTGGTTTTGTTCTTCTCTCTCAAAATTGCTTTTGCTATTTGGGGTCTTTTGTGGCTCCATACAAATTTTAGGAGTGTTGGTTCCAGTTCTGTGAAAAAGGCTGTTGGGATTTTGATAGGAATTACACTGCATCTGTAGATTGCTTTGGGTAGTATGGACATTTTAACAATATTAATTCTTCCAGTCCATGAGCACAGAATATCTTTCCACTTATTTGTGTCATCTTCAGTTTCTTTCATTAATATCTTATGCTTTTCGATGTATGAGTCTATTACTTCCTTCATTAAGATTATTCCTAGGTACTTTATTCTTTTTGGTGCATTTATAAATGCGATTTTTTAAAAATGTATCTTTCTGATAGTTATTAGTGTATAGAAATGTAACAGATTTTTGTATATTGGTTTTATATCCTACAACCTTACTGAATTCATTTTTGGTTCTAACATGCTTTTTGGTGCAGCCTTTAGAGAGTTCTGTATATAATATCATGTTATCTGCTACAGTTTTGTCTCTTGCTTTCCAATTTGGATTGTTTTTATTTCCTTTTCTTGCCTAATAGCTCTGCCAAAAATTACTTTATTATATAACTAACATACAAATGTATTCTCACTATGAAAAATGCAAACAGTCCAGGTAAAGCCAAAGTCTGCCTTGACTCTATTTCCCAAATCCTGCTTCTTACCCAGAGGGCATTCTGGGTAGCCTTCCAGATCTGTTTCTATGCATATGGGGCGTTCCATTTGATAGTTTTGTATAAATGAACAGCCCTATCCAGCACTTAGCAACCTGGAACCACTTAAACCAAAGTAGGTAGGTGAGATTCTTCACATCTCAGAAATACGGGCATCCAATTTCCACATGCAGAATGCCGAAGGTCATTAAGGGTTAAGAATTTAGCAGATAATTCAAAGGCCAAAAAAAAAAAAAAAATCATTTGGCCAAAGGATAAAGAGGCACTTGGATGGTGTTACCCGTTATTCTGGAAGCAGACATGATCTATGGCTTGGCTGCAGCCTGGTTTGGTGCTGTGAACTCTGTACACGTTGCCTGATAAATAGCAGCTGAACTGAACCAGTATAGAGGTCAGGGTCAGCTGATGACAATGGAAGTTCCCTCACCACAAACAACTATAAAAAGTCACACAAGACAATAGTAGGAAAGTGAAGACCTAAACAAACAAATGAAAAATTGGATTCGACAGCCCTCCTGGCCCCAACAATTATTGTTCTTTCCATTCTGGCCCCATCACCTAAAACTCTTCAGGGGAGGGTTGAATCAGGAATTTTACACCGCATGGAATCCTCAGTGGTTTATAATTTAGACATTCATGAATTTCGAAAAATTGGAAAAGTCTCATTTTCAAAACTCCCTTTTCCGAAGTGCAGTTTAATTGCTGATTGTATGTAGCAACTTAACTAGTCTAATTAGGATCATTAGGTTTTTTTTAAATGATTGGCAATCAGGGAATCAATGAGCAGTATTGATATATGAACATCTGCTGACACCTATTTGCTGAATCCAACACAATTCAAGCACTGATGAACTTGGATTGCAAACCACAGGAAGGCAAGGATTCTATTGTTCTATTCCAACATCCCTCCCTTGCCCCCTGCACACACGTACACACAGCGCACTCACTATATCCCGTACGTGCACTTACAATGAATGCACATTGACTGTCAAAAACAAACCAAGCAAGGCCCTGCAGATACAGGAATGAGTAAGACAGACTTGCCCTCGTACTACTAACACCGGAGCGGTTGGTGGAGACAGAAAATAACATTAACATTAAAATCATCTCAGATGGTGATCAATGAATGAAGAGAGCAAACTAAGGCAAAGGGAGAGATTGACTGGAGCTGGGTGTATTTTAGTTCAGAGGCACTGGGAAGTCCTCTCTCAGGGGCTCATTTAAGTTGAGACATGAATGATGGGAAAGAACCAGTCAGGCTAAGGTCTATAGTACAATTGGAGAAAACAAATCCACCTGAAGCAATTAGCAAATAATTGGGGACTACAATGAGGGGGTGATGGCCACAAGGGCATTAACAGTCAGGGGGGTGAAAGCTATATCTGGGATAGGGAAAGAAACACTTGTCCTCCATCCTCTTAGCGTCCCTGGCTGGGTCTGAAAATTAAACGGACAAAGACAAATGGATAAGAGAAAAGCCTACACATTTATTCACTGGTAAGTCTTACGTGACACAGGAGCCTTCGTAAGGAAAGGAAGAAACAGTCAGACCTTGTACTTTTATGCCAGGTTTGATGGGGGGTTGGACCGTCGCGGAGGAATATGATCGAGTGAGGAGTATGACGTAAGTGGGGCAAACTGGGGGAAACCTAGAAAGTTCATTTTGTTAGGCTTCTTCTTGGCATCCCTTTGTCATCACAGATAAGCTTGCCCCCTTTCCTCCAGGTATCTGGATGTAGTGAGGACACACATCTCACAGGAAGATTTTATGACCTGTTTCAGGGAAGGAGGCTGAGACAGAGAGGAGGTCAGAGTAATCTTCCTGTTGTCACCATTTTCTCAAATTCCTTCAGCTTAAAATATGCAATATGGTCATGTGCTGTATTTTGGGGGACTAGCTCTGAACTCCTTCTGTGGTCTCCGTATGTCTGATGAGGGAGCATGGGGCAAGCGGAGGGCAAAATATAGGCTGGCGCCCCCCACCCCAGTGGAATACGTGTGATATTCCTCGGACACTCCTGGCTACCCAAGAACAAAGGAAAGGGGTTTAAGTGCTTGCCATGGCGATGTGGGAAACTAAGGCAAATGAAAAATTAAATCCCCTTACTGCCTACAGCCCACACGTAGTCCTTAAAGCCAGCAGAGTGACCTCCCTCTAGGAGCTCAGCTGCCTCAAGCATGACGCTTTGCTGGGGGCAAAAGAGAATCTTAGCTTGACATTGTCCCAAACTCGAGGATCCTGTAGGTCTACTTCCTTTATTTGAACTACCCCAAGATAGATGCTGGCAATCATACTCCAAGCTTATGGACCCCTGATATACATGAAGGGCCTCATGACTGAGGTTTTATTAAATGGTGATAAATGGTGTTTCCCCAGCAACAGTTAACCCCTCAAGGTCCTAGAAACCTTGCTTCCAAAATTCCTTAGGAGACTGACTCTATCCTAACCCCCTCCCAGTCTGAGGGTGTATAATCAGTTACCCGCCACGACCCCAGTGCATCTCTTTCTGCCCACCGGTCCTGTCCCCCTGCCTTAATAAAATCACCTTTTTGCACCAAAGGCGTCTTCAAGAATTCTTTCTTGGCCATCGGCTCCGGGCCACCCCACCATCACCTCAAAATTTCATCACGTCTACGTCTGGTCTGGGTAGGATTTAGGGTGAAAGAAGAAGGAAGAGCAAAGGATCTCACAGAGCAGGACAGAGGTGAGACGATGTAGGGGGGTCAGGCAGGAAATGTAAGGAAGCGCTCCCTGTCGGGGTCGCGCCAGGGCAAGGTCAGTACCTGAGAGTGGGTGTCTCCTTAAACTGTGTGCACTTCTTGCCTCTCCGGCCTCACCCTAGTCCCAGCACTAAGGATGGGCATAATTTGACGTGGTCAGCGGAGAGCAAGGAGACCTACTGGTTGAAGAGGCAAACCACAGCCCCGACAGCGGAGGGCCGGTCTGGTGCCGTCAGCTGGGCCTTGGTGCTCTTTTACTGAAGGCGCACGATATCCGCGACCATCAGCATCGGCCAGGGCCACTCTGTGATTGTGATGGATCAAGATAAAAACAAAACCACTCCACAGTCCTGTCTGAACACAGATAAAACTCGAATCTTGTCCAGGCCACACTACCAAACTTCTCTCCCGGCTGATAACAGAGGATGGTTATTTCTTTATCAGTTAACCCTCCTGGTCTCCCCCCTAGCGTACTTTCCCCATACCTGACATTTATCAATACGCCAATCAGAGAAGGAGCCAGATTCCTGACAACGCCCGATCTAGAGCCCAGCCCTTCTTCCTCAGACACTCCCCCAAATCAGCAAATGCGAGCCTAAGCCCTATAGGCTTTCCTAACATCCACACACTGGGACCCCCATGGTTCGTACAGGGGTGCGTCTGGTGGTCTTCGCTAGAGGGCACTGACATAGGTGAGCATGCGTCTTGCTGAGGCGAGGAGGGTTGCTGCGACGTGGAAGGGAACAGGGTTAGGTAGTAGGCCTGGGTTGGTTTACGAAGTTGAGCACGTAGGAGGGCTCGGCCTTGGAAGCCAGAGGCCATGGGAAGGAAACTCCCTGTCAGCCCTTTAGGAACTAAGACTGGCCCCAGTGGAAATGATGGTAGTGGAAAGTTGATGTGGGTAATGTGGGGGTGGGGTGGGTGGCCTGAGCTACGGGTTGTTTTTCACAGATAGGAAAACTGAGGTAGCAGCTAAGTGACTTCTCGAATTTTGCATGCGGACTAACACTGGCCTTCTGAGTCTCTTGTTTTTAACATGAGGGGCAGCTCCTCGCGGTCCCACCCTACTCCCCACCCTAACCACATGTAGTCCTACCAGAAAAATGAAACCATTTCTGGGCTTCTTAAAAAGGTCATCTAAGGGGCGCCTGAGTGGCTCAGTCAGTTAAACATCCAACTTCAGCTCAGGTCATGATCTCACGGTTCGTGAGTTGAAGCCTTGCGTCGGGCTCTGTGCGGACAGCTCAGAGCCCGGAGCCTGCTTCGGATTCTGGGTCTCCCTCTCTCTCTACCCCCCACCCCACTTGTACTCTGTCTCTGTCTCTGTCTCTCTCTCTCTCTCAAAAGTAAACAAACATTAAAAGGTCATCTAATATGGAAATGCCTGGGAAAAATGGAATAAATAAAACAATTCATTCTCTACCCTTGAACTTAATTTTATCATCCATTAAGCCAGTGAAGAAGGGAGCGTCTTAGCTCAGTGCTCGCTCCTCTTTTCCCAGACACACAAATTTCTTTGTCTCTGACGACTCTTCAAAGACTAGGGCTCTGAGGCAGCTCCACTGACAAGGCTCCAATCATTCAACCCCTAATCCCATTGCCTTTCTGCTGGTGCCTTCCTCCACAGGCAACGGTGACATCCTGAGAAGTCTAGAGGAAAGGGATGGCTAAGAAAATCTGACCCCTTGGTGGAAATGCATTCCCGTGGATAGAATTGCTCCATATTGGAAACCAGAGGCCTGATTTGCAAGTAAAGCCGATGTTCCAAGACTGAATGGTCATGGAGAAAGGCTTCCCGGCCTCAGAAAGGACAAGATGTGGGCCCGTGTCCCAGGCTCTGAGGAAGAAACTTCCCATTTCTTCGCTGTGAGTAGATGTGGCACCATGTCTCCCACCGTCCTTGGAGTATTTGCACAGGTGTTTCCTTGCCCTTCTGGACTGTCAGATCCCAGAGGGCAGGCTGCACCCCTGATTCACCTCTCTAGTCTCCACAATGAGTCTAGTGCCTGTCCCCAAGTGGGTTCTTGGTTGTTGACTGACTGACATTGTATCTGAGATGCACTGAGGAAAGATTTTAAAAATAGCTGGCTTTCAGGGCGCCTGGGTGGCTCAGGTGGTTAAGCCTCTGGCTCTTGATTTCGGTTCAGGTCATGATCTCACAGTTCGTGAGTTCAAGGCCCACATCCGGCTCTGTGCTGACAGCACAGAGCCTGCTTGGGATTCTCTCTCTTTCTCTGCTCCTCCTTCCCACGTTCTCTCTCTCTCAGAAGAAAATAAATAAACTCAAAAAAAAAAAATAGTTGTCTTCCCCTAATGGGGTTTTGCTATCTGGAAGGTGATGCAGGGTAACCTCTCAGCAGGGTTGGAATTTTGAGTGCTTGGGAAAGAGCAGCCTGATTGAAGGAGAGGCACATTTCACTAGGATACACTCTGTTATCTTCGTTTTACATTTAAATGAAACATTTGGGGCTGCATAAAATTTGGATGACACATTAAGGGCAATTTCCTCAGCGTGATTCAGGTTGCTGATTAGAGATTTGAGGGCCTCCTGGAGTATTCTGTTTGTGCTGCTGATTGGTTAAGGGCTGTTTTCCAATGCAGGGTGGGTTCATTCTCCCTTAGAAAACGTGCCTTTCAGGCACAGCCAAGGTGAACCTTCTTCCAAAAGTCTGCTCCTCTGAGCCGAAGCTCTTGCATTCGGTTCTTAACTACACAGGAAGCAAAGAAATGTCAGCTGCGCCGTGGGGTGAAGAATGAACACGCTCTAAAGAGGTCTGACCTTTGTTCTCAACTCCGGGGGGGGGGGGGTGGGGGGAGCGGAGGGGGGGGTAATCTCTGGTGTCATTCTTCTGGTGCAGTGGAGAGACCGCCATTGTGATTGAGATTGGGGGATTGGCCACCCCAGAAAGATCAACAACATGACCTAGGGCAGAGGCTTTGAGTCTCCCAGTATCAGTGGCCTGGAGACTGATATCAGCAACATGCAATCAGTTAATATCTCCACCATACCTGTGTAATGGGGCCCCAATAAAAATTGAACACTGAGGTTTAGGGTGAGTTTCCCTGGTTGGCAATACCCTGTGCATACATACGCATTGGCATCACACAACATATCTCGCCTCCCTGGATGAAAGCCCACAGAAGCTCTATATTTGGAACCTTCCTGGACTCTGTCCTATTTGTCTCTTCCTTTGGCTGATCTTAATCTGTATCTGTTCCTTGTAATAAACCATAACTGTGAATCTACCAGCTTTCAGTGAGTCTTGTAAGTCTTTCTGGAGCATACCAAACCAGATGATGATTTGGGAACCCCTTGAACTGCGGTTGGTGTCAGAAGGGAGGACAGTCTCGGGGACTGTGCCCTCTACCTTTGCAATTGCTCCTAAAGCCCTCACGTGCACTCCGTCAGTAAGATCAGACCCCAGACCCTGGGAATAAGGAATTAGTTTGCTCTCGGGGGAGAATCTATACTGAGATTGGGAGTATCCCAGTTTAGAGCATTGGTGGTGGGGGATGAGGGACACTGTGCTCCATATCCCCCTGCAAATCAGACTAAAATCTATCAACAGTAGGTTTATCAGCTAACTAGAAATATTAAGGGAATATGCTTGGATAGATTTTTAAGGCACCTATGCGTAACAAAAACATGGGGTAGAAGAGAGAGCCCTGAACTGGAAAACACGAAACCAAGTCTCTAGCTCACGCACAACCTCTAGAAACCTCTGTTAGTCTGTACAACTCAGTTTCCTGGGCTTAAGTTTTCTCATCTGTAAAGTGGGAATGATGGCCTCTGGCTTGATCACTTCCAAAGGTTATTTGAAAGAACAGATGAAATAACGTGTGTTAAAAGTTGAGAAACCTGTGACGCGACACTTCTAGAACCAGAAACTATTAATATTGTTGTCCTACCCCCCAGCCATGTTACAGATGAGAGCCAGAGGGCAGAAGTGACAAATATTGCAAGTCAATAAGACTGGGGAATCCACATCTCCTAACTTCCCTGCTGGCGATTTTTTAATAACACTCAGTTGTACGAGAGTATTCCCTCGTCCAGAGGGCAGGCTTTCCATGACCTCGACTGTTTAGAGAAAGCAGGGAAGTGTCAGGACATAGAACAGCTATCAGCTACCACTTTCCAACAGGAGCCTCCAACCACACAGCCTGGAAGTTAATCTAAAATGAAGTGTACCGATGTAGCAGTTTACTATTTGTCAGATCAAAAGCTACAGAGTAGATGGGGTAGAGCAGCGAGAGGCTAGTAACCAGTTGTAGTATCCGGGAGAATACCGCCAGTGGCAACAATTTCAAGCCCAGCGACGAAACAGCCCATAATCTGTTGACATTGCCAGTCTCTGTAGCCACGTGCCCGAGTCATTAAAAAGAGGCTTAAGTGCTGTTCAGTTTGCCCTGAAAGAAGGCAAAGAAAGGAAATGAAAAGTATAATTATTGAAAAGAAAGAGATGTGGTTACATCTGGTACAGATGATGTAATTACATGTAGAGAAAACTTCAGAGAATCAAGTGGAAAACGACTACAATAATGTATTGACTCATCTCAGTTTCCTCAAAATAGTCGTGAATTAGCACTTGCACGTGGTCTGGAACATGGTAGGTCCTTGACAAGTGGCAGAGAATAAATACAAGTTTCATATAGAAAAGTCCAGAATTTTCCAGCACACCAGAACTTACCAATTAGAAATTATAATGGGGGAAGAGGAGTGTGCCTGGGTGGCTCAGTTGGTTAAGCGTCCAACTCTTGATCTTGGCTCAGGTCATGATCTCACAGTTCATGAGTCTGGGCCCCACGCTGGGCTCTGCGCTGACAGCTCGGAGCCTGCCTGAGATCCTGTCTCTCCCTCTCTCTGTGCCCCTCCCCTACTCGCGCATGTGCTCTCTCTCTCTCTCAAAATAAATAATTAAACTTAAAAAAATTAATTAAAAAGAAAATAAATTATAGTGGGGGGAAAAGGATTACATTTGAAATAAAAATAACAAGCCTCAAATCAAAAATCCCAAGGAAGAAAAAGAAATCTGAGCCTCCTATATGAGGGAGATTAGAAAGTTATAGAGAGAGAAAAATGACTTCAACAAATGGAAAAGTATACTAAGATAGTCAATGGCAAAACAGAGTATTGTAGAGATGTCACTTTTTTCCAAATCAACTTATATAGTTAGGGTCATTCCAGGCAAAATCTCTAGCTTACAATCTTGGGGACTTGGCAAAAATATCTTAAGATTTCATCTGGAATCACAATAAGCAAGTATAGTGAAGAATATTTGTGAAAAGAAAGAGAGGGTAGGGATGGTCCTAACATACAGAGTATATTACATAATGTAGGGGAGGAAAATCTTTCCTCCACCCTCTTAGGTTCTGTACCTGGCCCTGAGAATTAAGTTGACATAAGACAAGTGAACAGGAGAAAAACATGTACATTTTATTTACTATTTTTACATGCACATGGGAGTTTTATAGGAAATTGAAGACCCAAAGAAGCATCTAGGACTGAGAATTTACATACGTTTTAAACAAAGAAACAATAAATTTGTGGAGAAGTGACAAGATTTGTGCTAGGGGCAGTAAACTGTGGGAGAGTGACTAGGAAATATATGGGGGAAACTAATGGAAGATCAGAGTCACTTTAGGAGGTTTGTTTGTACAGATCCATTTTGATGTTGACTTCTAGTCTCCTGGGGTAAGAATGTTCCTCTCTAATTCAAAGGGATACAGGCACCCCTATATTTATAGCATTACTATTTACAGTAGTCAAATTATGGAAGCAGCCCAAGTGTGCATTGACTGATGAATAGATAAAGAAGATGTTGGGTATATGTAATGGAACATTACTCAGCCATAAAAAGGAATGAAATCTTGCCATTTACAACAATATGGATGGAGCTAGAGAATATAACGCTAAGTGAAATATGTCAGAGAAAGACAAATCCCATATGATCTCACGCATATGTGGAATTTAAGAAACAAAACAAACAAGCATAGGGGGAGAAAGAGAGAAACCTTAGTAAGTGGTACTGGGACAAAGGGTCTTTTATTTGGGGAAAAATCAATTTCAATTCTTACCTTTAGATTCTATACCAAAATAAATCCAACACAAATTAATTGGACTCAGGGATCATCTTCCTCCCTCATTCACTGAGGAAACTGAAGCCATTTCAGATACCCACCACCCCCTCTACTTATCCACTAACATTTCTGCCCTTATGCTCTGCTTTTCCTTTTATTCTTTTAGACAAACTGTCTTTGCTTCTATCTTCTATCATTTTTTTAACTTGGGCCCTAGGGTCATTCTGTCCAATAGAAAATGACATGTGGAATTTCAAAATTTTCAGTAGCCACATAAAAAAGGTAAAAAGAAATACACAAAAAAAATTTTTTTAATTTTTTTAATTTAATTTTGAGAGACGGAGACAGAGCAAGAGCAGGGGAGGGGCAGAGAGAGAGGGAGACACAGAATCCGAAGCAGGCTCCAGGCTCTGAGCTGTCAGCACAGAGCCCAACGCAGGGCTTGAACTCATGAACTGTGAGATCATGACCCGAGCCGAAGTCGGTCGCTCAACCCACTGAGCCACCCAGGTGCCCATAGGTGAAAATAATTTTAATAATATCTTTTATTTAACTCAATATATTTCAAATATCATTTCAACATGTAATCAACATAAAAATTATTAATTAACTACATTCTTTTGCCCCTACTAAATCTGTAAGATTTCATGTGTATTTCGTGCTTACAGCACATCTCAGTTAGGCTCCACATTTCAAATGCTCAGCAGCCACCGGTGGCTCCTCATTCCCATATCGGTCAGTACAGCCCCGGATCCCATTCCTTCTCCACTGCTCAAGGACATGTCCCGTTCCTTGACTCCCCCGCATGGACCAATTTTCACCTCTCTCCTGGGTCACTGCCTTTGTCATAGAAGTGTGCTATAATTTTCCCTATTTTCAAATAGCCCTCTCCTGACCCCACTTATTTCTTGAGAAACCCTATTTGGGCTGCTCCTTTTAAAGAAAAATGACATCTCTAGTCATTGTTTACAGTTCCTTCCCTCACAATCTCCCCTAAATCCGCCCGATCAGGCTTTGTCCTTTAGCATTCCAAAATGCTTTTTCTCAAGGGTCCATTCTATTAAACAATTCACTGCTACATTCTGATTTTCCATCTTGCTTGATGATTTAGCTGATTCGCCAACTGAAAAGACTTTCTTTTTAGTTTATTTTATTCATTTTGAGAGAGAGAGTGTGTGTGAGCAGACGGAGAGAGAAAGAGGGAGAGAGAGAATTGCAAGCAGGCCCCACTCTGTCAGCATGGAGCCCAACGCGGGTCTCAATCTCATGAACTGTGAGATCATGACCTGAGCTGAAATCAAGAGTCAGAGCTTAACCGACTGAGCCACCCAGGCACCCCTGAGTTTTTTTTTTTAATGCCAGTAGAGTCAACATACAGTGTTATATTAGTTTCAGGTGTGCAATACAGTGACTCAACACTTCCATACATCACCCAGTGCTCAACACGACTAGTGCCCTCCTTAATCCCCATCCCCTGGTTCGCCCATCCCCCCCACCCACCTCCCCTCTGGTAACCACCAGTTTGTTCTCTATAGTTAAGAGTCTGTTTCTTGGTTTGTCTTCTCCTTCTCTCTTTTTTTCCTTTTCCTTGCTCATTTGTTTTGTTTCTTAAGTTCCACATATGAATGAGATCATATGGGATTTGTCTCTCTCTGACTGACTGGTTTTGCTTAGCGTTACACTCTCTAGATCTGTCCATGTTGTTGCAAATGGCAAGACTTCATTCTTTTTCATGGCTGACTAATATTCCATTATATATGCGTATGTACATACACCGGCACCCGTAAGATTTTCTTCATTTGACTTGTAGCGTATCACACTCATGCTTTTCCTCTTACCTGCTTCGTCCCTCTCCTTGCCTGACTCCTCTTCGTCTTCCCTGACTCTTAATATTGAGGGCCCTGGAACAATTTGCGATTGTTCCAGATCACAAATGTATACCCCCAATCCAACCTTTTCCCTAAACTTCACCCTCTTGGCTTCAAACACCTACTTGGCTTAGTGTCCGAGGACTGCTGCAATGTATTACCCCAAACAGAAATTTATTCCTTCAAAAATCCCCAATCCAGGTGTCAGCAGCGTTGATTCTTTCTGGAAGCTTGGAGGGAGAAGCCGTTCCCTGCCTCTCCCACAGCATCTGTTGCTTACAGGCAATCCTTGGAGTGACTTGTAGACACATCTCTCCGATCTCTGCCTCTGTCCTCACATTGCGCTCTCTCCCCTGTGGGTCTTTCTTTTAGGGACCCCAGTCAGTGGACTTAGAGCACCTCCTAATCCAGTATGACCTCATTTTATTTTTTTTTTTTATTTTTTTTTTTAATTTTTTTTTTCAACGTTTATTTATTTTTGGGACAGAGAGAGACAGAGCATGAACGGGGGAGGGGCAGAGAGAGAGGGAGACACAGAATCGGAAACAGGCTCCAGGCTCTGAGCCATCAGCCCAGAGCCTGACGCGGGGCTCGAACTCCCGGACAGCGAGATCGTGACCTGGCTGAAGTCGGACGCTTAACCGACTGCGCCACCCAGGCGCCCCAGACCTCATTTTAATTTAAACAATCACATCTGCGAAGATCCTATGTCCAGACAAGGTTACACTGTGACGTTCACGGTTGACATGATTTTGAGGGAATGCTAGTCAACCCACTACACCTCTGGACATTGTCATTAATGTCAAATAAGCATCTAATTTGACATGTCAGAAACTGAGCTAATATTCTCCATTCCTTCTCTAGTCACAGTCTTCCTCATCTCAGTTGGCAACAACTCCATCCTTCCATTGGGAATTCTACCTTCAGCATAGATCCAACATCTGACTGCTTGTTACCACTTTCACTGTTACACTGTGGCCCAACTATCATCACATCTCACCAGGATTATTGTAATAGCCCCTTAACAGCCCCTCTGCCTCTACCCTTGTGTCCTACAATCTGTTTTCAACAGAGCAGCCAGGGTGATTCTGTCAAAACCCAAGTAGATCACGGACCTTCCAATGGCTCCTATTTTATTCAGAGCAGATAGATGTCAGAGTCCTTACAATGCCCCACAAGATCCCTTTTACATCTCTGACCACTGTCTCACTGGCCCCCTCTGGTCCAGCCATAGTGGACTCCATGCTGTTCCTTCAATGCTCCAGCCGCCCTCTGGTCTCAGATGGCCTGCACATGCTGTTTCCTTCACCTGGAATGACTTTCCCCCAAATATCTACATGGCTCAAAAAAACCGTCATCTCCTCAAATGTGTTCTACTCTGACCACCTTGTTTATAATTGCCAGAAGTCCCCACCTCCCAGCCCCTGTCCTGGCACTCATCTTCATAGACTGCTCTGGTTTTTCCCCATCACCCTTAACTGCCTTCTAATATGCAACATACTGACTAATTTTTCTCTTTGTCTCCTTCCTCTATAGATACGCTCCATGAGGGCAGGAAAGAGTGCCTGTTTTGGTTTCTGATTTATACCCAGAACACTCACATGTTAGATGCTCAATATTCATTAAGTAAATGAATGAGATTAATTGGGTGGATGAGAAAAAGATGAGGAACTGCTTTCTAGGCACAGAAAAGATAAAAAGGAATCACAAAGAAGGGGATTCTACTTTTTACTGCATACGCGTTTAAATCTTAACCACAGGTAAAACACAAAGATAGGCTACTATATCATATACTTAAGAAAACCCCCAGATCTCTCTCAAAGTAAGAACTTTTTAAATTTTAGAGCAAATGAGGGCTCATAATAAAAATTCAAGTTTTACATCATTTTTTCCAGTTCTGGAAAAAAAAAGAGCTGAAGTTATCACGCACTTTTGCTGAAGCCTGCCTACATTGCTTTGTGTTTTATTCCATAGTAGTGATATAAGTGAGGATGTCGTTATGGGACTTATACCCATTCTTTTCTATCCATGCTTGTGTTTCAAAATTCCCACTAGCCCCTTGCTCCACCTTTTTATTTCTAAGCACTATTTTAAGCAAGGGAAAACTAAAAAATTAGGAAAGACAGTTTGAGCCATCACTAAAACTTAAAATAAGGTTTTTTTTAATGCACATGGAATTATCTTAATGATATTAAATGGCTTTGCTATAAATAATCTGCTAAGGAACTTACATAAAAAGCTTTTAGGTAATTAAGGCTAATTTTTGACATTGTTTTTCAGTCAGAAGGTTTGGATTGAAGCTGAGAACAGAGACTGCTGTCTAAAGCTAACATTCTTGTGGTCTGCCCAGTAGGGGGGCTACCCCTACCCAGGGGAGACATCCCAACCCACCCCTCACCGTGCAGGAGGTGAAACCAAAACTAAGTTAAGCAGGTTGCAAGCTGAGTAGTTAAAACTATGATCTGGGGGACACTTGGGTTGTTCCATAGGTTGAGTGTCTGAGTCCTGATTTCAGCTCAGATCATGATACCAGGGTAGTGGGATAAAGGCCCACATCGTGCTCTGTGCTAAGCATGGAGCCTGCTTAAGATTCTCTCTGTCTCTCCGTCTCTGTCTCTGTCTGCTCCTCTCCCCTGCTCATGAGCGTTCTCTCTCTAAAATTAAAAAATAAACAAACAAACACGATTTTGGTTTGATTGCCATAAAACTCCAGAGAGCAATTCTTTATTTCAACTATTTATTAACTGTTAGTGTTAATATTAAAAACATAGGGAGTTAGGAGGAATAAGGGGCTAAACTATTTTTCTAAAGAAACTAACATTTAAAATTTCTAAAAAAAATTATTTTTTCTATAGCATTTTACTGAGAAATATAATGCAAATGTGGAAGGTACATAAAACAGATATACAAGTCACAGACTGTTGCAATGTAAACACCCATGAAACCACATAAACCTCTGCCAGCGCCCAGAAAACCCCTGAGTGTCCCTTCTCAGTTCCAAGTGCCCCTCTTCTTCCCTTCCCAGAGGGAGCCGCTAGCCTGGCTTGAAGAGTTTGCTCTAGAGTTCCACCGCCTAAGTATGCACCCCTAAAAAAATTACACTTGTCTTGTCACTGATCTTCCCCATTCAGACCTTCCCCATTCAGTATGATGTTAGCTGGGGAATTTTTACGGGCACCCTTTATCAGGCTGGGGAAGTGTCCTTCTATCAATCCCAAAGCATCACGGAATCAATGGATGCAAATCAATTGGTCCACAGTGTCAAAGCTGCCTTCTCCTCAGGACCCCAAATGGTTCCGAGTCCCAAAAAAGCTGCAGTGCCTGCTCTGTATCTTGCACATCCAGGGTCCAGGAAGTGAAACAACATACTTAGAGCCTCATTTGTTCTGTTTAGTTCAACCTGAGGATGTTAGCTTATTTAGAATTTTCTATTTGATGTTCTCTCCTTTTTGGGGAGGAGTGCTTCCAGGAGGGTTGTAAATTAGGTTGTAAATATGGTTTAAATTGGGCACGATGATTTCCACCTTATTCCCCAAGCTTCCTTTCTTTTCTTCTGTTTGACATACACAGGCTATTTATACATGTACCCTGCTCCCATCCGACACCCGTGACTGGGGTTTATGAATGGTGTTTCTGTAACATGCTGGGTGCTATGTTTAAAACGCAGAGACAGCTCGAAATAAAAATATGGTGAATTAGATTGACTGATTTTGAATATTGAGCCAGCTTTGCATTCTTGAGAGAAATCCCAACTCATGGTGTGTTATTCTTTTTAAATAATGTTGGATTTAACTTGTTCACATTTTTTTTTTAGGATTTTGTATCTATGTTTATAAGGAACACTGGTCTGTTGTTTTCTTTTGTTGTACTATCATTGTCTGATTTGGGTACCCACGTGATGCAGGCCTCAAAAAATAAGTTAAGAAATGTTTTCCCCTTTTTTACTTGCTAGAAAAGATATGTACAACGGTGTCATTTCTTCTTTAAATGTTTAGTAAAAATTTCCAGTGAAAGCGTCTAGGCTGGGAGACTTCCCCCCGCCCCCAGAGGTTTTTAAACTGTAAATTTAATTTCTTTAATAACTATAAGATAACATATATTTCATCTTGACTGGCTTTTGATAGTTTGTATTCTTCAAGGAATTAGTCTATTTTATTTCAATTGTTGAATATTTATAATACAGTTTTCCCAGTATTCTCTTATGGACGCTTTTATGAAAAGAAAGATCACCCTCTAACCCAATTCAACTAAGACACATTGACTATCTGCTATGTTGCTGGCGTTAAAAAGCCACAGGCACTTTGGGGCACCGGGGTGGCTCAGTCAGTTCAGCATCAAACTCTTGGTTTCAGCCCAGGTCATGATCTCACAGTTCGTGGGATTGAGCCCCACATCAGGCTGTGTGCTGGCAGTGTGGAGCCTGCTTGGGATTCTCTCTTTCCCCCTCTCTCTGTCCCTCCCCACACCCCCTCAAAATAAATAAGTAAATAAATAAATAAATAAATAAGCATTTTTTTTAAAAAGCCACAAGCACTTTACTAACGGTAGTAGTAGCTTATGGTCATGGAAATGATATGTGCTGGCCTATAATGATCAGCTCAGAGTTCCACATTGGCAGAATATTCTAAGACTTGGAAAGAAAGTCGGAACCCTCCCTCACCCAGCTGCATTCTGTGTTAGTGAATCCTATGCCTAGGACAAGGACTCTCTAAATAGCTGGGTTAGAGAAAGCTCAGAAATGAGAACTGGGCGTGCTCAGGAAGGCATAAAATCACCCTTGAACTCTGGAGCCTAGAAGATGGTGTGGCAGGGTGGTGACCCTGAAGAACACAGAGGGGGCCACCGTGCAGCTCACCTGTCCTATTTGTCTTTCAAAAAAGGTTATTTTTCTCTTCTTTCCGCTAGAGGAAAAGGATGTTGATGGGGTTCAAAACATGCTACTCTCAAATATGGCACCTTGGCATATTGGATATTTTCAGCTAAAGGAATTTGAGAGCAGCAGGTGCAGGAAAAGCTCTCTGACCCCTCCCCTTCTTCCCTGAAGCAGGGTGTAGGACCCACTTATGAGAGGTCTCCTCCCTGTACCTGGAAGAAAGGAGCGACCTCATCTCCAAAGATGGAGGAAATCCGAATGAACAGACTTTGCTCATTTCTCCCAGTTTACTGTCCTGAACTCATGCTCCTTTGTCCTATTACTTTTTTCCATAACTTTTTTCTCTTTACTAAATCTAGTATAAACGATGTCCAGGCTTAACCTTTTCCTTGTGTTTTCGTTTCCTTATGAAGCCTCCTGTGTCATGTGAAACTTACAGCATTATTTGCATGCGTTTGTCCTGTTAATCTATCTTGGCCAATTTAATTTTCAGGCACAGCTATGGACCCGAAGGGGAAAAGGTTTTCCATCCTGCCTTCCTGAAATGATTACAAAGCAATGTGAATTGTATTTCTTTTTTTTTAATTTTTTTTTAACATTTATTTATTTTTGAGACAGAGAGAGGGCATGAACAGGGGAGGGTTAGAGAAAGAGGGAGACACAGAATCTGAAACAGGCTCCAGGCTCTGAGCTGTCAGCACAGAGCCCGACGCGGGGCTCGAACCCACGGACTGCGAGATCATGACCTGAGCCGAAGTCGGCCGCTTAACCAACTGAGCCACCCAGGCGCCCCTGAATTGTATTTCTTGAAAAATTCTTCAGTGCAAGGCTATTTGGATTGGTGAGTTTCTATCTTATGAGTTCTACTAGCTCCTGAGGGCAATGCCTATTTCCGCATTGTGCAATAATTGATGTCTAGATCACTGAACCACAGTCCGTGAGAAAATGCTAACAAGAAGGGATATTGTCCAAATGGCTATCTAAAATATTATATATCTGCATGTGTCATCATAAATGATAGCTATTATAACATAAAATATACTTTTAAAGTTTTTTTATGTTAAGGGTTTGGTTTTAGTAACTTGGAAATTTTACTTATGTGGTATGTTCCTCATTTACTCATGGTTCCATACAAATAAGATTTTGAGAAATGTTATTTCTATTGGTAGTATAAAAAGAAATGTTTGCTTTAGAAATCTTAATGCCATCATTTAAATTTTATGACGTGTGCTTTTCTTTTTTTTAAAAAAAATTTTTTTTCAACGTTTATTTATTTTTGGGACAGAGAGAGACAGAGCATGAACGGGGGAGGGGCAGAGAGAGAGGGAGACACAGAATCGGAAACAGGCTCCAGGCTCCGAGCCATCAGCCCAGAGCCTGACGCGGGGCTCGAACTCACGGACCGCGAGATCGTGACCTGGCTTAAGTCGGTCGCTTAACCGACTGCGCCACCCAGGCGCCCCTGATGTGTGCTTTTCTTAAATAATAGTTCACATTATCCTGAATCTTATTGTATTACGAAATTGAAAACCAAATGTATTCCAAAACGCTCTATATTAAATACGCTCATTAAAAAAAAAAAAGTTCACTTAGACTAAGCATTACAACGGATACATGTATGTTAGATAAATCCTAGGAAATGAGTGGTGATTCTTCAAGTTGACTATTTTTCCCTCACTCTTATGCTTTTGCCCTCTGATAAACCTTTGTCAGTAATTTCTTCCCAATAATAACACAAATGGCTAACATTTATTTATTAAATACCTGCCATATGCCCAACACCACGGTGTACTTAACATACGTTTCCTTATTTGATCCTTACCACAGACCTACCTCTTGTTAGGTAGGTCCTGAATCCTTACCTACAGACCTCTTGTTAACGCTGGAGAAAACAGAAACTTAGAAATGTTAAATAGCTTGCCTCAAGCCTCACAAATCTGTGGTGCACAAGGATTCAAACCCAGGTCTGTTGGAAGCCAAGACCTCTTAGTAAATTCGTAGGAGGCAGAAATAAATAGGAGATGTAAGGGAAATGCCGTCCAAGTTCTCCTGGGACAAATTCTTACTCCTACACTGATTCCTCCCATCCCCATCTTCCCTACTTGATTTACGTAAGGGAGTATTTCTTCAAGTGAAGAACACTTTCTTCTGACCTATGAAAAAGAAAAAGAATGGAAAGACAACTCATGCTTTCCTTCAGTTTTAGTGAATATTTTCCAATGACTTTTGCCGGGAGCCGATCCATCCAGCCTTCCTGATGGCACAGCCCGGGTGGTTGGCACAAGGGCAAAGCACAGCGACCCTCCAAATGGGAAGCTACTGGTATCCCTCCTGTTACTCATCATGGCCATCCCCATGGTCTAACTGGCACTGATGATTCAAAATAAACCCATGGGGGCAAACTTGGGGATATATTCTGGGGATGAGGGAAAAACCATGAGACTCCGAAGATGAATAATGAAACCTTATATCCAGACGGTGCCACCCCTGCCTGCCCGTCCCCTACCTAAAGGAAGGATAGCCCCATATATTTCCCAGCCAAGGAGGGGGACAAATGGGTTCGAAATCCCCACTCCTGCAACAAAGGAATGTATCTATGGATACAAGTTGCTCCAACTCCTAGGCTCACTTGGCCCCCAGGAGGCATTCCAGATGGTAACTGGACCTGGTGGGTTAGGCTACAGAATGGTTCATTAGTTCCTAGATATACATTGTCTCTCTGGGAACACATAAGGCGTGGGTTCCCAGGGCCCTCTTGGCTCCCTCCGGGCACCCCAGACCAAAGAGAATACTTTTGTTCCTTATGCCACAAACGGTTCAAAGGAACAATTAAGAAGTCATGTCCCTGTAACTGTTCCACTTGAGGTGTTGAGAGCTAGATGACCTTTCATGACAATAGCGAAGCAAACTCTTTATAAACTATAAATAAATGTAGATGCATAATGAAAGTAGTAAGAAGAAATTTATCAACAAACAAAAAGGCAGGAGGGAACGTTACAAAGAAATAACCATGATGTTCCTTAATGGGTGATTACACAAAGGAACATTTTTAGAATTAGGTAATGCGGAGAAACATAGATGACGCCCGCTACAAGGAAATGGCTAACAAATACAATGCCACGTTTGCCACAATAAAGCGGCCAGTCTAACACACTGCTGTTGTCTGTGTCTGTTTGCACTCTCACCCGCGCCGTTCATCCTTCGGGAACCCCTGGACCCGCTGGGGCTGGACCTCGGCAGACTTCTATCAGTAATTGCAACAAATGACGCCACGGTAGTCTGGTCTGATATGTGCTGAACACTCAGATATGTCCATCTGACATGACCACTCAGAGAACGATGTCTACCTTTCTACTCTGGAGTGATTCCTGTTCTGTGTGGGTGCTGGTGTCACACAATTGACATTGTCATTATACAGATGTACTGTGTTTTCCAGAGGCTGATATTAGATGTGGAAATAACGATCTTGAGCTTCATTGAGGCCCCCCACCCCCACTACGAGCACCGCACTGTAATTTTGCCGGTCAAATTTGCAAACGAAGGTGATCTTAACACCGTGTGGCTTGGTTATCACTGGGGGTGGTTATGCACCTCTTATCATACCGATGAGAAGCTTGCTTATCTGCCTCTGCTCACCAAGTCCTCCTGCTGAAGAGGAGACTGGGAAAGGCACTGGAAATTAACGGATGGAACAGTTAAGGAAGAGGACCACAGGATCCAGGGCACTCAGCTTAGAACTGTCTCCACTCCCTTGCTTCTTGAGCAACTTAACCATCGACTTCTCTTAACAGCAAAAACAAGAGTCGTCTTTATCACAGTGCCTTACAGATGACAAAGCACTTTCACAAACATTATCTTATTTCATCTAATAAGCACAATGCCCCATGAGACAGGCTTTATTATTCTCAATTTCTATGCTGGAAAAACGGAGTCCTATTGAGTGGGAGCTATTTAATTCAAGCAAAGTTTTCCAACAGGGAATTCCGTGTAATTTCATCGGGCAGGTCTCCCGTCACCCGCGTGAAAGAATGTGATACAAACAGATACTCGGTGCCTCCAGCATTCCTGTGTTCCTCCCCTACCTCCTGACTTGCTGCTTGTCTAACCTCATCAGCTCTTGCATTCCCTTCTCTTCTTCTGCTTCAGCCACCCGGCTTCTCGCTGTTTCTTCAACACACCAGCCACATGCTGGCCTGGGAACATTGGTGCTGGCTGGAATCCTCCTCCCCAGAGAGTGGGTGGCTCCTTCTCTCACTTGCCTCAGGTCTCTGCGCCAACGGTACCTTACGAGAGAGATGGTTCCTGGGAGCCCTATACGTAATAGCGGGCCTCATTACTCCTTACCTCCTTTAACCATCGTGCGCCCAGGGTGGGGCAGAGTGTGCCCTGGGCACAGACCAACAATAAAACTGCCCTGCGCTCACTCTCTACAGGCCCAGGGAAAATTATCCCAGATCCTGAGGGTGGCGAAATACCAGGCCATTTGCCTTTTTTATCCTTTCCATTACTGCAAGGATGGGATCTCCTCTATAGACCGACAGGCTCAACGATAAATGTTCTAGTCCCTTCTCTTGACAAAATGAGAGTGAGGTACCGTGCGCAGACCCTGTAGAGTACTTGGATCTATATTTCACGTCAAGAAGACTCGGAGAGAATTTTATTCATTCCAATATATGGAAGGCATGTTATAACTGAAGTGCTCCCCTATGGTGGAATGCAGTGATCAAGGGCCTGGCTGAAACCCTATTGCTGGATTCAACTCCCAGTTCTATCACCAACCGGCTGTGCGGTCTGGGGCACAACACTCCACATCGCTCAGCCTCAGTTTCCTCATCTGTAAGATGAGGAGTGTGATAGTCCCCACATCACAGAGATGTCCTGAGGAATAAAAGGTAATTGGTACCTACTTAGTGCCCAGTAAATGGTTGATATCATTACTTTACTATGTAATTTACATACTTTACATAATTACTTTACCATGGTTTTTTTTCTGTAGTTTACAAACTTTTTCAAAGCAAGGATGTGTCTTACTTATTTTCATGCCCTTCTCCCCCATCAAAGAGGAAGGCGGGTGACATAGTAATATAGTAAATCTTTAGCACATGTTGATGTTGGATTGAATAATCTCCTTGATTTTATTGTTTAATAAATTCTTTTTGTTTTGTTTTGTTTTTAACTTTTCTTTTAATAATGAGCTCTATGCCCAACCTGGAGATCGAATTCATTCCCCTGAGATCGAGTCACATGCTCTACCAACTGAGCCAGCCAGGCACCCTGGTTGTCTAAAAAATTCTTGATTAGATTAGAAAGATGGCTGTTGAAAAACACATTTTGGGACAGAGATCATATTTATCTGTTTAGAGTAAGAACATTTTACAAAAATCTATATGTATATGAAAAGAAAGCCATCAAAACGTTAACAGTAGTAGACAACTTTTATAAGTAAGAAACTAGTTAATCTTTTTAAAAAGTCTACTTGGAGAGCAGTGATTACAGTAGAAGAAAAGGCAATGAGATGCATTTTAGTATCATTTCCCAATAATTTTTGTTGTTCACTTTGTCTTCCAAAAAACACAGTGACCTCATAAAATTGAGTTTGAAAGTTCTCAATACATTAATACATTCTGATAAGTCTATAGGAAGGAATGGAGGCACAATCTTTGATCTAGAAAGTACATATCCAATGCTCATCTGAGCCAGAAACACCATTTTTCATGAAGTAAACGAATGCAGCTGTTTCTATCATGCTGACTATAAGAAGATTATCATACTCAGAATGGAAATTCCAGGAACCTGAATTCTAATTAACATGGAAATGAAATCCACAAAATAAATATGTATTCAAAGTTTATGCAGTCCCAGGGTACAATGAAGACAGATGCAGATTGATCTAATCTGGTTGCATTAGGAACATGAGTGTATGTTGGGGAACATCGCGTGGAAAGTTGACATTCAATCCAATTAGGAAGGGCAAAACAAAAATGATGAAAGCAATTTCCTTTGTCCAATTAAATTAGGCATCCAAAAAACAAGCTGCTCTTTGACCTTCCTGGGAAGGGTCAGGATGGCTTCTCATGGTCATTAAGTAAATAGCCAGCCTACTCTTGCAGTTGCTTACTAAATAGGACTTAGGAAAATATATTTAGACTGAGAATCTGCAAAAATTTCTCTAATGTATTCGTATTGTTTCTATTGATCAATTTTTAATTTGGAGAAACAGGACTGGAAAGAGCATCAGACCAAACTGAATATGGGGCCTATGAAACAAAATTAAGAGGTCACTTTCTGCTTCTTGCCAATTTGTGTTGCAACTTCTAAAGAAAGGAGGTTTTTAAAAAATAGTTCGTTTAGGTGCTTCTCCGAGGTCCCGCTTGAAATAGCTGAGGAACATTGTTGGAATTTGTAAAGATACGTGATTTCTTAATTCAATTGGTGACTTAGTGAACTAAAGTTTAAGGACCCTCTTCATTCTGCCCTTCGTTATAATTCCCAACTATTACGTACAGCAATGGACATGCTGCTGTTCCATCCAACAGCCCATACTGCAAGTATGGAAGTTAAATCAAATCTTTTTTCTCACCTGTTAAATTCCAAGTTTCCATGATAAAAGTTGATCATAAACACAGAATTAATGGGATAGGTTTTCAGGCTAATTTCCTCTGATTTACATAGCATTTTTGCTCCCATCTTTTCATTCAGATTCAACAAACATTTGCTAAGCATTTATGTGCTGAGCCCCATGCTGAAGATTTCATAATACTTGCCATTACTTGGCCTTACATATAGTTAAAAGAGGTCTGGAGACATACCCTGAATTAGGTGTTTTGACTCAAAATCATGAATCCTCCAACATGTCAGGAGATTATATTCTGGTGTGTAACTTAAGTAATACATAAAATGTTTGGGACAAGAAGTGCCTGGGTGGTTCAGTCAGTTGAACATCCAACTCTTGGTTTCAGCTCAGGTCATGATTGCAGGGTCATAGGATTGAGCCCTGCATCAGGCTCTGTGTTGAGCATGGAGAAATGATAGTCTCTTTAACAAATGGTGTTAGGAAAACTAGATATTCTCATGTAACAAAATGAAACCAGACCCCTATCTCACACTGCTCACAAGACACCTTGTGCTCACAGACTGCTCACACTGCTCACAAGACAAGGTGCTCACAGACACCTTGAAACTCCTAAAAGAAAACAAACAAAACTCTTTGACATGGGCCTTGGTAGTGAGTTTTTGGAAACCACACCTAAAGCACAAGCAACAAAATCAAAAATAAATTGAGACCGCATCAAAAGCTTCTGCACAGCAAAAGAAACCATCAACAAAGTGAAAAGATAACCTACAGAATGGGGGAAATATTTGCAAACTACCTAAGGGGCTAATGTCCAAAATACACAAAGAACTCATACGACTCAATAGTTAAAAATACAAATAATCCAACTTAAAAAAAATGATCAAAGGACCTGAAGAGGCATTTTTCCATAGAAAAACTACAAAAAGCCAACAGGTACATAAAAAGATGCTCAATATCACTGGTCATTAGGGAAATGCAAATTAAAACCACACTGAGTCATTACCTCATGCCTGCTGGAATGACCATCATCAAAAAGACAAGAGATAGCAAGTGCTGGTGAGGGTGTGGAGAAAAGGGAACCCTTGTGCACTGTTGGTGGAATTGGAAATTGGTGCAACTACTATGGAAACCAGTATGGAGTTTCCTCAAAAAATTAAAAATAGACCTACTGTATGATCCAGCAATTCCACTTCTGGGAATATATCCAAAGGAAATGAAAACACTAACTTGAAACTATATCTGCATCGACATGTTCCTAGCAGCATTATTTGCAATAGCCAAGACTTGGAAATAACCTAAGTGTCCATTGATGGATGAATGGATAAAGAAGAGGTGGCCCACACGCATACGTGTGTGTGTGTGTGTGTGTGTGTGTGTGTGTGTGTGTGTGTGTAAAATGGAAGGTTAGTAAGCCATAAAAAAAGGAAGTCTTATCATCTACAACACACGGATGGACTTTGAAGAAATTATGCTAAGTGAAATAAGTCAGAGATAGACAAATCCTGTATGATCTCACTTATACGTAGACTCTAATGAAAAATTTTAAAAAATCAAACTCGTAAGAAAAGAGATATGGAAAAAGCCTTGTAGCTGCTTGAGGCAAGAGGGAAGGGAGAGGGAATTGGTGGTCAGAAGGTACAAACCTCCAGTAGTAAGATAGATAAGCACTAGGGATGTAATGTACATGATGACTTTAGCTACGCTGCTGGATGATATCTAGGAAAATCGTTAAGACGGTAAATCCTAAGAACACTCGTTGTAAGAATTTTTTTCTTTTTATTGTATCTATATGAGAAGATGGATATTAACTAAACCTATTGTGGTGCTCATTTCGTAACATATGTAAATTAAACTATCATGTGCTACACCTTGAACTTATATAATGATATATGCCAATTATTTCTCAACAAAACTAGGGGTGGGGGGAAGAGGCCTTGCAACTTCCGACGTTTTGTTCTTGGAAAACTGCAGTCACCAGGTGACCATTCTGGGATAGCCTGCTGGAAGATGAGAAACTGCAAAGTAGAGATAAGCCATTTCAACTGAGGCCCTTCAACCAGCGAATCCCCAGCCAGAACTATCTACATGCACTCAGTCCAAATGGCCAAACGGCAGAGCTGTGAGCTAAAAACTGGTTGTTATTTTAAGCCATCAAGGGGCAATGTGTTATGTAGTAAACACTAACTGGTAGAAGTGACCATTGGAACAGTTTCTGGTGTCCTCAGGCTAGCAGGGCACAGGAACACCTAAAACCTATGGAACAATGAAATGCTAATGGGAAGAAGTAGAAATCTTTGCCTAACAGCACCCTGGAGTAGGTACTATTGAATCCACCATCATGAAAGAGATTCAAGGGAAATGAGGGAGCGCAGAGACAGAACAAAGGAAGGAGGGGGGGTTGATCTTATACAAATATATAAATTCAAGCCTGCATCCTTAAGCCTTAATAGTACTTGCTTCTAGGGCACGGTGCCTACCCACCCACGCGTCGGCTGTCAGCATAAGCAGATTCTCGCTGCCTCAGCTTGCCTGCCTGATGGTAATGCTGTGTGGACGGGTCCGTGGTGTGGGAAGAGGCCGAGAGGATTCTCATGATGGTGTGATGGTGTTTGCAGACTGTATCTGCTTCCAGCAGCAGAAGAAGAGGTGTTGTCAACATGTCGGCGTGCCAAGAGCAGGTTGGGGTCGGTCTCCACAGATAACGCTGCTGTCTGAGGTCAGCTGGCCTGGGCTAAGAAAATCCACACTTGCCACTGTCCAGGACAGAGGATGACTGTAGAGATGGCTCCTTAACCAAGAGGAGGCGGATCCAGGCCAGTGCACACTTGTGTCAGATCTGGAAATGGGTCAAAGGGAGAAGAGGTCACATTGAATATTTGATAGAAACTTGTAGCAATATTTTCAACGGGGGCGGGGAATAAGAAGGACTGTCAGAGAAGCAATCAGAGGTAAAACTTAGAAGACAGGTCTTTAGGAGCACGGTATCAGCTCAAGTGGAAGAAAAGCTCTCTGTGAGTAGCGAGATTTATAAGCTACAAACAATGCCACTCTTATAACCAAGGCTGTGTATGTACATTGATTTTCTCTTTCTCTATCTGGAAGTTCTGGGGATCTTCTCTCCATCCCTGGGGATTCGAACTTTCAGTGTCGTAGCTTTACGGTGGACATATTTTTTATTCACTGAGCTAAACAATCAGTCCGACCTTTCAGGCTGGAGACATGCCCTTTATTTGGGGGAACTTTTCTTCTGTTTCTTTAATAAGCTTTCCCCATTATTTTCTCTGTTCTCTCTCTCTCTCTCTCCCTCTGGAACTCTCCTTTTTTCTTCCTCCTCTCTCCACTTTCAACTTCTATCAGCCATAGCATCAATTTGCAGTTTTCGATGATTAGATTAAAACACATTCTGTTCTTTGAACATATTTTGCCTATTGGTTGATTCTGAAAACAGAACACAACACTCGTGATAAATGAATATACGAACTTTTTTCACGGAAGTGTTCACTGAACATTTTTTTCATCGCTTCGCTGAAGTAATATGATTTGATTCATATTAGAAAGGAAATAGAATATTCAGAGGCTCTGCTTTTCCTACATCCCATGGCTGCTCAGAATATTACCACATTTCAGTTTGGTTCGCATTTGAACTGACACTTTCTTAGAAACTTTGTGTTTTTTTAAAAAACATATTTATTTATTTTGAGAGAGACAGAGAGAGAGAGAGAGACAGCAGGGGAGGGGCAGAGGGAGAGGGAGAGAAAGAATCTCAAGCAGGCTCCGTGTTGTCAACACAGAGCCCAACACAGGACCCGAACTCACAAACTGTGAGATCGCGACTTCAGGAAATCAAGAGTCGGACATGACCAACTGAGGCACTTAGGTGCCCCTCTTAGAGTTTCTACAGTTGAGGTTGCTGGAGCATGGAGAGAGAGGGAATGTTTATTAGAACATGGGAATTGAAATATTAGTAACTTTTTAAAACCCTGAGAATAAATAGCCTCAAAGATTTTTCAAGAATTTTCCCTATTTGCCCATCTTGCTTCTCCTTGCAGTTAGATGACTATCTGGGTAGAAATTTGACCTGATATCCTCAACCTAATACCCAAATCTGTATGTAACTCTGGGAAACGTACACTGTCAAGTTCAGATCGCCTTTGAAATTCATGAAGAGTGCTGTGAGGCAGCATGTCTTTCAGAATCAATCTCTTCTTTGATATGAAGCATGCAAAGTATTGAAAACATAAAAGGGACAGTGTTGGGGCACGCTTCACGAATGTATTTTTCCGTGAGCCTCTCTCTTGTACATATATTGTAGACATTACCCTAAGACATTGCCAGTAATGTCGTGACGTCAACTCAGTTGGTGTTCGTCTTTAGAGAAGTCTAACTAGAAGGCTTTCGTTAACACTTCAACTGTCGATGTGATTAAGGAGGAGCGGGGAAACTAGCCTACTCTATACCATACAGTGCCCCGGTGCTTTTACAGATGAATATTAATTGACATAACATATGAGTACATATTATTACTTATATTATCATATTACATTAAGATATTATTTTCTATTGGGGCGCCTGGGTGGCTCAGTCAGTTAAGCATCTGACTTTGGCTCAGGTCATGATCTCACAGTTTGTGAATTCAAGCCCCGCGTGGGGCTCTGTGCTGACAGCTCAGAGCCTGGAGCCTGCTTCGGATTTTGCGTCTCCCTCTCTCCCTGCCCCTCCCCGACTCATGCTGTTTCTCGCTGTCTCTCAAAAATAAACATTGAAAACAAAAAATATATTATTTTATATTTAATATACTAATATATAATATATTCACTTAAGGCCGGAAGAGTTAATCCACCTTGCCTTGGGGGTGAGATTGCCTCTCCTCTGCCTCTTTCTGTTAGTGATCATGGCATCTGACCCTCTTCCTGGCATGAGCCACATTCTGGAACCTTGTTCGCCATCATGTCACCCCACTCCCACTGCGACTAGTATTGATTCTTCCTCCCATCTTCTCAGCTCAGATTTGTACACCCTGAAATCTGCCTCAATTCACCTCTCTCAAAAACCCGTGCTTTTCTCAGATCTGGTAGTATTGAATGTTAGCTTTCCTCTTGAATAAATGAATGTTTTTCTAAGGAGCCCATATTTGCTTGGCTTGAATACGAGAATATCAGAGCCTGGAGGGACCTCAAACTCAGCTAAACCGGGGGTTCCAGGCTGTGGAACCCCAGAGATTTGGACTCCCAAAGGTTCTGGAATTATTACAAGTATTGGAACCAGGGTTTACAGGTTGTTTGTTTGTTTGTTTGTTTTAATTTCTTTCACTGGGCAACAAAATCAACACCATATCACGTGCTATCCATAACTTTTTGATATTAAGAAAAGTTTTCATACTCCAAAAATTTGAGAATCACTGATTAACACAAGCCCCATCATTTTATAAATGAAAAAAGAAAGAAAGAAAGAAAGAAAGAAAGAAAGAAAGAAAGAAAGAAAGAGAGGCCCAGAAAATGACTTGATTTGTATTTAGTATTTTAGTAATACTAAACATAAATTGTATTTACAAATATAAATTTGTAATTTAGTAATCTAATAAATTAGTATTATGTTGGGACCCGGGCATAATCTTTGGGCTCTCAATTATCAACCCATTGCTCTCTCCAGTAGTCCAATCCCCCAAATGCCATAATCCTCTCAATTACATAGCAGCTCCCACAGACTCTACTGCAAGAGAGAATAAAGGGTCCTCGTCTGGCTCAGACTGAATTGTAAGAAACTTCTCCCTGTACAGCGAATATTAAGCCTTATTGAAAGGTATTACCAAAATATAACAAACAAGTATCCTTAGTGGGGCGCCTGGGTGGCTCTGTCGGTTAAGCACCTGACTCTTGATTTCAGCTCAGGTCATGATCTCCTGTTTCGTGAGATCGAGCCCGAAGTCGGGCTCACACTGCGAGTGTTGAGCCTGCTTGGGATTTTCTGCATCCCTCTCTCTCTGCCCCTCCCTCATTGCATGCATGATCTATCTCTCTCTCTCAAAATAAATAAACAAACCTAAAAAAAAAAAAATGTAAGTGTCCTTAGAGAACACACTAGTATTTTAAACAATTTCCCGGGGGCACCTGGGTGGTTCAGTCCAACTGACTTCAGCTCAGGTCATGATCTCACAGTTTGTGAGTTCAAGCCCCACATTGGGTTCGCTGCTGTTAGCACAGAGCCTGCTTCAGATCCTCTGTCCCCCCTCCCTCTCTGCCCTTCCCACACTTGCGTGCTCTCAAAAAAAAATTTTTAAACAATTGCCCCATCTTTTTTCATATAATCTAATCTTGTGCACTGCTTCTGTCTTGAGTCAATGAGAAAGCCCTAAATCCCAGGCAGTCACTGATTAAATCACATCGATAGGCTTTCTCGAAGTTTACAGCAGGGCTCTAAAAGACAGTGCCGAGACTGAATTTCTTCCTCGGGGATTTGGAATCAGAACTCTGAGAGACAGAGTTAGGCTACAGGAGGATGTTGGGCAGGAAGGAGATGATGCAATGTTGGGGCTGGTGGACATTTTGAGGTACAGGTTCACAGTGAAAGAGAATGAAATGACAGGGAGAAGGAGAGAGAGCAAGAGTGAGGCACAGGGAGAGCAGATAGACACATGAGAGACCGCAGGAGAGAGAGAGATCTGGAGACAGCTCCTTGGATTTCCAGCTCCCACTTCCTGTCAGAGGAGGCCCAACTTCCCTAGGATTCCAGAAGCTGTCTAGAACTTAAAATAAGTTCTTTATGCTCAGGCCGAGTGGAGTGGAATTTGCTCTCTGAATCAGCAGCCAGCTCTGGGAGAATAAAATCAAATCTCATGAATAAATACCTCAGAGTCTCGCAGCCTGAGATATGATGGTTACTCAAGACTGCTTCACTGCTGAGGCTGCTTCATCAGAAAAATGAAGGATGAGAGCACTCAGACTTCAACCAACACTGTCCCAACACACTTCAGTATGGATGCCTGGCACTGGTCGGGCAACTGAAATCATCTATTGCAAGACTCTCGGGACACAGCAGACCTCCACGATATACGATTCCACAGGGACCTCATGTTAATCCCAAATATGTCTGACTTCCATTCCTGCTCAGAAGGCATTTCTTTCTAAGTACTTGAGAATAGGAAAGAAGATTCTATATAATCATTCTGGCACCCTTAATTTCAGTAAAAAAATTTCTTAATTGATTTTGAGATTTGTGTTCTATAAGGCATTTGATGTGAAACATTAGTTCTAAGGCAATTTGGAAAAAGAAGAAAGTGTCCTGTGGTGTTGAAATATATTTATCTTTTTTTTTTTTATTATTCTCAAGGACAAGAAATAAAAATAATAATGTGTTTCCAGTGCGATGACAGGAAGAGGCTACCAGCAAAATCCCATGATGGAAATAAAGAAGAAAAGCGTGGCAAAGCAAGATTATAGTTTGAGAAAGATGTGGAGGACAGATATAAAACCGGCAAGGAAAACGAGATTGTTCGTGATCGCCAAGATTCTTCAAAGATGCAGGAGTTCTTACTAATTCATCTAGTAGAGGTAACAGACAAAACCCCCGGGGATGAACAGCATGATGCTATGACTGGAAATCTCAGGGGTACAACCCTGTTAAATTCTACCTTTGGCTGAAACCATCAGAAAAAGAAATGTGAGGGAACGAAAGAGGCAAATTGTGTCAAATGAGTTGTTGACAAGAAAATGAAAGCAAATCCATGAGAAACCTGGAAATATCTTTAAACCGATGCCCCGGTCACATACATTTTAAATTATTAAGAGATTAGTTTAAATGGATTTAGAGAAATCCTGACGGTTACGTTCAGGGAACACTTGGAACACTGTATTTCAGAAAACTGTCAAAGTACGTACATTTCTTCAAGATATCAGAGGGAAAAATAAGGGCAAAGGAGCACATGTGGGCCTAATTTTCTTCTTTTCACTCTCCTTCCTAAGGAAGGCCTCCCCAGAGGGCATTATGCTGAGTGAAATAAGCCACAGACGCATTTTTGTGATGACTGCTTTAAAATTTTTGTCAGATAATCCCAGCATCTCTGTCATCTTGGTGTTGGTATCTATTGCTTGTCTTTTTTCATTTAGTCTGAGCTCTTCCCTGCCCTTGGTATAATGAGCAATTTCTTTTTCTTGGACATTTGGACTAGTTTGTTATGAGACTCTGAATCTTGTTTAAACCTTCATATTGTCTGGCTTCCTCTGACACTACTTTGGCAGGGGAAGATGAGGGGACAAATTCATTACTGCCAGCTGAGGGTGAAGTTCAGGTTTCCCACTTGGCCTTTGTTGATGCCCCAGCTTGCGGGGCATGAGAGGATCGCGGGGGACTGGGCCTCCACTGATATCGCCCCAGCCGGGCAGAAGAGGGGGTGCCTCATTACCGCTCCTCTCATGGTCTCCACTGACATCATGGCGGGCATGTTCGGGAGGGGGGTGGGGCTCACTACCGCTGGGCAGTGCTGAAAGTCCTGATTCTGCATGAGGCCTTCTCTGACACCATCCCAGTCGGGATGGGGAGAGGCGCCTCAGCACTTCCGGATGGAGACGGAAGTCCAGGGTGCCCAACTGGTCTCCATTGACACGACTACACAGAGGGGGCCTCGTTACCTTCGGGGGATGAAAGCCCCGGCAGAGAGGTTTGGGCTCCTTGTTGAAGCCTCACAAGGGTAGAAGTCCAGGCTTCCCTCTGGGCCTCACTGGCATGGGTGAGAGCGGGCTCCCAGATTCCTGTGCAGGGTTTGGCTGCAGGAGAACAGCTATTGTCGATAAAGGTCTCCGTCTTGTTAGGCTGCTCCCTTGGCTCCCAAGAGCAGGCTTCCATTGGGGCTTTCGGGGGGCTACACTCGTTGGCCTTTCCAGGCTGCCAGCTTCTTCAGCCCCAGCTCTGGGATAGATGAGGCAAAACAGAAAACTCAGGTAACCCAAAGCATCCTGCTCCTCTGATTCCAAGGTCCCCAGTTGATCTGCCTTCTCATCTCCACCTTTCAAAGTCTTCTTGTGTTTGTTTTATATACACTGCACAGGATTTCAGTTGTACTCAGCGGGAAGAATAGGGAAGGCTTCATCTACTCTCCCTTCCTAAATGTGGAAGTTTTTACAAATCATTTTCCGACAGTTAGTAACGCCCCCCGCCTCATAGATACCTCAAAGGGCTATTGTGAGGATTAAATGAATTAACTGGACCTTTGGTACAGTATCGGACAAGTAGTGAGCCTTGAATTAAGTGTTCTCTTGTATTGTTATTAGATAAACAGTATAATGTGCTTGTTAAGGGAATAGATTTTGGAACCAGACTCCCCAGGGTTTAACTCCCAGCGCTTACCCTGAATGAATGCGGTAATCTTTGGGAAATTACTTAATCTCTCTGTGCCTAAGCTTCCCCAGTGCACAAGTAATCATAATAGTTTCTTCTTCACAAGGTTATTGTGAGAATTAAAATACTTAGTATATCTAAAGCCCTTAGACGATTGCCTGGCACCAAGTAAGCTCTATTTAAGTATTAGAAACTATTCTCTTAAGCTCAAGAACGTCATTTGCTCCTCACCACGCCCTCTAAAGTAAGTAGTAAAGCATCACCATGTCCATGCATAAAGAAACAGAAGTTCAGAGGCATCCAGTAACCTGCCCAAGGTCACAGAGCCAGCAAGTGACAGACCTAGTCTCGGCCACCGGTCTTCTGATGTCACATCTGGGGCTCATGCCATCATATGAGCACTCCGTGAGGCTTGGTTAGGAGTGCAAGGTGAAAAACCAGCGTTCATGCTTAGAGAACATGGCAGGCCGAAAAGCACTGAAATCACACCCTGCCAGTAGGGGGTGGGAGGATAGGAACAAGGTGGAGAGAGAGACAGGGAAGAGAGTGGTTGTTGGGCTAGGTCTATGCCAAGAAATGGGTGTTGAAGAAACCACCAAGAGGATGTCTTTTTTTTTTTTTTTTAATGTTTATTTTTTTATTTTTGAGAGAGAGCACAACCATACACAAATGGAGGGGGGGGGGCAGAGAGAGAGGGAGAGAGAGAATCCTAAGCAGGCCCCACACTGTCAGCACAGAGCCGGACGTGAGGCTCTAACTCACGAAACCGTGAGATCATGACCTGAGCCAAACTCTTAACCGACTGGGCCACCCAGATGCCCCCGACCAAGATATTTCTGATGAGAGACTTATACCCCAAAAGGAGTTCTATCAATATCTCCTGTTCACAGTGTTTTCCTAATAGCTCACCACCCCACTCCAGGCCAGTCAAATGCTCTTCAGGGCCAGGGGCCATGCCTTCCTCGGTTCAGAATGTCTTCAAGTCTGAACCCTGAAGTGGGGCTCCCTCCTCAAGGGGTTCCCACTGCTGCCGCTGCCCAACCTGTCGCCTGTATCTTTCTGAGGCCTTCTACACCCAGCCTAGGCCTAGGGCCTGTGGCTGAACCCCAAGCATTAACCATTTCTGCCGTGTTTTGAGATTTAATAAGTGCCATCTAATGTCTGGTCTTCTAGTTCCCTTGATCCGCTTCATGTGTTTAATTGTGTGTAGCCAGAAAGACCATGGCTCTTGAGGGCAGTGGTTGCATCCTACAGGTTTTGATAAGGTGTGGCCTCACAGCATTTGTCATAGAACACGGTACAATGCAGTGAGTCAATTAATACTTATTCACTCTGAAAGAAAAGGTCACAACTAAGCAGAGCTGCCCCATGTGTGGAATATGGCACCCAGGGAAAATTTTTTTGCAAGGCCCTGTCTAACTAAGGACTTTGATTAAATAGTTTTACAAAATGTGTAGGCCCCTGGAAAGTATAGGAATTTATCAATAAAGATGCAGAATAATGGGAAGGAGTGGAAGAGATACTTTGGGGGTGTATTTACTATTCAGTCTGGCCAATGTCCAGGGACCATCTTTTTCTGCAAAGGTCCAGGAATCATCACTCACGTTCTTTATTGTTGGATGTGCCACTTCTGGATAATTTTTTATTTTCCACTACAGGAAAAGGTTGCAATGTTGTTATTACTCACAACGTTACGATCCTTTGGAACTTGTTTATATTGAAACCATACGAATCTCACCTCTGCACTTATTCAATGCCTTGTTATATCACTTACGCATGGTCCTGGAACATGCATCCTGTGACCTGTGATTACTGGTTTCCAATGATTGTCACAAAGTCATCATTTTACTTCACTGATAATGGCCACAAATGCAAGTCTCACATAGGGAGAATAGGGAATTCCAGAACATGTGAACAGTATTCCATTTGGGGGTCATATAAAATTCACAGTTTGGAATTTGATAGCATAAAGAGGGAACAGCATGTCTTCCAGATCACTCTGTCTTCTCTTGAACTCTAGGCTGAAATCACCACAATCTCGGAAAGTGACCCCTGTCCCTACTGATCACACGCCTGACTTTCACACATCCCCACCAGCCAGGATAGGCAAGGGGTCTGTGGGCCGAGTGAGTAAAGCTGTCACATTCTGTAAGAAGTGTTGGTCCCTTGCTCCAGGAGAGCAAGGGCCACCGTAGGCATAGGAGGCAAAGCAGGACACTGATCAGAAGGGCCCATCAGCCTTATTCATTCTCAAGCCATGGTCTGGAAAGCCTTTGGAGGAGCTAGGCTTGGCCACCTCCAAGGACAGTTTGACTCGAGGGCCAAGGAACCCAGGGAGAAGTGGAAGACGTGAGCCTTGCATCCCAGAGTACACAGGGTGAAGGATGGCCACAGCCTTCCTACTGCCCTTGGATATTGCCGAGCGGAAGAGGTCACAGTTGGAAAAGAACAGGCAAAGGCTAATCCACTGCATGAAGTCAAACTGTTATTACTAAATTCAATTAGAAAATAACTTTGATTTCAAAATGATTTTTACATTTTCAAAGTTATCTCTTCTCTTTACCTACAGTTGAGCTCCAACCTCTAACCTGCTATGACATCGTAATGAGATTGATAACCAAGGTTCCAAGGAATGATATAATGAATTTTTCATATTATCATAGAGATTCTCCATCATAACTAAGAAAAATATGTAAAATGAGTGTCATTTTTTTTATAAGAAACATAACCCTTAAAAAATCTCTAAGGAAAAGACCTATAATTGAATTAATTTATTATTGTCACTAAACCTTATTGAATATGTTATTATTGGCTGTCTAAAAGACGATACTTCCATTCAGTGGTTAAACATAGACACAAAACCAAGAAACTTCATGAAAAATTGCTTAATCTTTTTTTTTAATTTTTTTAATGTTTATTTTATTTATTTTTGAGAGACAGAGAGACAGCATGAGTGGGAGAGGGCAGAGAGAGAGAGAGAGGGAGACCCAGAATATGAAGCAGGCTCCAGGCTCTGAGCTGTCAGCACAGAGCCCGACGTGGGGCTTGAACTCACAAGCCATGAGATCATGACCTGAGCCAAGGTCGGACGCTCAACCGACTGAGCCACCCAGGTGCCCCCAAAATTGCTTAATCTTGATTAACACTTTAGAAGAGTTAGCATATACTTTGGTCACAGAAAATTCTAATAACTTATTGAAGTGAAATCAGCCCGCCCCTAACCTGCACAATTCTAGTCTCAGAGATGACAGAATATGGAAGCTGGAAAGAGACTCATTATCTCCTAATTGAATATTGATCTAGCACTGCCATCAGTTGTTAGATTCTGAACACCTGGAAACTCATCCTGGCCTCTTTCCATCACTTGCGTCTAGATTCTTTTGTTTTTATGCAAAGTCACTAAGAAATACAACAAAGAAATTAACACCAAAGATTTCATCCAAATCCTTTAAATTAAGTACAGTAACACATTGCATAAACGTCATATTCTGTGTTGGCTTTGCATGTCCCAGTATGTACAGTGACATAAAAAATTAATAAATGTCACTAGGCTTCTTTGGTTTGATAGTCTCTTGGGCATATAGGTAGAAGTAACTTTTATGATGGTGCCTTCTAACACTGTAGTCCAGAGGTGGGCAAACTATAGTCCTCTCCCTGGCCTCCCACTTTGTAAATAAAGTTTTATTGGAGCACAGCCATTTTCATTCTTTTCCCTATTGTCTGAGGTACTTTCACGCTACAGTGGTAACGTTGAATAGGTGCAACAGAGAGGCATGTGATCTGCAAAGCCTAAATGTTTACTCCCTGCTCCTCTACAGAAATAGCCAACCTGTGCTGCAGTTAGTGAGGATACTTTGGAAATAAACGTAACAAGAAAAAATGTAACCTCCTTTCTTAAAATATCTACCAAAGAGATCATTTGTCTTCAATAAAATAGATTCCTAGCACAGTAACACATTAGCCTTACGGTTGGTTTCCCACTAACTGCAGATTGCAAATGTTCACCAGCCCTTCCAAATACTTAGTATCATTACAGTGACATGTCCCCCAGCCATGGGCAATGTTCTACTCTAAGCCAGAAGTTGTCCTCAGTTTTACGTTATTCTTGCTTGATTTAAAGAATCAGACGTAATTTTATTAAGGTTAATGAAGTCCCAGAATCTCATCAGTGGCGAAATAACCTCTCTCTGGGAGCCACATAAATATTTCAGAAGTTCACTGCAAGCACCTAAGAGCCCGTTTTATTTTATTAGAACGTGACATCGACTCGTGTTTATAAATGGATTTCTATTTCTTTAACAAATGCATTTTCGAGTACTATCCTTGAGGTACAATTCCTGTGACTTTTCCAGAAAAAAAAAAGTGACATAAACCAGGTGTATCCGAGTGGGAAGAGGACGCCCTTTGGGCTCAGAGGGACTCGGTTCAGCTCTCAGACTTTCCTCTTCTACCGATGAAGCAGTGTGGGGTGGGCTGAGGGCTCAGTGCAAGCTGCCGCACCCCTCCTCCCCAGGTGGGATAGGTGTGATATTCCCCAGGCACCCCTGGCTCCTCAAGGACAAAGGAAAGAAAACAAATGGCCAGCCGATAGAGATCACAGTCATACAGGACATGGGTCTCCATCAGTTTACAAATAACTTAGTAAGCTACAAGAAAAAGGTGATCTTGTCAGTAGCCTGATCTCCAGAAGCCTATACACTCGAACATCACCCCTCAATAATGATATGGGAAACAAAAGCAAGAGGAAAATGGCAGGTAAAGTTGAATTTCCTCATGGCCTGCAGCCCATCGGCAGACACTTGGGGCAAATGCAGAGTATAGAGTTCCCCCGGGAACCCCCTACCTTCCTACTGTTGACGCTTTACTGGCTTGACAATAACAAGGCGTCAGGTATCTTAGGAGTCCTCCTTGGCATATCAAAGTCCCTCTGGAGGCCTCCATTTTGACTTTGCCTCCCTAACTCCATAGTGTAGAACCAGCCATTCCTCACAACCCCAGTGCATCTCTTTCTGCCCACAAGTCCTGTCCCCGTGCTTTAATAAAAATCACCTTTTTGCACCAAAGACGTTTTCAAGAATTCTTTCTTGGCCATCGGCTCTGGACCCGCCCCCCCATCACCCCCAAACCTCACCACTACTAGCATGTGATAACCCTCTGAATCTGTTTCTTATCCTTAAAGGACAGGTAATCCTTACATCACACCTACACAGGAGAGTGGTAAGGATTTTATTTGAATTTATTAAATTTTTTTTAATGTTTATTTTTGAGAGAGAGAGAGAGTGGGGGAGAGGCAGATCGCGAGAGAGACACAGGCTCCGAGCTGTTAGCATAGAGACCAAGGCGGGACTCAAACTCACAACCTGCAAGATCATGACCTGAGCCCAAATTGGTCGCTCAACTGACTGAGTCACCCAGGGGCCCCTAGAAGTGTGGTTAAGGACTTTAAGCAATGCATATAAAAGGCAGAGTCAGAGCCAGGCACAAAGCAGGTCTACAAGGGGCAGTTTAGTGAATGACAGTTAAGTGGATGCTAGGTTTGCGTATGTCTGAACGTTTGTGTCCCCTCCATCTCCCCAAATTCATATGCTGAAATTCTAACATCTTATGTGATGGTCTGGGAGGTGAGGCCTTTGGGCGGTGCTCAGATCATGAGGCTGGACCCCTCATGAATGGGATTAATGCTCTTATAAAACAGACCTCACAGAGTTCTGTAGCCCCTGCCACCATGCAAGGACACAGGAGAAGTCCATGACCCAGAAGAGGGCCCTCATCTGTCCACGCTGGCACCCTGATCTCAGATTCCAGCCTCCAAAATGGTGAGAAGTACATTTTTGTTGTTTATAAGCTACCCGGTCAGTGGTATTTTTCATAGCAGCCCCAATGAATGAAGACAGTGGGCATGGCTATTTTTCCTTTCAAATTTCCTTTTGACTTAATTAAATTTTCCTAGAGGTGAACTAGGTGCTACTTTCAGTAGTGATGCTTGAATTTATTCAGGCAAACTTTAATAAATTTAGGAAGCAATACCTTTAGTGTAAACAGTAGTCTCCAAACACAGTTTCTAGTTCCAACTAGGAAGAGGATATGGAACCAAGGGAACCCAGCAGGCTCGAGCCTGCCCAGGCATGTCCCTGATGTCAAGGACACGTCTTAACCCCATTCCCGACTCCTGCAATGCTTCACCAAAGCTTGCCATGGGTCACACAGTGGCTGGAGAACCAGGGTTTGGATGATTCCCTGCAAAACTTCCATCTCAACAGCAAAGACAATAATCACCCTTACAGAGATGCCACCTAGCTGCATATTGCTCCATCCTTTATGGGGACTGGCGTGGAGTAGAGCACTGACAGCAAGCTGACTTGTACACCCACCTCGACAACTTCAGGTGTGTGACCTCAGACAAGGCGCTCAGTGATCTGAATCCCAGCCACTGTCACAGAGATAAAGGAGATCTCGGTGGTCTTGCCAGATCTCAAAAGCCCTCTCCATCTGTGAAATGTTACATATGCATGGACTTTAATGGACCAGGGGACTCTATGCTCATCTAGAATGTCTGCTTTCGGATTTGGAACAAGTTTCTCAGACCCTTGTACCCTGAGATGGCCCATATTTTCCATTTTCGGAATTGCTAAGATTTGGCCCTCGCAATTCTCTGGTTTCCAGAGGTATCAAACACAATAAAATAACAGTCCCCACAATCACTTAGTCACCTATTCTAGAATCTTGCTAGAGGTTGGTGCCATTCTAATTGGTTTACTCTTGACAGAAATCACTGTTAGCCCCTCTTTGAAAATTAGGACAATAGTCACTGATGTGGGAAACGAAGGCAAAAGAAAAAATTAAATTTCCTTACTACTTACAGCCCGAGGACAAGTCCTTGATATAGGCGGAGTGACCTTCCTCTAGGAACTCAGCTACCTCGGTGTTAATACTTTGCTAAGGGCAAAAGGCAATGTTAGCTTAACATTATCCCCATCTCCAGGACGCTGTAAGTCTTCTTTAACATATAGAAATTCCTTTGGGAACTTCCTTTATCTCTACCTCCAAGATATATATTAGCAATCACCTCCCAGCATATGGCCCACTGATACACATCTGAAGGGTCTCATGACGGAGGTTTTACTAAACAGTAATAAATGACCTTTTCCAAACAATAGCTAACTCCCTCAAGGCCCTGGAAACCTTGCTTCCAAAATTCCTCAGAGACGTACGCTGTCCCTAACCCCCTCCCAACTTGAAGGTATGTAATCAGTCACCTGTCACAACCCCAGGGCAGCTCTATCTGCCCACGGGTCCTGTCCCTGCACTTTAATAAAACCACCGTTTTGCACTGACGATGTCTCAAGAATTCTTTCCTAGCAGCCGTTTGCTCTGAACCCCAACATTTTCACATCAGTCACCAGCCTCTAAGCTTTGGTGACCTTTGCCCCTGTGCCCTTAGCTCAATCGCTCCTCTGTGCACTGCTCTGGACAGTTAGGGGCTGAGGTCCTGCCGGCCATGCTTTCCTGGGCCCTTGTCCCCTGCTTCCTGTTGGATGCAGGCTCCAAGAGACCCTGGAAGTTACAAAGAGTAGAGAACTGACTCTCTTCCCATCTTGGCGGTCAGTTTCGGTGGAAGGGGCAGCAGCAAGAGTGGCAGCAGCTACAGCAGCCGGGCCAGCTCCTGGTGGGGGACAGGGGCGTCCCACGGCTGCAGCTGTGGTCTGGCAGCTCCCAGCAAGGCCTGCTCTGGGGTGTCCGCTCCTGACTCCTGAGTCACAGCGGCCCCGGCTCGGGGAGGAACTGCTTTCCTGGGGTTGCTCTTTTCAGTAACCTGATTTTTTTTTTTTTTCCCTCTTGCTCCTCCAGCCTTTCCCCCGCCCTTGGAACCAATTTTTATATTAAGTTCCCTCTGTTTGAAATATCTAAACGGTTTCTCTTTCCCTAAGTATATCCTAACAAATACTATATATAATTTGTCCGAGCTTGAATCCTTAAACTCACTGAAAGCTTCTCTATGATCTTTAATTTTGAAACCTGGAACTTTAAAAGTCTGTATCAAACAGCTGCTCATTTCACAGAATCAACCAACAGAATGTAAAAAAAAAAAAAAAGAAAGAAAGAAAGAAAAAAAAGGTGTTCTTGTCAGACTCCAGTAAACTTCAAAAACAGGCCCAAATTATTTAATGCATTGAAAAGTGTTCATCAGTTCATCACAGTGCCTCATCATTTGCGATTTGACAATATACTGGCCATGGGAATGTTTTACTGTGACAATACTCGCTATGATGAAATTCATTCTACAAACAACTTTCTTTGGAGTATTTTTTTTTTAATCTCAGGATTATACAAAACCAACTGACAAAAATAGGCACAATAATTCCTGGGCTTTTAGTTTCGAAGTCTGTTTTACCATCTGTTAACCAAAGTCTAGGTCTCTACAGCCAAAGTAAAATGGAGGACTGTGTAATTATCCTTTGACTCAGAGACAAATAAGAATATCAGAGTAAGGAAGGGACATCTGTGCTCATTTGACTCAACACCTGTTCAGATGTAAGATTCCCTTGAAACATCTAATAACCATGGAGTGGATATCTATGTTCTGTTTGGGTATCCTCAATGATGGGGCACCCATTACCTTGCCAGACGGCTCATTCATTTGTTGGACAGCTTGAATTTCCAGGGATGTATCCCTTTTATTAAGTCCAAGGAATGAATAGGCATGACTGGAGCTTCTACTCGTGGGTCCTGGTTATTCCATTTAGATTTATAAAGACTAACCAGATACCCTATTCTGCTTGAAAGCTGTGTGGACCCATGTAGAGATAGGCATGATGTTTCTTTAAGGAAAAAATTCCAGTATCAACGGAGGCATGTCAGTGAGATGGAGAAGTTCTCGGTGTCAGGACGATCCCCTGATTACAAATTGAAGGCTTACCTCTTCCCTGGAAATGAAGAAATTGAGAACACGACTGGTCTTCCTTTCACAGTTTTGATCAGGCTCCTTCAGAGAGCATAGCTCTCCACCTTCCACAAAGAGGCAGACTTTCAGAAAGGTTTTAGCCGGGAGTGAGGTCATTGTAAGCCCCATTGTCTCTAAGGACCCTTCCTTTTATCCAGAAACTTGAGGGTCAACCAAGAAACCAAGAAAAACATGCTGTTTTGAGAATGTGACCCAGAAATATTTATTGGAAATATTTCTGGCACGTCATTGTGCTCGTGTGAATGGTGGTGGCGGAGCAAGATGGAGACAAAAGGAGACTTAGTGAGAGACACGCTCTAGAATTTAGATGGGGGCTGAATTTTAATTGGCTTTGCACGCCATACGTAGCAGCTTGACTGTTACCTTACAGCAAAGGGGAGCCGCTGGGGAATGTTAAGCATGAGTGCAGTTGTACCGTAGAAAGATTTTCCTTACGGCATGGCAAAGCATGAATTTGGTGGAGACAAGATTCGTGATAGGCCAGCTAGTCAGGGGCAATAATTCAGGAAAGAAATGAGAAACAAGTGAATCATGTGCTGTCGGTGGGGCTGTACAGGAATGGAATCAAGTCAAAAGGACAGAATCAGCAGGATTTAGTGACCGAATGCAGAGGATAAGGGAGAGGAAGAAACGGAACACGATTCTCAGGCTTCTAGCTTGGGCAACTGGGCAGACGGTGGAGTCACTCACATCACAAAAGAAAGCGCAAGAGGAAGAGCACGATGAGGTTACTGGGGTTGATGAGTTCTATTCGGGGTATGCTAATCTGAGTGCCTCTAGATCATGACAACACAGATGTCCCACAGGAAGTTGGATGAGTGGATCTGGCCCTCAAGAGAGAGAAGGCAGGAAGTCTGGGTTTTGGAGTCGTGGGCATGTGGGTAGTAGCTCAATCCATTGACAGCATGAAATGCATTTTATCCTTGATTCATGTACCCATTAATCTAGCCATGCCACAAATATTTATTGTTTACTTTATACCAGCAACATGGTATGGGTAGCTGAATGTTTACGCAGCAGTGAACAGAAGACGAAGGTTCTGGCATCATGGAACTTACATTCGAGTGGGAAGGAGACCCACAATAAGAAATACAATAGCATGCAATGCCAGACATATCAGTGCTCTCAAGAAAAGTACAGGACATTAAGGGAACAGAGAGTGGTAAGGGATCACAGAAGGCCTCTCTGAAGAGGTTACATCCAAGCAGAAACCTAAAGGAAGAGAGAGCACCCCATGAGAAGACAGAGGGGAGGAGTGTCCTGGATGGGCAAAGGCTATCAGACTTGTTTGAGAAACGCCAGGGATCTTCAAGGAGAGTGTGCAGCATAAGAACAAAAGAGGACCAAGACCAAAGACAGAACTATGCAGCTTATCAACCTTCAAAGTGGGAACAAAGAAGGGAGACTGAGGAGGGCTGATCAGAATTATAGAAAGAAGGGGCTGAATTTTGTATTCTGTCGATTTAACACCATAGCTTGATGATTCTCTTCGTAAATATCCACCACCCCTATTTATAATGGTGTTTATGTGTATAGCAGTAGAATAAACCAAGAACTTACCTCTCCTTCACTTATTCTTTAGCCACAGAGGTCTTCCTATAGTTTTGTGAATGTCTGCCTCTGAGCCTTTGGTGTTCTGTTGCCTCTTGCCAGAAGTTCCGGGGAAGGGCTGAGGTGGGGACCAACTCCTCCTTCACCTTTGGCATTCCACTGGATCCTCCGGGAGGTTTCATCTGAAGCTTGGAGACAAAGATTGGCTCTTCAGTTATTCACTACTGAAGTCATTTGTTCTCCTTTGGGACTAAGTACTTGTTTGTTTAATGGTCATCTCACTGGACAGTGAACTCAAGGAGGGTGGAATGCATTTCTGTGTTGTTCACCCCATATCCCTAAAGCCTTTGTGGCACCAGATACAAAGTGCACGTAGAGATCGCTCTGTGTGTTCTAGCCTACGGACAGACTGTACCACTTCCTCTGATGACCAGTTACACTCACAGCACGACCCAGAAACCCTTCATCTATCTCTGCGAATGTGGAAAACCCTGCTTCAGTCTCACAGATCCTCAGAGCAAAAATTCAAAAGGACTATGAGTTTGGTTTAGATTCAATCCAGATGATATTTGAATGTTTCCCTTTGGTCCACTACTTCTTAAGCAAAGTAAGTTCAAAAGGACTTACTGTTATTTTTCAATGTTTTATTTATGCGTGTGTGCGCTCTCTCTCTCAAAAAAAACCCTTAAAAATAATTATTAGCCACAGATATTCTACCAGCCATATGTGTTTGGGGTTTTCATTCTGGCCATTACTTTATGTCGACTGACGGTATTTGCATCACAGCAGCCTGGCACACGGCACACACTTTCTCTTTTTTCTCGTTCTTTCTTTTTTTTTTTTTTTTTTTATTGTTTTGCAAAAAATGGCTAAAGCGATATTCAAGTGGCAGAACTTTTGTGAACAGTCAGTTTGATATTAATGCTGCTGAAACGTATCTACCCAAAAGCATTTGTTTTTTTCTTCTAACCCCCGTATTTTCCAGGGGATCTTCTCGGTATAAGAATGTGAAGCTTATCTACTTAATAATGTTATGCCTACATCAAAACGTATTCTCAGAAGGACCTGGAAGTTATACAAATCAATGTCAATGGTGCAGTAGTAATTATAGATATTTTCAGTTCTCTTCTGATTGTTTAACTATAGTTTCTAAGATTTCAAAAATAAAAAGTATTACTTATGTAAGAAAAATAAAATTACATTTGCAAAAATAAATAGAAGTTACCTTTGAAATATGTTTTGTACTAGATTTTATTTATTTTTTTTAATTTTTTTTAACGTTTATTTATTTTTGAGACAGAGAGAGACAGAGCATGAGCAGGGGAGGGTTAGAGAGAGAGGGAGACACAGAATCTGAAACGGGCTCCAGGCTCTGAGCTGTCAGCACAGAGCCCGACACGGGGCTCGAACTCACGGACCGTGAGATCATGACCTGAGCTGAAGTCGGCCGCTTAACCAACTGAGCCACCCAGGCACCCCATGTACTAGATTTTAGAATGTATCCCAACTGAGCACTTAGAATTATATAGTCAACAAAGACCTATATACATATTTTAGCCAAGAAGATTTGATAATTAAGTACACTTATAGGATCTGTGGGATTTTATGAACTATTAAGTCCATAACCTTGGGGCTGGATTACCTTTCTGGACAGCTGGGTACTTGTCCTAACTTCACTGAATACATTCTCTGGTTTATTGGGAGGGATGGACAGGATGTTGTTATAACATTGAATTCTGCCCAGTGGAGAGCAAGGAAGTGAACACCATCTATCACACTTTGGTACCAACATGGGCAGTAGCTGCACAAGTGATCTTCTAGCAAAGTACCAATGATCCGTGATGAAAAAGGAATTTCCATGTTACCTCCTAATTAAGACAGGATTATTATTATTTTTTTAATGTTTATTTATTTTTGAGAGAGAGGAGGGAGTAGAGAGGGGCAGTGAGAGAGAGGGACAGAGGATCAGAAGCAGGCTCTGCGCTGACAGCAGAGAACCTGTCGCAGGGCTCAAACTCGCAAACCTCGAGATCATGATCTGCACCGAAGTCAGACGCTTAATGGGCTGAGCGACCCAGGGGCCCCTAGGACAGGATTATTTTTAAAGAACCAAGAAACAAGATGCTCTGTGCTCCTCTAAGAGGTCATCTTAAGGAGCCAACAAGATCATGTGTCAGAACGCCACCCTCTAGCTGCTCAGGACAGCGTCCTGGCCCGTGGGAAATGGACGTGCACCAACATTTGAGTTGTTTCCCTGGGTTTGCCTGAACAGAACTCCTTTTTCCCACCAGTGCCAATGCAAAATGGGCTCAGCTTCTAAACTGTTAAGTTCGTCAATTTACTCACTCATCACTTATTTGGACAAGTAATTTTTGAGCACCAACTATGAGCTAGACAATGTTCTAGGTGCTGGGGACACTGGAGTGAAACAGAAGTCTAAGATCCTGCTCTCATGAAGCGTACATTTTAGTGGAGAACAGAGAAAATAAAAAAATAGGTACACAACAATGTAAGGCCAGGTATTGTTCAAGATCATAAGAAAAAGAAAAATTAAGCAGAACAAAGGGATAGAGAATGACAGAGTTTCCTCCATCCTGTAAGGTATCCAGGGACAGTCTGTCTGGGGAGGCGACAGTTGAATGGCCTGAGGGGAAAGCCTTGTGAGTCAAACATTGTAGGCAGTGGGAATAGTAAGTGGGAAAGCCCTGAAATAGAAACGTGTCAGAGGTACTTCAAGGTTGTAGTGTGGGTGATGTGTGGTGAACAAGGGTGAAAAAGGTGCCCAGGGGACAGATCAGGGAGGGTCTTGCACATCAGGGTAAGGATTTGGGATTTTACAATGTGATTAAAACTTGCTGGAGAGTTAAAACACTAAATACTGATCTAACCATAAAAATTGCTTGACTCCGTTGAGAGCTAGGGGCAGGAAGTGTTCACGCGTTGCTGAGCAGTGTCATAGGGGAGAGGTATAACCAGGCTAGATCCATACGTTTCATAAAGAAATCACAGCAATGCCCAGACCTTGGAAAACAATTGAGAAGCAGTACAAGAAAATTATTTAGAATCAGAGACACAAACATTCTTTAAAAAGCTAAATGAGTTGAATGTAGTTACTTGGAGAGTAGAAAATGGGGAAAGGAATGAAGAAACAAATTGTAAGGCTTTCTGGCTCTCAAAACTATGAACATGGATAAAGCTGACCTTAAAAACTTTTTTTAAAAATGCAAGAAAGAGAAATGTAATATGAAATGAAGACAGATAGTGTAGAGCCGCAGTCTCTAACAGCACTTTCTTCGATGATGGAAATTATATCCAATATGGAAGTTACTTGAAATGTGACTAGTGTGACTGAGAAATAAATTTAACATGTCATTACGTCCTTTTTAAAAATTTTTTGAAAGTCTATTTTTGAGAGAGAGAGCGAGAGGGAGTGTGAGTGGGAGAGGGGCAGAGAGAGAGGGAGACACAGAATCTGCAACAGACTCCAGGCTCTGAGCTGTCAGCACAGAGCCCGATGCGGGGCTCGAACTCATGGACTGCGAGATCATGACCTGAGCCGAAGTCGGATGCTTAACCAACTGAGCCACCCAGTGCCCCTCATTATGTTCGAATTAATGTAAATTTAAATAGTCACGGGTCGCCACCAGCTGCCGTATGAGACAGTGCCGCCATAGGCAATGACCTGCTCCTGCCTAGGATCTATTTTGTTTCTATAATTGACTCTGCTTTCTCCTGCTTCATCCATTTTTCTATCTCTGCTAGATTATTTCCATCAGCTTGGCTAAAATATTATTTATCCATCTTTTAAAAAATGCAGCTCTGACCCCATCCCTCTGTGACTATCCATCCCATTCACTTCTTTGTTCGCTTCATGGCAGAACTCGAGAGTTCTCTATCCCCGTGCTGTTCTACACAGCAGCTGCTAGCCACATATGGCTATTTAAATTTAAATTAATTGCAATCAAATAAAAGGTACAGTTCAGTTCCTAGGTTGCACCAGCCATATTTCAAGTTCTCCATGGCCACACGTGGCAAGGGACTGGTGTATTGAACAGAGACAGTACGGGACATCTCTATCATCAAGGACAGCTCTCTTGGACAGTGCTGATAAGCGCTGGAGGGAGGGCAGAGACCACGGGTGCAGTTGATGGCAGTCTGGCAGATTTGGTCTGGAAGGATAAGAATGTCATCTTCTGGCTATTTCTTTTTCTTCCTCAGTGGAATAAGAAGTAAGTCATCAAGTGACAGTGAGGAAGGAAGGGGAGGGAGATGTTGCAAGATGGGATGAAAGGAGATGGTAGGAAATTAACTTTCTAGAGGACAGGAAAGCAAATGCGTACGGGAAATAAAGAAGAGAGTTTCCTCCAAGGAAAATTGGAATCATTATGCTTTATTTTTAGTTTTCTCAATGTTGTTACTAAGAGGCCATCGTTAAAATTGGCCAGTGTAGGTGGGGATGGAAGCATGAGCCAATATTCCAGCTTCCCCCATACTGACTTTGAAATCAGACCAGTCTGAGAAATCTCATGGGCATGGCTGTGACCACAACCTATGCAGCAGGAAGGAAGGGGTGGTCCCTTCCTGGAGATGTTTTGCAGTGATAGGGTATGGGAACTTCCTCTGTTACGTTTGTTTTTTTTTTTTAATTTTAAGAACTAGAAACTGACTCAATCAAACTTAAACAAGAAAAGGAGATGGACTATAATGATATAGGGGTGTCTCCTGGAACCCATGGGAATATAGCTGGGGACTTGAACTAGGGGTAGCCGGGGGAGTAGAAAGCTCCCAAGGACCCACATCATATTTCTCTATCTCTTTCTCTCCTCCCCTTATAAATATGGTTTCTTATCTCTTCTTCTGTACAAAAAGCTTTTTTTTTTCTTTTCTCTAAAGAAAAAATCAGCTTTCTCTACAGAATTCTCAGCACGCTTGATGGATGAGAGATGGCCAGCCCCCACAATAGCCTTAGTTCTTATTACCTCAAAACAAGAAAGCCTCTCAGATTAACGGGACCTCTCAGATAACGGTCCCAGTCTCAAAATTTCTGATAGAATCAGATTAGGTAAATGCAGGACAACTGCCCTACACTGGTTCAAACAGCACACCATGGGTACAAACACAACCTTCCTGGTCCATTCCTGGGCTGTGGGGCAGTTCTCGGAGCTCCTTGGTGCCACATCTGGGAAGTCCTTCCTATTCGATTACCTTCCCTGGTGAAACCGGAAGTGGGCATGGGGTGGGGGCTGGAGGAGTCCCTCCATAGGGCCACACAGCTCTCGTAGCCCGTTTCCTGCCAGGAATTGAGGTTGGGACCTCTGGCTTTTAAGAACAAGCTCACGGTTTCTTTGGCAGTCCACTACAACTCTGTCAAAAATGCAGTAGGCTCTGTCTATCTGTGTCCAGACATCTCCGTGAACAAGGAACCACAATCAATATTCTCTTTGAGGGACTTCTTAAATGAGCTTTATTCCTTTGCTTTTTTGCCCCAACCCTCTCCAACTCGTTCTGTTTCTCTTAGTCTCTCTCTCTCTCTCTCTTTCAATTCTTTTCCAAACATAACCAGTAGCAACCTCATAAGTTCTAAGGTTCTGTTTCCTGACATTTCCCCCACTGAACTATGAGTTTGGTAAATGAACCACCTTCAGGATAATCAAAAGCAACACCTTTACCGAATGTTTTGCCTTCTTCCCAGCCTCTGATATCAGTTTTCCCATTGCTACCAACTGATTGCTAAGTCAATATTTTAAGTGTATTTTTCAGCACTGTATCACTTTTGGTACTAATTTTTGTATTGGTCAAGATAGGTTTCATTTTGTGTGTGTGTGTGTATATATATATATATATACACACACATATACATATATTACATACACACACATATGTTTATGTTTATGTGTACATACATGGGTATATATGAGTGCATATATATGTATATGTGTGTATACATACATATATGTATATGTGTATATATGTGCATATAGGTGTGTATATATACATATACATACACACTTATGGCAAGAATTTCAGTGACTTTGATACAATAAGGGTTATTTCATATGCATACTAGGTTTGATTATGAGCCAGGTAATTCTCCAGGGCAACTGCCTTCCATGAAGTGACTCAGTTATTGAGGAGGGGTCTATCTGTCTTTGGCCAAATCATCTCAGCTGATGGTCTCAGCAACTGTCCAACAAGGGAAAAGATCACAGGAGAAATTTACATCTGTTTTTCTAAGTTTTGACCAAGAAGTGACACACATCACTTTAGCTCAAAACCCATTGGCCAGAATTAGTCTTATGTCCCCACCTAAGTACTCTGGGGCTAGAAATTTAAAGGAGCACATGGATAGTCATCGAACAGTAAATGTCTCTTCCACAGTCCATGGAGGCCTCGTGTTGAGAAAGCAAAGCTATAAGATTAAGTTGGCCTTGGGGCATCTGGGTGGCTCAGCCTGTTAAGCACCTGACTCTTGATTTCGGCTCGGGTCATGATCTCCCACAGTTTGTGAGTTCGAGCCTCGCGTCAGGCCCTGTGCTGACAGTACAGAGCCTGCTTGGGATTCTCTTTCCCTTTCTTTCTGTCCCTCCCCCACTCACACACGTGTTTGCTTGCTCTCTCTCAAAAAGAAAAAAAAAAAAGATCAAATTACTACAGAAATGGACTCCTATCCTGGAGAGCTGCTGAGCTACATTGGAATTTGTATGCGTGAGAAACAAAATTTTGTTGAATTAATCTGCTGAGATTTAAAGCTTTAATTATTCTTGCAGCATAGCCCATCCTATCCCGATTAGTTTGGGAACATAAAAGAAGACAGGAGTGAATGGAACAACACAGCTTCCTCTCTCTGGAACAACCGTAATTCCAATGCAAATGTCAGTAGGATTTCTTTGAGAATCTGATAAAATGATACAAAGCTCATGTGGAATAATAATGGAATGAAAATAGCCAGTATGAGAACAAACAGAATAATGAAGGACAACTAACTATACCCAACATTAAGACATGTGACAGGTAGAGAAATTACAGGAAACACAGAAAGACATTACACAGAAAGTACAGGAAATAACAAAGATGTTAGTGGAGAACAGAGATCCCAGAAATAGACCCAAATACATTTGAATATAAACAAAATGGTATTTTAAGCCAATGGAAGAATATGAATAATTTAGAAATGTTGTGACAGACAAGGCACGGGGCGGGGTGGGGGGGGGATGCTAAAGTACCTCCCTTCTTCGGTTCGAATAATTTCTAAATGGATCAATAGCTTAAACATAAAACACAAAATTATAACAACTCTAGAAAAATCACAGGTAATTTTTTTTCCCAGATTTTGAACTGGAGAAGGTCAGGAGACAGATAATACAAGACTGACAAAATTACATAAAAATTAACACTTCTGCAAAACAGAGAATACCATACACAAAGTTAAGAAACAAACCACAGGATAGAAAAAAAAAAATGCTTGCGATTTATATAACAGGAAGGAGATTAATTTCTTTAATACAAAAACAGATCTAACACTCAGCAAAAAGAAAAAGGAAAAACTCAAGAAAAAAATAGGCAAATGATAGTTTGTGGCAAAAAAAAAAAAGCAAATAATAAACATATGAAAAGATTTTTTCAGCTTTTTAAATAGTCAAAGAAAAGACAAAGATAAAACAGGATATCACTTTTTACTTAGAATCTTTGTAAAAATTTAATTTTGCTCATACTTAAGGGTATGGGAAACATATGAATTCTCACATATTGTTAATGGAATGCAAATTGCTACAACATCTTTGGGAAGCAATTTGGCAATAACTATTAACATTTTAAAAGCACATTTTCTTTAACTCAGCAATTTCCCTTCTAGGAATTTTGCCCACAGAAACACTTGCACAAGGAGGCAAATATATACTGTACCGGGGCAGCATGTATTGCAAATAATTATATTATTTGTAATATATTACATTTGTAATATAATTATTCTATAATATTACAAATAATATTATTTGTAAGAGTTAAAAACTAGACAAAATTTAAATGCCCATCAAGAGAGGATTAAATGAACTACAATAACTTGTAAAATAGAATACTATATAGCTGTTCAGAAGAATCAATAGATTTATCCATATTGATGTGAAAAATTATCCAAACTAAATTATTTAAGGTGAAAAAATAAGGCAGAATACAGTATTATTATAAATGAAACTCCAAGGGCCACATTTTTATACATATATTTATATACATGTACTTACACACATAGAAATTTCTGGGAAAAAAGAAATAATAGCTATGATTATGTTCAGCTGCAATTACATTATGTATGAGGATGTAGGTAAAGAGGTTGGCTTTTACATTTCATATTTTATCCATTTGTATTGTTAGAATTTTTAAAACTTGTGCATGCATTATTTTATGCTAAAAAACAAAAATTCAAGCCATTAATCCTTCCATGGAAATACCAATTCTGCATTTTTACCTGTCAATCTGGATCTAAAAAGATGTTAGCAAATAGAAAGAGGAGGGAGGGGGAGGGGAAGGAGAAGGAAAAGAAGATGAAGGAGAAAGAGGAGGAGGAGGAAGAGGAGAAAAGTGACCAAAGTTAGACATTCACAATATGGTACGGACGAGTAAACTGAATCATAATGAAAGAGGAGAGCCCCAAACTTTAGGAACTGTCAAGTCCTGTTTCCACTGCAAGGAAAAAAATCCCCAGGTATAAATAGTAGTCTTTCTGTATCAATATTTCCAAAAATTTTTTAAAAAAAATGTTTAATGTTTATTTATTTTTGAGAGAGTGAGAGAGAGCAAGGGAGGGGCAGAGAGAGGGAGACACGGAATCTGAAGCAGGCTCCAGGCTCTGAGCTGTCAGCACAGAGCCCCACGCGGGGCTCAAACCCACAAACCATGAGATCATGACCTGAGCCGAAGTCAGACGCTTAACCTACTGAGCCACCCAGGCGCCCCTCCAGAAAAATTTTTAATAATAACAGTAGTAGCTCATATTTATTGAACAGGGACTAATATGGATTCAGTGCTAAGCACTTTTATATGAACGCCCTCGTTAAATTCTCACAAATTTGCTCTCACAAATTCCGCGTGGTAGGAGCACTGCTATCAGCCCCATTTTATCAGTGAGAAAACTAAGCTCTAGAGAGAGAAATTAAGAAACGTCATAAGAGACCCAGGGCTTATGTCTCAAAGCATTTGCAGTATGCTTCCATGGGCTTCCATGCTGACTCCACAACGCTGTGTGTCCTCAGGAAAGTAACTTAACATTTCCCACCAGTAAATTGAGGATAGTGATAGAACCTAGCTCACAGGGCTGTCGTGGGGATTAAATGGGACACACGCGTGATGCGCTTAACTCTGTGTCTCGCACATAGTGTGCTCTTGGTCAATGTTAGCTGCGGTGGCTGTTGTTACAAGGCCTTTTATGATATGGTCTCTTCCTACTGGTCCCGTCTCTTACCTTTCCGTGCCCTCCTCCTGTCCTCCTTGAACTCAGTCTCCAGTCCTCCTAACCTCCTTGCGTGTCTCCCATGGCTTCCCGAGGCTTGTGAGCCTCCCTTGTTCCCTCTGCTACAGTGTTCACTCCCACCTTCCATCCCTTCTCCACCTGGCTGACTTGTACCGTTGACCTCACCTTCCTGTGTTCGATGCTCCTCCTTGAGTTTCCAGTATCGCCCTGTGCTTCCCCCTTTCCTGGTATTTGCCATACTACGGCACTCAAACTTTCTCATGCTTCGCCTCTCGCCACCCACTTGTCTGTGAGGGCTTGAAGTCAGGTTCTAGAAGTTCTCTACCTGGCTTCCTCCAGGTCCAAGCACACAGCCTGGTGATAGTTGCTACATGGGTTAAGTGGTGACTGAAAAAAGAGTGAGCTACTTGTCCTGCAACCTCGGTTGACCATTCCCAGGAAAGTCAGATGTAAGTGGGGCAAACGGAGTTCTTCATTCACTAAACTATTATTATTATTGGCTCCTACTGTTGTTCTAGGTGCTGAGACCACATAGAAAGTAAGATCAAGCATCCTGTTCCCTGGTGGGTGTAGTCTAATACGAAGGGGAAGGAGATGGAGAACAAATAAATAAGTGAAAAGATCATTTAAATGGTGGTACATTCTAGAACAAAAACAGAACAAGGTTAAGGGTAAAGAGTGATGGGGAGTGAGAGGCTAATTTAGACTCTGTGGCCAGGGAAGGTCTCTGTGGAAGTCACTTTTAAGCTGAGGTCTGGGTGACAGGAAAGATCCAGTCATGTAAGTCAGGGAGCAGAGCAAGTTGAAAGGCCCTGCATGAGAACGAGTCTGGCTGGAAGAGGGTCCAGGTGCCCAGAGCCCAGTTTCACCAGAAAAGGGCAGAGAGGGGTCATGACTGGGTCCATTAGGGCCTCACAGGCCATGATAAGGTATCTAGATTTTGTTCTGCCCACAACAGGAAGCCATTGGAGGGTTTACACTGGGGAGTGAGATGATCTGATCTAATATTTTTAGCTCACTCTGGCCCCTGTGCGGAAGGCGAGAACAGGCAGGTTATCACAGTGGTTCAGGGAGGTGGCTGTGGCTTGGCGCTGGGGCTGGAAAAAAGCAGGTGGATTTAGGCTTTTCCTAGGGAGGGGATGACAGGACTTGATGAATATATGAAGAGAGGAGCAGGAGACAGACTGTGGTGTCATTCACTGAGGTTGTGAAGGTGAGGAGAAACACGTTTGAAGACCACTGGGGGAGGGGAGGAACCAGAAGTTCCACGCGGGGCACAGCAGGTTGGAGATGCTGTCAGACGACGCCGGGAGCTGGTAGGCTCCGTAGGCCTGAAGCTTGGTGGGTAGCTCAGCGTTGGAACTCTGAATCTGCCCATCACCTGCCGGTGAATGGCATTTAAACAGGGGAGCAGAGCATATAAATTGGGGCGAATGAGTGTGGGAGTTAAGAGGTGGAAAGAGGGAAGAGAGAGGAAGGACAAGAGGGAAGAGAGAGGAAGGACAAGAGGGGAGAGGAAGGAAGGAGAAAAGAAGGCCCCACATCAAACTTGGAATGCTCAGAGGGGAGAGTGAGACACAAGAAGTGATTTAGGAAACACACTGAGGAAATCTTCCCAGGAGAGCATGTGCTGTCGAAGCTGAGAGAAGACAGAGACAGGCTGAGGAAAGCGCTGGGGATCCCGTCTGACAAATGTAGCAAGCGGCCGGCTCTGGTAAAATCCTGGTCACTCCTGACTGTGCCTAGAACAGTTCAGTGGCATGGGGGAGGGGTGGTGAGAGGGTCAAAGGCAGTGAGTTGAGAGGGGGAGGATCGAGACAGTGGAGTCAAGTGACTCCACACCACATTTTAAAGACGTTCTGTTGTGGGAAGAGTGGGAAAGACTGTCAAGGAAGAGTGGTTTTGCTTTGTTTTTAAGATGCAAGCTCCCGCAGGCTCTGTATGCTGACAGGGTTGGGGGGGGGATGCTATTTGCCAGAGCGAGGTCCTGAGGAGGTGAGTGGGGAGGGAGAGGATCCTGGCGCAAGTGGAGGGTGAGGGCGGGCCTGAGCCAGGAGCCAGGCCATCTACAGTCCCACACAGAAGGCCGCATGGCAGAGATGGTCACGGAACAGTCTGGCAGCTTCTGTTTTCTCAGTGGATCTGACAGAAAGGCGTCAGCCAGAGCATGTGAGAAGAGAAGAAAACAGGTGTTGGAGTGGATGGGGACAGAAGCTGTGAGGTGTTTCCTTGCAGGAGCAAGGAACGTGTGGGTGGGTCGCCTGGCACTGTGGAGAGCCCATCCCTATTTGTGGTCATGAATTAAAGTGAGACTAGTTTCCATACTTTGACGTTGCCACTTTGAGCTGCTATAGCTAAAAGTGGGTGATTCCATGGTAGAACTTCTGACCAGGACCAAAGAGGCTTCAGGAATGTACATTTCTGGTATCTGAGGGAACAGAGCTGGCCTCCAGCCATACTGTGAACTAGGGAAAGCCTATTGTAGGAGTCACTACGTCTTTCCCAGCATCCCGTCCTCCCTTCCTTTTCCAAAATAGAATCCAGTTTGCTCAAGGGTTCACCCAGCTCATGAGAGTCACAGGAATAGGAAACTGAGCTCGTCTCCAGCTCCAAGAATGGATGCTGATATATTTTTTTAATTTTTAAAAATTTAAATCCAAGTTAGTTAACATATAACATAGTACTGGTTTCGGGAGTAGAATTTAGTGATTCATCACTTACATATAACACCCAGTGCTCATCCCACCAAGTGCCCATCAGCCATTTAGTCCATCCCCCCCACCCAGCACCCCTCCAGGAACATGCAGTTTGTTCTCTGTCTTTCAGAGTCTCTTATGGTTTGTCGCCCTCTCTGTTTTTATCTTACTTTTGTTTCCTTTCCCCTAGGTTCATCTGTTTTGCTTCTTAAATTCCACATGAGTGAAATCATATGGTACTTGTCTTTCTTGGACTGACTCATTTCACTTCACGTAATTCACTCTAGTTCCATCCACGTAGTTGCAAATGGCAAGATTTCATTCTTTTTGATTGCCGAGTAATACTCCATTGTATATATATACCACATCTGCTTTATCCATTCACCAGTTGATGGACATTTGGGCTCTTTCCATAATTTAGCTATTGTCGATAGCACTGCTATAAGCATTGTGGTGCACGTGCTCCTTCGAATCAGCATTTCTGTATCCTTTGGATAAATACCTAGTAGTGCAATGGCTGAGTCGTAGGGTAGTTCTATTTTTATTTTTTTGAGGAACCTCCATAGTGTTTTCCAGAGTGGCCGCACCAGTTTGCATTCCTACTAGCAGTGCGAAAGGGTCCCCCTTTCTCCACATCCTCGCCAACATCTGTTGTTTCCTGAGTTGTTCGTGTTAGCCGTTCTGACAGGTGTGAGGTCATATCTGATATTCGAAACCAATCCACACACGCCATTTCTCTGATGATGGTTAGTAAGTCCAGGGATGGGGCATGGGGCCCAAGTTGGGCCAATCAGATAGAAGGGAAGGACTTGATCCCATTGGTGGACGCCCATTGTTTCTCTCTCCCATTTAACCAGAAGAAGGAAACCTAACGCTCCAGTATTGGCCTCAGTTGCAAAACGAAGCTGATGCTATCAACAGCAGTGGAGAGAGATGGAAATAATCTGGGACCCCAATGACATTGTTAAATCCTTGAATCAGCCAGCCTCAAAGCGCCTCTTACTTCTAAACTTCCTGTCACTTGAGACAATAAATCTCCTTATTTTTTTAAAAAATCATCTTAAGTCAGGATTTCTGCTACTTGCAGCAAAAGCATCTTCATGGACACAATTGTTTTCCTGTATTTACACCGTATTAGAAATCTTCAAACAGGCGGCCAGTGCTCGCCTTGTGCTCAGTTAAACATACGGTCTAACGACAGCATGAACGTGTGTGTCCAGGAAGCAGGACTCGGGGTCACCGTGGCACTTCTGCCCCTACAGTTTGGGATCACCAAGAGACACGTATGTTTGTTTACACGCTGGTTTTGCCAACTGAACTTGTTTTTGTTATTCTGTGAACCAATGAAAGATGTGTGAGGAAAAGAATAATTGTATAAAAGCCACACTGAATGCGTTTACTAAACAGTAGAGGGAAAGTAGCTTGACTACTGGCACGGGTGAGACAAGTATACAATAATTGGGAAATTTTGTTTAATCTAGAAGATTCTGAACTCAGATGGTTTCCTGACTATCTTTGAGTCGTCTCTCTACTTTTTAAAGCAGTTGGGACCAGGGGGCCCCTGGGTGGCTCAATTGGTTAAGTGCCAGACTTCAGCTTATGTCATGATCTCCGGGTTTGGCTTGTCAGTTTGACCCCCGCATTGGGCTCTGTGCTGTCAGCGCAGAGCCTGTTTTGGATCCTCTGTCGCCCTCTCTCTACCCTTCCCCTGCTGTCTTTCTCTTTTTCAAAAATAAATAAAGATTAAAAGGAAAAAAAAAGATGCTGGGGTGCCTGGGTGGCTCAGACGGTTAAGCCTCTGACTTTGGCTCAGGCCATGATCCCGTGGCTCATGAGTTGGAGCCCTGTGCTGGGCTCTGGGCTGACAGTGTGGACCCTGGAGCCTGCTTCGAATTCTGTGTCTCCTTCTGTCTCTGCCCCTCCCCTGTTCACACTCTGTCATTCTCTCTCTCAAATAAATAAATAAATATAAATAAATATTTTAAAAAGTGGTTTGTTTGTTTGTTTGTTTTTTCTAAAAAAGAGCTGTTAGGACCAGAAACTTTTAGTTTTTTAAAGGTCTGTACAGGGGCACCTGAGTGGCTTAGTCAGTTCAGCTCATGTCATGCTCTCACAGTTCATAGGTTTGAGCCTCGCATCAGGCCCTGTGGTGACAGCTTGGAACCTGGATTCGGTTCTGTGTCTCCCTCTCTCTCTGCCCCTCCCCTCCTCAGGCTCTGTCTTTCTCCCTCTCAAAAATAAATAAACATTAAAAAAAAATTTTTTTTAACTCTGTACAAAACTTCAGTCAGCTGTCACACACTTGTAGAAGGGGCTTTGTCCTTTCAAAATATTGTTACATGAAGGTATATTTAGATGTTTGACTTCAATAAAATAGTCACGTTGTTTTTTCCTTTTTACTGTCTCCCTGCTTTTACTGAATATCTACTATAACTGATTACCTGACTAGTTGCCGGTCTGGGATCTTCTGAGGACACGTGTCCACGGCTCCCCCGCAGCCTCGTCTCCCATAGGGCCACCTGCTGCCCTCTCACGCTCTCCTCCTCTACCTCATCAGCACCCGTTGTTTAAAATTACAAGACAAGGGTACGTTTCATTTCCATAGGAAGTCAGGAAGGAGCTACGTACCCTAAAATGTTACCTGCTATTTCTGCACGAAGAGATTATAGATTTTTTTCCTCCTGTGTGTGAATAATAATGATGTGAACTAGTATTGATTTGGTAATAAGAAAGCAAAAATAAAAGATCTGCCCCCACCCCAGGACAAGGAATGCCTTGCCTTTTGATGAGAATTTACTCTTTATGGAGAACTTTTAGATCCATCATATCAGGGGCACTTCATACCGACCTGCTGGAGCAACCATTCACTCCCGCGTACAGAAAGGAAACCAAGATGGAGAGGAGGGAGCTGTCTGGCCCCGGATGCCAGCGCTCATAAGTCGACCCTGTTTAGATGCCTAGGTCCATGATGCCTGCTTCTACTGGTTTTTGCAGTCCTCTACATTACTAAAGGTTTCGTGAAAATAGACTGATCGCGGCAAAATATGCTTCCGGTGCCAGAATCGAGAGTTACATTCATATTGCCAAAACGTAGCAATCTATATAAATATAGTTCAAAATGTTGGAAGCCCAAGTCCCAAACGGAGACTGGAGGAGAAGGAAGGCCTACCCAGCACAGGTGGCAGCTCCACACAAGGTCAATGTCACCTGGGAGATGGTAGTAACCTTTCTCGTCCAACGCCCGCTGAAGGCTTCAAGATAAACTCCATTGGTCTGCACCAGACAACTGAGGCCCATTGTTTAACCCCTTTGGGCTTTGGCTTTGTGTTCTATAAACTGGGAGCGCTAATACCGAAACACCTAAATCCTCTTATTAGGATTCAAATGGTAACATACGTAAAGCCCTGAAAACAGCCGCTGGTGGAGTCTGTCGTCATCATCTTCACTATCACCATCATCACCATCATCACCATTATCATCAATATCATCACCATTACCAGTACCACTGACACAAGTACCACACTACAAGTGGTACCCTTACCGGTACTATTAGAAGGAATCGCGGTACTACTGTTCTCATAAAAACTGAAAGACTTCACTGGTGCCGCCTGGTTGATGGCCATTAGAGCCAGAATATGATCAATCGGAACAGCATTCTTCTGTAAGGATTTGTCGGAGCTGTTGGGCGTCTTCTCTGCTTCACTCAGATCTCTTCATTCTCTTGCTGAGAATTTGGCCTCTCCCGGTTGACTGGGCAACCTCTCATCACCTCCAGGAACATATCGCCTCCACTTTGGCCCCCCTCAGCCCTCTGAGAATGGGAAAACGAGTTCTCTGTCGAGGAATGACCGAGAAGCGTTTCCTCGGTTCTTTTCCATCTTGGTAGTTCGTTTTGACTTCCCATGGCTCTAGAGGTTCCAGGAGGCTGCCCACATATGCAGAGCCACAGAGAGACTGGCAGGGGTGGGGGGAGATGAGGTTCATTCACCACTGGCCTGAACAGCCTGAGCGTGGGTCCTGAGGCTCAGCAGCCCCATGACCTGGTGTCCGTCCCGCCTGACCACGGTCCTTCCACCCAACCGGCGAAATCCTCCGCATGATGACGTGACTACTGTTGGCAAAGTGTTTCCCATAGTAAGTTATTTGTGCCACAACCTCGTAAGGAGTTATAACTGCTCCGTCTTACAGTTGAAGCAACCAAATAGTCTTTGAAAGCTGACGCTGAAGAAAACCTTAGAAGTTAACCCAACCCAATCCCTTCCTTTTTCAGATGAGGATGTTGGCCTGAAAGGTCAAGTGGCTTTGTGGCAGTGATGACAACGAGGGTGGCTTGACCAGATATGGCACTAAGCCCTTTATATCTATCATCTCGTTTTGTGTTCCCAACAATCCTACAAGATAGGACACATCAGATGGCTAGGAGTCACAGGCAGGTTTTCTGATGCGAATGCAGTGCTGGCTCCCTGCCCCCGCAGGGCTACCCAAGGGGTGTCCCTCTACTCCTGAAGCCAGGGCCATCCAGACAAGGTCCCTGCACCACGGGGAGAGAAATGGACAAAGACTGCCTCCAGGTGGGCAGGGCCCAGACCTTGGAAAAGCAGGTGAGACACAAGGAAGCTTGGCTAAGGATGAGACTGGAACTGGATAGCAGCAAAGGTGGCAAAGCCATCATGCAGCCTCCTACTCTGACCCCCCAGGATCCCTTTAGCAGCCACACAGCAGGAACAGCCCAAGGAACAGGCCAGAGGTTTGTGCAGGATTTTCTTTTTTGGACATAAACCTCTCAGACTCTAGTAAACTATGAACAGGTAGGACAAAGGTCCAAAGGAGAAGTCCGCTGAATGAATATGAATTTTCACCGAAAGTAAATCACTCGTTCCCAACCCGGGATGACTGTGCCCCCCAAGGGACATTCATCAATATCTGGGGACATTTTTATTGTCACATGAGTGGGACCAGGGTGCTACTGGCAAAGAGAGGAGAGAGGCCAAAGGTGCTACTAAGCTTTCTACAATACAGAGGGCAGCCCCCCTCCACAAAGAATTATCTGGCCCCCACTATCCATAGCGTCGAAGCTGAGAAACCCCGGGGGTAAATGGGGCAGGCTTAGATGTAAACATGACGTCAATAACACCGAGCACCTCAGGTTCAGAGAAATAGTGAAGCCGGGCAAAGGGTACTGGGTGGAGGTTGCAAGAGCTGACTTCAAGCCCTGACTTGATACAACTGGTTTGGAGCTTGAGGAAAGTCGTTCACCATCTCTGGGTCTCTTTTTCTTCCTTAGAACGAGAGCAGCCATGTGATGAGGCCCGATCCTTCCTGGGGGTTGGCCTGGTGACACACAGGAAACACCAGCAGAACGTTGTTAAGTTGTAATCACTCAAGCATGTCAGAGGTTTGTGCACCATGGTTTGTTCTAGAAGAGGATCGGTACTTTCTGCCTCCACTTACAAAGGTAATCCATCGTCATTACAGAAATCTAAGAAAATCTACAATAACACAAAGGGAAAAGAAAGAGGTATATTATGATCCCACCCCTTTCAAAGGAGTTCTGTTCTAGAACTCTCCAGATACTGAACTCCACTACTTTGAAAATGAAAAGGAAGAGGAGAGGGTGGGGTCACTGCACTCCCCTTTGGTTGGTTTTTTTGTTTTTTTTTTTTCTTTTTCACTTCCCTGTAGTGCAGCGAAGCTTTACAGACATTGAGTCATAGGTAGAGTTCAAATAATTTTAACTCTGGCTATTTGACTTTGCAGCGGTGTCTTAACTTCTTTTTTTAATTTCTCTGTTAAATTGTGGTAAAACACACGTCATGCAAAATTTACTCTTTACCATTTTGAAGTATGCAGTTTAGTAATGTTAAGTATATTCACCCTGCTGTACAACCAATCTCCAGAACATTTTCAGCTTGCAAAAATTAAAACTCTTTTTTATCTCTGCTAAATGACACCTCCCTGTTTACACCTCCCTACCTGCGGCCCCTGGCAACCACCATCTACTTTCTGTTTTATGAACTGGGCTATTCTAGATGCCTCGGAGACATGGAATCATACAACATGCGTCCTTTCGTGATTGGTTTAGTTCGCTTAGCTTAAGGTCTCCGAGGTTCGTCCAATGCTGTAGAAAGTGTTAGAATTCCTTTCCTTTTGAATAATATTCTAGTGTATGTATGTGTCACGTCTCATTTACCAATTCATCTGTTGATGGTCACTTAGGGCACTTTTATCGTTTGGCTATTGTGAACAAGGCTGCAGTGAACATGGGCGTACAGGTATCTCTTAGGGCCACCTGCCTTGTATCTCAGTGTCTTAACAATTTCTCTACTGTGCATCTCAAAGCTTTGGAAAGTTCCTCTTTCCGAGTAGAGGGTTATAAAGTTCTACTTCGGGAGGCTAAATCCAGCCCTGATGGGCCAGAGAGACGTGTCTCCAAGGTGCCCTAGTTCCTTCCAGCCCTTGACTGACTCCTAGGAGACTTGGGTCTGTAATTCCCCAACTCTACTTTCATAGGCCTGTGACCTCCCTACTCACTGGGACATTAACACAACAATAGTATCTTCCATGTGGAAGCATGTGACAGTTTACAAACCGTGTTTATCTGGACTGCCCCTCTCTGATTTTCACGGTCATACAAGGTGGGCACATGGGGATCAGTGTGTCTATTCCACACGAAGAAGGAGGAGCTCAGAAACACAGCCAGGTTGGAGAAGAGCCAAAACCTAATCATGTGATCTGTCTCCTGCTTCTGTGACCCTTACACTCCACCATGTCTAGAAGTGATAGGGTGATGAGCTGGGGGTCGTATTGGGGAACTCCCCAGTCAAATAGATAGAGGGGATCGGAATGTCTCAGTCTTTTTAGTCACTCATGATAAAACATACAGGCACAGAGACAAATACTCGTGTGTGCATTTGCATGCATGAGAAGAGAAAGAAGCACGCATCTAAAAGGTGGGAAAAAAGATAAATAATGCCTGATCAATTACAGACCAGTACCATCAAGTAAATCCTGGAGTTAATTAAATTCGTAGGCGTCCCTACTTAAAAGGATCTCTTACAGATTTATAACCTAGACTTTGTCAACAAGCTTAAACTATTAGCAAAAGAGAAATCGTTTTCTGTTACAAATGATGCATTGGCCTGTTGGGAAAAAATTCGCCACCTGAATAGAGCTTGCAGCATAGCCATGAAGAAGAGTTGGCGCTGGACAGAACGTAAATTATGGTAGCTCTGGAGATGGGACCTCTTAGAATCCCTCTGGAATTACAGGCTGCAAAAGGGATTTGGCCGCATCACTGCCATGCCTGCTGCTGTTCGTTTCTGTTCTTCCGCTCCATTCACTGCAACTAGCCACTCACACGTAAATAAATAGCAACTTAATCAAAGCCTTTGTGCTAGTTTATTAAAATACTTGCATAATACTCCACTCTCTCTTCAGATCCTTCCCCCACAGCTTTTACGCTGAAGCAGTGACTTGTCTGTGTTTTCACATGAGCCCAGAAGCATCACTTCCCTTCTTGAATTGCTCCTGTACAATGGCAAGACTAACACCTTTTCAAAACGGTGACATCTGCAGATTCCTTGGTCTTCAGACAAAACGCTGTCCAAATTTCAGGAGTTTTCCCTGAGCATGACTCAGGGTTTTTCTATCTTATCTCAATCTCCAGTTGATTAGAGAACTTTTCCGGTCCTACAGCATGATTTGCGAGGGGTCCCTGTTGAGACGAAGTTGAATGTTCCAGATTAAGTATATTGTTCTGCATGAGAAATCACCAGGGCCTGCAGAATGCCTGTGAAATCAGCCGTGGATCTGCCTCGGATGTCTGACAGCAACGTCTGCCTCAAGGCCAGAGAAAGTCTAGACCGGTTGCCCCACGGGGCTATTTGGTAGTGTTTGGGGACACTTGGGGTTGTGGCAACTGGGGGAAAGAGGTGCCACTACATCTAGCCGGTCGAGGCCAGGGATGTTGCTAACCATCCTACAACGCACGGGACAGCCCCTCAATAAAGATGAATCCGATCGACACATGTTTGCGGGGACTGAAAGAACCAAGTACCACAGCATGAGCACCTTGAACAACAAAAATGTGTTGTCTCGCAGTTCTGGAGTCTGCGTCAGTGCCTCTTAAGGGTGTGAGGGAAGCATCTGTTCCAGGCCTCTCTCCAGGGCTCGCAGATGTCCGTCTTCCTGTGTCTCTTCACGTTGTCTTCCCCGTGTGCATCTCTGTGTTTAAATTTCCCCTTTTTTGTAAGCCACCAGTCATATCAGATTGGTTGGCCCTAATGACCTAATTTTAGCTTGATAACCTCTGTAAAGTCCCTATCTCTAAATAAGGTTGCCTTCTGAGGTACTAAGGGTTAGAAGAACTTCGATGTATGACTTGGGGGGAGGGGACGCAAGTCAACCCATAACGCAGCCTAAAATGTCAACAGCACTGAGTTTGAGACACTCGTGTGTAAATGGTTACTTACCTTCCCTGCCTGCTTTTTCTCCTCTCTGTCCTTAATTCGGCTGACTCTTTGGAATAACATACCTAGACAAAAGATAAGAATTCTCATTTATCATCAGGATATAATCACCAGGCATTTAGGGATGGATACGTACAGACATCACAATGGTTAGGTAAAAACTCCACTTCCGTGCCCCATCTAGCACCAAATAGACCCCTTTATTTTGCCACCTATGTTCCTTTTTTCTCTGGGTTCTTCCCCTTCGACTGGCTTTGGTTTTGAGGCCACTGGTCAGATGCCCATGGAATGCAGCCATCCGTGTCCTATATAAAAAGAATGCTAGTAGAAGAAGCCTTCTGAAACAGTTTCAAGTTATGGGTAACTGAAATGCCTTTGCAGTACGGAGTAATGTTAAAATATGAGCCTCCAGTGAATCAGATGGGGGCTCGCATCCCACTGGGTCATTGTGGCTGTGTAACCTTTGGAAAGCTAATTAACCTCTCTAAATCTCCAACAGTTTCCTTCCTGGTAAAGGGGGGAGATAATAAGAATATCTGCACCACAGATAGAGCTGCAGTAGCGATTAAAGGAAATAATGCATCCAGTGAGATTAGCTTAATGCCCGGCACAGAGAATGTAGCCACTGAACATCAGCTGCAGAGGTCTGGTCCTTTCCTGCCAGTAAACGTCTCCTTCCATGGTACCCGGGCCATCACCGGTATTATTGGTATTATTATTTTTAATACATTGGAATTATTATTTTTAAAAGACATGAAAATGTCTCTGTGAATTCATTCCTTCACGCCGTGATGCCCGTGGCGCACTTTCCGTGCGCGGGGCACTGGGCATGCAAATGTGGGTAAGATCCATGCAATCTAGCAAAGGAGGAAAACAAGTAAATAATAACAGCTGTGCATGAAGTGCCATTATAGAACTATACAAAACACTTTATGGGAACTTGAAGAAAGATTCATGGAAAAGGCCTTTGGGAAAATACAAAGGCCTTTGCAGAAAATATTTATAGAAACCTGAAGTCATCATGTTGATTCATCCAAATGCAACTCGGGATTTACACCAGCAGCTTTTTTAGAATCTATTATGACAAAATCATGCCCCTTTCACACTACAAGGGTTTTTCAAATATTAAATGAAAAATGTAGAAGAGAAGAGAGAGAACATTTTTAACATTAACGGTTTGTTTCCGTGAACAGAGAAATGAGAAAACATCTCGTTTGATGATGATGAATTATTTCCAATATTCATGGGTGAGCTAAGCAATTAAAAATTTGTAGTGTGTTCATTTCAGCCATAAAAAAATGAAAGATTAATCTGGGAAATCCCACTCATGTTACAAAGACAGTAGGAGTGGAAAATATAGGGACAGCTATTTCTAACAAAGTTGCTTTTAGTAAGAAAATATTTAGAACAAAAGAAATTGCTGAATATAATATTTATGAAAGAGAGTATCTGTTTTATTCACAACTGTTGTTACTGCTTAGGACTGTAGCACAAAGCAGATTCAGAAGAAGCTATTGAGTAAGTTGGTTGCTTATCAGTCAAAAGATAATAAATAATAAGGTGAGTGGGAAAAAGTCAGCTTTCAAGATGTCTACATTAAAAAAGAGTTTGGAATGTCGTGTTGGAAATACCACGCACAGAGAATTTCCTTCTGACCTTTGGAGGCTCGCTTCAGATCATTAAATAATTAGTTTAGACTGACGTGTGTTGAGGGCCCACTGCTGCTGAGTCAGGGGAGGCACCCGTGAGAGAAAGGCTGCCCTGCTTTTATTTGTTTGCTTGTTTTTAAAGTTTATTTATTTAAAGAGAGAGAGAGTGCGCGTTCAGGCAGAGGGAGAGGGAGAGAGAAAGAATCCCAAGCAGGTTCCACACCATCAGTGCAGAGCTCTAGGAGGGACTCGATCTCACACACTGTGCAATCATGACCTGAGCTGAAATCAAGAGTCAGATGCTTAACTGACTGAGTCACCCAGGCGCCCGTATTTGTTTATAGAAAGTATAGTTGGGGGCACGTGGGCGGCTCAGTCGGTTAAGCGTCTGACTTCTGCTCAGGTCATGATCTCACAGTCCGTGAGTTCAAGCCCTGCATCAGGCTCTGTGCTGACGGCTCAGAGCCTGGAGACTGCTTTTCAGATCTGTGTCTCCCTCTCTCTCTGCCCCTCCCTTGCTCACACTCTGTCTCTCTCTCTCTGTCTCTCAAAAATAAATTGACATTAAAAAAAAAAAGTATAGTTGAAAAGGGTTGCCCTGCTTTCGTGAGGAGGAGGTGGACAGGAACGTGGAATCCTGCTGCGAGGAGTTAGGAATTGACTCCTGGAGAACTAACACATTTATTAAAATAAAAAGTCTTTCCCCCATATATCCATTCATTCAATAATCACTCTTTAAGCACTTACAATATGCTAGGCACAAGGTTTGGGACCAGAAAGGAAACGTTGGATGAGATATAACCATAGCCCAAGAGCTTCAAGGTCTGGTTGAAGGTCACAGACATGTAAATAACAAGAATAATCAAGTGTTAGAGATGTGATAGAAGCATGTGATTGTCCGGGTACCATGGAGGGAGACATTTACTGGCAGGAGAGGACCAGACCTCGGAAGTGGAAAAGCCCCCAGTCAACTCAGGCACCAGAAGCAAGACCCAGGAAGTGAGAAGAGAGAATTCAGAGCAGTTCTGGCCTCCCCTACTGGACACCACCCCCCCCCCCCCACCTAGAAACCCCACTCACCAAGGGAAACAGGGTGGGTTACTCAAATTACTGGAAGCTTAGTCTGCCAAAAAATAATTTGTAAAATCATCAGTTCATCAAATGTACCTTTCTACAAAACAAAAACAAAAACAAAACTTGCTTCTCTTAATTATTGATAAACCGTCGTAGGAAATTAATTTGTCTCCAATGGAACAGTTTTAGTAGTTTAGGAGGATTTCTGTAGTTTTTATTGACAAGGTTTCATTCTGTCATCATAGAGGCATTTAAAGAAATCGTCAAGTGTTTTTGAACTGTATTTCAAATTCAGAAATCATCCCATAACCGAAATATCAGTGCTTGCTTCCTGCAAGAATTTTTCAGTTTGTACTGATTTCTTTCATGCCATTTTGGTTTTGCAAACATTTGAGCAGTTTTGTGATGATTCTGCCAATTTCTCAAGTATGTTGTCAACCCAACTTCTCCAACAATTTAATAATTCAAGTCTACCGTGTGATGTGATTGTTCCTGTAGCTTGCAGTTTATTTCTCACCTTACCAATCTCTCCAGCGTTTTAGGATTTTGTATTTTGTGTTTACAGTCAGTGAATATCAAAGTTGAGGCACTGGTCATAGAAATCATTAAGATACAATCTTCTGGGCTGCCTCACTTCCTTCCTGCTGCCTTGGTTTGTTTTGTCTCAATTGATTCTTCTTAGAAATTTAAAATGCCATCATTTTTTTGTAGGGTAGTTTGGACTACCGCTCATTTTTTTGCTCTCAAATTTAAATTTAAATACAACTGTATCTGCAGTTTCTTCCCGAAAATCCCCAGCTAAAACTTCATCCCTTTATCTTAAGCCTTTACAGTTTTAATCTAATTTGATTTAATGTAACATAATTACGTTTTAATTGCTGGAAGTTCAAAATTAACATTCACGTGCTATTTGAGGAATTGACAAAGAATACTAAGCATTGAAGAATAGAAAAATGACATTCAAATCATTAAAAAAGACAATCTTTTGGGGGCATGTGGGTGGCTCAGTGGGCTGGGCATTCAACTCCTGATCTTGGCTCAGGTCATGATTTCACAGTTCATGAGATCGAGCCCCTGTGTTGGGCTCTGTACTGACAGCACAGAGCCTGCTTGGGATTCTCTTTCTCGGTCTCTGCCCCTCTTCGGCTTATGCTCATGTTCAATCTCTCTCTCTCTCTCTCTCAAAATAAATAAATAAACTTAAAAAAAATAAAAAAGACAATCTTTTGAATAGCAATAAAATTTAAAAGTTAGATAAATTGGTCATTGGGAAATTGAAATGCAGTGAATTGGTCTTAAGCCAATTTAGCGTAAAATGTCTTGGGGACTCCATTCTGTTCTTAATCCATAGTCAGCTTTTTCTCTCACTCTTCTACTAATGATTAAAGAGGGGGTGGGTAGGCAGAATAACAGAAGATAATCCCAAATATGTCCACATCCTAATCCCTAGAAGCTGTGAATCTTGCCTTCCTTGGCAAATGGGACTTCACAGATGTGATTAAATTCCGAACCCTGAGATAGGGAGATTATCCTGGATTATCTGAATGGGTTAGATGTCATCACAATATCCTTATAAGGGGGAGGCAGGAGGGGGGAGTCAAAGGAAAAGCCAATGAGATGAGGAAGCAGAGATTGGAGCCATGCACTTTGAAGATGAAGGAAGGAGCCACAGGCCAAGGAATCCAGGCGGCCACCACAAACTGGACGGGCAAGGAAACAGATTCTCCCCTCGGCGCCTCCAGATTCTCCCCTCATGCCTTGACTTTGGCCCAGTGAAACCAGCTTAGGACTTCTGACCTCCAGAACTGTAAGAGGACAAATTTATGTTGTTGTAAGTCACGGAATTTGTTGTAATTTGTTACAGCAGCAATGGGAAAGTAACACAGGGTGCTGTTGACTCCCCCTCTCATTAGTTCTTCATCCTGTTCCCACACGGGGTTTTACAGCCAGGCATTTGGCCCACCAGGGCCATCTCTAGGGAGAAGACCAGCAGCGCCCTGGCTGGACCTTTGTGAGACCATTTTCCCCCAACCGCTTTCCTGGCCCCTGTATATCCGCCCGGAACCAAGGTGCAGAGCCATTGATGTTGTTTTCGTGTTGTCCTAAGAAGTCACCAAAACACATTATGAAATTGTCTCCATTAATCTGACCCAAAGGACACACTGTGCCCTAGCCTTCCCATCCTATTTTCCATCTCCAGCCACGCCTAGCTACATTTTCCCGTAAATCTTACCAGCCAGTATGTGGCCCAGCTATAAGAGCTAAATGATTCAGATACAATATGTTCAGCATTACAAAAAGCTCCCGATTTGCACACACACCCCTATAAAGCTTAGCTCTACAGATTTCCCCATTTTTCCCGAAATAGCTCTTTATCTTCCCAGCAGTCCCATTAAGCAGGTGGACAGCGTGTAGCCCCAGCAGATCCATGAGGTTAAATGACACCCCCGAGGCCTGATAGTTAGGGACAGACCAGGGGCTCAGACTCAAGTCTCATGACTAGCTCTGGCTTAGTTAGCATCTGTGACTTCTGGAGCAGGCACCAACACGCAGGTGGCAATAGGTAAAATTCAGTGGCGCCGCTACCAGAAGAAATACAACCCCACCTGCTGGTTCCAGCTTGAAATGCCTCCGTTAGAACTTGATCCCTTCTCAAAGTGCAAATGGCATGGAGGGGAGCTTTGCAGGGCACCCGGGCTCACTCCAGTCCCAGAGCCCGCAGGTTATTTTAGGACTCAGGTAAATTGCTGCACCTGATCCCCCAGGCTTCGGGGAAAGTCCAGGATTTCCAGTAATAGCCACCATTCGCTCTGCCAGGCTACAGCAGGCTCTTGTTCTGGGAATTCTGGGACCTGGCCACTGCAGTGAACATGAATTGTGTGGGGATCCCTTAAAGTTTGAGGATGTGAGAGGAAGGGTTGTATCTTGAGAGGCTGGATTCCGAGATTCCCCGGCCTCTTCAACTTTCAGAGAAGCTGTGATTTCTAAATTGCAAGAACCCAGAGTCCTGTTTTCTCACAAAGCTAAGAGGGAGTTCCTAAGACTGAGGGAACTGAGACTCCCTAAGACTGACAGAGCTAGCATTTTCTGTCTGCTGAGTGGGCCGACGACACTGAGACCAAGGGGTTGTCGGCTTCAGAATGTGTGCAGAGGTGATGTGCACCCTCTGGAGGATCCCTCGAAGACAGGGGCTGCTCTAAAAGACGGCAGAGGGGGAAGAGAAGGAAAACCCCACCAGAGAAAGAGTCTGTAAAAAAAAACGTTATTAGAGAAAAATCCCAGCATTTTGAAAGAAGGATCCTATAAAACTCTTGTACTCTTTGTTTAAATTGTGGTAAACTACATATAATAAAATTTACCACCTTAACTATTTAAAAAAAAATTTCTTTACTGTTTATTTATTTTTGAGAGAGAGGCAGAGTGTGAGCAGGGAGGGACAGAGAGAGAGAGGGAGACACAGAATCCGAAGCAGGCTCCACGCTCTGAGCCGTCAGCACAGAACCCGACGTGGGGCTCGAACTCACGAACTGTGAGATCATGACCTGAGCGGAAGGCGGACGCTTAACCGGCTGAGCCACCCAGGCGCCCCCACCATTTTCAAGCGTACAGCTCAGTGGCATTAAGTATATTCACCTTGGTGAACAATTGTCGTGACTATCCATCTCCGGAACTTTTGAATCATCCCAGGCTGAACTTCTGTTCCCGTTGAACAATAACTCCCCATTCCTCCCACCTTCCAGCCCCTGCCAACCACCATTCCTCTTTCTGTCTCTACGAGTTTGACTGTGGTAGGAAGCTCACGTTAGTGGAATCATCCAGTATTTGTCCTTTGGTGTGTGGCTCATTTAGCTTAACATGATATCTTCAAGGTTCGACCCCGTTGTAGCACGTGTCAGAATTTCCTTCCTTTTTAGGGCTGAGGTACATACCACATTTTGCTCATCCATTCATCCATCAATGCGCATTAGGGTTGTTTCCACCTTTTGGCGATTGCGAATAACACTGCTATTTCAAAATTTGGAAAAGCGAGGAAATCTTACTTACGCAGTGAGTGTGGAAAGTCATGCCAGAAAAATCCCATCGTAAAATGCATGTGAAAATACATACCTCTGTGTGTCACGAGTGCCGGAAAGTTTGTACACGAACTCAGTCCTTACTCAACATCAAAAAACAAAAGCTGGGGAGACGCCCTTTAAATGTAATCACTGTGGAAAACCCTTTAGGCAGAACCTGTACCTTATTGGAAATCAGAGAAATCTCAGGACAGGGAATCCATTTAAAAGCGTGAATGAGGGAAATGGTCACTTACAAGCCACACCCTCAACACGAGGGACTAGATGGCAGAGCAATAGCTTATTTCTTGAAGAGGATGGCAACGCCAGTAACCATAGGGCAGATCATCACACACACGCAGTAAATGTGAGGAAGGCTTTGATCACGCAGACGGATCTACGCGTGACCCAGGCAACAAAACCACTCCCTCGCACACATTGCAATAGATACCACAAAATCCACAACAAAGAGAAACCTTTAGAAATGCAGCAGTTATGGGAAATCCCTTATTTGGAGATTCAAATTTTATTGCCTACCAGAGTATATGGAAGCGATGGTCTGTGTGAGAAAGCAAGGGTTCTTCCATGTGGCTTACATAGTAGTGGATCTTATAATGGAGAAAATGTGCAGGAAAGAAAGAGAAAGAGGGAGAGACGGAGGGAGGGAGGGAGGGAAGGAAGAAAGAAAAAAGGAAGGAAGGAAGGAAGGAAGGAAGGAAGGAAGGAGAGGAAAAGAAAAGGAAAAAAGGAAAAAGAAAGGGAGAAAATGGACCTTTGAACAGGACATAGCACAAAGCTATTCTCTGCTCTGTAGTGCAAAGGTGTTGCAGGCAGATTCACAGGGGCCAGCATCAGAGATCACGAACACTGGAGCCCCAAGGGAGAGAGAAGGATGGGCAAAGGGGATGCGGGGGCCCCCTCCTCCCACATTTGAGGGTCTGACAGAGAGGTAGCTGCGGATCAGTTAAGATCAGACCAGAGCTGAGCCGGTGACGGGTCCCTCTGCTGGGGTCTTTGCTGATGTGCAGCTCCTCCTTTGGGCTGTCCTTACACACCCACACCCTGGCGGACGGTGCTCCCCAGCAACAGTGAAGGAGGTCAGCCTCTGTTCTAGGCAGACTGAGGACTGAAACCACAGAAGGCTGAAGGGCTATGGCTTTCCCCAGGTCTAAGAGGACCCCTGTACAATGCCTGTCACCTTGACTGAAAGAAGGATGCCTATTCCAGCAAAAGTATACCATTTTTCTTTCCTCCTCACTCTCATCTATGTGCAGGGAGGTCCTGGGTACATCGTGGTGACCCAGGACGTGAATCTGGCCTTCCGTTCCTCCTCCCTCCCTGCCTGCCATGATTGCCCTTCTATTTCCCATCCAGCCTCTCGCACCTTCTGAGGGTGTGGTCCTCTAATAAAGCTAGTCTGATGAACAAGTCAGGGCTCCCTGGCAACCATACATCCGTGTCCTCAACAAATAGCTAAAACTGCCAGCTCCCGGCTGGGTTAGAAGGCAAGGAGGGTCCAGAGGCATGAGTCAGAACTCCTGGCCCCACCACATGGAAGAGGCCTGACTTAGACAAGTTCTTTCTGAACCTCAGTTGCCTGATCTGTGAAATGGGCATCGGTTAAACCGTGCCCCCTTTCTAGGGTGGTTCTGAGAACCAGGGAAGACAGGGCACACCATTCTTTAGCTCAGTGAGGGCCACATAAGGAAGGCCCTTCATAAGCAGCAATGAACCGTGTGTACAAATGCAAAGCTTCACAATATATTCACAACAGGAGGATTCACAACACTGATCAAGTGTAAAGCATTACCAATATTGTTCTCAAGTAGAAATTTTAGTCACAGAGCAAGTGGGAGACATGTTTTGGGGTATGTGACTCCTAGAGCTCATTAGACCTCTCATTCTGTGGAGCATCACTTGGTCCCCATCTGAGTAAACTTATCTTATATCCACCTATCCTATGTCTTTGGGTCCCCACAGAGTCTCAAAGGTTAAAAACATGCATGCGTTGGGGCGCCTGGGTGATTTAGTCGGTTGAGCGTCCGACTTCAGCTCAGGTCATGATCTCGTGGTTCGTGGGTTCGAGCCCCGTGTTGGGGTCTGTGCTGACAGCTCAGCCTGGAGCCCGCTTCAGATTCTATGTGTGTGTCTCTCTCTCTGCCCCTTCTCTGCTCATGCTCTCTGTCTCTCGATAATAAATTAGTGTTAAAAAAAATGTTAAAAAAGAAAACAAAACATGCATGTGTATTCTCTGAAAGGAAGGTACTGTCCATGACTTCATTTTTACGAATCAACTTGCTTGGGCCCTCATCGACTTGTCAATTTCTGATTTTGCTAGCACAATATAGAATTTCTTTTTTTATTTTTTTTTTAAATTTTTGTTTTCAACGTTTTTTATTTATTTTTGGGACAGAGAGAGACAGAGCATGAACGGGGGAGGGGCAGAGAGAGAGAGAGACACAGAATCGGAAACAGGCTCCAGGCTCCGAGCCATCAGCCCAGAGCCTGACGCGGGGCTCGAACCCACGGACCGCGAGATCGTGACCTGGCTGAAGTCGGACGCTTAACCGACTGCGCCACCCAGGCGCCCCTAGAATTTCTTTTTTTAATGTGATCTTATTTCTCAGTCTGTCCTGAGGAAATGTGAAAATACTAGTTATACAAGAGAAAGAGAAATAACCATCAGGGCAGAGATGACAAAGAGCCCAGGGACTCAAGTCAGGGCTTCGCGTGGAGACCCAAAGAGGAGGGAGGCTGGTGGTAGTCAGAGAAGCAGCAGACTGGCGGCTGGCCAAGGTGCGGACTCCCAGGGAGTCTGTCAATCCCCCCATTGTGCCATTTCCTCAGCATTTCTGTGTCTTCTTAAGGCAAGGATGCATATTTCATCTCATCTTTTATTTTCTTTATGGTTTAATTATGAGAAGAAGAGAAATCTAGGCATGAAGAAGGGTTCTGTTTTCCCCCCAAGTGCTACATCCGTTAGAGGTTGCATGTAAATGGATGCCAACACTTAAACAATGAAGAGGAAGTCTAATCTGAAAGGATTCTTTTTCTATTCCCAAATACCACTGCTTACACAATGTAGGAGTCTACTTATGATTCCTTAAGTTACACACACACACACACACACACACACACACACGCACACACGTACACATTGGCCCAGGAAATATTTACCTCACTACAGTTGAACTGGTAAGTATTGGAATAAATATATAAATAAGCAATTTAGTCCTTTTGGCAAGGAGAAAATTTATCCAATAAATATATTTTGTTAAACTATTTGGTTTACACCATAGTAAAATTGTCTTGGAACACAGGGAGGAACAACTTTTAAGAAAATTCCGGGAACAACTCGTGCATATGAATCACCATAATAAAAACATGGTTAATATAATATAAAAATATTAGTATGGAGTTGGTATGTGTACTAAGGCTTTCTTCCTCCTTCTAGTCAAAAAAAGTTTTCCAATAGCCACACCTACCACCCTCCTCCCTCCCCTCCCACCCTCCCCCTTTCTCAAGAAAATTTCCTCTTCCTCATTTGTTTGGACTTGTGTGATACCAAACATAGGAAGGGGTGGGGGAGGAGAGGAACTGAAGGGGCAGGAGGTCAAGGGGAGGTTTTGGGCCTGGGGATTGAGTGGATGCACTTTGCAAGGCAAGCACAGTATACGGAGAAGGCTGATGGGAAAGAACAGCAACAGGATTTCATCCTGAGGCACCATGTTGCTGTTCACTCCATTCTTCTGTCTCTCCCCAGGTGATATCAACACTGCCCCCTGACCGCCCATAGAGTTAAAAATCATCCTCATTCTGATCCCTAAATTTGCAACTCAGACTTTGACTGCTCCCCCCGCTCCCACCCAGCTCCAGACCCACTTAGATTTTAAGAAGTATCTCAAAACCTATCTTAGCCAAAACAAGACAGCTGATTAACATTCCCCCCAAATTTGTGTCTCCCCCAGCTCAGTAATTAGCAGCAACCCGGTTTTCAAGTGGGACCTAAAGGATCATCCTTGATGTCTCCCCGTGCCTGTCCACACTTGTAATCACTCCTTCAGGGAGTCCTCTCAGGTGTCCCTTCAAATATAATCAAAATGGCACTGGAGAAGTCGGTGGCATCGGAGGAGTAGAATGGGGATAACGTTCATGCAAATCCGGGTTCTCCTTTCATTGTTTGTTTCTGCCCAAGGCCACCGTCTGCCTGATCCCAGGTCTACCAGCCTTTAGACCAGACTGCCTGCCCTTTCTTCTCCTCTACTCGCCTCGCTATCAGGTCCAGAACCTTGTCTTTACAAATAAATTGTTGAGCAAGAGTCCAGGTACAAAAGAATGCATACCGTATGCCTGTATTCCTCTAGCAATTCTCAAGCAGGCAAACTACCATCATGGTAGTGATCCATGATGGGGGGCGGGGGGACAGAGGCGGATGGTGACTGGAAGGAATTTCCAGGGGGCTTTCAGTGAGCTGGTCTTTTTGTTTCTTGGTCCAGACACCGTAACACGACTGTGTTCACTTCAGGAAAATTCTTTGCATTTGTGTTCCTCTCTGAATGAGCAGAGATATACTTCAGTAAAAAGTTGACTTCAACAAAAATGTTATTGAGACATTTGGAGAAGATTAAACAACTACTTCTGAACCAAAGATGTTCGTCAAACGTCAAGGCGTCTGCCTACTGAAGATATATGACTTAATCCTTGGTGCCCAAAGAGATTCCAAAATGCATCCTCGTTCGCCGACAAATGAACTTTTCCTCCCATAATACAAAATCACTCATGTTCTTAATTCGACTAAAAGAAAAAAAAATAGGAATCAATCACTGCTAAACTTCAAAGACTTATTAGAACATCTGAAATGTGAGCAATATTACAAAAACTTGGGTAGGGACCGTCTGGGACAGATAACGTGACGCATGTAACAGAAGCCAGTGCTCCGCTGAGCCTGTCAAAATTATCCTGAGACTCCCACTGAATCAGACTGTCCTCTTTCTTTAAAGACCCTAGCAGAGCAACTGTGTCTTACCATATGTCTACCTTCCTTTTTTTTTTTTTTTCTTTCCTGATTGTCTAAAATGGGAAGGATGGAACCCAGAGGAACTCTGGCCAGATGTTCACTGCCCTCCTTGCAGACAGCTCCTGCTGACATCCCTAGGCTCCTCTGCCAAAGGTGGGAACCTGTCTGGGTTGCCAGTGACAACAATGGAACCCCTGCTGGTGCCATTTGAAAAGGCCAGGACAACGCCCCGCATAAATAGCCCCCCACCAGCCTGCCTCAGGTACTGAGATCCCATCATCAGTACTTCCTGGCCTCTGCAGCCCCTCTCCACTCCACCCTCTGCCAGCACTCGCTAGATCTTTCACTCCGGGCTCAGAAGGGCCCGGCTATCAGTTCTCAGGACATATTGTGACCTGAGGCAGTGCCAAGTTGCTCAACTTGTAACCTAAACTATTCTCAAAGCATCTGCAAGGCAGAGGAGAAACAAATGGGGAGTTTTATGGTTGATTCATTCACTCAGTAAGTACTTAAGGAGCACCACTTCGTCAGGCACTGTTCTCGGCCCTAGAAGCACAGCAGTGAGTTTATACCATTAAATTTTAGTGACAGACAATAAACAAAACAGATAAACACATTATATAGTATATTAGAAAGTGATGAAGTGAGGGGCGCCTGGGTGGCTCAGTCGGTGAAGCGTCCGACTTCGGCTCAGGTCACGATCTCGCGGTCCTTAGGCTCGAGCCCCGCGTCGGGCTCTGTGCTGACAGCTCGGAGCCTGGAGTCTGTTTCAGATTCTGTGTCTCCTTCTCTCTCCGTCCCTCCCCCACTCACACTCTGTGTCTCTCTCTGTTTCAAAAATAAACATTAAAACAATTTTTTTTTTAAAAAAGAAAGTGATGAAATGTAATGAGGAAGAGGATGAAGAGAGCAGAGTAGGAAGAAGCCAGAAACTGGAGAATGGTTACAAATAATGCTGATTTTTTTCTTAAAAAGTACTGATGTGGTCATCATAAGGAAAATCAGAATTTCGTCAGACCTCCACACACTTATGATCAGGTTCAGTATTGTTGTATTTTGAATTCCATGTAGGGGTGGAAAAAGTGAGCATTTGGAGTCCCTAACCTGTCCCTGACCTGAGGCAGGGGTATTAAGTGTGCTCACTAGCCTCAGTCTGAGCTCAGTGTGGTCACCGCTGTCCGCCTAGGGCCTTGCGTCCCAGTTCTGATCATTGGCGTCCACCTGATGGTGGACAGACCACAGCCCTCCACTACGGCCCTGTGACTCGTCTGGATCTTCAAACGCCCTGACTCTGAACACCTGTTCTGATGGTCTTTCTGAGTCCCATCCTCCCCCGATGCTCCAATGCTTATGGCCTGTTTTCTCCCTCTTCTTCAGCTAGTCTGGTTTTGGAAACCTGGAGGCAGGGTTGTGCCCTTGTCCTTGACAGTAGCCATCCCCAAAGTCTAAAAACTCCTCTGGAGTCCAGTCCAGAATGAGGCACCTTGGGGTTGCACAGCCCAGTCCCTCAGCCTGCCTGACTATCCTTTCACGGACATCCACTGATCGCTGCCCATGTTAGGACAAACCTTTTGTTCCGCGGTCCTTCAGGTATGGGAGCAGAGTTTGTCACACCCTGAGAGACTAACTGCTCCTTGAAGCACTCCTTAGCTGGCCTAGACTCTGGCTTCCTTCCACCTTCACACCTGTGAGAAAATCTAATTTAAGACCCAGGCCTCCTCTCCAACAGCTGGCCCTTTCAAGTGCACATGTACACTATCATTCATTTCCTTGAGTCACCCCCTCCCCCGCCAGTGGTTTTTTTTTTTTTTTTACAGCTTTATTTAAGAATAATTGACATTTACTGATTTTTTTAGTAAATTAAGAGTTGTGCACCCATCACTACATTCCAGCATTAGAATATTCCCAGCCCCCTCAAAAAGATCCCTCATTTGCAATCTATCCCCACCCCCAGCCCCAGGCAACCACTAACCTACTTTCTGTCTCTACAGATTTGCCTTTTCTGGACGTTTTATGTAGATAGAATCATATCATCTGTGGTCATTTGCACCTCGCCTCTGTCCCTTAGCGGACTGTTTCTGAGGTTTATCCATGTCGTGGATGTTTCAGGGGTTCAGTCCTTTTTATGGCACAGATACGCCGTGTTTTACTTCTCCGCTCACCCGTCGATGGACATTTGCACTGTCTCGAGATCTGAATAATACGGCTCCATGAACGTTCACGACCAGTCTTTGCATGCACACGTTTTCGTTTCTCTTCAGATTTTTTTTGTGTGAAAATCCTCTTCCAAATATAAATAGAAGTAGTCCATGACGGGTTGGCTTCAATTCCTACAGCTTAAGAACTGGGGGGGGGGGACGTCAGGGAGGAGAAAAGGGTAGATGGGAAAAGAGAGAGAGCAGTGGATTTGTCTCCCTAGGAGGAAAAGAGGGAAGGCAGAGGCAATCACGCTCCCACTCGTATGTTTTGCTCAGTAGTTTGGACGGAAGTAAAATAAAGTGGCCTCTGGGGGATTGTAGCTCCAGGCAATCACAACATTTCGTGAAAAAGCCAATCCATTGCTGAGATGTCTTCAAATACATGGACCGTCCGCCTGTGTTGATTGCAGACCTGGGTGTCATCCTTGACTTCTCTTTCAAGAGAAGTCCTTGAAAGACTTCTCGTTCTTTCTCCAACAGGTTCAATCTCTCTCAAATGTCCTCCATTCCATGCCTTCACTCTAGTTCAGGCCCTTATCCTTTCTTGTTTTGTTTGTTCTTATCTCCTTGTTTCCTCACTGAATCCTGTCCATACCATTCTCTGCACACTTCCGGAATAGACTGTCACTCTCCTGACCAAACTGATCAAGATCTCAACACCCCGGCTTGTGTCTCAGCTTCACCTCTCACCACCCCCCCCACCTTCCTTCCCCTAAATCCACACTTTACACTCAGCCTTTTCTCAAATACTTTGTCTCCCAAATATCCTGCTTCTCCTTGCAGTCTTTTGAAACTGCCTCTGCCTGACGCTTTTTCCTCCTTGACCTGCCCGGCTACTGCCCTTCCTCAAGTCTCATCCAAGGCACCACTCGTCTCTGGAGGCCCCCTATGGCCCGCACAGAATTGGGGCAGGCACCCAGAAGTCATCTTGCCTCGTTGTAACATCTGTCACCTGGTGCACCAGCCCATTTATATGTCCTTCCTCCCCTCTAGATCAGAAGTCTCCTGAAGACCAAGGCAATGACCTCTTCACCACGCAGCCATCCTGGGCTCCGGTATGGTACATATTTATTGAAAAATGTCACCAAATGTCAAAAAGAGAGAGAGATGTCCAGAAGAAAGCACTGGAAGGAAAGCATGGAACCGTCCACTTTTTTTGTGTCTTTATTAATCCAAAAATGTTATTCACACACATAGGAAGAATGGCAACGACTTCAAGATGGCAGCTATTGGATCAGCTGTGAGAGTATCTCACACGCTGCTGTTCATGGAGCAGCATGTGAGTATCTAGGGCTGGTTCCACCGCTCAAGAGCCGGGGCACTTGGTGCAATTTACTCTGCCTCTCTCCATCTGTCCAAAGAGCTGCTTATCTCACAGGACTATTGGGTGAACCTGGTAGGCGAATGCGGATTGTGGCGTTTTCAAATTACAGGATAATTTATAAATATAAGCAATTACTACGTACTTCTGTTCCTCTACTTTTTCAAAATAAACCTTTGCTGTCTTAGAAATTGCACTTACAATAATTTTATTACTGAGATGAAATTATAAAATAATTCCTTGCATTAGCCTCGTATTTCGACTCTTCCAAGTACTTTCACGTCCATTATCTCATTTGATCTTCATAAATGAGATGGGGAAAGTAGCAATTAGCATCTTCATTTTATAATTAGTGAAACTGAAACCCGGAGATGAGGCGACTTACCCGACAGAAGCTATTGTAAGCTTCTGAGAAGGGACCCTGTCTTCCGCTTCCTCATTAGGTTCTGCAGCTGCCATATCAGACTTCTGAGGGTTTCAACTCTGAAATGTTTCCTCTCCCACAACCCCAAACAACACACACACCCACACGTACACACGTGCACACACACTCCAACCCCTAGGCAATCGCTGTCAGCTTCACACAAAATTTCATCCAAGAAAATCCAGGGAGGTTGAGACAGAAACACATCTCAGACTCCCCGGCAGTCGGGCAAAGCACAACACTTGTTTCTATATAAAACGAAACCTCTCATTTCAGGAGCCATTGGGGGGGGGGGGGGATCTACCGAACTTCTGCATGGAGATAATAAAAATATCTCCTGTTATTCCCTCAAGACAGAGTGTAGATGTGCTACCTGTTAATTTACTGTCGATTTCTTCATTTTTATGTAATCTCCTCTAGTCAAGGTAGATTTAATTCCATTTTCATCTTATGTACTTCCTTTCAAAGCTCGGTGATTTCTTTTCTATTTTTATTCATTCCTTTTGCTTCCTATCAATTTTTATATCGAGTTCCATTTGGCAAGGGGTAGTAATAAAAATATTCCTCATGCTCTAATGTTTAAATTTGCCATCGCACTTTAAGGGGGTTCTCTTTAAGGGAGAACGTCACCCCTTCACCCGGCGCAGCTCCCGGGCTTACAGAGGGCAGGAGCGCCGCGTCCCGAACGGTTCTGCACTGTGGTCCGAAATTCTCTTCTTCTGGCATTTTCTTTTCTTTTTTTTTTTATTTATTTTTGAGACAGAGCATGAACGGGGGAGGGTCAGAAAGAGGGGGACACAGAATCCGAAACAGGCTCCAGGCTCTGAGCTGTCAGCACAGAGCCCGACGCAGGGTTCGAACTCACGGACCGAGAGATCATGACCTGAGCCGAAGTCGGCCGCTTAACCGACTGAGCCACCCAGGCGCCCCTGGCGTTTTCTATTTACTAAGCACCTACCGTGTGCGGGGCACTCTGCGTGCGGGGTAATCCGAGTCAGATGGGAGGTGAAAGAAGACAGCAACAGACTAACAGCTGTTTGTGATGGCAGCACAGATGTCATGAGGAAGGCGCCCCCCTGCCGTGCGGAGGAGGTGGCAGCCGGCGACAGACACCAGCCGTTGCAAACCGTGTGCTTTTCTGCCCACCTAGATGCAAATGCGGGGTGTGGCACACTGGGACCGTTCTGCAGCGGCTGGCCATGGGACGTAGCAAATACTCTACAGACAAGCGTCTCTGGTGTGCTTGTCCAGGAGCCTGGCCCTGCAGTGGGTCCTGGAGATGTTAAGGGGAGGGTGGTGCTAATACCATTGGAGACCACAGACACGGGTTACAGACTTTCCATCTTCCCAACTTGTCAGCCCACCTCTCGTTCCCCGGGGGTCTGAAGAGAGCACTGTGGCTCAGAGTAAGGCTCTGGAGCCAGGATGCTCTGGTTCAAATCCCAGCTCTGGGCCACTGGGTGAGTTACTTGACCCCTGTAATTGAGTTCCCTCAGCTGCACAGTAAAGGGGGATCCTTATGAGGACTTACCAAGTGAGTCGCTACAAGCAATGCTTAGAACCGCACCTGGCACAGCGAGTATCCGTTATCACGATGCGTGTTTGGTATCCTGAGGATCCCCAGTTTTGGTTTTTCAAGAAGCAGAACCCACAGGTTCTGTGGCCCCGGTTCACCCTTTCCAGGATGCCCCGGTGGACCTGGTGCGGTGGCTGAAGGCAGCAGGTGTGATGCAGCTGGGACCCAATTTTAGCCGTGCTGACATAACTGCCCCACCCGGCGGCTGCCCCCCACCTCTAACTGCCTTACAACTTCTCCGTCCCCACCCAAGCCCCTTCCTCCCATTGGGAAGGGAAGCGGCACTTGTCTGAGTAAGTTTCCAGTTCGTGTGGTTACTAAGCACAGAACAGGGTAACTGCCTCATAGAAAACACCCGTGACAGAGTGATGAGGTCAGGGTGGTGGTGACTTTAGAGCAATTGACTCAAAACCCTACAGCCGGCAAGAGCCAGAGGAGAAATTGGACGCCACACCTGTCCTGTTTCCAGTGTCTGCTCTCTCCATGCTTCATCATAGTTCAAGTGTTGTGAGAAGGCACACACGTAGGTCCCTGCACCCCGGGAATAGACTTAAGATTCGCTGTGATCCTACTGCACCTGTATATGATGCAGGAGTGGTGAGGGGTGTTCAGGGAATCATTGCCCCCAGGTACAACTAGGAAAGGGTCACAAAATAACATCATTTCCTACTTTATCACCCACCCGTATACCACAAACGCTCCTCTCAAGTTTAGTTATCTAGTCACTCTTTCATTCGACAAGCAAGTGTTAGCACCTACTATGTGCCAGGCACTATTTTAGACACTGGGCTGAGTAGCAGTGAACAAAAGAGGCAAACTAATCACAGTTGGGCTTTACATTTTATTAGTGTACAGGTAGAGGAGACGGACGCTAAACAAGTAAATACATAAGCAGGCGAGTTAATTTAAGATTGTGGTGTATGCGGGGCGCCTGGGTGGCTCAGTCGGTCTAGCATTCGACGTCGGTTCAGGTCATGATCTCATGGTTCGTGAGTTCGAGCCCCGCGTCGGGCTCTGTGCTGACAGCTCAGAGCCTGGAGCCTGCTTCAGAGTCTGTGTCTCCCTCTCTCTCTGCCCCTCCCCCACTCACGCTCTGTCTTTCTCTCTCTCAAAAATACATAAACATTAAAAAAATTTTTTTTAAAGATTGTGATGTATGCTGTAAAAAAGATAAAATAGGGCATTGACATAGAGAGAGTCATTCATCACTCGGCAGCCAAAGTGAGCTTTTAAAAATGGGTATCGGCTCATTTCACACCCCGGCTGTCAATTGCGTTGTACTTGAAATAAAATCCAAACTCCTTTTCATGTCTTTCAAGGCCCTACATGATCTGGCCTCCCTCCAACCTTATTTCTACCATTCTGTCCCTCCTTCAGTAATCTCCAGTTGTTCTGGCCTTCTTTCTGTCCTTCAAAAATATAAAGCTCCATTTCTATTCCAGGCTTTGGATTCGTGGCTTCCCCTTTCTGGAACATTCCGCCCCCACCAAGTCCCCTTCCACGTCCCCAGCTCTTTGAACTCATTTTTTATCTTTCAACTAAAGAACACCTCCTCAGAGAGTCCTCCCTGATTACTCTACAACCATATCATGCTAATGATCTTTCCCTTACTGGGTTTTTTTTTTTCTTCATATCTGAAAGTATGTGATTTTTCCTTGTTGTCTCCCTCTCCTATTCATGAGGGCAGGGACTCTCATTCACAGCTGCATCCCCAGTGCTGAGAACAGTATCTGTCACATAGGAGGTGCTCGTTCAATTGATCGAATAAATGAAAGCATTTCTGCACACGACGGCCAGGAGGGAATCCTGACAATCAGAAAATGAGACATGCTTTGAAAGATGGCCCTTCAGACACCACAAAATCTTCTATTTAATAAGCCTACATAACCAAAATATTGGGAAGGAGAGACTGTGTGAGAATACAAAACACAAATAGCATAGTCTTCGGATTCCAAAGGCTCTGAAACTGGTGATAATTCGGAAAGTAACTATTTGGAAAGTGCAAGCCCTGTTACAGGGCTTGTAAAGGGACGTTTGCAAACTGCTTTTCCGTCCTGGAGACCAGAAGCTGGGTCAGCACCCACCTAGCCCTTGCTATAGATGTCATAATAAACACAAAACAACATCAAAAGCCGGGGGCTGCTTTTCTAATGTGGTTTCTTTCCATATTTTTTTCTCTTTCCCTGAAAGAAAAGCAACAGGAAATTATATAACCGATTATTCAAAGTAGTCTGTGGATTTTGAGAAGGGCCACAGAATTCCAGAGATGAGAGGAATTTTTTAAAAAACGATGGATTTGGGTAGCAGGACCTTTTGTTCAAACAAAGTATTAAGCGGAAAGAACATGTTCGTACACAGGAGAGAGATGAAAGCAGTGGAGGGCTGCTTGAAGTCAGGTTGGCCCCTCAACCCCCTGGACGCCTCCCTGGTACCCAGACAGGAGCGCAGGGGGAAAGCTCCCGAGCTGGCCTCCCCTCTCACTTCCCAGGCCGTGACAAGGAAAACGCCAGCCCGTATCACGAGGGCAAATAAGGCAATCTCGTTGCGGACACCCAAATCTAGGTTCCTGAGACTGGTTCATCCTTTCAACTAAAGCAACCTTTCAAAAGGATTGAATAATATATTCAAAGAGAATTCCCCGGGCCAGGCTCAACGGGCTTCTTCCAAGTACCACCCTGTCTTGTAAGAAACACCTCATCCTTCGCTAGTCATCGCGTTGCGTCCGCTGCCGTGTGCCTGGCGGCCCCGGCCAGCCTCATTCTGGGCCGGTGTTAGAATTCATTTCTCAACTGGTCTTTTGAAATATTGCTAAGCTCGGGATGCCATAGCTTGCAGGATTCGATTGTCTCCGGAAAGCACTGAGGAGAGATACAACGCAGAGATTTGTAAAGCTGTGACAAAAGCAGACAGAACTTAGCGGAAGGCACACCTTTCTGTATGTGTTGCCACCTCACAGCGAGCACCGGAAGGATGCAGGGTAGAAACTAGAGACATTAGAGACCACGAGCTGGTTTCATGTCTTCATCTTTAGTTCTCCCAGCAAGGACTGGAGTATGTGACTCTACGTGTTCATCCCTTCATTCATTCAACCGATGGGTGTTTATCACTGACCAGGTACTATGCTAGGCTCTGAGGATATTTAAACAAGACTGTAACCCATGGCACTTAGAGTCTGGGAAGAAACTAGCAATTACAGCGCTGACCAATGCCCCTGGAGGCTGAGCAGAGAGCCATTGTGGTAGACCTATACTTTGGCCATTCCTCCCGTATTTATACTCTTGTATAGACCCCACCCACACAGACTTCATCCACTGAGAGAGTAGTAAGTATGATGTAAGCAGAAGACTGGCAAGCTTTTGCACATGGAAGCCTTTCCATCATGTAAAGAAGCCCAAGCAAGCCACACAGAGAAAGCCACATGAAGAGAAAGAAAGACAGAGAGGTTCCAGCCTTCTAGCTGTCCTCATCAATCCCATGAATTGGTGAAACATAGAAACTCCATGTTTCCAGACACGTGAGTGTAGCCATCTTGAATGTTTTGGCCCCATTTACCATCTGACTGCAACGGCATGAAGAACCCCAAGTGAGACAACAGAAGAGCCACCCAGCCGAGACCCAACCAACCCACAGAATCACGAACAAATAAAATGGTACTGTTTTGAGTCATCAAGTTGGGGTGGTTTGCTTGTTACATAGCAATGAAAACATAGCTGCCATGTACACCTTTAAAAAAAGATATCCTTGGGGCGCCTGGGTGGCTTGGTCGGTTAAGCATCCAACTTCGGCTCAGGTCACGATCTCGCGGTCCGTGAATTCGAGCCCCGCGTCGGGCTCTGTGCCGACAGCTCAGAGCCTGGAGCCTGTTTCAGATTCTGTGTCTCCCTCTCTCTGTGACCCTCCCCCGTTCATGCTCTGTCTCTCTCTGTCTCAAAAATAAAAAACATAAAAAAAAAAAATTAAAAAAAAAAAGATATCCTCTTTCGTTAAAATTGATAGCAGGTTTAAATTTCAATTGATTGCTTTTTCCACTGCAATTCCTCTTTTAAAATTGTGTTTTCCAAGTGATTATTGATATGGCATAATAGTTTGTTGTAAGCATGCAAATTTACTCATAAGGGCAAGAACAATAGATCAACTATTGTCTTGGAAGGAAGGCAAAAATTCCAGAATTTATAGGAGAAAGAGGAGAGGGAATCTTATTTACATTTCCTAGTAAACTGATTAGCTCGTGTCTAGCAAAGGAGTCTGTCTGGACAGTCTGTCCCGAAGAGGCTGCTGAGGGTTATCAAAGGAAACAATTTAACTGCTTATGGATTCTTCCCTGAACCAAGAGCGTTTATCAGGGAGCTCAGAGGACAGGCTGTCCCCGGGCAATGGCTCATGGTATCCCTCCAGTAGACTTCATCCTGGTTACGCCAGGTCTGTCCTATTTTCCTCATCACAATCTGGCATGTTGGTTTTAATGTATTCAGCTACTGTGTTCTAACCTTTTAATTAATTCTTTTAGATTTTCTCAGGGAAAATTAGATCATCTGCACAGAATCATTTTGTCTCTTCCTTTTATTAATATATAGTCACAGGCAGACCATAGCTCATGGAGATAAAAACAGTAACTGTGGGGGCGTCTGGGTGGCTCAGTCAGTTAAGCGTCTGACTTCGGCTCAGGTCATGATCTCGCGGTCCGTGGGTTCGAGCCCCACGTCGGGCTCTGTGCTGACAGCTCAGAGCCCGGAGCCTGTTTCAGATTCTGTGTCTCCCTCTCTCTGACCCTCCCCCGTTCATGCTCTGTCTCTCTCTGTCTCAAAAATAAATAAATGTTAAAAAAAAAAACAAAAAAAACAGTAACTGTGACGCACTCAGGGTCCACATCCAGTTGGTGGACCATTTGGACCAGGGAGTGTGGGCAGATGGGCCATTCAGAGTTAATTCTCACCATAAAAATTCTTCTGAAATCATCTGACCCCACAGGAAGCTCTGACTTAGAATCTGGGCAGTAACGATCCTTGCTTAGCCATTCAGCAGATGGTTAATTCCTATCACAGTATCACTCCACAACCACCCACCACTACGGGATGCTGGGTTTATTTCCTGTAAAATCCAAGTGAGACAAGCCCTATTTGGCTGAAAATGGTTGTAATAATATACAACAAAATAGAATGCGGGGTGGGGGTGGGGGGTTGAAGCCAAATTTTGTAGGTAAATATTCCACTGTCTCACTCTCCTTTTCATTGCAGATGGATGCACGCACACACACACACACACACACACACACACACACTCACTCAGATTCACCATTTCCATCACTCAGCAATAGCACCCACCCTACATAATACACCAAGCAGTCTTTGTATGGGAATCAGGTCTCTACCGTATATTCACCCAAGTTTCTACCACGTAGTTGTAAAAATTATATATTCAGTCTAGGAAATTTGATGTGGTGCCAGGCTCAGAGGTGGAGTTTGTTGTGGAAAAGACTTAAAGCTGCTCCCTCTATTTGAGGAAAGTTGAATTTGGGGAGCCTGGAGGGCTCAGTCAGTTGGGCTTCCGACTTCGACTCAGGTCATGATCTGGCGATGCGTGGCGCGGGTTCGAGGGCCGCGTCGGGCTCTGTGCTGACAGCTCAGAGCCTGGACCCTGCTTCAGATTCTGTGTCTCCCTCTCTCTCTCTGCCCCTCCCCTGCTCATGCTCCCTCTCTCTCTCTCTCTCACTCTCAAAAATAAATAAACATTAAAAAAAGTTCTGAAGAAAGTTGAAATTTATTCCACAGGTCAGTGGCTAAATCTCTAGGGAAAGCCCTTTTCTTCCCCCCAACCCTCAACACGTATTTCTGAGGAGAGTCTGGATCTTCTTCCATTCAGCTAATCCTGTGGCAAGCTATTTGGGCCCACAGAGCAGGCACCCACCTGCCTGGGTGGTACAATCTCCAATGCCAAGAGACCCCGACCTTTCCTGAATACCCGAATAATTGTGACTTTCCATTTGCAAAAAGACAGAAATGTCCTATGTTGAAGATTCTTCTGTGATTCTGAAACAAACCTTCGGGACCCAGGATCAACTACTGTCACCATTAAAAGAAACTCCTTATCTCTGAACTTTGTTTCCTTTCCTCCAACTCATTTGAAAGGGTGTCTATGCCATTAGCCTCGGATTAAATTTTATTATGAATTGTGTAGAAAGGATTCAGTCTGCTTTGGCAGGGACGGTCAAGTCTAGCCCTTGCCTTCACTAAGGGATTGCAAAGCTAAGAGCAGAAATACCAAATAGTCGGGGGGTGGGGGGAGAAAAGATGTAAGACTGATGTATTTTGAATGGGAGGTAGGAGCAGAGGTTAAAGGCTGGGTGGGGGGCACCTAAGGGACTTTGGGCACCCGGGGGTAAAAATCTAGACACATTGGGGTACAGAGAGAAAGAGGAAGTCATGCAAGCACGGGGGGGGGGGGAGTGATGACAAGAAAAGGCAAACTTTGCCCCACTTTCCTTTTTTCTGTGTCCCAAGCCTTATTGTAGCCGCCGCCTCTTACCAGGCACTGGTACCGCAGGCTCGTGGAGCTCTTTGCAGGCATCACGTCATCCGATCTTTACGTTTCCCAGTAGGTTCAACACTGGTTTGGAGGGAAAGCGCAGTTGGAAAAATATCCTGTTTTACCGCGTTATAGGACAACGTGAGATAAAGAAGTGCTTTCGCAAGCTCTAAAGCATCACGGAGTAGGTCAGGTGGTACTTAGTTCTACCATTTTCCATCATTTCACTTGCAGGGACTGTTTCCAATGTCTGTGTGGGAGAAGGAGGTCTTCTGTTCCTATAATTCCCACTCTCCATTGGGCAGACTGCACTCGGTAAAAGAGCCAAGGGACAGATGAAAGTGATTAGTGCCACGAATATAATTGATCACATGCCATTAAAAATAAAATAGGCTACCATCAATGCCCAGGATGAGCTTAACACACAAAAGATGGATAATCAATACTTGTTAATTGACTCAACGTCAGATTGAGTTATTTTGTGTGCCTGTAGAACGGAGAGATTTCAGGCTGGCTCACACAAGACCTGCTCCAACCCTCTTCCAGGAGACCTTCCTATACCATGAGTAGTTATTATAGTTTCTTTTTCATTTGAAACCTCCGTTCTTCTCCCTGAATGTTCATTCTTTCTTTTGGGCCCACACACCCCACCTCGCCCCTGTTGGCGGGTGCCTTCAAATGTGCAGGAGGTCCTTGCTTGGCTTATGGGGCAGTCTGTCTAGATGCCCCTTTGTGAACAATGCAAATTATGGCTTCCTCCGTCCATTTCACACCCCCCATTGACTTCACATCCTTCAGACTTCTGTTCAAATAACTCTTCTACTGAGGCTGCCTTCCATTCGCTTCGCCATTGGAGCTGCAACATTTGGTGTTTCTTCCTTGTATCTCTCCAGTGGACCTTCGGAAGGAAGATGAGCATGTGTGTTCGGTCTTTGATCAGAAAACCATCCTTACTCCAGAAACCTCTAAATGTACGTCTAGACTTGTGTGGCTCCTGGAAGATCATCTGCTCTTGCATGTCTCAGGGGGAGGAGGGCAGAGGAGGAGCTTCTCATTGAAGAACTGGGAGCGTGCTCAGGTGGATTTTCTTGCCCTGGACTGGAAGCAAGGAGCCGTCTTGGGCTGAGAACCCTCATTCCACAGCTTTCTCACTATGGGAGGGTGAGTCGCGTGGGAGCCTGCTAGGAACCAGGCACAGACCCTGAGGTTTTATTCAGGGCCCGGAGGCCCCAAGATCCAACATTCCCCAACGTTCCGGAAAGGTGGTTGACATCCCTGTCTGGACCTACTCTGCTTGGGAACATGGAGACTGTGGACTCTATCGACACTTGGAATGACAATGGGACAGAAAACAGTCTTGCGGAGTAATATCAGAGAAGGTGTGAGAAGCCCAGGGGAACACCAGAGAATATGTTCCTGGTTACTCAGGGAGGGAACCCTAGGAGAAAAATTGATCCTGTCACTCAGAGTATTTTCTCATTGTTGTATTGCAATATTAAAACACATCTTATCTTAAATTGTGCCTCAAACTGTGGCTACGAAACATATTTGTTGGCAATATTTAAATCTGTTTTTACTTTGTTACAGGCAATCATTGTTTACCTCAGTGCTCTAGTTTGCATTTAGCTTGAAGGACGTTCTCGAGCCACTTTTCGATGAGAATTTCAGAGCTAAAAGGGAAAAGGGTAATTGTTTAGCTGTTTGAATTTGCTTTGCCCTCCTCGGGTGACATCCGGGGGTGTTGATCAGTGTCACCCAGGGCATGTGGCGCTGTGGGGAGGGCGAGAAAGCTGTGATGCCACGAGTCCCTGACTTCTGCGTTAGGCTGGCTGCAAATGAAAACTGGTGGGGTGGGGGAGCTATGGAAACCATGAAGGAGATGTTTTTTTCTTTTCTTTTCTTTCTTTTTTTTTTTTCCTTTAATGCACAGGAATTAGAACAAAATGACCGGCTTCCATTTTCCTCTTTCCATCTGTGACAAAAGTTCTGTGTCCTGGTTTTTCCCTTCACCTAGAGTAAATTATCAGGGGAAGAACGTCATGAAGACCTGTTATTGCCACAGTGGCATTTCCTCTTTCCATCTTTCCCTGGATGCATTTTAAAGCCATTTGTTAGAGCGAACAGCAAGTCAGCTCCATTTTCCCCGAGAATTCTTTCCTTGGCACAGGTGATTTTGTAGAGAGGAGCTTCTCCAAGGGGCCTCTTCCAACGCCATGGACATCAGAGGATGTCACTGTCAAGGTGAGGAGACTGAGGTCTGCAAAGACAAAGTCACCTTCTCAAAGGCCTCTCGGCCCCCAGGCACGTGTGAGTCCCCAGAACCACATTTGTTTCCATGGCACCATGTGTGAGAGTTTCAGGAAGTCATCTGTCCTCAGTCTGTTTCCTTTTCTATATCGGCTCTTTTTGCCTCAATCAAAAATACACACTTCATGACTTCCTGGCGTTTATAACTTACCCCTCTTAGTGAAAACTTTCTGCCTTTCCTCCTTTTGTGGACAACATATCAGCTATTGGACTCTGAATTTTTAAACAGTATAATTTTTGCTTAGCTCCAGGCGATGGTAGCTCTACTTTGTGCCTGAGCTTCCCATCATCAGCTGTCACTCTGTGCCCACTTGTTCTATTAAAGTGTCATCAGGGAGGCCCACAGTTGATCCTGGGAAAAGAATCCAACTCCAGCAGGAGCTGAATCACCCAGTGTTGTGGGTCCACTGGAAAAAAAGGGGGGGGGGAGAAACTCCATGCAGCATATTCATTTTCTTAATTATTCTTATTATGCACTACCATAAATAGGGATTGTTATTAATTCACTCTCCCCAGAGATGCCCCCAATCCATCTCAAAGACTATAGTACTAACTACCAGAGGTAATTTTATATTCACTTTGTTTTATTCTGTTCCACCTTCTAAATCAGAGTACGTCCCGGTCTGTTTATACATTTTTCTGTCGATATTCATGCCGTCGATGAACGAAGTTTGTCCGTACAAGTAAAGTCCCTAAGATTCTTAGAGATGACAGAAAACAAGTTCCTGAGGCAGTGGGAGAACATTCTCCAACTTAACTCATGAGCCCCAGAGGCTGGCGTGTCACTAACTAGAAAACAGCAAAGGAACAAAGCCACTCTGGTATCTCTTTTGATCTCATTCAGTTAAGAATTGAGGTGGTACTCCCCAACAGACACGAATATTTTAGTTCTAAGTACCGTGGGCCCCCATTATCTGCGGGGGATACATTCCAAGACCCCACTGGGTGCCTGAAACCAGATAGACCTGAACCCTATATACGCTATGATTTTTCCTATACATACGTTCCTAGGGTAAAGTTTAATTTATTAGTTAGGCACAGAAAGAGATTAACAAATAATAAAATAGAACAGGTATAATAATACATGCTGATAAAAGTTATTTAGAAATGTGGTTTCTCTCTCTCTCTCTCTCTCTCTCTCAAAATATCCTATTGTTGTGCACTTACCTTTCTTCTTGTGATGATATGTGAGAGGATAAAATGATGAGATGAGTGAGGTGAATGATGTCGGTATTGTGACGTAGCCCAAGGCTACTATTGACCTTCAGACTGTATGTCAGAAGGAGGCCCGTGGGCTTCCAGAATGCAGTTCACCATGGCAATTGATACTGTGCGTGAAGGAGAATACCACGGATGATGCTCAGGAAGAGGAAACCAGCCTAATTTAAGGGACATTTTGAAAGAGGCTTTGTGCTTTGGAAAAGTTTTTTTTTTTTTTTATGTGTATTTATTTATTTTTGAGAGAGAGCACGAGCAGGAGAGGGGCAGAGAGAGGGGGAGAGAGAGAGAATTCCAAGCAGGTTCCATACCATCAACACAGAGCTGGATGCGGAGCTTGAACTCAAGAACCATGAAATCATGTCCTAAGCCAGATCAAGAGTCGGCCAACTGAGCTAACCAGGTGCCCCTGGAAAAATTTTTTTGTATTGGGTAGAGTAGAAATAAAATTTATTGTAGATTTGTACCACTGTTGGTCTGAAAGAGTGGTCCACTTTTTTAAACATTTTTTTAAGTGTTTATTTATTTCTGAGATAGAGAGAGACAGAGCATGAGTAGGGGAGGGGCAGAGAGACACGGAGACACAGAATCCGAAGCAGGCTCCAGGCTCTGAGCCGTCAGCACAGAGCCCGATGCGGGGCTCGAACTCACGAACCGTGAGATCGGGACCTGAGCTGAAGTTGGACACTCAACTGACTGAGCCACCCAGGCGCCCCAAGAGTGGTCCGCTTTTAATGTTCTCAGGCACAGCTGGGGCACAGATATGGCACCACAAGTAACAACTTATAGAAAAAATTGGTAATTGGATTCCTTGCTCTTTTATTTATTTGACTATGAAGCACTAGTCAGAAGATGCAGTGAGATCAAATATATTGGGGCTTCATTTGGGCATAAACATGTACTAGCTAATTGACACTAAGCATGTTACCCAGCCTTTCCAGCCCTCGATGTTACAATCATGAGAATGGGGATGATACTAATACCTATTGGACTGAGGTCTTTGTTAATGCCAGTGCTGGTACAGGGTAAGTACTCAGTGGTAGCTATTATTTAGCTCTGGGATTTTACTGAAATGTGCAAAACCTTACCTTTCCCACAGACTCTAGACAGTTAAACACCCTCCTCGGTGTTTTCTGTGAATTCCCTGGGGATGTATATCTTCATGCCCCCGGCTCAGGGGACGTCTTTCCTACAGTCCTTACAAGGTGATGCACTTCAAAATAAAGAGTCTGGAAGATCTAATTGCTACTAAGTGCAGAATCCTGGACCTTCCTTAATTGTGAACTTAAATTTGCCATTATGCATTTTTAAACCCATTTTTAAGAACCCCGTTCTATATTCAACCGCTGACATTTTCAGGTCTCTCTTTTGTGGAATAAGGACAGCACAAATGCAAAACGAAGGACGGTTCTCCACTGTGTATACTGGCTTTAGAGTTTTCTGAGGGGAATGCCATGAAATGTGCCCCCAGACTTTTGCAAGCCAGCTGGGGGACCCAGGCCCATCGGAGATGACATCTAGTGTGGGAAGAGAGCATAGCGAAGCACCTGCAAGTCCCCGGGGAGCTGCCTCTAGCTCTCCAAGTGTTAACAAATGTTGTCAGGATGTTGTGCCTTTTCTCCTCCTCGCTAGCTCTGGAGGAGCATGCTGAACAATAACAGTAAAAGAAAGGCAATGAGAAGCGCCTGGGTGGTGCAGTCGGTTAAGCGTCCGACTTCAGCCAGGTCACGATCTCGCGGTCCGGGAGTTCGAGCCCCGCATCGGGCTCTGGGCTGATGGCTCAGAGCCTGGAGCCTGTTTCCGATTCTGTGTCTCCCTCTCTCTCTGCCCCTCCCCCGTTCATGCTCTGTCTCTCTCTGTCCCAAAAATAAATAAACGTTGAAAAAAAAAAATTAAAAAAAAAAAAAAAAAAAAAAAAAGAAAGGCAATGACAGCCACACTTCATCCTCAGCCATTTCCCAAGCAGGTGACAGATATTCACCAGCAGTTTCTCACAGTCCTGATTCGGTACTCCCTGGGCCCACTCCTCACAGGATCCAGAAGCACTGGTGTGTTCTACCTGCCTCAGTTATCTGCCAGGATTGGGGTATTTTTTTTTTTCAACGTTTATTTATTTTTGGGACAGAGAGAGACAGAGCATGAACAGGGGAGGGGCAGAGAGAGAGGGAGACACAGAATCGGAAACAGGCTCCAGGCTCCGAGCCATCAGCCCAGAGCCCGACGCGGGGCTCGAACCCACGGACCGCGAGATCGTGACCTGGCTGAAGTCAGACGCTTAACCGACTGCGCCACCCAGGCGCCCCACGATTGGGGTATTTTATACGCTGGTGGATTAGAGACCATGGGACTATGATTTTGGAGCTGGACTCGCCATTTTAGTGCCTAGGATTCTAATGCCTCGCTAAAGATAAGCACCCCCTCTTGACTTTTAAAACTCTTTTTTTTTGTACCATACGCGAACCTTGCTGCAGTGTCCTGCTCATGCTAGATGCTCAGAAGAGTCGGTTGACTGAGTTGAAGCTCTTCTTCCTCTGATGGTACCATCCTGCTGACACTAAAGGAGAACACACGCACAGCCTGCATGTCGCAGAACCTCTCTCACAGCGAGCATGTCACAATGGAATGACTATGTCACATTATTACGTGGAGCTGTATTGGTTTCTTTCCTTCATTCCTTGTTTTCAAATTGTGCTTTCTGGGGCCCTAACAGAATAAAGAATGAGCTCAGGGCCAACTGCATGCCTCTTACAAAAAATTTTTTTGATGTGTATTTATGTTTCAGAGAGGGAAAGAGGGAGACAGAGTGTGAGCGGGGAAGGGGCAGAGAGAGAGAGACATAGGATCCAAAGCAGGCTCCAGGCTCCCAGGTGTCAGCACAGAGCCTGACACGGGGCTCAAACTCATGCACCGCGAGATCCGTGAGCTGAAGTTGGATGCTCAGCCAACTGAGCCACCCAGGCACCCCTGAGTGACTCTTAAAGACAACTCCTTTTAGGCAGAAATTTGCCAATGTTTTGAGTTTATTGTCTAGAACTCTTAATTTTTTACCTGAAGGGTTTTATCTTTCTCAGTTTCTACCCAAGGGGAGAGAAGTGGATTGGGGTGTGTATATTTTTCAGTTTTCCTGGGCCTCCAGTTACCCAATCACAAGTCGGGTGGTCCCTGTCTTTTGAGATGCTGATTTACAGTGATGTCGTACAGTCAAGGACAACATAAACCCAAAGAAAGAAGGAAGGAAGGAATGAAGATAAGAGCAGAAATCAATGAAGTTAAAAATAGAAAAGCAGTAGAGAAAGTTCATGAAACAAAAAGGTGGTTCTTTGAAAAGATCAATAAAATTGACAAACATCCTGCAAGACTGAGAAGGAGAAAAAGGGAGAAGACACAAAATACCAGTGTCAGGAATGAAATGGAATGCCGCTCAGAACCTGTACACATCAAAAGGGTAATACCTCAAAAACACAGACTACCATAACTTATCCCATATGAAGTAGACAATTTGAGTAGCCCGATGACTATTAAGGAAATTGACTTAGTAATTTTAAAACTCTCCAGAAAAAAAAAAACAAAAAACTCTAGACCCAGATAATTTCATTGAAGAATTCTTCCAAATGCTTAAAGGAGAATGAACACAGATTTTTATGCAATCTCATGTACAAAATAAAAGATAAAGGGAAAACTTCTCGATTCACTTTATGAAGCTAGTATTACCCTAATAACAAAACCAGACAAAGACAGTTCCAAAACAAGAAAAAAGTACAGACCAATTAGCCTTCATTAGTATTTGTCCAAAAAATTTTAACAAAATGTTAGCAAGCAGAATTCAGCGATATATAGAAAGAATTATATACTATGCACAAGTGGGCTTTATTCCAGGAATGCAAGGCTGGTTAATATTCAAAATTAAATCAATGTGAATCACAACATTAACAGGCTAAAAGAGAAAAGTTGCATAATCTTATCAATAAATGCAAAAAAATTTTTTGAAAAAAATTCAATAGCCATTCATGATTTTAAAAAAACTTTCTGAAAGGAGGGGAACTTCCTCAACTTAGTAAAAGATATCTACCAAAAAATCTCTAGCTACCATTACAGTTAACAATAAAAGAATGAATGCTTTCCTCATACAATGAAGAATCTTATCACTGTTGTCTGACAAAATACAGGAAGATCTGTCCAGAGCAATAAGGCAAAAAAAGGAAATAAAGTACATCAGATTGGAAAAGAAGAAATAAAACTGCCCATATCTGAAGATTCCATGACATTCTACATACAAAATATCAAGGAATCTACACAAAACTCCCAGAACTTACAAGTTCAGCAAGGTCACAAAATATAAAACCAATATGCAAAAATCAATTCCATTTCTATATACTAGCAATGACCATCTGGAAACTGAAATAAAAAAAATACAAAACCATTTACAACTGCTTTAAAAAGTGAAATACATGGGGACACCTGGGTGGCTCAGTTAAGCGTCTGACTCTAGATTTCAACTCAGGTATGATCTCACGGTTCATGGGTTCAAGCCTCCCCTGTCAGTCTCTGCACTGGCAGTGTGGAGCTTGCTTGGGATTCTCTCTCTCTCCCTCTTCCTCTCCCTCTTTCTTCCCCTCCTTGGGTTGCTATCTCTCTGTCTCTCAAAGTAAATAAATAAACTTTAAAAAAAATTTAAGTGAAATACATGTCCAGGACTCGTACACCAGAAACTACACAACACTGGTGGGAAAAAATCAAAGATCAAAATAAATGGTGTGAGATATTCTTTGTTTCTGGATCAAGAGACTCAACATAATAAAGATGTCCATTTTTCAAAGTTGATATACAGCTTACCGCTATCCGTATTAAATCCCAGCAAGATTTTCTGTGGACACGGCAAGATTATTGTAAAGTTTACATGGAGAGATAAAGGAACTAGAATGGCTAAAACAATTCTGGAAAAGAAGAAAAGAGTGAGAAGAATCAGTCTACCTGATTTTAAGAGTTGTCATGTAGTTGTGGTAGTCAGTACTGTATGGTATTAGCAAAAGGATAAGACACGTCCATCAACAGAAGAGAGAGAACCAAGAAATCGCTCCATAAAATATGGCTCCCTGACTTTTAACAAAAGTGCAAAAGCAGTTTGATGGAGGAAGGATAGCCTTGCCAAGAAATACGCTAGGGCAATTTGATATCCACAGACCAAACAAAAATAAAAAGGTTGACCCACATCTTGTCTCATACATAAAAAAAAATTTAACTCTAAATGGGTTGTAGGCTTAAATGTACAACAACTATAAAAATTTTAGAAGATTAGACAGAAGAGAATCTTTGAGACTCAAAGGTCAGTAAAGAGGTCTTTGACATGACACCATAACAGAACATGTTAATAAATTGGACTTCATCAAGATTTAAAACTTGTGCTCTGTGAAAAACCGTGATGAAAAGACAAGGCACAGAGCGGGAGACAAAAATGACGAGCCACATACCTAACAAAGACTCAGACCTAGAATAGATAAAGAATTCTCAAAACTTCACATTCAAAAAACCCAAACAATATAATTAGAAAATGGGCAAAAGACACGAAGACACATTTCCCTGAGGAAGATATAGAGATGGCAACTGAGCATATGAAAAGATTTTCAACGTCACTAGCCATTAGGGAGGTACGAATTAAGACCACGATGAGATATAAAAACGGCTAATATCAAATGTAGTGACAATACCAAATGCTGGCGAGGGTGGAGAGAAACAAAATCTCTCATATGTTGCTGATGGTATTGTAAAATGATACAACCCCTCCGGGAAATAGTTTAGCCGATTTTTTTAAAGTTAAATATAGAGCTACCACGTGACTCAGCAATGGTACTCCTGGGCATTTATCTCAAAGAAACGAAAACTTATGTCCACCCAAAAAACCTATACATGCTTGGTCATAACAGCTTTATTTGTAATAGCTAAAAACTGGCAATAATCATCATGTCCTTCTGTAAGGAAATGGTTAAATAAGCTATGTATTTCTACACCATGGAATACCACTCACCAATAAGGAGTGGGTTGTTTTGTTTTGTTTAATTTTTAACGCCTATGTGATTATAGCTCTCCTCACACCCCACACTCAAACATTTCATGGTTTTCAGCTTTTGATGGGTCTGGACAGCTGGGCTACATCCTGTTGAGCATTTGAGCCATATTACAGAGGTACATCTTTATCTTTGTGCTAATGGAAAACCATGAAATGTTTGAGGCTCTCTGAGGCTCCCTAACAACCAGCCCCACTCAACACATTCACTTAATGGTGCATCTACCTGTACTCGGGAGACCATCAGCAGTCTCTCCACCAAAGTGGTATTCTCAAGGTAATACCATTCAAAACAAAACAAAACTTCCTCTCCTTCTTTTCATTCTTTCTCCTTTATTAAATTGGAAAATCCAAGTTCATGTTATTCACCAAAAGCAAGTCATGTAAGTTCTCTGAGGCTCAATTTTCCCACTTGAAAAGTAGGGATTAATAATCTCCATCTGACTGGAGTCATGTGACACCCAAATGAAATCGTGCACCTGGAAGTGGTTTAGTATACCATAAAGCACTATAATATAAAGAACTGTCATCCACAACCCAAAACTCATCCCATGAAATCTCTGAGGCAGGAGTGGGGAATTGGGCAAAGAGGGGCCATCTTTGGAAACAACCAGAACATTTGCCACCCAAAGCTAAGGGGGCAAAGGAAAGATTTCTGAGCATCTATCGTGCACCACTGCCAGTTCGAGGTGTTTTTCCCCTTGACTGGAACTCGTTAAATATGTGTAATGAGTCACATTTAATCATAAGAACAGGTCATTGAAGCTGGAAATAGTGAAAAACTGCCTGACTTTGTAGAAATGTCGGTAGAAATGGATTGCTCTGAGCGTCCCATGTGATGGCATCTATATTATCTCTGTTCTCTGAGAGCTACCTGGGCTGGCATAACTTCTGCTGATTTCACATCAAGCCCCAAACATGGATGAACTACCACCCCTGGGGTTTACACTGGCTTTTATACAGCCCCCTTCACCCAAGGTAAAGCATTGCTTCAAAAGGGTCATTATTGTCTTGTCTCCTGGAATGTCACTGTGGTCAATAAATCAATCCATCGAGTGCTAACTGATTACTTTTTACAAGGTGCTATCCCACCTGCTGGTAGATGAGGTGGCCACCAAGGAGGAGAAAGAGGCTAGGAGGACAAAGAAGGATAGAGCATAGGCCCAGTTCTGGAAAATTTTACAATCATTTAAAGAATTAGTGTATACACACGTCAAATGTAAAGGTATCACGTCCAACATAAATAATTGCTGAATGAATGCCTAACTGATGGGAAATTAGACCAAAGTTGCTACTGGAGTTTAGAGTATGGCAAGAACTGTTAGTCTGTGACATGTTTACAGAAGAGAAGATATTTGAACTAAGCCTGAAAAGATAGTCTCAGAATTATATGGGAGGAGAAAAGAAGGAAAGACAAGGCCAGTAAGGTAGCAATAGGATAGGCATGATCAGAAATGGAAGGTATGGATAAAAGATGTGTGATACATTGATATGGCTGAAGAGAGGGGATGGAAGTCAGTAAAAAAACAAAACAAAACTGGAGTTCAAACTAAAAAAGAATTTAGAGTTTGTTAGTGAAGAAATAAAAGAGATTTTTCTCCTATAGGAGACCAAACAAGACATTTGGGGTTCATTTCGTTTGTTGGTTTCATGAAATTCATTATTGCTGTGCCTTTATTATCAAAACTTAAGATCTTGGGGGGCCTGGGGGGCTCCATCAGTTAAGCATCCAACTCTTGATTTCAGTGTAGGTCATAGTCTCACACTTCATAAGTTTTGAGCCCCATGTTGGGCTTGCTCCGTGCTGACAGTGCAGAGACTGCTTGGGATTCTATCTCTCCCTCTCTCTCAACCCTTTCTCTCATTCTCTCTCTCTCTCTCTCTCTCTCTCTCTCTAAATATAAACAAGTAAACTTAAAAAAAATAAAATAAAAAATAAAAATAAATCACAGGTTCAGGATGATTGCTATATTTGTTTTATATATTCTTAAAATGTAAAAATTCCTGGGGCACCGAATGGATAAAGAAGATGTGGTTTAGGGGCGCCGGGGTGGCTCAGTCGGTTAAGCATCCTACTTCAGCTCAGGTCACGATCTCACGGCTTGTGGGTTTGAGCCCCGCGTCAGGCTCTGTGCTGACAGCTCAGACAGAGCCTGGAGCCTGCTTCAGGTTCTGTGTCTCCTTCTCTCTCTGCCCCTCCTCTGCACATGCTCTGTCTGTCTCTCTCCCTCTCTCAAAAATAAATAAACATTTAAAAATTAAAAAAAAAAAGAAGATGTGGCTTACATATACAATGAAATACTACTTGGCAATGAGAATGAAATCCTGCCATTTGCAACAACGTGGATGAAGCTGGAGGGTATGATGCTAAGTGAAATAAGTCAGTCAGAGAAAGACAGATATCATGTTTTCATTCATTTGTGGAACCTGAGGGACTTAACAGAAGACCATGGGGGAAGGGGAGGGGAAAAAAATAGTTTCGAACAGAGAGGGAGGCAAACTATAAGAGACTCTTAACTGTAAAGAACAAACTGAGGGTTGATTGGCGGGCACGGGGGAGAGGGGGAAAATGGGTGATGGGCATTGAGGAGATCACTTGTTGGAACGAGCACTGGGTGCTGTATGTGAGCGATGAATCACGGGAATCTATCCCCAAAACCAAGAGCATACTGTATACACTGTATGTTAGCCAACTTGACAATAAATTATCTTTTAAAAATAAGTAAATAAATAAAACTCTTAAAATTATTTGAAAAAAAATTACTGGGGCACCTGGGTGGCTCAGTCGGTTAAGCGTCCGACTTCGGCTCAGGTCATGGTCTCACGGTTTGTGGGTTCGAGCTCCGTGTGGGTCCCTGTGCCGACAGCTCAGAGCCTGGAGCCTGCTTCGGATTCTGTGTCTCCCTCTCTCTGCCCCTCCCCTGCTGACTCTGTGTCTCTCTTTTTCTTAAAGATAAATAAACATTTTAAAAAAATGTAAAAATTACACACATATTTCTTGTGTTTCTGTATTTTACCATTACTGCCTGAGTGGCGGGAATTTGGGGACTGTCCTTATAGAAATTAGGTGCCCTTGTGGTTTTCTCTTTAATCTTCGGTGGCCTCCCCTTCTCATCACAGAGAGCAAAGAGTCGTTCTGATGCTCATCTTGGAGATCATTTGTTGAATTGATTCTTCTCCTTTCATCTTCCACAGTGAAGGAAAGAGAGCTTTCTGTTCTTGAACACTTCTTTAATTCTTTAAGAGATCTGAAGGTAGACAGAAAGAGAGACAGAAAAGAAAAAAAAAATCTGTAAGATAATATACGCAAATGTTAACAGAGGGTCACTATGGGCAGTAGAATTGTAAGTCATTTTTATGTTTTCCATGATACTTTCCTGGATTTTCCGTATAATGTATAATGAGCATGTACTACCTGGAGAGTCAGAGGAAATATTTTTAGAAGATATATAGATACCTGTGGAAATAAAGAGGATAACTGTTCAGGGGCGCCTGGGTGGCGCAGTCGGTTAAGCGTCCGACTTCAGCCAGGTCACGATCTCGCGGTCCGTGAGTTCGAGCCCCGCGTCGGGCTCTGGGCTGATGGCTCAGAGCCTGGAGCCTGTTTCCGATTCTGTGTCTCCCTCTCTCTCTGCCCCTCCCCCGTTCATGCTCTGTCTCTCTCTGTCCCAAAAATAAATAAACGGAAAAAAAAAAAAAAAGAGGATAACTGTTCTTTTAATAGTCACGTAATCTCATAAACATTTTCCAGGAGGCTATCCTGATAACAAATGAAGAAGCAGGTCAGTAGAATCAGAGGCCATAAATGCTGGAGAGCGAACCTGGCCAGCATGTGTAACCAGGTAAATGAGATACTTATTTATGTATCCCTCCACTTCAACCCAAGATGATCTGAGGCAGTTTATACATTTAAAAGACGAGGAATTCTTATTTATCTCTCTTCCCTGCCCGTTTCCTAAGGATGTTGGGTTCCTATGCGGAGGAGACATTTTTAGTTGATTTCAGAGATGGGCCGGGTGTGTAAGTTGAAGGCTGAAGGCGGAGAAGTGCTAAATGTCGTGCAAAGAAAAGGGGGATGGGATCATTGGATTGGAGATGAGGGATCAAGTGAGAGGAGATAAGACGCAGAGAGGGCTTTGCCACGGGGAAGGACCGAGGAGACTAACCCACCACACTGCAGATTCGGTGGCGAAGCAAGAATCTTGAGACCAGATGGGTTGGTTGAGAATCATCAATAGCTTGCTGTGAAGTGTATAATATAATCCCCCCCTTCTGTCCCTGCCATAAAGTCTTTAGTGAAATTTGCTTTGCTCACTAATCATTGGTGCCAGCAGATTTCTTTGTAGGGATTACAGAGAGGTTTTGTGTCGACAAGGAGTGAAAACAGACTGTCTATGATAACAGATTATCAACATACATGCAATTTTAAAAGATTCAAAATGGGATAAAGAGAGCAAAATCAAAGAAATATAAAAGTGGTTGTACTATGCTGGTGTGGTTTGTTCAGAATGTACAAGCCAGGTGACCCTGAGAAAAGGGACTCATGTCTGGAAACTATCATGTTATGGTTAACACCCTGGGCTTTGACACAAGGTAAATCCAAATTCTAGACCAGGCTCTTCCCCTCACCACCCCTGTGACCCTCTGAATGCTCGTCTCTAAAAGGAGAAGAGCAACAAAGAGTTAAATGAAACAGCATAAATAATGCAGTTCGCACAATGAATAATTCACTATTGACAGTTACCATCTCATGATAATCAATCAAAAGTGTTCTGCCTTCCTGGGGCCCCTGCTGCTGACTGTACTAGTTACTGTCCTAGCATCTCTAATTCCTTCTCTTTATTATTATAAACAACAGCTGTCACATATTAACTACCTGTATATAAAATTCCAGGTGTGATGCTAACACTTGTTGTAAAATATTTCTAGTGCTCATGACAACCCCCAGGATGCTTATAACTCTTATTTTTCGAATGGGTAAACTGAGGCTCAACACAATGAAACTAATTGACCTTAAGACACACACGCTTGTCTAAGTTCACTGTCCAGACTCCTATCGAGCATTTTAGAGTTAAATAGGAACTCCTATCACATGAGCTAACTCTCTTAATAAATATGGAAAAGGATTTGTTCCAATCAATTCTCTTCTCCATTTTGAAGCTGTTATCTCTAGTAGAATCTTGAATGACCCTTGCTTTCTTCTCTGTGTTCTCTTGTCCTCCTCTCCTTGGTCCTTCTCTTCCCGCTCACTGAAGGAAATGGCACAGGGTAATGGGAGAGGTCCAGAGGCCAGAGAGGAATGCCAGAGGAATGCCAGGCAGATGTGGTGGCCTTTGTGATTCACTCCAGCCATGATCGGTCAACCATAGGCATATCATTTTTGTCCGTGCCTGGATCAAGAATGGCCTATTCTGACCAAGAGCACGAGGAGAAGTGTGCAGGAGGATTTCTAGAAAAGGTTTCTTCTCTTCTAAGGAGACGTAGGAAGAAGTAACCGCTCTTCTCCCTCTGAATTTTGTCTTCAGGACTTGTCCAGCCATCCTGCTGCCTGCTTGAGATGGAAGCATGCTCTGGGGATGGTCAAGGGACCATGGAAAGATCTGTGCCCTCAAGGATATTCTTGAGCCACCAGATCAAACAAGTCCAGATACTCACACACCCTCTGACCTGCTGCTATGAGGGGTGATAAGTTTTCTGACTGTGTAAGGCCATTTGAATTCAGATTTCTGTTAGGTGAAGTCAAAGCACTCCCATAGAAGATGTGGGTTTATGCATGGTGGTGTTCAGGTTTGGAGAAGGCAGAGGGCTTTGGCAGAAGCATAGGGACATGCTTTGAGAAGACACGAGAAAGAAGTCCTGGAGGGTTAGTGTATACTCAAATGGGTTCCTGGTGGAGATTTCTTTTCTAGGCCTCTAAAAATTGGACAGATTCTCATTCTTCTGGTATGAATTTAGTAACGGCTGACAAAACAGAGGGAAGGGCCAGAATATATCTAAAAGGCCAAATTTGGAGAGGTCAAAATGCCTGCTTTAATAACACTTAAAGCTTGAATTTTATCTTGTTAATCTTTTAGCAGTAAATAGATCTTGAAACAGCTTTTTTTAATAGATGCCAAGACAAAAAAAAAAAAAAAAACCAAGAGAGAGATGATCATATTCATAATATTATGCAACCATGCTACCTAGTGTCAGGGAAATATTAAAATATTTTCTACTGGAATGTACTTAAATGCCAGAATCTGATTTTGTTGTGTTTTCCATAAATCTCAATAAACTATTGCAATTCTAAACTAATGTAATCTACTCCCCTCTCCTCCCTATATCTATTCTAGATGGGTTACGGCTAAGTTATATAAGGTATTTTCTTTAAAAATTATATTAATAAAAATGTGGAGCCTTGGGGCACCTGGGTGGCTCAGTCGGTTGAGTGTCTGACTTCGGCTCAGGTCATGATCTCACAATTCATGGGTTCAAGCCCTGCGTCGGGCTCTGTGCTGACAGCTTAGAGCCTGGAGCCTGCTTCTGATTCTGTGTCTCCTTCGCTCTCTGCCCCTCCCCCACTCACGCTCTGTCTCTCTCAGTCTCTCAAAAATACATAAATGTAAAAAAATTTTATTTTTATTTCCTATTTTTTTATTTTTAATTTTTTTTTTCAACGTTTATTTATTTTTGGGACAGAGAGAGACAGAGCATGAACGGGCGAGGGGCAGAGAGAGAGGGAGACACAGAATCGGAAATAGGCTCCAGGCTCTGAGCCATCAGCCCAGAGCCCGACGCGGGGCTCGAACTCACGGACCGCGAGATCGTGACGTGGCTGAAGTCGGACGCTTAACCGACTGCGCCACCCAGGCGCCCCTATTTTTATTTTTTTAATATGAAATTTATTGTCAAATTGGTTTCCATACAACACCCAGTGCTCATCCCAAAAGGTGCCCTCCTCAATACCCGTCACCCACCCTCCCCTCCCTCCCACCCCCCGTCAACCCTCAGTAAAAAAAAAATTTTTATGTGGAGCCTTAATAGAGTAAGTTTTCTTATGTCTCAAGGTATACTCTCTGTAGCTGGAGGAACTTTGACAAATACTGGCTCATTTTAATTAAAGCAACACCGCTCTGAGCTTTCAATAAATGAGACAAGTGGCTTTGTTTTGGGTTTTTTTTTTTTTCCTAATATAAGGAACCAACTGTATGACTCACAGTTGTGAGCCCCTGCAAGAAATGATCAACAATGTACCCTGATGAATCACAAAACAGAACAATGACCAAATCTGGGAGTATTTTCACCCGGAACATGCAAGGTAAGAGCCAGGTGAGTAATTAGCCATGACTTTTAATAAGTGACTAATCCCCTGAGAGAAAGCTTTGCCAAAGTAGAGTCAATGTGAAAATGCAGATTGTTATGAAGTCTTTGACGTCTTATTCATTCAGTGGATACTTGTGGAGCTTCTCATAGGAAATCAAATGCTGTACACAACCCTGGGGACATTACAAGAGGAGGCATGGTCCCTACTTAAGGAATTCATGGCTTCATGGTAGCAGCTGGTATCCTAATGTCAATAAAAATCAGCTATAATACAAATGGGGTGCTACAGTCAAGATATATATGACAAGTTATGGGATATTAAGATGGACGATGCCTAATCTGTTCAGAGAAAGTCAGGGGAGACTTTAGAGAGGAGATAACTCTGGAACTGAGACCTATATATTAAAAAGGGTTAGGAGGACAAGGTGAGGAAAAGCATTTTAGCCAGAGAGTACAGCATCTGCCAGCGGGGATTGCATGGAGGTTGAAACAAAAAGCAGAGTACATCAGAAGTAATTTACCGGGGGGTACAGCAAACGGTGTGTAGGAAATGGAGCTGGTGAGGAGGGGGAGTCAGGTTCTAGGAGGTGGAGGGCCTCCTAGGACATCATAAGGAGCTAAGATTGTATTTTGTGCATAATGGAGAGCCGTTGCCCAGTTTTAAGTCGGGGTGAGACATACGGTGTTGCAGTCCTGAGAGATTACCCACCCTGGGGACAGCACAGGGTATGGACTGTGCGAAGCTGAATCAAGAAGCGAGGAGGTGCCTTGCGGGGCTGCTGTATTTCTGAACTTACTTTTGTTGTATTTATGAATTTACGTTGTATCTATGTATTTAGGGAAGCAGTCATGGGGGTGAGGAGGAAGAAGCATCTTCAGAAAATACAGAGGGAAGGAATCCCTGGACTTCACTGATACTCAGCAGCACATGACCAGCATCTGTCTCTCCTTAAAGCCCTCCTCTTATTTTTCATCCTGGACACGAAACTCATAGTTTGCCTTGTGTTTCACTGGCGCTTCCCTTTTTTCAGTCTCCTTTGCCAGCAACTCGTCCTTTTCCTGACCTCTGATGTCGGCAGACCCTTTCAAACAAGGTAAATATCACTTGACAAAGCACAAGCAACATTTACCTTCCGCTTGTACTTCATGAAAAGTGAAAGCCCGGTAGCTGTTAGCCAAGGTTTTGTACTGAGTTTTTGCTAATGACTCTAATACGGGACTCTGCTTCTGTTGGCCTTCCAATAAATACTGAAGGATCGCCTCTTACATCCCTGGACACAATCTCATCTAGTTAGTAAGAAATATCTTCTTTCCTTTCCACATAGTATTATTCCAATTTATCGCTATTCAATTTCTATTCATCAAGGGCTTGCCTCTCTGTTATTATGATAGATTCTATGGCCTTCAGTGCAATAAAGAGCCACGGTCTTCCAGAACACAAACATTAAAAATACTTACTAAGCTTACAGGTACAGAAATATACCATGCTCTGTGGTTGATTGACTAGTGACACAGCACTGCTTAGTGTATAACTGTCGGGCATAAGACTCAGGCCCACTCAGGTTTGCATCTTAGCAAACCAGAGCCATGTAATCTGGGCAAGTTCATCTCTGGAACAAGTTTCTCCCTCCGAAAATGAGTTCAAATGCACAGATGCACAAATGCAGATTAAGTGAGGTTAAGATACACAAAATGCTTGGAATCTAGCAGATTCCTAATAATCGGTAGCAGTCTTATGGAATTGTCATTGTTTCTTTTCTCTGCCTTATTAGAGATTCTCAGGCCACCCCATAAATCAGAAGTGGTTCTGTCACAGTAGATCTTCACGGATCATCCTATCCTGGAACACTGAGGCTAAGAAATGGTCAAACTCCAGTTCTCAAAATCTAGACTTTGTGATCTGTTTTCAAGAGAAACTGTGCATGACTCAGGAATTAATCTGCAGAAGTAGATGATGAAGTTGTTCCCAGTCTGAGAATAAATCTACACAGGAAATGGAAAACTGAGCCAGCTTGGAGTGAATGCGGAGACATGCGTTGCTACAAAATATTAAAAACAGTGCGTGCATCCATTTGGGCTCTTGGTTTCAAACCTTCCTGAAGAGCTGGGACGGCATATGCTTCAGAACAAAGCGTGTTTCTCTTCTTGTCAGAGCACCGGGAGCATTCCAGGGTGAAAAATCAAACCAACATTTCTAAACTGATCTAAACCTACCTGTGACACAGCCCCAGGTCAGAAAGTCTTGATCTCTCTTGAATAGAGATTCCCTGTTCACCCGACATTCAAAACAAAGGGCTCGGCGCAAAACTATGACTAGTTTCGACACATCAATTTCTTTATAATAAGATACATCTTCCTATCACAGTGCCTTGATACACACCCTGCTTGGCTTTCCAAACCAAACCTTAGGGGGGTTTAGCCTCTTGATTCTTTCAAACATAACAGGTGCAAGGAAACCCATCAGAAAATGTTCCCTTCCAGAGTTTATCATTTCACCATCCTCCAGAAGACAGGTAGTACTCTGGAATTTTACAATCACCTATACATTATGGGCTGGAGGGGGGAAAATGGATGTGTTACCTAGTTTAGCCCTATAGTTTGGGTACAAATGAAATCTCTTCCTGGCTGTAATAGCCCTACCACCAGTGATGCATTTGGGGGCTTCCATTATTTCTGAAACCATCTTATAAAGCTGGTTTCCAGAGAAGCTAGACTTGGAGGTATGAAAACGTAGGCTCCCTAGATCTGCACTGCTCCGGTCCCAGCCCCCAAATGTTGCTTGGGAGCCTCTAGAGATGCCCTGTGGTAGCTGAGTCCTAGCAGATGCCGCAACTCTGAAAACACCCAGGTTGGGGGTTATAGAAGAGGAAGGAAGCAGACCAACCACAAGAATACAAATGGCTTTGAATCCCTTAGGGAAAACCCAAGATGTTACTTCATTTCTGCTCACGGTAGAAAATATAATAACAACCGGTGTGTAAAAACCTGACAGTGGAATATGCATGTGTGGGGAGACCTGGCATTTCCCTGTTGTCATGACAACACTGAGGGCTCCTCTCAGCTTGCATGCCCCATTCAGGTGTTGTATCTAATTTAGGATTTGACTTGTAAGCTGACAGAAGGACTTGCAGATCTTGGAAGAGCTCCCCGTTTTATCAATTAACTTGACACGCAAATGTCGAGAAGATACTTAATTGCAAGGAAGCATTCACCTGGTTTCTATAGAGACGCTATTCCCCGGCCGCACTACCAAAAAATCCGTGTGTACTCATTGAGAACAGTCACAAGCAGGGGTTTCTGAAATGCGGGTGTGAACTGGGGCACCACTGATTGAAAATCCCTTCATGTCTGTTTGCCAATTTTTCATTAACGTCCAACTGAACTACAAGCAATGGAGGGTTCTTTTTCGATTGAGAGATGGGATCAGAATCAGTAATTGGGACACAAATGTTCAGGGGGAACGGAAATAGAAATGAACTACCGAATGCACCCTTATTTTTCAGATGGGGAACCCGAAGGAGGCCAGGAGACCTGCACCTGTCACTAACACACTGGGGTTGAGTCCAAGTGGAGCTCCTTCTCCCAGCCCGTGGTGCCTCTCCTGCCCTCAACCCCCACATCCTCCCTTCCAGACCCTTGAGCAAAAGCTGCAGGTAAAGGAATTTCCAAATGCCTCTTTCAGAATGAGTTATTCCACCTAGAGAAAAAAAAGTCTCTTCCTCTTGAACCATCTAGAAAAAATTAAAGCTGACTCTGAATAGTGGCAAATTTTCCTAATTTCCAATGTGAGCTCAGGCACCCTCCAACTATACACACAGAGTGTTGAATATGCAACATGAATTAAACATAAATTAAAGATGCATATGAAAAAGCATGTTGGGCAATGCAATTTCTATTAGAAAAGCACTTTTTCCTCCTCTTCATTCAAGTCCTAGGACAGAAATCATTTGTAGCTGATAATTATAAAAAAGCAATTTCATTAAAATTTATGAATATTTTTTTTCTAACCTCTGGCTGATTAACCAGGTAACTTATTTATTAATGTGAAGGAAAAAGAGGACTAACTGTCTGCCCTATATTCTCACTTGGAAGATTCCTCTGCTCTATCTTCATTTTTTCAAGTAAAAATTCTCCCAGTAGGATTTTGTATAACTGAATACACAGAAAACCCTTCAGTATCTTTTTTTTAAAGTAGGCTCCCCACCCAACATGGGGCTCCAACCCATGCCCCCCAGGTCAGGAGTCGCATGCTGTCCCTACTGAGTCAGCCAGGCACCTCAGACCCTTAGTATCTTCGCAAGAAATTTATCTTGTTTCAAGTGTTTGCCTATATTAGTTACTTTTATTTCAAAAATACTTAAATGTGCAGATTTAAGGACAATAACTCTTCCATCAAAAGATGTTCATTTCCTTAATGGAGAACATAATGTTTACAGTTATTGATTTAATGTTGGAAGCTTTGAGCTGGCCTTAACTCCTTAACTTCATACAACTTAGGGCAAGGCTTTATTAAGGCTTTATTTTTGTTACAGCCAGAATTTCAGAACACATACCAAATAGAAAAGTAAGGGTTATACATGTGGCCAAACTGGGGAAAAGAGAGAAAGAAGGAGGGACCCAGCACGTATTGGGAACTTGTTACGAGTAAAGGCATAGCTTTAGATGAGCCCTTTCTATACTGTAGAAAATCCTTGAAATTTGGGGAGGTGATTCAGCAGTGAAATCTCCAGCCTTTTGGGCAGAATCCTCTTGGATTCTTGGTTTCAGTCTTGGTAAGGGAGCAGCCACCTCCTCCTGCAATCCAAAAGGCCGTCTCTCCCCTTCCCCATCCCCTTAGGGCTGATGCACAGCCATGTGTCCAGGACTCAAGGGATCAGGTGCTCACGCCCAACGTTCAACATTCCGTATTTGAGGCAGTAGTGGGCTGGGAAACTGGGTCTCTTGGGAAAACAAAACCCAGCCCTGATTTTTATCATTTGCTAATTTCTGTGGTGTTGATTACAGTGGCTGATTTCAAACGACAAATATTTCAACACCCATTTTGCAAAACTCCTGAATGGTTCACGGTAGTCTCTCACGAGCAGGTTGGATTCCCATGCGGTACAGCTCTGACAGGGGACGATGCCTGGACACCTTCGGGGAAGAGTCTGGCATCAGTGACTGACAGTGCCAGGTGGCAGCCACGGCAGGAACTGGTGTCAGTGGTAGAGGAGCCAGGGATGGGCTCCACCAACCATACCTGCTGGTGACCTTGACTCTTTTCTTTTGCCCACTTTCCCTAACGCCTGCTCATTCTCTGACCCTGGTTCTTTCACCTTCCTGTCAATTCTGTGAGCATCTCAATAGCCTCCAATAATTGCTTTTCTGCCGATGTCAGCCAGGGTTGGTTCCTATCGCCTGTCACAAAGAATCATAACATTCCTTTAATTAAGCCTAATGATAATCCTGTGAGTAAGGTCCTGTGATTATTATCTCCAGTTTACAGATGAGGAATGAAGCTCAGGGAAGTCAAGTAACTTGACCAAGGTCACACACAGCTTTTAAATAACAGAACTCAAACGCTCTTTCTACTGCACCAAGCTTCCTCTCACAAACCATGGCCACTTCTGTATATCCAGTACTTACCCTTGGTCTAGGGCTCCATTAGGCTGGCATTACCCTAGAAACATTATTTGGGGTATAACATTTTTGAATAAAATAAATAACTTTTCCACACACTAGATCCAAGTAACCATTGCCATCTTGGTATCTAGAGATACCCGTTTGTAAAGAGTAGTTGAGGGGCGCCTGGGTGGCTCAGTCGGTTAAGCGTCCGACTTCAGCTCAGGTCATGATCTCACAGTTCGTGGGTCCGAGCCCCACGTCGGGCTCTGTGCTGACAGCTCAGAGCCTGGAGCCTGCTTCGGATTCTGCGTCTCCCTCTCTCTCTGACCCTCCTCTGTTCATGCTCTGTCTGTCTCTGTCTCAAAAATAAATAAAACATTAAAAAAAAATGTTTAATAAAAAAAAAGAGTAGTTGATTTCTTTTTATAGTCTATCTATAAAGGAATTTATCCCTTTTAATAAATCATACCCCCAGAACCTTCCGGGTTAACTCAGGAAGAATAATTCCGTGGTGTGGAGGGCCAGCCAAACAAGTGGCCCTGACTCAGTTTCCTGAAATGTACCTTCCCCCCACCATGGCATTGTCCTGCCACAACCATGAATCTTCCAAGCGTGTTCCGTTCTAGCTTTAATATTCAGGCACAATATAGACAGAGCTTTTCATCTGCATATTTTTAGCTCCGTGTTGATTCTGGGTGGAATAAGAAAATGTGAAGTCCGAGTTTAAGGAACGTAAGTGGTCTTCTATACAAAGCAATGATTGCGGTTCTACTACAGCCAGCTTCGTTTTGGTTATGAGTCACAGGCAGACAATGGAATTCATTCCAGCCAGTTGATGCTAGTTATTAAGGGATAGTAAAAAGCTCACGGAATCACTGGAAGATCTGGAGGACTAGTGTGAGATTAAGCTTCCAAGGGCAACTCCCAGGATCAGCCCGCAGAGCTGGCCAGGTAACAGAGTAGCTGCGACCACTGACTTCCTCTTCTGTGATCAGGAGGTCGCCTCCATCGCTGCGGACCCCAGAAATACCCAATCTTGACCACTCTCACCAGCAATACAGACGCCCCAATGCTCTGCTCGTTCCCCTCAGGTAGTTTGTCTCCAAATCACCCCCATGCATCTGTTTGGAGAATCAAAGGCACCTATCTGCGTCCCAGAGGCAAGGAAGGTTGGAAAATACAACTACCTTTGATGGACTCTAGGTAGATGAAGAACTACAAACATGTGAAGAAGTTATTAAAAATCTATGAGGATGTCCTCTCACACCCACAAATGTCACTACTTTTTTCCATACACCAGGAGACAGAAGTGTCTAACTTCAAGTTGCTGGCATAATTTCATAGACATATTGCCTGGGTTCCTCGCTTTCATGTGAGGAACTGTTTTTTAAACATCTCAACTATTTTTCCCGTCAATTCTGAGATTAAAAGAAAATTGAGAGACAGAAATGGATTACCTTCTGCCTTTGACCTTTTTGTCTCAGTTCTTATTTCTGAATAGAAACCAGCATCCTCCCCAGGGTACTTACACCACAAACGGCCCACCTCTTTTCTGAGATCTTATTCTCCACCTCTGGTGAGGGGTTGTCTATAGCCCCCCTCCAGATTCAGTAGCATAACAACATCATGCCAGAGATGGCTAGCTGCTCACAAAAATCCATGATATCTTTCTTCCTGGGTACATAGGGAAACTATATTTCCCAGCACCCCTTGCAGTTTGGGGCGGCCACAGACTTGAGGTCCAGCCAATGGAACACGCACATAATGGCTGGGGCTTCTCAGCCAAAGCTTTTACAAAGTGGCTATGCCAACCCACACTCTTCCTCCTGCCGGCTAGATGCAGATGACAATGAAGGCCTAGGAGGTGACAGAGACACAGAATGAGGCTGGATCCCCGAGACACCGTATGGAGGGAATATGCTTGCCGTTCAGAAGCAACCATTTGGACTCTCGCATGACTGAGAGGTTCATTTATCTTGTGTTTGAGTCGTCATCAATTTGGGGGCCTGCTTATTCTTGAACTTAATCTACCTCAGCCAATACAGCATTTGGAATGCAAACAGCTCTAGCTCTTTTCTAGTAAAAATTGCAGACTTCTGGGTGGAGATTCTTTCTTCTTTTTTTTTTTTTTTTTTAATTTTTTTTTCAACGTTTATTTATTTTTGGGACAGAGAGAGACAGAGCATGAACGGGGGAGGGGCAGAGAGAGAGGGAGACACACAGAATCAGAAACAGGCTCCAGGCTCTGAGCCATCAGCCCAGAGCCCGACGCGGGGCTCGAACTCACGGACCGCGAGATCGTGACCTGGCTGAAGTCGGACGCTTAACCGACTGCGCCACCCAGGGGCCCCGAGATTCTTTCTTCTTGACATCAGACAGAAATACCTGGTTTTGCCCTCGGCTGTGACAGGTTAAAAACCTCACTTGCATTTCTGAAAATGTTTTCGCTGGCTCAATAGCTTTGTATTTTGGGTTCCAAGAGGTCGAGACTGAAAGTCTCTATCTCTCATAGTTCGTTCGCCCAGTTCCTAGGATGGATGGCCCGGTACTTTCCAGCCGTCTGGCAAACCTGTTCCCTTGTTCATCAAGAGCCATAGAAGAAGAGCAGGAATGGAACATAACAAACTCATTATCACTTTTGCAAAAAAATCTCTCAAAGTTCCTAGGCTACTGTTAGGTCAGTGGCATCGTTTTTTACCTGTCGTGGGAAGCCATCCTTTTACTATAATAATGGAAGTCTCAGCTAGCAATCCTAGCCAATGAATAGAAAACTACAGAAAAATAGTGGGGGAAATGTGCATGATAGTTCTCTTCATATTTCTGAAAGAGGAGTAAATGATTTCCCTTTTGAAGCTGCATTAACTTGGTAAGACTCATGGGATATCATTCAGTGTGTTAAAAGAGGTAGTTTACTGAGTAGGCTCAGGTAGGTTTTCCCCAAAAGACTTAATGTACCTACAAAAAGTGAGCAATTTACTCTTTTTTCATAAGGAGGAAAGTTCTTTTGAGGGAGAATTTCTTCACTTCTGAAAATGGAAGAGATAAGAGCCATGAGCAATAGCCTATTGATTATATCTGTATGTATTCGAGAATAAGCAAATAGACAAACACACTCTATCCTCATTTATAAATATTCAAGTATATGTGTGCCTCCCTCCATGCGTGTCTGTGCATGTGCATGCATGTGTAAATCCATACGTATACATACATACGTAATGTGTATCATTGATCCTAATTATTCTCAGTCATTATGTTCTGTAAACTAACTGTATCTAAAGGAAATATTGGGGCACCTGGGTGGCTCAGTGGGTTAAGTGTCTGGCTTTTGGTTTCGGCTCAGGTCATGATCTTACAGTTTGTGAGCTTGAGCCCCATGTCGGGCTCTGAGCTGACAGTGCGAAGCCTGGTTGGGATTCTCTCTCTGCCCCCTCCTCAAAATAAATAAATAAACTTAAAAAAATCTGTGTATTATACATGTCTATATATACTGTGTATCACAGAGACTGTAATCTTTAAAAAAAAATTTTTTTTAATATTTATTTATTTTTGAGAGAAAGAGCATGAGTGAGGGAGGGGCAGAGAGAGAAGGAGACACAGAATCCGAAGCAGGCTCCAGGCTCAGAGCTGTCAGCACAGAGCCCGACGCGGGGCTCGAACCCACGAACTGTGAGATCGTGACCTGAGCCGAAGTCGGACGCTTAACTGACTAAGCCACCCAGGTGCCCCCATAGAGATTATCATCTTAAATTCTAAAAACAACTCATCTTGGTAGATTCTATTTTCTTTATTCTATAGAGGTGAAAACAAGATTCAGGAAATGTTGAGTGCCTTGCCTGAGGATGCCCCAGGAGCAGGAGCTGGACCTGGGATTCAAACCTGGCCCAGATGGCCCCAGAACAAGAGCTTGCACCACCCCACAGTCACCATCCTCTGGTCACCCCGGCAGGAGAGCCAGAACAAGCAGGAGCTGTTGCCTTATTGCACCTCAGCTGGGAACATGCCTGTTCAAGCAACTCAAAGTTTCTACCACTCTGCACCTGTCTGCGAATCAGTAGGAGAGCAGCGAGGGTATTGATCTGGGGGTTACAAATACATCTTAGTGAGTAGGTGGATTCTCAAATAAGGAATCTTCAAATAATGAGGATTGACTACATGCATGGTGTATTTTTATATGTTTTTGTAAAATATTAGCTTTATTCATACATACATATATATGAATAAAGCTGATATACATATATATATGTATACACACACACACACAGAATATTCATGTTTTTTGGAAGTAGAAGCCTCATTCTCTGGAGAAAATGGCAACCGGATCCAGACTGACAACTAATAATTCATCTGGTGCAATCCACGCTGAATAAGTAATGAGGCACAATTCGATAAGAAGGACTGTTAACTTGGTGCTACAAGGCTTTTGAAACATCAGGAGCAATTTCCTTCATAATTAAGCAAGCGATTAGTGCATATCAGTAATTTATCTCATACAATTTCTTTGGCTACCTAATGGATTTTTACAACCTGCTCTAATAGTAATATGTTTTTATTACTTCTGTTTTGCCTTGGAACTATCTTTTGCTTTATTGTAACTATAACTGGAAGTGCAGGCCACCTTTCGTGTTGGCTCCTGTGAAGTGAAAATCAATCGACTGCAATGCGATTGATCATCAGCTATAGGCAGAGGGGCTACAGCCAGACCCTGCCATCTCCAAAACAGCCCTCGCTCAGCCCCTGATATTCCTACTGAAAAGTGAGGTACCGGAAGATAAGCAGGCTGGGCCAGGAGTCTTAGAAGGATCCCCCCCACTTTCTTTTTTCCTGGCCAATTATCATTCATTAGTTAAGACTGTTGGAAATTCTCAGCTTCCCGGAAGCCGTCAGGACAACCCTCTACCCAAAATCCAACCTTGAATTAGGTGTCGACCCGGGCCCCACCTGCTGCCTCTGTAGCCTCTACCTATCGCTGGCGACGTGTTTACTATTGTGTGGCTGCTTGTTCACAGACCCAGCTCTCCTTCTAGACCCTGAGCCTCTCTGGATTGGGAACTGTGCCTTTCGTAGCTGTGAGCCCAGTGCTGAGCACAATGGTGCAGTCTCGGGGAAGGACCTACCTCTACCGCTTGTAAGTATTCTGTTTCTCTGCAAACCATTTCAGTTCCTTAATACCTATATCCGGTGCTGTAGAACACAGTGTCACCTAGGGATGTCCTGTCTTGGGAATTCTAGATAAGCTGGGCTCAGCCCCAAATTGCATGCCTGAAGACCAACCATCAACTTTTGGCCAATTCCTGGAGGCATGTGGGGAAAGATGATATTCTTCTCATGGCTTCAGTTTATACGTATGCAATTTCTGTCCAAGATCACACCGGCCGAAGCCTGAAACTGATCTCCTGATATGATTCCCCCAAATATCCCCCAAATCCTGCCTCCCGAAAGCACCCTTGAGTGCACTTGACATTTCTGAGGACTTGAGCACCATGGGAAGGGGTCCCACCACACACCAACAGAGCAAATAACTTTAAAGCACACATTCCGTTTTTAAGAATTCCCAGCTCCCCTGCTTTTAGGCGCAGCCTTTAAACCCAGGTTATGTCCGAGCTTCTCCCTGCTCACATTCTCCTCAAGGGAAATAAAAAATGAAATAATAAAATAAGATAATAAAATAAAATGCAATCTTCCTCTTCTTGACGTATACAGGGCAGTCTGGGCACCCGCGTTTGTTACCTGGGTTACCACCCACAACAAATTCTTGGCCGCGGCGGGCAGCCCTATCAAAATATTTCCCAGAACAAAAATAGTACATCTTATCGCCAGCTATTAAGATATTGCATTACGTATTTATCCCCTTACTCCTGTGATAGCCTACAAGGCATTTTCACATCAACTATCTCATTCAATCTTAACAATGTTGGTGGTGGTGGGGTAAGTAAGGGTCATTAGCAGACTCAGTTTACAAATCAGGGCTGAGGCTCAAGAAAGATGAGATCAGGAAAATGCATCACTCAAAACTGTATCTTTGGATGCTGTAGAGGTTGAACAGTGTCCCCCTCCCCCAAATTCACGTCTACCTGGAACCCCAGAATGTGGCTATATTTGGAAATAGGATCTTTGCAGATGTAATTAGTTAAGGAGCTTGAGACAAAATCATCCTAGATTTTGGGTGGGCCTTGAATCTACTTACTGGTGTCCTCATAAGAGAAAAGGGAGGGAGATTTGGAAGAAGGCCACATGAAGACAGAGGCAGAATTTGGAGTGATAGAGCCACAAGCCAGGAAATGGCTGGTGACATCAGAAACTAGAAGAAGCAAGGAAGGATGCTGGCCTACAGCCTTTGGAGGACGTGTGGCCTGATGACACCTTAATTTTGTCTATCTTCCAGAACTGTGAAAGAATAAATTCCTCTCGTTTTAAGCCACCAGTTTGTAGTAACTTGTTACGGCAGCCCTAGAAAACTAATACAAGATGTCACATACTGAGATTTTCCTTTACTCGTTCCTTCCTTCCTACAAGCATGGTGGCCACAGCTCAGATGTCCTCAAACCAACCCTCTATGGAGAATGAGGCACAGAATCCGGCTGTGACCCTCCAGCTTTGGAAGAAATGGCTTCTGCTGCCCCAGTCATGGGAGAGAGCAATGCACTGAGTGATGCTGAGGCTTTGCTCACAAAAGACATCGGTGCCATTCCCCCCCCCCCCCAGAGAAATGGACAGGAGCTCCAACCCTGCCCAAGAGCTCACACATAGATGACACTTGGAGAAACTTTCAGTAGTTAAGAAAGGAGAATTTCTTCAGAATTCTTTTTCTAGAACTACATTTGAACTAACTAAAATTCTTGGACCACTCTGAGTTGGAAAATGCCCTAGGAGGGCAGTTTGGTGTTGGAGGGGGGACTGCTTGCTGTTCATGTGGAGGGCATGCATGCATATTGGGGTCAGTCAGTGTAGACTGAACATTGTTCACAGGCACTACCAACTTAAAAAAAATGTTAATGTGTGTAGTTCTTGCTGCATAGTGTTAAAAAATCCTGTGGCTCTCAACTAGGAAAGCATATGTTTTCTAAGCCAGTGGCTGTAAAACTGACTCATGTCTGCATCTTAATTGCATTTTACACATTCTGTGCTTAGCTGCCTATTAATTAAGGTGCAAGATGAATATGGTTTGAGAGGCTCACAGAATCCTTGTCTGGGAGTTTTCTTTTTAAGGAGTCCTTATCCAGCTCTCCACCAGCCCTGATGTCTGGTTTTCTTTGGCACACTCTGATGCGAAACAGAAAATGCAGCCTTGAGACCGAGGTTTAGCACAGAGTGAGCTTTTCCCCTTACTCATCCCCAACTGCCTACGCACATGAAGGCTGTGGTGTGGCTACCTCTGCCGCAGAGAATGGAAAACAGTGAGGGGAATGTGCCCCTCTCCCAGCTGGGTACCAACTACACAAATACCAAAACTTTAAGAAAGGTAGATGAGAGGGGTGCCTGGGTGGCTCAGTCAGGTAAGCATCCAACTCTAGATTTCAGCTCAGGTTGTGATCTCACGGTCCAGGAGTTTGAGCCCTGCATCAGGCTCTGCACTGTCAGTGGGGAGCCTGCTTGGGATTCTCTCTCTCTCTCCCTCTCTCTCTCTCTCTCTCTGCCCCTCCCACATACTCTGTCTCTCTCAAAATAAATAAATACACTTGGGGCGCCTGGGTGGCTGAGTCAGTTAAGCTTCTGACTCCGACTCAGGTCATGATCTCATGGTTCACGAGTTCCAGCCCCACGTTCGGCTCTGTGCTGACAGTTCAGAGCCTGAAGCCTGCTTCAGATTCTGTGTCTCCCTCTCTATCTGCCCCTCCCCTGCTCATTCTCTCTCTCTCTTTCTCTCTCTCTCTCTCCCAAAAATAAATAAAACATTTAAAAATAAATAAAAAATAAACTTAAAAAAGAGAGAGATTGATTAGAGGGGAGTCATTTACTTTGCACAAGGGGGTCTCTGCAAGCAGTGAACTTCCTGCAATGACTTATAACACCAACTACCCAGAATTGGGCCAGACTTCACAGGTGAAGGGCACGGTCATCTGCAAGACTGCCTTCACTTCAGACACCAGCAAGTTTGATTCCCAGGACCACCCTCACTTCAAATCATCTGGCTATAAGATTCAGGGGTCCGTACAAACTTTGTTAGGTTCCATAATTCACGAGAATGACTCACAGAACTCAGAAAAGTGCTATACTTACAATTATAATTTTGTGATACCAAAAGGATACAAATCAAAACCAGTCAAAGGGAGAGACATTTGGGGTGAGTTCTGGGCGGGTCTCAAACATGAAGCTTCCAATCATCCTCTCTCCGTGGAGTCCTGGGCAGCATTGCCTCCTCCTGGCTATGATCTGTGGTAATCCTCAGAGTATTCCGAACCATGGAATCTCACTGGATCGTTGGTGCACAGAGTTTTTGTTGGGGTTTCATTACATAGGCATGGCTAAGTGAATCATTGGCAAGATGACTGAACTCAATCTCCAGGCCCCTCGTCTCCTTGGACGTCAGACTAACATCATGGCTCAGAGCCTCAAGCCTCTCATCACATGGTTGGTCTTTCTGGCTGGCCAGCCCCCGTGTTGAGTCATCCTCTTAGCGCAAACTATCTAGGGGCCCTCGTGAGTCACTTTATTGTCATAAACTTTTGGTTGTGATCTGAGGACCCACTGTGAATAACAAAGATTCTTCTATTAGTGAAGGAAATTCCAAGGGTTTACAAGTTCCCTCCCAGGAATGAAGAACAAAGGCCAGTCAAATCACTTATTGTATACTCCTATACTCAGAAGATTCATCCCTAAAATGGGAATAGTAATATGTCCTCTGCATGGGAGTGTTATAAGGATTAAATAAAGCAATACGTGTTTCTGGCATAGAGTACTCGCTCATTCAGTAACTTTAGCTCTTATTATTTTGCTGAATTTGTGGCCACTAAGCTTCTTGAGAACACATTCAGTGCTAACTCCATTGTAGGTTCCTTGAGGGCAGGGGAAACATCTGATCCATTTTTATATGTTCCACAGTAACTATGTCTCACACAAAAAGTTTCCAATCCATATTTACTGGTTTATCTAAAAAAAAAAAAAATCTATCAACCTTGCTTTAAGGCTAATATATTCAAGATTAATATCTATTTGACCTTATTTGACTTAAACATCAGAACTCCTTCTTAAGGGAAATGAGAGGAGCAGCAGAATCCGTATTGGAAACAACTAGAACAACAGGTAACTCCCAGCGTTAACTGCAAACAGTTGGTGAAAGACCCAACTTCTTGATGAAAAAACGTTTGTATGCATTTCTGCTCACTCTTTTAAAGCTTTAAAGACATTTTAAAGTTTCAAATACATTTTTCCCAGCACTGAAAAGAGTAAGTCCTCCTTGCATAGGGAACTTGTTACGAAAAAAAGAATTTAAAAGTACTATCCTTTCCTATAACACATGCAAAAAGCAATTGAAAAATATGCTATTTGCAACAAAACAAAGCTATAAAGTATCTAAATAAACTTACCAAGATGCACAAGACCCTTTTAGAGAAAATTCAAAAGTATTACTCAAGAATATATCTGATTGTGGGGCATCGGGGTGGCTCAGTTAAGCGTTCGACTCTTGATTTCGGCTCTGGTCATGATCTCATGGTTCATAGGATCAAGCACAGCGTCAGGCTTTTACACTGACGGTGCTGAGCCTGCTTGGGATTCTCTGATCCTCTCTCTCTGCCCCTCTGTCACTTTGCTCTCTCTCTCTCTTTCTCTCAAAATAAATAAATGAGCATTAAAAAAAATAATATATCTGATTGTGAACAAGAAGATTTAGTGTTTGTACATTCAACTCTCCACAAAGTAATCTGTAAATTCAACGTGCTTCTAATGAAAATCCTCAAATTATCTTTTATGTAACTTGGCAAGATCATGCTAAAATTCACATGAAACAGTAAATGCAAGCAGTAATCAAGGTAATTTTGGAAATGAAGAACAAATTCTGGGACTTTTGATATTTCCAGTATCAAACTTTATTATAAGATATAGTAATTTTTAAGCAATGTGGTATTGGAATAGGAATAAAGTGCCTCTCTGGACTAGAACAGAAATTCCACACATTTGGAAATTTCTTTCGTATTTGCAAAAGAAAGCATTTCGAATCAGTGGGAAGGTTGCTTAATAAATAGTATTGTGTTGGGTCACCTGGGTAGCTCAGGAGGTTAAACATCCGACTCTTGATTTCGGCTCATGTCATGATCTCCCCACTCATGAATTTGAGCCCCACATCGGGCTCTGCGCTGACAGCTTGGAGCCTGCCTGGGATTCTTTCTCCCTCTCTCTCTCTGCCCCTCCCCTGCTCACATGCACATGCACTCTCTCTCTCTATCAAAAAATAAATAAATATTTTTAAAAATAAAATAAATAGCATTAGGTGCACTGGAGATCCATTGGGAAACGAATAAGATATATTTTCATTTCATGCTAGTTACAAAATAAATTACAACTGGAGTAAAGTCCTAAAGATAAGATCAAAATACATGAAAGTATTCAAAACAAGTAAATGAAAATACATTCGTGACCTTGGGTAGGTAGGTCCTTGTGGGATACAAAAACAAAAAAATCATTAGAAAGGACTCATAAACTTAGCTACTTCCAATATGACAATATAACATCGTGACAACATCATGCAGAAAACGAGTTTTAAAAAATGATAGACAAGGGGCGCCTGGGTGGCGCAGTCGGTTAAGCGTCCGACTTCAGCCAGGTCACGATCTCGCGGTCCGTGAGTTCGAGCCCCGCGTCAGGCTCTGGGCTGATGGCTCGGAGCCTGGAGCCTGTTTCCGATTCTGTGTCTCCCTCTCTCTCTGCCCCTCCCCCGTTCATGCTCTGTCTCTCTCTGTCCCAAAAAAAATAAATAAAACGTTGAAAAAAAAATTTTTTTTAAAAATGATAGACTAGAAGAAGATACTTTGACATGTGATAGGTAAAAGATTGATTTCTGGAATAGACAAAGAAAAAAATCTCTAAAAATGGGAGGGAGAGCAAATAACCCAGTGTAAAAACAGACCAAAAAAAAAAGTCCCAAAACAGGTGAGCAGGCAACTCACAGAAGGGAACTACAAACAGGGCATGAAGCACCTCAAAAACAGTGCTCAATTCAATTGGAAATCAAGAAAATGAAAATGAAAACAGTAACGTTCGTTTTTTAACCCATCAGATTGGCTAACATTTAAATGTTTGATAATATTAGTGCAGGTAGAGAATGTAAGCAAGTATCTATTCTGATCACCAGCTAACAGAATCCACAACGGTACCTATGTTATATCCCAGCAAATCTGTTTTTCAGTATCTTCCCTGAAGAAACTTTGCACATCTGATGGAGAAGGCATGTTGAAGATACGTAAGAGTGAAAGTGGAAACACCCCATGTGTCTTTCCTTCAGGAGCTGAATGGTCACATAACCTAAGCACGTACTCATTATGGTACATTCCGGATTAGTTCAAAAATAATAACTGACATTTATGTGTGTGATGTGGGTATACGTTATACGAGAGAGAGTTGCACATACTCACATGGAAATATCTCAAAGGCACATTGTTGATGCAAAAAAGTTGCGGAACGACACATGCAGAATGTTAGCATTCGTATTAAAACAAGCATACTCACTAACACAATAACATACATTTTCTATGAGTAACAAATGCTTGTAAACGCAAGTAAAAATACGTAAGAATACACAGAAAAGTCTTCCTGTACAGAGGGCACTAGAATTTGGGTGGCAAGCAGAAATAATTTAGCCTGTGACATTTTAATTCTCACAAGGTGAAGGGACTTATGTTTTACTTCTGTAATGTAATCGTATCTCCGCATCGTGTTTAACATACTCCATAAGAACCTGTGTATCTAGCGCTCTAGTTTAGGAAGACAGAATGCCAGAAAAGTTTTTAATGCTATTTTTCTCCTTAGCCTCAGTTCACTTGAATAATTCTCTCTCATGATGTGATCCCAGTGGGTTTATCCTGAGAGACAGTCTTGAGGAAGAGGAAAATATTTTCTGTATCTCAAGAGGCTTCAGCAGAAGAATCATGGTTTTGTCATCTTCTCCCAGGCTTATATCCATACCTCAAATATTTTATAGCTGTCTTCAGAACATTGTGTATTTTAAGAATGTAACAAATATTCCCTCCTCCTCCCCCAAAAAAATTAATGAAAGCCACTGACCAGTTTGCTTCTCATCTAGACCTAGGTGAAATCTTTGCTGATGATCCAGAAACGGAGGCCCTTCTGGACAGAATATAATACGTCTAGTAGTTTTATTTTCTATCCCATCTATTTATTTTTCTGCTTTTATCATTGTAGACAGCTATCTTGAATCATACAGAAACCGTTATTTTTTGCATATTTGAAAAAGACAGGGATATAATGGACCTCTACTCACACTTTTGGAATAAAATAAACCCACAAATTTAGGCATAACACTGGGAAGGGGGTGGGAAATGGTTCCGTTATTTGATGAAATGATGCTTTAAGTAGGAAGCACCATGTAAAACTGAACTGACAGGTGATATGAAAATGAGAAGAAGCAGCAAAGCAAGGCATGAATCATCCCAAGGTCATTTATCTCCAGGGGACAGGCTGCACGTATCTCTGGGCTCCTGCCCCTCAAAGGGGAGTCCCAGAGGGTGACGGGTCAGCCACCAGGAAACAGCATTACAAGCACCGAGCAGTGCCCACTGGCCCTCTGGAACAGTGGGCCTGTTGTCCTCCCTCTACACAGAGCCACAGAATTTCCCAGGACCCCGATTCTTTGAGTCCTAACGAATAGGGCTGTGGTTATTCTTCCCAATCCATTTCATACTCGCAGGCTTCACAGCCAGCTTGGTGTCTGTTACCTACAATGTTCTTCTACAGGCCCAGGAATGGATGGATGGCTGGACCCCACCCCCCTGCCCCAGGGCTGCAGATCTGTGCACAACCAAGTGTCAAAATGGAGGCAAGAAGAAATATATACATCTATATCTATATCTATAGACATATAGGGTTAGATATCTATAGATATAGATATAGATATAGATATAGATATAGATATAGATAGGCAAAAACCAGAAATGACTATAGCAGAAAGACCCCTTCAACTAAATTGAGTATTCACAATATACCAAACATGCCTTGAGGTACACATCTTTCAAGCCTCAGCTCCTGCCACAGTTACCCCTATCTATACCCCGCACCCTTGGCTAAAGCTGGCATCACCAGTTGATTGCAACACTCTTTCCAGTGTCAAAGCATCCGCTGCCCCAACTAACACATGCTAGGACAATTCCCCTGCCCGAATGCCCTGTCCCAGCTACCTCTGCCTGCTTCGCTGCTTAACTCTGCCATTATTCTATCTCCTATTGAAAAATCCAAACAACCCCCAAGAAGAATGACACTGAGCTGCTGTTGACCCTTAGTGAGTTTTGTAGTCTCGAAGGAGCGGATCTGGAGGAAGGCAGATGGAGAAGCTCTCCCTCCTGGTAGAATCTGAGAGGTCCAAGCCTGCCAGAGCCTGTAAAGGACAGCTAAGTGGTCACGGTACAGGGGGCAGACTGGATGATGCCAGGTCAAGCAAAGGGAAGGAGCAAGGAAGGGAACGAAGAAAGGCAAGGAGGAGAGTACTGAAGAAGACATCACAGTTGGCCAAGATCAGCCCTGGAAAACAGCTGAGAAGGATCCTCCCATGAGGAAGGGAGTTTCAGGAGGTTATGTCAAAGAGGAAGCACAGAGCTTTGGAGTCAGAGTGCTGGGTTCAGTCCCTACTCATCTCTTACTGACTCAGTGACCTGTAGACTGTCACCATGTAAAAAATAAAGAAATAACGCCCCCTGGGAGCAGTGAGAAAGATAGAAGGGTGCCTGAGAGCAGGTCTCACACACAGCAAAATCATTGTCATTACTGATGCTTCGGGTAATTCCTACTATGGAAAGATAAGGAGATTTCTGAGGGTCTCTTCCAAGGACAGATCCAGCAGAAATACACCTTCCCAAATTCCCAAATATCTTCTCATTTGTGGCCCAGTGGACTTGATTATTTTAAGTCAGCTCCTCCTAGAGAATCTTTTTAACCAGTAGCACGTTGTCAGACTTTAAACATTATGTTATGAGAGCTTTTTTCCATCAGTACTCAGAGAATGTTTATTAATAGCAACACACATTCTTTGTAAGTTTTAAAAAGGGCATTCCAGGGCACCTGGGTGGCTCAGTCAGTTGAGCAGCCGACTTCAGCTCAGGTCATGATCTCACGGTTCGTGAGGGCTGGTTCGTGAGTTCCAGCCCTTGCAGTTTGTGGGTTCGAGCCCCTCATTGGACTCTGTGCTGACACCTCAGAGCCTGGAGCCTGCTTCAGATTCTGTGTTTCCCTCTCTCTCGCTCTCTCTGCCCCTCCCCCACTCATGTGTGCTCTCTCTTGTTCTCACTCTCTCTCTCTCTCTCTCAAAAATAAATAAACATGAAAAAAATAAAATAAAATAAAGTAAAATAAAATAAAATAAAAGGGACATTCTAATCTTAAGTATAAAGAGTGGTTTAACCAAGGACTGTTCTCTATTCCAGTTTCTGAGAAAACATCATATTTTCACCATATTTCACATATTAGGCCAGGATTGTCTCATCTTTCAGTACATTTCTGTGAACAAGGGACAATAAAGGTCATAGAGAGACAGTTACAGAGTGCTATTTGTGATAATAAAATATTAATGATGGCTAGATATACAACTGTAGTTGCTAAAGAGTCTTTGAAAAAGACAGGGCAGAGAAGAGAGAGAGAAGAACACAGGAAACACTGTAAGGAGAATTTGTTGAGGATAGAGTGTTTACTTCTTTCTAATTTGGATGCAAACGAATAGTTATGAGGCCTTTGGGGACCACTGACTTGGTGGTTTTGAACTCACTGTGTTGGGTTGGTCCATATTTTTCACATAAAGTGACTGTAATGTTGAGATGCACTGATTCTTATAGCAACATCCTCGTATACATTAATCCTTATCTCACAATGATCTCATGATGCCTGTTTTACAGCGAAGGAAACTGAGGCTCCGAAAATCTAAATGACTTGATAAGAGAATATAAATGCTTGTCTGTTTTAGAACACTACATAAGCTCTACAAAATGACTCAAGGATGCAGCTTGTCATGTAATAGAGTTGTTAGGCTGGCATCGAGCAGTCAAAGGTGCCTAAAGATATTTCCATGATGCTTTGCTATAAGGCAGAACCTCATAACAAAAACACTAATGAAGTACAATCGTTGTTACCCTTTAGGCTTTGCCATCATTTTTCCCTATTGTGTCTACCTTTCTGAAGAACTGATTTAGCAAAACAAACAAGCAAACAAACAAAGAAACAAAACCCAGTATAACACTTTACAACACACAGAGTACTTTAAATATGTGAATTCATTTAGTTGACTTAGTAAACTGAGTTGTAAGTGAATTCTATAGTGTTAACGTCTGTGTTCGCATGGATCTGTAAACCTCTTTAATCCTATGCTTTGGATCCTATAGCTATAACTCTTCTGGAACAGAAGGGGCCATTTTCTCTGATATCCCGATATTTACCAAAGCTTCATTATTGTAAAGATACATCATTTCCTGCTATGGCTGAAATTCTACACATAGAGACAAAAAAAAAAAAAAAAGGAAATAATTTAAAATAGTAGAAAGTGGAAAATGATGGTATCCAACATGAAAGTAGCCTAATGATTATACCTTTTCTTTTTAGCTTCCAGGCCTACGAATCATAGTTAAAATAAAAGCGAAGCTATCACGTTATCATTAGCCAAACTAGGATACTAAAATACAAACCAGTCTTTGCAGGGTGTTTGTTTAAGCCCTCTGCTTGGGAGGCAGCATAGCACCTTAAGAGTGTAGATCTTGGTTAAGAATCCAAACTGCCTGGATTTGAATTCCAGCTTCACCACTTTACTAGTTCAATAATCTCCTGAGCTAGTTAGTTCAGTTAGTTCAGTGCTTTAAATCCATTTCTTCATCCTTAACACGGACATCAGAGCATTGCCCCCATCATAGAATAACAGAGAGAATTAAGTAAGACCATCTATGAAGAGCTCTCAGCTTAGTGCCTGGACCACGTTAGCTCTGTTGACGTTGTTGTCTGCTGCTGAAGTATTGGGGCAACCAAAAAGAAATATTTGTGGAGAAAAGAACCATATCAGCTGCAATCTGTTCTTTTCTTCCATGGTATAGGGCTTTTATCTCTACTCTGTCCTCTAGGAAGAGAGGAAAGAAGCTGTTCCTGCCTCTCTGTGATAGAATTTAGAAGTAATGAACTTGCCTAAGTCATGGGTTTCTTTTGTGGTTTGTTTGTGTGTTCATTTGTTTGTTTTCCTTAGATTCAGCTATAGATAATAACTTAATTCTTAGGCTGCTCTATAGAAGTTGTGTGCACTCTTTTTTTTTTTAATGTTTATTTATTTATTTTGAGATTGGGAGAGAGAGAGAGAGAGAGAGAGAGAGAGAGAGAGAATCCCAAGCAGGACCCACACTGTCAGCACAGAGCCTGATGTGGGGCTCAAACTCACAAACTGTCAGATCATGACCTGACCCAAAACCAAGAGTCAGACGCTCAACTGACTGAGCCACCCAGGTGCCCCTTGTGTGCACTCTTTTTCAAAGCACAGCTGACTTCTACAAATATGCATGAAAAGGAGATGTTTTAATCTCTTGATTTTGTTATATATGAAATCAACTTTGTATTCTATACAAAATCAGTTTGATTTTGCAGTGTAACAAAACACCCCAAACTTAGAGACTAAAAATGATTATTTATTAGTTCGTAACTCCGTAGATCACTTATTTGGACTAGACTTCCTCTGCTAATTTTACTGAGGAGCACACATGCCATTGCAGTCAACTGGTAGACCGGCCAGGGACTGGTTGGTGCTGCATGGCTCACTTGTATGTCTGGTGTTTGGCTGGGGCCATAGAGTAACTGGGTCACATATCTCCAGTGTCTTTCAGGCTCCTCTGGGCTTTTTTTTTTTTATTAGGCAGCTTGGTTCCAAAAACAACAAGACAGAGAACAAGTCCCAGTGAACAAACACTTGCCAAACTTTTGTTTATGCCATGCTTGCTAATGTCCCTTGGCCAAAACAAACCCTATGGCCAAACCAAAATTCCAAGGGGAGAGAAATAGACTCTACTTCTTTATGGGATGAACTGCAAGCTAATATTGCCATTCTGTCCCTACTATTGAAATATAATCCTCCTTAGAGAAAGTGAAAGCCACCTTGTTGCAGAGAGCATGAAACGTACAAAGTGATGGAGAGACTAAGATTCTTATCTCTAGTTTCTGACTACATTGAAAAGACAAGCAGAGTACCTAGGGTAAGGGTGGGGGTGAAATCAGTTAATATTTGTGCACATGGCATCCATCAAGCTCATGTACTATCTACAGTTTAATGTTGGGGGAGGGGGCCATGTTCAATTCACAAAGTCATAGTCCCTTCACTCAAAGACACTGTAGTCCATTGATTCCAGAGACACAAAGTCTGCACTACAAGGTAGTTTGTGATAGCATTTTGGAAATGGTGCAGCTAAGAGTTACTGGAGTTCTCTAAAGACAGAGATCACAGTAGTGTATGTGTTTAGGGGGTGGGAAAACTCCTTGGGGGGAACTGAGGCTTAAGCAGAGTTAAAGAAATGGTAGGATTTGCCAATAAAAAAGTAGTACGTTCCAAGGGAATGAATGTCAAGTTCAAGGGTGTTACCATGGGCATGAGTTCTGCATGTCTGGAAACAGTGAGAAGACCCTACAGGGCTCAGAGAGATGATAAAGGGAATTGTGTTTGTGACACAGGGTAGATCAATTGTTTTCCAGGCCTAAATTACACCCAGCACTGAAATTGAAAATTTCAAGTCTGTAAAGGCCAGATTACTCTTCCTAAAATACTGTTCCCATCCCATCCCTCTTTTCCACATTGAAAACCTTTGATGGCCACCTTTGGTACCTAGGGTAGAGTTGCACTGTGGAGCTTAGTGTTAAATGTGCTTTAGTGATAGGCCTCAAATCACAGTGCCAGTCATCTCTCTCACCACTCCCCTCCTCCATTTCCAAAATTACTCAGGAGCGGTAGCCAACGAAAGTTAAGTGTGGAATCTCTCTTACTCAGTTAAAAAAAAATGAACGCCTTTCTGACTGTCAGACATAATGTTGGGTTTTGATTAGTAACAATAGTGAATTCTAGTCTCTTAGAAGCAGAATTTGGAATGAAATTTATGTTCTTTGAGCAAATAATCACAGGAATCTCTACCAAGTTAGATATATGATACAGATATAGATGATATAGCTATAGATAGATATAGCTACATATAGATATATGTATATCTATTCTATACATATACACATTCTATATGTAGATATATCTAGATATATACAGATGGCTGTCTTTCACTGTCCCAGAGACACATCTTGGAGTCAAATACAAGCTTGTGAACTAATCCAAGTCTTTAGTCTGTGAGTAGCAGGATGTATCCCTTTCATCATATAATACAGCAGCAACAGCAACAAAGAGGTTTTATCAGCAAATACTTTCTCAATCAAGCAGCCTAGCAAAGAAATGTTTTTAATATTCAACGTTGTGAGATGTTTCTGGATGGGCTGTGCTCACCTTTTAAAAATAACAAAATCATCTTGGGCCAAGAACCAAAACAAAGTTCAATAAATCAGTCTCTTGATTTGTCTAGGAGTTTGAGTTTGGCAGTGGGTTTTTTTTTTTTTTTCTGTACGATTTATTAAAATAGTGTGATTCATTTTTGAGAACTTCACAAAATTCTTGAATGGGAGACGCTTTGTGCATAAATCTAAATTCCCTTACTGTTTCTGAACAAAACGAGTCAGCACAAATCAAGGACCAGTTCCTAAGACTAGACAGCTCTAAGCCTCCACACATGCCTGTGGAATGTGTTTGTCTCCTTCCTGGAATCAACTGACTGCCATGTCTTGAGCAAAGAGACTATGACGTACATGAATCGAACACAACCCTCTCTAAATAGTGTGGAGCCACAGGGTCCTAGGAAGCTGTGTGCATACAATCTAATTATTGCTCTTTTAACATAAAAATCCCATCTATTCCTTGCAGTTTATTCTAGACTTCCTAGGAAATTGGATTCACTGCTTCTAAAAGGAAAAAAAGATTTGGCAACCAGTCCTTTGGAAAGGTTCGGCTACACTCAGTATTGTGTGTTTTAGGCCCCAATTTGGAAGCTGGAAGGCCATTAGTGTGGGTTTCTCTCAGCTGGGATACAACAGGCAAACTCAATCTCCAGAGTGCTCGCTGTTTAATAGGAAGCTTCAAATAATTACACCAAAAGCATTGCCCTAGGGAGCTTCGTTCCATGTAACCGGTTCTGAAACAGTGTTTTTCTTTTTGCTTAAATGGGATTCCACTTAAGAGTTCTTTGCTCCACTGGCTAATTTCACCAACATTTACCCCTTTTGCTGTGAACCTTTGATGTTGGGAGGTTTGTTTAAACCAAATACTGAACAAATATTTCAACACAATATTTGTTCTTTCTCTCTGATATGGTAGGATATGTATGATAACATGTTTTTTTAATTTTTGTTCATTTGTTTGTATGCAGAAAGAAGGAGAGACTTGGAAAAGGGCAAACAAGACCTTAAGAATGTCTTATATTGAACTCTGTCCACAGTGTTCAAGACTTGATATTAACTCCTAAGCGTATGTATTTATTTCATACTACAGCCATGCATAGATGAGTTTCAAGTGATTCATCCTGTACTTAAAAGTTTTTTGGGTTTTGTTTGCTATGTTTTGGTTTGATTTTCCCACACATGAGCCAAGCCAGGTCCAATTATGCAAATTAAAAATAATGGTGCAAGTACCCCAATGTTTACAGCAGCGCTATCGACAATAGCCAAAGTATGGAAAAAGCCCAAATGTCCATCGATGGATGACTGGATAAAGAAAATGTGGTATATATATAATGGAGTATTACTCGGCAATCAAAAAGAATGAAATCTTGCCATTTGCAGCTACGTGGATGGAACTAAAGGGTATTATGCTAAGTGAAATTAGTCAGAAAAAAACAAATATCATATGACTTCACTTATCTGAGGAATTTAAGATACAAAACAGATGAACATAAGGGAAGGGAAGCAAAAATAATATAAAAACAAGGAGGGGGACAAAACATAAAAGACTCTTCAATATGGAGAACAACAGAGGGTTACTGGAGGGGTCCTGGGAGGGGGGATGGACTAAAGGGGTAAGGGGCATTAAGGAATCTACTCCTGAAATCATTGTTGCGCTAGATGCTAACTTGGATGTAAATTTTAAAAATAATAATTAATTAATTAATTAATTAATGGTGCAAGTGAATTATAGATAGCTGTCCAGCAGAAACACAAATCTATGTATCAGATACAAAGTGGTAAAGAAAATGTTACTTCTATGTTTGTCATAACTGTTCTTTTTTTTCCCATGAACTCCTATTCCATTGAATACCAAAAGAATAACATAGCACAGTCTGATAAATTCAGTTCGAGCTAATACTTTAAGCATAATCTCTTAAGGAAACTTCATATCATCAGGATAAATGCTCAGAACTTCAGATTTTCTTCTCCTCCCTGGCTGTCTTCCAGATAAACACCTGGAAGTTTAAGAAAGGGATTTCTGTATCCTCATGATGATTGGGAGAAGGGGACTTGACTTATTCCTGGTTCTTGGTCTCCTGCCTCCTCTGTTCTCCACAGCGATGTCCCCCTGCCCACCTGGTTTCTGGGTAAGGTAGGGGCAAATAAAAGCATTTAGAATTTTCCAAAAGCCAGAGGAGAAAGAGGCTTCAATCCTCTCCTCTCTTGTCACGAGCATTTCTATGAGAAGCCTAATGTTGGTGAATCCTTTCTTTCTCCCTTTGACATGGGTGTAAATTTTTGCCAGTTTTACAACCTCAAGGTCCTGGGAACCATCCCTTTTGGAACATGAACATCAAAGAACATGGCCCTGTTATCCCCCTGCGATGCTGGGAGTTAGCCTAGGCACTCGGCTCCGAGCTGGAGCCACCTTTTCGTTCACAGAGATACACAGAACCTGAAACAAAGACTCTGAACAAAGGTGATTTCAAGGAACTAGACAAAAGCACTAAACATGCATGAATTGAAGGTGTGGACATTCTTTTATGTAAAATTAAGACTGTTGTCTTTGAACAAGAAAGTTGTGTAAGTAATGGAGAGCGTGTCCAGTGATAGGCTTTCTCCCCAACGCCTCAAAATAAGGAAAAAGAAGGGTGGTGGGCAGAAGTGTCTTCCATTTGGTTGCTTATGTTATTTACTATTATTCCTTATAGGGCAAGGATGGCATTAATAGATATTTGACTTAAAGCCTCAGAGTAATATTCAGGTACAATATGCTAAGTCGTCATAATTTGGAAGACTAAGCTTTCATGCAGGTTGTGGTTGGATGTCTATGCCAACACAGGTCTACTGAACCACTCTTCTTGATTTCGTTAGAGAAAACGAATCATAAGGAATTTCATAAATGTAATGTATCCACACTTTCACAGTTTATCTCATGTCAAAACCAGTTTTGTTTCATTTTTAAAAATCTGACCGGGGCGCCTGGGTGGCGCAGTCGGTTAAGTGTCCGACTTCAGCCAGGTCACGATCTTGCGGTCCGTGAGTTCGAGCCCTGCGTCAGGCTCTGGGCTGATGGCTCAGAGCCTGGAGCCTGTTTCCGATTCTGTGTCTCCCTCTCTCTCTGCCCCTCCCCCGTTCATGCTCTGTCTCTCTCTGTCCCAAAAATAAATAAACGTTGAAAAAAAAAAATTAAAAAATCTGACCAGATGATCTAGCCAGGGAGAAAGAGCCTAGCTTCGAGTTCACAATGTGAAAGCAAAGGGGAAACGATGTAATTCCTGTTTAATTATCACACTCAGGACCTCTGAAGGGCTTATTGGTTTCAAGAGAGCACCACTGGGCCGTTTGTGCCCCCAGGTTTTGTAAGCTGTCCTTGAACATCAAAATGGTCAGCTGGTCAGTTGTGTTCAGCGGTTTCCGTTCTCCAACAAAGCTTCCTTGCCCTTCTATGGCTCCTTTCATCCAGAGTAAGATGTTGACAAGTCCCTCCTAGGAGGCGTTCTGTCTCCTTTCTCCATACAAATCTGAATCGGTTTGTCCTCTGCATGCCTTACATCCAAGTATCCACTTTGATCACAGATATACTGAACTGCACCATCCAAGTATAGATGTTCTTTATAAAGTATCTTAATCCTTGCCTCAACCAAGATACAACTCCTGTTTCCATGTGCAAGTGTTTCTTGCATTCATCTGTTATTTCCTAATAACATCCTCTAATGTTCCTAGAGGAACATTTTCTTCATACTTTGCTAGTTTATCTCTGCACATGGCTATTATGTCAATCCGGGAATAGCTTCTCTCTTTTCAGTTCCTCCTAATTTTGGATCATTCTCACACATGTCACACCCAGTTTCCACTAACAGACACCAAGTCAACCCAGTTACTCGAAGCTGACTGGGCTCCTGATTCTCACTGATAAGTTTTCTCTAGTCTGAGAAATTGGCCATATTCCAGGATTCATGACTCTGTGGAACAGGTGGCCTCCCTCCCCTAGAGAAATCCCACACGTCCCAGGTGACATGGCTCCAGCCTCTGTTGTAAGCCCCATCCTTTTACTTTTAACCTATTTTCTTTGCATTAAAAGTGGTTCTTGTAGGCAGCATATGGTCAGCTCTTGCTTTTTTTCTTATCCAATCTGACAACCAAGGTCTTTTTTTTTTTTTTTTTTTTTTTTTTTTTAGAGAAAAAGAGGGAATGAGAGAGAGAGCACACATGAGCAGGGGTGGGGCAGAGGGGGAGGGAGAGAGAGAATCGAAAGCAGGCTCCGTGCTCTCAGCACAGAGCCAGACGCATGACATCGTGACCTGAACCAAAAATCAAGTGTCGGATGCTCAACCACCTGAGCCGACCAGGCACCCCAACAATCACTATTCGTTTTTCTATTCGTTCCATAGGTTCTCCATTCATTTTCCTTTTCTCCTCTTCTGCCTTCTTTTGGATTGAGTATTTTTTATGATATCATTTTATCTACTTTGTTGCTACATTAGCTATCACTTTGTGCGGTTATCTTTAGTGTTGCATTACAGTTTATATATTTTTAAGGCAATGCAGCCTCTCTTCTACTAATATTATGCCACTCGTATGTATTTCCATTTCTCCTTCCTTTCTTTGTGCTATCGTAGCCACACATTTCATGTCGCCGTATGTTATAAACCCCACAATACACTGCTAATAGTCTATATTAAAAAGTCAATTATCGGGGCGCCTGGGTGGCTCAGTCGGTTGGGCGGCCGACTTCGGCTCAGGTCATGATCTCGCAGTCCGTGAGTTCGAGCCCCGCGTCGGGCTCTGTGCTGACAGCTCAGAGCCTGGAGCCTGTTTCCGATTCTGTGTCTCCCTCTCTCTGACCCTCCCCCATTCATGCTCTGTCTCTGTCTCAAAAATAAATAAACATTAAAAAAATTTAAAAAAATAATAATAAAGTCTTTAAAAAATAAATAAAATAAATAAAATAAAAAGTCAATTATCTTGGGGCACCTGGGTGACTCAGTTGGTTAAGCGCCCGACTTCGGCTCAGGTCATGATCTCGCAGTTTGTGAGTTCGAGCCCCGCATCTGGCTCTGTGCTGACAGCTCGGAGCCTGGAGCCTGTTTCGGATTCTGTGTCTCCCCCTCTCTCTGCCCTTCCCCTGCTCATGCTCTGTCTCTCTCTGTCTCTCCATAATAAATAAACATCTAAAAAACATTTAAGTCACATATCTTTTTTTAATTTATTTTGAGAGAGAGAGAAAGAGAGAGAGTGAGCAGGGGAGGAGCAGAGAGAGAGAGGGACACAGAGAATCCCAAACAGGCTCTGCACTCGAATGTGGGGCTCGAATTCACGAACCATGAGATCATGACCTGGGCTGAAACCAAGATGGGGCACTCAACGGACTGAGCCACCCAGGCGCCCTTCAATTATCTTTAAAGAGATTGTTAACACAAGAAAAAGTATTTTATATTTATCCATGTGGTTGCCATTTCTGTGCTCTTCAGCCCTTTGGTTGATCCAGATTTCCATCTGATACCCTTTTTCTTCTGCCTAAAGGACTTCCTTTAACATTTCTTATAGGCAGGTCTGCGGGCGGTGAATTCTCTCAGCTCCTGTATGTCTCCATCTTTTAAAATTGAGGGTGAAGGCAGATTTGAATCGCAGGTTGAAAGCTTGTTTTTTTTTTCTTTTACTGCCATTCCCATCTTTGCTCTTTTGTACTTCATGTGTCTTTTATCTCTGCTACTTTTAAGATGTTCTCTGCACCACTGTTTATAAGCCAATTGATTACAACGTACCTCAGTGTAATTTTCTTGATCTTTCTTATGCATGGGGTTGGTTGGGCTTCTTGGGTTCATGGGTTACAGTTTTCACTGAATGGGAGGACTTTTGTCTCATTTTTTAAAATCATGTTTCTTCCCCCCCCCCCCCCTTTTGAAGACTCCAGTGGTTACCTAGTGGTATATTAGGCCATTTGGAGTCTTTCCACAGCTCAGGGACACTCTGTTCACTTCCTTTTCTATCTTTTTTTCTCTCTGTGTATAATTTTGAATAGTTTCTATCTATGTTGTCAAGTCACTAATCTTTTCTCCTACCCCAGGGATGCTTTTCTTTTCACATATTATAGTTTTCATCTCTAGAAGTTCAATTTGAACCTTCTTTATGCTTTTACTGACTGTATTAAATCTTTCCTCTAAGCTTCTTGGACATGTAGGAGACAGTAATAACAACTGCTTTATTGTCTTTGTCTGCTAGTTCTATATCAGTTCTAGGTTGGTTTCAATAAATAGCTTTTCTTCTCATCCCGGGTTGTATTTTCCTTCTTCTTTTGAATGTTGGCAAGTTTTAATTAGATGCTAAATGTTGTGAATTTAATCTTTCAGGGTGTTGGATATGTTCATATTTCTATAAAAATTCTTCCACTTTGCTTTGAGACAGAATTAAAGTAGCTGGAAATAATTTGGGCATCTCGGGCCTCACTTTTAAGCTCTCTTAAGTGGGACCGCAAAGCTGAATGTTAATGTTGCCCCACTACTGAGATAAAAATCTTCCGAGTGCTCAACCTGAGGCCCCAGGCATTATGAGGTCTTCCACTCGGGCTGATGAGAGGGAGAGCTAGTCCCTCACGTTGTGTCAGCTCCAGAAATTCATTTAATCCATTCATTTGGTTGTTTCCCTGACCTTGGGTTGTTTCCTCAAACCTGTGCGCCGATCAGTCATCAGCTGAGTACTTAACAGGGACCTTTATACAGATCTCCAGAGTGCATTCTCTCTCCCTCTCTCTTTCTCTCTCTCTCTCTCTCCCTTTCTCTCTGTAGTTATTTCCTCTTTAGTACTCTGCCCCATGAACTCCAGCAGCACAGTGTTAGGCGCCCAGCAATGTCTCCTCAACTCGGGGAGTCCACCTGGCTCTACCTGGGTCCCCTCTCCTAGTGTTACAGACCAGAAACTCTCTCCAGGCAGTAATATGGGGCAATCACAGGCTCACGTCATGCATTTTCTATGTCTCAGGGATCCCTGCCCTTCACTGTCTGACGTCCAATGTCTCAAAAACTGTAGTTTCATATATTTTGTTTGGTTGTTTAGTTGTTTCAGGTGGGAGGGTAAATCTGTCCCTGTTCTCCATCTTGGCCAGTTGTGGACGTCTTGATGTCCTTGTTTTTTTTTGTGATTTTTTTTTCAACTTTTATTTATTTTTCAGAGAGAGACAGAGACAGAGCATGAGTGGGGGAGGGGTAGAGGAAGAGGGCAACACAAAATACAAAAGAGCTCCAGGCTCTGAGCTGTCAGCACAGAGCCCGCCGTGGAGCTCGAACTCACAAACCAGGAGATCACGACCAGAGCCAAAGCCAGATGCTCAACCAACAGAGCCACCCAGGTGTTCCTTGATGTCCTTATTAATAGTTCCCCACTTTCATCCTCAAAAGTGGCTTGGTTTGCACAATATACAACATCATCACTCTACTTACAGATAATAGCTAACACCACTGCAAACCGGTTTGCTATAAATGTATTCTCTTTTTATAATACTTTCCCCAACATTCAGACAAAAGCCTTTCCTAAAGTAGAACCTTTCCATTAAAGTGAGATAGGCACATCCTTCTCAGACCTGCCGAATTATGAATGTAAAATAGAATGAAAATATGGCATCCTGAGGCTTATTTTTATCTCAAATGTTTAATTTTTCTCCAAAGCCCTACAGGGAAATGAAAGTTGTCCTTGAACCGCATTCTTATCCGGAAGGGCAACCAGTTCAGAGACTGTGGAAGGGCAAAAACTTCAGAGTCGATGTCAAGGACAATGCTTAATATCTTTCATTGCCCTGAGTATCAAAAGTGTTCAGAGAAGTTTGGTTAACCTGGGTTAGTAGATGAGGAGATGTGATCAACCAGACCGCACAATTCTTCAGGCAATGTGATGACGCTCCTAATTCAACTTGACCTCTGGAATAAGTATAACTAGAAGTATTGGGGGGGGGGGGGGAAGGACACAGGTTCCTTCCAGCCTCCTCAACTAGGGAAGAGAATGGCCTTGTGGGAAAACTAATCAGGCCTTTACAAGTTATAATTTTGAAGCTTTAACTTAGTTTCCAAGGAGCTTACGAAGCAGCCATTAAGAAGTGAATAGCTCAGTAATGGCTTCGTCTCTTACTCCAGGCGGGTCTCAAGTGCACAAGTTGAGATTTGAGGTGCAGATAAGAAACATGTACTAAAATGGTCGTGCATAATAATGTACAAAGACTATCATTTCTCTGGACAAGAATGCCCTGAAGACTCTAAGCTAAGCGAAAAAATGCTGCTCTTCCTTCTTATGAATGACAATGACTTTATAACATCTAAGAATTAATATTTTCCCTAAGGAATGTGTGTATTTCATGAAGGGAAGAAGAGAGATTGAGGCAGAGAAATAGAGAGAGAGAGAGAGAGAGAGATTGATTTTGACCCTTGCACTCTCTGCTAGACTCTTAGAAAACAAAGACACCAAAATCAATTAGGTCACTATGCTGTAAATAATAGGAAACATAACTCTAATTGGCTTCAACAATAAAGGCAATCTATTGTCTCACATAACTGAACAGTCAAAAGAGACTTGGTATAGAACCCAACACTCTTCCCTCCCTTTCTCTCTCTGCCTGTCTCTGTCTGTCCCTCTCGCTCTTTCTCCCTCCCTCCCCCTCACTTTCTGTGTGTGTGAGTGTATCTGGTGTTGACATCATCCCTAGGCAGCCTCTGCCCTCCTGCTGCAGCACTCCAAGGCTATATCCCCCCTCATATATATCTGGTGAGGGAGGGAGATTGTGAGGGTCAAAAGCCACTTCAGAAATGTCCTGCAGGGAGCCCCTGGGTGGCTCAGTTGGTTGAGCATCCGACTTCCACGCAGGTCACCATCTCATGGTTCGGTTCGTGAGTTTGAGCCCCACCTTGGACTCTGTGCAGCCTGCTTTGGATTCTCTGACTCCCTCTCTCTCTTTCTCTCTCTCTCTGCCCCTACCCTGCTCATGGACGCTCTCGCTCTCTCTCTCTCTCTCAAAAATAAATAAATAAACATTTTTATAAAAAGTCTTGCAGAAGAAGCCAGCTTTGTCAGAAGCCCCAGCAAATGTCTCCTCTTATCTCATTGTTGGGGACTAGCCTTATGGAGCTCTATCCGGAACCAGTCACCAAAGCCAGGAGTATGGAATGGACTTGTTGGCTTTAGTTCAGCGCTAGATCTAGGGAAGAGAAGATCTTACCCTGACTTCAGGGCTGAGTATAGGGAAGGAGTGACTCCCTCAATAGAAAATCAAGGTGGTGTTGGTGAGAGAGGGGGAAAGGCAGATGGGGAGGACAACCAGAAAATGTCCCTTTGAGAGGCACATTTGCCCAGGGGACCTCGTAGGAGACTGGATACGGTCTACCAGTGCCCACCCTGGACTGGGCTGCTGATGGCTCCAGGTGCTATTCTGGCCTGAAAAGTCTGGGGTGGGAAAGTATTCAGTTGGGGAAACAGGACAGGTTTGGAGGCGAGAGTTCTGTGGGGATAGAATGACGTTGCCGCAAAGCAGGCAGTGGCAGAAGATCCAGAAAACGAAGAACTGAAAATGGGAGTACCCGGGAGAGGACGGAAGCCCGAGGAGAGAAAGGAAGTCGGGAGGTGTGTCACTTCCTGTTAGCCCTTCGCTGCTGGGACCTTTCCCCTTGAGTCTCCAGGAAATAATGTTTTGGTTGACAGTTGAAAATTCTCCTTTCAAATTCTGTTGAATCCCCTCCTACCTTCTTAGAAAGCTTCATCCACATCTACAGCTTGGGGCGGTGGCCGGAAGTACGTGAGACAGGAACCGGAAGAGTAGTAAGAGGGGAGAAGGGTGGGCTTTACTGGGGGTTTACCATGTGCCGAGGCTGCTCTTCGTGCTTCACCTGTCTGAATGCACAGCATCCCGACAAGGTGGGCCAGCTTTTTACCGTCGTCAACCCATTTACGCACGAGGACGCCGAGGTACAAAGAGATGAAGTAATATGTCCATCCCTCCGGTTCGTGTCCTCCGGCACCAGGGTAACGTTGCTGCTGAGGTGACGCGGGTCAGACCGCACCTGCATCTTGCTCAACAAAGGACTGAAGTCCGTGGAGTTTAGGGCGGCTGGGTAGGGCCAGGATGGACCTTGAGCCTACACAATCCCTACAGAAAGGTGCAGATGGACCTTGAGCCTACACAATCCCTACAGAAAATGCCTCCTGAAATTAAACGTGGGACCCTGGTTGCCTCCCTTGCCCCCCTCGGTACCGGTACCAGAGTTGTGCTCAGCCAAGAGGGAGAAGAAGACCACGGAGAGCGGACCGCGTTGGTGCCAGCACGTGACCCCGGCTGCCCTTGAGTGACACTGGAAAGAGCGTCTGACAAAGACTTCCCTTTTTCCAAAGGCGCCAAAGGAATTCCTTTCAAGGGAGGAGAAAGCTGGCACCTGGGCTCCCCAAGAATGCGCTGAGACTGCTTCCCCTTGGAAAGACCAAAGACGGCCTTCTGCGGGAGAGGACATGTGACCTGAGGCTCCAGTGGGACTGGTTTTACCGGCAGGTCTTCAAGTCTCTACCTCATGGACGCTTAGCTCACTTGAGTAGCCACTGGAGTGCTTTTTGGAATTGGATGGTGTGTGGATGATAAATAACTACCTCCGGCCGGCAGGACACCGCTTCCGCCGGTCTCGACTGGCGCGAATCACCAATAATTTGGTTTACAAATTAGAGCAAATCCTACCCGAAACGCAAGAGATGTCCAAATTTCGAACACCAACAGGGACAGAACGAGCCCGCAGAGAGGCATTACGTTTTGTTGGTAAACCGTTCTTGGTCGTTATCTTTCCTGACGTCTTTGTGAGCCTCCCAGTACTTGTCCCTTGCCTTCGGTGATCCCACTGGACCTTAAGAGAGGGGATTTGCACCACCATCTGCCTCCATAAAGCAGCTGGAAGCTTATTTGAGGGATAAATTCAGCCTTTGAAAGAACATGGTGGGAAGAATAAACCCAATATCACAGCCTATGAAGGACATTTATCTTTAACAAAATGCCAAAGTCGTTTTCAGAGTGTTGATTTCATGTTGGGCTGCAAGCACATTACTTTGAGGGAACAAAAACAAGAATCGAAATACAATCATGGCACATGAAGCAGAAAGAGCAACACAGGAGGAAAGGAAAACATTGTTCTGTAACAATCAATGGCTCATCTATTTGAATTATGGGCCACTCAGACGGCTTTTAACGTCCTCAAAGCTGACCACAAAACCCCATGACACATTTAGGAATATAAAAATTTCAAATCTCTTTTTATTGTGCTGTTGGTTAAAGCGGAGAAGACTTAAAAGTGAAGACCCACAGTAGGTACCAAGCAGTGGCCAAGGTGGGGGGAAGCTCTGGATTCAGAAACCTGGCTCCATTTCCCACTGACTGTGTGCTCTTGATGGAGCTACAGAATTTCCTTCAGCCTCAATTTCCTCATTTCTAAAATGGGGATAATAATAATGCCAGTCTCATCGGATGTTAATAGATTAAATAAGGTAATGCCTATAAAGTGTTCATAACTGTGTCTGAATATGGTAAGTGCTCAATAAATGATAGCTTTTAAAATTACAGTCAACCCTTTTTTTAATGTTTATTATTTTTGACAGAGAGAGAGAGAGAGAGAGAGAGAGAGAATGTGAGCCAAGGAGGGGCAGAGAGAGAGGGAGACACAGAATCCGAAGCAGGGTCCAGGCTCTGAGCTGTCAGCACAGAGCCCAACATGGGGCTCAAACCCACAAACCGTGAGATCCTGACCTGAGCCAAAGTCTGACTAAAACGTCCATCCAGGTGCCCCTAAAATTACAGTCAGCCCTTGAACACCATCAGTTTGAACGATGCGGCTCTACTTATATACAGATTTTCTTTTTTTTATTAGAACTGTAGTCCAGTACCACAAATATATTTTCTCTTCCTTATGATTTTCTCAGTACATTCTCTTTTCTCTAGCTTACTTCATGGTAAGAATATAATATGTATTCAATTTCACAATCTACATAATACATATAAAACGCCAACTATGTATTAATTGACTGTTTATGTCATTGGTAAGACTTCTGGTCAATAGTAAGCTATTACTTAGATTGGGGGGGGGGAGTCAAAAGTTACACGCGGATTTTCAACTGTGAGGGGGTTGGTGCCCTTAACCCCTGCGTTATGCAAAAGTAAGAAGTTTTTAATGTTCTTAGTTTCAAAAATTGAGAAATCCAGTACATATTAATACTACGTGAACAGTTTCATTGCCATTTAAGCACCCAGGGAGCATTTGGTAACCATCCATGAGGCACTTCCATCTCACGCTGAAATAAAACCCCCAGGCCCTTTGGGGGTCTTGAATCCTGTCTTCTGCTCCCCGTGTGCTGTGTGCTCACCAGTGCACATGAATGACCTGAATTTCTCCCACCCCCGTTTATTGGTTTATCCAGGCCACCTTGCTATGTTGCACATTACGAAGAAAGTTTTCATAGATCAGCAGCTAACTTTCTGGATAGGTTTGAGGGCAGGAGGCTGCTACTGATTTTACCAGTGTCCTCAGTTTCTCAAATTATTTACTACAGCACTGACTAGAGCAAAAGACTGGAAATGACCTAAATGTTATGTTTAAAGAAATAGTAGCACATCCAGCATCATGCAGCCAGAGAAACAAATGAAGACACTCTATGCACTCAAAATGCACTGTTCCAGATGCAGCTGTAAGTGCAGGAAGTGAAAAGCTAACAATGTGTATCTGGCCATTTGCGTGGGAAGAAAGGCAAAGAAAATACGCACACACACACACACACGCACACGCACACACACAGTACAAATTGGGCTACCGGGGGACAATGTTTGAGAGGGACACTTTTCACCTCACGCCCTTTTGACTTCTGAATTTTGTGGGTTCTTTTGGGTTTTTGTTGCTGTTGTTGACTTTTGGATCTTGTGCCACGTGACTGTATTGCCTCTTTTAAAAACAAACAACATTAAAATGAATAAAAGTTAACACATTATTTTGGCATATAAAATTAAACAGAAAAGAATTAACTAGAAAAAATTGAAATAGAAAGTTCCCGGAGAAGGGGTTAATTATATCAAGGGTAATGACAAACGGGCTCAGACACGTGATCCAGAATTTTGTCGCTAACCAACACGCTGAGATAAATGTCCTTCATCGAAAAAGTTAGGTAAAGATTATTCGTAATGAAAACACAAATATGTGCCTTGGAAGCAAGCTAGCCAGCGGAAGGAATCGGGAAAAGCTCACCTTCAGAGGCTTTTCTCTCCTTTCCTCTTAGTTTCCCAACTTAAGGGAAGAGGAAGGGTCATTGAGTGACTGACAAAGACAGGGCCTCTCCAGGGGTATTTGGTAGCCTCTCTGAAGAGAAGACTGGGTCCACAGGGGTCAGAAAGTGTGTGGGGAGACTCCAGCCTCTCCGGGTTGAGTAAAGCTTTCTTTTCTGTTGAACTTCTAGGAAACTTTATGTGTGAATGGCCACTCTGACCCTCCCAGGAAAGGGCGTACATTTCCCAAACACTTGACCACCAAAGCGGAGCCCCTTGGTTGACTCAAGTTCCTCAGAATGCTCACTGGAACCCCGGCCAACTCAGAGTCCTGCTCCCCAAGGCAGATACAAAGGAAATGCCTGAGTTCAGGTACCCAAACCAGTTCCTGGTACCAAAGATCATCACTTTCTCCCTGTGGGCCTCAACCCTACCTTCTGTAAAATGGGAGACCGAAAAACACATTCACAGCTAACTCTACCTTCCTCATTGTTTGAAAGACTGCAGTATTTCATTTATATTTAAAACGGGACATTTTCCCCCTTCTGTCTTGTGTTACATTGACATGTATCCTGGTTCTCTTCAACTCCAGTGGGCTGTAAACAACTTGAGTGCCGAGATTTCTGCCTTTGTTTGCCAAGCGCTCCAACACGTGCAGTGGGTGAAATGCTCTAACTGTGCAACACAGACAAGAAACCTAGAAGGGGGGCACCCGGAGGGCTCAGTCAGTTAAGCGTCCGACTTCAGTTCAGGTCACGATCTCACGGTTCATGAGTTCGAGCCCCGCGTTGGGCTCTGTGCTGACAGCTCGGAGCCTGGAGCCTGCTTCAGAGTCTGTGTCTCCCTCTCTCTCCGCGCCTCTCCCACGCATGTTCTGTCTCTCTCCATCTCTCAAAAATGAATAAATGTTAAAAAAAGAAGAAGAAGAAACATAAAAGGATTACGGGAGGAAAAAGATAGTGGAGTCTGGTGGCATCCCTGGCAACAGAAACAGGAAAATAGAATGAATGAGCAGGGAGGAGTGATGGGGTGTGTCGGGCCAGGCGCAGAGGGAGGCAGGCACATCCAAGTGAGTGGAAGAGACACTGAGCATGATGTCTATAGTGACTGCAGTACCAGTTTGGGGTATTCTGTTGGTTTTTTTTTTAATACAAATTTTGTGTCTTGACCATTTCCATGTTGACGTACCAGAGAGTTGGAGGCAAATTTTTTTTAGAAAGCGTTCTGACCACAATCCTCCCTTGGTTACAGCCCTTCCAAAGTATGTTATTATTAATCTAAAAATCAGTACGCTTCTCATTTCTTGCATTTCTAGTGAGAGTGAGAATATTTTCTTCAGTTCATTAGTCGTCTCTATTTCTCCCCAAACAAGTTTGCTCTCCAGCCTGGCTTCGTACCTCCTTAGAGCTGTTATCCGGGAACGGGGCTGGGGGTGGGTAGGGAGGCAGACTAGTCCCTGGCGGTTCTCAAAGTGTGTCCCCACCTCATTTGAATGAGAACTTTTCTTTAATGGTCCTCAAAAATGAATGGCCTCTCCTGAGCTGTGACTGAAGACATTCTTAACCTCACTCGCTTGAAGAGATCCTAGGGATTCCCAGCAGCAAACGCCAACCCACGGCAAAAAAGATGACAGTGTGGGGTTTATCTCTGTCGTGACCCCATCTCCCCCCTTAGGGCTCTGAGCCGCCATGCCCCAATTTCCTAACCACTATGCTGGCTGTCTGGGCCCCTACCTAAGGAGCCCCATCTGGACATGTCTTCCGGGCACTGTCTCCCACCCGTGTTTCTCTCTAGTAACGCAGCTGTCCTGCCTGCCTCAGTTCCCTCTTAATAAGTTCACTGCGGCTGGAGGTGAATGTGCTTGACCTGCTAAAAGACCTATTTACATTTTGACACAACGGCAACAGCTTAACCCAAAGGGATCGTTCTAATGGTCATAATAGCCACCGGTTAGTAAGCGGTTAGCATATGCTAAGTACTTTAAAGACATTATCTAAATCACGTTAGGCCCTGGAGTTAGGTTATAATTACTTCAATTTTATACAGAAGGAAAATGAAGAATAGAGAGCCAAGTGATTTGTCCAAGGTCACACAGCTGGCAGTGCTGAGAGCCACATCTGCATTTTAGTCCCTGCAGGAGGTGCTGCGCGGGAGAGGGCTGGGTCTGCAGCATCTTACAAGACCAAAGAACAAAACGCTGAGAATTAGAAAGGCCTGCATACTAATGTGTGTCTACATTTCTTTCAAAATCTTGGCGAAGTTACAACTTCTCTGGCCTCAGTTTCCTCAGCTGACAACTAGGGTAAGTGAGACCTGGTTACCTTAAAAGACTGGAGATAACACCAGTGAGGGGAAAGGGAAAAGCAGTTTGTTAGCTCTCAAATTCTGCGCAAACTAAAGGCATTTCTCTCCAGGTAGCAAAGCACTCTGGCTGCTGCGTGTAGGACTAGGCCCTGGTCAGTCCTCTAATTTACTGAGTGTCTGAGCTCGAGATGCTGAGTTTCAGCGGAAAGGCATCTGGGAGCTGATTTCCGATTGCCTTTGTTTGTTCGCCATTGTACATTCATAAATATGATAGTTGACATTACAACATTTCTTCTAGTAATGATAACTCAGTTTATGTATTTTCCCTGAATTGCATTCATACTACAAATAAACCAAAGGTAGTAAATTAAAGCATTTCTTATCTCTTTTTGCTGCACTCATATGGACCACAAAAAGAGACGCTTTTACCTTGAGATGACTTTAGAAATTGAAGAAAAAGAGGAAAACAAGAACACGTCTATGAGTGCAAATTAGTTGGAATTCTGTTTACAAATAGACCAAGCTCCCCCCCCCCACCCCGCCCCCTAAAAAGCACTGGGCTCTCACTCGAATACTGGCTCCATGGTCTCCCTTTGGGAATAACCTTGTAAGTGGGGCTGCTTCAGGACAAACCTCCTGTGGCTAGAGTTGAAGCTCTGAGGACTTCAGGTTAATTTTTTGGGCTGTCACTTAATTTAACGTGACCTCTTGGCCACAGAGAATTAGACAAAAAGGCAAACAGGAGTCTGGGCAGTGGCCTACGGTGCAATTGGAAGGGTTTTGACTTCCTGAGTCGATTAGATTTCCTGTCTTCGAAAGTTTGAATATGGCTCCATAGGGAGAAGGCTAATCATTGATACTGGAAGGAAATCTACAAGAATCACAGGGGAATAATGCAGACAATGAGCATATGAGGAAGCAACAGTCTTGTGTCCAAAAAGGTCTCTGAGCGACCAGGTTGAGCAGAGTGCCCCCCACCAATCTGGGTTGGACATGTGTTGGGAATGAAAAAGAAACGTGTGGTGTTCCATCACGACATTCTGGAGCTGTATATGTATATACAATATATACAGTATAACTTGGCCTGACTGATACAGTTCCTTTATTTCCTTTTAGTCAAACTAGAAATGGCATTTAAGTTTTCTCCTTTTTTGTTGTCTTACTCATTCTCTATAGGTAATCTCTCTTTAGTTTTTTTTAAATGTTTATTTTCAGACAGGGGGTTGGGGGGGAGAGAGGGAGACAGATACTGCCTTGGAGAATTCCATTAAAGGGAGATGAGGAAGACTGAAGGCATTAAATGCCTTTCTAACATTCCAAACCCCATGAAATCTAAGTTCTTTATGCAGTTTTCATCATCTACCCCAAATATATCTTTCTGCTTCTCTAAATAACAATAGTAATTTGGCTAAATTTATTGAGCCTTTAGTATGCAGCTGGCACTACATTAAGCATTTTCACTCACTCTTTCATTAAATTCTTACTAAAATTCCATGGAATAGGAGGATTATTAACCTCATTTACAGGCAAGGAAACTAAGGCTTGAAGAGGTGAAGCAAGCCCAAGGTCAAGTAGTAAGTGGTTTTAAACTGGGGCCCTAAATCGTGCTCCCTTCTGGAACACAGGAGCAGGGATCATACTTCACACTTGTTTGTCAACCCACAGCTTTGAGCACAGTGCTGAGCAAACACTAATTGTGTTTGTAATAGCTACTGATTGATTAAAATACTGTCTCTAATCTATTCTGGGAAAGGAACAAGGTATACTTAGATGTCTGAGATCACCTCTGTGGGGAATACAGTTTCAAAGCAATCTATGTTGGTTTTTATTTTCCTAAAAGGGGCAAGGTCCATGAGAGATCAGAAGGAGGAACAGGTCTGAACCAGTAGCCTGGAAGTTTTAAAAAAAAAGAGAGAGAGAGAGAGACAACATAGTTATAAAAGAGCCAAGGAGTTAGTTTCTCCTATCAACTTTTTTGTGTGTGTTTGTTTTATATGAAGAGATACTGCCTTGGAAAATTCCACTAAAGGGAACTGAGGAAGGCTGGGTGGACTGGGGGGAGGGGTACCAAGAAAGTGAAATATGATCCAGCCAGTACTTGTGAGCAAAGTTGAGGGACTCTTAAAACCTGAGGTGTGATTCTGAACATTTATGCACAGTCCAAACTAGTCTAATCCATACCGCCCAATTAAAGGTCTTTCTAAAAATTCTAATTAAGAGCTTGACATGTGGGGGACCAAAGGATCCCCTACCCCAAAAAAGAAATATTCCAAGTTCCACCGAGCAAAAAAGGAGGACAGCAAAGAAGAGTGAAGAATCCTCCTAAAATACCTCCTGAACCATTCAAGTATAGAATGAGATGAAAATGAGGTTAGGGGTTAGGAAGTGTTACCAAGTGTAGTAACAAGAGTTGCTCAGTTTTCAGGAAATGGCAAATGATGGAATAATCAAACACTGAACACAGTTTTACCTATTTATCTCTTGGGTCATCACTGGAAACCTTAACTATCCTGGTGCAAGTAAAATATGAAAATGCCAACTGATAGTGATTCTTGCTTGATGGATGCTGAATAGAATGGTAAGAGTGGTGAAAAATAAAGTAGACGCAGAGACAGGAGGAGCACAGAGCCGTGATTATGTCTGCAGCTTGCCCTGATGACCTCATGCCTGGTACTCAAGGGCATCGATTTCCACACATATAAAACAAGAAAGTTGGGCAGTCTCCGACCTCCCTTCCAAATCGAAAAGTATATTATTTGACATATATGACATATCACATATGACAGGTCATGTGTGACAGACGCATGGCTAACCTCCTGCTCAATGTGGAAAAGCTTCCGGCTTTTTTTAATTGGATTATTTGTTTTTCGGTGTTGAGTTGTATCAGTTCTTTGTATATTTTGGCTATATATTAACCTTTATTGGCTACATCATTTGCAAATATCTTCTCCCATTCAGTAATTTCACCTTTTGATTTGTTGGTTTCCTTGGCTGTGCAAAAGTTTTGTATTTTGTTGTAGTTCCCAATAATAGTTTATTCTTGCTTTTCTTTTTCTCACCTGAGGAGAGATAGTCAGAAAAATGTTGCTAAGTCTCATTTGCCAAGAGATTATTGCAATGTTTTAAAAGTTTTATGGTTTCAGTCTCACAGGCCTTCATTTTGAATTTATTTGTACGTATGGTTTGGCCTACTTTCGTTCTTTTGCATGTAGCTGTCCAGTTTTCTCAGCACATTTATTGAAGAGCCTGCCTTTCCCCATTTTACGTTCTTGCCTCCTTTGTCATAGATTAATTGACCAATAAGCATGGGCTTATTTCTGGGCTCTGCAACCTGTTCTATTGATCTATCTGTCTGTTTTTGTGCCAGGATCATACTGTTTCGATTACTATAGTATTTCTTGAAATGTAAGATTATGAAACCTCTAGTTTTGTTCTTCTTTTTCAAGATTGCCTTGGCTGCTCAGAGTCTTTGGTTGTTCCACACAAATTTTAGGATTATTTGTTCTAGTTCTGTGAAAGTCTCTATTGGTATTTTAATGGAAATTGCATTAAATCTGTAGATTGTCAAAAAGTAAATAAATAGGGGCGCCTGGGTGGCTTGGTCGGTTAAGCATCCGACTTCGGCTCAGGTCATGATCTCACGGTCCGTGAGTTCGAGCCCTGCGTCGGGCTCTGTGCTGACAGCTCAGAGCCTGGAGCCTGTTTCAGATCCTGTGTCTCCCTCTCTCTGACCCTCCCCCATTCATGTTCTGTCTCTCTCTGTCTCAAAAATAAATAAACGTTAAAAAAAAGTAAATAAATAAATAAATCTGTAGATTGTCTTGGGTAGTATGGACATTTTATTTTTTATTTTTTAAGTTTATTTATTTGTTTTGAGAGAGACAGAAAGAGAGAGCACAAGCAGGGGAGGGACAGAGAGAGAAGGGGACAGAGGATTCAAAGCAGGCTCTGTGCTGACAGGAGAGAGTCTGATATGGGGACCGAATCCACAAATCGTGAGATCATGACCTATGCCGAAGTCAGAGGCTCAACCAACTGAGCCACCCAGGTGCCCCGACATTTTAATAATATTAACCCTTCTCATCCATGAAAATGGTATATCTTTCCATTTCTTTGCATTGCTTTCCATTTCTTTCATTGATGTTTTACAGTTTTCAGATTACAGGTCTTTCACCTCCTTGGTTCAATTTATTATTAGGTATTTTATTCCTTTTGGTGCAATTTAAATGGGACTGTTTTCCTAATTTCTTTTTCTGCTACTTTATTGTTAGTGCATGGAAACACAACAGATTTCTGTATGTTAATTTTGTATCCTGCAACTTCACTGAATTTATTTGTTCTAATGGTTTTTTGGTGGAGTTGTTAGGATTTTCTACGTATTGTATTATGAAGAGGAACAGAGGAAGAGCAAAGCACTGGGCCCTGGGCCCTGGAAACACTCAAGTGATGGCCGGAAAACCCTAGAGTGGCTCTGCATTTTGAGGGATATTGGTTACATGTCCTCCTGGAGCGTGGTTATTTTATCATACCTCAGTGCCCATGAGGCCCGGCTGTGGGGCTAAGACCCTAATTATGCGTAGAGCCCTAAATGCAACCATCCCATGAATACATGAAGCAGCACAAGCGAGTCCTGCAACAAGACAGCCTAACCAGCCCACCTCATGGACGTGACTACCATCCTTTGTTACGTATTCAAGAAAGCCTCCCACCCTCTGTGCTTTGACTGCCAGAAAAATCCACGCTTGGAACATACTTCCTTTGTTGCTGGCATGAAGGGGGAGGCCCTCGTTGGAAGACTTGGCCTGGCTCCTTCTTCGGGGCTCAGGCCCCAAGGGTGCGGCTTCTCTGCAAGAGAAAGACTCACCTCCAACAAGTCAGAGGAAGGAACTCGGAACTGGTAAAGCAGAAGAGCATATCCAGCCACTGAGTTTATGATGTCACTCCACTTCTTCCTTTATTGGAAGCTCAAATTGGCACCAAAGTCACTTTTCTCAAAATCCTTAAAATCACATGTTAGCCACCCAAATGCTTTGCCAGTGCATTTGTCCAGGCAAGCCTCCATAAGGGGCCTGGTCTTTGGTTTTCTCCACAAACAATTTTAGAGTGCTGCATAGAAGTTTTTACTGCTTTTCTTTGTCCTGGGTGCCTTGACCCTTCACCTCTGCCCCCTTTTTTCCTTCCAGTCTCTCCCCGAGCACCATACGTACTTTCATTGGGATACCCATTCTGCTCACATGCCCTGAGTGCTACCTGCAGGGAGAGCAACGCTTGAGAGGACCATCTTCAGGTCCGGGGTGAAGACGAGGGGGCAAAAAAGGCAGGAGAAAGGCCCAGAGAAATCAAAATCCAGTCTGAGCCAAGTCACCCATGAGCAACTCCCAAGCCCACCGTTACAGCCACCTCAGCAGAACATTTGACTCAGCTGGAACATTTTTCTCAAAGGTCCCTCTCCTTTGCCAATGTGGAAAAAGCTGTGCTATTAGGGGCTCTGCTCCTCACTCATCAAGGAAGAACTAGCTATACGGTACCAGTCAAATCTCATCTTCCAGTCCTGTCGCGCCATTTCCCGATGCTCCCCACCGGGGTGTCCGGGAAAGGTGAAGGACTCAGGGTCCCAAGGGAGGATGCAGGGCAATCATCTGGTCCTGCACTTCCAAGGGGCCTGGCTGGTTGAACGGGCTTGTTGAAGTTGAGAGGACACGTGGTGGGTGTAGACGGAGCGGGGACAGGCTGCGTGGGGGCCTGTGGTGAAGATACGTCCAGCAGTGCCTGTTTGTCTTCTGTTTTGCTGCGGCAGCGTGGGGCGTGGGTGATCATCCTGGAAACTGCCTGGTTTTGTAATCGTGCTGTGTTTTCAGTATGTTCATTTTTGTTTTCCCCTCGTTCAACTTATTCATCAGGTCATAAGTTTGCAGATCTAGAAATACGTATCCTTTTGAACACATCCCTGTAGGAGTAACGGAATGCATCCTTTTCTCTTCCACTGCAGTGAAAAACCAGCCTAGTTTGGGGGGAGATCCGGGGAAGTGGGCGATACGCCCTTTGCCGCCACAGCGGAGGTTCCCGCCGGCCTGCAGGACGAGACTTATTCCCCCCCCTGACAGGGAAGAGCAGAGCGGTCCAGCTGCAGCTCCCCAGGGAGAATGGCCCAGCCTGGGCTCAGAGGAAGGGGGCTGCCAGCCAGGGGGAGGGGAGTCAAGAAATCTTGCCTCGTCATCGCTGTGCACGTGCAAGGAGGCTGGAAACAACAGGCCAGCTTACCATTTTAGCCATGGCCCTGTCACCAGCGGTGGATGTGGGCAAAGCAACCCAGTGAGTTCCACCAAGAGGTGCGTCACAGCTTGCTGGCAGGGAGAGAGTCCCAGGGGCTGAGAAATGGCCCTTTAGGAGAGCTGCAGGATCATGCAGGAGAAGGGTGGTGGCACAGCAGGTGTTTCTGACCTTCGGGAACAAGTCACGTGGCACATCCTAGGGCAGTGGAAGCCGACTCAGGAAGGGACCTCAGTCTTACTCCATGAGTGCGGCGAGGTGAAGGCCCAGCAAAGACTTGGGTTTTGTCAGTCATCTCCTGACTTCACGCTCGCCTTTTTCTTTGTAGTCAACCTGTGTGTTATTATATACATAACACATATGTGTGCATCATGGAAAATTTGAAACTTGATGCATGCTTCTTTATCTTACTTACATCCTTCTGTACCTAGACATCATCCTCCCCATGTGCATGCTGTCTGCTTCTGTCTTGACCCTACACCAGTGACGAGAAGCCTTTACCAGTTTCCAGGAACATTACTGAAGGTTGGGGGCAGGCAAGTCACAAGGGGATCACACTGCAGAGCACATGCCATTCCACTCTAAAAATCTTGTAGATATCATAACTGCACCCCCCAACCCATTGATATGAAATGATGAGGAGGGCACTTCCACTCTACGGAATTCTTCCCAAGAACCACTAACCTCAGTTTATCCATAAGAAAAATATCAGGCCAATTCAAATTGGGATTATTCTACAAAGTGTCTGGTCAGCACCCCTTAAAACCATCAAGCTCCTGACAAACAAGGGACATCTGGGAAATTGTCAGAAACCCCAAGAGACTAAGGAGACATGATAACTAAATTCAATGAGGTACCATGGATTGGATCCCGGAACCCAAACTGGGGGTAATCATTTACTGTAAAGACTGGTAAAAATCCAAATAAAGTCTGAAATTTAGTTAATAGTAACGTACCAACATTAATTTCTTAATTTTGACAAATTTGACAAATATGCAATATTTGACGTTCATATTAGGAGAGACTGGGTGAAACATATACAGGGGCTCTGCATCATCTTTGTAATTTCTCTACAAGCACATGACAGAAGGAGGCCACACCACAGCTTAGCCCCTACACAATTCGGTTCCTGAGACCAGTAGAAAATTGACTAATATCTCTGAGTGTCAATTACAAACTCCCAAAATTGAAAATCTGGCTGGTTCACCTTGGGTCAGGCATGCTTTTGGAGTCTAACAGTCTGTGACTGAGGGAAGCAATCATGGGGTATGGGCACAGGACCTATTATTCTAAAAAAATTAGAGGGAGGTCTCAGAACAGAAGTTCAGGATGGGGCAGCCACTCAAAAAGCTGTCTATCTTAGTAGTGCCGCTCAAAGTGTGGTCCGTGGGCCGATAGCCTCAGCATCATCCGGGAGCTGGTTGGAAATGCAAATTCTTGGCCTCCTCCCAGACCCCTTGAGTCAAAATCTAGGAAGGGAGAGGTGAGGAGGCCATTAATCTGTGTTTGAACACAAACTCTCTGGCTGGTTCATCTGCATCCATGACAAAGGAAAAAAATCTTAGTATCCTCTAGAAATCCTGAAGGAGAATTAGACTCCCATATGTAGAGAATTAGATGGCTCAACAACCAAAAAGACAAACAACCCAATTTTTAAAACGGGCAAAGGACTTGAATAGACATCTCTCCAAAGAAGATATACAAAAGGCCAACAACAACAACAAAAACATGAAAAGATCTACATCATTAATCATTAAGGAAATGCAAATCAAAACCAGCCACTTCAGACCCACTATGATGGCTAGTAGCAAAAAGTAAAAAATTACCAGTGTTGATGGGGATGTGGAGAAACTGGAATCCTAGTGCCTTACTGACTGGAATGTGAATGGCTCGGCCCCTATGGAGAATAGTCTGGGAGCTCCTCAAAAAGTTAAACATAGAATTACTATATGACCCCATAATTCAACTGCTAGGTATCTACCCCCCAAAACTGAAAACAGGTGCTCCAACAAGGATGTGTACATTTATGTTTATAGCAACACTGTCTACAATCGCCAAAAGGTAGAAATAGCCCAAGTGTCCATCAGCTGATGAATGGATAAGCAAATTGTGGCAAAAATATGCAAGGGAATAGGGGCGCCTGGGTGACTCAGTCAGTTAAGTGTCTGACTCTTGATCTCGGCTCAGGCCATGATCTCCCAGTTCATGAGTTTGGACCCCGCATCAGGCTCTGTACTGATGGTTTAGAGCCTGCTTGGGATTCTGTCTCTCCTTCTCTGCCCTCCCCCTGCTTGTGCGCTCGCTTTCTCTCTTCCTCCCCCACCCCTCTCCCTCTCAAAATAAATAAATAAACTTTAAAAAAATATGCAATGGAACATCATTCAAGAAGGAAGTACTGAAATGAAGTAAGGAATAAAGTACTGTTGTAGGGTTCAATGTTGATGAAGCTTGAAAACACTATGCTAAGTAAAAGAAGCTAGACACAGAAGGTCACATATTGCATGATTCCATTTATATGAAATATCCAGAATAGATAAATCTATAGAAACAGAATTCAGATTAGGTGGCTGCCAGGGGCTGGGGGTGGACGAGATGATGGGGAGAAATGACTAAGTGGGTAAGTGGTTTTACTTTGGATTAATGGAAATGTTTTGAAACTAGATAGAAGTGGTACTTGCACAGTATTGTGAGTGCGTTAAATCCATTGAATTATTCACTTAAACATGGTTGATTTTATGTCCTCTGGATTTCATCTCAATCAATTATAGGATGATATTATTTTTTCCTGATTCGCCTTTCATCCACAAGTGGGAAAAGATCCAGAGAGATTATGGGATTTTACCACAGCCAGGAGTGACTGTAGTTCAAGCATTACTCAGTTTAAGACAACATAAAGGTCTCTACCCCCAGCCGAAACTCTTTCCCTCCAGCCTGTTCCTAATTCCTAAAGACTCACTCTGAGACACCTGTTCTTACTGGTTGGCGATAAAGATGAACCAGAGATGATATCTTGAAAGGATGATGCCAAGATTCCACAGTTGCTTGGGAAAAGATAATTGGAAAGGTCACCTAGCACTGTTTATATTTTTGCCATAATGACCAAGAAGCCGTCCCCAGCTGCAGATGAAGTCTATTTCTCTTGAGGTAGAGAACCATGGCAGTGGTCCCAGGAGTGCCTTAAATACAAGACAGCTACTAAATCACTTCCAATTCTCTTTTCTAGGCAAAAGAACGTCAGGTCCTTTATCCTTTTATTCAAAGGAATGATGTTCTGGCTCTTTAATCAATGGTGTAGCATTTCTCTGGTCCTCACTCCTGTTTCCCCTCACCTGTCAAGTTGCAGGGCTATAAATTATACAAAGCACTTGCATAAGGGCCAGACTAAAGTCAAACAAAGTATACAGAGCATTTCCCAGCTCATACAGTTACATTCCTACAGCGCAACCAGTAAGGTTTTGACATGAAATCCTTCTCTTCTCTTCTCTTCACCCTAGCATCTGTTCTAGCTGGTCCTGGGGCGCAGAGATCATCTTCTCATGGTTAAAGTCTTGCCTTTAAGAGTCAACTATTGAACTCCTTAACAGAGGGTTGGTTGTTGCTGTGATTAGGCTGTTTGGCATTGTAGTCCCGAGAGACGGTGGTAAAGTCCCAAATGCATTTAAGAGCAATTTCCGTTTTGCTTCTCAAAGGGGCTCAAATTAAATACTTGGTTTTCTACGTTGGATGGAACCATTTGCATTCAGTTCTGCAGTTAAAAAAAAAAAAGTCGAATAGCAGCAATCTCATATTGTCCAAACTAATAAAAGACAATAGGAGCAAGAATTCACAGGCAGCAACACAGAATGTATATGGCATTTCTTCAGAAGTCAGACAGAGCTAACCTGGAAGATCAGGGATGTCATATTGGTGTGATTACAGAGTTTTGGAGCAGCATCCTGCCGGTCAGAAAACCCTCCCCTACCTGTGCCCAGAAACCTCTACCTGGGCTGAACTTCAGCTCAGCCTTTTGGGGATCACTGACCCCTTTGATGATCTGCTAAAAGCTATGGACTCTCTTCATAGTAATTCCACTGAAAACATAATTCTATTCCACTGGAATAGAACACAATGACTTCATTTAGCCAACGTATGAATTATACATATAATACTCAATGCTTATAATATTTCATCTGTAATGCAAATAAAAACAGAAAATAGCTCTTCTTTTTTTTTTTTTTTTAAGCTTATTTATTTTGAGAGAAAGAGAGAGAGAGAGGGAGGGAGGGAGGGAACAGGGAAGGAGCAGAGAGAGAGACAGAATCCCTAGCAGGCCCCACACTGTCAGTGCAGAGCCTGATGCGGGGTCCAAACTCATGAACTGGGAGATCATGACCTGAGCCGAGATCAAGAGTCAGACACTTAACCGACTGAGTCACCCAGGCGCCCCCCACAAAACAGCTTTTCTTAAGTGATCCACAGGACAGTCCCTATTGTAAACCAGAAGTGAGCAATGCTCTGAGAGCAGACGTTTGTATGAGACAAGATACCAGGGGTGACTCTCCCCTCCTGGCATTCTGCCGCTCAAAAGACTCCTGAGTCCATATTGGTCTTCATAGAGTCTAAAGCCTCTGAACTGGGGTGCTGGGGTATAACTGCGGTAAAACCTAGGAAACACAAGAATTCCCTATGACCCAATGGTGCTAAGATCGGAAATAAGGCCTCATAATACTCACCACCCCGGCACACCAGCATTCAGCACCCTGGAGGTCCAGATACTTCTGTAGACACAGACGGGCTCAGGGTCAGGACTGCTTCAGAGGTGGAGGGCAAGGAAAGACTCCTGTCTTCTGCCTATCAACCCACCCTGCAGAGGCAACCACCTTTAACGCCACTTTACCTTGGGTGTTTTACGTTGCTGGAATCTCCTAGACTCATAATACAGGAACCAAGGCATCAAGCTGACTTTTTCATGCCGCGATTTTTCCCCTTCAGACCGACTTTATATTTTGTTTCTCTTTCTCCACATTTGTTTCATGTTTTATATAACAGCTGTTTGACTATCTGGCTGTCTCCTGCCGATACAATTTCCTGTTGGACTGCAACCATATCTTACTCTCTTCACTGTTTAGTATCATCTCTGGCATAAACTGGGCACTGAAACCTGTCTTCTGAACAAATAAATAAGTGAAAGATTAAGTGTTAAAGTTGGGCATCTTGACAATACAACTAGTGTTGAGAAGTAAGAGGGAGGCATGCCAGCCATTACTATAGCTTTCATAGCAAGGATTGCCTTCAATATTAGTTTTTAGTTTTGCACGCTAAATACACCGATTGTGCTGATAGTATTCCATCACACGTAACTGTAAACTCTAGCTTTATCTGCCTCTGGTTCATAATTCTAAAGATGTTCACTGAAATCAGCATAAGTAAAATATGAAGTCCTCTTTACAGTCTTGTCATGCGAAGACTTCCTTGGGAGATTTCATTTCCGGAAACAGAGGCAACTCTATTTAAATGGCCTTAATGTTTTTACTGATTTCCTTTCTTAGCCAAGACTTGTCATCTGGCAGGCAACAGAACATCCCACTCCCTCCTTGACTAATTAAAATGTGTATCTCTCCAGAAGAGGAGAAAGTAACATTTGGCAACACATTGCCAGATTTAAGCACCAACAAATAGAAATGGTATGTGAAAAAGTCAGCAGCACCTGCCCCTCGCTTGTGTAATAGTTGATAACTACACTGCACTGGAGAATTCACAGCTGCTGAAGGTCTTTTAGGTTAAACATGAGACACTTTATGACTCTCACCATTTTTTCATTCGACAATAATTTTAATCCAGCCACAGCAGCACATTAAAATCCTACTTCCATAAAAATCTGTCCCTGTCATCTTTTTCTCTGCAAGGTGCTCACCATGGCCGCCATGTTCCAAAACACCTCTAGAACGGACACCTAGAATGGAAGCTTCCAGATTTTATGGTGCATCGAGGCTAGCTGAACCAAACGCGGTAAATTAGGAACAGGCATTTGATCAAACATGCATTTAAAACAAGTGTGTTTGGGGCACCTGGGTGGCTCAGGCTTTAAGCATCTGACTTAGGCTCGGGTCATGATCTCATGGTTTACACATTCGAGTCCCACACTGGGCGAGCTCAAGCCCCACATCAAGCAACCACCAGCCCCGCTTCAGGTGAACACGAGCCCCGCCTCGGGTGAGCCCCACTTCTTTCTCACTCTCTCTCTGTCTCTCTGTCCTTCCTTGGATCTTCTCTTTCTCTCTGCCCTTCACTCACTTGCACTCTCTCTCCAAAAAAAAAAAAAAAAAATACCAAATAAAGTAAAAAAATAAAATAACGCATGTGTTTTGCTAGCCAATACATGAAAAAATATTCAGTGTTACTTTAACTGGAGAAATAGAAATTAAAACAAAAATGAGGTCATGTAGAGATCTATGAAGGTGGCGGGAACAAAATTAAGTGTTGCATGTAGTATTGTCCAAGAGTTTGGGAAGTGTAAGTTGATATAGTCTTTGTATCAGATAATTTATCAATATTGGTAGAAACCCTTTCAAAAATACATGCCTTCTGACCCAGTAATTGTATCTATAGGAATTTAACCTGAGAAAGCAATTGAACATGAGAATAAGAGATATAACTATTAGACTGTTCATTGCAGCACTGTAGCAAAAAGATGAAATCCACCTAAATTTCCAATAATAGAGAATTGATTGGGTACATTATGCCAAAACAAAATACCACGAAGCCATTAGAGAAGTGCTATCGAAGTATCTTCAATGACTTGGGGAGATGTGTCGGCGGTATTTTGAATGCAGAAACCAGTTCACAGGAAACTTAGTATGGAAAGATCATATATATATACAAGAGACACAGCACAAAATACATATGGTGATACTATATCTCAGAGATGGAATTATGGCTGCTCTTTATCTACTTTGGCTTATTTGATTACATGATTTGTCTACAATGAATATAATCCCGCACATAATAAAAGTTATTTCAAACAAAACGTATCACGATGCAGCTCGCACGCCCTGGAACATCTGATAAGCAGAAGAGCCTCATCGCCTCTGAAATCTGATAATGATTGAGCACATCCCACAAATCCCCTTACAGTAAGGGTGAGACGTTATCTGGAACAGTTACAGAAACCATGTGAACAAGTTCTGCCCTCATCAAGGCAAAACCCTAGGAATAAAGGGCAGCTTCCAGAGCAAGATTTGAAGGTGAGCCTTTCCTCGCTGTCTGAAGCATTGTATTAGTCAATCCTTTTGAGTCCAGCTTTTGAAAGTCACTCTTTAAAAGCATAATAATGTTTATGCTTTTACATTTGAAAAAAACCTACAAAATTGGTCGGGGAAAATACGTATACCTTATGCTGTGGGCAGAAATGAAACACAAAGTCTCACACCGTTGGCAAAAATTGCTACAACATTGCACGCTCTTTGGAGGAAACAATTTAGCAAACACCTATGCGTGAAGAGGGACTGGGGAGCCTGAGGAGAAAAGCACATGAGCGTTGAAGTCAGGGAGACCTTGGTTTGAATCCCCAGCTCGGTCACTCACTGGCTGTGTGACCTTGGGCAAGTAATTTAACTTCTCTGGACCTCAGTTTTCTCATCTGCCAAATAAGAATGCAACAGTGCTACCCTTTGTGATATTGTGAAATAAACATAACATATGTAAACACCTGCCAGTGTAGTTCCTGGTGCTGAGCAGGCACTTAATGGGGATATTTATTGTAACAGATGTCTTTTTTTTTTTTTTTTTTTTTTTGCCACTTAATACTGAGGGCAGGCTCTACAACTTGCATTTGTAACGATCCACAGAACATGTTTGTTACGTAAATTGCATATCCCTAAAATTGTTCTTCCCCTTTGACTCCATTCAATTGTTCGGAAGGTATTCTTTGGAAATCATGCAAAAGGAGAAAAGACTCGAAGGTATCTATTTTCAAGGTTGCCAATGGTGGAGAAAATAGAAATAACCGACATATCCTAAAAAAAAAAAAAAAAAAAAGCGAGGTTGGGGAGGGGGGAGGGAGAATGGTTAAATAGATCATAATATAACCATGGTGTGAAATATTACATGATCATTAAATGCGATGATTCTGCAGTCTATGGCAAACTAATGTAATGGTACTCCAAAAGCACAGGGCTGAATTGTAGATGTGCTATGAGTTCCTACTCTGTAAAACATGTAGCATATGGACAAAACCAGCAGGGAATTCCAGAATGAAAACAGTTGGCATGTGAGAGGCTGAAACCGTGGTGGACTTTTTTTTTTTCCATTTACTATTCTCATTACACTGCTTTACAATAAATAAAATTCACGAGAGAGATATACGACATTATCGTGTGGAACATTAAAGACATTAGGCCATTATTCTCCTTTATTTTCTCGGTAAGAGTGCAGAACACTACCTTCCTCAGCAGAGTCCCGGATAGATGGGTGATGGGGGACTGAATATGTGCACAAAGGAAGGGAGCCAGGGAAGCTTTGCACCCATAGGAATTCCTGAAAAGCTGCCTTGGAGCACCAGCACAACACGGAGTGGAGTGGAGGGGCGGGCGGGGTGGGGGGGTGGATGAAGGAAGAGAAGGCACCAAACCTAGAAAGAAAGCAAAACATTTGGATGAGACCCCAAAGACCAATTTGTCCTTTATCACAGCCTAGCCCAGGCCTGACCTTTGTCACCTTGCTGATCGCAGTCTCTAATGTTAACAGGAAGGGAGAGGCGGAGCTTCAGCCGACACTGTTCCCTTACCCCAACACTTTCCCTTATTAAACACCTTAAAAATAACTCATTTGGTAATACATGCTGGGTGGCCATGGCAGCACTTGAGTTACCCTGAGAGAAAATCCTATCAGGAGAGTACTCACCTTTCGCCGAGGCCCCACCAGCCGCAGGGTGAAGCTGGCATCATGGATGGAGGGGAAGAGCCCGGGGACTGTGTGTCAGGTGACCTGAGACACATCTTGCCCCCAGACAGCTACTGCCTTCATTCGTCCATCCGAAAACGAGATATTGGGACTTGAGCCTTGATGATCTCCAAAGATCCTGCCAGATCCAACATTCAGAGGGTTAAATGCTTTTTGAATCCCTAAAAAAAAAAAAAAAAAAAAAAAAACATTTCTTACCTACCTGTCCCAGGCCCAGAGTGGGTATTTTATGAAGTCATCACCATGGTGACACAGCTAGGTGCTTTGTTATTGCCAACTGCTTCGCACTTCTATAGCTCTCAAAAGCTTAGCAAGCGTGACCACATACATTATCACCCATCACCATTCTAAGGTTGTCACGACCTACTATTATTCCACTTCCCAGTTGGACAAGGGAGAGGATAAAGCAGTTTGAAAGGTAGAGACAAGACTCAAGCCCAAGTCTTAAATTCCCAGGTGAATCTTCTGTTCATAACAAAGTGGGGTCTCAGGAATTAGGAGAGCAGGGGAGTGTTTCTGGAAAGCCCACATGTGCTGAGAACAGGACTCGGGAGAGAGACGAGTGTGTACAAAAGGGGGAAAACTGAGGCAGAGAGAGTCCAGAGGGCAGCCAAGGATGTCAGGGTGGGGCCCAGACACAAACAGACAGCAACCGACCTCAAGTCCTTTCATTTCCCGCAGGCCCGGGGCATCTGATAATCCAACAACAGAGTCCTTATTGAGTCAGGTGATTTTTGCAGAGACCTCCCGTTGATGGAAAAATTGAGCACACATTTTTAAAGCCTCAATCTTGTCCCTGCACATTTAATTTAACAGCCATGTAACACATTCTGTTCCGAATCAGATGTCTCATTGTCCCTTTGTTCAAAGGAGGAAATTAAAGTCTAGGAAAGGAGACAAGGGCTGGTCTGCTGATGTGGTTTATATTTGGCCATAAGAAGGTCATTAAAATGCACTTCCAGCTCCTTGCAGGAACATTTACATTTAAAGCAAAGTTAATTTACTTCCCTGCCCAGGGATATCCGTTTATTTTCATCTACTAATGAGCTACCCTGTGTACCCTGGATGGCTTCTTCACTCACCATCACTGAGAAGTGGTGATAACCCCACAAAACATGGCAGGGAAGATGTCTCAGATAGAAATGCTAAGGGGAAACACCAACGTGCAAAAGAATATATATAGCACAATCCCAGTTAGAGCAGCTGCCCTGACTGGCCCCCAGTTCTCCCACCTTCCGGGGCCACCCTTTCCTGCAACGTCCAGAGGAAGATTCAAGCCTTTGTCCTCTGCCGGGATAGTAGGCTCCCAACTCCAGTGGCCTCCCCATATTTTCAAAGATCCTTAAGGAGCCCAAGGTCATACCATTCTCCACTTACTGAGGACATCTTTTTATTTTATCATGCAAAGCGGCTTAGTGATGCTTAGTCTCAACCTCTCCCTGTGGATTAGGCTCTCGACCTTGGCTCTGCATTTTCAAAAAGCCCATGAAAGGGTTTTGTTTCCCTGAACAAAAGATCAGTCTCCATTCCTAGAACAAGGGGCACATATATCTGACGGCTTTGAAAGATCAGTTTTCCCTGTTTCTGCTAAAACTATAAACAGATCTAGAAATCAATGATTACATTTGAATAGAGAATTTAGAAGGCTCCGAGGCCATCTTTTATAGGTGATCTTGGAAATCTGTTGAGTGAGATTGGGGGAAAAGAGAGCAGGAATAAATGTTAATATTTTACTTGACACTTCCGTATTATTTGAATTACAGTAGAATAAAAACATTAAACCATAAATACGTTATTTATGGTCATTTTCTCTCTCGTCTCTTTTAAGGAGGCCGGGCCCGGAGATTGCATATTTGGAGAAAGGGTCCTAGCCAGAGGGTTGGTTGACCAGGAAGGGGGTGGTGTGGGGAGAGAGACTGGGGACAGTGCAGCTTAGACATGACAAGAGAAGGAGGGGAGACCATTTGAGGGCAGCTTTCATGTGATTTGGGGGCAACGAAGCCCCATGCTGTGCTGTGTAACATCCTCCCCAGGACCCTCCAGGCAGGTGTTTTTCTTTTTCAAGAACAGACCTATTTCACCTTAAAAGAGCTCAAGTACCTGCCTTTGTCTGATGGAAGTGGTAGGGATTTCAGAAGGAAACACTTCTCCATCCCGTAGCAGCCCTCCAGGAGCTCAGCCTCTGAGTGCAAAGTGCTGAGATGCACCGGACTCGGTGGGGTGGGCTTTGCACGCCCAGCTAGTATTTCCTCTGGCCTCCAGGGCATCTATACACAACTAGTTTGGAAGGAAATGCATTCTGATAGGCAGCTACCTTCAATTTTCCTTTGGACGCCCCCCCCCCTCGGCCCCTCCCACCCTTGCCTTTCAGAGTTCCCAGGATATTGGTATCTTCTGTGTTCTGTGCAGGGAGCTGGGTCTTTGCAGTTAGCCATACCTGGATTAGAAGCGCAGTTCTGCTGACTTCCACCTGTGTGCTTTTGCACGAACTGTTTTTAACCTCACTGAGCCTAAGTTTACTCATCTGTTTAATATTGTAATACCTCCTTTTCCAGTGGCTTTTCAAGATTAGAGATAATGTGTTAAAAAAAATCACTTAGCACATAGCAGATATTCAATAAAATGTAAGTCATCATGTAAGCCCTACAAAACAATCAGAACCGGCCACCAAATGAAGGAATATTTTTCTGAATCCCTCTCTTATCTGAGACCCACCATAGTCATGGAGGCAGAGTTTTAAAAAAATAAATAAATAAGGATAAGGGAAAAGTTCCTACCTTCTGGAAGGTTTTAATCTAGTCAAGATGAAATACATACATGTTAAATAATAACAGACAACACAGGACTGTAAATGCTGGGTGTCCGATAAACCATAGAAAGCATCACTGAAATGGAAGTCCAAACTGGAAAATGAGAATAACAGCTGTAATGTAAGAAGCATCACGTGAGAGGTCTTTTGGGGTTGGGTTAGCTCTGTGAAGATTCTAATGAAGAAAATTGGGATTTTTTTTAATCTTTTTTTTTTTTTTTTTTTTTTTTTAAATTTTTTTTTTCAACGTTTTTTATTTATTTTTGGGACAGAGAGAAACAGAGCATGAACGGGGGAGGGGCAGAGAGAGAGGGAGACACAGAGTCGGAAACAGGCTCCAGGCTCCGAGCGATCAGCCCAGAGCCTGACGCGGGGCTCGAACTCACGGACCGCGAGATCGTGACCTGGCTGAAGTCGGACGCCCAACCGACTGCGCCACCCAGGCGCCCCATAATCTTTTTTTTTTTAACATTTATTTATTTTTGAGACAGAGAGAGACAGAGCATGAACGGGGGAGGGGCAGAGAGAGAGGGAGACACAGAATCGGAAGCAGGCTCCAGGCTCTGAGCCATCAGCCCCAGAGCCCGATGCGGGGCTCGAACTCACGGACCGCGAGATTGTGACCTGAGCTGAAGTCGGACGCTCAACCGACTGAGCCACCCAGGCGTCCCGAAAATTGGGATTTTTTTTTAAGGGAGTAACATTTCTGACTTCAGTCTGTTTAGTACTTTTTTTAAACTTTTTTTTACAGCAGTTTTAGGTTCATAGCAAAATTGAGAGGAAGGTACAGAGATTTCCCATATCCCCCTATCCTCACACATGCACAGCTTCCCCCATTAGCCACATCCCCCACCAGAGTGAAATATTTGTTACAACTGATAAGCCTTACACCGGCACATCATAATCACCCAAAGTCCATAGTCCATCCATATTAGGGTTCCCTTTGGTATTACACATTCTATGCGTTTGGACAAAGGTATAATGACATATTATTATAATATCACACTAACTATTTTCATCAGCCTAAAAATCCTCTGTGCCCTGCCTAACCATCCCTTCCCACCAGCCCTGTATCAGATGTGTCTTTTGCAAATAATTTCTCCCTTGTCTTCTAATTCTCTTGACATTACTTATCACAGGGCGGAAGTTTTTTATTTTAATGAAGTCCATCTTATCAATTATTTCTTTCATCAATATTGTCTTTGGTATCGTATCTAAAAAGTCAGAGCATCTGACTTCAGCTCAGGTCATGATCTCATGGTTCATGAGTTCGAGCCCCGCGTCGGGCTCTGTGCTGACAGCTCAGAGCCTGGAACCTGATTTGGATTCTGTGTCTCCCCTCTCTCTCTGCCCCTCCCCTGCTCTCTCTCTCTCTCTCTCTTTCAAAAATAAATAAACATTAAAAAATTTTTAAATAAAATAAAATAAAAATAAATAAATAAAAAGTCATTACCATACCTGAGGCTATCTAAATTTTCTCCTGTGTTTTCTTTTAGGAGTTCTATAGCTTTGTGTTTTATATTTAGGTTTACTGACTTTGAGTTAATTTTAGGGGAAGTTGTAAGGTCCATGTCTAGATTCATTTATTTGTCAAAAGTACAGGGTTCAGGGAGCTTTCAGGTTGGTGAACATATTTATGTGTCAGGAGGGCAGTACAGCCCAGCTCCACAGACACAGAAGCTCCTGTGAACAAGACCCCTCCAGAACTCACCCTATGTATCTCTTCATCTGGTGTTTATCTGTATCCTTTATCATATCCTTTATTATACAATAGAAACTGATGAACATAAACATGTTTACTATACAATATAAACTGGCAAACGTAAGTAAGTGCTTCCCTGAGTTCTATGAGCTGTTCTAGCAAATGATTGAATCCAAGGAGGGGGTCACAGAAGCCTCCAATTTGCAGCGAAGTCAGCAGAAGTTGTGGATGACCTGTGGACCCACTACTGGTGGTTGGCACCTAAAGTGGAAGGCAGTCTTGTGGGACTGAGCCCTTAACCTGTGTCTTCTGGACTAACTCATGTTAGTGTCAGAATTAAATCAAATTGTAGGACAGCCAGCTGATTGATGTCCTAAAATAGTTTAACGTTTAGACAACCCTTACAACTGGTATTATAAACACTGGGTGATAATAGTGTGAGCACAAAGGAGAAACAAAGGAATGATTTCCCAGTTTGCAAGATACATTTACAACTCGTAGAAGTCCACTTTCAAATACCATATCACTTCATGAGTAGTGTGAGTACCTTTTACTAACAAATAATTTTTATTTCTCTCTCCCGTCCCTTGTGCCATTGTCATTCATTTCACTTACATATAAGCGTAGATAACTATAAATATTAGTATTATTATTTTGAACAAACTATCATCTGAGAGATCAGTTAAGAATAAGAAAAACAAAAGTTTTATTTTACCCTGACTTAATCCTTCTGTGATGCTCTTCCTTTCTTTATGTAGATCTGAGTTTCTGACCTATGTCATTTTCCTTCTGTCTAAAGAACTTCTTTTAACATTTCTTTCAAGGCAGGTGTACTGGCAACAAATTCCTCGATTTTTGTTTGTCTGAAAACAATGTATTTCTCCTTCACTTTTGGAGGATGCAGAATTCTACGTTGGCGGTTTTTTTCTCTCAACACTTTCAATATTGCCCTGCACTGTCTTCTTGTTCATATGGTTTCTGAGTAGAAGTCAGCTATCATTCTTATCTTCGTTCCTCTATGGCTAAGGTGTTTTTTCCTCTGCCTTCTTTCAGCGCTTTATCTTTGATTTCCTGTAGTTTTAAAATGATACACCTAGGTGTAGTTTGGGGGCATTTATCAGGCTTGGTGTTCTCTGAGTTCCCTGGATCTGTGGTTTGATGTCTGATGTTAATTTAGGGAGATTATCAGTCATTATATTTCAAATACTTGTTCTGTTTCTTTCTCTCCTCTCTTCCAGTATTCCCATTACCTGTATGTTACACCCTTATAGTTGTTCCACAGTCCTTGGATATTCCGTTCTGTTTTTTTCAGACTCGTTTATCTTTGTTTTTTAGTTTTGGAAGTTTCTACTCGGACATCCTCGAGCTCAGAAACTCTTTCCTCAGTCAAGTGCAGTCTACTAGTAAGCCCACCAGTAAGTACAGCGTGTTTTTTTTTCTTTATCTCTAGTATATCTTTTTGGTTCTTTCGTTGGATTTCCATCTCTCTACTTATATTACCCAAATGGTTTTCAACGCTATCTACTTTATCCATTAGATCCCTTCACGTATTAATCATAGTTGTCTTACATTTTAGGGCTGATAATTCCAACATCCCTGCCATGTCAAGTTCTGCTGCTTGCTCTGTCTATTCATATTGTAAGCTTTTTGCTTTTTGGTAGAATATTTTCCTTGATAGCCAGACATGATGTACCACATAAAAGAAATGGCTGTAGTAGGCCTTTAGCAATGTGGTGGTAAGGTGTGCACAGAAGGGAAGCATTCTACAGCCCTATGATTAAATCTCAGTCTTCAGTAAGCCAATGTCTCTGAACTGTGAATGGTCACATATGTTTAATTTTTTTCTTTCTCTCCCACAGCCCACTGTGTGAAAGAAGATGGCTAGAGTAAACAAGAATGTCCCTGGGTCGGTTAGGCTATGAAAACAGCCCAGCAGGTTAGGCTCTCATTAACCTAGTTTCTCCTGAGGACAGACCTTGTTAAGGACAGAGCACTCTGGTGTATCTCAAGAGCATGAGGGGATTTCCTTTGATATTTACTTTGAGAACCTGAACAACTCCTGGAGGTAAATCTCACAAAGAGAGAGAGAGAGAGAGAGAGGGTGGTCCTCGCTTGTCCACACGGAGGCTCCAGCAATTGGCCAACTGCTGTTGTGGTTTGCCTACCCCGGCACTGGTTCCCATGGTGGTTTCTGAGTCTCTGGTCAGTACATTGTTATTCTCTGTATTCGTTGCCACTCTTGAGGGCAGCCATTAGCCCTGTTTCATCACCACTCTTACAGCTTCTAGAAAGTTGTTGATTTTTCAATCTGTTCAGCTTTTTCCTCGTTATTGGGACAGAGCATATGGAACCCCCCAATTAATTTTTCCTGTGTAATGTTATCACTTCTCTAATTGCCTTTGTTTGCAATATTGTTATTACAGGAAATGTCAAAGGTACACAACAGCTGAGAGACTGGGACAATGAACCTCATCACCCAGAATCAACAAGGAACCTCATGGCCATGTTATGAACTCATGGACAAATCCAAGATGTTTTGTCTATAAATAGTTCAGTAGATATCTCTAAAAGATAAAGACTTCAAAATATCACCACAATATTACCACCACACCTAAAAATAATGGTAATTCCATAGAAACCACTAACATTCCCCTATTGTTGCAGGGTTTCATAAATTTGTTGAACACATTATTTGTTCAAGTCAGTATCCAAATAAGGTCCATAAATTGCATCCGGTCAATATTTCCACAAAGTCTCTTTTAATCTATAGATCTCTAAGGATAATTTAAATGTTTTTTTTTTTAATTCAATAACCTTTAAAGCTGTAGGTAACCTTGTTCACTTAGGACCAGAACAGTTTGATTTAAGTTCTCAAATTGTTCAGCAAATAGAATTATGTCAGATAAAATAACTTCACAATTTTCATCTTTAAATGATTTTTGTCATAAATGGAGCAACCAGCTGCTGATCTCTAAGGAAGATGTCATCTTTAATTTTCGCCAAATTGTGAGAAGCAGGAAAAAACCTTACACGTGAAGAAATCATCAAAATTATAGCAAAGAAGAAAAGCATTCTGTTTTCTGACCACGATCCCTTCTGTTGTAACAAACACATGTCAAGCAACCATTTCAGAAAAGGAAGTGAGAGGGGGAGAAAAACACATTTCTTTGTATTCAACCTGTGTTCCATGAGGGTTTGCCTAATCTCTCCCCCGTTCTGAGCTGTCCCAATACACAATTTATGGGGGAGAGGCAGGATCAGTTAGAAATGTTTTTAGCCACGAATAACAGAGACCCGACCAAGAGAAACTGAAACACACAGAGGACTGTCTTCCTCACATTGCTAGAAGTCTGGGGCTCTTCAGTCCAAGGTTGGGACGGCCGCTCTACAGTGTCATCATGGGCCTGCACTGCTTCTCACTCTCTGCTCCACCATCTTCCGTGGGTAGATTTAGTCTAAATGGTGACCACATGGCCTCAAGCGTCCTATGTGAAGACACGCAGCACAGGGGAACATGCCCGGTGGATCCACTTGTGAGACTGACAAAACCTTTCTGAGATGAAAGGAAAAGCACCTCCTAGAATCAGTGTCAGACTTAAATAACAGAGGACAGCTGACACCAGAGTCAGTGCCTGACGCCCAAAATGATTCATCATGAATCTCATAGTGACCCTCATCAAATTCGCTCCACCTGCCAAGGTGGGGCTTGGACCACACGGTCCAACTCTATATCCAAAGCTCTATCCACTCCACCACTCTGGTTCCCACTCAGTGAATCAAGAATCTATCCCTCCATTAAAAAGGCATCTTGGTAAAGAGGTAGTCCCCCAAATCAGCTTAGCCCCTGAAATGTCCAAAGGTAATAAATACCTCTCACAGGGGACGAGGCTGTCAACATTTTAGCAGGCACTTTCACCAACTTAATGTCAAACCTATTAAGAAGACCAAAGGCATTCTCTCTGGGCCTCAAAAGACATCTGTGCTTAATATCCCCCCATGTGAACTACTGAGAAAGAGTCAAATAAAGTAGCCTGCACATAATAATCAACCATTGTCACATCTCAACTTTGAGTAAGGAAGAGAAGTTGTATTTAACGATGTGAAACGTACTTTTAGTGCTTCAGCTTAAAGAGTCAGGCTGTCAAAACAACCATTAATTTTCCCCACCACTCCTCATCCCTGCTTGAAGTGGACGCTGTACAGATGTTTTACAAAAATGCTTCCCTTTCTACTCTTTGTTCTCAGCGGCTTACATGATTCAGGCAGCAGTTTCCAAAGAAACAGCTGAGATGGGAATTGTCCAGAACTCAAGACGATGTTCCTCGGCCTTCTGTGGGTCTGCCTCTGAAAGACTGTGCCCTTTATATAAAGTCAGAGGCACAGGAGACCCAAATCATTCACTGAACGTATCCCTACTGTCTCCGTAGCTGAAAGCTTGCTATGTTTAAAAAAAAAAAAAAAAGAGGGTATGTTTATTCTAAGCTGTTCCTGAAACTCCCCTCTCACATAAGAAGTGTCCTACTTAAGACTCTAGAGCTAGGCAGCCTCGCCCAGGGATGTATGCAAGTCAGCAAACGGTCCCCGGGCCACAGCTAAAGATCCTTTCCAATTTAGCCGGACGCAGTTGGTTTTAAGAAACAATTGGAGGGGCGCCTGGGTGGCGCAGTCGGTTAAGCGTCCGACTTCAGCCAGGTCACGATCTCGCGTTCTGTGAGTTCGAGCCCCGCGTCAGGCTCTGGGCTGATGGCTCAGAGCCTGGAGCCTGTTTCCGATTCTGTGTCTCCCTCTCTCTCTGCCCCTCCCCCGTTCATGCTCTGTCTCTCTCTGTCCCAAAAATAAATAAACGTTGAAAAAAAAAAAATTAAAAAAAAAAAAAAAAAAAAGAAACAATTGGAAAGCAGCACATCTTAACAGGATCTCTCTGCCAAGACATAGAACCCTGATGGGAGGAAGGGAGGAAGAAGGGAAGAAAGGAGGACAGGAAGGCAGGCTAGCGGTTACTATTTGTTGCCGAGTTATTGAACACTTCACATGTACCGTCTGACCCTCACAGCAGGCATGTGGCAAACCCAGGTCTGTCTGACCCAAGTCCAGGCTTTTTCAACCATGCTTAAATAAATTATTATGGTTTTAATGAAATGATTAAGAATTTTTATTCAAAATAGATCAATAAATATTTACTCACTCTAGACCGGATGTTGTTAAGTAAAATAGGAAATGTAAGTCCCCACTGTTATTGCATCTTCCCCAAGGAACCAGAACCAGCCTAGGCCAACATGGGTCCTGTGCCCCACCCCAATGAGGGACATATGGCAGAGACTGCTAGTTGTCACCCAATACCCTGTTCTCTTTGGTAACAGAATCCTAATTTTTTGCTAGGCACATTACCACCTAGCTAAGATTACATTTTTTAGTCTCTCTTGCAGATAGCTATGGTCATGTGACTATGTTTTTATTTATTTGTTTGTTTGTTTGCTTGGCATTGAGATTATAAGAAGCATTATGTGCTGTTTGCAGGGGGGGTTCCTGTTTAAAAAGGGGACCAAAGCTTCTCTTTTCCTTTCTCAGTCCTACTGCCTGGAATACAGATGTGATGGCTGAAGTTCTGGCAGCCATTTTCTACCATGAGAACAAATGCCAGATGATGGAGGAGAGGGCTGATAGGAAACATGCTAATTTTAGACTCCTTGTCCACAAGAAAATAAAATCTGGAATGTTTAGGTCACTATTGTTTTGTCTGGGTAGGAATTATTCACCTTAGGATGTCAGCATCTTAAAAATGATTTCATTGAAATCGCTAACATATTGAAAGCACAGGCAGGCCTGGTCATAGTTTATGTGTCAGTGGGCAGCACAAACTGAGGACAGACACCTGGTGAGGTACACTAGATCATAAAATAGCGCCCTGAGTAGTCAGCTGGCCCAGCCCAGTAGGGAGGAGTTGCTGTCCCCTGCCCTGTGGCTCCCTGTGGCAGGGTCTCCATCATCAAATGCAATGTGAGATCCCTGATGGACTCTTGAATGAAAAAAAAAGTTACAAAGAATTGTGGGAGAGGGGCAATGAGGGAAATTAGAATAGGGACTATGTCTCAAATAATGTTATTCATCAATGTTAATTTTATTGCATATAATGATAATTATTGCGGGCTCCAGGTATTTACTATAATTATTCTCTCAACTTGTCTGCAGTCCACAATTTTTTCAAAAGAAAAAGCTGGTGGTTGTGAGGAGAGAAGAGAAGGGCCTGGGGAGAAATGGACCCAAGTTAAGAATAGATCCCTGTCTGGGTGCCCGGGTGGCTCAGTCAGTTAAGTGACCGGCTCTCAATTTCCGCTCAGGTCATGATGTCACAGTTGTGAGATTGAGTCCCGCCCGAGTCAGACTCTGCGATGGGCACAGGGCATGCTTGAGGTTCTCTCTCCCTCTCCTTCTCCCCCTCCCCTATTCATGCATTCTCTCTCTCTCAAAAATAATAAAATAGAATAAAATAAAATAAAATAAAATAAAATAAAATAAAATAAAATAAAATAAATAAAACAAGGGGAGCACCTGGGTGGTTCAGTTGGTTAAGCATCCAACTCTTGGTTTCAGCTCAGGTCATGATCTCATGGTTTGTGAGATCAAGCCCTGCATCAGGCTCTGTGCTGACATCGAGGGGCCTGCTTGGGATTCTCTGTCTCCTTCTCTCTCTGCCCTCCCCTGCATTTGCTCTCTCTCTCTCTCTCTCAAAATAAAAATAAACATTAAAAAAAAAAGACTAGGGGCGCCTGGGTGGCTTGGTCGGTTAAGCGTCCGACTTCGGCTCAGGTCACGATCTCGCGGTCCGTGGGTTCGAGCCCCGCGTCGGGCTCTGTGCTGACAGCTCGGAGCCTGGAGCCTGTTTCAGATTCTGTGTCTCCCTCTCTCTCTGCTCCTCCCCTGTTCATGCTCTGTCTCTCTCTCTGTCTCAAAAATAAATAACGTTAAAAAAAGACTAAATCCCTGTCATCTAACTGTTTGGGGAGAAACTACTATTTCAAATCCTTGGTAATGGTCACTGTGTGAACATGTACTTTTTGAAAAATATGAAATTATTCAAATATCATTTTAACCCCTATGGAAAGCATTCATTCATATTACATTTATTTATTGGGCAGCTGCTATGGATTACCATCTGTGCCTATTGTGGAAGAAATAAGAGAAATGAGACACAGCTTCCATCCTTATAAACACAGTGGCCAGCAGAGGAAACAAACATTTAAATAAAAAGCATTTTCTAACGGCATGGTGAGCCGAGATACCTTACTCTTATCTTTAACTCCCAGAAAATGTTGAAAGATCCTTCAGGTTGGGAATGGAAACAGGGAAGGGGTGGACCAACAGCAGAGAACAAGCAAGTGAACCCCATGTTCCCATCATGCATTGGGTGTAGCCGAGTCCATATTTGGGCAAATAGCACATGTGCATTTCAGAAATGGACCGTGTTAAACATCAGTCATCTTGCTGAAGGGTTCAGTTTCGTCTGGAACCCACTGGGGAGCTGAAAGAGAAATTCCTATGTTCCCTACCGTTGCTCATTGTGAAAAGCAGGCTCCACGAGAGACAAGCAGAGCAGGCCAGCTGTCCTATAAGCCGAGGCACACAGCAGTTGAAGAAGGACAGAGCTGCCATTCAAAGGCATCTCTGGAAGGTTTCTAAATGGAGAAGGAGCAGTTCCAGAATAAACCATGTCCGAATTCTGAGAGACTGTTAGAAGATTTGTTCAGAGTGAATAGAGAAGCCAAAAGGCTTTAAATGGGCCTAGAGTCTTTTGAGTCTCTAAACTTCATTCTAATTCATATAGTATCCACTTCTCCTATATCTTCCAGAAACTAGCTATGTAAGCGCTATGACCACATGCTAATAATAAGAGGATTTTCGGGGCCAGTATTTGCCAAAGTGTCATGAGCTATTAGTGGGTTTTATGGGAAAAATTGTTACATGGTCAAGAAAATTTGAGAAATACCAGATTAAATGAAGACAAAGAAGTTTATTTACTACAGAACTTTCCAGAGTCTTTATTTTTTCTTACTAGAAATTTATTTTATTTTTTTTTTTATTTTTTTTTTCAACATTTATTTATTTTTTTGGGGACAGAGAGAGACAGAGCATGAACGGGGGAGGGGCAGAGAGAGAGGGAGACACAGAATCGGAAACAGGCTCCAGGCTCCGAGCCGTCAGCCCAGAGCCCGACGCAGGGCTCGAACTCACGGACCGCGAGATCGTGACCTGGCTGAAGTCGGACGCTTAACCGACTGTGCCACCCAGGCGCCCCTTACTAGAAATTTAAATTGTATTCTATTTTATTTATTTTTTACTGTATTGTTTTATATTAAATATAATTTATTGTCAGATTGGTTTCCATACAACACCCAGTGCTCATCCCAACAGGTGCCCTCCTCAATGCCCATCACCCACTTTCCCCGCTTCCCCACCCTCCATCAACCCTCAGTTTGTTCTCAGTATTTAAGAGTCTCTTATGGTTTGCCTCCCTCCCTTTCTGTAACTTTATTTTCCCCCTTCCCCTCACCCATGGTCTTCTGTTAAGTTTCTTAGGATCCACATATGAGTGAAAACATATGGTATCTATCTTTCTCTGCCTGACTTATTTCACTTAGCATCATACCCTCCAGTTCCATCCACGTTGCTGCAAATGGCCAGATTTCATTCTTTCTCATCGCCACGTAGTACTCCATTGTGTATATAAACCACAATTTTTTTATCCATTCATCAGTTGATGGACATTTAGGCTTTTTTCCATAATTTGGCTATTGTTGAAAGTGCTGCTATAAACATTGGGGTACATAATATTCATTTTGAATCTCTATGAGTAGAGTATACTATGCAGCATTTCCCAAATGTATTTGACCTTGGAATTCTTTTTTTTTTTTAATGTTTATTTATTTTTTGAGAGAGGGAGAGAGAGACAGAGTGTGAGCAGGGGAGGAGTAGAGAGAGAGGGAGACACAGAATCTGAAGCAAGCTCCAGGCTCTGAGCTGTCAGCCCTCCTTGGGGCTCGAACCCACAAACCATGAGATCATGACCTCAGCTGAACTCGGACACTTAACCGACCGAGCCACCCAGGTGCCCTGACCTTGGAATTCTTTAATCAGGGAGCACATCATAAAATTAATAACCCATTCTTTTCGGTCACTGATTATGTTGTAACTTATCTTGGTAACTTATCTAGGTATCCAATCATCCTAGATCACTAGCCTTCATTTACCAGTGCATCAAATCCTGACTGGGGTATAGTCAAAGGGCATGCTTTGTTTCCCTTCCCTCCCTACTTTTTTTGTCCAAACACTGAAAAATGGCATGAAAATATAAAAAGAAAACTAAAAGAACATTGTCAGACTGAAAAACAAGAGTAGCACCTCTGAGGGCACGAAGTGGTGAAGAAAGGTAAAGTGACGTGCAGGAAGAAAATCTCAGACACGTCAGGCTCTGTTCCCAGAGCAAGCAAACAGCCAGAAATTTTAGGTCCCGTGGGATCAGCGAGACTAACAGTGTCTCATTCAAAGGGAGGGACCTGGAGTCAGACTTGCTTCTTAAAACTCAGGGGTTGGGATAGGGCTGTCCCAACAGTAAAAGAGGGCCGTAAATAAAAACTGCCACCAGCAGTTACCCGAGGACTAGAGGTTACACAAGGCCACGTACGGAAGCAGACAGTGAAAGCGACCAGGACCTGGCTCAATATTCACTTCACTGTGCAGCCAGATCCACGGTCCTCCCCAAAACATCATGGACCAGCAAGACTGTAATGACTCCAAGGGAAGAGGGCCGTGAGCAGATAAAATAGACCACTCGAGGTGGGGAGGGGTGGGGGAAAAATAGCTCCGGCAATGCCCTTTCCTCACACGCGCCCAGCAGTGTAGACTACACCCCTCCCCACCCCACCGATTCCTCAAGCCCTGGCTCACAAGTTAGTTTCTTAGTGACTCTTACCTGGTTCCTCCAAATAGCATCGTCCCTCACCCTCTGCATTGCTACCTACCCCCCAGGGAGCAGCAGCCATAGTGCTCGGCCCAGTAACTGCCTGCGGGTCTGAATTCCCACATGGCCAGATGCTCCCGGTGGAAAAGGACTGTGTCCAGACTACCCTTGTGTCCCAACTCATCACAGTGGCTGGCGTGGGGACACACGACTGAAGCTGGCTGCAGCCATGAAACCTGTCCTCTTAGACCTGCCCGGGTAAGCCAGCTGTCTGAAACGAGATTTTGGTATCATCTGCCGAGAGGCCCTTTAGGACACATCGAAAGAGCTCTTGTACAGAGTGATGGCCAGATAGCACCATTCCAGGACACTGAAAAGGGAAAGCGACAGGGGCATCAGTGGCAAAAACACACTGTATCGAGGTGTGAGCTCCTGTGCAATTTTTAAAAAATAGTTTTATTGGGGCGCCTGGGTGGCTCAGTAGGCTAAGCGTCGGACTTCAGCTCAGGTCACGATCTCGCAGTTGGTGGGTTCGAGCCCCGCGTGGGGCTCTGTGCTGACAGCTCAGAACCTGGAGCCTGTTTCAGATTCTGTGTCTCCCTCTTTCTCTGACCCTCCCCTGTTCATGCTCTCTCTCTGTCTCAAAAATAAATAAATGTTAAAAAAAATTTTTTTTGAATAAAAATAAAAAAAATAGTTTTATTGACATATTATTCTCATGCTGTAAAACTGATCCACTTAAGGTGCACAGTTCGGTGATGATTTTTAGTTTTCTCGAAGCTGTGCAACTATCACAAAACTCTGATTCTAGAACATTTTCGTCACCATGAAATGCACCCCATAGGCCTCGGCCAACGCTCAACGTCCTCCCTCCCTCCCACCTACCCCCAGGCCGAGGCAACTACTAATCTACTTTGTCTCTATAGATTTGCCAATTCTCAATATCTCATATAAATAAAATCATGCAATACGTGCTCTTTCTTAATTGGCTTCTTCCACTCATTGAAAAGGGTTCCGGGTTCATCCATGGTGTAGCACATGTCAGTAGTTCATCCTTTTTGTAGCTGAGTAATATTCCAATGTGTGGCTATAGCACGTGTTGTTTATCCATTCTGATAAGAACTTGGGTTGTTTTTATTTTCTGCCTATTTTGAATAACGCTGATTTGAATAGAAATGTACACATTTTTGACTGTGGACATGCATTTTTATTTCTCGCAGGTATATACCTAGGAGTGGAATCGCTGGCTTATATGGCAACTCTATGTTTAACATTTTGAGGAACTGTTTTCAAAAGTGGCCTCACTATTTTCCATTCCCACCAGCAGTGTATGAGGGTTCCAATGGCTACACCTCCTTCCAAACACTAGTTTTCTGTCTTTTTTATTATAGTCATACTAGTGGGTGTGAAGAGGCGTGTCACTGTGATTTTGATTGCCCTAATGACTAGTCATGTTGCACATCTTTCCTTGTCCTTATTAGCCATTTGTGTATCTTCTTTAGAGAAATGTCTGTTCAGTTCCTTTGCTCATTTTTAAACTGAGTTACTTCTCTTTTTATTAGAGTTGTACGTTACTTTATACCTGGTGAATAAAACTCCCTTATCAGAAATACAATTTACGTATTTACTCACATTCTGTCGGTTTTCCGTTTACTTTCTTGGCATTGTCCTTTAAAGAACGAGTGTTTTTAATTTTGATAAAATCCCATTTCTCTATTTTTTCTTCAGTCACTTGTGCTTTCCATTTTTTGTCTAAAAAGCAGTTGCCGACCCCAGGGTCGTAGGGACTTGTTCCTATGTTTTTTCCAGGAGATGTATAGTTTCAGCTCTTCTATCATCATTTTGAGTTAATCTGTGTGTGTGGTGTGAGGTAGGAATCTAAAGTCGTTATTTTGCATGTGTATATCCATTTGTCCCGGTACCATTTCCTGAAAAGACCACTGTTTCTCCACGTACCTCTATAGTTACACTGTCAAAAATCAGGGCTTATTTCTGGACCCTCAAGTCTCTTCCACTTACCTACAGGTCCATATTTATACCAGAACATTCTATCTTGACTATTGTAGGTTTGTAGTAACTTCTTAAATCTGGAAATGAGTCCTCCAGCTCTGCTCTTCTTTTTTCAAGATGGTGTGATCCAATCTGTGTCTTTTGCATTTCTATATGAATTCTATGATCAGCTTGTCAATTTCTACAGAAACAGTCAGCTGTGATTTGATAAGGATTATAAGGATTGTGTTGAATCTATAGATCAGTTTGGGTAGTATTGCCATCTCAACAATGTTAAGTCTTCTTATTAATGAACATAATATTTTTTCCATTTGTTTAGATCTCTGCGTTCTCTCAACAGTGTTTTACGGTTTTAGTTATACAAGTCTCGGATTTCTTATGTTGAACAAATATATAAGTATTTTAGTCTTGTTGATTCTATTTTCAATGGAATTGTTTTCTTAATTTCATTTTCTGATTCCATTGCAACTGTATAGAAACACAGATGATATTTGTACATTGATCTGGCATCTTGCTCCTTGCTAGACTCGTTTATTTGTTCTAATAATTTTTTAGTGGATTCCTTGGGATTTTCTATCATATCATCTGCAAGTAGAATATCATATTTCTTCCATTACAGTATGGATGGCTTTTATTTCTTTTTATTCCCTAATTGTCTTGACTAGAATCTTCAGTACAGTGTTGAATGGAAGTGGTGAGAATGAACATCCTTATTTTCTTCATGACCTTAGAGGGAAAGCGATCGATCTTTCACAGTTAAGTACGATGTTCACCAAAGGTTTTTCATAGATATCTTTTACTGGGTTAAGGAAATTATGCTTTTATTTCTATTTTGTTGGATGTTTTTATCATGACAGAATGTTAGATTTTGTACAATGTTTTGTCAATGTCCTGTGTGATTTTTGTATCAGATATTTATCGATGTGTAAAAAATAACCCAAAACTTAGTGACTTAAAACAATATTGCTTTAACCTACTCTCCATTCAGTAGGTCAGCAATATGGACTAGACTCAGCTAGATTATTCTTCTCCTGGTCTTGCGGGGACTGGAGCTGGATAATCTAAGATGGCCTCACGCATATGTCTGGCAGTTGATGCTGGCTTTCAGCTGGGTCTCTTTTCATGTGACCCGTCATTTTCCAGGTGACTCAAGCAAGCTTCTTTACATGGCAGTCTCGGAGCAATGATGCAAGAAAATGGGAGAAGTTGCAAGTATTCTTGAGGACTTGCTCGGAAATCACACTGTTTATTCACCCACATTCTATTTGCCAAAGCTAGTTGCAAAGTACAGCCCAGCATAGCCCAGATTCAGGGAGTACCTTGAATCTCCATCTCCTGTTGGGAGGAATGGCATTTTAATCTGCACACCCATTAAAGTTCCTGTTTTCCTTCCTCCTGAGTCTGAGTTACATCTTCCCATAATCTTCCGTATTCATTCTTCTTTCCTTGAAATTCGAGGCACAGAATTTTCTTGGGTAGATAAGAACCAATAAAGATCACTTGTTCTGTGGTTTATAACCTTCTCCTCAAGGAAGAGAAAGAAACTAAATAAATTTCACTCTTAGAAGATAAGTAGAAATGTCAGATCAAGGCAATGATAAAGTACAATTTACTGCTCCTATAAATGCAATGGAGAAGCATAATCTAGAAGATTGTAAACAGAATTCAGTTTTTTCTGTTTTCTGTTCAGAGCCTGGTATTTCTCTTAACTAATTACATTTACATGATTTGTTTGTTAATTGTTTCAAAGCAGCTGGTCCAAAATAAATAGAGACAATGATAGTAATTTGCATATGTTTTTTTATTATAATTAAAGTTCCAGACACAAGTTCAAGTCCTTTCAATGTAGAGCAGTTATGTAAGACTGTGTTTTGCAGAATGTGCCCGAGGAAAGTAAAGAATGTTGACACACTGGATTTATTCAATTGCCTAGAACCTTCAAGTTAACTGGAATTTTCAGCACTCCGTTGTGAAACTAGAGAAGGAAGTCATTAGAAAACATTGACAACTGACTTATTAAAAACAAAACAAAACTTCTTTCTGTAAGCAGTACACGTTCAGTTTCAATCTCTTGCAATTAAAGAGAGGCACTCAGGCCTGTAAATCAAAAGAAGGTTTAATTTTAATCAGCATAAGGGTGGATGAGGCATATTTAAAAGATTTGAACTTCAGAATGGAAACAAAGGACCCTCTGGCACGCAGTTAACCAGAGAGATCAAGTAATCTCGATAGCCTTGTCAGCCCAATAATGCGAGTTAGGATTTATTTTTGTTTATAGTAGAGCCAATTTCATTTTTATTGATAATAATAAGTACCACATATTGAACGTCATCACATGCTTTGGTATATTGTATAAATTATTTAATCCCCGTGACAACTCCGTGTATTAGTTTCCTAGGGCTGTCGTAACAAAGTATCACAGACTGGGGGGTACTTAATAGAGATTTATTTTCCCACGGTTCTGGAAGCTGGAAGTCTGGAATCAAGGTGTCCACAGGGGTGGTTCCTTCTGAGGGCTGTGAGGGGAGGCGCTGCTCCAGGCCTCTCTCCTCGGCTGTAAGTGGTCATTTTCTCTCCATTTCTTCACATCATCTTCCCTCTATATGTGTCTGGGTCCAAATTCCTTCTTCTTCCAGTCATATTGGACTAGGGCCCACCCTAATGAGCTCATTTGAACTTAATCGTCGCTTTAAAGCCTGTCTCCAAATATGGTCACCTTCTGGAGACCCTGTCTCCAAATACAGTGCTGGAGGTTAGGACCTCAATATATGAATTTAGGAGGAGGACACGATTCAGCCAATAACAGATCTCTATTCCCCGTTTTACAGCTGAGAAGATAGGCTCAGAAAGATTCCTATTTGTTCAAAGTCTCCAGCTAGTGGTAGTAGAATGGAGACAAACTCACATTTGTTGAATTCCAAAGCCTACTGTTAACCATGTCACTACACTACTGCCCTTAACAATAGTCATATGGGGGGGCGCCTGGGTGGCTCAGTCGGTTAGGCGTCCGACTTCGGCTCGGGTCATAATCTCACAATTTGCGAGTTCAAGCCCCATGTCGAGGTCCGTGCTGACAGCTCGGAACCTGGAGCCTGCTTCGATCTCTGTGTTTCCCTCTCTCTCTGTCCCTTCCCTGCTCATACGCTGTCTCTCTCTCAAAAATAAATAAATATTAACAAAATTAAAAAAAAAAATAGTAGTCAGATGGATCTTTTTCTCATCTGTGTCCCCCACCCAATTTCGGGCTCCCATACCTCCAGGGGCTCGATTACCTTACACCAACTGCACCTCCCACACTAGCCTCCAGTTGTCCCCATTCTTACCTCCCCCAGGTCCTGTTGAGTGCTCTAGCCAGGACTTTCCCCCAAGACGGTCCCCGAGTGGCTCCCCTCCTTCCCAGCCTCCACCACCTCTGCTTCCATCCCACCATCTCCACCTTCCAAATACTATCAAGTGAGACACCCCCAGCTTTCTCTGAATCATATTTACACCTTATCTCATGAAGACTCCCTGGGCCTTCTAAGGCCCCATAAATTCAACCAAGATAATGAACTCAGGAGAGCGTTTAAGAGGTGCTTACTGCACACACGTGCCCGTCTCCTAACGTGTCTGTGTCACGGGCTTTTCCTGACTCTCACCCCCTTCCCCGGCGGAAGGGCTTACCCATCCCTTACGCCCCATGGGGCCAGAAAACCTTTTATCAGACACCAGCAATGCCTTATCGTGACTATTTTCATATCTGCCTTTCCACCAGACTGTGAGATAGAAAGTGTGTCTATTTATCTCTGAATCCTCAGGGCTTAGCATTTTGCCTGGTGTTTGGTGACTCAATGAATGAATGAAGTCTCTACCTTATATACATCAATGTACTTCTTCGCCCAGCCAAATGATGCATAAAATTATAATACTAGATATGGTGAGATTTTCTTCTTTGGGTTTAAGCATTTGTATCTTGTTCAAGGAGGAACACTTTTCGGTGGTCTAAGCCTCGGTGTGAGTGATTTCCTTATGGGAAGGTGTCTGGGGTTATTGGGAGAAATGATGGCCTGAGGCGCCTAATAAGAGGCTGAAGAAAGGAGAAGCTACGGAAGGATAATCAGAAGACTAGAGAAGCTTTTCCTCTTTAACAGCTTTTCTGAGGAGCAGCTCTGGTTGCCGTAGCAACAGCAGCACTTTGTGCTACTTCCTCCCGGCTTCCTACCTGCCAGTGCGGAGGAACTGAAAGCCACAACCTGTTAACCCAGCAGGACATTCTCTTGGCATCTCTCGAGAGGGGAGCTGGGGGGAAGGGGAGAGAGCAGCCTGCGCTAAACCAGCAAGGGTGGTGAAGGAAAGCAGCTAAGGGGAGCAGGACCACAGTGCTGCCAGGAGGTGAAGGCTAATGCGTGGGCACCAGTGACCCGGGGGTAGGACGTAAGCTGCCACGGTCGCCAAATAATCGCAGCTGGGGCAACAGTTCTCGGGGCTGATTACCCAGGGATCCTCTGACTTAATTGATTTTACATGACCTCCTGACTGCAAAATTGGGAGCCTCGAACAATAAAGGCAATTTTCAAAGGACAGCTGCTTGCTCAAATGGACACCCCACCCAGAATTGTTTGCTGGAGCTTCTGATGACTTATTCTCAACGCGGCCAGAAAATGTTTTTCTAAACACCAAATGGGGAAAATGCCAGATCTATGAATAGAAGATTGTGCATGAGGGTGTTGCTACCGTGTGTAATTAGTAGTCTTCCTAATCAAATCAGCAGCTTTATTGTAAGATTCGCCCATTTCTCCAGCAGAAATATGATTTGAAAATGCTAACAAAACGTGTTTCTAGGTTCGTCTTTTTGCTCATTCTAAGTTTCGAGCATAACTCAAATCAGCAGTAGTTTTTGTTTTGTTTTGTTTTGTTTTGTTTTGTTTTGTTTTGCAAGGTATAAGGAAAGGGGAGAATTAGAGGTAATCATAAATTACATTTGATACATTTATTAATCAGTTTAATTCATTTATTGCTGTGTAACCAACAACCCAAAATGAAGACATAAGGAAATTGTGAATTCAGAAAAAAAAAAAAAAATTTGAAGCTCATCAAAGTTTTCCTTTAGAGAGAATTTTCTTTTCTCTCAACACCGAAGGGAAAACTTATCCAAACAATTCCTAGAGTTGATCACGGTTCATTGAGGAACAAAACGGCAGAAACGTATAATTTCATGGCAACTCCCACCAAATGCAGCCTCTCATTACCAGCAACAAGCCAAATAATTTACTTAGCAACCCTTCTGCTGGCATTTAGCCTTTGTCTTTCTTACATCTGGTGCTCCAAGTATGATGCACTTAATAAACATGTTGATAAGCCGATAATTTATTTCTGGCACTTGTTTTGCTTCTTTTTACACCAAACTTCATTCACGGGGTGGAAACATCTTGATTGTCTCATTGTTCAGTGACCTTTCTTACTACGTTGATATGAGATTGTACAAAGCATGCGAATGAGCCCAGTCTTAGAAATCAAGCCTTGCATCAGCCGTAGGTTGACATTCTGTCCCACAGCCCGAGGTAAAGTGGCAAGCCAAGGTGCAGTGCGGGGGAAGCTCCACCTCAGAGCATTCCCAGAAGGCATCTCAGAGTCATAACAACATCAGGAATTGATGCATTCCGTGACCTCTAGATGACAATGCACAGTTTTATTTTACGGCTACATGTTAAGTAGGAAAATCAAATAGAGCTAATGTGATTTGGTTTATGCAATTTTTATGTAAAAAACAGGCAGATGGAGATACCAGACAGTTACAGAACAACCAAAGACTGTTTGATATGTCTTCTAAGACAGAGATTCATTCTACAAAATCTAAATGGCTCTTCTTTGCATGAGGATGTCATCTATGCATCCATGTGGCCGCCATTGACTCTGGGAGGGGATAGAAAGCAGCAGCGGTTACCCTTCAGAGGACAGGAGCTCAGATCCTCAAGGGGAAGGCAGGTAGATAGATTCGGAAGTATCCTATGACAGAGAAACACCTAGACCAGGAATAAGAAGCAGCCTGAATCGACTCCTGGGTCTGCCACCAACAATCACGTAACCTAAATCTCTGAGCCTCTGTATCAATTAGCTATTGCCACATAGCAAACCACCCCAGAACGTAATGGCTAAAACCCCCCTTATGATTTCTCACAGGTCTATGATAGGTGGTTCTGCTGATCTGGGAGAGGCTCAAGGGAGCTCAACTGGGGTCCATGGACAGATGGAGGGGGCTGGCGGTTCTAAGATGGCTTCAGCTGTGACAAACTGGTTCTGCTTCACGAAGTTTATCTCAATTTCCATCAGGCTAGCCCAGGACTGTTCTTACAGTGGTAGAGGGATGAGGGAGAAACAGGGGAAGAGAGGAGAGAAGAAGGGGAGAGGAGAGGAGAGAAGGGAAGGGAAAAGAGAAAGAGTGAGGAAGAGAGGGAAAGAGAGTGCATAAGAGAGAGACAGAGAGAGAAAAAGAGACAAAGAGACAGAGAGAGAACATGGTCTCTTGAGACGTAGGCTTGGAACCGGCTCTCCCCACCCTGTGGTTCTCTGGGTATCTTGGGGGAAAAGTGAAAGTTCCCTAAGCAAAGAGTTGACACATTTTTTTGTTGTTGTTCACTTTCACCAAATGGCCACACGTTGGAGTTCAGATGTGTCTCAGGGGATGTACGGCATGTAGGATCTGATTTCAACTAAACTACCTTTCACAAAATGGAGAGAATTAAAGATAAATCCCCCCCAAAAATAAGGAGAAGCAAAAAAAGAGAGAAAGAAAGAAAGAAAGAAAGAAAGAAAGAAAGAAAAGAAAAGAAAATGGCATAGCATGTATTGTTCTGAATCTTAGAACCTGCCAGCTTTTTTATCAGCCACATTATGAGGTAAAGCAAGGTTCTGATCTATCTGACCAAAAGTCAACCCCCAAATTTAAACTCAGTAGAAAGCCTACTTAAAATATGGATTTACCTCCCGTCTCACTTGTTATGAACCTTGCCTTGAGTTTGTGTTGTGCCTGTTATTATTAGCTAATGGGAGCGTGAAGTCATCAGGATCGGCAAGGCATTTTTAAAAGGAAGCAGCTAGAGCATTCATCATCATAATTGAGTGATACTGTTCTAGTAATATAAAATAAGAAAAAAAGTCACTTATTGTTATCTTTATGTCATCCTTTTCAATTGCTCTTTTATGCATACCTTGTAATATAGGTAACATATTGATATAGTGGCATGGGTATATAATTTATAAATAAATCCATACGGATTGGGAGAGCATGCTGATACACTTTTTTGTTAATGAGGAAGGTCATTAAAACAGTCGGGATATTGCTGCTTTAATTGAAAAATTAACTGGTTGGATGGAATTATTAAAGTTAGAATCACTACATTTGGAGCACATTCACATAATAATTATTGTCATTGTAAAATAGTTGATGGAAGACTAGTCTGGCCTGGCATCGACCCAGCGTGGGTGATGGCCACTGCTTTTCTTGCGTCCACATTGGCCACTCAGCTACTCCCGGCCACGGGAGCTGCTGTAAACATTGGGGTGCATGTGCCCCTTCAAATCAGTATTTTTGTATCTTTGGGGTAAATACCTAGTCATGCAATCCCTATCAAAATACCAGCAGCATTTTTCACAGAGCTAAAACAAACAACCCTAAAATTTGTATGGAACCACAAAAGACCCCAAATAGCCAAAAGAATCTTGAAAAGAAAAGCAAAGCTGAGGCATCACAATTCCAGACCTCAAGGTATATTACAAAGCTGTAGTCACTAAAACAGGATGGCACCGGCACAAAAACAGACACATAAATCAATGGAACAGAATAGAAAACCCAAAAGTGGACCTACAGCTCTATGGTCAACTAATCTTCAACAGAGCAGGAAAAAATATCCAGTGGAAAAAAGATAGTCTCTTAATTAAATGGTTCTGGGAAAACTAGACAGCAATATGAAGAAGAATGAAACTGGACCGCTTTCTTACATGGTATACAAAAATTCAAAATCCACGGAAGACCTAAATGTGAGAAAGGAAACCACCAAAAGCCTGGAGGAGAACACAGTCAGCACCATGTTTGACCTTGGCAACATCAACTTCTTACTAGACATGTCACTGAAGGCAAGGGAAACAAAAGCAAAAATGAACTATTGGGACCTCATCAAGATAAAAAGTTCCGCACAGTGAAGGAAACAATCAACAAAACTAAAAGGCAGACTACAGAATGGGAGAAGATATTTGCAAATGGCATATCTGATAAAGGATTAGTATCCAAAACCTATAAGAAACTCATCAAACTCAACACCCAAAAAACAAATAATCTAGGTAAGAAATGGGAAGAAGACATGAATAGACACGTTTCCAAAGAAGACATCCAGACGGCTCGCAGACACACGAGAAGATGCTCAACAAAACCACAATGAGAGACCACCTCACACCTGTCAGAATGACTACAATTAACAACACAAGAAACAACCAATGTTGGCAAGGGTGTGGAGAAAAGGAAACCCTCTTGCACTGTTGGTGGGAATACAAACTGGTGCAGCCACTGTGGAAAACAGTATGGAGGTTCCTCAAAAAGTTAACAATAGAACTACTCTACGACCCAGCAATTGCACTACTAGGTATTTACCCAAAGGATATAAGAAAGAAGAACTCTTAAAAACAATGAGTAGAATAGTGGTTACCAGGAACTGGAGGTAAGGGAATAGGAGAGATGCTGTTTAATGGCACAGACTTGCAACTAATAGATAAATAAGCCCTGGAGATTTAATGCACAGTGTGGTAATTATAGACAACAGTACCGCGTTATGAACATCAAACTCGCTAAGAGACCAGATCTTAATTTTTCCCACCACAAAAAAAGAAATGATAATTATGTGATGTGATAGAAGTGCGAACAGTCACTACAATGGTAAACATGACTTAAATGAGTATCAATAACTTTGAATCCATATGGAACACATTCACCCTGAGCCAAAGCTAGCTATTGTCTTATAGTCGCATATTGAGGAAAGGTTAGTAAAATCTTGAAGGATGCACAATGGCCATGAATGGACAAGCCAAGGTGAAGCTCATTTGCTCCTCATACAAAATGTTGGCCTGGAAACCCAGAACTACGGGATAGAGAGAAGATAGCTGTAACAATGAGGTGAAATGCCTCCAGTCCATTAAATGGTTGTCGTTTAAAAAATGGGGTCCCATGTTCTTTGACTCTAACCAGATAGGACTGTGTCTATTGCTATGAATGTTTGTGCCCCTAAAACTCATATGTTGAATCCTTACCCCCAAAGGGGGTAAGCGTTAGGAGATGGGGTCTTCGGGGTGATTAAGTCATTAACCAACCAGGAGCCCCTCTTTCTTCCCTTTTTTAAAAATTAGCAAAGCAGCCAATATCTACCAAAGAACACAATGTCTTTTTAAGCGTCAGAGTCTGGAGCACCTCAGGGTGGAAGCCATGTGTGATGTGCGTTGAAGCCTCGGTCTAATACAGAATCTGCCATAGAGTACACACTCCATAAATGGCTGTTGAATTATGAATGACATAAGGGCTAATATGTAGAACTTTTTAAGTTTGTTAATTTCAGACACTAACTTCCTTTACTCTTGTATTTAAAAAAGGAAAGTAAACAAAGAATTAGCAGCAGCATTTTTCAGATGTGCAGTTCCTGATGACTGACTCTGACATTTTTCAGTCTGAGCTTCTAATAACCAGCCCTGCCTGGCTTCTACAGAATAATGGCTGTTCTATTCTTAATAATGAGGCTACAGCTCTGCAAAACTCTGAATCACTACAGGAACACAAATTATCTCCAGTAGAATCTTAGAGCCGCACGTTGCATTGTACCCAGCATATACTGGCAGTGATTTTAACGCCTCACTGGAAATATCGAACCAAAGACTGAATGATGATTATAGGTGGGTAGAAGGGACTTTTAAGATTATAAGGGGAAGGGAAAGGCAGGCTGTATGGTGTTGTGATCTGCAAACAGCATATGCCATGGTCATGATGTATAATTTTTAAAAATTGGCAATAGAATACAGCAAGGTTTATATCAATAGGACACTGGTTAAATATATTCTGTTCTACTTACTGGAAAACCACACAAGGAAGAAGATAGGGTTGTATATACTGACATGGAAAGAAGCCCATGATCTATTTTCTTGAAATATATTATGAAATCGATCATGATAACTTTTTAAAAAATTTGTTATGAAAAAGCAAATAACAGGGGTGCCTGGGTGGCTCAGTCAGTTAAGCGTCCGACTCTTGATTTTGGCTCGGGGTTTGTGAGATCGAGCCCCTGTGCTGACAGTGCAGAGCCTATTTGGGATTCTCTGTCTCTCCCTACCTCTCTCTCTCCGCCCCTCCTCCACTTGCACGCTCTCTCAAAATAAATAAATAAACATTAAAAAAAGAAAAAAACAACAACAGAAGATTAGGTATATATAAACAATTTAATTTTAATTTAAAAAGTAGATTTTGTGTGTTTTGGGGAACAGAGAAGAGTTTTATTTTTAATTTTTTTTTCAACGTTTATTTATTTTTGGGACAGAGAGAGACAGAGCATGAACGGGGGAGGGGCAGAGAGAGAGGAAGACACAGAATCGGAAACAGGCTCCAGGCTCTGAGCCATCAGCCCAGAGCCCGACACGGGGCTCGAACTCAGGGACCGCGAGATCGTGACCTGGCTGAAGTCGGATGCTTAACCGACTGCGCCACCCAGGCGCCCCCAGAGAAGAGTTTTAAATGTGCATAGAAAAATCTGGATGGCTATAGACCAAGGTATTGGTGATGAGTTCTGGGAAGTGAGACCAGAAGGGACCAGGAAGAGGTGGGCTTTCATTCTTAGATACTTAATACGTATTCAGATTGTTTGAAATTTTTACAACTATGTACCATTATAAAAATATATATAACCAGTCACCCACGTGCGGGTAACCTACCACTCATGCGTGGCAACTTTCCATTAATCAGTATGTGAAGATCCTGTTTCTCACACAGGCGAGCTCACCACATTTGGAACAGAAACAATAGCCCTGTCAGAGTCAGGAGACCGTATCTATTCTGCCTCTGCCCCAACCAGCTGTGTGTCCTTAGACAAGTCACTTCACCTTTTCGACCTCTATCAAGAGGATGGAAACATATTTCTTCACTTCTCCCTAAGCTCAAAATTCTTAAAGAGGAAAGAAACTTTACATAAGGGCCCACTTCAAAACTCGATTCAGCGGCAACTACCTAAATATAGTTTATTCGCGAATCAAATAGTTCAAAACTTTGAAGAAAAAGGATGTGGTGGCAAGTTTAAAAAAAAAAAAAATCTGTTGGACTTTTACCCCGAGTGCTGATTCTCCAATAAATAACCATACTCATTTGCCCACAAGACAACTCTTCCCCATTCTCTGATGCTGTGCATGGTCGCCCCAAAGTTACCAAGAGCTGCAAATTGCTTTTTCCCACAGCCTCCTGCTCCATGCATATTTATAACTTCTATCTTCTTTTGGAGAAAAAAATATATGGAGTTATAAAAGAGTTTGCTATGGGGATATCTAACCAAGCCATTAAGCCAAACAAACTTTACGCCGAAGAGTTACAAAGAAAGACAAAATGATTTATTTTGAGCCTAACTAAACATTCGCATATTAGAGTGGATAATATATCAACACCATGAGATTTCATGTAAACCCAAGAAACCAGGAAATTGGTTATATTTCAGCAATGTTTTAATAATAAATACATTTTGGTACAAGCCAGTCTAACAGATTGTGTTTATCAGTCAGACAGAGCGTAACTAATAAATAGGCCTAAATAAATGTCTTTTTAAATGATTTGACAACTGCATGAAGAAATATGGCCTGGAGCGTAAATACATTAAATTGTCAACAGTCACGTTAACACAGGATTGCCATGAGTATCCATAAAGACGGTGGGTACAGTTCATCACAGAACGTTTGTGGATATTGGGACAGCTGGGCTGGGCTTGCACACAGCCGTGCCCAGCCAAGACCACCTTGCTTGAGGGAAGCCCAGTTTTGATGGCCCCACTAGAAAAGTCTAGTCAAGAGTTGTGTTCCACAATCCCTGGCAGTTCTGAGCTCCGAAGTAAGAGAAGACGGGTTTAACTTTTTTTTTTTTTTTAATGTTTATTTATTTTTGAGAGAGAGAGAGAGAGAAATAGAGCATGAACAGGGGAGGAGCAGAGAGAGGAAGACAGAATCCGAAGCAGGCTCCAGTCTCCCAGCTGTCAGCACAGAGCCCGACGTGGGGCTTGTGAACTCACACACCACGAGATCATGGCCCAAGCCAAAGTCAGATGCTTAACCAACTGAGCCAACCAGGCGCCCCAAGAAGACTGGCTTAAATCCACCTCCACCTCTTAGCCACATAACCTTCCTGAGAGCGGGGATAATTCATACATAAAAACAAAGGAAGGTGGTCACCCACCATGAAAGAATACAGGTAAAATGGCTGATCACTGGTGCCCTGGTGGCTCAATAAATACTACTTTCCTTCCATCCAAGCAAAGATTCTCTTTCTAAAACCACTAGACCCCAGAGTGAACTCAAGACCTACTTTATACTCTTGTTCTGATGATTTTGCTGAGCCCAGATTGACCACTATGTGTCAAGTAAGCTGCGTAAGCCTCCAATCTATTTTCTCATCTGTAAGATTGGAGCAACGTCTCTTGGCCAGCCTGCTGCGTAGGGATGCCATGAAGCCACGAGACCGTTCTATTTCTATAAGCAATGAAGTGTTCGTGCAAGTGTAAGCAGTAACATCCTCATCACCATCCCTTTAGATGAAATTGCAGGTACCGCTTAAAACTCTCAGGTGCGGGGCGCCTGGGTGGCGCAGTCGGTTAAGCGTCCGACTTCAACCAGGTCACGATCTTGCGGTCCCTGAGTTGGAGCCCCGCGTCAGGCTCTGGGCTGATGGCTCAGAGCCCCTCCCCCGTTCATGCTCTGTCTCTCTCTGTCCCAAAAATAAATAAACGTTAAAAAAAAAAAAAAAAAAAAAAAAACTCTCAGGTGAGAAAGAACATTATAGAATGCGTAACTTCTCCCCTGGATTTTGCCATTGGAACAGAACACCTCCGGGCAGCCCCTCAACAGCAGGACTTCTGGGGATAATGGCCAGTGACAGAACTTTAGGCCAGCAGGCAAAGAAGATATTCAGGAGAGATGAGGGTCCCCAGAGCACACATCCTGCATTCAAAGGAGCACCGGGAAGAGATATAAAATGTAGGCAATAAACAACTTGAGAATATAGCCCAATGGCAAGGGCCTGGTACAGCAGGCCCTTTAAGACTTTCATCCTCCTTCTGTGAGAAGCCGCACTTCCCAGGGCCTCCGGGGGGGGGGCCTCGGGGGCCAGGAAGCTCACTCTTTGACGACTCAGAGCCTATTGCTGGCATTTTGTTCCAATCTGGCTGTTTTTATTTAATGTCCAGCCCAAGACTGACAACATGATACACTTTTGTTTTTGTTTCCAGAAAGCAAACAAATATAAGGCTTTGCACAAGGGGGGAAAAAAGGAGCCTAATGTGGCTATTATTCCTCATTAAAACTTAAAGTGTCAAGCTCTAAACCCCAAGGAAGTTGCTGAGAGGCACCAGCTGAGAGACATTTATTGACTAGAGAGAGGCAGTGATAGATAGAAAGAGAAAGGTAATAGGATTGTGTCTTCCCCATCTCTCTCCGATGTGTTCCAGGTCTTGCTGTGGGAAGCCTGGCCCCGAGCAGGAGTTCCTGTCGCATACCGCAAGCCGCATTCGTCACCCTGTAGCCCCAGCTGCCACTTCCACGACCAGGGTTTAGGCTTCATATCAAGAGGGGTGACATGGGGGTCCTCTCCCCACACGGGCAGCTGGGCCCCGGGCTCAAGGCTTTGTGAAATGTTCCTGACTCGTCACTCATAAAAACAAAAACCCATTCTCTCATCTAATCCTCACTGCAGCCCAGTGGGGAGGTACTCTTCTTATCTTCATTTTATACGTGAGGAAATTAAGGTTTCGAGAGAGTAAGTAATTTGAAAGAGATTAAAACTCTCTTAAATGAGGACTCAGGGTGCAATTGAGATGCCTCCTCTCCGAGAGGGTAGCAGTCGATATGGCAAATGCCACCTTTTAAAAATACAGGGGCGCCTGGGTGGCTCAGTCGGTTAAGCGTCCGACTTCAGCCAGGTCACGATCTCGCGGTCCGTGAGTTCGAGCCCCGAGTCAGGCTCTGGGCTGATGGCTCAGAGCCTGGAGCCTGCTTCTGATTCTGTGTCCCTCTCTCTCTGCCCTTCCCCCGTTCATGCTCTGTCTCTCTCTGTCTCAAAAATAAATAAACGGTAAAAAAATTAAAAAAAAAATACATAGCTTCCTACGTTTTCTAGTGGCTCATGAGTAGCACGGGGAGGGTAGAAACATGGAGAAAAATACATGAGGCAGCAGGTGTGAGGGGGCGCAGTGGGCCACAGTAAGCACTAAGTCATGGTAGGTGTCCCCATTAAAACTCACAGCATCCCAAACTGGTGCAGCCACTCTGGGAAACAGTATGGAGGGTCCTCAAAAAAATTAAAAATAGAACTACCCTACAACCTAGCAATTGCACTACTAGGTATTTATCCAAGGGATACAAATGTGCTGTTTTGGAGGGATGCATGCACCCCCATGTTTATAGCACATTATCAACTATAGCCAAAGTATGGAAAGAGCCCAAATGTCCATCGATGGATGAATGGATAAAGAAGATGTGGTACACACACACACACACACACACACACACACACACACACACTCAATGAAGTATTACTCGGCAATCAAAAAGAATGAAATCTTGCCATTTGCAACTACGTGGATGGAACCGGAGGGTATTATGCTAAGTGAAATTGGTGAGTCAGAGAAAGCCAAATATCCTATGAATTCACTCATATAAAAGACTTTAAGACACAGAACAGATGAACACAAGGGAAGGGAAGCAAAAAATAATATAAAAACAGGGAGGGGGACAAAACAGAAGAGACTCTTAAATACGGAGAACAAACAGTATTACCGGAGGGGTTGTGGGAGGGGGATGGGCTAAATGGGTCAATCATTGTTGCACTATATGCCAACTCGGATGTAAATTTTAAAAAATAATAAAATAAGATAAAATAATTAAAAACATAAAAAAAAAACTCAGCATCCCTGTGAGAAATCTGCCCCCACTTACCCATGACGAGACTGAGGCTTCACCATGGATAGATGGGCCCACAGCCATGCCAGTAGGAAATGGAGTTGCTGGAAGGGGAACCCAGCTCCCACCCAGTCTGGAACCCTTCCCCTCCACCTCAGCTGCCCCCCAAATTCTTCCTGGACTCCTGGGGGGTACCCCGAGCTGCACCACGTGCTTATTTTATCCAGTGCACACAACAGCCTGGTGAAGATGGTACGTTATTGTGCATTTAAAATTACCTAGTATGGGGCACCTGGGTGGCTCAGTGGGTTAAGCATCTGACTCTTGATTTTGGTTCAGGTGAGTTCGAACTCCTCGCCCCCCACCCCACACCCCACACTGCCAGCACAGAGCCTGCTTGGGATTCTCTCCCTTGCTCTTTGCCCCTCCCTCACCAAAATAAATAAATAAGCTTTTAAACAAATGAAAAAATAAAACCCCCTAGTATGAGAGCTTTGAAACTTCCAAATGAAAGGCACGTATCTTTCCTTTTCAATCCTCGTGTTGTTACCAAGATTCGGGCATTCCGAGAACAGTCGGGCAGGGAACACATCACCCATCTTTATGATATTTCAGGTCTGAAACTGAAAGACTTAAATTAGAAAAGGAAAAAAAAACTAAAATGTGGAGAAGATTAAAGTTCTCTGAATTTTTTTTTTTTTTAAAGAGAAAACCTTATTTCTCATTTGATTCAGCCAGCCCAGGTAACGAGCAATGCCTCAGGTCACCTTCTAACATCACTACAACATAATAACACTGCAGACAGTCTCTTGAGACCATAACTTCATTCATTTGAAGCTGGCGCTGAGGTTATTTGAAATAACATTTTAATTTCTTCATCCCACCGTGATAGAATTATGCTTTGCATCTGAAGATCCCTCATGACATTATGTTCTCAGAATTAGCTGTGACTCAGGAGTGAGTCTGCCCCAGAGCTGCTCCATTTACTTGATAAGATAAAGTGAAAATCACCTGTCTAATAATGCATGTCTGAATTTTACTGTTTGCTAAAACTTTGAGATTAACATCTTTTGAACCAAAGGAAAAAATGCAAAACCTCACTTTGGAGGAGTAGAGGATATTCAGAAGAATTCTAAGGGCAAGGTTCTGAACTTTGCCTTTAATCCTTATAATCTAACTTGCCTTTAATCCTTATAATCGCCTTCTAAAACCTACCCTTCTGAGAAGGAAGAGGGTTGTGACTTGGGGGTTGGGGGCGTGAAAGAGTCTGGGTGACTGGCAGGGTCCTGCATCAGGCAGGGGTGGTACTCTCCAACAAGTCATTAAACTGCCCGTCTGTTTTCTGTGTTTGTGTTGTATTTAACAACTTTTAAAAGATTGTTTGTTTTAAAGAGTTCCACTATGGAGAAGGCAAGACACTAAGCTCCATGGGTTTAAGATCCCTTGTTTCTGTTTTGCTCACTGCGGAATCTTTAGAACCTATAAAAGTACGTGGCCTTCAGTAGGGACCTGATCAGTATTTGTTGAAGATTACACAAGTGAAAAGGACATTTGTTCATCCATTCCCTCACTGAGATAGCATATTTGATCACATAAGATGCCAGCTAGGGTTTAGCCTCATTCAGTAGGTCTGGATTGGAAACTAGGAATCAGAATTATTTTTAACTTTTTAGTATGGATATTTTCAAGCATATAGAAAAATAGAGTATAATCACTCCCATATAGCTATTATTTAGACTCAGAGTTGTTCACATTGTTATATTTGACTCATCAATTTTTACTAAAGGATTTTAAATAAACGATAAGAACATTTTTCTTGTCAAAGTCAACACCATTACATAGCTTTTAAAAACCATGATAATTCTTTGTTATTATCATCTAATATCTAATCCCTATTCAAATTTTATTAATTGCTCCAAAAATGTATGTTACACCCAGCTTAGAACTACAAAGATCCAATCTATGCTATATTCGGTTTTTATATCCCTTACGTCATTTGTAACTGAAAACAATGCTCCCCCTCCCCCTTTCTTCGGCATGACATTAACTTGGTAGAGAGACCAGGCCAGATGTCCCTCAGAATGGCCCACTTTCTGGATCTGTAGTGTCATGTAACTTATTCCTCTCATGCATGCATTCCCTGTAAACTAGAGTTTGGATCTGGAGGCTGGATTACATTCAGGTTAAACACTTTAGGAGAGATATCATTATTTATACTGTTGTTTTTTTTTTTTTTTCCTTTTTTTTTTTTTTTAATTTTTTTTCCCAACGTTTTTTTTTATTTTTGGGACAGAGAGAGACAGAGCATGAACGGGCGAGGGGCAGAGAGAGAGGGAGACACAGAATCGGAAACAGGCTCCAGGCTCTGAGCCATCAGCCCAGAGCCCGACGCGGGGCTCGAACTCACGGACCGTGAGATCGTGACCTGGTTGAAGTCGGACGCTTAACCGACTGCGCCACCCAGGCGCCCCTATTTATACTGTTTGATATTGCAACACATCGTGAGGTACATCATGTCTAATTGAACCATTATTGGTAAGCCAGAGATAGTTTCATCCCTCCATTGTGAAGTTCCATTTTCTTTTTAAACCATCAGATCATCTGTAGAGTAATACTTCAGCTGCACTAAAGTATCCAATTCTCCATCAATATATCGCCTAATGACTTGATCACTCACTGATGATTCTTACCCTAATCAATTCCTTCATTAGGGGTTGAAAACATGTGATTTTTTTTTCTGTTTCTATCATTCATTCTATATTTATTAGCTGGCTATCTTTATGAGAGAGAGAGAGAGAGAGAGAGAGAGAGAGAAGAGAAAGAGATTTATTTCATCACCTGCTCCTCCTGGAAACGCAAGGTAAGTAATTATTTATCTTGAATTATCACTTTTCAGAGTAAGGAGTAGGTAACAAATGGTGTTTTGTTTGTTTCATTCTGTCTTTGATTTTCTCTTTTCTGAGTATCATTTTATAGACTTACAGATTCATATAGTCAGCATGTTTCATTCCATTGCAGTCACTCTTTTTGAAGCTCAAATTATTCCATTTTTGTCCTGTAAGCCCCCTCTTCAAATTGGCTCCTTTTCTAGCAAGCAAGGTATTCCAGGCTCCCTTGCTCACCCAGGCCCAGAATCAACCATTTCTCTAAAGAGTCCTGGTTCCTTTCAGTGGGAATGGATAGTTAGAAACCAAAATCTGGGTGTTAGGGGTACCCACTGCCATTGGATCATCAATGCTTTCAGGCCCTTCTATTGATAAAGGCAGGGGGAAATATACATATGTATATTTTTAAATCATATGTTCATATGGAAATTTCCAATTCAAAGTTAACAATACAGAGCTTTTACTTTAAGCAGATAGGAGATGGAAGATTGGTCATGTACAGGTGGATTGGGCAAATAAATGACTCTATTAAGGAAAATGGCAACCAAAGTTTCTCAGTGTCAGAGAAGGGAGTAACAAACAATAGAAAGGGAGAAAAGTAGAATGAATCCTGTGATATTAACTAGAAACTGGAGCTATCAAGCTGACCTCAGTTTTCAAAATATATTCATAGACATAGAAATAACTATAGATGTAAATTTATACATACAAACATATATATATGTATATATATATACATATACATATATGTATATGTATATATACATACATATATGTATATATATATATACATAGACATAGAAATAAATATAGATGTAAATTTATACATACAAACATATATATGTATATATATATACATATACATATATGTATATGTATATATATATACATAGACATAGAAATAAATATAGATGTAAATTTATACATACAAACATATATATGTATATATATGTATATATATGTATATATACATATATATATTCATTTGTCCACTGATTTGTCCTGAGGGCAGACACCCCAATAATAACAAGTACAGCTAGCACATAAATCTTAGTTTGTAAATCTCCATCATTCTCCAGTAAAATGAACCAGGTATCCCTGGAGAAGTGGCTGATTCCAGGGCTGGGCAGGAAAAATCCAACATCAGAATACCATGTGCCAAAACGCAAAGAAGTACTCCAAGAATAATGAAACCATCTCAAAAGGACCCAGAAGCCATCTTAAAGAGGCTCCTACTCATCAAATTTGGCACAGTTTGAGCCTCAAAATAATGATAGTAACAAATAATAATCCATGAATAAAATAGGAAACCATGATACAAATTAATTAATCAAAAGTTTGTTGAGGAACAAGATATTTACACACTTTCAAAGTCCCTGCCTACCCACTACACATTAATCACAAAGGGAAAAAGAGTAACTATAGTGGACCCCCTCAATCAAATGATCAAAGTTGACATCATCAGTCATGAGACAGCTCAAATTTATGTAACAAGAACACACATCATTTTTGTGATGAATGCACACCCTTGAACCTAATCATGAGGAAACATCAGACAACCCAAATCAAGGGATATTCTTCGACATAATAAGTATGCAATATTCAAAATCTTCAGAGGGTCTTGAAGTAAAGACTGAGGAACTGTTCCAGACTTTAAGAGACTAACGAACCTGACACTAAACATAGCATGTGATTCTCAGCAGGGATTCTTTGTTCTAAAGGACACTCAGAGACTGAATGGGGTCTAGGGATCCACACGTACATGTTTCTGTTTTAATGTCCTGATTTAATGATTGTACTATATTTCAGGGAAATGCACACTAAATTTTGGAGGGTGAAGGAAGCACTATTTCAGCAATGTACTCTAAATGATTATGAAAAAAAACTTATTTGCACTAGACTTGCAACTTTACTTTAACTTTGAGATTATTTTTGAAATAAAGAAGACTTTTCAAAAGTTTTAGATAGGTTACCATTTTCATTAGTTTCTGATTTAAACTTCCAATGGCTTGTGGAAAGAAAAATTAAGGAAAAAAAATACGTAGGGGCGCCTGGGTGGCTCAGTCGGTTAAGCATCCGACTTTGGCTCAAGTCATGATCTCGTGGTTTGTGGGTTCGAGCCCCGCGTCAGGCTCTGTGCTGACAGCTCGGAGCCTGGAGCCTGCTTCCGATTCTGTGTCTCCCTCTCTCTCTGCCCCTCCCCTGCTCATGCTCTGTCTCAAAAATAAATAAAACATTTAAAAAAAAGAAAAAAATACATAAATTCTTATATCCTCCCTTCTTGAGCAAAAGTAGCATGGCACACAACGGGTCCTCATTCTGCTTTTTGTTTTTGACACTTAAAGTATTCTGGGTGGCACTTCACATCAGTAACATGAAGATCTTCCTCATTCCTTTCATGGCTGTATAGTGCTCCACTGAGTAGCCATATTATAACCTATCCTCCAGCCCTCTATTGATGCTCATTTGAGTTATCTCCAATACTTTTAAATTATAGGAAAGGAAAGGAAAGGAAAGGAAAGGAAAGAAAGAAAGAAAGAAAGAAAGAAAGAAAGAAAGAGAAAGAAAGAAAGAAGAAACAGAAAGAAAGAAAGAAAGAAAGAAAGAAAGAAGAAAGAGAAAGAAAGCAAGAAAGCAAGAAAGAAAGAAAGAAGAAAGAGAAAGAGAGAAAGAAAGAAAGAAAGAAAGAAAGAAAGAAAGAAAGAAAGAAAGAAAATTGTGATGAATACCTTTTGCACATGTGTTATTTTGTACTTAACGCAGGCATATGTTTAGGATACATTTTTAGGAGTGAAATTTCTGGACCAAAGAATAAATTCTTCTTTAATTTATTATTCTATAATGTATTGTCATCTTCCTCTGCTAAGTACCAGATTGCATTCCCACCACCAACACATGAAAGGATCTGTTTCCCCCATAAGTCTCACAAGCAAAATGGGTCTTATAGATTTTTACCAATCTGACAAATAATTTGCATTTATTTTATGGTGAGGGTGGTTGAAAGTCTTTTCATATGATTAAACATCACAGAAATTTGGTTAAACTCCACAGGTGAATCTGATGGGTGCCAGGTTTGGAAACCACTTTCTTGTCCTTTTGTGATTTGGGTAGCTAAGAAGAAGCACTGAATTAGTAAATCTGTTCATGTTTATTGACTTTCACTGGAGTTTAGACAGACACGGGAAGATAAGTTTTATCTACTCAAATATCGTAGCCTCTATGAAAACTTCCCCAACTTTACTGAGCTGGTCTTAGCACTGTTTCCCCTGGCGTTTTATATACACCTCTATTAGCACTTATCTTACCAAATTAAACCTATATGTTTAAATGACTTCCCGCTGGGCTTTTGAGCCTCGGAAGGTAAAACACTATACCTTATTCATCTTTAGATCCTTAGGATCAAATCTACTTTCTGGCACCTGGTAGACACTCAATAAGTGTGGTTTTGAATGAATAAATAAATAAGCAACCAATAACACTAGTGTTAAATTCATAATCATATCTAGCACATAGTTTCTCAGTAAAAACACACAACAGAAAGGAAAGGAGTTTTCTTTCTTGGACACCTTGAACTTTGAAGGACTATTTATTTCAAGCTTCTGATCTCTGCCTAGCTTTGGTAGGCTTCACTAAGAAAACAAGTCAGTCTCCAAAGTTCCTGCTTCCTTTCCTTTGCCAACACACAGGTGTAGGAGCCCAACTCCTTTCACAGTGACATCTTCTGGTGCTGCCCAGAGGGAATGCTCCACAACCTGAACCCCTGCCTCAGCAGCAATATCTGTCACATTTCCAGAACATTTGGCATGAGTACAGTTGTCATGGGATGCCCTTCTGATGCCTTTGCTCCCTCTCTCCATGCTCCAAGGAGTTGCACTTCTGGCAACTCATTTCATCTGTGAAACTTCACTACACTAAGGTTAGAGCCCAATCATTTGAATCCAGAAGATGACAAGCATAATGTTCTGCCTTGACTACTGTGGTTCCATTTTTCTACCTAAGGGGGGGAAAGTCTTAAACATAAAACAACTGCTACTAATGATATGCCTTAGGAGACGGAACTCTCTTTCTAACAGTCTTATTCCTAGTTAATGCTCATATTTTTTCTGAGAAATATTTTAAATCTCTTTTAGAAGACAGCCATGTTCCTATTGCAAAGCATTACTGTAACATTGCATGCGAAAAATGCCAGGACTCACGGCCGCACACAACGTTGTAATCAGAGAATAGGCACATTTAATCACCTCATTTGTAAGTTAATTTAAAAACATACGAAGATTGAAGCTCTGGTCTTTAGGAAAGCTGTTCTGTGTAATCATAATTGCATTTGTTACTTCAATACTCTTTTTCTTTCCTAGCCCCCAAATATATCTGTACACTTCTATTAGAATGGCAAATCAGTTCTAAACCACCCACTGATATTTATTTATTTTCTTAATTTTAGTTCAAAACCAAAGATGTTAGCTGGGATTCCGTGTTGGCCATGAAGAATGTTGGACCATATCATTTGAAGGATGAAAGAAAGTGAAATGTGAAGAGGTGAAGAGAAAGGAACACCCCAGGAGGGTGTTTCTGGCTCCAGCCTGGCTCAGAGATGGTGGGGAAGAAGGCTTTCCCTCTGCTGTTCTGTGCTAGTTCCCTGGTCAGGCGACTTTAAAGGCCACCTCCATCCGGGACAGGTGGAAGAAATGGAAATAGTTAAGCCAACTAACTGAAATGCATACATCAAATAACATTAAGTTAATAATTTGTACCCACAAATATCTAATAAAAGAAAACAGGCAGGGTAGAAATTTTATTTTATTTTTTTGGCTTTTTTTTCCTGTGATGTTGTATAAATACATTTAAAAAAAATAAAAGTGTGCACAAACTAGAATGACTGGACCGAACTGTTTTCTGCCTGAGACCTGGGAGGGAAGGGAGGGGAGTCGAGGGGTCGTCCTGGAACCCTCCCTCTCCTTAGTCCCCATGATGTGACAACCTGGTCCTATCCCTGTACCTCTGGCACAGCTCTCATTTCCATCCTCCCCACCTCGGCCTCATCACCTCACACTTACATCATGCCAGCAGCCTCACGATCAGCCTGGCTGCAGCCACACCTGAAGTCCATCCGCAGGCAGGTGGACTCTCCACAATTCAAAGCTGAGCCCAGCTCCTCTTCCTGATGCGCCTTCGTGCATGAAAGGCCCTTTTCTGGCTGGCCTTTCCTGTCTCCTCCGGTCTCATCATTTCTCACGTCCTGCACCACCACCTTCAACATGCACCCTTAGCTCTAGTCCCACTTAAGAACATGCAGTTCTCCCCCAAGTAACATGCTACTTGAGTTTTTGAGTTGTGGACTTTTTGCTGGTTTGCTGATGGCTTGTCTCCCTTCACTAGAGCATAGGGTAACGAGGGGGAAAAACTTGTCTATCTTATGTATGCATTCCCAGCATTTGGAAGGATTCCAGGCACCTTAAAGGCACTTTTATAAAGATTTGTTGGCTAGATGAATGAATACCCCAGTGCCTTTGCACATGCTGCATCTACTATTTAAACTGTCCCTTCCCTCCGCCCTTCTGACTTAAATCTTATTTCTCTCTAAAACTCAGCTTAAATATCAATTCTTCCGGAAAGCCATCCATTGCTATAATTTCCCTTCCCTCTCCGACCACACACATGGACAGACACACACACACACACACACACACACACACACACACACAGTTGGCTTTATTTCTCTTCTGAGCTCCCATTACACACTCATCCTCAGTGTGTAAGTCCCAAAAACAGTTGACTGTTTGCCAAAGACAAATACTCCCCTTCCCCTTCCATCATGTAGAATTGTTTCCAGAAAGTGGCTGTCCAGCCATGGCATTATGTGGGGGCAATGTGACTAAGCTCTGACAAATGGCCTGTGGTCACCACTTTCAAGCCTAGCCCAAAAATATCTTCCTGTGCAACACTCCAGTTTTCTGTTCCTTCCATCTGTTGACTGGATGCTGAGGACCCAGAAGAGAAACTCCAAGGCCATCGAGACTGTTGGAGCCATATGATGACTGCTTTTCAACCACTTGTATGACTCCGTAATACAAGAGGGAAATAAACACCTACCGAGCTGAGTCATGGGCTGGGGGTTGTTTGTTACAGCAGCTAGCCCATCATAACCTTCCCAGCATGCCAGTACCATAGTGCAGAGTCCTGCCATTGCCCATGTGTCTGTCTCCCTCTCTGTAGTCTGCACACTTTGTGCCACATTACCATGTTACCAGGGTCTAGTTCAGGGTCTGGCACCTGCATGAGGTTAATACTTCTGGCAGCTAGTTCACGATTCTAGAAAAAAAACAAACTGCGCCAACCCTTGGTTTTCTCCCTAACAAACTTCCCATGAATCCCTCTGCCATTTCCACTATAGAGAATTTCTCATATATATGTTTTGCCTTAAGCAGTACTGGGCCCCTCCTCTCTGCTAAGACACCTCACCCATCTAGAAGACCTCTGACCTCTGGGCTTTGTTACCAAAGTGTTCAGCTCTTGCCTCTACCCAAAGAGTTCAGTGAGGAGAATTTCTTTTGAAAAAGCGATCTATGCCTGTGATTAATTCTACCCTTCTGGGAATGTTCGTTTGTTTTGTTTTTGTTTTAAATAGAACTTTTTTTCCTTTTAAAAAATGAAATAAAATGTGCCTAATTTCTCTTCTCCTTTCCAATCCAAGCTGATCATTACCGCTTCTGACTTTGGTGAACTCATTCTTGTGAATCTTACATTTAATTGAGGTCCTAAAACACCACGGTGGGAGTTAATTCCATTTCTAAGACGAAACATAAAATCTAAATGGATTCCAGAGTGTGAAAGAGACTTTTCTGTTCCAAGCTCATGTATGGACTTACCACATCAAGTAAATCACTTAGAGTAGGTGGGAGCATCATTTCAAATCATCGTTAATAACGACAAAAGGTACCATCTCGAGGCTCTGTGCACCAGAAACCATAGTAGACGCTTAAAATGCCGTCCTTACCACAACAACAGGAAGTAAGAATTACTCCCTTTTGTAGGGTCACCATAGAATCTGCTCAGGACGCTTGAGATGTTGAATGGAGACGCTATGCATAAGTGTGCCAGGACACAAAGCATAAACCAAGATTGGCCCTGGCAAAGCGGGGCATATGGCACCCTCCTCGTGTTTCAGCTAAAGAAACCCTGACCCGGAGTACCAAGTGCCTTACCAGGTCCCACAGCTTACGAGGTGACAGGACGCAAAGGCAGGTCTGTGTGACTCCAAAATCCATGCTCTTTCTAGTGCCTTTGTCTTAAGTACCGGGCACAGTGGGAGGAGGTGGGAGGGCAGAGGGTAGAAGCGGAGGGCGTGAGGGTGTGACTGATCTGGTTACATCCACCTGCTTAACCAGGTCAGCCTCACTTCCACAGGCTGCCACCGTCACTGCTTATTCTGCAACTCCCCAAACTCCAGACCACACAGAGCCCATGATGGGACACAGTCAACCTGTGCTCTCTAATGATGGACCTTTCATGTAAGCTTTCTGGGGGGAAAGAAAGAGAAAATAAGAAAAGAGCAAACTGAAAGACGCTTGGGGATAACAAGGGAATCTAAAGAGAGTCACCAGAGAAACCAGACTAATGAACGCAGGAGGCTTCCCAGAGGACCCTGGGTTTTGCTGTCCAGGAACCACAAGTAAGAAAGGGGGGAAATACATACTTTTAGCAGAAAGCATGATGATTTTTCAACCTGTGAGACGATTTCATAACCCAACCAACGGTTTCAAGGAATTATTCACCACTGCATATGCAGATGAATTTACATAATAAGGCTTCTCCATAGGCAAGTATTTACCATAAGATACGAAAATACATCTGACTTCCACAGGCTATGTTGTCTGAAAGCAGTTGTTTTTTAAAGAAATGTTTGACTCATGCATTTTCACTAACATGCTTTGATTGCATCTAAAGAAATATGAAATGAAATGACAAGTACTTCAACTGAAAAAAAAAAAAAAAAAACAAGCAAAAAAGCAGTCACTCCCAAGGGGCATCTTATATGTCAGCTCAGACTATGCAGCTTGTGATTGATGTAAATGTGTTCTTCACCCCATAAACAGATATTCACTTCACTCGACTCCATGGCCCAGCACCTCCATTCCGTGAGAGACATGATTATTTCAGCAATGAAACCTACCAAATGTTAAAAATGACTCACAAGGCAGCGAGCGGCACGGAGATTGGATTGTGAGAGCTTCGGGATGGAAAAGGTCGGTAAAGAAAACACTAGAAAGATTGGGAGAAAGGAGAGCGGCTGCATAAACCTGCAGGTGGAGTCCGGGTGGGCTCAGGGCTTCGGAAAAGGGACTGGGGAGGAAGTGGTTTTCTGTTTGTCCGCCGGCTGCAGGTTCTGACGGTTAGGCACCTGCTTATCTGTCCCCTTCTCCAGTAAGTCTCTGAGGTCCCTGAAAAGCCAACACTGAGAGTGGAGAGGCAGCTACACAAATACTCCCAGTTTTTAAACAAGCTCAAAACAAAAACCTGATGCTTCTGTTGCCACTACTCCCTAGCTTTTATTTCTACCTTTTCGTGTGGTTACATCTTCATGTTTTCTTCTTTTGAAAGGTATCCGAGCCTCTCTCGAAACTGCTCTGATGAGCTCTGTTTGATGCATTTCTCTTCTCCCTCTGTGCTCAGGGAGGTAGAGCACCAGGCAAGGCTGGCTCGCCATTCGCTAACGCTGTGACCCAGATTGCGTCTGTTTGGTTTAATAAACAGGGAGAGCTTTAGCCTCGGGGTGGTGATACATCTAAGGCTGCATCGAACCCCCAGTTTGTTTATGAGGGATGTTTTTGCCTGCGGTAAAATGTAGGCATCAGCTTTTGATTTCTTTGGAGTTTATTGAATGGACCAAGATTCAGGAAAATTTTTTAGACTCTTCAAAAATATTCACAAAGGTGTTATCTCTGTCTCTTAACATACTTAGCAAGAGGTGTAAATTGCTTCCCCTTTTAAACTTGCCAATTTCTGTCCCCTTCTGATTACTAACTGGAAGGAAAAGACAGTGCCCAGCAGCACTTAGTGCAGAGAGAGCACTCAGCAAGCCTTCCTGATTTAGCCTGATAATGTTGCAGCATATTTATGCACCTGCAGTAGTAACTAAGTATTATTTATTGAGCACTTACAACGTACCACGCTCAGAGCTGAGCACTTCACATTCATTAACTCATTTAAACTTCATAAGTACACTATGAGATAGATATCACTATCTATGATGGATATCCAAGAACACACATCTATTAAGTAGAATGAAAACTTGCATCTGCCCTACTCCACACAGACCAGAGTTATTCTAGGAGTGCATAAGACTATAGATTCTAGATCACTTTAACTATTGGAATGATGGGGTTCCAGACATGCTACCCTAAAATGTGGCACCTTGGCATATCCAACATTTTAAGCTGAAGGAGTTTGAGCAGGAAGGCCACCATGATCTTCCTTCCATCCTTCTGGAAACAGGTCATAAAACCCTCTTGTGGGAGGTGCCCTCCCCTGTCACTGGAGGCAAGGAGCACCCTTATCTCTGAAGAAGGGACCTGGAGAGAAATCCTAAAAAGCAAGCCTCCCTAGGTTTTCCCAGCTTCCTACACTTACCTCCTACACCTCACTCTAACATAGTCCTCCATGGCTGTTCACTCTTCATCACATCTAATGTAAAAATACTCAGATCTAGCCGATTCTTTGGGCCTTCCTCTCCTTACAAAGTCTCCCATGTCACGTGAGAGTTATCTTCAATAAATTTGTATGATTTTCCCCTTGTCAGTTCAAGTTTTGGACCCAGCCAGGGACCCTAAGAAGGCAGAGAAAAACTTCCCCCCTGCTGCAGGGATCAGCACAGCACCGTGAAGCAAAGCACTCTCTATCTTTCAGACAAAGAAACTGAAGCTCCAAGAGTTTAAATGACTTGCCCTAAGTAAGGGGGCCAGACATAAGGGGAGAAAAACACAGGATACCTAGTTCAATTTATTCCAGGTAATAACAAATAATCTTTTAGTATAAGTATGTCCCCAACATTATTCATTATCTGAAATTCACATTTTTTAAATATTGTTTTAATGTGTATTTATTTTTGAGAGAGAGACAGAGACAGAGACAGAATGTGAGCAGGGGAAGAGCAGAGAGAGAGGGAGACACAGAATCCAAAGCAGCTCCAGACTCTGAGCTGGCAGCAGAGCCCGACATGGGGCTCGAACCCACAAGCCATGAGATCATGACCTGAGCCGAAGTCAGACGCTTAACTGACTGAGCCACTCAGGTGCCCCTGAAATTCACATTTAATGGAGTGTCATGTATTTTTGTGGCAAACTTAGCCTACAGATGTGGTACTGATGTGAGGCAGTGTTGGACCGTAAGAGCCCCTAAGCCCAGGGCTCTTTCCATCACCCTGAGGAAAAGGGCCTAAAATCCCTACCAGATTTGCAAATCATCCTAGCAAACTGCCTCTATCAGCTACTCAAACAGCCATGTAAACTACTATCTGTCACGATAGCTAAATTGACCTTGTATTAGGTATGAACCTCAACCTATATACCCTGGTGTCAAAAATTATAACTTTATTTTTTATAACTCAACTTAGTTTCTATTTTATTTATTTTTTATTTCGTTTAATGTTTATTTATTTTTGGGAGAGAGAGACAGAGCGTGAGCAGGGGAAGGGCAGAGTGAGACACAGACTCTGAAGCAGGCCCCAGGCTCTGAGCCGTCAGCACAGAGCCTGACCGGGGCTCGAACCCACGAACCATGAGATCCTGACCTGAGCTGAATTCGGACGCTCAACCGGCTAAGCCACCCAGGAGCCCCACTTGATTTCTGTTTTAAATCCTCTTTCTCCTGGGAAAGTGGAAGCACTCCTTCTTGATGCTTTCCCTGGGGTGTGCCGCTGTGAGATAATAGAAAATAGAAAATATTGGCCTCTGCCCCTGTTCATGGCACCGAGCTCCTAAAACCCTCGTGGATACCTGAGTGATAAAAGCACTTTTGTTCTAATCGTTGGTCTCTGACCCCAGTTCCTAACACAGATGTCCTAAATTCCATGAAATTTTGTGAGTAATAGTGTCTTTTGTTCTAAACAGGTGACTTTTGGTGGACTCCTCGATGGCTCCTGGATGGGTCCAGTCCCCAGAAAGACCAAGCCATGATGAGAAGCTCGGAATTTTCAGCCCTCTCCCACCACCACCGCCCCCCCCCCATTTTCCAGAAAGGGGAGAGGGGCTGGATATGCAGTTAATAATTGATCGTGCCTACGCCCCAAGGTATGGAGTTAGGAGAGCTTCTAGGTGGGTGAACACATCCACGTCACATACTAGGAGGGTGACACAGCCCAATCCACAGGAACAGAAGTTTCTGCGCTCAGGATTCTCCCAGACCTCACCCTAGGTGCCTCTTCATCTGGCTGTTCATCTGTGTCCTTTAGCACATCCATTATTATATAGTAAACAGGTAAACATAAGTAAGTGTTTTCTGGAGTGCTGTGAGCTGTTCTAGGAAACAATCAAATCCAAGGCGGAGGACGTCATGGGAACCTCTGATGTGTAGCCAAGTCAGACAGAAGGTGTGGGTCACCCGGAGACCTACTACATGCAGTGCCGTCTGAAGTAGGGGCAGTCTCAGGCAACTGAGCCCTCAGCCCGTGAGATAGGGTGCTACCTGGAGGTAGATGGTGTCGGAGAATTGCTTGGTGCAGAAACCTGGCCGCACCTGGTGTCAGAAGTACTGTGAGTGTGACAGTCACGTGAGAGAGGAGGAGACACGCGGGAGGACAAGTGCAGGCTTCCTGCTCGGCCACAGCTCTGGAATCTCACAGTGCCAGGCTACCGTGGGACAGGGTTTCCTCTGGTTGTGACCGAGTTGTCCACTTGCAATGGGGTGCTGCCTACAAGACCCTTCGAGTCCCGTGGCCCTGGTGCTGCAGTGACATGGGGCGCGGGCCTTTGGGACCAACTAATTGCCTAAATGTGGAAGAGTCAGAAGTGAATTCCAGGAGAAAAAACAAACATATATCCATTAGCATCTTACGATATTCTCCCGCCTTACATTACAACATAATGTCCGAGCTATGCTTTTGCAAATAAACTATTTACACGTTATGAATTCCTCATTCGATACACTGCTGTCTACAACTCTGTCATTAAAATTAATATAATCGGCTTAACACATTGCAGCCAGACCGATTTCCTGAAGGCAGATTCATCAGATTAGTTCAGAGCTCAGATCCCTCCAAAGGCTCCCCTTTGTCTCTGGAACGTAGTCCGGGCTCCTGGGTTTGGCGCCGGAGAACGTTCACAACCTATTCCCTTTTGTTTTCATCTCTGGCTTCCACAACCTGACACGGCCGGTCACATCTGATGGGCTGGTCCCCATCAGAGCACCACCCCCTGAAGTGTTGCCCTGCCCCCCTGCTGCCTCTCCACACCTGTCAAGCATAACTCTTGGGTTCATACCCTGAAAGGGCGGACCTATGCCGGCCGACTCCATCTTGTTCTGTGTCTTCCACCTTGAGTGACTATGTCCCCGACATGCCCTCTTTCCGGGAAAATGGCAGAAACCTCAGACCACGCCTCCTCCCCTTGAGTAACGTCCGGCTCACCCCTTCAAACTTCCTGATCAAAACACGCCTGGAGACCTGCTGACGGGACTCCAACCCTTCCCCAGCCAATCGGCTGAGGCCACAACCAACCCTTCCCCAGCCAATCAGCTGAGGCCACGACCCTTCCCCAGCCAATCAGCTGAGGCCACAGCCATTACCTCACCAACTGCCCCTAGACCCCTATAAAACCTTTGTGCTTTTGAAACTCGATCTCTGGGGCGCCTGGGTGGCTCAGTCGGTTAAGCGTCCAACTTCAGCTCAGGTCAACTCGCTCTCTCTCCCCGGCATATCACCACTGCGTCGGTGCAGGTAGGAGATTGAGCTCAAGCTAGCTCGAACAAAGGTTCTTTTTGCTTTTGCATCAGACTCGGCTCCCTGGTGGTCTTTGGGGATCACGAATTCTGGGCATAACAACCCCACTACCCACAATCACGCCAGCCTGTGCCGACTCATTGTGGCCCACATCAACCAGCTCTCCCTTCAGCCACTTGGTGTCCCCTTTAAAACCTCTGAGAAGGTCACCTTGGCGGAGGGGGGCCAGGGACCACATGTGCGGGCACACAGAGTTGTCAACTAACACATCCAAGTTTCCTTGCTTTGCACTGGAACTGCACCACCTCAAGACAGTAAGGTGATGTCATAAATGTGAATGGCTGACCAAGTCCTGGATCAAGAAAAAGTGAGACCATATGTTTTCACTCATATGTGGATCCTGAGAAACTTAACAGAAGACCAGGGGGGAGGGAAAGGGGCGGAGGAAGTTACAGAGAGGGAAGGAGGCAAACCATAAGAGACTCTTAAATACTGAGAACAAACTGAGAGTTGATGGGGGATGGGAGGGAGGGGAAAGTGGGTGATGGGCATGGAGGAGGGCACCTGTTGGGATGAGCACTGGGTGTTGTATGGAAACCAATTTGACAATAAATTATATAAAAAATAACAAAAATTAAAAAGACTATCTTTTCTTCATTGCCAAAAACAAAAAAAGAAAAGAAAAAGAAAAAGTGAGAAAGCAAGGTTTGGTAGAAAAGGCTAGGAAAAGAAGAAATTCACTGAGATATAACAGGCACTGGGAAGACCGTCCCACCCATCCAACACACCCTTCATCTCACAGTTGAGGAAATACCTTCTGCCAGCCCCTGCCCCCCAGAGACAAGGTTCTTCCTGCCCCATGAAAGGTGGAAAACCCACCTGCTGAGAAGCTTACCAAAACTCATGGGCATAATTGGTGACAATCCAGAAACGTACTAAATGTGTGAATGGAGGACCCCAAAACAGACACTCTGGGAAAGGCATTGAGGAAGAGAGAGAGTCTGCCCAACTCTGGAAGGAAGTTTGTCCTTCCAGGCCTTCACTCTTCAGATCTCCCAGCGGAGCACCGTTTATCAGTGACTTCCTCTACAAAGCTGTAAGTGGGTAGTTCTTGAACGAACACTTTTATTGTTTCCTCCTTTGGATACGTCAAGAACAAAACTGCTTTTTCTAAGCAGAGGTTTCACCTGAAACGCACCATCTTCCCAGGTGGCTGGAGAAAGACCCATCTTTGGACGAGAACCCAAAACTCAGCGGGAAGTCCCTACTGGACAGGCAGCATTAGCATTTTCCCTTGGCCTTGAACTTGAAGAACTGAAAGTGGCAAGGAGGCTAGGTAGTTACATCTGGGAAAGTAGATTGTGGCATCAGAGAAGGCGGCAGGTGCCCTCTGCATGGAGGCAGTCAGCTGCTGGGACTAGGGGACTCCAGAAGGGACAGCAGAGTGCTGCAGGCTACCCAGATGTCACGACCCCCGGATTGTGCAAGCTGAACTTTGTCTGCCTCCAATATCTGCTTCATTTGTGTTCTGTGTTTGCTCTTAGAATTTGGTAAAGTCAGGGGCGCCTGGGTGGCTCAGTCCGTTAAGCGGCCGACTTCGGCTCAGGTCATGATCTTGCGGTCCATGAGTTCAAGCCCCGCGCTGGGTTCTGTGCTGACAGCTCAGAGCCTGGAGCCTGTTTCAGATTCTATGTCTCCCTCTCTCTGACCCTCCCCCATTCATGCTCTGTCTCTCTCTGTCTCAAAAATAAATAAACGCTAAAAAAAAAAAAAAAGAATTTGGTAAAGTCCTCTTGAAAATGTCAGTATGCCCGAGATCTGCTGAGGGGAACCGAAGAAAGAAGTTTCTATCTGTTTGTGGACCTGAATTTTCAAGCGTAATCGCCCAACCCTGGGAGCCAGGCCCAGGGGTGGCCATGGCCATCTAGGACAAGTACTCCAAGGGAAAACCAAGTCACAGGCCCTTGGTCCTGCCACACGCCCCCATCTGGCAGGTCCCTTCAGCCCTGTGAGGGAGACCTCCGCACACCTGGCCTACAGGAGCATCGCCCAGCCCCTAGCTCTACCCACAGGGGTTACTGAAAATAGCAACAGAGCTCAGCACTGTTAACAGCTGGCCTTCGGCAAGATTCTCAATCCAGTATGTAAATCTTTCAACACCCATTTCTTCCCCCTTACCCCTACAGATCTCTCGCTTGCTATTTATTACATGTCACTCTTTGTTGAGAGTCTATCTACTCATGCAAAAAAAAAAAAAAAAAAGAGCCAGACGAGCATGAAAGGCAGAACTTCAGGGCTGTCCTTGGGACTCTGGCTTCAGAGCCTGTTGGGGACAGGGCCTGGAATTACTGGTGGACCAGGGCTTAGTTTCAAGACACCACTGGTGTCACCAGCTGAACAATAAATATCCCCGTGGCAAGAAAACGAGAAACACTAACCCTCAGACATGCAGAGCCTGGGGGAGCCCAGACCACAGCAGGAGCCCGAGAGCCTCCTTTTCTGGAGGAGTCTTCACTACTATTCCAAAAATAGGAGCCAGAAGCCAGAGGGCTCCCTAGCGGAGTGGAGATTTAATTTAGATAGCGCATGCAGAAGGAAGCATGAAATCGGAATTGACGGTAGATAAAGGGCTAGTATGTTTCTTCCTATACGTGACCCAGACTCTAAATGAGAGAAGGTGATCTCAGCCACATCAGATTTTTAAAGCCACTCACTGGCATCGCTAACCATCGTGAGCTTGCTGCTAGAGGGCTGCTGCCTCCCCTCTAAGAAGGAACAGGATTCCCGAGCTGCGGGGAAGTTAGACAAGAGGCTACTGGGGGCAAGGTGAACCCGAGTAAGGTCCTTCTGTTACCATGATGCCCGTGAGGACCGTCATCACGGATGCCTCTCCTTCCAATTGGTCTGCTGATTTGGGTCAGGGGCATAATCGGCCGGATCTTCCCTGTCTGAAACGGGTCCCACACTAGACGTCATTGAGGCAGCCTGCCCTCCACCTCCGCCTCAGCCCGCACGTTTTTGTGGACTAGAGTCCTCGTCTCCGGGTGACAGATCCTGAAGAGTCCTGCTTCATGCCTTCAAGGGATGAGCAAGTTCAAGGGAACTTGGCAGAGAATCACACCGGCCTTCCCAAGGACGAGGGACAACGGGTTTAAGCCCGCCTGTACCTAATACTGTTTGCCTGATTCACACGTTGCCTTCCTTCACACTGTTTTTCTCATCTGTGATACGACATCTGATGGAAAAGGTTTTCTGATTATCTCCAAGCCGCAGGTACACTGTAGGAAGCAAGCACACGGGCCTCTTTCAAGAGTTACCTGGTACAGTTTTATTTTGCCAAGAATTTTATCGGCTTATCCAGATAACGGCTCTGTCCCTCCAACTTCTCCACATAGGTGGCACATCAGTGAGGTCAAAGAGACAACTCCTGGACTGGAGAGACAGTGCTATCCTTCCTCAGGGTCAGCCCAAAGTGTGACTGTGAACTGAGTGACCTTTGGCCTCCCACTCTATGTCTTGGCCATTTTTTTTCCCACCATGCTCACTGTCACCACCCCTCCCCCGCCGTGTGACCACACGCTACCTACTATAGAAGGCAGGTGCCGAGAGGCAATCCAGCTTTGGAAACAGACCTGGTTTTGAATTCCAGTTTTGTTACTGTTAGAAGTATGACCTCAGTCGAGCTACTCAACTTCCACGTGCCCCAGTGACCCAATCTGTAAAATTAGAACAGCGTTGAGGAACTTAAAATGCCAAAAGCACCAGAGCACCCAGCTCTGTGTATTTCTGGCATATATTTGGCATATTCTCCTTCTCGTCTTCCCTCTACAACCAAGTGCCCATTCCCTCGGTTCCTGAAGGACACTGGCTAGCATGGAAGGTAGAGGCTCACGGTTCACTCTCAGGACGATGTTAATGTTCATAACGGTTTTCTGTATTTCTCTTCCCAGTGATATTTGTGTTCCGCCCAGCAAGACTGAATCCACAGCCAAGAGTTCCTAGTTCGGGGATTTCATGCTATGTGGTCATACCAGCAGAGGGTAAGAAAGCCTTCCCTAACTACGGTCCACCACACCATGCCAAGCCTGTGGAAAAAGCAAGCGAGGGCGTTTGTGAATTTACCGGATCCTATCCCCACTTCCACGTGGTGCAACGACAGTTCATTCAAACAGAAGAGGCTGATTGAGGGAAAACCACAAACAACTTTGGAAGTAAAATCTTAGACAAAGCAAACGTTCATTGACTCTTGGAGACAGATCAAATATTTATTAACTCAGAAAAGAATTAAAGTCTATTCATGCAGTTCTTGGGCCAGATTCACTTTAATGCTGACTTTAATAAGTGTTGTGAAAGTCCAGCCTGCTCTCAAACAGCTCACTGGCCCCTCTGCTTTCACATCTCCTCTCCTCTTCTGTCTGGAAAGCTCTTATCACCCCTTCTGCACCTGGCAAAATCCTATTCATCTTTGAAGGCCTAGCTCAAATGGCGTGTTCTCTGTAAAGCGTTTCAAAATCTTCATCCAACCGTCCAGCAAAATTAGTCACACAATTTCTTTATCTCTTAGTGTTTTGTTCCTACCTTGAGAATAAGGTTTACCACAGTTTATTCACACATTGCATTGTAGTATTGTTAGTGCTTTTTGCTCTGTCTCCCACACCAGACTGTGAGAAATTAGAGGGTAAGAGCCCTGCTTTGTTCATGTTTGTGTTCCTGGAGCCACGTATGTGTCTGGCATATAGTGGGCCCTTGGTAAATGACGGTAGAACTGAATTCACTAATGTTGGGAAAAGTGCTGAGTCTCCTCAAGCCTCAGTTTCCAGCTTTATAAAAGATGACCAAGATATCTACAACAAAAGGCCAGTGGTCAGATTCTATATGTCCAATATGAAGAATTATCTTATACCCAACATAGACCTCTGTACATAACTAGCTTGCTAGGAGTTGATTGAACTCATCCAATTAGTAAAAATTATTTAGATACTGTGTCTCCAGTGCATCTCAGAAAACAAGATAGGCAATAACCCTGATCTCATGGAGTTTATATCTCATAGGGAGAAGAGAACTGATGGCTAGTAAACAAATATACCAGAAAACATTAGGGATAGATAGATAGGGAAATTAAATAGGGTGTTGATATAGAAAGTTACTTAGGTAAGAGAGGCGGTAAGGAAAGCTTCTCCCAGAAGATGATGTTTTAGACAGAATCCACATACGCAAAAGAACCCTGTGAAGATCTGGGAAAAGAGCATTCTGGGCTCTGTAATAGCCCTGAGGCAAAGGCCCTGAGGCAGGTCCTAGAGAGAAGTACCGGGCAGGAAAAATGAGGTAAGTAAGATGGGATCATTTTGACTTAAAGGAGGGGTAGAAGAGATACAGATAGAGACATAGGCAAGGGGTAGATCATTTGGAGACTTAACAAAGTAGGATAAGGAGCTCGCATGCTATTCAAAATGCAATAAAAAACCATTTAGAGGTACTGAATCAGGGTAGTGACATGAAGTGGTTTATATTTTTTAAAGTTTACTGTAATAATTGTAAGAGAATAGGTTGTAGGGGCAAGAATGGAAGCAGGGAAACCAGACTACTACTATCCGTAGTGGTCTAGGAAGGAGATCCTGACTTGACCTTGGCTAATGGAAGTGAACATGGAGAGAAGAGGATCTGAATATGTTTCAGAGATACAGCCAAGAGGACTTATCAATGGAAAATGAGGGAAAGTGAGGAACCAAACATGATTCAGAGATTCTGACTTAAGCTTCTGGAGGAGATTAAGTCTAAAAGTACAAAAAATATTTTAAAACTATTAGTAATAGGTGTACCTTTCCCTAGTTCTCCTGCTAAATACAAATAAAATCCCTGGACATTACTTATAAATCAAATATACGAAGATTGAAAAGTAGAATGAGACAGATCAACTAGGGACTTTGGGACCCAAAGAAAACAGTAGTGAATACCCTGAGTTTTCTTTTTGCCTCACACATCTCAAACGTGTTGCTGAAAAGATCAGCAATCCAGAAACACCAACAGGCACAGATCAAAATAAGGCCCCCAAAAGTTTGCCAAGGACCAGGAAAGGAGCAGCCGAACAAAGCACCGACTTTTAGATAACAGAGCTCTGCTCCAGACAAACACCACAGAAAAATCTGTGGCTCCACTCTCATCCATACCAGAAAAAGCCAAGTAGGGAGCCTAGGCTCACACCCTCACCAGACTCTAATGAGGAGCTCCAACACCCGAGAGGGCTAGTAGGAGAGGAGGACAAGTAGGGGGCCAGGAATTTTATCCCCACTGGCCAGTAACAAGCATGCCAACCCCTCGTGGTATCAAATGGAGACCACTGGGCAACTGGACTTCAACCCCCACCCAGTAATAAGGAGGTGCCCACTCCCCTTCCTAGATGGGATGGTGTCAGAGGAGGCCTAATGGAGTATCAGGACTTTGACCACCACTCAGCAATCAGGAGACTGCCCCATCACAGTGTCAGTGGAGACCACATGAGGAAATGACACTGCCATATCCACCCATCAGTATGAAGAATCCCCCTCCTCATACAGAGGCTGAATGCAGAACCCAGAATTCTACTTCCACCTGATAGTAACAGGGTGGTGGTGCCCCCACCCACATCTCTGCCAGAGAAGTGTCAAATTAAATCAGTTTAAAAAAGAAGGGTTAAGTAAGATCCAGATTTTCATACATGATATGAATATGCCCAGGTTTCAATTAAAAATCACTGGTTATACAAAGAAATAGGAAGTGCTCAAACTGAAAAGGACAACAAACTTCAACAAACAATTACAAACATGCTTAAAACAAATAAAAAGTGGGAAACAGAAGATGTAAAGAACCAAGTGGAAATTTGAGAACTGAAAAATACAATGACTGGAATAAAAGTCTCAGTGGACGGGCTCAACAGCAGGAGGAAACATAGGAGAGAAACAATGAACTGAAAGATAGAACATTAGAAATTACAGAATAAATGAATTAATAGATTAGAAATATTGAAAGCAGCCAGAGAATAATGACAACTTAACTATAGGAAAATTACAATGACATTGGATTTCTCATCATAAACCACAGAGACCAAAAAGAACAGGCACAGTACTTTTCAGTGCTGAAAGAAGAGAACTATCAACCAAGAATCTAATAGGTTCACCAGATTCCAGTGAAGACATCTTTCAAGAATGATGTGGATATCAAAAAATTCTCACATGAAGGAAAACTAAGGTCTTATCAGGAGACCTGTCCAAAAAGATTGATTAAAGAAAATTCTCTAAACAGAAAGAAAACAATAAAAGAAGAAACCCTGGAATATTAAAAACTAAATAAATACAACAGGCTTTCCTACATTATTTTCTTACATTTTTCCTATATAACATTATTTCCTACAATAGGCTTTCTGAATTATATTTGAGGGTTGAAGCAGGAATTATAACATTGTCTGCTATGGTTCTAAATATATGTAGAGAAAATATACAAGACTGTTATGCTATATATAGGGGAGTATGAAGAGACATAAAGAGAGGTAGATTTCTGTACTTCACTCCAATTGGTGACATGACAATACAAGTAGACTACAACAAGTTATGTGTATATATAATGCAGTACCTAAAGCAACCAATAAAATGCTTTATTAAAACATAAACTTCAAAAACATACAGAAATAATCAAAATGGAATTTTAGAATATGTTCCAATAACACGCAAGAAGGCAAGAAAAAGAGAACAGAAATGAAATACAATAAGAATAAATGGAAAACAAAAAATAAAATGCCAAACTTATATCCTAATGTATCAATAATTACATTAAATATAAATGATCTAAACAGACAAATTTAAAGATAGGGATCAACAGATTGGATTACAAAACATGACCTAACCAAATTCTGATCACAAGAAACTCACTTCATAATGATATAAGAAATTTGAAAGTAAAAGGACAGAAGAAGGTATATCATGTAAACATTAATCAAAGGAAAGCAATCAAAGGGTGCCTATATTAAGTAAAGAAGACTTCAGAACAAAGAAAACCACTAGAAACAAGGAATGAGATTACTTAATGACAAAAGGATCAATCCCAAAGAAGACATAGCAATCTGAAATGTGTATGTACCAAACAGGACAGCTGCAAAGTATGTGAAGCAAGAACTAATAGAATTGAAATAAGAAATAGACAAATCCACCATTATAGTTGGAGATTTCAACACTCCTCTCTCAACAGTTGCTGAGGACTAGACAAAAAATCAGCAAGATATGGAAGAACTCAACACCGTCTACCAACAGGTTGGGAATTTATAAAATACTCCACCCAACAACAGCAGAATCCATAGCTTTTTCAAGTGCCCACAAATCATATACTATATCCTGGGCCATAAAACAAACCTTAAGAAATTTAACATAATCGAAATTACTTCAAGGATAATAAGAGAATACTATAAACAACTCTACACATACAAATCTGACAACTGACAAGAAATGAATCAAAACACAAGCCACCGTTATCATTCAATATGAAATACTTTAGACTTACAGTATTAAGGAAATTTAATTTGTCATTTAAAAATCCCCCCAAAACAAATCTCCAGGCCCAGATTGTTTCACTGGAAAATCTGATCTAATGTTTGAGGAAGAATTAGCACCAATTCTACATAATCCCTTCCTAAAAATATAAGAGGAGAAAACATTTCTCTATTTGTTTTATAAAACTACTATTACCTTAGTTCCAAAACCAGACAAAGACAGTACAAAGACAGAAACCAATAACCCTCATGAATATGAATGTAAAAAAAAAAAAAAATCCTTAACACAATACTAGCAAATGGAATTCAACATGATACAAAAAGAATTCTATACCATGAATGGGCTTTATTCCAGGGATGCAAGACCAGTTCAATATTCAAAAAATAATCAATGTAATCCACTATATAAAAAGGCTAATGTAAAAAAAACTGAATGATCTTATCAATCAATAGAGAAAAAGCATTCAAAAAAATTTAACACCCCTTGTTGATTTTTTAAAAAACTTACAGAAATACAAATAGAAGATAGAGGGGACTTTCCTCAGTTTAATAGAGTATTTACATTAAAAAAAAAACTGCATCTAGCATTATACTTAATGATGAAAGGCTGAATGCTTCCCCTCTAAAATCAGGATCAAGGCAGAATGTTCCCTCTTACCAGTCTTATACAGCATCATGCTGGAAGATCTGGTCTGTGCAATTAGCCAGTGAAATTTTCACAAAAACTTACCCGAGATGGATCATAGACCTAAATGTACAACACAAAACTTCTAAAACTGAAATGCAAAGAGAAAAAAGAGTGAAAAAGACAAAATAGAATATTTAAGAAACATGGGACAATTACAAAAGGTGTAATATACACATAACAGGAATACCAGAAAGACAAGAAAGAAGCAGAAGAAATATCTGAAGCAATAGTGACTAAGAATTTCCCAAATTTAATGAAAGACACCTACCCTACCCTTTCCCTGTTTCAGAGTCTCTCAAGCATTCTGGAATGTATTCCGATTAGTTTGCTAGGGCTGCCGTAACAAAGTACCACAGATAACGTGGCTCAAACAACAGAAATTCATTTTCTCACAATTCCGGAGGCTAGAGGTCCAAGGTCAAAGTGTCAGTAGGGTTGGTTTCTTCCGAAGGACTCTCTCCTTGGCTTGTAGAGAGCTGTTTCTTCCATGTGTCTCCACGTGGTTGTCCTTCTTCCCTCTGCGTGCCCTAATCTTTTCTTTATAAGGGCAACAATCACACTGGATTAAAATGACCACATTTTAACTTAGTTACCTCTTTAAAGACCCTATCTCCAAAGACAGTCACATTGGGAGGTACTGGGGGCTAGGACTTCATCATATTCAGCCACAACACCTTCCATATGCTCCTTCATGCAAATTCTTTCTCTAACACCCTCCGCCTTCATCTTTCCAAAATTTGTTGATATCTCATTTCCTAACCCCCAATTGCTTTTCTTTTTGCTGTTTATGATTTATTCATTTGTAATTATTTACTACTATTTTTGTAAGATCTGAGGAGAGAGAGGAAGAAAACTAAATGTGCTTGAGACACCATCTTTATCCAAAAGTCCCGACCCATCCCTTTAATTACCACCTCTGAAAGGTCTTGCTGAGGTCAGGCCACAGCAATCTCTCCTTCCTCTTAACTCCTAATTCATTTAATACATAACTATCTTCTGTTTTATTATTATTAGCCTTGTGACTCCACATCTAAGTATTAAGCTTCTTAGTGCAATGATAGCTTTTGATATATCTACTCTACCTGCTGAAAATCCGGCACAGGATTAAGCATGGACTATTTGCTTGATAAAAAAACAAAACAAAACAAAACAAAACAAAACCCCAAAAACCCACCACATTAATTTTATGAATTTAAAATATAATCCCAGTCCTATAACTCAGACTCAATGTTGTGTTATTGTTTTAATGTAGTGAACCAATGAACACATTACATCGTGGATTTCACAATGCCCCGCCCTATTATCCATTTCAGTTCATGGGAAAAAAGGAGGTAGAAGATTTCACATCCAAGTCGCAACACAAAAAGCACACTGCCATCTCCTGGATCAAAGTTAATAATGCAGTCCTTTAAAAAATGATAATCCTACGGCTCCAGCTAAGAAAAGCAGATCTACAAAAAGTAATTATACGTGCAAATGAGACTCTGCTTTCCTTCTAACAAATGTTAAGGACAATGTCATTAACATCAATATTGATCACAATAGTAATGAAAATCTTAATCCTGAATTCAGGTCATTTACAAGCCAGTCAATTTGGCCTATTAACGTGAGCTTCCCAGTTCATCTAAGGACCCTCATTCCCCAGATGCTTTATTCTTTTTCTGAATCTCTACCAGGTCTGGATTCACAGTTCTCTGGCGGTTAATGATGTTGTGCGTTCAGTTAGTGACAGCTTTGTTCTGCTTTGCTCTACCGAAAGCAATGACAAAATCAAGTGTGGCACTGCAGCCTGACTTAGAAACATTTCAGATGGCAAAGGCTAAAGTTTGACAGACTATACACTCAGTTTGAACATTCTGACTTACTCTGATGACCCAAATCAGGCTTTCTTGGGTGGAAAAGAAGATGAAAAGGATGAGTAAAAAGGGCTAAGTCAAATCCCAGGTACTCAATGTAAGACACAAGGCAAAAATTAATTAATTAATTAATTAATTAAAGCCAACATTTGGGGAATCACAAGCATTCTCTGCGCATTCTGTATTAACTGGACTTTGTTTTTCTCTTGGGAAGTTTTTCCTATTGCTCTGAGAGAAACAAGTTGCATTTTGGTCAAGCAGATCTAAGGCTAAGTGCCTACCCACTCATCTTTCTGAGAAGTCCTGAAGATGGGAGTAATCCAGGGCCAGGAGCAGAGGCTACAGAATGAGAGGCCGAGCCTTCAAATGTAAAAGCTACCTTCACAAAATAACCCTCTGCACAGACTGTTAGAGGAGGGCACCTGGGTTTTGCTTTATCTGGCTTGGGCCAGCTGGGAGAGGAGAATTCTGGACTTGAGGAGGGGCACCATGCAAAGGAAGCAGTGGACTCCAAGAGCGGGGATGCCTGGTTTCAAGTTCTCTTTCTGGCCTGTAATGTTCTGATGGCATCCTCAAATGTTGCATGAAGTCTTGTTAAGCTTCGCCTTCTAGTATCCCCTGTGTTTGGGAGGCTAACAGAGAGGTCTGTGCCCGCACTTTGGGTTGAGCAGGCTTTGGGAGGTGCAGAAGCCAGAAGAAGTCGTCACAGGGTGGCCATGGCCAGAAAGCCTGCCTCAGCTGTCCATAGAAGCTGCTGACAAGGAGCAGTCAGGAGGGATTTGTGCACGTGTAAACACTCCAGGGTGGGTGTTTCTGGGACCCAACGGAAGATGATGTCTTCCAGGGACACAAGTAGGAGGCTCAGGCTATGTCTGGGGAAAATCAAAGAAATCGATGACCCACTAGAGCTGGAGCCCTTGAAGTTCTCCTGGTGAGTTACAGAAATCTATTTGAATCTGGATTCTGCCGTGTGAGGGCTTCAGATGGCCTTGCTATTTGGTTTGCAATAGGGCTGAAGGTAGATGGGAGCCACTTACAGCATCCTACTGAAACTTCCCTCCCACCACCTTGCTCTAGTGTTTGCTGGGGTAACAATAACCAGAGTACCTAACATTGAACTGACCCAGGAGAACACTCACCCTGGAGACCCATGGATACTTACATCAAGGCTGTGAGCCTAGGACCTCAGTGTCTCCAGGCCCCACTCAGGCAAAACTTTGAGCCTGTGGGAGGTAGACAGGGTCCATTTGCCTTCCTGTTCTCCTTCTCCAGTTGCCCTAGTTAGGTCACTCCCTACACTTCTGGATTACTTGGAATCTCACCCTGGCTTTGGCCTCCCAAGTCTGCCTTTGGATCCTTTTAGCATCATCCTCTCCAAGGCCTGAGGGTGGTATGGATTTTATGAGATAAAATCATCTCTGTTAATGTGCCAATTAGCTCTTTCAAATTATAATGCCCGGGCCAAGGTAAAATTGTCTCCAAGAGGTCTAGAATAGGTTTTTCAGGCACTGCAGCAAGCCAGTGGGGAGATGTACTTGGCAAGGGGCCCTCTGGCACTTCTCTGGTGGCCACCTAATCCAGGCCCAGGGCTGAGGACACGATTGAGTCTATAACCGAGCAGAGTTTCTACCACTGTTAGACTCTAGAGATAATACTGCCCTGGGCCTCAAATTACAGGCTTTTAGGGCTAAAATCAGGTCAGTAGCAACTTCAGCTGGAGAAACGGCCTGGCACATCACTTTATTGCTAGGCAATAAATGGATGAGTCCTTCCCTTTGGTCCTTTTGCCATCCTAATAAGCTAATTTCTGCCCAATGAGCAGTGACCAATCACAGAGAATTCAAGGATGTTTAGCACTCACAAAAGGCTTGGTTCAAAGAGTAGAAAAGAGGATTGAACATGGCATAATCTTCAGGATATCGAACCAATGACCACAAAACTATGACAACATCTTGTTCCCAACTTGGCTTTTTGCCATGACAAATGCACCAGTTTACCATAATCCTGGATCTGCCTTGACTTCATAGTTATCATAGTTTTTGCTCTGATGTTATGGAACATGCACATTGAAATTATCCCAGTGAGAAATACCCAAATCACCATATTTTATTACTTAAATGGACTCCATAAAGCAAAAATCAAAACAATTTCTTGATGATGGAAAATGGGAAGCAAAGAAAGTAGAAGAGAAACAGATGGCCAGTAGCTAAAACAGACCTGAATATCGTATACAGACCCTTAGCCATTTCCCACCGCACATACACACGCACACACACGCTCCTCTCTCCTCTGTCCCAAAGAAGGACAGACCATTTCTACACACTCATTTCTAACTGCATTTTGTGACCTCTTCAAAGTGCAGTCTATTTTTATTTTAGATCCCGGTCCCAGGTACTAAAGTACTGAAGGGAGGAAGAATACCCCCACGCACACCCTCCTAGTCCCTAGAAAGATGTTGTGACGCTGTAGAAAAAGGGATTCTGCTTGGCGTGGAAAGATGGAGCCTCTGATGTAGCCACAGCTGGGCACTGACTTTGATGTGTGCTCCCTGGCTGGACATTTGCCCAGTGACCTCACAGCCTCCCTGTGTGAACACATCCAGGGATGTCAGATGACTTTGGCTAAGACAGAGTGAATCCAATGGCTCATAACGGGGCTCAAACAAACACTAACAATACCCTTTCCTGTGTGCCAGCTCCCGAAGCCAACCACCCTGATGCCTGGCACAGAGGAGGTCTGCAGGACCTGTTAGTCAACAAGATGAACTGAAGAACTCACGCAGGACCAGACTTAACAAACTCTTGGCCACACTCTGTCCCTTCCCCATATCCTCCTCCCAGGTTTCAATACGGAACAACACCATCAAAGGTTAGACCTTCGCGTTTGCTAAAAGTGCTAGGAGATTTCTACAGACGCTGAAGAGCCAACATCTTGCTGAGAAATTAAAATTCACTCTCATTTGGATTCCTATCAGCATGCTGTCTGTCATGCATGCGCTATTTTCTGAAGATGCAGTGGGTGGCAGTGATACCAAAGAAATGCCAGCTGCCAGCCTGTGTCTCCAGTCACCCTACTTCTGTGTTATTGGGGAGAGAGCTTGGCAGTGACTAAAGTGTGGAAGGAAGAGTATGAGTGTCTTAAGTCAGACTAACCTCTGTTCAACTCCCAGCTTCCCAGAACAACTTCTTTCTGAGCCTGTTCCTAAGACAGAGTATAGTATGTGCAAAGCCCTGGGTACAGTGCTACCGCACACAAAACAGAATGCATATAAATGGGAGGTAACATTATCACTAAGCCTTTTGAATTGTTATGACCAATAAGAGAGTTCCACATGAGAAACAAAATTCCTATTCCCTTTCCGCATTCATTTAAAATTCAAAGAACATTGGGGGAGGGGTGAAGTTCTCTGAACACAATCCTGCGGAACAGAATTAAAATAAGCCTCATTGATGATGAAGGTCTTTAATGTTCTGGCAAGTGCTTTGAGCCAATTAAAAGGCTATTCGCCTGGAGGCTTCATCTTATTCCATAGCGCTTCATTCATTCATTCAGTTATTCAGCAAATATTAACTTCATTTTATGTGCCAAGTAAGGTGCTTTGGAAACCATCCCTTGAAAGAAATCACATTGCATGTCTATAATCCCACTGATATGCAGACTAACTCTAGTTCCCACTGAGCCACCACTCAATGGTTTGTGGTGCTACGAGTTGAGTCATAAGATCATTACTGGATTCCATGAGTGGGGACCTGATTGAAGTTTCTAGAACCACCACAGAGTTTTGAGTTATGTCGCAATTCACACGACTTTGGGCAAGTAATTTAACCTAACAGCTGCCCTATATATCTCACTGGATAGTTTCAAGGGTCACAAAGGAGCAACTGAATGCCATGCAGCACCAGAGCACGTTATGATACAAACTCTACCTTCAGGGCGCCTGGGTGGCTCAGTTAAGCGTCCGACTTCAGCTCATCATGATCTCACAGGGCATGAGTTCGAGCCCCACTATGTTGACAGCGCAGAGCCTGGAGCCGGCTTTGGATTCTGTGTCTCCCTCTCTCTGCCTCTCCCTTGCTCGCACTCTAACATACATTAAAAAAACAAATAAATAAAATAAATAAATAACCCACTTTCTACTATGGCCCTGATTCTTTGAGACAGAGTTCCAGATGTATTCCGAATGGTACTGCAAATTCCATTCTGGTACCTGATCAATAGAATGACTGAGTCATCTACCCTTGTGTGTTTCCACTACTCTGGCTATAGAATGGCTGCTTTTAAAATTCTCCTTTTGTAAGATCAAATTAATTTACAATCGCTTCCGCCTGGTGTTGGTGGACAGGACTCAGCAACAACTGTCTTGAGCTTTACTCACCTTTCAATCAGTGAAGTGTTAATCGAGTGCCTACTCTGCTCTGCTCTATGCAAGTCAGTCTCCATGCTGAGGGAGGAAGCAAGCTTGTGTGGTGAGAGACTCATTACTAAAAGAGAGGCAGACCAGGTCAGAAAAGCATTTGACAGATTTCAGTAACTTACTAGTAGCTGAGAATCTTCTATTATTGATGACATCTTTACATATTTTTCAATATTTCTTCCTGTCTCTAACCAATCTCTATTAATCTCATTTTATCCTGTTCTTCGGTCCCACATCTCCCAAAGGATGCCCTAGTTTTATGAAACTACTGTTCTCCCGACTCTCAGCCTCAGCGTCATCTTCAATGTGTTCATTGGCTTTGGTGATTTTAAATGTCAGTCGGCAACGCAAGCAGTAAAGTAGATTGAAACAGAACTCAGACAGGACTTCCTCATTTATGCTATTCCCTGAAGAGATGATAAACCAAAAGAAGGATCCTAATGAGGCCTAAATTTGTAGTTCCATCCGCGCGGATTGTATGACTGTTTCCTTTGATTTTTTTTCTCTGACCCCTCCGGCTGGTATTTGAAAAGTGTGAAGTTTAAATGCTACAATGTCATCATGTAAAAATACAAGAGCCTCCAGGAGACGCACCAGAGGACAACTCTACTACTCACGGTTCTCCCCCAAGGGATCTCCTGAGGGAACAGGACTGGGCTTTGTTGCCCCATTCAGAAACTGTCACAGCGGTTTCCATGCTGCCACTTTGTTGTCCATCCGTAACCCCTGGCAGCTAGGGTCACCTCTCTTCTAGCGAACCAGATCCTCTATGCCCTTCCAGGCCGCTAGGACCTCCTCACGCAGCCTTCCCTGCCTATCCCCGTTATCTCCAGCTCCAGAGTCACCAGTCGAGTCCCTCCACTGCTGGGTCTTTCATGACACACAGTCCTGCTTGCTTTGCCGCCATCAACACAGCACCAGTCGCTGTAAAGGCACAGTACTGATTCCATAAATCGACGGTGTCCTACCTCCCACGTTGGACTGGCTGGTTGCAGTCAGAGAGATCAACAAAAACTCAAAGAGTATCTTCTTAGATCTGCTACCCACAGCCCCATGTCCCGGGACAGGGAGGGCCCAGAGGCACCCAGACCAAGCCCACCCCACCCCCCAACACCACCACCACCCCGCATTGCTACCCGTGGTCCCCTCCAGAGTGGAAGTTCAGTGTGGCACCAGGGAAGGGCTGTGTACACACACAAGCTGTGTTTCTGCTGATGGCAGGGTGTGTGTGTATGTCTTGTCTTTCTGTTATCAGATATGGATATTCTAAGAGAAATATAGATGAACATTTATTGGATAAAATTACCCAGAGGTCTTTTTTACTTAATTTCAAATGCCATTGTAAGCATCAGCCAATGAAGGATTATTTCCAGATACTTGAGGTGCTCCGACTTCAGGAGCAGCTGTTTTCAGAAGAGAGATGTAGAATTCGGCTCCTCACGAACAGGTTAGAATCAGCAGTGCACATGGCCTGCTATATAAAACAAATGATCCATCTCGTTAGAAAGGCTGCTCTTAGGGCTAATGTAGACAGAGGCTTTCCATCCTCACTTGAGAGGGAAATAATTGAATTTTCAAACCTTTATAGAATTCAAAACAATCATGTTAAAAAGAATTGCTAATCAAGTCCTATTGTTGCCCCATGTTATTTGACAAAACATAATCAAAGTGATTTTGAAATAACCTGTACCATGTATAGCTTCACTCTTCTCCCTTTCAAGTAACTATTCTGGAAAAAGTTGTGAATAGTGTGATTCTCCAGTGAATTAGAAATTTTGCTTTATTTTTTAATTTTCTTTTTAACATTTATTTTTGAGAGACAGAGCGTGAGCAAGGGAGGGGCAGAGAGAGGGAGATACGGAATCCGAAGCAGGCTCCAGGCTCTGAGCTGTCAGCACAGAGCCCGATGCGGGTCTCTAACTCACGAACCATGAGATCATGACCTGAGCCGAAGTCAGATGCTTAACCAACAGCCACCGGGGTGCCCCAAAATTTTGCTTTACTTTTTAATGTGACCTGCTTCATAACTCACTTCAGAAAAAACTGAATCTCTCACACCTTTTTCAAAAGCAGACGCTCCTGAAAGTCTACTTTCCATACCATTTCGGATTTTTAAAAGCATGAAAACAAGATTTAACTACCTCTGTAAAAACGAGCCGTCACAAAATACCTGCCATCCACGCCACATCAAGTCGCAGCCCCAGAAGAAAGGAGACGTAGCACCGTACTGTTAACTGCCAGTTTTTTGGACTCCCTAGCTACACTGAGAGTCACCTGAGGGTAGAAGCTGTGTCTGGTTTTCCCCAGTGCTTAGTCCCCTACATTCCTGTGTCACCCTCTGTGGTCTCTATTTCTGCGAATGAAACCACCACTCTCTGGGGGGAAAACTGGGCATGGTCTTCAATGCTTCCTTCTGCTTCTCGACCTCTCACCCCAATACTCGTTCCACAACAGGATCAGAAGGCTGCACAGATAGGAAGCATTCACAGTACGTCCAGGGGTGCCATTCCCTAGGCAGTCGGTGCAAACGGGCGCTCGCTGGAGTGACGTGCTTAATGTGGAGGCCCTGGATCCAGAGCCAGGTCTCATCTATTCTACTTCCTAAATATTTCTCCATTCTTACCACTTCTCTCTCTCCTTATGGCTAGTACTCACCATAATCTCTTACCTTAATCACCCAAAAAGTCTGCCAAGTTGCCCTGACTCCAGAGTTCCCATGCAACTGTGCTTCCCACAGCAGCCAAAGGAAACTTTGTAAGAGACAAACCCGACGGCCACTCCTCTACATGAGTCCTCCCTAGTTTCCCAGTTCGCTCACGGGAAAGTCCACGTCTCTTATGATCTTGGCCCGGCTTTCTTCTCCCGCTTCACTTCTTACCGCTGTCTAGCTCCCACTCCATGCTCCAAATTGAAGTTTGTCACACAGGGCTTGTATTTTGCATCTGTTCCTGCTGTTTCCCATGACCCCCTCGTATTACCTGTCATAACAGCTGTCATACTGTTTATTTTATCCCCCACACCCTTTTAAGCTTTGTGAAGGCAAAACCCATTTTTAGTTTGTTCATTTTGTATTTCCAGTGCCTACTAGCGCCTGGCATTAGATGTGTACTCAATAAATACTTGTTGAATGAATGAATGAATGAATCAATCAAACAATAGTTTAATTAACATTAAATGTTTTAATGTTAAACAGAATTCTGACAAATATCAAACATTAAGAAATTATAAAAAGGTAAACTGAGCTTTGGTACTGTGTTCAGAAATGCTTTCTCTTGACACAAATAATAGATTTGTAGGTTGGGAGTAAAATCTTTCTCAAACGTATTAACATAAATTACTGAAATGGTAGGGACTTGGGTACACTGTACCCATTTGTTGAAATTAATGCAAATAAAAAGACTGGGAGGAAGTCAATAAATGGTAGGCATGGTATTTCTGTCAATAATGCAAGATTATGATTTAAATGTTGCTATCAAGTAAGGAGATATTATTAACAGTGAAGAACTAGATTTTTAGAAAGAAATCACTTGGGAAGTTCTGCTTTTGTGTTTTTATGTCAATTAGTGATATTACTATTATTAACAAAAATAACTAAGCACTATATGACAGGCACTGTATTAAATGCTTATATGTATCAGCACATTTATCTTTCCAAGAATCTTTGAAGGAGGCACTTACTATTTTTCTAATTTTACGTAAGGAGAAACTGGGGCTTAGGAAGGTTGAGCAATGTGTCTGAAGTCACAAGCAATTTTTTTTTTTTTTCAACCTTTATTTATTTTTGGGACAGAGAGAGACAGAGCATGAACGGGGGAGGGGCAGAGAGAGAGGGAGACACAGAATCGGAAACAGGCTCCAGGCTCTGAGCCATCAGCCCAGAGCCTGACGCGGGGCTCGAACTCACGGACCGCGAGATCGTGACCTGGCTGAAGTTGGACGCTTAACCGACTGCGCCACCCAGGCGCCCCTGAAGTCACAAGCAATTTAAGTGCAAATAGGATGTACACTCGGAATACAAAATGACTCTCTTTACCACTGTGCTATTTTGCAGTAAGGCAACAATAAGACATTCTCTAAAGACTATACTTTATTCCAACAACTTTCAGGAAATGAGGGTAACTATAATAATAATAACAGTAGTAACTTAAAGTGCTTGCTATATATCTGGACTCTGTTCCAAACACAAATGTGTCCACTCCTTTAATCCTCACGGTCACCCAATGAGGTAGAAACTACTAGTATGTCCATTCCACAGCTCAGGAAACCAAAGCAAAGCAAAGTGATTGGTCCAAGGCCCTAAAGCCAGAAGAATGAAGCCAGAATACAAATATGAGAAGTCTGATTCCAAACCTTTGTCTTAACCACTACATGAAATCTTCTCTGGGGGAAAACAGGCTAACATTAAAACTAATACAAACTCTAAAGTAAATTTTGGGATCCATACTTCAGTCAGTCCACAGTCTGTACGGAAGTAATGCAAAATAAATATTCCACGTCGGACTAGTTCAAATAGCTGTAGGTTACAAACAGAAGACACTATATTCTGAACCTGTTCTGCTATTTTTTAGCTCTGAAATCATGGAACCATTTACCCTGTAAATCTCCTTTTCTTGTGTTAAAAATGGCAATCACCTATCGATAGATGAATGGATAGAGAAGATGTGGTGTATATATAAAATAGAGTATTATTCAGCCATAAAAAAAGAATGAAATCTTGCCATTTGCAACAACATGGATGGAGCTAGGGAGTATAATGCTAAGTGAAGTCGGTCAGAGAAAGGTAAGTACCATATAATCTCACTCATATGTGGAACTTAAACTAAATGAGCAAAGGAAAATGAGAGAGACAAACCAAGAAACAGACTCTTAACTATAGAGAACAAATTGATGATTATCAGAGGAAAAGTGGATGGAGGGATGGGTCACATAGGGAATGGGGATTAAGGATGACACTTGTGATAAGCACAGGGTGATGTATGGAAGTGCTGAATCACTGTTCTATACCTGAAACTAATAGAACACTATACTATGTTATACAGTATGTTAAACAGTATGTTAACTACACTGGAATTAAAATTAAAAACCTAAAAAAAAGGCAATCACACTACCTGCCCTAACTAGTTTGTAAGCCTTTTCTAAGGATCACTCAAGAAAATAAAGAACATTTTTGCCTTTGGAATGCACTTCTGTACATCAAAATCATTAAAGTCATTCAAAATTCAATACTTGTAGCTTATGTGTAAGCTATACATAAAAGGCTCAATTTCATTGCCTTTCCATAGGCCAAAATAGAATACACTTAGCAATGCGTAACACTAACGAGCTCTATCCTAAGTGTATTGTAAAATACGGAAACTACACAAATTATGATCATTTTAATAATGCATACCATGAACTGGGAAATTATCTTTGTAAACACAGTACGATTATTACTCAAGCAATTTTAAGCATATGTACGATGTAACAAAATAACCAACAGTATAAAATAAAAGTCCTAAATTTGTCTTACTGATGCTGATAACAGCTACAGAATGGTGACCTAATATTTTAACAACCCGATGGCCTCTAAAATTAACTTAGTTTTAACATTTACAGTATGCCCAAAATTTGCTAGGGTGCTGTTTTAAACATTTACTAAAGTTGATTCCTATGGTAAAACTGAATTAAATTGTGTAAATACCAATTGAGTGCTTTATTATGTGCAAAGGACTGTGCCAGGCAGTATGTAAAACAAGGATGAGTAGAATACCAGCCTTGCTTTCAGAAGCTTTACAGACACCACACTTACACGCAAACACACACGCAAGCTACATGCTAATTACAACTTTAAACATTCTTAGTTTTTAAAATTCTTACGCTTTACTTTAGATAATTGTCTGCCTTTAGAAGACATAAATGTGGATATCAGGAGGAAAAAAACCTGCAGCATGAAAACTGAAGGATGCTGTGACTCTCTGATTAACCTGTTCAAAGAGTCTAGTTAACAGTGTCCTTTCAACATAAATACTAAAATTATACACCCTGCAATTAAATAATTTTATATTACTTAACTAGCATAATGATATTAAAACTATAGAAACTATTTATCTACTTAACCCCTATACCAATATAACTTTATTCATATGCTAACGAAGCAACCTTGTCACATGGCTACAAAAACATGAAAATATAAAAATACTGTTATAATTATGGGGTACTGAAGAATGTAGATTTAAAATTTTAAATGACGTAAAATATTGATCTTCATAAGTACACATTATATTTTTATTTCTGGAAAATGACTTATAAATAGATCACTTGAGGACATTTCTAATTACTTAAGTCACAGTTCACTGTATAATTAACTTACGTCTACAGATAGTCCTTTCCTGTATGATTTCATTTTCTTAAAAAGCAAAATACTTTATTTTCAGTAAAAAAAAATTTCATATGAAAGTCAAAGACAATAATTTCAGTAAACAATGGAAATCAGCTACCATATCTTTTCTTAAGTTCTTCAACAGACTTATCCTTCAATCCTGATTTGTCTATGTGATTGAACAACACATGTGCAACTGAAAAAAAGAGAAAAGAATCATTTTAATCTCCATTTTTTAAAAACTAAGTGAAACAAAAACTAAAGGCAATAACCTGATTTGCCAAGTAAAACTCTTCATATTTTAAAGCAATAATCATTAGGATTATTTATAAATTCTAATTCAGATATTTAAAAAGGTTATCTGAGAAAAAAACACAGGAAACTAATGACATTTCTTACCAGAATATTCTGTAAAAAAATTCCCCTACTTTCTCAATAACATTAAACTTGCAGATTAAACTTAACTGATTCTGTACTACCTTAAACACTTTTGCCTGTGTAACAAGTATACTTTTAGTTTCTTAATATTTCAATTAACTTTTTCAAACTGAAAACATTTTATTTTAAAAGAAAATTCTGTATCACTACTGTAAATTAAAACTTCCTAATAACATCACAAAATCATGTTAGTGATACATTTTTATAATATCTAATAAAATATGTAACCCTTAAAAGTTAAAACAGGGCGATTGGGTGGCTCAGTCTGTTAAGCGTCTAACTCTTGATCTCAGCTCAGGCCATGATCTCATGGTTTGTGGGTTCTAGCCCCAAGTCAGGCTCTGTGCTGACACTATGGAGACTGCTTGGGATTCTCTTTCCCTCTCTCTCTCTCTGCCCCTCCCCTGCTTGTGTGCTCTCTCGCTCTCAAAATAAAAAAATAAACTTAAAAAAATAAAACAGAATTTGCCTATAAATCATATAAAATCACCTTTCATACCACTGAATGGCCCACATTCAACACTGGAAAACTCCGTTATAGTTCATATATTTCTCAACATTAAAACCAGCTACTGGTTGTTAATGATACAACAGATAACAACAGCTAAATATTAATTAAATGCTTAGTTACATGCCAGGAGCCCTTCCAGGTGCTCCCCTGTTTAACTTGGCTGGCAATGGTGACCCAACCAAGACAGTACTGTTGGTAGGCCAGTCTAAGGAACCAACTCCCATTCTTTTTTTTTTTTTTTTTAATTTTTTTTTTTTAACGTTTATTTATTTTTGAGACAGAGAGAGACAGAGCATGAACAGGGGAGGGGCAGAGAGAGAGGGAGACACAGAATCTGAAACGGGCTCCAGGCTCTGAGCTGTCGGCCCAGAGCCCAACGCGGGGCTCGAACTCACGGACCGCGAGATCGTGACCTGAGCCGAAGTCGGACGCTTAACCGACTGCGCCACCCACCCAGGCGCCCCCAACTCCCATTCTTTGAATACACTTGAACTTCCCACATGACAGTAGCAAGAAGCTCCTTTATTCAATGCATCTATACTGACAGGCTGTTATGCACTAAGCACGGTTCTAAGCCCTGAGGCCTAGAGAACAAGGTACACAAAGATCCTGTTCTCAGGGAGCTTTCATTCTAACAGGGAGAGAAAAATAATAAACAAATACAGGAAATATTTTCAGCTAGTTACATGCTATGAAGAAAAGTGAAGCAGGGTTAAGAAGCCAGAGGTGATGAGGGAGGGCAGGGGAGCAGTTATTCTGAGTAGGTCTATTGAGGAAAGGTGCTTCTGAGGTGGCAACTCTCAGGTGAAAACTGAATGAAGTGAAGAAGTAGGCAAGGGGAAGACATTCTAGGCTGAGGCAACGGCCAAACGCAGAGCGCCGAAGGCCAAAATAAGTTTACTAGCTTGATATATCTAAAGATATAAAGTCAGTATAGTGGAGCAGGAAAAAAAGTAGTACAAAAGATTAGAACAGTAATTAAGAGAAGCCAGTATTTTTTAGGGAATTTCAGGGGCTATTTTTGACTTAAAACAGAAACGTCTTTTACTTTTTAAACTCTACCCAAAAAGTTCATGTAAAATTACATGTCCACTTCTCTAAGTACAATGTAAAATGTATTTTTCTTAGTGATTCAGACTCAATGTTGCTGCGAGAAACATAAACAAGAAAAGGAGCCCAAAGTACGTTTAGTCCAGGAGGTATATGAAAATGGTACACAGTTTTTGCTATTTTTAAAACTAAACAACCGCTACTCTTGTATTCTAATACCTTTCTCTTTTTCCTAAAACTTAAGTCCCAAACTCTAAGTAATTGAAGTTCCCGCACAGTTCGATTTTAGTCAGGTTTCCCTAAGCTGACACCTCATGGTAAAGACCAAGATGTAGAAATAAATAAGGAATACAATTCTGCAGGCTCATCACCTGCCAATTTCCCCCCCATAATCCAGCTGCACTGTACTGTTTTAGTTTCTGAATTCAGTCTGCTCTCTCCTGCCTCAGAACTTCTGCATACGTCACTCCCTGGGTCAAAACTCTTCCCCACCCTCTTCATTAATCAACTCCTGTACTTCTTTGAGGATTCAGCTGAAATCAAACACAAGAAAATTACTCTCATTGTAGGAGTCCCACCTCCTTGCACTCATGCCCAGTTACTTGCTCCTGTGGTAGGTACCCTTTACGTGGTCCACGACAGCAGGCTCTCCACCGTTATGCTCTGATGCATTTTCAAGAAGAGTCCAGACTATAAAGCCAGACTGCCTAACGTTGAATCCTGGGTCTGACTTCCTACCTACGTGACTTTGGTCAAGTTCCTTACCTCTCTATGCCTCAGTTTCCACCTTTGTAAAAGGGAACTGATAATCACACCTACAACTCATAATGCTGTTGTCAGGATTAAAAGATTTTATTTCACTTAATTCAATTTAACTTAATTGTGATTAAATTTAAATGTATGTGCCTTATACATAGTAAATATTCAATACATGTTCCCTATTGTTTGTTGAAAACATAAAGGAACATGTCAGAATAAAGAGATCTGGAAAAGCTTTCTTCACAGAACTTACTTTTTTTCTCAGGTTCTGACATAAACATCACTGCCATATCAAACCTTTTTAGTTCAGAAAGTCTCTGTAAGATTTCAAAGATGAGTGATGGCTCTTCTTTCCTGAAATAATCCAAATATAAAACAAATGATTAAAAGTAGCTCATTTAATTCTGTTTTTTTCTAACACAGTATTTCTAATTATATAGAAATAAGACCTCCATTTATCTTTCTCCCTGGATACAGTCTATATTTTAAGTGCCCAAAGGAAGAGATTTATCGTCAACTGAAGAAATTACAATATTCCTAAATGTGAAGCTTAGCACAGACTTTATTAACTTGCTATCACATCTGTCACTTCTACACCTTCCTTTCTTTAAAAAAAGTTTTTTTAAGGGGCGCCTGGGTGGCTCAGGCAGTTAAGCGTCCGACTTCGACTCAGGTCATGATCTCACGGTTTGTGAGTTCGAGCCCCACATCAGGCTCTGTGCTGACAGCTCAGAGCCTGGAGCATGCTTCATGCTTCAGATTCTGTCTCCTCCTCTCTCTGCCCCTCCCGTGCTCATGCTCTGTCTCTCTCTGTCTCTCAGAAACAAATAAACGCTAAAAAAAAAATTAAAAAAAAAAATTTTAAGTCCTTTTTCCTCCTACCTAGTCATTTCTCTTTTTATTGCTTGCATTTGTCACCTTTTTACAACTTCTGTAATGCTGAAATTTACTAGAAAGCTGATTTAGTTATACAGAAGGTAGTAATAATGAAATCCAAGAGAATGACTTTCCCAAATCACTAGAAACAGCGTAACATTACAATACACAGGTATAAGGGAAAAAAAATTCAACTTACTCAATGTAAAAGTCATGCAGAATTTTAATGATTTGGTTGAATACATCTGGATCTAGATTCTTCTGAAACAACTTAGGATACATGGATGGTTCAATTTTCTTGGAAGAGATATAAAGAGTTAGAAAACTACATTATGGCAACATTCACATATCACAAATTATGTATATAACAATTGCTTAGGTGAATATGGTAAAGAATAACTATTATGCATTAGTCCTTACTGAGTAATAATGAGGTCACAGTGAAATGTAACTGTGATAGAACAAAAGTTAGAGGAGCTGTAAGATAATCACTCTGCTCAAGGCAGAAAAAAATCTCATGAACAGAGAGATGGAGATGTACACCCCCTTAGGAGAGACAGGAAACTTGAGAGTGCTCTCAAGGAGCAATAAAAATAACCAGACAGTTTAAAAAATAGAATTACATGAGACAATGTATTTAGAAGTAATTGCGTTCTGGAAAATTGCAAGGGATTATTACTGTAATCACACTTGAGAAAGACAATGCTAAAATCCATTGTTTGGTCAATTTCATAAGATTTGTTCTTTTTCTGGGAGCAAATAAGAGCTCATTTTCGGGAGAATGACTGCCTAAATATTGCAAGCAGTTGCTTGGGGCACATGGAAGGCACTCAATGTATTTTAACTTCTTAAAGAAGTTAAAGAAGAATGAAGAATTAAGTTTAGGTTATGGTTTTTCAAATTAGATTAAGTTATTTTAGACCACAGAATTTAACACAGAACCTATTTCCAAAGGCTTCCTGGTTGCAAATATTTAAAATAGTCTGGCCAGGGTAATATATGCATTCAGCAAGTGCTCTACAACCCTCTTATACAAGAGCAAATACAGTACTCTTATTATATAGTGACAAAAGCAGCTCTGACCTTTCACTTAACTAGAACTGCTAGCTTCCTCTTTCTTACCTTCACATACCGATACAACAGATCTGGGGAATTTTTAAGTTGTCTGAAATCAGATTCAAGCTGAAACGAGTTTGCAGGAACAGGAGGAAGAACAGTAGTGATAAACTGAGCAGGTGCTCTGTCTATCTGTATAGAAGTCTTCTCACTCAAAGACTGACACATATCCTGTTTCAGGTTGACTTGGGGTCTGAAATATTTCAGAGGCATCAAACAATTAGAAAAGAACCACAAATCGTCAAAGCTTATATAAGGAGACATCAACAGAGATTTTTTAATTTCTGACTTTACTAATGTATTATTGTAACTATTTATATTCTGCACATAGCAAATTCTTTTAGCTGTCCATATCTGTATTTTTGGTAAGACAGATTATACTTTTGCAAATTTTCACATACTGGCTATATAACAACTATTCTCACCTATAGGGCTAATATAATATAACATGGTCACCTTTTAAAGCGCACCATTTCTATATACAACATTACTACATCACATACACTCACAACTCAGCCTTTCCGAAATCTGAATTAGCACGTGTCAAGAAAGATACTCCAAGACACTAAGTGCTTCCTCCTTTAAAAAAAATATCTGCCTACTTAGTGTTTTCCTCAAATCACTTATCACTATCACTTTAAATAAAACCACTGAAATTCAACATTAAAAAAAAAACTTTTAATAGGATTGCTGAGTGGCAATACAAAAATGGATGAATAAAGCTTCAACATCCCAAAATAAACCTAATTAATCTATATCTTTTATGTTCTTACCATTAAGCATACATATGACTATTTTAAAATTCCAAGCATAATTTAAGGAGCCCACAAATAATCTTATGCATTAATGACTAGAATAACGATGACTAAATTCTACACTTTTTATGAAGCTTCCTTTTAAAAAATTAAAGATTTTTAGGAGTGCCCGGGTGGCTCAGTCAGTTAAGTGTCCGACTTCGGCTCAGGTCATGATCTCACAGTTCGTGAATTCGAGCCTCATATCAGGCTCTGTGCTGACAGCTCAGAGCCTGGAACCTGCTTCATACTCTGTGTCTCCCTCTCTCTGCCCCTCCCCCACTTGTGCGCACTCTCACTCTCTCTCTCGCTCTCAAAAATAAACATTAAAAATTTTCATAAAAAAGAAACTAGGGGCGCCTGGGTGGCGCAGTCGGTTAAGCGTCCGACTTCAGCCAGGTCACGATCTCGCGGTCCGTGAGTTCGAGCCCCGCGTCAGGCTCTGGGCTGATGGCTTGGAGCCTGGAGCCTGTTTCCGATTCTGTGTCTCCCTCTCTCTCTGCCCCTCCCCCATTCATGCTCTGTCTCTCTCTGTCCCAAAAATAAATTAAAAACATAAAAAAAAATGTAAAAAAAAGAAACTAAAGATTTTTCTAAATTAAAAAGTGAAATACATACACTGAAGTTCTAGAACAAAAATGCACAGAATCAATTTGCTCAAGATACTTTATTTCTAACTCTCCCACTATGGTATAGGAATAGCGATCACACCTTAAACGAAACCTCTCTTACAGTTAAGTACAAATGAAAAAGAAAAACTAGAATGTGAAGTTGGGCAGTTCAAAGAATTTTGGTGATGAGCACAAACCAGAAGTCTCATCAGTAATATCAACTTTCTAGTGAATTATAACCATTCCAGATGAGTATAAAATAAGAGTATTTCTTCTACTCACGGCCGGGCTGAAGTATCACTGATTTCTTCTATTTTCAGTACTTTTGCTTTTGGAATATCACTTGTGGGCAAAAGGTCATCTTGGCTTGAATTTTTCTTACTTGTAGCGCCTGCACTTGCTATCCCATTTGCCAGAGTAATGTTATTAGCAGCAGTATCTGGCACATCAATAGTCTGTATCAAATTACCAGTTTCTTCAATAATAACCTTCTTGAGTGGTTTCTAAAACAATTAAAATCAATTCTTTAAATCAACGTATTAGGGTTTTCTATTTTAGGATCACAAATTAAAAGGTTGCAGTGTTCTTACAGCTGATACCGGCTACGTATTTGGAGAATGTACTTGGATTTTAATTTCCCAGACTAACAGTTGTAAGTAAATTCAATTTGATGGTTAGACACACAACAGGAGTCATACTCTGAGAATATAAAGACTAAAAAGATACACAGTCCCTACCATATGGAAGTCTAAATGGGAGAAAGAAGAGATGCTCCTATACATAATTACAAGACAATGGGATGCATGCTATAAAAGGTGAAGTACAAAATGCTAAGAGAACAAGGGAGGCTTCACAGAAAAAGGACACATGAACGGCAATGTGGAAGGGCACTGCATGGTCAGTGGAAATATGAGAAGTCCAATGGGGCTGGTGCAAGGGGAGGAGTGGTGGTATGGACAAAGCCTGAAAGGCTCCTTAAAGGCAGTTTATAAAGGAATTATGCGTCATGTCAAGGAGTTTGGACTTCATCCTACAGGCAACAAAGCCAAGAAAAATGATAGCCAAACCTACAGTGGGCTAACTGAAGACACGCAGAAAAAGGTCAGGCAGTTAATTAGTATTCTGTATGAAACAGACTAACATTAAAATCGAAGTCAATTTTCTAATATGTAGCAGCTGGATAAAACCAGCAAAGGATTAAAGATCTGCCAAATATATTCACGAAGTTGGTCAGACTTGACCATATAGTTTTTAATTTAATAAAATAAATAGGGTTCACTCTTTCAGTCACTGTGTCAAACACGTTCAATTTCTTCTTAAGTTTACATATAATACTCTGTTAGTAATAAAAAATTTTTCTTCAATATAATCTAAGTGTTCGTTCCAACTGTATGGTTGAACTTTAAATCAAAATGTTGTAGATATAAAAACTTTTGGGGGGCGCCTGGGTGGCTCAGTCGGTTGGTTGAGCATCCAACTTCGGCTCAGGTCATGATCTCATGGTTTGTGAGTTCAAGCCCTGTGTCAGGCTCTGGGCTGACAGCTCAGAGCCTGGAGCCTGCTTTGGATTCGGTGTCTCCCTCTCTCTCTGCCCCTCCCCTGCTCATGCTCTGTCTCTCTGTCAAAAATAAACAAAGATTAAAAAAAAAAAAAAAACTTTTTTGACACATGTACTGAACTCAATGACATACAAACTCAATGTTAAATGCAGACATTCTATTAACACAGCTAAGACTAACAGTTAACAACCAAATGTTACTGGATGAATAAAACTTTTAAAAGCCATTAGCAAATTTGTTAACAGAATCACAGTAGCAGTTCTATTTAAAGTGCAATTACGTTAAGCTAAGGCCTTCGCTTTGCTGAGAAAAATCAACAGCAACAGTTTTCTATGACGATATTAACCAAGAATGGGCATGTGTTAGTGCTGCAAAATAAACTGTCATTTCTGACAGGCAATAATCATTGAACTAAATCAATACAGTCCCATTTAAAGCCAAATCCTTTCACGGACAACAGATGTGTCAACATGATCCCAATTTTAAAATTTCCTAATCGGTGGTCTCTATTAAGTGTAGGCAGCTCCCACTGGGAGCTGCTGAGGGCTACTGATGGTTAGGGGGGCAGGGGGAATGACAGTATGCTGGTTAACAGGAGTCAAACACAAAAGATATCACTACAGAAAGATGTAAGAATATATGAAAGCTTCAATTAACCATTTTTTTTAATTAAATTTAGATGCATGACATTTTACTTAGCTCTATATGAATATGGCCATTTCAAGAAAAGGAAGAGAAAAATAATAAACAGAAAGGGAGAAAGAGATGGGAAGTACCAGGTAGAAAGGTGAAGTTTTGCTACAGGAAAACAGAGAAATGAAAATAAAGTATTTCAGCAGAGGCTATGAGATCAGGAAACGCTTCATTTACTACCACCCATTAGGGAGCCCCAGGTCCCAGATAATCTACATCACTGCTCTTCTACATTCTCTCTGGAGATTTGCCAAAAGTGCTCTCAGGCTGTCAGCCCTTGAAACAGAGACTTCCCTGGCCTAGGCTCTCACTTGACTAAAATCATCCTAGGACTCTCTCCACGTCCTGGGCTTTCCTCTCTTTCCTGACCACTTTTCCCGTGATCGGGTTCCTGAAAAGGAAATTAATATTCATCTCACCTAAAACTGCCTTAGCGTTAATCGGTATTATTTCCTTTGATCTAAACTAACCTGGGAGTTATTCTCAAGGAGAAAAAGTAAGGATCACACAGGGATTTGGTAACTGGCCCAAGACTTCAAAGTTTATGAAGGGGGACTAAAATCAACTCTTAAAAACATTACATCAAACTGCAATTTGATTTTTTAAATAACACCCACTTTTTTACTATAGAGACCTATTATAAAAATAAACAGCAATTTTCCCTTCCCCGCTAGGATACTGATTTTGTCTGGGATCATTTACAGAATGGTTCACCTCAGATGTCTCATTTCATAGAGGTGTTTTGTTTTGTTTTGAGGTCTTCCCACAAAAGATTTAAATACATGTTGCGTTTTCAAACTATTAACATAAACTGATTTTTAAAGTGAGGGAGAAGAGAACCTAACAAATATATAAAAGCTCCTCAGGGCACACTGGCCATGGTACATCACATACACAGATATTTGGTTTACTACATGTCAATGTTTTTATAATTATGGACAACGAAGTCTGACAAAAGTTTTTAAACCTTGTGAATTAATTTTTGTGAAAACATCTTACAAAGATGCAAAAGTTTAAACCACTTTTAATTAAACATCTGATCACCTTTACTGAAAAGAACAGAATAGCAGCACATTAACATAATGTATGAAAATGAATACAATGTATAAAAGCTACTAGGTTTATGCCTGGCATATGAACAAGTACAGTCTCAGAATAAAGTCACAGTAAGAACACTAGGGGGCGCCTGGCTGTCTCAGTCAGTACAGCATGCGACTCTTGATCTCAGGGTTCTGAGTTCAAGTCCCATGTTGGGTGTGGAATTAAAAACAACACTGGAAAAGCATTAAACTAAGAAATTCTGTTACTAACCTGAAATATGAACTTGACAAACTTTCTTTGCCTTTATTCCTTTGTAAAAGGAAGACAAAGTATCTGTTTTGACTTCCTTACAAAATTATTTCTCTCAAAGTATCTGCCATGCGTAACAGTTACTTCCAGGAGGCAGGGAGAGAATCACAAGCAGTGAGGGGCACACGGGGAGATTTTGGGGGCTGACACCTTTCAAGTTTTGACCTAGCTGATTTCATGGGTGTTCACTTTATAATTATTTTTTAAATCTTAATTTGTCTTGTGTACTCTTCTGTATATGTGAATGTTAGAAATTACCATAGAGTCATATCATATATACATATATATACATATATATATATACATACATATATATATATATATATTTGCCCTAAATGAATAACTTTAAAGATCAAGCACAGAACAAATTGCTAAATTCACACCAGCTATTCCTTCTAATATTGCAGGGGGAAAAAACTGGCTTTGTTGGACTTAATGAAAAATACTACAGTATACCAAAAGCAATGTGCAATGGTATATTTTTAAGGACGATTTGCATATACTACAGTTTTGCCGTAGGTGCTGATTTTTTTTTTTTTTTAAGGTGTATAGTACTGAGGGCTTTGCAATGTTAGGGTAATAAACCTGACTGAGGACATTTTAACGATCCTCAGGTTTCTCAGGACATACATGCGATGGGCTGTGTCATTTCCCCACACAGAGCTGGGAGCAGGTGTCTCTCAGAGAGAATGAGGCTGTTTACAGCAAGGTGGACATACCACTTGTGCAAATCTGCATTGTACAAAGACCATGTGCTGGATTCTTCGAGCCACGAGGCACACCTCTAACTTTATTTCCAGCTGACTGAGCCCCAGGCTGTCCACAGTTGTTTGATGAGTTATGAAAACACCCGAACCAGGGCCCTGTGGTGTCTTCACTAAGTAAAAGGGACAGGTCTCCCCCTTATCCTTGGGGGTCACCTGAACATGTGAAAAACTCTCTGCTTCTGATCAGGGACCTAAGAGTAGAGAGTTTAAGATGGTGAAGGAATAAATGGGGGGTTGTTTTAATTCTGCACAATCTATGCAAATCACAATAGGCCTCCAGTCCCCCTAGGGCCTTTATCAGATCCAGAAGGTGGTGCTGCTCCCGTGAGGAACAGCAGCTCTGTCTCTACCAAGGGTACAGAGGACAAGGGAAACGCTGCGGTCATTTTCAGTTGTGACTCTTCCGGGAAACCTTCATCTTTTTGGACAGCACCCTCTCCTGGCCTTACCTCTGTTTTGTGTGTTGTGTGGTGTGTCTGCTGCGTTACTTATTTTCAAAGTCCAAACTCTTAGCTCAGGAGCCTCCAGGCTTCTCTGTTTTCAGCTTGTTGTCTTGGTTGTGCCTCCAGAAGCCAAAAGCACTTAAAGGCTGAGGACTTCAGGGCTTTTACCGCGCATTTCTGGGAATAACAATGAGGATGGCACCACACTCCATACTGAAGTCTCACGGCCTGGCTGACTCCCAAGAACTCCTCTATGTGGGATCGTTGTTGTTTCCTCCTTTCCTGTCTCCAGTGAGACAATTAACCTGTTCAGAATGTCTGCGGTAATCCTCACAACTGGAAAATGTGAAACCTCATCCCTCCAACTTTACATTGTGTGCTTTGTGCCATTTTGAATGGACTTAGGTAAATCATCACTAACTCATCACTGCTCCTTCTCTGGTGGCAGATGCGCTACACGGAATCCCTCCAGTTGCACCCTGGGTAAAAATATGCTTAATTAGGGGCGCCTGGGTGGCACAGTCGGTTGAGCGTCCGACTTCAGCCAGGTCACGATCTCGCGGTCCGTGGGTTCGAGCCCCGCGTCGGGCTCTGGGCTGATGGCTCAGAGCCTGGAGCCTGTTTCCGATTCTGTGTCTCCCTCTCTCTCTGCCCCTCCCCCGTTCATGCTCTGTCTCTCTCTGTCCCAAAAATAAATAAACGTTGAAAAAAAAATTAAAAAAAAAAAAAATATGCTTAATTATCAGAAGTCACGTATTTGTGCTAGAAAATGTCCACTGGAAATGGAAGTTATGAAGAAAGAAAATCAGTTAAAACTGCCAGGGCCAGTTCCCCACAAAGTCCTTCAGTTGCGTTCACATGACCACGTTCTGTTGTGTCCTGAGTCACTGTTAGAATGGATACCACCCCTCGTGATACATCATGGGAGTTTTATACTAGAAGCTGAAACACATCTGTGTTGATCCTATCATTTAGAATTTTTGTCTTTTTCCATAGAATATAATCATTGTGTCTCACAGTGTACTTAAAAATCAGAATTAACAAATTAACATAAACATAGCTGAGCTTAGTTGACATTTATAAGTAACACGCTCCTCTCAGAAAACACGTTCTCAGTTTCCCTGCAAGACTCCAGACATCCCTATCCAACCAGAGGTCTGAGGCCATTGACAGAACTTCCAGAGAAGACTTCTTTGTCTGGGAGGGACACAGAGGGAGGTCAGGGCTGACAGGCAGAACTTTTCCATGGGAGTGGCTATGATTCCACGTGCAGAGTATGGGCTTTTTATTCCCATTCGTTCTCTTCTCAATATACAAATAACAACCTTCTGTGGCCACGGAGAGGGAGGGATGCAAATGCCTGTCTGAAATGCTACTTTATTAGTCTGTAATTACTTGTGTTCATCCTCTAGGATGCGACCCCTTGCTGTTCTACATTCGCAAACATGGGCAGTGACGGGTGGTGACAGTCGTTTAACCTCCTGGCATCTATTCCCCCAAGCTGTAGGTGACACCCAGTGGGAAGGGTAGCGTTTTCTGGCACTGATGCTGCTCTCTTGCAACCTGGTGGTTGGAAAGGTGGCAGGTGCTGACACCTGCTTTTTTGGGTTTCAGCTGCTGTTGGTATTGGTTCTTCTGTCACATCAACATAGCTTTCACTTCTGTTCTGCAGGTCAATATGGATGCAACAGAACTTCCTCCCTTACCAGGACCATCCTGCACGTCCTACTCCATGCCCCCCCACCCCATCACCATTCATGCGCTACAAGCCACCTCTACCTCCCACATCTTGGTGGCCCCGGGGAGTGCACCTACCACCTCCACCTGCAGAGGATGTGAACAGTAGGAGTTGACATGCAAAGCACATTCACCTTATTTCTGTTGTGGTTGAACTCAGGTGCAGATTTTAGATCAAACCCCACACAAGATGCAAAGCTCTTATAATAAAATCATAATCTCGAACAAGAATGGTACTAGCAATTAAAAATATTTAATTATTATAAAATGTAAAATGACTTCAAATATCTTTAATATCAGAAAACATATGGAAATATTTAAATATATACCGCTAAATTAAGTCACTGAAAAAGTTATACCAGAATTCTAAATAGCTGAATTTTCTCCAGTTTTATTATGTCAATAATCCTAAGAAGCGTTTTTTAAAGATTCTAAAAGTGGTCCTAAGAACTTTCAACATTTCTTTTCAGAGTTTATTAATTCAACAGTTTGTTTCCAACTCTTATTAATACAACACTGATACTTAAAATGGAAAAAACCGAAAGAAAAGTGCTTTTCACTTACAGTTGACCCAAGATGAGATGGATTATCAACAGGTTTTATCACATTTTGCCTTTGTGCAGAATCGAGAAAAACATCATCCCAGTGTCCTTTCTCAATTAAGTCCTTGAAAATAAATTTGTAAGCATGACTATCAAAATATCCTCAAGTTATTTATGTTAACAGATAATGTGTTTCTGTTTCAGAAAATAAGACCGTATTTTGGTGAAAAGAACACATTACCTTTTTAATTTTGGAAAGTTCAGTTACTGCTTGCTTATTCCCAGGTTCCAGAAGTAAAACAGTTTCAAAATCTAAAGTGAATTTTTAAGAACTACAATAAATTAGTGAAAATACTTTATGGAGTTCAAGACATGATACATTTAGTTAATAACCCATGTTTATCTCAAGAAGTTTTACTCAGGATGCTAGAAACAGGGGAGCAACAGTAAGAGCTAAGCATTTACTAAGTGCTATTCTAGTTACTTTATGTGAATTCTCATGTAACCCTCATCACAACGCCACTTTACAGATGATACAAATAAGACCTACAGGTTATCTAACTCACCAAAGCTCACACACACTATTAAAGAATGACAGGGTCACTCAGCAAATGTAAGATAGAATCTAAGAGACCATATAATGGAATATTGTTCAGCCTTAAACCTTGAAGACATTATGCTAAGTGAAATAAGCCAGACACACTCCCTCTCTCTCTGACCCTCCCCCGTTCATGCTCTGTCTCTCTCTGTCTCAAAAATAAATAAACGTTGGGGCGCCTGGGTGGCGCAGTCGGTTAAGCGTCCGACTTCAGCCAGGTCACGATCTCACGGTCCGTGAGTTCGAGCCCCGCGTCGGGCTCTGGGCTGATGGCTCAGGGCCTGGAGCCTGTTTCCGATTCTGTGTCTCCCTCTCTCTCTGCCCCTCCCCCGTTCATGCTCTGTCTCTCTCTGTCCCAAAAATAAATAAACGTTGAAAAAAAAATAAATAAACGTTAAAAAAATAAAAGAAATAAGCCAGACACAAAATGACAAATATTGCATGATTCGACTTATATAACGTATGTAGAATGGTCAAATTCATAGGTAGAAAGTAGAATGGTGGTTACCAAGGGCTGGAAGGCGGGGGGGGCCAAGAAGTTCTTATTTAATGGAGAGATTTTCAGGATTAGATGATACAAAAGTTCTCAAGATGTCTGGTAGTGATGCTCTGCACAACAGTGTGAACGTACTTAATGCTACTGAACTGTATACTTAAAAAGGGTTAAGATGGTAAATTTTGTTCACGTTATGTATATTTTACTACCATTTTTTAAATGCATGAGCTACAGCTAAAGCCAGGCTTAGAGAGAAACTGTCATATTTAAATGCACATATGAGAAAAGGTGGCTGAAAATCTAAGTACTGATGTCAAAATATTAGAAAACACGCAAATTAAACCTAAACAAAGCTGAAGAAAGAGCAGAAATAAAATGAAACAGAAAACACACACAATAAAACCAAGTTGGTTCTTTAAAGAAACTAACAGAATGAATACTTAAAATCTGACAGATCCTGGAAAAATAAAATAATTAGTACCAAGAATAAAAAAGTACCAATTACTAATAAAAAATAATTAGTACCAAGAATAAATTTTAGGGAAAAAAGCTAAAATCACTCCAGATTCCACATTATCCTCTAACCCTGAACAGCTGATCCCCTTCCCTTTTCTTTCTGCCTTTTCCTTTTCACTGATAATTCAAATTATTCATTAATTTCCACTGGCAGTTAGCCAGATCAGACTATATGCTATTAAAGTAAAAGATAATCAGGTCCACTACGGAAGCCATATTCCTCCAAATATGCAAACTATGAATGATCTAAACTGTGAAAGAAAATTTACTTCTCTAAGTTCTGTATTCTTGAACCCTGGAAAAGCTACATGAATCTCTGCTTCTGTAACTTGGCAGTCTCATCAGGACAAGTGAGTGACAGTTGTCATAAAACAGTCGTACCTTGTTTGGCATCATTTAACTTTCCCAAAAATGTTCTTGCCGTTCCTCTCCTGGCAAAAGCTTTCGAGTATGAGCCATCTAATAAAATAGCTTGTGTGCAGTCTTTTTCAGCTTCTTCATATCTATTAAACACGACAAAATTACCAACTGGAAAATGCAGCTTATAGAAAAACTTCACATAAACTTGAGTTTCTAATGTAAAAAGCAGGCATATTATTTCAACTAAAAACTCCCAAATCTGTCTTTGAAGGAAGACCATTTCTTTTTTATTCTTCATTCTCACCAAAACTTGGGATCATCTGGTAAGGAGGGAAAAGGTACCGGATTAAAAGAAAGCCAGAAAAAAGTGTGCTGGAAGGATGCAATAGAATGATGGTAAAGCACAAGCAGAGCAGACGAAAGAATCCCACTGCTGGCAGCCTACCTCCCCTCTAACTTTACGTGCAGTACACATAAGTACTACACTAACAATCAGAACTGGCACTGATTTTCAAATACAACTTCATGAATATTTGCCCACAATAGACACCACCTAAGGAAAACAAGACCGTGGGACTTAGGACTCCTTATATCATCTAACGCTTTTCATAAATTCTACTCAACCATGCAACCAGCCATCAATTCAGTCAGACTGGATAGTGCTCTATAAAAACAAAAAGCTAAGGAGACCTTAAAAAAAAACCAAAAACTTGAGACCCTCCTATATTTCAAAATGACATTAATGAATTACTGTAAATTTATTTGGCATGATAATGATATTGTGGTTATGTGCAAAAAATCCTTTAGGGATTAGATGTCATAATACCTATGATTTGCTTTACAATAATTCAGAGGGAAAAAAGCTAAATGTAACAAAAAAAAGTACGGCTTGTTAAAACTAGATGATTTGGTACATGAAGTTTATTATATTACTTTCATGAAAGCTGCAAAAATTTCATAATAAAAATATTCTAAAACAGGAGAATCTCCTGTGATTACATTCTCCCCAAGGCCTACATGACTGCTATCCTACCCTTGAAACAAGACCTCCTAAGAACAAAACAAAATTTCTAATGAACTTAAACATCCCTTAATCCTTTCATTCACTTTTCAATGAAAGAAAGAGTATGTCTGTATATGTGCAAATGTGTGTGCCCTATGCCTCTACCAATATATTTTCTACTTTGCTGATTAGGTCATTCTCCCATTCAAGACATGAGCATGGCCCCCTCACTTTTCAGGGTACAGTACTTTAAAGAGCACAAAGCCAAGGGCTTGTCTGGCTCTCCAGCCTTATCTCTATCACTGGACCTTGCATAACAGTCATAATATGAACCACTTGCCCTTTCAGAAGTTACATGAACTTTTCCACTCTTGTGCCTTTATACCTAAACTGGGACACTCAACCTATTTTTCACCTCTCAATCTATTATTCACTCTCACTAAAATAATATATCTCTAATTGTGTCTATTTTTTTAATTTTTAATATCTATTCATTCTTGAGAGAGAGAGAGAGAGAGAGAGAGAGAGAGAGCGAGCAGGCAAGGGGCAGAGAGAGAGGGAGACACAGAATCCGAAGCAGGCTCCAGGCTCCGAGCTGTCAGCACAGAGCCCAACACAGGACTCGAACCCACAAACCACGAGATCATGACCTGAACCAAAGTCAGATGCTTAATCGATTGAGCCACCTAGGCACCCCATGTTTGTCTGTTAGTTTAAATGAGGATATATATAAACAAAATTTACTTATATGACAGGAGTTCCTAACCTGAGGTCCTTTGACAGATGTGAAAAGCTGAATGGATAAATTATTACATGCTTATTTTCAGTTACTTACTTTAAATGGGATTTAGCTTCTCTTTCCATTATAACTGCAGACAATAAACCATGGTAGCAAAAAAAATATCATTGATATTTTCATATCACATTACAACTGTTACAAACATCTCAAAATACTATTTATGCTCACCACTATTTCAGAATTACAGTAGTAATTTAACCTGCTGTTTGTTTGTATGTGATCACAGAATCCCTGTTTATAAATGCTCCTATGACCTAACTGGCCAACTATCGGGCAACTCTGTCCCTAGCAGTCATTCAGATGCCAAAGAGCAAGGTCATGTGTTATCACACTGGGAACACAATCATCTGTGCACCTTTTTGGATATTTCCTATCCACACTTATCAGTTCATCAGTATGTGGAAGAAGATGTCACAGATCACCCCAAACCTAAAGTTTCACATTATGTCTTTAAAAAAAATTTTTAGCTTTAAATTTACCTGTATTTTTTTTAAAGCAGGCTCCATGCCCAGCAGAGAACCTGAACTCAGACCTGAGATCAAGACCTGAGCTGAGATCAAGAAGTCAGACGCTTCACCAACTGAGCCACCCCAGCACCCCGAATTCGCCTATGTTTTAAATGTAGTTTCTCATTTTGTTGTGGTATGTATATCACTGTATCACAAATTTTTAAAAACTGTTTCAATAAAATTGATTTCCTTTGTACTCTCAAATGTATAATTATACATGGAAAAATACTATTCTGAAGAAGGTTCCCCGTGCAGCCAAAGGGGTCCATGGCACCAAGGTAATTTACGAATCCCTATTTTAAGTATTTACATGTTTTTTTCTTAAATTCTGTCACTAGTGTATAAAATATTATTACAACAGATATAAAGAACCATGAGACACAGTTTCTGCCATCAGATATTATCCTGATTGTCCAACTTGGAACCCCTGAGTACATCCCAAACAGTTGTTTAGTACCATAGGACCAAGTTTTAGCTGTATATATATAATCAATCAGCTTATCTCAATGGCAACAATTCTCTTTTGTGATGTATGGATATGCATATATAAAACACTTCCAGATAAAAATGTGCCCAAAAGGTTCTGAGGTTAAAATAATTTTTAGGGACACCTGGGTGGCTCAAGTCAGTTAAGCGTCCGACTTCGGCTCAGGTCACGATCTCACAGCTTATGAGTTTGAGCCCTACATCGGGCTCTGTTACTGACAGCTCAGAACCTGAAGCCTGTGTCTCCCTCTCTCCCTGCCCTCCCCACTCAAGCTGTCTCTCTCTCAATAAACATTAAAAAGATTTTTTTTAATAATTTTTAAATCATTAATTCAGAATAACATGCATGAAACAATTAATGTTAAATTGTGTAATGGCAGACTATTAAAAGTGGGAAAATAGGGGCGCCTGGGTGGCTCAGTCGGTTTAGCATCCGACTTTGGCTCAGGTCATGATCTCACAGCTCATGAATTCGAGCCCCGCGTCGGGCTCTGTGCTGACAGCTCAGAGCCTGAAGCCTGCTTGGGATTCTGTGTCTCCCTCTCTCTCTGCCCCTAACCCACTCGCATGCTGTCTCTGTTTCTCTCAAAAATAAGCAAACATTAAAAAAAACAAAAATAGTGGGAAAATAATAACAAGAGCTAATATTTACTGAATACATACTGATATTCAGTCTCTCTCTCTATTTAATGCTCAGCTGCTTCTGATTCTGTGTCTCCCTCCCTCTCTGCTCCTCCCCCACTCATGCTCTATCCCTCTCTCTCTCTCTCTCTCTCTGTGAAAAATAAACATTAAAAAAAATTTTTTTTAATAAAAAACAAAAAATAAATTTAATGCTCAGGAGTAAATAAATTATATTTTATTTAATTGTCTAATAAGCCAATTTATGGTAAATTTCATTTTCACCCTGAAAAGCATTAAGTACATCCAACACTTACTTCTGAATCTTCAGATAGGCCATTGCTCTGTTAGCCGGAAGAAGGGCATTAGTGCCATCTGCTGCTATCCCCCGAGTGTAGCATTCAATTGCCCTTTCGTATTTCCCCTCTTTGAAATATCCATTCCCCTATCATTTTGGAGAGAAATATAAGAACGAAAAAAAATGCCAAAAAGTTAGTTGAATTCAAATCTTAAGTAAACACTATGAGAATACTCAACAATATTATACCAGTAATTAAAGTATATTTTAATGTTAAAAATCTAGTCCATGATATATGCTTTAGAATGTTAGTTTAGGTGGTTTTTTGTAATGGCATTCTTCTCTTTTCAGAACTAAAAAGAAACATACACTACTATACTACTTTACAGCATTAACCATTATTCTACTAATTAAATGTTAAAGCTTAAATTTAAAAACACATTGTAATATAGGCTCAAATATTATACTCTAGTTATACCAAAGGTTGCACAATAGAATTTCATAACCCAAGTAATTTTTGTGAAAGGACAGAGTACCAAAATTGTACAGTTCATTCTTTGGTAACATTAACATGTCTAAACACGGGATAAATTAAACCATATTAGAATGTGCATACCAGATTACCCTGTAACATTCATTTATAGGCTTATCACAATCAATAATCATTCCATAAGTATTTATTAAAAATCTTCTGTGGGTCCATGAAAAACTACAGATATATTAAATTAAATCTCAACTCACGATTTCTAAACGAATTTATCAGAAAGTCTAGTGTGAATTAGTGGAAAAAAAATTATATGTAAGAATGAACTGTAACTTATTTCTACGCTAAATTTACATCTATATGTAAATATGTTAAAATAATCAGAGTAATTTGCTCCCTAAACTATGTTTTTTTTTTTTTAATTATGTACCAAGTCATCAATTACTCAAGTTTTGAATTATAAGCTCCAGAGGTTTTTAGTAATTTGTAATTTTGTAATTTGCAAATTTTGTAATTTGCAACTCCTACTGAAGAATTTAAATATTAGAGAAGACAGAAACAGATGAACAAGAAACAAAGAGCAAATTCAACAAAACATATGTATGTTGAAATCCCTCTGGATTACCAGATCTTTCTGTGAAATGGCCTGCTGCTTATTCTGTTGCTGTTCAATTTGCTTTTTCTCTTCTTCAGTTGTCTTAATCATCGTATCAGCTCCCTTTGGGCATGAATTTTCTTTGGATGCTAAAGCCTAGGAGACACAGTAGTCCACTAAAATAAAACAAGTAATACAAGATGCATACATATTTCACTGTGAAATACTAAATTACTCAAATATATTAGAATTTCTACATTTCAAATTAATACTGAAATAATATCTTTTACTAATTCAAAATCTAATTCAAATTACAAAACAAAACAAAAACATAAAAAATTTAATACACATCTTATTCCAATTAAAATCACTAATGGTAGTTGTTCATTTATTTATCCAACAAATATTTACTGAAATTCTACACAGGCCAGGCACCATCCTAGAAACTATTTTCAAAAATAAACGGATAATCAAGACATCACCAAATTTCTCAAACTTCATATTCATAGTCATTACTTGACCTCAGACAAAATACAAAAATATATAACACAGTTCACAATTATAAGACAGTTGATATACTTATCAACAGATTTTATGTGCTATAAGTAATGGCAATATTTAAAAGCAGATCTTCCCCAATCATTGTCACTTTTTTCTCAAAGTTTCAATGCATGGCACAATAATTATAACTCTGATTCAACAGCAAAGTGAAAGGAATATGTAACTGTACAGTATAATTTGACAAAAAACTTTTTAAGTATTTTCTTACTGTTAAAAAATTAGTATTGTTTTTGCTAAGATATAAACTATAAAGACAGAACAACTTAAAACTAACAAAATCAAAGAAATATGCAAAAACTTAGTACAGAAATAAAAGCACAAGCCAAAAAGAAAAATTATGGGGATAAAGAAAAATAATTGTCATCTGGGAAAAAATAAAGCAGCAGGAGTTGAAAAACCTCCAGTGATTTTTTTTGAAGATTTTAAGTAATCTCTACACCAACAGTGAGGCTCAAACTCACAACCCCAAAATCAAGAGTCTTATACTCTATACCAAGTGGGCCAGTCAGGTGTCTCTCAGATGACTTTTTTAAATGATGATTCCTAGGGATCCTGAAATACTATTCTACTTCCTCTAGCTTGCAAATTTGTTTAGTAAAACTGTACAGTACAAAGAATTAAAATTAGAAAAAGTCTATATTAAGTAATCTATGGTACAAAGACTATGCAAAAACCTTTACTTCATCAAATAAACGTTAAGTAATGCACTTAAATAACTATGTTTTACCTGATTAATTTTCCTGAGTTCATTCGTTGCTTCAAAGTTATTTGGTTCTAGTTCTAATACTTTTTCATAATCTAAGTAAATTTGAAGATAAAGAATATGTGAAAGACAAGATATTAAAAAATTCCATTGAACAATCATTTGCTACATGTGACAAACAGGCATGCATCCTACAGCAAAATTACGAGGAACCAAGAAATACTAACCAACGGGAGGTTACTGGACTATCTCCATTCTCCACCAAGACAAACAAAATCCTAACAGAATCCCTTGACAAATCACCCTCTTCCACCAGCCCCAGGAAGGACGCTTACTATCATTAAGTTGTACATCTTAAAACCAGAAACAGCAGAATCCTATTAGATTATCAACTTTATTCAGATTTTATGATTTATAGTACACAAACTTATTTTATGGAGTAACAAAAGGCTTAGACTTTACAAATGAAGAAAAACATGTCAAGGACTCTATGTGCCGTGCCTCTCTGCCTCACGATATCCAACAAGATGCTTTAATCCCTATTTTATGGCTGAAAAACTGAAAATCATAGGGGACCCACAACCTTCCCCTTGGTCACATAGCTAATACACAGTGGAGTAAGAATTTGAACCAAAGTCTGATTGGTGGCAAATAACGCATTCCTTCCCAAAGTAGCAAAAATGAGATTTCTTCAAATACAGAAAGCTCTCTGAGGGTAGTAACTGTGATTACCTAGTATTCTTTGTATAGCATCTGTTAAACTATTAAAGAGTGTTTTAGATAATAATAAGATGAAAATATTAATACCTTTTTTGGCATCCTCTAACTTTTGCAAAGCAAATCGAGCAGCACCTCGCCTTGTATAAGCCTTGGTGTAACTTCTATTCAAGGCAATTGCTAAATTACAATCAGACTCAGCAACAGCAAATCTGCAATTTAAAAAAGTTGAAGTTAATAATATTCATTTGTCAAACCAAAACTTCAAAATTTGTTTCTGAAATCCCATCTTCTATTATTTACTTAAGGCTACTGAAAAGCATTAATTCATGATGGTGAGATGTAAGTAACATTCCCTCTAAAGGAAAAAGAATGCCCACTACCACTGCTTTCTGTCAGTATTATATTAGAGGTCCTGGCTAATGCAGTTTCACAAGAAAGAAATATACAGCTAAAAGACTGGAAAGGAACAAAACTCAGATGATGTGATGGTCTACCTAAAAAACTCAAAACAATCTGGAGACACTGTTAGTAATAATGAAAGTTTGCAAGGTGACTGCTTTACTAAAGATAAGCAACAACAACAACAACAAAAAAAAAAACAGAAATAAATCTAACAAAAGATATGTAAGACCCATATGCAGAACATTTGAAGACTGTCTTCAAAAACATTAAAGACTTAAGTGAAGATGTATCATATTCATGATTTATACTAAGTCACAAAACCATAGCAATATAATTCTCTCCAAACTGATCTATAAATCCAAAGCAATTAGAATCAAAATACCTACAGAATTTTTCAAGGAGTTTAACAAGATGATTCCGGTATTTACACTGATAAGCGAAAGTCCAAGAATACCCAAGACATTCCCAAAAAATAATAAGGTAAGAATACATGTCCTATGCCAAATATGGAGACTTATTATAATGCTATAGCAATTAAAGGTAGTATGGAATGAGTTATACGGATAGGCAACAGATCAACTGGAGAACAGAATGATGAAAAAGAGATCCATGTGGGACACCTAGGTGGCTCAGTGGGTTGAGCTCAGTGGATTTCGGTTCATGGTCTCATGGTTTATGAGACTGAACTCCACATCAGGCTCTGTGCTGACAGTGCGGAGTCTGCTTAGCATTCTCTCTCTCCCTGCCCCTCCCTTGCCCTCTCTTGCTATCAAAATAAGTAAATAAACATAAAAAAAAAAAAAAAAAAAAGAAAGAAAAAGAGATCCATGCAAACTAAGCATACCACAAGGTGGCATTGCAGATCCATGGGGAAAGTGTGGATGTTCAATAAATAAGACTGACATGACTGAAATAGTCATATGAAAAGATATGAAATTAGACTTCTACCTTCAGCATACATAAATACTTAAACATGAAAATTAAAACTTAAAAACTTTTAGAAGAAAATATAGAAGACTATTATGAGCTCAGCATGGGAAACTATTGTTGTAACAAATTATATTTTTTAAAGTGCTAACCACTAAAAAAAAATCAATAAATTGAAATATATTAAAATTAAGAATTTCTGCTCATTGAGACTTCACAGAGAAAGAAAAAAACCAAAGCTGCAGATTGGGGGAAAATAAGTATCATAAACACTGAAGGATTAGTATCCCGAAAGAATTCTTAAAAATCAATAGAAAAACAGACTTACAGAAAAATGCCCAAAAGACAAAACAGGCATTTCACAGGGAAACAAAGGAATACAGGTGGCAAATAAATATATAAGATGTTCAACCTCATTAGCAGTTGTGGAAATGCAAATTAAGACCAAGGTGAATTACCATTTTGCACCCACTTGACTGAAAACAATGAAGAAACCCGATTCTACCAGTGTTGGTAAAGACACGGAGCAAGCATCCACACACACTCCTAATGAGAACATAAACTTATACATAACTACCTTTGCATTACTTGTACAACTGGTCATCACCATATAAGTAGAACATATATATACATCCTGTGACCCAACCCCAAGAAACCTACAAAACTGTCAACATTATCACTGCTTTAAGGAAGGGAGAAAAGGGTGGTAGGGAGGGAGAGAAGGGGGGAAAGAGGGAGAAGAAAAGGAAAGAGTGAAAGAAAGGAGGCAACCAACAATCTAGCACCAGGAAAATGGATACAGGGAGGAAGCCCTGGTGGTGAAGAAAGATAAGAGAGAGGAGAGCACACTGGGAAACGCATGGGGAGAACACTTCCCCAAAGCCACTGGTTTGGAAAACAAGGGACTAATTTTCTAGTTTCTGCAACCAGCAGGGCTCAAAGCCAGGAGTTTTAGAGGTCATAGGGCAGGGCTGGGATAGAGCCCTGAAGGGCACTGCCCTACTCCTGGAGGGCAGGCAGGCAAACAACCCTGGGGCAGACAGTACAGTGATCTGAGGATCCCCTAAAATTGTTCCCTCTTCTTGGAGCACATCTATGAGAGGTGGCTTTCAAAAAGAGGCCTCTCCGGGGATGAAAGAACCATTTCCATCCCCCCACACCTCTCAGCGTAGGCACAGAGACACTGACTGAGGGCAGCTAACCCAGACACTGGCTATTTAACCTGCTTTGCTCCAAATCCCATGACCCTGAGCTACAGCGATTGCCCTTCTTGGTCAAAACTGCATCCATCCCAGCACAGTGAGACCCTCCTCCAGAAGACCAGCGAGGGTCCCCACCAGACCAGGTCCCTAAAGTCTGGAGTTTTAAAAGTCAGCAGCCTTGGCTACAACAGAGCCCAAAGTGCACTGCACTGTTCCAGGCAGGCAACATGGAAAGAGCATGAAACCAGCAATCTGAAAACCACCTGGGATGCACAAGGGAAAATTATTTGCTCTTCTGGAATGCTTCCCTGAGAGCACAGAGACCCCTCTCCGAGGACAAAGGAGCTGGCTGACACCAGTTCCCTCCCCTACCACCCAGCATAAACCAACTTCAGTAAACAACACGGTGCCAACACTGGCTGCCCTACCTGCTCACACCAAGTCACACCCACCTGTGCTCCACTGGCACTGCTTTTCTCAGGCAAGAGTGCCTAAGTCGCAGAGCAGCGGGCCCCTTCCTCAGAAAGCCAGCAGAAACCTCTGCATGCACCACATCTACTGGCCATAGAGTTCTGCAAAGCTTTGGTTCTAGTGGAAGTAGACTTAGGTCTCATTTAATAAGTGGACCAAAGCACACCTAGTTAAAACTCCCCACACTCTGGCTAATGCAAACACTGCCCACTGCAGGCAAGGAGAGTCTCTGCAGATGACTGACCTGAAAGACAGAGCAGCCAAAACCCAGCAGCAGAGTGCATGCAGCACACACCAGAGACACTTCCCGAAGCTCCAGGCCTCGGACACTTATATGACCTCTTCTTCACAAAGCCATGACTCTCAGGAGCAGGAAACATAACAGGCTTTTCTAACACAGAGAAGAAGACAGAGACTCAGACAAAATGCCAACATGGAGGAATTCATCCCAAAAGAAAGAACAAGAAAAGATCCTGAACAGAGATCTAATGGAAAAAAAGCATAAGTAATATGCCTGATGGACAATTTAAAGCAACACTTAAAAGGATACTTGGTGGTCTTGAGAAAAGCATGAAAGACATCAGGGACAGCCGTACCACAGAGAAAAAAGAGCTAAAAAACAGTCAGAAATGAGAAATGCAAGAACTGAGATTTGAAACAGACTGAATGTAATGACCACAACGATGGAAGAAGCAGAGGAACAAATAAGTGATACAGAAGATAGAATAATGGAAAATAATAAAGCTGAACAAAAGAGAAGAATTATGAATCACGAGAATACTAGGGAACTCAGTGATTCCATCAAATGTAGTAATATTTGTATCATAGGAGTCCCAGAAAGAAAGACAGAAAAGGGTGCAGAAGGTTTATTTGAGGAAATAATAATTGAAAACTTCCCTAATCTGGGAAAGGAAATAAACATCCAAATCCAGGAGGCACAGAGAACTCCAATCAAAATCAACAGAAGCAGGCCAACACCAGACATATTGTAATTAAACTTGCAAAATACTGTGATAAAAAAAAAAAATCCTAAAAGCAGCAAGACAAAAGAAGTCCCTAACTTACAAAGGAAGACCCATAAGGCCAAGCTGCAGATCTCTCCACAAAAACTTGGCAAGCCAGAAGGGAGTAGCATGATACATTCAACACACTAAATGGGAAAAATATGCAGCCAAGAATACTCTATCCAGCAAGGCTGTCATTCAGAATAGGAGAGATAAAGAGTTTCCCAGACAAACAAAAACTAAAGGAGTTCGTGACCACTAAACCAGCCCCGCAAGAAATATTAAGGGGGACTCTTTGAGTGGGAAAAGACCAAAAGCAACAAAGACTAGAAACGGATAGAGAAAATCTCCAGAAACAACAATAAAATAACACTAAATTCATATCTATCAAGAATTACTCTAAATGTAAGTGGACCAAATGCTCCAATCAAAAGACGGGGTCAGAATGGATAAAAAAAATAAGACCCATGTATATGCTATCTATAAGAGACTCAGCTGCAGACTGAAAATGAGGGGATGGAAAACCATCTATCATGCAAGTGGAAGTCAAAAGAAAGCCAGAGTAGCAATATCAGACAAACTAGATTTTGCTTATTTTTTTTAAGTTTATTTATTCAAAAGAGAAAGTGCACGCATGTGTGCAACCGGGCAAGGGACAGAGACAGAGAGGATTCCCAGGATCCCAAGCAGGCTTTGTGTAGCCAGAACTCACAAACCATGAGATCATAACCTGAGCCCAAATCAAGAATTGGGACACTTAACTGACTGAGCCACACAGGCGCCCCCAGGCAAACTAGATTTTAAACCAAAGACAAGAGAGGAAGAAGGGCACCATATCATAATTAGGGGACTATCCAACAAGATGATCTTAACAATTATAAATATTTATGCCCCCATATGAGAGCACCAGATATGTAAAACAATTAATATCAAAACTAAAGAAACTCACTGATAATAATACAATAACAGTAGGGGACTTTAACAACCCACTTACAGCAATGGAAAGATTATCTAAGCAGAAAACCAGTAAGGAAACAATAGCTTTGAATGACACACTGGACCAGACAGACTTAACAAGTATATTCAAAATATTTCATTGCAAAGCAGAATACACATCGTTTTCAAATGCACATGAGACATTCTCCAGAAGAGATCACATACCAGGTCACAAATAAGGCCTCAACAAGCACAAAAAGAGAGACATCATACCATGCATATTCTCTGACCACAATGCTATGAAACTTGAAGTCGACCACAAGAAAAAGTTTGGAAAGACCACAAATACATGGAGTTAAACAACATGCTACTAAAGAATGAATGGGTCAACCAGGAAATCAGAGAAGAAATAAAAGAATACATGGAAACAAATGAAAATGAAAACACAACGGTCCAAAACCTTTGGGATGGAGCAAAAGCAGTCATAAGAGGGAAGTATATAGCAATACAGGCCTATCTCAAGAAACAAGAAAAAACTCAAATAAACAACCAACCTTACACCTAAAGGAACAAGAAAAAGAACAAATGAAGCCCAAAGCCAGCAGAAAAAGGGAAATAATAAAGATTACAGCAGAAATAAAGGATACAGAAACTAAAAAACCACCAGAACAGGTCAATGAAACCAGAAGCTGATTCTGTGAAAAAATTAGTAAAATTGATAAACTCCTAGCCAGACTTATCAAACAGAAAAGAGAAAGAACCAAAATAAATGAAATCACAAATGAGAGAGGAGAAATAACTAACACCACAGAAATGCAAACAATTATAAGGAAAAAACTATGAAAAATTATATGCCAACAAACTGAAAGACTGGAAGAAATCGAAAAATGTCTGGAAACATATAAACTACCAAAACTGCAACAGGAAGAAATAGAAAACTTGAACACACCAATAACCAGCAAAAAATCAGTAATCAAAAATCTCCCATAAACAAAAGTTCAGGGCCAGATCAACTTCCCAGGGGAATTCTACCAAACACTGAAAGAAGAATTAATACCTATTATTCTCAAACTATTGCAAAAAAATAAAAATGGAATGAAAACTTCCAAATTCATTTTATGAGGCCAGCATTCCCAATTCCAAAACCAGACAAAGACTCTGCTAAAAAAGAGAACTAAGCTCCAATATCCCTCATGAACATGGATGCAAAAATTCTCAACAGAATACTAGCAAATCAAATCCAACAATACATTAAAAAAATCATTCACCACGATCGAGTGGGATTTACTCCTGGGCTGCAAAGGTGGTTGCAAATCAATTAACGTGATACACCACATTAATATAAGAAAGCATAAGAACCATATGATCCTTTCAATAAATGCAGAAAAAGCATTTGACAAAGTACAACATCCATCCATGATAAAAAAAAATCCTCAAAAAAGCAGGGATAGAGGGAACATATCTCTACATCACAAAGGACATATACAAAAAAACCCACAGCTAATACCATCCTCAATGGGGAAAACTGAGAGCTTGTCCTCTTCCAGTCAGGAACAAGTCAGGGATGTCCACTCTTACCACTGTCATTTAACACAGCACTGGAAGCCCTAGCCTCAGCAATCGGACAACAAAAAGAAATAAAAGTCATCCAAATTGGCAGAGATCAAACTTTCATTATTTGTAGATAATATGACACTCCATACAGAAAACCCAAAAGATTCCACCAAAAAATTGCTAGAACTGATATACAATTCAGTAAAGTCGCAGGATACACAATCAACGTAGAGAAATCTGTTGCATGTCTATACACCAATAATGAAGCAGCAGAAAAGAGAAATCAAGGAATCCTTTTTACATCTGCACCAAAAATCGTAAGACACCTAGAAATAAACCTAACCAAAGATGTAAAAGATCTGTACTCTGAAAACTATAAAACATTGGTGAAAGAAATTGAAGACAACACAAAGTGGAAAAACATTCAATGCTCCTGGATTAGAAGAGCAAATACTGTTAAAATGTCTATACTACCCAAAGCAATCTACACATTTAATGCAATCCCTATCAAAATACTACCGGCATTTTTCACAGAGCTAGAACAAACAAGACTAGTATTTATATGGAACCAGAAAAGACCCCAAATAACCAAAGCAATCTTGAAAAAGAAAGCAACACTGAAAGCATCAGAATTCCAGACTTCAAGTTATATTACAAAGCTGTGGTCATCAAGACAGTATGGTACTGGCACAAAAACAGACACATAGATAACCCAGAAATGGACCCACAAATATATGGCCAACTAATCTTTGACAAAGCAGGAAAGAATATCCAATGGAAAAAAGACAGCCTCTTCTGGGCACCTGGGTGGCTCAGTTGGTTAAGCATCTGACTTCGGCTCAAGTCATGATCTTATGTATCGTGGGTTCGAGCCCCAACTGTGCTCCGTGCTGACAGCTCAGAGCCTGGAGTCTGCTTCAGATTCTGTGTCCGCTCTCTCTCTCCCATGCTCATACTCCCAAGCTCATCCTCTGTCTCTCTCCCATGTCTCAAAAATAAATAAACATTAAAAAAAAATTTTTTTTTAAGCCTCTTTAACAAATGGTGTTGGGAAAACTGGATAGCAACATGCGGAATGAAACTGGACTACTTTCTTAAACTATACACAAAAATAAATAAATTCAAAATGGATGAAAGACCTAAATGTGAGACAGGAAACCATTAAAATTCTAGAAGAGAACACAGGTAGCAACCTCTCTGACCTAAACCATAGCAACTTCTTACTACGCATGTCTCCTGAGGCAAGAGAAGCAAAAGCAAAAATGAACTACTGGGACTTCATCAATATAAAAAGTTTCTGGGGGCACCTAGGTAGCTCAGTTAGTTAAGCATCTGGCTATTGATTTTGGCTCAGGTCGTGATCTGGTGGTCATGGGATTGAGCCCTGTGATGAGCTCTGCACTGATAGGGCAGAGTCTGCTTGGGATTCTCTCTCTCCTTCTCTCTCTGCCCCTCCTCCACTTGTGCTCTCTCTCAAAATAAATATATAAACATTTAAAAAAATAGCTTCTTCACAGCAAAGGAAATAATAAAACTAAAAGGCAATCTTCAGAATGGGAGAAGATATCTGTAAATGGCATATCTGATAAAGGTTTAGTTACCAAAATCTATATAGAACTGATCAAACTTAACACCCAAAACAACAAATAATGCAGTGAAGAAGTGGGCACAAGACATGCATAGTGATTTCTCCAAAGACGTACAGACAGCTAACAGACACATGAAAAGATGCTCAACATCACTCATCATCAGGTAAATACAAATCAAAACTGCAATGAGGTATCACCTCACACCTGTTAGAATGGCTACAATTAACAATGCAGGAAACAACAGATGTTGGTAAGGATGTGGAGAACAGGGAACCCTTTTACCCTGTTGATGGGAAGGCAAACTGGTACAGCCACTGTGGAAAACAGTATGGAGGTTCTTCAAAAAGTTAAAAAGAGTTTAATGCTTACCCAAAGCATTAAAAAATACTAAATACACGCACCCTGATGTTTATATCAACATTATCAATAGCCAAATTATGGAAAGAGCCCAAATGTCCATCAACTGATAAATGGATAAAGAAGATACGGTATCTATACACAACGGAATATTACTTAGCCATCAAAAAGAATGAAAGCTTGCCATTTGCGTCAACACAGATGCAGCCCGAGAGTATTATGCTAAATGAAGTCAGTCAGAGAAAGACAAATACCATATAATTTCACTCATATGTGGAATTTAGAAAACAAATCAAATGAACTGGGGTGGGAGGGAGAGAGACAAAGCAAGAAACAGACTCTTAACTTTCGTGAACAAACTGAGGGTTGCTGGACGGGAGGTGGTTAGGCTGGGGTGGGGGGATAGGTTAAGCAGATGATGGGTATTAAGGAGTGCACTTGTAATGAGCATCAGGTGTTGTATGTAAGTGACAAATCACTACATTCTATACCTGAAACTAAAATTACACTGTATGTTAACTGGAATTTCAATAAAAACTTGGAAGAAAAAAAAAAAATGAAGACCCCATCCCCATTTTCAAGGGAAGATGCCAGTTATCTTTTTATGATGTATGGTTCCCAAATACTACTCTGCATGCAAATGCCAAAATTTGGGACAAGTTTTTACCACTTTATGTTGAAAATCTGGAAAAGAAAGGCCATGTGGGAAATTTTCATAAAGCCAAATTGATTTCATTTAAAAGACTGCTCTAAGATTATGTCCTTAATACTGCCAAATGCTCTTTTGTTCAAGAAATTATAATGAAAGCAAATGACTGTAGGTTTGTTTTACTATGCTTAGTAATGAGAATAAAAAGTCAGTAACACTATTAAAAAAAAAAAATAAGTATGTGTTTGGAGTTTCTCTATGACTTTTCAAGGCTTAGTAACTCATGCCTTTTTACCTCTGAATATTATGTCATTGCCTGGGTGTATGAAAGATTCTTTTCTTCAATTAGTGTTGACACACACATAAAATATACACACACATAAAATATTCACACACATTATGGAAATCCCTTACTTTTTCAACCTAAAGTACGCTGACGCTCTGTTTGTTGGCAACACAGGATTATACGGATCAGCATCCATGCCTTTGGTGTAGCATTCAATCGCTTCATCATATTTTCCTTGTTTGAAGTATTTATTGCCCTGAAAAAGCATATGAGTCAGATACATACTGGCACAGAATTCCAGAGACATTTGCTTTCAATATTATGCATAGCTTTCTAACTCATTAGCTCTGTAATCAAGGTTAACAGTAAAGAAAAGAGAATTAAGCAAAACGGTCTTTCAACAAACGCTGATAATTCGCTATATAGTCATCGTATGGGCACAATCCAAAAGCCCTGGTAGAAAAACGAGTAACACACCTAGCATTATATACCTTTTACTGACAATAACCCACAGAAATGTAACAAAAGAAAGGCATCAAGATGAAGTTTAATCTGAAAAGAGTTCCATCTTTTTGAAAAGCAAAAGGCTTTTTGAAAAGCCTAGTTTTATAACAAGGCTTTTCCAAAGAGGGATGTTTAACATTCCAAAAAGTAACCAAAGATGGCCTGTGATATGGAGGAGTGGAATTTAATACTCATGTCACGCTGATTTTAAGTTACTTTTGTCTACTACAAAAAATCTTAAAACGACTCTCTGTACAGTCCATGCACTTTACATATAGTAATTCCCTTAATATTCATAATAACCCATTGAAATTTACTAATAATATTAATCTGATATTTACAGTTAAGAAAACTGAGTTACAAGCAATTTAAAGAACTTGTCACAGGATCTGAACCCATGTAATCTGGTTTCAGAGCATAAATTCCTAATCAACAAGCTCTACTCTCTCTTGATATGGGTACAGCCAATAAAAACTTAAAATCTGAATACCCCCCAAACTATGTTGAAGAAATACTGGGAGCCATGTGATTTTCTACATATCCTGCTTACATGAAGGAAACTAATGCTAACCTAAAGAATACCTTTTCTTTTAGAGTAAGAGCCTTTTGTGAATCTACATGAATCCCATCTTCTTCTGACTCTGATTCTTGAGACACAGAATCATGGGTACTCTCTTCTTTATCAAGTTCATCAAGGATGCTGTCCTGAAATTGTAAGTAGGAAAACATAGTGTTCATAACTACATGACCATTAAAATAAAGAAGACATAAAAAAAGAAAAAAAAAAAAAAAGACACTCAATAGAACTTAGGTTGTTATCACCTAAAGACCTAAAGGTCTAAGGTTGCTTTCAACCCCAATAACCCCTCCTGGTTAGGATTATATCCAGAGAAAAATGTACCCTTAGAAAACCAAGATCCAAACCACTTAAAGAATCTACCTTTGAACACAAAGTAAGCTAAGTCAATAGGGTCCACAAAACACCCCTAGGTCACAAACTATTAGTAGTGAGGTATTAGCTTGACATAACCAAAGTTTGCAAATAACCCCAAATTAATATAATAAACAACCAATAGCCAAGAGAGTGTTTTTTACTAAAACGCTTTTTCCTTCCTTAATCTTAAAACATTAAAAACTGCTTGCAGAACACAATAACTCCTAATCGTCAAAAAACCTATGAGGTAAGTATAGTTACCCATTTTCCACTGCAAGGAACCAAAACACAGAAGTTTGTTAACTCAAAATCACTCAGCTAATAAGTGGTCAAGTCAGGATTTGAACCCAGGCAAATCTGACTCCTCTGTCCGCGGCTGTTATATTGTTTCTCAGCGAATTCCAAAAATATAGCAGACTATGAAAAAAAATATGTATTATGCTAGTCCCGCAATTCCCAATCTCTTTGGGATCACACTTTCCTTTCATGGTAATAAATCATCTCATGAACCCCATCAATATATTTTAAATATATATGATAAAAGAATGGTTTTTACAAAGAGATTTTAAACTAGTAAGCATTAAAGAGTTCGCTAAAGCTCATTTAAATATTTTTTAAAGTTTTTATTTATTTTGGGGAGAGAGAGGCAGAGTGTGAGTGGGGGAGGGCAGAAAGAGAGAGAGGGAGAATCCAAAGCAGGCTCCAGCCTCTGAGCTGTCAGCGCAGAGCCCGACGCAGGGCTCCAACTCATGAATGGTGAGATCATGACCTGAGCCGAAGTCAGATGCTTAACCGACTAAGCCACCCAAGCACCCCCACTAAAGCTCATTTAAACAAAAACTTCAATTATGTAAACAAAATCGTTTTTGCATTTAACAAACAGCATACTATTTTACGTAAAAAAAAAAAAAAGTATTGACAAATTAAAAAATAAAATCTATGCTTAGTTACACTGAATGAACATTAAGAGTTAGACTGAAGCTTAGCTGTGTGTTAGCATGAAGATTCCACAAATACCACCACCCTACCAACATTAACGAGACAAGATTATCCATTCCTGCTATGTTTATATGTGTATAACATCACCAGCAGCAGGACACTAAAGCAGGATGCTCAGATCTGAACTAGAGCGGATGGTAAGTAAACACCTATTATCTTGCATAGATACACTAAAATGACATCAAGCAATGCAGTACATCATGACAGCATTGACCACACAAAGGAGGAGTTCAATCAGTATCTGTTGAATGAACAAACGTTTGTGTAGAAAGCACCTCTCTAGGTAATGATCTGAGATGATGCCTTTCAAGAAAAAGCATTATAAGATACCACCTTATGAAAAGGAAAAGGCTACATAATGAGGGGTAAGGTCACAAAAAATGAAAAGTGGACTATATAATACCCAGCAGAGTAAAAGTCATGTTCAGAAAGTATCATTTCCCACAGTAATAAATCCAAGACCTAAAACCATACTTCTCTTACATCAGGACAATACTGAAACAGATAGCAAACTATTTAATTAATAGTGCCAGCTCCATCTTGAGTCAATTAGCCTTGGTTTCATTAAGAAAAATACAACTAATTTGGAAAACCACTAAGCAGTATCTTCTAAACCTAAATGTGTATATAAAGTATGACCTGGCAAATTCCCCCTGGGTGCTTATATCCATCAAAAGACACATACAATAATGTTCATAACAGGTTTGTTCATAATAGCAACCCAAATGTATGTCAACAGAAGAATGGATACACAAATTGTGATATACTCTCACAATGGAATTCTGATCAGCAATGAAAAAAAGAAATTACTGCTACTGACAATACAGATCAATGTCAGATAATGCTAGCAACCAAAGCTAAACAAAAAGAGTGCATACTATATAATACATTTATATGAAATTCCATAACCGGCAAAACTCATCTAAAATATTAGAGATCACAACAGCAGCTACCTTTGGGGGGCAATCAATTGAAAAGGGAGGTTTCTGAGATGCTGGAAATGTCTTATATCTTGATGTGGATGGTGGTTTCTCAAGTATATATATGAGCAAAAATTCAGATTTTTGCATTTACTGTATGTATAACCGCAAATAAAAATGTTAAACAGGGGCGCCTGGGTGGCGCAGTCGGTTAAGCGTCCGACTTCAGCCAGGTCACGATCTCGCGGTCCGTGAGTTCGAGCCCCGCGTCAGGCTCTGGGCTGATGGCTCAGAGCCTGGAGCCTGTTTCCGATTCTGTGTCTCCCTCTCTCTCTGCCCCTCCCCCGTTCATGCTCTGTCTCTCTCTGTCCCAAAAATAAATAAACGTTGAAAAAAAATAAATAAAAAAAAAAAAAAGTTAAACAGTAAAGTGCAAATAAAATAACAAACACAAAAATCACAAGAGTGGTTATCTATGGAAGTAGAGGGGGAGAAAAGAAGATGGGGTAGGAAAGGAGCACACTGGTAGCTTCAACAGGACTGAAAAATTCTCTGTAAGTTACATGGTGGGCTCACATATTCATTTTATTATTATGCTTTAGACCATATATCTTCACTTACTCTTTTGTATAAATCGACTATTACATTAATACTTTCAGAAAGACTAAAAAGGAACATATATTTCAATCAAACCAAATCAACCCTTAAGGTGGGTGAGAGTCTAGAATAAGGCTGACTAACAGATTGCCTTTCACAGGCTGACCTAATGATGGCTGCTTGAAGCACTACGTAGAGGGTTCGGAGGCAGAGTACTGGTGGTAATTTTCCAGTTATACCATGTGTTACGTGTGGGAGATGGGAGGCAAACAGATTTACCCTCATCTAGAAGGGTGAAGCCCATTCTCTGGGGATCAAGATAGGCCTACTTTTATTGTCCCATAGCCACAGCCCCAAGACTAGACACTAAGACATTCCCTCTCAACCAGTATTAGGTCCTTCAGTCTATATAAAAACATATAGCAGAGTCCTTCTTTTCTGGGAGTTATTACTATCTTAGAATTCTGGCTGTCTAGGGATTAGAGACGGTGGGGAGGAGGGATGTGGGTGCAAGTATTAATGGACAGCACAAGAGAGATCTTTGTGGCGATGCCATATTTTTGAGTTCTAAATGCCATGGTGGTTACCCAAGTGTTCATGGGATAAAATGGCACAGAACTATATACATTGTACCATATCGATTTCCTGGTTTTGATACTGCACTGTAGTTAAGGAAGATATAACCACTGGGGTAAACTGGAAGAAGAGTACACTGGACCTCCACATATTATTTTTGCAAAAAGAGAAAAAAGGAAGAAAAAAATAGGAAAAAAAGAACAGAACACTGGCTGTTTTAGCCACTATACACTGAAAGAGGGCTGCAAGAGAAAAAAATAATGTAGCAAATTGAAGAGCACTATGAATGAATTTGTATCCACATAAAACAATCCAAATGACAAAAACAGGCGTAAGAACTTTATTTTTCATTTAACCCATGACTCTTAGCTAACTCTAAGATAACTTTATTCAAATACTAAGAAGCACAAGAGTAGATTAACTTACCACATCAAGTTTTGCCCATGCTTCATAATCGTAAGATTTTATCCTGTTTTTTGTGTTTTCATCTTTGGTTTTTTTAGAAGACTCTTTAGGTTTGCCTTTCTTCTTTTTCCTAAAATTCCCATTTCGAATAGGAGGTAAATTCTAGGGACAGGGGAAAAAAACACACACAACGTTTTAAGCCCTGCTCTATTAATTACATTTTTGTCTAACTAGCAATGTTTAAAATTCGCACTAAATTATACCTTCAAGTAGGAAGTACTTTTTATTTTTTAAGTATGTAAAAACATCAATTTACCATCTTCACTTATAATTCATGCCTGAAATGTTAAATTCATTCTCTGACAAATGTTAAACATTGTTTAGTCACAAGAAAAGTTAGTATCTAGAAAGTTTCATTATACATTTAATTTCCAATCCTAAATGCACACTTCCAAACCTGCCTGATCTTCAGCCTTACTATAATGAATTAGCAGTAGTACAACAGCAAACTGAACTGCCTCCACATCATTAGTATGAAAAAGCTATCCATATTTAAATGCATACTCTTAAGAAAAACGTTTGGTTGTACCATCTACGTTTTACGCTAATAGTGTATGTTAACATATCATGAAATATATAATTATATACGATCTGTATAATATATATACACACTAAATATTGTATGATGTTACTCATTTACCTTAAGAATTATCACATGGCCTTCCTTTCAGGAACTATTCGCTAAGTCTTAAAACGTCTTCATGTAGTTAATATAAATAATTACAAAGACTTTAAAAAACAGAATTTTTCAGAATGCCGACAGGCAGCAAATCACTTCAAATTCAGTATTTTCACAAAACATTTTAAAAAGTTGTGCTTTGGGGCACCTAGGTGCCTCAGTCAGTTCAGCATCAGACTTCGGCTCAGGTCATGATCTCATGCTTCATGGGTTCAAGCCTCGTGTCAGGCTCTGTGCTGACAGCTCAGAGCCTGGAGCCTGCTTCGGATTCTGTGTCTCCCGCTCTATCTGTCCCTCCTCTGCTTGTGCTCTGTCTCTCTCTCTCTCTCTCTCTCAAGAATAAACAAACATTAAAAAAAAATTTTTAATGGTTCTGCTTCTCTTTAAACTAGTTATGCTGGAGGCTAAAGTAGGATTTAATTAAGAAATTTACCTCTTCAGGAACACCATTCTGTCTTCTTAGTTCCATATCCTTCTGCTTAATATCCTTTTCCCAGTTTTCTAAATCTCTCATAAAGTCTTGTAATTCTTCTGCATTTTGTTTCACTTGTAGTTGTAATTCAATTGCTTTATTTGTCGAAGTCATTATGGCCTGCAGAGTTTTGACCAACCAATCTCTGACAAGAATTAAACAAAAATATTTGGTTTATTTTTTTGAAGCTTAGCTAATTATTTTTTACCACTTCATAAATGGTCAAAAAAACATAGAGGAGAGCCTAAAGTGATGCTGAAGAAAGAAAACATCAGTATATTATTTTTTAGATGAATCAATGTTTGCTGAATGAACAAATGAAAGACAGACAAGTCTGGGAGTTGCTGCAATCAATGTAAATGAAAGGCAATGAGGAAATCACTGAAATTAGCAAGTAGCCCATGGTAGCAGACTGTCTGCCCATCTCTAGCTTATAAATTAATCCTAATTATCTCCTTTACTCCTTTTCAAAATTTATTGAACTTCTGCTATGTGACAGGCCCTGTAAAAACAAGACAAGGTCTTACGTCTAGTGGAGAAGGAAGCAAAATAATCAAGTACTGAGCAACAAAATATTAGGCTAGGCAGGGTTTCTTAACCTTAGGGCTATCAATATTTTGGGACAGATTATTCTTTGTGGTAGGAGATGTGTCCTACGCATTGTAAGATGGTTGGCAACATCTCTGGCCTCTTCCAACTAGGTAGAGGTATTCCCCCTCCCCTTCAGACTGTGACAAAGTGCTCCAGACACTGTTAAATGTCACCTGGGAGGCATAATTAACTCCTGGTTGAGAGCAACTGTGCTAAATAAAGGTACACAGAGATGCTGTGGGACTGACAACAAAGGACAGGCATAAATCAGATGGTGGGTAGGGTGGTGGGTTCAAGGAAAGAGTCCCCAAAGTTGCTGTAACTAGCCAAGCTTCAAATAGGCCAGCCAAGTGATTAACCATGGAGAAGTGGGCAGGCAGACTGAAGGACTAAGAGAATGATGAGAGAGAAGGCCAAGGTGGCTATGGGACAGGTCTTGAAATGCCATGCCATGAGGTCTGAAAGCTATGTGAAAAGTATTATAGTGGGAAAATAAAAGATACTTGATGACTGATTCACATAAGGAGTGGGGGAGCAGAGGACTTAACCAGTGTCTTAGATTTCTGGCTTGGGAGCCTGGTTAAATGAGTAGTGCCATTTTGAGTCTGGATCACAATTTTAAAAGGAAAAAAAGGGGGCACCTGGCTGGCTCAGTTGGTGGAGCATGTGACTCTTGATTTTGGGGTTATGAGTTCAAGCCCCACATTGGGTGTAGAGATTACTTAAAAAAATTTTTCTTTAGACCTTTAAAAAAAAAGAAAGAAAGAAAAGGAAAAAGCTTCAGGATTGGAGGACAAGAGGAAAGGCAAATATCTCAGTTTGAGATATGCTGAACTGGGTGCTTATGGAAGATCAGGATATAACCAGTAGGTACTTATAGGTACACAGGGCTAGAGAGACAAATTTGAGTGTCGCTAGCATAAAGGTGGAAATTGCAATCATGGATTTGGACATGCTTAATCACTGTAACTACAGGTTTAGGTGGGGAAGGACTGGAACCTGGAAAACACTATCATTTGGGGAACAAGCAGAGGAAAAGATGCCAACACACATAGGAAAAACTAGGCAGCAACAACTAGAGAGTTGGTAGGAAAACTTGGGCGAGTAATTTCACCGAATAGAATTCTTAAGAGTTCAAGGTGAGAGGGGCGCCTGGGTGGCGCAGTCGGTTAAGCATCCGACTTCAGCCAGGTCACGATCTCGCGGTCCTTGAGTTCGAGCCCCGCGTCAGGCTCTGGGCTGATGGCTCAGAGCCTGGAGCCTGTTTCCGATTCTGTGTCTCCCTCTCTCTCTGCCCCTCCCCCGTTCATGCTCTGTCTCAAAAATGAATAAACGTTGAAAAAAAAAATTAAAAAAAGAGTTCAAGGTGAGAGAGGTTAGCAGTGCCAAATGACACAAAAATCATCTAAGAGTAATGAAAGTGCATTACATTTGGTCATGTAAAGATTTATTAAGAATTTTATTGAGATTTAAAGAAAAAGTGGAAATAAAATGAGATGCTGAGTAAATGAGATTATATTGGGATTAGCGTGATTCTTTAATAATCTAAAATTGCTCAGGAGTATAGTCTGGCGAAGAGAAACAAGATAAAATCTAGGAAAAAGGGTGAGTGATGGGATAAAGTTCCCAAAAAGGTGGGAGGGGACTCAAAGCTTAAGAGGAGTGGGGGAGTAGAAAGGGAGAGACAGAAATTAGAAAAATTAGTTTTCTAACGGTTGCAAATGCAGATAGGTCTTCTGACCCGTAGCCTGGCCCTAGAACCTAAACTAAGTTTAAGATTCTTTTCAGGCAGTGCCCATGTTTGATCACATATGTAGATCTCATTTGAAAAAGTAAAATAAAGCGAAACCAGTATAGTGCTTTGCTGGGGGCTCAAAAATAGGAATAAAGCCGCAGCAAGCCACTGTGATGCTGCAAAGCGTCGAAACCCTTTCCCATTTCATTCATCACCTCTGCTGCTCCCGCAGGCGCCATGGCTGCCAACGGTACCTGCGACGAGGCTCGAGTCCGAGCAAGCACCCAGAAACTTCCAGCGCGGGGCGTATCGCTTTCACACTCAATATCCGAGCGAACACTGCACACCGACGCCGACAGGGGGCGTGCCCCACCGCAGTTCTCTCGGGAGAGTGGATCTGCGGTCCGACCACCGCAAACCCGCCCAGTACCCCGGGCAGCCGGGGTGGAGGGACGGTCAGCAGAGCAGGCCGTCCAGACTCGGGCGCGCGGAGCAAGCCCCTTCCGGAACGCTTACCCGGGACGCCGCTACCCTGGACACCACCGCGCCCTCGCCGCCCACCCTCACGCCCTCACGCCCTCACGCCCTCACGCCCTCACGCCCTCCGCCTCACCCGGGACCCACGGCCGCGCGCCCCCTTCGAGCCACGCGACCCCAAAAGCCCCGTCGGCTGCCAAAGCCGGCGATAACGACAAGGCCAACTCACCTCACTAGGCCGTTACTGCCCGCAAGGCCGGCATCCCAGGCTCGTAGCAACTCACGCCGAGCCCCGCCTTCCTGAGCTTTCCCACAAGTCCCCGCGTGCCGTCGCCCCGCCCCCTGGCGTCCAGGCGGAGCATGCGCAGAAGGTCAGGTACAGTGCGCGGTTCTTCTCAGGGTACAATTAGAGAATTGACAGGTGCGTTAAAGCCGAATCAGACGTCTTGCCTGCTTGCACTATAACTAAACTTCACGGGAGATAACCCCCAAACTGCAGAGTCACCCTGACTTGTTCCGATTGCCAAAATAATAACTCCTTGACTATTTCCTTGGACTCCCCTCAAGATGATTTCATCCTGAATATTTGCCCTGCGGGTGTCTATAGGTCACGACCTTTGTAAGTACGATAATCATCTGAAAAAGTTACCGTTTCTCTATCTGAACAAAGGGTGTAATCTTGTAACTCTGACAAATGTGCAAGGTTGTTTTGTTTTGCTTCCTGTAAGTACTTGTATTTGACAAACCAATTCTTCAGTCTGCCTCTCTTCACCTTTGCGAGTAAACTCTGCTTTTCTAAGTGTATCTGACTCTGAGTCTTTCTTGGTCGTGTGTCAGTACTAAGGTTTCTCTTTAGAGTGCCCTGGCTTACAAAGAAGAAAGAATGTGAACCTTTTAACATTTCTTGCGTCTGCTTCCTGTATGAGTGAGCTTTCTTTAATTTTTCAGGACTCTAAAATTGTAAAACAAAAATAATTTCAAAAGTCCATGAAAACAAACGGAAGCAAAGAAACCTGTCAGTTCGAAACAACTCAGTGATCTCAGACATTAGCCTCAAAATCCAGTTCAGTGGCTCTCAGGCTTGACTGAACTTTGAAATCATCTATGGAGCATTTTAAAAAAAAATCTTATTTCTAGATTTTGTCCCCAGAGATTCCGATTTAATTCCCAGTGCAGCCTGGGAATCCTGATTTTTTAAAGCACAGGATACAATTGTTCATTTAAGACTGGGAGCCACCAATCCAGATAATCATCAATGAAAACCCACCCTGGGGTCCTCTCTTACAAGGGCAGATCATTAGCTCATCTTTCCCACTGTATATTTATATAGTATCTTTGTATTTTCACATCATGATAGTCAAATCATCGAGTGTATCATCAACATATTTACTAATGAAATGATCCTTTTGGTTTTGTGTTTTCAATTATAATAAATCATTTTAAAACAGATATTGATTTATGGATGTTCTTAACAAAAGCAATCTATTTTTTTAAATGAATTCTACCAGAGTCAATTGAGATGAGAGGGATGGGGGCTGCTGGCTCCTTTAGTAAAACCTCATAGACCCTTGGGTGAATCCTCCCTCCTATTTTTCTTCCTCTCAAGTCACATAATAGACAATTTCTTAGTGAGTACAGAAGCAAAGTGAAAGGAGTTAAATCAAATGGTCTTGATGGCCTTTGTTACCTAATTCTGAGGCTCACATTGTTCTACCAAAAACAGCTATGCCTGTAATGACCGCCTTCTCTCTTGTGAGCCCAGACATGGGCCATTGTAAGTTCTTTTCTAGAGTGCAGACTTCCCCACTTCTGTTGACATGTCTTCAAATAGTTTTCAACAAGGTTGGTAAATTATGCTTTTATGTCTCATTAATTAATTTCTTTTTAGGGAAAACAAACCCCAGTCATCTCAATTGCACTTATTGTTAATATCTGAATAGTCACTTTCAAAAAGGTGTCTCTATGTGTTCTATATGTTGAATTTCTAATAGTGGAAGTATATATAAATGTTTATTATTGCAAGAGTAAAATGCTGCAATTAATGATTATGAATGGTGTTAAGTTTGTCAATGGTGTTAATGTCTGAAAAAATTATTGACATCTTCAAAATAGCTAAATAAGGAAACACTCGGAAAGTTAATACGAATCTTAAGGAAAGGAATACTAGAGGCTCCTGGGTGGCTCAGTTGGTTAAGCGTCCAACTCTTGATTTCAGCTCAGGTCATGATCTCACAGTTCATGAAGTAGAACCCCACATCAGGCTCTGAGCTGACAGTGTGGAGCCTGCTTGAGATTCTCTCCCTTGCTCTGTCCCTTGTGTGCTCTCTCTCTCTCTCTCTAAAAAATAAATAAAACAATTTATGTATGGGGTTTAATTGCATGTGAGATAAAGCCCAGTATAAGAGTAGCTTAAACATGAGAGAATATTTCTCTCTCAAATAAAAGAAGACTGAATATGAGCAATCCAGGGTTGGTATTTGTCACAGACTTTGAGTCTGGAGTTCTCTCTTGTCCAGCAAGAGAGTGGATGCAGAATTGAATATGAAAGAGGCTAATGTCTGGGAGGAGACAAGAGCCCCCCACAGAGGTTTCATCTCCATATTTATTGAGCTCTCAAGATCTTACATACATGGTGAATGTGAAGAAAACTATCAGATGGTAATCATTAACTCGTATAAGAAGCAAAGGGCCTGGGGGCAAGTGGAGTTTGTGATCAGGTACATTGGTGTCAGATGGAAAGGAATTTTACTCATGATCCCATTATAGTATCTCACTACCTAGCCTCAGGTGCTTTCGCCCCATTGTGGTGGCTTTCTGCCCTAAGCTTTTTCCTAACCCATTTATGTAAGTAGAACCTATTTCTCCATAGGTATGATAATTTCAGTGTCAGACCCAGGCACCTTCAACCTTATGGCTCCATCATCTTCAGCATATGGCTTCCCTGGTGGCTCAAGATGGATGCTTAAGCTCCAGCCATCGTATCTGCAATCCAGACAGCAGGAAGGGGCAGGGTGGGAATAGTGGCCTTTAAGAACACTCCTTTTTCCATGCCACTGGCCAGGACTTAGACACGTGGCCACTCCTGGCTGCAAGAGAAGTTTTTACTCTTGGAAGTTATGTTGCTCATCTAAAAACAATTCAGGAAAAACAAGAGGAGAGCAGATATTGAAGGGAAATTAGTAACCTCTCTCATAGGCCTTCGTAAGTATTCTTTGAAAGAATGACAAACACATAAATGAGTCAATACTGCTAGAAATCCAAGCTCACTCTAGCCAGAGGAAAGGGGTTAAATTTTGTAACCCTGTTCTGCTACTTACTGAGAATGTGGCTTAACCTAAGCCTTAGTTGCCTAGGTAAAATTAAAATGGTAAAGATAAAAATAACTAATAGACTGAGCAAAATGTATGTAAAAACCCAACCTAGCACAGTCTGGGACAGCTTGAGATCTTAAATATTAATTCCTGCCCCTCCCTCCTTAGCAAAGCTAAGATCCAGACTCTGGGATGTGATTACTCCTACATTTCTGACTCTGTCTCCCACTTGACTGCTTGGAATACCTCTGAAGAGGTCTGTAAGGAGGATGAGTACTAGGCACCAGTAGATGAATGTTAAGGTTAATCACAGGGAACATGAGCTACCTCTCTTCATGAAAAATGAAATCTGTGTAATAAGCGAGACAGGTAAGCATTATCGTAAGTAATAAGCGTATTATACTTTTTACCTCACAACGTGATGGTAATATTATCCCCATCATACCAGTGAGGAAACTGATCTGAATAATTAAGAAATTTGCCTAGACAGCCAGCAAATGACAGGGTTTGGTGAGGTACCTGGCCATTCTGACTTCAGAGCCAGCACCTATGGCCACCGTGTTCTACTGACTCACTGTCTTGTTCATTTGACTGTTAGCTCCCCTGAGGAAGGACAAGATGAGGCCCTGTTTCATCCATCTGAATTTTAACTTGCCTGAGGTATTCCTTCATACCTGGCATTTTCCTAGCATCTGTGACCTACATCATCTGTTTACAGGTAAGAACTCTCTTTTTATCTCTCTTTATCTCCTCCTCCTCCCTCACTTCGGTCAACTCCCACAACCACAGAAGCTACATCCAGAAGCGTCCTTACGTTCCTTGTGGATGTGGTCAAGGGGGCTGGTTACAAGAGCTAGGGATCACCAGTCACCATTTACCGGACCCCATAATCTATGTGCAATGCTCCTTCCAATCTTTGTTTTTAGACTTTATTTTTTTTATAGAAGCTTTAGGGTTCCAATAAGCTGAGAGGAAGGTACCGAAATTTCCCATATACCTCCTGCCCATACATACCGAGCCTCTCTCATTATCAATATCAGTCATCAGAATAGTGCAATTTTTTACCAAAGATGAACTTAACATTGACACATCACAGGCACCCAGAGTCTTAACTTAGTTTAACTAAGACCCAGAGTCTAACTTTAGTTTAACTAAAGGTTCACTCTTAGTACTGCACAGTGGGTTTGGAAAAATTTATAACAACAATACATCCATCATTGTATCATACGGAATATTTTCACTGTCCTAAAAATCCTCTGTGATATGTCTATTCATCCCTCCCCATTACCTGCAACTCCGGGAACGACTGATCTTTTTTATTGTCTCCATAGTTTTCCTTTTTCCAGAATGTCGTATACTTGCAATCATACAGATGTAGCCTTCTTATATTGGCTTGTTTTCACTCAGTATAATGAATTTTAGGTTCCTCCATGTTTTTTCATGGCTTGATAACTCATTTCTTTCTAGCGCTGAATTATATTCTATTGTCTGGATGGACCACAGTTTATCCATTCACCTACTGAAGAGCATCCTGTTTGCTTCCAAGTTTTGGTAATTATGAATGCAGCTGCTATAAACATTCACATGCATGTTATTGTGTGGACATAAGTTTTCAGATCCTTTGGGTAGATACCAAGAAGAATAATTGCTGGATCATATGGTAAGAGTATGTTTCGTTTTGCGAGAAATTGCCAGACTGTCTTCCAATGTAACTGTCCATTTTGCGTTCCCACCAGTAATGAGTGAGAGTTCCTGTTGCTTCACATAAGTACCAGCGTTTGGTGTTGTCAGTGTTCCAGATTTTGGCCATCAAATAGGTCTATAGTGGTGACATGTTGTTTTAATCTGCATTTCCCTGATGACATTTGATGTGGAGCATCTTTTCATATGCTTATTTGCCATCTGTATATCTTCTTTGGGGCGGTGTTTGTTATGGTCCCATTTTTTAATTGAGTTGTTTTCTTATTGTTGAGTTTTAAGAGTTCTTTGTATGGGGCGCCTGGGTGGCGCAGTCAGTTAAGCGTCCGACTTCAGCCAGGTCACGATCTTGCGGTCCGTGAGTTCGAGCCCCGCGTCAGGCTCTGGGCTGATGGCTCGGAGCCTGGAGCCTGTTTCCGATTCTGTGTCTCCCTCTCTCTCTGCCCCTCCCCCGTTCATGCTCTGTCTCTCTCTGTCCCAAAAATAAATTAAAAACGTTGAAAAAAAAATTAAAAAAAAAAAGAGTTCTTTGTATACTTTACAAAGAACACAGTCTATTATCAGATGTGTATCTTGCAAATATTTTTTCCTAGTCTGTAACTTCTCCACCAATGTTCTTGCTACTGTTTTTCACAGACCAGATGTTTTTAATTTTAATGAAGTATAGCTTATCAACTTGTCTTTCATGAATCATGTCTTTGGTATTGTATCTAAAAAGGCATCACCATACCCAAAGCCATCTAGGTTTTCTCGTATGTTATCTTCTAGGAGTTTTATGGTTTTGTGTTTTACATTTAGATCTATGATCCATTTAGAGTTAACTTTTGTGAAGGGTATGAGACCTTTGTTTAGACTGATGTTTTTTACATGTAGATGTCTGGTTGTTCCAGAATCTTGTTGAAAATATCTTAACTCCATTCTATTACCTTGGCTCCTTTGTAAAAATCATTGGCAATATTTATGCGAGGCTATTTCTGGGCTCCCTATTCTGTTCCATCGAACTACTTGTCTTTTCTTTCACCAAACACCACACTGTCTTGATTACTGTAGCTGTAAAGTAAGGCTTGAAGTCAGGTAGCATAGTCCTTCAACTTTGTTCTTCTCTTCCAATATTGTGTTGGCTCTTCTGTGTCTTTTGCCCCTCCATATAAAGTTGAGAATTGATTTGTCAATACCTATAAAATAATTTGCTGGGATTTTGATTGGGATTCCATTGAATCTATAGATCAAGTTGGGAAGAATTGACATCTTGACAATATTGAATCTTCCTATCTGAACATGGAATATCTATCCCTTTACTTATTTTTACATCTTATTCATCAAAATGTTTTAATTTTCTTCATAAAGATCTTATATTTTGTCAGGTTTATACTTATTTCATTTTGGGGGATGCTAATGTAAATGGTATTTTGTTTTTCATTTCAAATTCTACTTATTCATTGCTGGTATATAGGAAACCAACTTACTTTTATATATTAACCTTGTATCCTTTAACCTTGCTATAAGCACTTATTAATTCCAAGAGGTTTTTTGTTGAGTCTTTCAGACTTTCTACATAGATGATCATGTCATCTGTGAATAAAGATAGTTTTATGTCTTCTTTTCCCAATAAGCATACCTTTTACTTCCTTTTCTTGCCATATTGCATTAAAAAGAGTATTGTGTTGAAAAAGGGTAGTGAGAGGGGACATTTTTGCCTTGTACCTGATTTTAGTGGGAAACTTTCAAGTTTCTCAGTATTAAGTGTGATGTTAGCTGTAAGTTTTTTGTATATTTTTTAAATCAAGTTGAGAAAGTTTCCTCTTTTTCCTAGTTTACTGTGAGCTTTTATTATGAGTGGGCATTGGATTTTGTCAAATGCTTTTTTTGCACCTATTAATATGATCATGTGCTTTCTCTTTTTTAGTCTGTTGATGTGCTAGGTTATATTAATTGATTTTTGAATGTTGAACCAGCCTTGCATACCTGGAATAAATTCTACTTGGTCACAAGTATAAATCACAAGATTTATATAATTCTTTTTATACTTTTTTTTGGATTCTATTTACTAATTTTTTTTTGAGGATTTTTACATCTATGTTCATGAGATATATTGGTCTGTCGTTTTCTTTTCTTGTAATGTCTTTGTCTGGTTTTAGTATCAGCATAATGCTGACCTCATAGAATTACTTAGGAAGCATTCCCTCTTTTTCTATCCTCTGAAAGAGATTGTAGAAAATTGGTTAAATTTCTTCCTTACCTATTTGACAAAATTCACCAGGAAACCCATCTGGGCCTGGTTCTTTCTCTTTTGGAAGGCTATTAATATTATTACTTCTTTAATAGATATAGGCCTATTCACATCATCTGTTATTTCTTGCATCTTTCAAGGAAGTCATTCATTTCATCTAGGATCGAATTTATGAGCATAGAGTTGTTCATAGTATTCCTTTACTATCCTTTTAATTTCCATAGAATCTGTTTTGTTGTTCTTCTTTCATTTTGATATTAATAATTTGTGTCCTCTCCTTTTTTCTTGGTTAGCCCAGCTAGAGGCGTATCAACTTTTTTGATCTTTTCAAAGAACTTTTAGTTTCATTGATCTTCTCTATTGGTTTCCTGTTTTCAATTTAATTGATTTCTGCTCTAATTATTATTATTTATTTTCTTCTACTTATGTTTTACTTAATTTTCTCTTCTTTTTCTAGTTTCCTAAGATGGAAACTTAGATGATTTATTTTAGATCTCTCTCCTTTTCTAATATATGCATTAAATGCTATAATTTTTTCCTCTAAGCACTGCATCTCACAAATTCTGGTAAGTTGTATTGTCATTTTCATTTAGTTCAAAATATTTTAAATTTTGTCTTGATGGGGCGCCTGGGTGGCGCAGTCGGTTGAGCGTCCGACTTCAGCCAGGTCACGATCTCGCGGTCCGTGAGTTCGAGCCCCGCGTCGGGCTCTGGGCTGATGGCTCGGAGCCTGGAGCCTGTTTCCGATTCTGTGTCTCCCTCTCTCTCTGCCCCTCCCCCGTTCATGCTCTGTCTCTCTCTGTCCCAAAAATAAAATAAAAAACGTTGAAAAGAAAAAATTAAAAAAAAAAAAAATTTTGTCTTGAGATTTTTTTTTCCTTGACTCGTGTTATTTAGAAGTGTGTTATTTAATGTCCGTGTATTTTAGGGTTTTCCAGTTATCTTTTGTTATCTTTTGAGAGCAGACATTGTAGGATTCTATTCTTCTGAATTTGTTAAAGAGTATTTTGTGGGCCAGAATGTGGTCTATCTTGGTGAACGACCCATATGAATATGAATGTTGGATGGAATAGTTTATGGATGTCAATGATATTCAATGTTGATTGATGGACAGTTTAACTGTCCTTAGTGATTTTCTGCCTACCAGGTCTGTCTGCTTCTGAGAACAAGATATTCGCATCTCCAACTATGATACTGGACTCATCTGTTTCTTCTATTTTATCAGATTTTGCCTCTTGGAATTTCATGCTCTGTTGTTATATGCATACACATTAAGAATTGTTACATCTTCCAGGTGCCTAGGTGGCTCAGTAGGTTAAGTGCCTTGACTCTTGATTTCAGTTCAGGTCATGATCTCATGGTTTGTGGGTTTGAGCCCCACTGCCCAGGATTCTCTCTCTCTCCCTCTCTCTCTGCCCCTCCCCCACTCGTGCATGCTCTTTCTCTCTCTCTGTCTCTCTCAAAATAAATAAACATTTTAAAAAATACAAAGAATTGTTATATCTCCTTGCAGAGTTGACTCCTTTATCGTTATGTAACGCCCTTTTTTTTTCCCCTGATAACTTTCCTTACTTGAAGTCTAGTCTGTCTGAAATTAACATAGTGATGCCTGCTTTCTTTTGATTAGTGCTAGCATGGTATTTTTTTCTCTATCCATTTACTTTCTATCTATGTGTGTCTTTATATTTGAAGTTGGTTTCTTGTAGACAACATATAATTGATTCTTGTGGGGTTTTTTTAATGTTTTATTTATTTTTGAGGGTGGGAGGGGCAGAGAGAAAGGGACAGAGGATCCAAAGAGGGCTCCATGCTGCCAGTGCAGAACCAGACGCAAGGATCAAACTCACTAAGCATGAGATCATGACCTGAGCTGAAGTCAGAAGCTTAACCGACTGAGCCACCCCCCTTTGATCCACTATGACAATCTCTTTTATATGTTGCACTTAGACCACTGACATTCAAAGTGACTATTGATATAGTTGAATTAATATGTACCATATTCAATACTGTTTTGTATTTGTTGTCCTAGGTCTTTGTTCCTATTTTTGTTTCCCATTCTTTTTCTGGCTTTCATGCTCTTTAAAAAAAAAATTTTTTTTTACATTTATTTATTTTTGAGAGACAGAGTGCCAGCAGGGGAGAGGCAGAGAGAGAAGGAGACATAGAATCTGAAACAGGCTCCAGGCTCTGAGCCTGGCTTTTATATTCTTAATTGAGCTTTTCATGTGATTCCATTTTTTTCTCCTTTCTTAGTAGATCCATTATATTTCTTTTTTTTTTTTTTTTTTTTTTTTTACTTTTTAAAATCATTATCCTAGATTTTGCAATATACATTTACAATATTAATCCATATCCACTTTCAAATAACACTATGCCACATCATGGGCAATTGGAGTACCTTATACTAAGAAAATAACTCTAATCCCTTCCTCTCATCCCTTGTACCTGTTATGAATTTCATTTATATGTAAGGATAAATATATACATATATATCCATAATACATATATGTATACAAGTATACATAAGTATGTGTGTGTGTGTGTATATATATGCATAATATATGTGATAGAACACATTATTGCTGTCGTTATTTTGTATATGTGCAGCCAAAGTGAGCATTTGCTACTGTTATTCTGAACAAACTGTTGTCTTTTAGAGAAATTAATAATAAGAGAAATAAAAGTTTTTACTTTATCTTCACGTTTCACTTCTTCTTTTCCTTCTCTCCAAAGAACTTCTTTTAAAAAAATTTGTTTAATTAAGAAAGTCTTTGAGGCACCTGTCTGGCTCAGTCAGAAGAGCATGTGACTCTGATCTCAGGGTTGTAAGTTCGAGCCCTACATTGGGTACAGATGTTACTTAAAAATAAAGTCTTCAAAAAAAAAAAAAAAAAAGACAGTCTTTATCTCTCCTTCCATTTTGAAGAATAATTTTTCAGGGTCCAGAATTCTAGGCTGGTGGGTTTTTTCCTGTCAACATTTTAAATATTTCACATCATTCTCTTCTGGATTGCATGGTTTCTGAGGGGAAATCAGATGTAATTCTTATCTTTGTTCCTCTGTAGGTAAGATTCCCCCCACCCCCGGCTTCTTTCACAATTTTTCTTTATGTTTGATTTTCTATAATTTGAATATGATATGTCAAAGTAGAGTTGGGGTTTTTTTGACATTTATTCTGCTTGGTGTTTTCTGAAATTTCTGGATCTCTGGTGATGTCTGTCATTAATTGGGGGAAATTCTCAGTCATTATTGTTTCAAATATTTCTTTTGTTCCTTTCTCCCTTTCTTCTCCTTCTGGTATTCTCATTATGTGTATGTTACACCTTTTGTAGTTGTCCTACAGACCTTGGATATTTGTCTTGGATGTTTTTCAGCCTTTGTTCTCTTGCATTTTGGTTTTGGGGATTCTTTTGAGCTATCCTCAAGCTCAGAGATTCTCTCCTCATTCTCTCCTCAAATGTGTCCAGTCTGCTAATAAGCCCATCAAAGGTATTCTTCATTTCCGTTACAGTGTTTTCATCTCTAGAATTTCTTTTTGGTTCTTTCTTAGGCTTTCCATTTCTCTGCTTACATTTTGCCCATCAGTTCTTGCATGCTGTCTACTTTATTTATTATAGCCCTTAACATATTAATCAGTTGCTTTAAATTCCTTATCTGATGATTCCAACATCCCTGCCATGTCTGTTTCTGATGTTTGCCCTATAGCTTCAAATTATGTTACTTCACCTTTTGGTATGCCTTGCTGATTGCCAGGCTTGGTAAATAGGCCTTTAGTAACGTGGTGCTGAGGTGTGGGGAGAGGGGAAACGTCCTACAATGATTGTGGCTGAGTCTTTTAGTGAGCCTGTGCCTCTGGATTGAGAATTTCACAAGTGTTTCTCAGAAGGTTTTTTTCTCCCCCTTTGTGTGTGAGAGGATGGCTAAAGTGGGTTGATTTGGGTATTTCCCTTCCCCAGATCAGTTAGGCTCTAATAATATTTCAGCAGGTTAGCCTGTGGCTAACAAGTTTCCCCCAAAGGCAGCCTTTGTTAAGGACAGAGTGCTCTAGTTATTTCAAAATGATTCCACCTCTCCTCCCTATGCCAGAAGCCCAAGGGGGTTTCTCTCTGATACACTCTATGGGACCTGGCGGAACTCCAAGAGGTAAATCTCACAATACTGTGGCATCCCCCTGTGACTGGGTTCCTGGAGTTTTTAACTCTCAGAGTAGTCTGTACCGCCTCTCCATCAGGCAATTCATCAGTTGCAGTTCAGATTTTCCTGTCTTGTCACTGCCTTCTGCAATGGTTTCTGCCTGAGAGTCTCCACCCCAGTAAGCTGTCTTTCCAAACTTATTCCAATCTTTATTTGCCTGACTTTCCAATCCTAAGGACATCTGTTTGCCTGTGTCCTCTCCTCTCTTCCAGATCCAAGAAGAGCTGTTGCTATTTCAGTCTGTTCAGCTTTGTATTTGTTGGTAGGATGAAGTAGTAACTTCAAGGCTCCTTATATGTGGAACCAGAAGCCATAAGTACACTCCTTCCACTCTTCCCGTTACAAATCCACCAGGAAGAACTCCCTTCCCCCGTTGGCTAGAGAGACTTGGTGAGTCCTCAAGGACTTCGAGATACCGCATTCCCACACCATCCTGAAGAGACACTGAAGCCAGCAGCATCGCTCCCAGCCCTGCTCCAGGGAAAAGGCAGGGAGGGAGACAGACGCTTGGGTGGGGTCACATACAAAGAAGGGACAGATTTCAGGTTTTCTTAATGACTTTAATTGGAGACTCGAACGCTGTAAACCATCATTCAAACCTAGTTCCGTGAGACAGTATCTGGTTCTCCCTGAGGTCAGGGAGAAATGCGTAACTGAGGTTGGAAGAGGGAGTCCCATTCTCCCTGGTCTTTAATTCCACAGTAAAACGATGGCTGCTGGATAAGCCCTTAAAATAACTGTTAATGCCACCAAGCTGTAAATTCCTTTCTTCTGATGCAAAGTCTTCTTCCCATTTGGGGAACTCTTTCACAAAATATGTGGGGTCAAAATACACCTCTGCACCTGCACTAAACAAGTAGAATGCTTCTTGATGCAGGCACTGAGCTGGCTGCAAAAACACCCAGGCCCGGAGAAGTTCACTCCCTCCCAGGTTCACTCACAGTGCCAACCCATTATCCTCTCCATCAGGCATCAGCGTTCTCCCAGACCCTGTTCTGAGAGGATATAACCCTAGAAAAGACCAAACGGCCACTGCTTAATTTCCATGACCAGAGTCCTTTGAGGCCCCGACATAGGGCTGAACTTCAGTTTGCAAAGCTGTGTACGATAACAGCCGTTACAGTGACCTTAAATTTTTATCTGCTGTTCTTCTTAAGAACAATTGAAAACACCTTCACGGTAACGATACCGTCAGGTTTGCCCTCTCACCAACCTACCCAAAAAGGAAAGGGGGAAAACTCCTTCCCTTTACATTCAAAGGAAACATGAGGCCTAGAGACGTCAAGGACTTGTATCCATCAGGGCAAAGGGCTGTGGAAGGCTCCCATCTCTGTCTGGACTCTATTTCCAAAATGCTACAGCACAAAGATTTGACAGTTTCTCTGCATTTTTCTTACTTGTTTCTTTTCCCTCTTTCCCATAAGGGCATTTTTAGACTTGGGAATCCCCCCTCCAGTCTTCCCCATCCTCCTCCAGCCCAGAGCAGATAGCACCTGAGTCTTGCAAGAGCTCCCACTGTCCTCATGCCCCTGTCTGGCTCCAAGCTCTATTGGGTGGAAGATACCACATAGGCTGTGGCGATGTATTTCTTGCCATTTCCATAGGTGGACTTGTCCCACGTATAGGTCTGGATGGCCAAGGGGTATCCACCCAGGCTTAACTGGCACCTGTGGGGAAAGACGGCCAAGTCAGAGGGGCCCATCACATCTCTCCACACCCATCCCCTGCCTAGGAAGATCAAGCCCGACCCATGCAGAAGGGCTCCACCCGGACTTGAACAGCCTTTAAGAGACCTGCCACAGCTTTATTTCAGCCACTACCTCCAGCACAAGCAGCCCTTCAAAATCTGTGCCTTATTTTCTATCTTCTTAAAGAACACTGCTCCTCATCTCCTCCAGAACAGTATTATTCTAAAATCTCAGACTCTAGGGCTGAACCCCCCAGAAATGAAATGTCTTGTTAGGGTTTTAGAAGTAGTAGGACCCCAAATCCTCAAATGTTGGAATGCATGGGGCCCCGTGGTTTCTAGCTATACTCTCTGGGATGTCAGGTTCCCACTAGGAGCCTTGGGGGCCAAAGAGAGAGGCTCAGGGTGCCAGGGCAGCTCCATTTTCTCACTGTTTTATTTTTTTTAATGTTTATTTTTGAGAGAGAGAGAGAGAGAGCAGAGGAGGGGCAGACAGAGAGGGAGACAACGACTCCAAAGCAGGCTCCAGGCTCCAAGCTGTCAGCACAGAGCCCGACACAGGGCCCTAATCCACAAGCCTTGAGATCCTGACCTGAGCCAAAGTCAGACACTTAATCGACTGAGCCACCCAGGCGCCCCTCACTGTTTTATATAGGAAGGTTCTGCATAAGATTTCACATGGTGGTTCTGCTGCTAAGGTAAAGTTTGGCAACCACCAGTCTTTTTTTTTTTTAATGTTGATTTATTTATTTTGAGAGAGAGCACGCATGTGCATTAGCAGGTAGGGGCAGAGAGAGAGAGAGAGAGAGAGAGAGAGAGAGAATCCTAAACAGGCTGCTCACTGTCAGTGCAGAGCCTAATGTGGGGCTCAATCCCACGAATCGTGAGGTCATGACCTGAGCTGAAATCAGAAATCAGACGCTTAACCGACTGAGCCGCTCAGGTGTCCCTGGCAACCACCAGTCTTATCTAACAACTCCATTTCACAAGTGAGAAAACCGAGGTCCAGAAGGGTGATTTGTCCGAGCCACGGAGTCACAGAACCCAGCTCTCCCGACGGTCCTGGCTGAGGATGACGTGTGGCCCCAGCCTGCTCCCCGGGCCTGGCCGGCCCAGTACTTACGCTTTGCCGGGCCTGGCAATGAAGCACAGGGAGTAGAGCGCAAACTCAAACTCAGGGCTGCTGCCGATGAAGGCTGAGCCCACTTCCTTGTAGTAGCCGTCCCAGTTGAACTGCATGGCTAACACGTCGGGGTAAGAATCCCACTGTGGAGAGGAGCAGAGAGGGCCTGGTGAATACCGCAGAGTGGGGTCTGACAGAGACGTGGCAAACGATAGCAGCCGGCCAAGATTTGGCGATGGCCCGTCTGAGTTTTCTGGGGAGGCTGGCTTCTTCACGTCGACCAAGGAGACAGTCTGGCCCGCTAAGGTGTCGGCACCCTCCGTCTGGAGCTGCCAGTGTGCATCTCCCAGGGAGGCCAGAGCCAACATTCCTGTGACTGACAGCCGGAGCTCTGTTTCTTGTGGCCATTACATGTGGAGGAGGAGGACAATGTATTGCCCCCAAATTATTTCCTGGCACAGGGCAGCAAAGATTTCTTTTTTATAAAATGTAAGGGGTTGAACTCAGACTAGCCAGGGTGAAACTTCCAGCCAAGGCCACCTTCTAAGGAAATTCAGGCAGGGGGTAATGGCACATCTTTGAGAGCGGTCTTTCCCGCCCTGAGAATCCTCCCCTCCCCTCAGCCTCGCATCCAGAGATGGCGCTGTCTGCCTCCTGCCCTCTGCAGTCTGGAGCCTTCAGTGTTTAGAAGGGGATCTCGGGGTCCCAGCTGCCTAGACGTGCCCTCCAGCAGATAAGGAAGTCATATTCACAATCCCCACTAGGTGGCCAATGAGAGTCACGGTGAGAGGCAAGTCTGGCTATTTGGAGTGCAGAGTGAGGGCAGGAAGTCTGACTACTCATAAGGCTTCTTCAGCTCTTGGGGTCATCACTCAGTACTCACAGGGCCGTCATAGATGTGACTGTAATAGTCAACCAGGCCCTCCTTCTCTTGCATGTAGAAGCGGATCCAGTTATGGAAGCCAGTGACTTTGCCTTTTTTGACTTCACCTATAATAAAGAGTTCAAGGTGGGTGATCTGGGCCTCCCCTCCAACCCCTACGGCCCCTCCCATGCCGAGGCTGTCCCCCTTCTTCAGGCTTTGGCTTGTAGCATACACACCTGCTCAGTCCCTTGCCCTGACTTCCCAGCATCCCACACATCCCTAACTCTCACCTAGGAAAGCCTCCCCCCCAACCCTTTCAGCTCAAGCTCTTGGGAGGGTTCCTCCTCCTGGCTGGCCCTGGTGATCAATCTGGATACCCCTCTCAGCCATTTCTCCAGGAGTAAGCCAAACCTGGTGGGAGCTTCATGGGGTGGGACAGTGAGGAGAAAGCCCATGGCCCTCTTGGAAAGCAGAGGACCACCCAGAGGTAGACGGTCATACCCCCCAAACACATCTCCCTTCCTATGTGTGCCCTTGGGGAGCCCCAGTATCTGGTCTCCTTTCCTCTCCAGATACTCCAGAAGAGACCGTTCTTCAAAAACAGCTCCTCAGACGTGTCCCTCCCCGTTAGCTGGCTTGGCTGCCGATTCATCAGTGCCCAATGCCGTCCTACTCCTGCGGGAAGCTCTCTTCATTCCTCCAACTCTTTCTTTCCAAGCAGAATAATCTCACCTGAGAAGACATGTTCAAAGCCACTTGAGTCTTCCTCTCCATTGCCTCTTGAATAGAGCCCAAACCACATGTTCTTCAAGTCACTGACAAACTCTTGTTCCGAGCTGTAGCGGTCTGCGGAGAGGAACACGGAGGACTTAGGAGAGGAGAAGGTGGGACCAGGTCCTGGGAAGCAGGGAAGGGTCGCCTGCTCCAGCACATCAAGAGACACACGGGCTCAACCATCAAATATGTATTCAGTTGTGTATTCAATAACTATGCACAGTGCTTCTGTTCTGTGCCAAGCCAGATAAAGGCTGAGGATCCAGCAGGGAAAGGCAAGGACAAGATCCTTGCCTTCATGGTTTCCGTTCCAGTGAAGAGACAAATATTAAACAATATGATTGAAAATAAGTGCCATGGGGGCGCCTGGGTGGCTCAGTCGGTTAAGCAGTCGACTTCGGCTCAGGTCATGATCTCACGGTTTGGGAGTTTGAGCCCCGTGTCGGGCTCTGTGCTGACAGCTCAGAGCCTGGAGCCTGTTTCGGATTCTGTGTCTCCCTCTCTCTGACCCTCCCCCGTTCATGCTCTGTCTCTCTGTCTCAAAAATAAATAAACATTTAAAAAAAATTTTTTAAAAAGTGCCATAAAGAAAATAAAGCAGAGCATCCCATGATGACTGGAGGTGGGGTGGGTGTAGGGGGCTCTTCTAGAAAAGAAGATCAGAAAGGCTTCTCAGAGAAGGTAGCACTAATCAGAGACCTGAAGGAGTCAGCCATGTGAAACCAGGGGGAAAGATTCTTCCACGTAGAGGGACCAGCAGGTACAAGGCTCTAAGATGACTTGGGCTTCATGTTCAGAGCGAAGAAAAAGTCAGTGTGGCCAGAGCATAGGGGGCTGCAGGGGAGAGTGGTAGGAGAGGCAGTCTGAGAGGTAGGCAGCGGCCCCCCACACAAGCCATGGCAAGAAAGCTGGGTGTCAGCCAAAAAGTAATCATACAAAAATATTTTAGACGTACCGAGTGCGTTCTATGTGCCTGAAATGTTTTAAGTGCTTTCAGTCCGCACACTGACGGTTCACATAAGGTTGATACTAATTATCCCCAATTTAGAAATGAGGAAATCGAGGCAGATCTAGGCTATGTAACTCACACAAGATCACACAGTTAATGACCGGTAAACATGGCCCGTGAGCCCACGTGATCGTTACCTACGGCAACTGGTCTCTCGACTCTTTTATAGCTTCTGAGAGGACAAAGAGCCACCGAAAGGTTTTAAGCAGGGAAATTATGCGATAGCTTTGTTTTCAAAGGCTCACTCTGGCAGTATATGTAAAAAGCCAGCAGGGACACCAGTTTTGAGGCTAACGCCTTGTCCAGGTCTGAAACCGCGGTGACAGCCATGGAGGAAGGGTGAGAAGCAGGGAGATAGATCCTGAAGGAGGATGTGCTGGACATTACTGATGGGGCAGTTGGAGGTGAGGAGCTGTGAAGTAAAGAGAAGAACTGACTATAATTCCCGGGGTTTGGGCCTGAGCATTGGGATAAGCTGTGGTGTCACTGATGGGATGGCGCAACCCGAGGAAGGAGGTCTGGAAGAAGAGGTGGGAAGCGTGAGTTCTCTCCCCACTAAGTTCTGAGTGGATGCCATGAGAGCCACGTGAGACGTCAGAGAGGCAGCGGGGAAAAGTTGGGGCTGGAGCTCTAATTTAGGGAGCCATCAGATATCGACTGCCTGCCGCCCAGAATTGTGTGCTGGAGGCTACCAAAGAGGTACCAGACATCTTTTGTCCTTTCAAGGACTTAAAGCACAGCCGGAAAACAAGAAAGAATACACATGAAATAAGACAATGGCTTCACCATCTGAAAGGCTACCACTTACCCGGTGCTCGGTTTTCCCCTCGGTGCTTTACATGCATTAATCTGCCGAGACCCCATTTCACAGATAAGGCTCAAACAGGGAAGATCATTTGCCCGACAAGTGTCACGGTCTCTCCGGCCCAAGGCGATTTGGGGCTACCCCACCGCCGCCCCCCCACCCACCCAAACCCTTGACCTCTGAGGAGGTGCTGAAAGCCAGCAGTGAGCTGGGGCAGGTGCAGCTTCAGCAATGTGGGATGTGAGCTAGACCTGGAAGGACGGTCTGGATTTGGACAGGGAGAGAGGTGAGGACAGGATAAGTAGTGGAACAGCCTGGCCCCAGTATCGAATCCCTGAGTCCCAGAGAACTCGCAACGTCCCTCATGGTCTCAGACAGGTCACCTAGCCTGTGTGAGCCTCCGCTTCCCTCCTCTGACAAGCTGGAGGGCTGCCTTGACCTCCAAGACTCTCTCCTGTGTTTACTGCAGAGGAGCACCAGGGGGCGGTGCCGGCTCGCGCCCTCTTCACAGGGATTACTTGTGTGTCACCGGCTTTACCTAAAAATGCGTGTCACTCACTCTTAAGGGAAGGTGGGCAGGTGGAACGCAGAGGCTCTGAGGCAGGGGAAAGACCTGGACAGAGCTGGCCACGAGGCAGAGCCCAGCTGCCTGGAGTTCACGAGAGGCATCTGCACGACCCTAACAAACACAACCCCATGCCAAAAAGTCCTGCGGCTCAAACCTTTTTTTGGTCTGATTCAAATGTGTCCCTGCCTGGAGCCGCTCCAAACAGAACCCCTCCCGGGAGAACGTCCCTCTCTGAACTTTTGGTGATTTTCTGTTGCTGTTTCCCCAGAAAAAGGAGGGAGGAGAATCAGGGACCCTACGTGCCCAGAAAGTGGCGCTGCCCCTGGGAGCGGCTGCGGTGGGGTGGAGTGGGGTGACTCCCCATCCTGCAGAGACCCTGAGACTGAAGCAGTGAGTGGCGGGGATAAATGAGGCAGCTAAGGGTAGATCAAAAAGAGAGGCGACCTCCAAGCCAGACAGAGGCCTTCTTCAGCCCCTCAGGGCCACGGTCTGTCCTGGGCTCCTTGCTGGCCCCTTCCCTAACCCCTCACAGGCATCCACTGGCCACTACACGGTCCCCACCTGCTCTTTTTGCCTCCCCACCATGGAGCACCAGGGCTGGCAGGCTCTCCTGCAGACACCCGCCTCCTCAGCACCACCTCCTGGGGCCTGGGGAGGCTCACTCACTCTGGTGATGGAGGAAGGCATAGAGTTCCTTCATGACCGCGGTCTTCATGACCTCTCTGAGGAAGGCATCCTGCTCGGCCAGCTGCTGGGCACTGAAGTGCTCCCCACGGCCCGTGGCCCGCTGGTAGTTGTTGAGGAGGTTGATGAATGCGGCGTAGGTCGGCTTGGAAAACAGCTTCTCGTTGACATATGTGAAGAGCCTGGGGAAGGCAGAGGGAGGCCCAGTGAGAGGCCGAACATGGAGCAAAAAAACCCCCACGGGAACTGCCAGACAGGCCAGGGCAGGCAGGGGAGGGTTGGGTTGGGGAGCAGAGCGGGGACTCGAGACATTCTCCAAGGGTGTACGTGAGGTCACTCTTTTCTTCCCCTTCAGCTCTTGGAAGGTCAGCCCAATCACAGCAACCCTCCCAACGGGACACCCACAGTCCCTCAAGACGACTTTATTTGTCTCTGGAGACCTTTTTTTTTTTTCCTCAACCTTTGATCCTTCCCGCCTTGAGGAGAGAAGAACGGGGGCAGGGAAGGAAGCAAAGCCGGGGTGGGAGCGGGTAGGGGGGACTTTGCTGGAAGAGGAGTGACGAGAACTCACGGCTCTGGGCAGCAGTCCACTTGGTCTCTGGTCTCCGAGGGCGAGATGCGGTTTTGGCTGTTAATAATGACATCTTCCTTCTGGGCTTTGTTGGTGTCTGCCCTGTAGATCTTCTCAGAGATGCTCTGCAGTTCCTCATTGGTTATGGCGTCACTGCTGTAGGAGAAGCCCTCTAGAAGGAATTCGGGAGGGGTATCTCAGCCCAAGGCAGGCCCGGTGGGGGAGGCAGTGATCTGCGCGCCCCCTCTCTTGGGCAACTTCCAGAAGCCGGCAGCCAGGGAGACAGGCCGCATGGGTCACCCTCGTGGTTGGAGGGCAGGGGTCTGGGGCCCAAAGGATACTTAAAATCAGCACGTGGCCTTGCCCACAGAATGTCCACACAGTGTCCACACCGCCCCCTCCTCTGGGGAGGTTCTCAAACTTGGGCATGCACCAGAATCCCCTGGAAGGCTTGCTAAAACAGGTCAGGGGGCCCCACCCCCAGAGTTTCTGAAAGTGGGTCTGGGGGAAGCCCCAGAGTTTGCATTTCTAATAAATCCTCAGGTGTTCCTGCTGCTGCGGGGTCCAGGGACCACCCCCTGGACAACCACTGCTCTGGAGAGTTCCTCCGTCTCTGGGGCTGTGCTAAAGGGAGCAGGAGACTGACCGTGGCCACACAGGCTCTCGAAATCCTCGCAGCAGTTCCCAAACTCTGGGCAGCGGGCATCACAGTGGCATGGTTGGTGCCTGTCGAAGGCCTCCTGGCAGCGGTCCCGGCAGGAGCTGGGCGCCGAGTACAAGTCTGAGAAAACAGGGGAGGGCGGGTGTGTGTGTGTGTGTGTGTGTGTGTGTGTGTGTGTGTGTGTGTGTCTGTGTGTGTGTGTCTGTGTGTGTATCTGCGTGTGCGCGCGTGTCCGCGGCGGACCACTAGAGGGCGCCCCTCCATCCGACGGCCAGTTCGCCCTCTCCAACCCCCCAGCCTCGCCCTCGCCCTCGTGCACTCCTATTCCAGATCTCCAGGGAAGGAAAACAAACAAGCTAAGTTGGTGCACACCCTTCACAGTCCGGAAGCCCTTTCAGAGAGGCCGAACTCTACTTTCTGGCCTGTTGTTTTTATAATCTTCCCACTCTAAAAATAAAATCTCTTCCCCCTTCCCTCTGTAGGCCTCAGACTCCCTTCCTGCCTGCAGCCCAGGCTGCAGAGGCCAGCCCTCTCACCACCTCCAGGTGCTGGGTTGGGGGGGGGGGGTGTCCATCTGGCTTAGGCCTGGGCCTGTGGCCACCGAGATGGCTGACCCCTCCTTGTCACCCTTTCATGTCCCCCCTCCTCTGGCCTGAGGGCCCCGCTTTAGGAAGGCCAACTTACGGCTCGCTGGGGCCTCTGTCTCTTCCTCCAGCTCCAGGAATGGCTCTGGCTTGTTGGGGTCCTCTTCCACTATAGGTCAGAGAAAGAAAGTCACCAACCACCCCCGTGGGGTCCCTTCCCTTTATCTCGGTTCTCAGATCCCCCAACCTCAGGGACAAGCAGTGCAGCAGCAGAGAATACAAAACAGGGGCTGAGGCGCAGGGGGTAAGGCCCACATGAAGAAGGAGACAGACTGAAAATGGCTGCAGACTGTATAAAAAGCGAAAGGAATCTCCGCAGGGGACAACTCTTGCTTGCCACGTTAGCATTCAGGTATTCGGCGGGATCGGCTGAAGCGGGAGATCTATTTGTATTTGCTCATCTGTGTAAAGGGGAGGGGTGGCAGAGGTGGTGCCTTCTGGGCTGAAAACTCTGATTTTCATATGACTTTTCTTTAGTCTAAGTTGGTAGATAGACAGGCTTGACATTCTCCAAATGACAAGGGCCTCACTCACTTAGAACATCCCTTACCTATAACAACTCCCCGTCAGAGTCAAGGGTGAACTCCACCCAGGCCCTCCAGGACGGAGAACTGTTTGCTGAGATACCAACTTCCCTTCTTTCTTTACAACACTTGGCAGTGGCCACAGAGACTGTCTGGGGGGAGGGCGTGTGCAGAAACGCACGTTCTTAATGCTGCCCTATTCCCTGGCCTGCAGGCTGTGTGACTGCAGCCCGGCTCTGGGCAGAGCAGGGTGGGCGGAGTGCGGGGTGGGGAGGAGGAGGAAGGCTACTCCAGGGGACTCTGAGCTCCTCTCCCAGGCGCTAATTTGCCCCAAAGAAGCAACACTATTACAAAGTACTTCAGAATCTGTTAGTGAGCTTTCTGGAAAGTGTTGTGTTATTACCATCAGAACCGTGGGTCGGCTGATTGATTCAGCCAATCGATATCTTCTGATCACTTACTTTGCGCCAGGCTGCGTGTTCTAAGTGCTGACAATCCGCAGGGTTCTTGACGCAGCCAATGTTACGCTAAATGGACTTTCAAGGGCTGATTTAGAGTCTGGAGCGTGAGCATCGTCTATATTTTTTTTTTCTGTGGGGAAAGGATTCTGCGTTGCAAATCAGAGACTTGGAGATGGACTGGCTCCAAAGCCAAGTATTGTCTCTGCTGTGAAATGCCAGCCTGATGGTCCAAGGTGAACGGGCTCTCCTGTGTCTCCTGAATAGGGCACAAGGTAGGGGAAAAGGGCAGGCTCTGATTCTGGCAGTGAGCTCCGGACCTGGGTTTCCCTACCTGGGCCTGATCAGCAGAACTTCTGCTGGTGGTGTTTTTGTGTAAATTGAACAAGGGTTCCTTCAGGGTGGAAGCAGCTCAGTGAACACATGGCCAGGTCAGCAGATACCAGAATTTACTTCGGGAAAATTAGGAAAAGGTACTCCTTCCTCTCGGCAGACCGAGCTCTTCATCAGGGCACATGGCTCAGCAAGAAGGGTATCGATTCAATTTTGGTCCAGCTTGCCTTCTCAGCCAGGTGGCCTTGTGCAGTGCACAACCTGCACAACCGTATGCGGTGGTCTTGCTGGCCATTACCTACCATTGGCTTCAGTGATCACGTTTACCAAACTGAGAAGCAGGGCACATGGTTTGGCAGTGAACTTAGCAAGGCTTTGTGTCACAAAGCAGAAGACCATTTATCTGGTGCTCTACAACATTGGAGGCACCCAAGCAGGGGAATTATTCAAAATTCTTTTTTCAAACGATTCCTTGAAAACTATGTTGTTAGCATAGCAGAGAAACAATTGGCTTTTGAGGGTGGTGCGTGTCCTGTTCAATCGCTAGGCAGGGAATGACAGATTGGAGATGTTGCAGCCACTGGGTCCACTCATTATGGGACAAGTAGAGTGAGTCACAACAGTACTGTGACATGCGCAGTCTTCCCGGTGGCTTGAGCATCGGGAAGTTCGATACCATTATTACACTTCTGCGATTTAACGTGTTGAATAACAATCGGTAACGTAATTCACACTATATTAACATTTGCTGTCATTTTGCTGTTGGGGGAATTACTTAAACTTCCCAGATAGGACTGTTAATCCTGACAGTTCAGACATATACTCCAGGTAAATGCTATCTATTTTCCTTTACGTTGGGGTTTTACAATGGGGACGTCCTAAAATACCTGGGACGAATAGTGGCCAAATCCCTGACCCTTGCTCTGTGCCTCAGTGTCCCCATTCGGGCCCTTTGAGCCCTGTCATCAGTCTTGAACCCCGCGATGAACCGCTGGATGCCCAAGCCAGCGTCCCTTCAGGCAGGCTGGGCATGCGCCTGGACTTGGCCTGGCGTGCTGTGCCTCCCAGAGCCCTCACTCCTCAAGGAGCCTCACCGGTACACAGCTGGTCATAGTCTTCACAGCAGTCCCCGTGCCGGGGACACCGGCGGTCACACTGGCAAGCAGCATCCCGGTTAAATTTCTCATTACAGCGAGACGCACATGACTCCATTTTTCCTGTGGACAGTGAAGGTCACAAACTCAGTGCTGTGAGGCTCCTATTCTCCTCATCCAGGTGCCCCCTGCAGTAGGGTTTGCAGACGGGGAAGCAGGGAAGATCATTGCTATCTGCAAGGGAGAGATACACGCGTAGCCTCCCGAGCATGACATAAGCCTCGTCCTCACCGCCTACCACCCACTGTGTATTGCAGGGCTCGTAACACAGATGAGGCTCACAAACTCAAGTGCCTATTGAGACCAGACCGCTAGTACAAGCAGGTAAAGAAGCAGGGGTGGGGCGGGCAGTAGGAAGAGGTGGGGACCGTGACAAACTTGGCAGGGATGCTCTGCCTGAAATCGGCAGCCACTCTCAGCTCCAGTCACTTGCTGCCATGTCGGGACGCAGGCTCGGTGTTGCCAGAGCCTCCAGTTTTTCAAGAGAAGCCTTCATTTTTAGGTGAAATTTCCCGATTTAAAAAAAAAAGAAAAGAAAAAAGTCAGGCAGACCAAAGAAAATGGTCCATGGGCTGGTCGTGACTCACAGGCCACCCTTCACCCGTCATGCGGACGAAGGCGAGTCACTGCCGCCCCAGGGATCCCACCTGCCCTCTCCCCTCTGCCACCCCCTTCCTCTCATCTCGCCCCTTTTATGTCTTCTGCTGCTTTGTTCTTTGCTCCCCTTCGTCCGGGTCTTCCCCACACCCTGTTTCCCCCTGGGTCCCAGCTTTCCGTTTCTGCTAGCCTTTGGAATGTGTTTGAATTAGTTCATGCTGGGGGTGGGGTGGGTACGAGGAGGGTACGGATGAGATCTGGGTTCTGGAATAGGCTCTGTGATGGAACCGCAGGCCACATCGCTACTCCGGCCAGATGACTTTTGCAGAAGCAAATTTTCAGTCACGAAGGGCGTGAGACAAAAAAGTCTTGAAAGCAATGGCACAAACCCACTACCACTCCTAAAGACGCAAGCCCCACCAGGGTGACAGCTGGCCTTGGGGGCCCCTTCCTTCCACTTTGCGCTTTAAGGGTAATTACAGAGTCTCTGTTTCCACTTGAGGTTCCTGAGGTTTGGATTTAGCGAAGGCTGTGCTTGGGGGCCAGGCTGTGGGCTACGGAGGAGGTCAAGATCAGAGTCAGGGTGACTGTTAGCATCGGAATTTGAATGAACTCGGAAACGGAAACCTCACTTGGGCCACAGTTGGGATTAGGCTAGGTTGAGACGAAGAGCTACCGCCGGGATTTGGGCTGGAGTTACATTTGTTGATAAAAGTAACAATTTTGTCTCGACGTTTGGGTGAGGAATGTGGGGGATGGGTTTAAGACGGCTTCAGAGTCGAAGAATGTGTCAGGATCAGGAGAAGGGAAATTATCCCAGTTTTGCCTCAGATTAGATGTGGGGTTTGGGTCCGGTTGTGACTGCACACAGGTACGGTGTCTCAATTTAAGCCTGCAGTGGGTGGGAGGTGGGAGGTGAATATTAGGGATATGGATTCAGTTACTGGTTTGGGGTCCGGGAGGCGGGTATATCCTGTGCTAATGAGGGGGGAATGGCAGGGAGGTTGAGAAACCGGACCCGGTGCCCAAACGGCAGGGAGCTGGAATTCTGGTTCTTTGACTTTCCAGCTACAAGATCTTGGGCAAGTTATTTGACCATCTGTGCCTCAGTTTCCCTATCTGTGAAGGGGTCATAACAATGGAGACCATCTCATAGAATATTTGTAAGAATGAAATGGGTGGATACCGGTAAAGCACTAGACAGCACGTGACACGTAGTGGCCGCGTGTGTTCGATAAATGCACAGTGACAATATTCCATGCCCACCTTCAACGTGGCAAGTGTTCAGACAGGCTGGAGCAGTCTTCCCTGTCGACATACGTAATCTAGCTGACTCCCTCCCCGCGTTTCAGCTGGGCCATCCCTTGGGCTGGGGTGTCGGTGCATTTATGTTGCTGACGGTGACGTCATCGCTGTGAGCCTGTGTTCTTTACCTCAAAGAGGTGTCAGGTCAAGGTTAACCAGATCCTGAGGCAGCCTCAAGTTGCACACAGGGCCTCCAATGTGGCCAGGAAGGCAGGCCTTTGATCCGATGGACTGTCCTTAAAAACAACCAGGCCCGGGTCGCCTGGGTGGCTCAGTCGGTTGAGCCGCCGACTTCGGCTCAGGTCATGATCTTGCGGTCCGTGAGTTCGAGCCCCTCATCGGGCTCTGTGCTGACGGCTCAAAGCCTGGAGCCTGTTTCAGATTCTGTGTCTCCCTCTCTCTCTGACCCTCCCCCGTTCATGCTCTGTCTGTCTCTGTCTCAAAAATAAATAAACATTAAAAAAAAAATTAAAAAAAACCAACCAGGCCCAAGGCTACTGGTCCCTTGGGGCTCAGGGGAAGTCCTCTTGAATCTAAATGATGCTCCCTTGGAGCCCCAATGCAGAGATCTTAAGGAGAAATTTTTAGGCCAGGAGGAAGGCTTGGTCAGCTGCCCGCTCGGTCAGCCTGGCAGTACACCCAGAATCCAAAGGGAGAAAATCCAGACAAATCAGGGCAACATTTACAATGGGCCAGATCAGCAGAGTCCAAGGAGAGAATTCACTTCTTTCCAGCAGCTGGCACCAGTTGAGAAGGCCCCAAGTGAATAGTCTGTTCTGGGGAGCTCAGAACACCCCCCACTGGCCCTGGCTGCGGGGACTTTTTCATCTCTGTTCAAGAGCTTTGTCCCCAGTAAGAACCCCCTTCCAGGGGTTCCCTGTAAACTTGGTCTTCTTCCAGATGACCTGAGGATTTGGGGGGGGGGGGAGGTAGGAGGGACTTTTCCTCACAGGCGCCTTGCTATGCTGTCCTGGGGACACTCAGTGGACTAGTCACCCTGACTCCTCACTCCAGCATCCCCGCCCTGTGCCTCCGGGCCACACAAGGCTCTTTGTGTGCCTCACCCACTGGTCAGGTGCAGTCACTGCTTCAGCAACCATCTGTCCCTTGCCCTTCTGCCTCGTCTCTCCGAGCCTCTGCCTTTCTTCGTTTTGGCCTTTTCTATCTCAGGTTTTCCCTCCATCCCCCTCTCCTCCTCTCCCATGAAATGTTAAATTTCTCTGCACTCTTCAAGACTTCAGAATGCCCCCTCCCTATCCATGCTGCCCACCAAGAGAGTCTGGTCCCAAGTCTGAATGTCCCTATTATATTAGGCCCTCTGATGATTGGGGCATCCTACATCCATGCCTGTCCGGGAGCCCCAGATGCTGTTTCCCTGGAGACCTAGTCAACCAAGAAGTTCATTTCTAGGACCAGCTTCCTGCCTCAGTTCACTTGAAACAACCAAGGTCCTGAGGCCGGCAGTGACTCCTTCATGTGATTCACACTCTTGAATCTCAGTTCTGAGATGTTGGAACCAGGAAAGACAAGAGCAGAGCCTCTTCCCTCCCACCTTAGGAAAGAAGGCATCGCCCACTGGCCCCTCCTCACCTCCCCATCCACCCCACGGCCAGATCAGATCACCATCCCAGACTCAGGGGTCCACCTGCACTTCAGAAGCCACTGTTGCCTCTGCCCTCAGGGGTGTCCGCCCGGGGACCAAATGTCTCAAGCCGCTCTCCTCTCCTGAGACTGGGATGTGCCAACCCAGCGGCCACTCCTTCACGCTAAGCTAAAAGGTCTCATGCCCTCCCTTATTGGCTGTCCACCACCCAGGGCCCAGACAGAGCTGACTCCCAGCTGTTCTGCTGTGGGTGCCAGAGTAGAGGCGGTCCGTCCCGGTGCAGGGAGCCTGGGAATAGCTTTCTCCTCCAAACCTTTTCCACTTGGGCATCCCGCTAGGGGTCTCCTTAGACATAACCTGACTGGAAAGGACTCCAAGAGGGAGTTTTGCCCAGGAATATTTATAAGCATAATCATAACCAAAACCCCAGTTCATTGGAGGCACCTGGGTGGCTCAGCCAGTTCAGCCGCCGACTTCGGCTCAGGTCATGATCTCACGGTTCGTGAATTCCAGCCCCAGCATCGGGCTCTGTGCTGACAGCTCAGAGCCTGGAGCCTGCTTTGGATTCTGTGTCTCCCTCCCTCTCTCTCTGCCCCTCCCCTGCTCTCTCTTTCTCTCTCTCTAAAATAAATAAACATTAAAATTTTCTTTAAAACCCAGTTCACTGAGATCTCACTCCGCGTAAGGTACTTCTTATACATTATCTTAATCCTTACAACAACCGTATATAGGAACAACCTGGGTTGGGTGGGATGGATATCAAGCTCTGATTCTTTCTCCTCCGGCAGGGGAGAATTCCCCACACACCTCTCAGCTCGGCCCCCTCCCTTGGCACTCGTTCCTACTCACCCATTAACCGTCAATTAACACATCGGCATCGGCATTTTGCACAGCTACCAGGCAGGAAGCTGCGGTCCCACCTCCAGCACCGCACCGCTTAGTAACCGCAGGCGGGACCCTTCTCTGTGCTCTGGTCCCTCTGACACTGGGTCAAAGAGCCATTCATTCCTCTGACCACTTGTACAGCTGGGAGAGCACATGGCCCACCTCCTGGTCAGGGGCTTTTCCAGTCGCCGTCCCCCCCCCCCCCCGCTCCCAGACAACATCACCCAACCCCAGGCAGTGGAGCCAGTGACCAAAGGCAACGAGGCCACTCAAACCCAGCAGGCCCCAGCCCCAGCCCCAGCCTTATATCACATAGTGAGTCCGCAGACAAAACCTTGGTGAGATCACAAGTCAGGTTGGACTAAGAGATGTTTGGAGCTGGTCTTCCAAAGAGTCAAGAAGTGACAAGTCATGAGTGACAAGAGTCAAGTCATGACATTAGTCCATCAGCCCTGCAGCCCCCTTTACACAGTCCCCTTCACCCCAGAGATCACTCCTATACTCCAACAGGGACAGGTCTAAGATGCTCCATGGCTGTAGAACAGAGCTGACCCTCTCTTGTCCCACTACCCTCACTTTCTACCAAGTTCCCTACCTCTCTGTTTCTCTAGGCAGGACGCTTTTCACCCCCACCAGATAACGACTTACCAGCCCAGGCCAGGCTGCAGAGCATGGCCACTATCAAGGGCATGCAGGCCCTCATGGTGCCCGGTTGGAGGCCAAAAGGGGACTGGCTGTTGGACTTTCACTAGAGTCAAGGTGAACGTCACAGCTCTCAAATGAGCCTTATTTCCCAGGCTGATCCTTTTAAAGGCATCGGAACTTGTGGATCTGGTACCTCCAGATCCTTCCAGGAAGAAAAAAGGGAGGGAGGGATGGACAGGAGGTGGAGAGGGGGTGGGACCCTGCAGCTGTTTGAAGCCAGAGGGAAGGTGACTAAGCAGGCAGGTAATTCCAGATGTTTAGAACAGGTAATGCTAGCTGTTTGTAGCCAGAAAAATAGGTCATGCAAACAGGCACAGCAAGATGGATCTAGTTTGGGGGGGGGGGTTCCTCTGTCCAAATTGGGAGCACTGATGGGCTTATCTTTGGGTGATGCTCTCCAAACACCGACCCACCTACAAGCCACAGGCCTGACTTTCCAAGGAGCTACAGCCTCGCTTCATCTTTAAGTTCCTGGGGCTTAATATGAGGAACATAGAAGGGTGGTCATTACAGGTCTGAAAAACAGTAAGTGCTCAGGCAAGCGTGGGGGGCAGCGGAAGGAGAGATATAGGAGGTGTGGGTCGGGAAGAGGGGCTGCCCTTGTTAACTTCGAGCCACACAGAGCTCAGTCACCCCAGCAATAGTGTGCAAATGGTCTCTAACTCTTGCTGAGTCAGCAGCTCAGGTTTTACATGTTCCAGGTTCTCACAGCTTCCCGATTTACGGTCATCCAGGCCAGGGATGGGCAAGAGGCCTTAGAGGGAGCCAGAGGGCCCACCCTTCCTCTCCTGGGGGCCCAGCAGCCTGCTCCCTGCATCCCTTACTTACACTCGTCTTCCCAAGGACCCTCCCCAGAGAGATGAGGCTTCTCAGCATCCTTGCTCCCCAAGTCCAAGAGCAGAAGTGCAGGAACTTGGGGCTGCCACATTTTCCCTCCTGTCGAAGGTAAAATCTGCTAAAATGCCCTGTTCCAGAAAGAACGCCGCGTGGAGATTCTGCCCTCTCAATAGAAGAAAGCTCTCCAATGAAAAGGCACAATTGATGAACGATTGAGACTACTCTATAGTGACTTTTTGCCAGGGGTGAAGTAGGGGGGCGTGTCCCCCTCAGCCAGCGTGCTTGAAATGTGAGACACTTCCCCTCTCTGACCTCAGTCTCCCATCTCTGAAATGACAGGGTTGGACCTGACAATCCCTTCCGAGTTCATTTCGGGGCTTCCCGCCCCGGCCCAGGGTTAGGGACGGTCCTCCACCTGCGCTGTGTGAAGAGGCCACAGGTGGGGTCTCCCGGGTGCAGGGGACAGCCTGCGGCAAGCCACCTCACGAGGGCCTCACAGCAGAAGCACAGCTGACGAGTCCGCCTGGCCCTTTCCTGGAGGGGGGAGGCCAGTGGAAGGAGTAGGAGCAGAAAGGCTGCTCGGCCTGAGTTTCGTCTGCACAAGCTGAGAGCAGGCAGCGACCCCCGCCAGCCAGAACCCGCGGCCTCTGGGGGTGGGCAGCACAGGCCCAGATCTCAGACTCTAGTTAGTTTAGGGAATAAAGGAGACTGTCGCTGGCTGGGCCAGGAGAATGACACCTCGGAATTCGGGGTGGACGGTGCCTTCAAGGGCCCGGCCGGGTGAACCCTGGCTAAGGCCAGGCTGTCGAGCCCCGCCGGTGTGGCCCTACCGTCCAGCTGACCTGCCTGTGGGACAGAGCTTCTGGGGCAGGAGCGCCTCCCTCCAACAGGGGAAGTGTAGGCCAGGAGCAAGGCTGGGAGCCAGGGACGGTTGAGACTGACCCCATAGAGCCAGAGGGTGCATCAGAGGACCCAGCTCTCTCAGACCCAGGTCCCCCAGCAAGAACTACAATGCCAATGTTGAGGACAACTGTTAACACCGATGAAGCATGTGTCATGTGTCACACACGAAGCCCCCTGTGCACCCTCTCCTTTACTCTCCCTGCAACCCTTAACAGTACCGTTGTTATCCTCACTCACCGATGAGGAAACTGAGGCCCAGAATGGTTGGGAGACACAGTCGGGAGCACATCGGTGAGCTCTGCAGTGGGGCTTCCCACCAGAGGCCATCCTAAGGGGCACTGACGTCCCGTTGTCTCGCAAAACGCATCAACAACCACTTAATCGCGTCTGGGTTGCTATGCGAGGGGGTCTGCACTCAGACTCAGTGGCAACTAAAGTATGGTGTTGCAAGCCCTTATGCGATCCTGAGAGGCTATCCCGCCTCCACCTGAATGCCCCTGTGCCTCTCGGGGCTGCTCATCCCCACTCCCCGGATCAGATCCCCAAACCCCAGGACTCTACAGCCCAAGACGTGCTGACATGGCCACAAGTATAGGACAGGAGGAAAAAAGTCCACCCGCCAATGTATGAACACACATCTGTACATTCACACGAAGATGCCTCCTAGATAAACTTAGATGCACGTACGTATGTACGTAGAGACGAACGCATTAAATGGTATTGCAGACAGCAGCTGGTCTAGACAGAAACCTCTGCTGTTCCTCTTTCTGAGTTCTCTCACCGGCTGGGTCTTCACGTGGGCTTTCCACCCTTGATCGAAAGCTCTTGCCGTGGGGCCAGCCAGCAAGGTGGGAGGCCCAGGAGGCTGCATTCTGGTGACAGAGGGCAGGGAGGGGGTGGGGAGAGGTGCGCGGGAGATGGTGTGCCCGTGATGAGAGCACCAACGGGGGGGGGGGGGGCCTCCTCTCCATCAGGAAGTGAGGATTGCGTGCCGCTGTGGAGGTTTAGAGGGCGAAGCCACCTGGGCAAGGATCAGGAGGCAGGCGGGCTGTCAGCAGTGTGAGCAATGACCATTCCATCAGCAAGTATTTACTGAGCGCTCACCGTGTGCCTGGTGCTATGCCGTTTACTGGATGGGCAGGATTCAGGCTGGGCTGGAAAGCTGTTCTTAGAACCTTGGTTTCTAAGTGGGACAGAGGACAGAGATGGCCCAGCATTAGACTGCTGATTGAAGTAGACCCCACGCGTCTCTGGGCCACCAAGGTGGTTGGGGGGGGGCGGGTCTCAGAACCAATAGGCTATGGGAGGGACTGACCCAGGCCAGCCTACCCACCATCCTTGTCCTCTGCGAAACCGAGGCTGGGTCACTTCAGCACAAGACCAGAACGGGAAGGGCCCTGCAGCTGGCCCAGCGCAGGTGAGACCTAGTCACCTCCCAAGGGGACCCCCGGCACCTAAAGGTGCTAGATCTCCAGCCTCCATGCCACTGTGGCCTGGAAGTACCCAGGGTCGAGACCCAAGACGGTCACCCACATCCGGTCGCTTGTGAACCACCCTCGTCTGTAGTTACGCCTTACTGAATGTGTTTTAGAAGGGCTCCGTGTGTGTTTTTCGTCCGCGTGGGTTCGTATGTTGTGTGCCACCATTGGATTTCCAGGCATTTCGTTTTAGGTTCGTGGGCAGCCCTGATATTCAGCATCACACTTGCCACCTGCCCCGGATGCATGAGTCAGACACGCCACCCGGGCCATTTGTCAGAGTCCCAGGCTGTGCGTCTGGTTCTGCTGGCCAAACCCCAAGCCTGTAGTGCCCTCCCCGCTACTGTCCATGGCCTACTCACCTCCCGTCCCGGGACAAACCCACCCTTCCACACAGCCTGACTTCAGCCCTCCTGCCAGGGTAACCCCTCCTGCCTGTGAACTCAGCTCTTGATATTTGTCCTGGGCGCGTCTGGCATATCACGACGCCTCTGGTGTTATTGCCGATGTGGTGTCGGTTAGCCCCTTCCCTGCCATTTAACTTTGCATCCATACAGGTTGTTTCTTCAGCTCACCTCTGAAATTCTTTGTGACAGGGAGTCTGCCTCCTGGATCCCCTCTACCACTTTGTATTGTCATTGAATGTATCTTCAGTAACCATGTTAACATGTGCAAGGGACCAAGAAGGAAGGAAGGAAGGAAGGAAGGAAGGAAGGAAGGAAGGAAGGAAGGAAGGAACCGAGCCTTCCAGCCCCACTTGTTATAAAGGCTTGATGGAAGATAATGAGCAACACAGAGAGCAGACGGATCCCTGTCTGAGGCTTGGAGGCTCCTGAGTATGCACAGGGTGGGCGGCTTATGGGCAGTGGGTAGAAATGGGGTGTAGGCATTCACTGGGTAGTTACGTTTTCATAGCAAACACAACATTTTGGGCATTATTGCACATTTGTTTGGAACTAATGGAAACTTAGGGGCATCTAACCCCCCAAGCCACCCCTTAGCACCACCACTGCAGGGGTCAGACAGGACCCGGGATTCCAGCAGCTTCCGAACCCATGACATAACAGATAATTCAACTTAAACTGCTTTTTAGGATCCCAAAGTAACCATCTGCCTACATCTTATGCCGGCTGTGCTGATGTTGGTTTTACACTGCCCAATAGTGTTCATGAAATAAAATTTCTATTTCGTGTCCTCAAACCCCAGTAGTCTGGGGGAGGGTCTGGAGGCACAGACAGGAACAAAGAGAAGCGGATGAGACAGGCAGACAGAGATAAGGAGGTTCAGAGAGACGGCAAGGGAGTGAGCAAGGGCAAGGGCAAGACAGAGGAGCCGGGAGCAGCCAAGCAGGAGCCAGGCACTGGCACGAGGCCCCTCACTGGCCTCTTGCCCCAGGTGTGTTGGCACAGCTGGCCGTTCCGCCCTCACAAAGACGACGTTGGGACTGACGGGAGTGGTTCCTACCCATGGTGTGAAGATCCACAATCTGTCAAAAGTATCATAATTAGTGTCTAAGGTAGTTAGCTTATGGGCACTTCACCTCTCTCAGCCTTTGTTCGTTCACTTGACCTTGCTGAGCAAAGTGGATGAGAGGACAGGGAGCTCTGCTGCCAAAGGGGGAGGGAGACCATGGACAAAGCACACTGCAAGCTGTGATTGGGGGAGCAGAACACAATGCCGAGACTGCTGGTTCAAAAGCCAAGCCGCCTGGGTTCGAATCCCAGCTCTGCCACTCGCCAGCTGTACCAGCCTGGCTGGATTTCCTGATGTCTCTGTGCCTTGGTTTCTCCCCATAACTGTAAAATAGAGAAAGTAGGAGTACCTGACAAGGATTCTGCAAAGATTGAATGAGTTAATCCTTGCAAAGCCCTTAGAAGAGTGCCTGACACATAGCAACAGCAGGTTAAGTGTGTGTTTAAAAAAAAAAAACACATAGATCAATGGAACAGAACGGAGAGCCCAGAAATAAACCCACACTTCTATGGTCAATTAATCTACAACAAAGGAGGCAGGAATAGGCAACGGGGAAAAGACCATCTCCTCAATAAATGGTGCCGGGAAAACTGGACAGCTACATGCAAAAGAATGAAATAGGACCACTGTCTTCCACCATACACAGAAATAAATTCAAAATGGATTAAGGATCTAAATGTGAGAGCTAAAACCATAAAATTCCTAGAAAAACAAAACAAAACATGGGCAGTAACCTCTTTGACATCAGACATGGAAACGTTTTCCCAGATATGTCTCCTGAGGCAAGAAAAACAAAAGCAAAATGCAACTATTAGGACTACACCAAAATAAAAGCCTTTTGCGTGGCAAAGGAAACCATTGGAGATGTTTGTAAATGATATGCCTGATAAAGGGTTAATATCCAACATATATAAAGAACTTACACAACTCGACATCGTAAAAACAGCCCAGTTAAAATATGGGCAGAGCTTGAAAAGACATCTTTCCAAAGAAGACATAAGAATGGCCAAAAGACGCATGAAAAGAGGCTCCACATCACTCATCATCAGGGAAATGCAAATGAAAACCACAATGAGATATCATCTCACACCAGTCAGAATGGCTAGACTCAAAATGACAAGAAATAACAAGCGTTAGTGAAGATTGCGGAGAAAAGGACCCTTCATACACTGTGGGAATACAAACTAGTACAGTCAGTATAGAAAACGGTATGGAGGTTCCTCTAAATTTTAAAAATAGATTTACCAGGTGATCCAGTAATTCCACTACTGGGTATTTACCCAAAGAAAACAGAAACTAACTCAAAAAGGTATAAGGACCCCCATGTTTATTGCAGCATTGTTGACAATAGTCAACATACGGAAGCAACGTAAGTATCCACTGATAGATAGATGGATGAATAAAGAAGTGGGGTGTGTGTGTGTGTGTGTGTGTGTGTGTGTATTATATATATCATATATACATAATGGAATATTATTCAGCCATAAAAAATAGTGAAATCCTGCCATTAGCAACAACATGGATGAATCTAGAATGTGTTATGCTAAGTGAAGTAAGTCAGAGAAAGAAAGACAAATATCATATGATTTCACTCATATGTGGAATTTAAGAAACAAAACAAATGAACAAACCAACGAAAACGAGACAAATAAAAAACGACAGAGAACAAACTGATGGTTACCAGAGGGGAGATGGGTGGGGGGGATGGGTGAAACAGGCGACAGGAGTTAAGAGTACACTTATCATGATGAGCACTGAGTAATGTACAGAACTGCTGAATCATTCTGTTGTACACTTGAAACTAATAGAACACTGTAGATTAATTATACTTCAATTAAAAAATGCAGGGCCACAAAAGATCTAATTTAGATAGGATGGTTAGGGACGCCTCTGTGAAAAAATAACATTTAAGACAGCCATAAAGCATGAGAAAGTGTCAGTTTTCCTAACCTAAACTCTCCATCATGTGATTTCTTTTTATAATTCCATGAACAAATTTGTATTTTAAAAATGTGGGGCGCCTGGGTGGCGCAGTCGGTTAAGCGTCCGACTTCAGCCAGGTCACGATCTCGCGGTCCGTGAGTTCGAGCCCCGCGTCAGGCTCTGGGCTGATGGCTCGGAGCCTGGAGCCTGTTTCCGATTCTGTGTCTCCCTCTCTCTCTGACCCTCCCCCGTTCATGCTCTGTCTCTCTCTGTCCCAAAAAAAATAAATAAACATTGAAAAAAAAAATTAAAAAAAAAAATGTAATGCGCTTTTGAGTATTTTCAAGTTTGGGGGAATGACTTCAATGAATCGCACCGTCGACCTCACCTGGTTTGATTGCCAAAGGGGATGGCTTATTTTCTGGGCATGGGGCTTGCAGCCCCATGACATGACCTGGGGGAAGCTAGGAGCATCAGGGGGGAACAAATCCATGGCTCTGTGATCTCTTTGATGATATTCCCAGCAGCTTCCCAGCACAGAAGTCAAGAACCAAGAGAAGAAGAGAGATCGAGAAGGCCGACCTCCTCCGTGAGCCACCAGAGTCCACGTGGGACCCGCAGGCTCCTGTTCTGCATGGGTTGCCCCTGCAGGACCGGCCCCAGCAAAGCCGAGCAGGTGAAGCCGGCCACCTGCCTCGCCCTGAGGTGCCCTGCGCTACCCAGTGCTCCCCAAGTGATACTCTGGGCCTTTCCCCTCGCCCAGTGTCATGAAAACTCCCCTACTGCCTTGCCTCAGAGCTCTTGCTTTCTAGTTCTCCCTTCAAGTGACCATTAGAAGGATTAGAATCCTGACCATTAGACCATTAGAATCTTCCCAAGTTATGTATCTACACAACAGGGGCCTTCTACAGACAACCAGAGCTCAGGCAGGCTGCAGGAGGCAACACTTAGGGGTAGGGGACTCTCTGAAAATCCTTCTAAAAAAATTGCTCGCAGCTGACACTCCGTCCTGGCTGGAGGCCACCACTGGGAAGATGCTCGGAGAGTCGCAGCTTTATGACCAAGAGGGGTCGCTGCCCCCTCATCTCCCGTTGCCTTGCACAGCCTAAGTCAAGACACTGAGAGTGGGAATACAACCCAAACCCTTCTAGTCAATATCCCTGTTTATAAATTGGGAAAGCAAGGGAAAGAGAGGAAGGGACTTGCCCAAGGCCACGTGGCCGCTGAGGCCTAGGCCCCTCTGGCTCCACTCGCTGCCACCCACGGAGGGCTGCCCTGACACCCACCTGTGCCGCCTTGCGCTCTGGTTTACAGGGCACCTTTCTGGAAGGCAGAGTAAGCTAAAAATGCCTTGCTGTCATGACCCCAGCAAAAAGTCACCCTCCCTCCATCCGTCTGATGGCTACAGTCCCCTTGGTGCCAGGAAAGCCTGCATTCTCCTCCATTCAGCAACCCAGCAACTGCTCCGGCTGCCCACACCTCACACCCCAGCCAGACAACTGAAGCCTTGAGTTCTCCCCAAGGGCTGAGAACATGTCGGGCAGAGTCAGATGAGGCCCTATACATAGGGCTCCTTCACCCAGCGTCCACGCTGGTCGAAGTCTAAACATATGCAAGCAACTAGAATCCCACACCTTCCCTTAAAAAGTGGATCTGAGCTCTGGATGCAGCTTTCCTCTTCTTCTGGGGGTCACTGGGCCCATGTTCCTTCCACAGTGTTCCACCTACCACCAGCAGCATCCCTTCTGGCCCCAGCGGGGCCACCTGCTCCAGGAAGGCCCCAGGCATGACTAACAAGATGCTCTGAAAGCACAGCTGAGTCAGACTCAGCTTCTCAGAGGGATCTGCTCTCATCATCACAGGGAGGGACAACAGCCGCTCATCACCGGGGCCACAAGGCGCCATGTCCAGCTGAGCAACAGGAGGGCGGGGCTCGGGTCTTGAAGAGTCTAGAATCTCAGGGGCAGATACCTGGATTGTCTGGGGCAACTGGACAGGCCTAAGGGGACTGTTAGGTCAGGCCCAGGCCCCCCTCCGCACACCTCCGGCAGCTGTGTGAGAAGCCTAGCACTTGTGTACGGGGCAGGGCGTGAGGATACATTTGGAAATGCATTTACATTCTGGTCTATTTGTCCGTGGGAGGGAAGAAGCAATCAAGAACAACCGTCAGGCCAGAGTTTGCCCCGGCCAGCAGCCACTATACCTGTCTGATGCTCAGGTTACTCAGTGGCTCTCACCAGTGGTAAGTGGAGAGAACCCCCAACTCTGCAAGGCAGAGCTGTGCCTAAATGCTTGGGGGTGAGCAGTGAGACCGCACGGCCCTAGGCACCCTCCGCTCTCTGGACTTGCTCTCTGCGCATCCTGTCCCTTCTGACAGCCTCATTCTGTGTCTGTCTGTCTGTCTGTCTGCCTGGCTGGGTGGTCTGCTCCATGAGGGCCAGGACTGCCTGTCTCATTCACAGAGCCCCTACTATGTAAGATTTCAAACATGAAGTGAGGGAGGGGGGAATGTCCATGCCTGGGCCCGTTCCTATAAGAGAAGAAAATGTTGGGGTTCGAGGGAGATTGCATCTGGAGCGCCAGGGGCACCAGGAAAGGGCAGGGGTGAGCTAAGGCCCATGGCACGGGCCCAGCTGATAACACACCCAGTCTCCACCAGTCCACCTGCTTATTAGCCAGCTCTGTGACCTTAGGCAGATCATTCTGTGCCTCAATTTGACTGTACAATGGGGGTGGGGTGGGGCAAAAACACCTGCCTTATTATCAGCATAAAAATAAGATAATAGAGGTGAAAGTATGCTGGAGAGGATGAAAACTCTTCAAATCTAAATCAGCATGGGAAATACTATTGAGTAACAGCAATACTGAGATTAATCTTTGCTGCTTGGGAAGCCTAGCGGCCAGAGGCCCAGGGCTCGTAGAGAGAGAGAGGAGGGCTGGCTCCCAGGGAGAAAAGCTGGAGGAGACGGAAGGTCCGACAGTTGGGCTCCCGGCCTGCCCTACCCTTTCACCAGATCCTGCTCGGCCTGCTGGAGAGGTGTGACCCTCCCTGGACGCACCCCACAATTAGCGTCCCGGCTTTCACAAGGAAGCGAGGGGTCAGGGGTGAGGGAGGGGTGAGTACGTGGGTGTACTGGAGAGGAAGAGTGATCTGCTACATTCTGTTCCTCCTCTCGGAGCACGTGTGCACACGCGCGCACATTCCCTCTCTGCTTTACCTCCTTTTAGGTAAGAGAGGGTTTTTGTTTGTTGTTTTTTTTTTTAATTTTTTTTTTTCAGCGTTTATTTTTATTTTTGGGACAGAGAGAGAGAGAGAGAGCATGAACGGGGGAGGGGCAGAGAGAGAGGGAGACACAGAATCGGAAACAGGCTCCAGGCTCTGAGCCATCAGCCCAGAGCCTGACACGGGGCTCGAACTCACGGACCGCGAGATCGTGACCTGGCTGAAGTCAGACGCTTAACCGACTGCGCCACCCAGGCGCCCCAAGAGAGGGTTTTTTTTAAAGGCCTCCTCTTATACTTTCTTCTCCCAGCAGTCCCACGAGTTTCTCCACCCGCCACAGCTGTCCTGAAGCCGGGACACCACCTGGGAGCCCCCCGAGCACGGCCTGGGCCGCTAGGACACAAGAGGATGCCCCCCAGCACCCCCATGCCTAGGCGGTCAGGGAGACAGAGGTGGTGTGGCCCTAAGAGCAAGAAGCCACCGTGACCTGGAGCCTTTCCCTCCTCCATGGTGACCCAGCCCAGGTACCAGGGTCTCCAGAGCCCCGTCTGTGACTTCCTGCCCGTCCTGGGCACTGTTTTCCTGGCAAAGCCTCTCCCAACAGGCTCGAAAGGCGTGTCCAAGGGACTGAGGCAGCTGGGAGGTTGTGGGGTGGTTCAAGGCAGAAGGGACATCGATGTGGCCCCAGAGAAGACAAGTAGGAATGCTGACAAGGACACCAGCCCCGACCACGCTTGGCTTCCACGCTGTCTTTGCAGAGCCGGTCTCGCCCCCGGGTCTGAGAGGATGGTGAAGGGCTGTGGCCGGCAGGCTGGTCTGGCCTTTGAGCAAACCCCAGCAGACAATGCGTTCAGGGGGGAAGCGAGCCCCTGGGAGTCCTGACTCACCAAGGCTGGGGCCTCATGTCATGATTGCTCAGCTCTGGCAGCTTCCGTGCCCCATGGTCCTGCATCTCCACCCACAGGCAAGGGAACGGACTTGGGCACCCTGCCACCTGCCCTACCCAGGCTCTCCCTGGAGGAGTGGGCTCTGCCCAGCTTCACCCTGTTGCTGCCACCCACCCCGTCGGGCCGAGGCCGTCTCCTTGGCCCTTGAGGCAGAGCTATAGTTCGACTTGCTTTTCACTTAGAGCTGGACTGAGACCATCACACCCACCTTACCCATGGAGAAATGGAAGCGGAGAACTGTTCCTTAACTTGCTCACGTTCACTCAAAAACCTGAGGTACGATCCCAGCTGTGCCGCCTCCTGTGAAGGGCTCTAATTCTCTCCGGAAGCAGTTTGTGTGTGTGTCCATGACCACAGGGAGAAGAGAGGTCTGGCAGTGCAGGGGTGAGGGGAGGAGGACTTGAGCGAGTATGGAGCCACACCAGCTGTCTAGTCCACCTCCAGGTATGGGCCCATGGCCTCCAGACGCCCTAGGGCCCGGCTGCTCAATACCTACTCTGGGGTCATCCCCAAGGCCAAGAGATCCTTCTCCGGGCCAGACAGGGCACCTCCCCCCGCTGAGAGGAAGGAGGCCCTAGGGAGAGAGGGGGCTGCTGCAGGGCAGGGGAGGGAAGGACTGAATGCTGACGGAGCTTGCTGGGACCATTCTCATCCCTGAGAAGAGACTGGATTTCCCGGGATCCGGCTGTGGCTCAGAAAGGGATGGGCTCCCCTCCGAAGCCTCGGCCTCAGTGTTCTCTATGCATCACCTGCCGCTTCTCTGAGGCCCCGGTTCATGGTGAGGACCACCCAACAGGCTGAGACGTGCTGCAGGCAGAGAGGGACAGCAAGTGCAGCCAGGAGGCGAGGGTGGAGGAAGTTAGTCACAGCTGGGCTGTGACAGTGCTCGCAGACCACACTGGAGAGCCAAGGGTCGCCCCGGCCGGCCACTGACAGGGCCTCCAGGCTCCAGCAGCCGCTCCGGCCCCTGTGGTCAGGGGGTTAGGTTTGGATGGTGGTCAGCCATCTTGGCGCCCTGCCTGGACCCCAGAGACCAGCGGGACCGTTTGTCAGCCTCTCTGGGTCCACTCTGGAGCACAGCACCTCCTCCTCAGCTCTTGAGTTTGGGAGGGTGTCGCCTTCACTGCCATGCCCCAACAGGGCTGGCCTGGGAACACAGCATCCCGGTTAATTCATGTTAATGGTTAAGGCTCCCCAGGGACCATCACGCCTGCCCCCCTGCCCGTAGAACAGCCCTGGCCACACCCGACTGTTTATCTCCTGTGCTCTGGGAAGAAAAGCAGGACGGCCCCTCCCCCGCGCCCCTCCCCAGGCGGCCACCCTGCCCCTGCCACACACCCGCTGCCGCACAGATGTGACAGGCTCCCTCTGTCCGCTGCGAAAACAAACCGCCTACAGATGGCCTGACAACAAAGCCACAAGACACAGAATCTGGGAAAAACCTGGTGTGGAGAGCTCTCTATTGAACCCAGAGTCCCAGCACCTGCTCTGCTCTCCCACCCACTCCAGGGCCTCTCTGCCCCCCATTCCTTGGCCTTGGGCCCCGGCTCATTCCATTCCGAGGTCTTCCTTGGCCACCCGTCATCACAGGGGACAGCTGCCTCCACGCTGCCCGCTCCAGGGCCTTGAGTCCACTCTGCGGAGAGCCCTGCCCAGCTGTGGCCAGCCTGTGGGCCTCTTGGCCCCGGGCGTGCCCTGGCTTTCCTGACGGGAAGTGCCCGCTCGGGCCCCAGCCTCCTCACGGCTCCAGCTCCCGGGACAGGCGGGAGAGTTCCCGCTGGTTGTCGATGACCTTCAGCTGCTGGACATAAGCCCAGGTGCTGGCTGGACTCCGGGTGTTCAGCGACTGCTCGGAGCCTGTGGGGGTGGGGGAAGGGGAGGGCGTAGGGGAGAGTGGTCAGGGGGGGTCACCCATGCCACTTGGGAGTGGGGGTGGGGAGGAGAGTGGGGGGGGCACCCATGCCACTCGGTAGAGCCCATCCCTTCTCCCACAAGGAGCAAACGACCCTTGCTGCCCTCCACCCCCCCACCCGGCCGTTTCCCACAGCCAGTCCTGAAGACTGTCCACCCCGCCCCCCCCCCCAGTCTGGAGCAGAAGGGTGGTTAAGAGCTCAGACTCAGAAAAAAACAGGTCCCCAAGATTCCATACCGCATACTACTCCTTCTACTAAATTCAAAAACAACTGAAACTAAAGAATATTTTGTGCTCATAACATATATACGAAGCACGTTAAAGAGATATGTACACGTACACGTGTGTGTATATATGTCTATATATTTCTAAATACATCTAAATAAATATATTCTAGCGGCACAGGAAGAGGAAACGGTCTGTAGGGAGGGGAAGCTCTTGTCAATGTGCTCACACTTGGCTGGGGCCCAGCGGTGTTCATCATATTATCACAATATATACATACATAAAATAAAATAAAGGGCCGATGATGACAGTGTTACATGAACTGTGGCTTATGATTTACTCCCACTTCACGCAGCTGAAGACCAACCAAAAAATCAGGCCTGGAGTCACTAACTGTGGGGCCTTGCCCAAGTCACTTCAGTGCTCTGGCCTGTTTGTGCATCTGTAAGCTGGGATAACATTCTACCTACATCACAGAGGTGTGGGGGAGAGCTCAGGGCATCATACGTGCAAGTGCCTGTAAACGCCAGCCGTGGCTGACCCGTCAGCACCCAGCCCTGCCCCACTTACACGTGGATGTCCTGGCTGCCTGGCTGTCCTCGTGGAGGTGGGAGACGCGGCTTCTGAGCGGTGAGAGGGGCACTGCGTGGGGTGAGGGGGGGGTAGTCAGGGAGACTGGGCCGAGCCAGAGCCTGGAAGGGGACGAGGTGGGGCGGGGGCTCCTAGCAGGGTTATCAGCCCTCTCACCATTGCTGTGGCTTCGGCAGTGATGCAGCATCCTCACGGCTCTGGCCATCATTCTCTGTGAGGACAGAAGACCAGGCCTGAGGGGCAGGACCCTGGCGTGGCCCGTGGGTCAGCTAGTAACCAAGCCCCCTTTGAGCGGGGCGCTCCCGGGGACTAGATGGGGCCATGTCTGCTTTGCCCCGGCCTACCCAACGGCCCCGCGGGAAGCAGGCAGTGCGAGAAAGAACAGAGATCAGGAAGGGCTTAGAGCGGAAGAGGCCTGGAGGGCCTTGGTTGCAGGGTGAGGTGATAAAGGCTGTCCTCTCCACTATGCAAGGGAGTGAAGCAGGGGCTATTTAAAAGAAGTATTCGTATTTGTATTATTTTTTGAAGTTTATTTACTTATCTGGAGAGAGACAGAGAGCACACAAGCCAGGGAGGGACAGAGAGAGAGGGAGAGACTCCCGAGCAGGCTCTGCAGGGTCGGCGAAGAGCCCAACGTGGGGCACAAATTCACGACCCGCAAGATCACGCCCCGAGCCGAAATCAAGAGTCGGACGCTTAACCGACTGAGCCACCCAGGCACCCCCATAGCTGTATTATTAATAATACCTTTAGACTATCTCCTGCCCCACCCCCCACCTCCTTCCACGGCCACAGTTATATCCTCCAGCCCACTCTAGGGGCAGACTCTCAACTGTCCTTGAACTCACCATCTTCTCAAAGTTGATGAGATTCTCTACCAATGTGTGGTTTCCCTCATGGATGAAGGTCATGTCTGTCAAGAGATGGGTTTTGCTTAAAGGTCCCCAAAGCTCTTCCCCTTCCTGCAGCCCAGGAAAGGCGAAGGGCCAATAATGAGAGCCTTGGGTCTGTCCCAGCCCCACACTGCCCTCTTCCTCCAGTTCCCCTCTGACCTCCTGGAGCAATTTCCTTGTATCCCTTAGGCCTCTCGTATCAGACACCATCTGATGTCACCAGCACTTGCCTGCATGTCTCAACACTGCTTCTAGCCTGGGAACTCCTCACTCATCTTTGTGCCCGCAACGTGTCAGCACCCCGAGGGTCAGACAGACATACAGACGGGCACAGGACTGGAAGGGCGGAGGCAGAAGGGTAAGCTCTGGTCCTATTACCTTTGAGAAGAAGGGGCATGAAGGGGATGATGGGAGGGGAGAGCTTGGTGAGGGCCAGTCGATAGACTCGGTGGTTCCATGAGGGGTCCTGAGAGGGAAGAAGCCACAGTGAGCGAGGGAGGGCCCCGCTCAGCATGACCCACCACGCACCGCGACACAAGCAAACACCATCCTCTCAGAGCTCCGCTTCCCCTGGGCCCCAGGTCTCACCACAGCGGGCTCTGCAGAGGTGGGAGGAGACCTGAAGCACTCAGCCAGCCAGCGGCTTCCTGGCCTCTGGTTAGCCCCCCCAAGCAAACTTCACGGCCATTAGTCTCTCAGGGGCCCTCCAGGTTTCAAAACTCTCTCTCTCTCTCTCTCTCTCTCTCGTTTCTGCCCCTGTCCCTCTCTAGCGAGTAAATTCCTTTGAACCTCTTGAGCCTGCAAAGGGAATTTTGTTCCCAAGAGCTCGGAGCCAGGCTGACAAAAGCACCTTTGTGCCAGTTCTCTGTTGAACACTCTCCAAACCTCTTAGCCCCCCAACAATTCCTAGCAGGGAGGAGGAGGGGGAGAGGCAGTCGGCTCCCCTACTTGTCCCTCATCATTTGGCCTAATTTAGCCCACGGGCTCCCCGCATCCCCTGAGGGGCCACTGACAGGCCCCGGTGCACCGTGGGGTCTGGGGCCAGGACTTGCTTCCAGGGTCCTGAGGCAGGTCGGCTGGAGACCGGAGATCCCCTGATGTTCCCCTGGTGCATCAGAGCCCAAGGCCAGACCCCACGTGGGCCCTGTCCTGGTCTTCATACAGGACGTCATAGCCACGGCCAATGCTCCCCGCACTGAGGGATATAATGCACTGCGCAGCTCCCTCATAATGCTCACACTCCGTCCTTCGGCCAGCAGCCCAGACTCTCAGCCCAGAGAGAGTCAGGCTCTGACCCAGGGCTGGAAACCCTGGAGGTGACCAAAGACATGTAGAAGGGCTGCTGGGAAGCCCAGAATCAGGGTTTCTGGAAGGAGGAGCCAAGGCCCAGCGCTCACCAACAGCCTCTCCAGGGCCGAGTACAGCTTCCGGACTTTGTGGGGCAGCCGCTGCAAAGGACAGGCAGATGGAGCGGTCACTGCTCTGGGACGGGAGCCCCATCCCCAACCAGGACTCCCGGGATGGGCACCCCCCCCCCCCCCGCCACCTCGCCAGATCATACCTACCTCCCAGGTGTGGGCCAGGCGGCTGATGGCCGAGTTGCTGAGGCCAAACATGACGGCAAAGAAAGAGTTGAGATTCTTTTGCTCCTTGAGGCTGTGAGTGGAAGACCCAGAGGCCCTCAGGGGAAGCAGCCACACCCACGGAGACCCCACACCCAGGCAACAGCCAGCCTGGGGCCAGGACCAGGCTGGGCCAGCACTGCCTCTGTGGGGGCTGGGGCTAGATGGGGTGGGGACCTGGGGCTCGACTGAGCAGGGACGGGGATGTGAGAGAAGGTGGCCTCAGGGCTCTGCCACACACCCACCGGCCCCACAGGTACTCACTGGGCAGCCAGCTTGATGAACTTCCTGAGCAGCTGGGCCCGCAGGCCGGGTACAGGGCAGAGACACAGCTCTGTGGCCACCCAGTACTGGAGCTCGTTGAAGCGGCGCATGAAACGCTCCAGGTTGGCGGTGGTGATGTCCCGCAGATGCTGGGGGCCCAGCACATAGTGGATCAGCTCCACCTGGATGGGGGACAGCAGGGGAGATCAGCCCACACCGGGCGAGGTGCCCCTGCCGTCTGCGCCTCTCCCCTCCCCTCTCTGCCTCCGCACCTGGTGGATACTGTTGAAGAGGTTCCAGTCGTGGTCCGTCAGCTGGCCCGCCAGGTCCTTGGCACTCACCAGGTCCAGCCCCTCAGCAGAGCCCACGGAGGGCCCCAGCTGCTCGGGGAGCGGGGTCTGCAGGTGGAAGAGAGCTCAGGAGGGGTGCCTGAGCAACCCAGGGGACAGGCGCAGGGAAGGAGAGAGTTGGGGGCGGAGACTCCGTGCCTGTGGTTGAAGGGGTGTCTGGGCGGGTAGGGCTGCTACCAGAACGGAAGGGCCTCTGAGGCATAGGGCTTCCCAAAGAGGCATCTAGTCTCCTGCTGGCTCCCCAGTGCGGAGACCCCCTCCTTGTACGGCTCCTGTCTCCTGGGGGAGCCCCCAACAAGGGGGGTTCTTGTTTCTCCTTGAGAGCTCTCAACCGGCTCTCTCCCTTCCCCAGCAACTGGAACCTTCCCATCCGCTGAGGCCCACTCCTTCCTCTTCTCCCTTACGTCCAGCAGCAGCCAGAGCCAGGCCCCCCTCTCCCCTCTCTATGACCCTCCCCTGCACCCACCTCTGCCACCCCTAAAACACAGCTCCTCCCTGGCACCCTGCTTGTTCCTACCAGCTCGCGCACTTCCTGTGGGTTGACAACAAAGAGCCGTTCGTTGAGCCCCAGCGATGTGGCCACACCACGGGCATCTGGCTGCAGGCCAATGGCGTCTGCAAAGAGAGCAGAGAGTGGGCTGGGAGGGGTCGGGGTGCAGAGAGGGAGGCCAGGGAGCCACTGAAGGCAGGGTAGAGGCCCCATGTGGGAGGCTGGGAGGCCCCTTCTGCCAGCAGCCAGGTTGGAGTCCTGGGCAGATGCTCTGAATGCACAGGGGCAGGTGCCCACACACCCGCACTGCCCAGGTCAGCACAGGGCTCTTAGCGAGACAGGCAGAGCTTGGGCAATATTGGAGTCTTCCTGAGCTTCCTCCTTGGTCACATGGAGACAGCAAGACTTACCCTGACTACTCACGAGTCTAATAAACTAATTTATGGAAGTAGTGGCCATAAGTATACGATGCATAGAAAAGCCCTTTGAAAACTGGAAATGCCTGACAGAGGTCTTAGTGTTGATTTTCACCACTTCCTACTGACCGAGACTGTGTTTTTAGTCACATTAGAGTCCCCAGTCTGTAGGCCAGTAGCCACCAAAGCCAGATATACGAGACCATCCATGTGTCCAAAACAGTATTACCTCATATTTATTTTTCTCTTCTGTTTCGCATTTTTACGTCGCAGGCAGCTTGATACGATGTTAGTATAGGACTATGTGCAAATGACTTACAAGCAAATATACACATAGAAGGGGGCTTGTGGTCAAAATATGAGTCACTGACATGGAAGTCCATCTAAACAATCTGAAGGTCAGTGCTCTAAACAGCTTCTGCCTCATAGTAGGGTGTCAATCAAGTCCTTGGACAACTGTAATTCTCCAGGTGGCCACCAGAGGGCGGTGCTTCCCAGAACAGAGCACAGGCACCCATGACTTCATCCTGTCTCCCCACTTCCTGAAGGGGGAGAAGGTTTTGCTTTTCTGGCCTCCACTCCTTGCCTTCATTCTTTGGGTACCCCTAATTCCTGTCTACCCTGGGCTCCAGCTGTCAACCCCGGGGCTGTGTCCTTCACGGAGAACTCGCAGCGGTTTCTGATGGCCCAAGTTCCCTGAAAGCAGGTCTAAATAATTCTCACGCTGCCCCGTTCTGAGCACTAACTTTGTGCCTCCTCGTGCTGAATGTTTTATATACGTTATCTTGTCTAATGGCCACAGCAGTCCTGTGAGATAGGTGCAGTTTTAGTGCTCATGTGACAGACGAGGAATCCGATAAGCGCTCTGCTCAGACCAGGATCACACAGCTAGTCAGCAGTGGGTCCTGGGATCCCAGCCCAGGTCCGGGAGTCCTGTTTCTGGTCCTAACCATCAAGCTCCTCCATCTCACCTGCCATGGTGCCTCTATCTCCCAACACCTCGCTGGCCCACTAGCTGACTCTCAAATACATTTGCCAGCTGACAGAATGAATGAGGACTACCTAGAGTCAAAAGCCAGAGTCTCTCATTTACTATGTGGACTTGGGAAAATTGCCTATAACCCCTTTGAGCTTCAGTTTCCCCGTCTGCAAACAGGATGAAAGTACCTATCTCAATAAGGTCGTTACTCGGATTAAATGGATATATGAGCATGATAATAATAAAACCTATGTACGAACTGCTGTGTCAGACGCCATTCTAAACCTTTAAATAAACGAGCTCATGCACTGCTCACAGTTCCTCTATGAAGTAGGCACTCTCATCAGCCCCATTTTACAGGTGCTAAAAAGAGCACAGAGAGATTAAATATCCTGCTCAAGGACCTACAGACACGGCGGGGCTCAAATGCAGACAGCAGGCTCCAGAGCTCACGCTCTTAAACACCACACACCAATCACTTTGAGGACACATAACAAACCGCCCTTAAATGCTAACCATCATTAACATCGATGAATATGATAAAAATGATGATCTTAATATGGGGGGGAGTCTAGGCACGGATCCAAGGGGCCTCTCCCTCGGGGCCACCCTGCCCAGAGACACAACTCACCGCCTGCAGAGTTGACCTTCACCAGCTCCTGCCCCTTGGTCCAGCCATCCTCTTGGGCCAACGCTGCCATCACCTCTCTCACTGAGGCCGTCACAGGCAGCTTCAGGGTCAGCACTGAGTGGTCCGGCCGGTAAATGTCATAGGGGACTGGAAGGGGGAAGGAAGACGGGGCTGAGCTGGAGGAAGGGGCTCCTTGGTGCCCCTACCCAGAAGTCAGCGGGCAGCAACGGTAGCAGTGGGGGGCGGGGGATCCCCAGGAAGCAGGACAGGTGACAAGGGGAAGCCTGGGGGGATTCGCCGCACGGAGTAGGTAGGGAGGCCCTGAGCTGTGGAGGGACACACGGGGGGCAGACTCTGTCTGGCAGCTTGGAACAGAGACCCCGAGGAGTCCAGCGTGCCCTCCTCGGCCAGGCAAACTAAGGTCAAGGGTGACGACGGCAGGCTATGCCCTGGCCGGCTGGGACCACCAACCTTTGTCCCCAACTCGAATGGCACAGTTGCTGCTGGGGAGGGGCTGGTCCTGGCCGGGGAGCCAAACAGGCATGTTCCTGGCCTAAGAGGGAGAGAAAGTAAGGCCCGGAGGACACAGAGGAGAGCACGCAGAGCCAGGGAGAGGACTCTGTCACGGGAGCATGGGGCCCACGCATGGGGTCTGCTGGCGGCCGGAATCCGAGCCCCAGCGGGCGTCGGGCGCCACGGCTCCGTGAGAAGAGCCAGAGCAGGGCTACAAACAAGCCAGTGCCCCGTACATGTGTGTCGCCCCCTTTGCCAAATAGATAGGTCTGTTCTATCCAGGGCCGATCCAGGGCTGTTCTAATACGAGCACACCTCAGCTGTTGGCCCTGGTTTTCTCTTCCTCTTCCTCCTTTGGCTCACATTTGCTAGTTTGCTATTTGCTACACGCCAGGCTGAGCACAGGCTTATTGTAAGTGTCTAACTATTCACAACAGCCCTTTGACGAAAATATCATCATTCTTATTCCCATTTTATAGAGGAGATAAATGAGGCTCAGAGAGGTTAATAACCTGCATGAGGCCACACAGCTGTACGTGGCACAGCTGGAATCCTAACCTGCTCCTCCCTCCCTCCCTCCCTTCTTACCCACCAATGCTCTACTCCCCCGTGTCACCTGCCCTGTCCAGTCCCACAGCCGCTCCTCACTGGGCCCCAACACTGGGCCAATGGGGCAGCCCTGATGGGCAAACGCCTCCGGAACGCAATTCCTCTGCCCGCCCGACTGTTCTTCCAATGCCTGTACTGACTCTTCCTCCTCCAGCTCTGCAGGCCGCAGATCCTCCAGGTTCAGACCCCGCCCCCCCCCCACCCCTGGCCCGGCTTCCCCCACAGCTTGTCATCTTGTTCTGGGGGTTCCTCTGCGCCCTTCCTCCCAGCCCAGGCCAACCTCCTGTTCCACCTGCCCAGTGGCCTCCCTCCTCATGTGTTACAATGGCCCTACTATTCTCTACCCTCGGCCCTGGGTCGCCTCCCGCCCTCCCCCTCCAATCTGCCTGACCTGAGCCAGACTAAGCTTCCTAATATAGCTTCAAGGCCATCATTGTCTGCTGGATAAAGCACAGGCTCCTTAGCTGACTTACTCAAAACACACATCTGACCTTGTCATTCCATGGCTCCAACACCTCCAGTTGCTCACATGGTTTGGAGAACAAGCACCAAACCCCTTACCGAGGCTCACGGGGCCCTGCATGTTGTGGCCCCTGCATGCCTCCCCGGTCTCCTCGCTCCTTCTCACACTCCCTCCTGCAGGGTCCCTAACCGGTGGACTCCCTTCCCCTTGAACCTGACTGCAGTCCTCTACTGCCTTGACCCTCACACCCTGCAGCTCGCAGCTCCTGGGGTCGCTCTCCCTGATCCTGACCCCGAGTCAGCCCTTCCCTTTTCAGAGACTCCCTCCTTTCCTGTCCTGCATCGTGACACTGCTCAGCAGCTCTGTCCCTCACTTGACTATGACCCCACGAGGCCAGGGGCGGCTCTCCCCTACTACCACATTGTCAGCACCTAGCACAGTGCCCAGCACACGAAGGCGATTCCACACTAGTTCCTGAGCATCAGGCACGAGCCGGGCAGTGTGGGAGCCCTGGGGAAACAGAGGTCCAGGCCCTTCCCTCATTCTAGTGGGACGTGACCGACACTAACAGGCAATAAGCAAGTAGGCAAAGAAACAAAACGACTCCACCTGGTCATAATGCTTTGAAGGGAATCATGGAAGACACCTTGGAGGAAGCAGAGAGGGGGCCTGCGGGGAGTGGGGAATGCTCTCGATAGGGAGATGGGAGGGGGGCCTCTCTGAGAACCAACATTTTGGCTGAGATCAGAAAGATAGGAAGGATGTAGGTGGGCAAAGAACCAGAGAAAGAAAGTTCCAGACGCTGAGGGGGGAACAAGCGTTGCCCGTAGAAGAGGAGGAGCTGTGAGAGTCTCTGGCAGGAAGAGCAGGAGTGGGGACAGGCAGCTGGGCACAGAGAGCCCGGTTGTTCTTCCCAGGGCATCATTCCCCACAACCGGCCCCATCCTACCTTTCCAGTCTTTTTTTCCTACGATGCCTCAAGAAATCTCAGCTCCTGCCCCTGTTCTCGTTCCCCTTTGCTCCCTGTGGGCCCCCGCAGGGAACGGTATGGGCCATCTCTGGCTCCCAGAGTGCTGGGCACCCAGAACCCTGGGCTTCAGAGGCTGCCTTCAGGCAACCATCCCTCACCTCCCAGGGAACTGCTAACAGGCTCTGCGAACATGGATTCCCTCCCAAATGCAACAGAAGCCCCTTGGGGTGAGGGAGGGGTGGAGAGGTGACCTTGGACCTCTGTGTCTCCCATCAGGCCAGCTCCCAGTGCCACACATGGCTCGTGCTCTGTGAACACCTGTCCCCGCCCCGGGGGTGTGTCTGTGCATGGGGATCCCTTCCCAGGCAGAGCCCCTGGGGTGGGGGCTGGAGGGGCCGTGTGGTCCCGGAGGCGGGCAGAGAGAAGAAGCCGGGGCCAGACAGAGGTGAGAGGAGCCAGTTCATATGCAGACACCTTCATCTGAGGAGATGCATTCCCACAGCCGTTTTCCATCCTGGGGAGCAAATGAGAAGGGAGGTGAGATGAGACCAGGGGCCCCCGTGGGCAGGGCAGGGGCAGGGAGGGCTGGCTCCGGATCCCGCCCACCCTCCTCAGAGGCTCAGAGTTTTGCACACATGGTAAGCACCAGCTAGAGAGGGGCAAAGCGGGGGCTTGCAACCCAGAGCCTGCACTCTGGGATTTCCCCAGGCCAGCAGGGGAAGGAGAGTTCAAGGAAGTACCCCAGGTGTCAGACTGGGCAGGGGCCACTGCAGGTGAGCTCTCCCTGAACCTCACCTGCCCCCATGGGAATGTCTGGGAGGGCCAAGATAAGCTCTAGGGAATTCACCGGGCGCGGCCAGCAGGAACCAGCCCTGAGGATGCTTGGTAATAAATATGTGCAGAGTGGAGGAAGTGAGGACAGCAGGTGCACTCGGGATATGAGAATGACACGGGAGTGACTGCGTGATGCAGGAGAATGCACGAACATGACGTGAGGTGGACAGCAAGGGGACTGGTAAGAACAGCTAATTGACCGAGCAGGTCTAGACAAATGAGCAACCCCAGCCGACGCTCGTGGATCACACAGGGCATTCCAGGCACCGCTCGGTGCTCTTAAGGCGCGCTAACATTTTGTCCTCCTGAGATAGGATCTCTCCTGGTTTTCCAGACTGGAGCCCAAAGCCCTGAGAGGGAGGAACGTGCCCAGGGCGGCACAGCTACAGGCGGTGCAGCTTGGATTTCAAGCCACACGTTTGGCCCCAGTGGTGCTGTTCTCAGTCCCTGATGCACTGCCTGGCATTCATACGGAAGGTTGACTGGGAGCCAGGCGTTACCTGTGGTGTTTCCGCCTCTCCGGCCACTGCTCCCGTAGCAGGATGCAAAGCCGGGCGTCTCTGCTCACCAGGTCTGAGAGTTTCTGGGAGGAGCCAAGATTCATCAACACAGAGGTGGCTGCATCTATGCTGGCAGCCCAGTCCAGCCCTGCCTCACTCCCAGGTACCTGGAGAAAGCTGGTGGCCACGGGGTCAGCGTAGAGCATGGGACCATACAGGGCCACCCACTGGCTGACCAGCCGCAGGACCTGCTGCCTTTTGTTGCAGACGTAGGTGCTGTGCTCCTGCTCACTGCCTCCTGAGGGCTCCGCGTGGAAGGTGGGCACCGGTCAAGGGGACCACAACATCCAACCAGACCACCCACCACACGGCGGGAAAGGAGGGGCAAGGATGCCCAGGGCCCACTGACAAGCTGGCCTTGGCATGAGGCTGGTACTTCAGAGGGTTCGGCACAGCCATGCTGTGAGGGATGCCTTCCCCCTGCTCCATACGACATCCTAGTCACCCCGGGGCTTGGAAGGATATTGGTGCAGGAGGGCAGCACAAAGCTGGGCGCTGGGCATGAAGACACTGTGGGTCAGGAGGAAGTCGCTGAGAAATGTCTCTGTAGGGCAGGGACAAGGGGACAGGAGGAGGCTTCAGAGATTAAGTCTACTGAGCACTGACATAGGCATAGCTGGAGTAGCCCTTCTCCCGGTCCCATAATGGGCGGTGTGCCAGCAACGTCCAGCCGCTGTGACAGCTCTCCCCACCCAAGCCAAGAGCACAGGAATGAGTACTTCTTGCCGACTGACCACATGGACCAGCCCAGCAGCCAGTGAGGTCAGACTCAGGGTGCCTGGCCCTCTCCCAGACTACACTGCCCACCCACTGAGTCACACAGCAGGCAGGGTGTCTCTTGCCCCTACCTGTTGGGTCATGAGCACTGGAATCAGGCCGCATGGCCTCCAAGAGCAGTTCTAGGATCTTCTCTGGGGTGCCAGACATCACTGTATACCTAGCAGAAACAGCCAGTCCATAGCACACGTGCTACCACTCCCACTCCCGTATCTGGGACAGACATCAATAATCAATCACATCATCTCACTCTTCCCTATTTGCCAGTTCTGTCCCACCTTGGGGTTGGAGGGAAAGCTGGCTCTGGGGGGGGGGCACATCTTATCCCTGGGTGCCCCTCTTCCCCCCATCCCCAGGAGGCCAGCAGGCGGGGGTCAGACACGGAGGAAGGGAGGAAAGCCTGGGAAACGGAAGGAGACAAGGTGGGCAAGAGAGAAGGGGTGCAGAAGGAGCATGGCGGGTGTGTTACCGGTTCCTGCCTGGGGTTGGGGGGCGAGAAGGGCCAGCGCCCTGGGAGGCTCTCTCCAGCACCAACACCACTTTGCCATGCTCTTCTAGCCTCATGGTCTTTGCTTCCACATCCTGGACAACAAGCCATACCCAGTGCTCAGCACACATCATGGCTCCTTTCCCCATTTTAGAGCATCTCCCTCCACCTCCATGCCAGACCCACAAGGCTCCCACAGGGGCATTCAGCCCTCCTCCCACCCCATTCCATGCCCATGGCCTTGGATCTGCCCTACCAGTCCTGTCTATCATGCAGCCTGAGCCCCTCTCTACCCATCCCTCACTGGCCTCCCTCTGTGGCTCCCCCTTTCCATTACACTGCCTCCCCTCACACCCTAGTCCCCTACCTCTCTGTGACCCCCTACCCCCACGGTCTCCCGCACTGAGCTGGAGTTCTTGGGTTTCGCTAAACTTCTTCAATGTGCTATGGCCCTCCTCACTTGGCCATACTCCAGCCATCACCTCCAAGTTCCCCCATCTCCTACCTCTCCCTGCTCCTTACAGGCCCTCTCTGTCCACGCCCCTTACCTTACCCCCTACCACTTCTCCAGAGACATGTCCCTGCCATGTCCCCTGCCCTCCCCACCCCCAGTAATGGCACCTTGATGATACGGTTGAAGTCCTGCTTATCCACACGGAGAAAATGACAGTTATCTTCTCGCAGGATGATGGTGGCTGCCCGGGGTGCGTCATTCACCAGAGCCAGCTGTCCAAAGTCATCTCCCTCATGCAGTGTGGTCACCAGCCCCTGCAACCAGGTCTCAGTCACAGCCCAGCCAGGCTCCCCAACACTCAGAACAGATGCACGGTGGGAGAACCCCAAGGCAGGAGGAAAGCTGGAGATTGGCAACCTTGGGTCCATTGAAGGTACTTCCTGGGAGGACTTGGACCAGGGAAGCCGGTACAACCCAGGGGCTGGGGAGACAGGAAGAACTCACTTTGCCATGGGTCACCACGTTGACAGATCCCTTCCAGATAATGTACCACGAGGTGCCCTTGTCTCCCTGGCTGAACACTGAGAGAAGCACAGATCAGACACTCCTGTGGGCATCCCCCACTTCTCCATGGCCTCTGCCACGTCCAGGTCCCTGCTGCCCAGCTTCCTATCCCCTGTCTGACTTACACACGGTCCCTGCTCTGCTGTGGGGTTCAAAGAGCAGAACTGCTGCTAATTCCCGCTTCACCTGTGAGGTGGGGAGAGGAGGGTCAGTGGGGTGAGCCCAGGGTACGAGGCGGGGTGGGGGGGGGGGTTAGGTCCAAAGACACAAGTGCTTGGGGGCAGAGATGTGGCTAGGTCGGATGCCAGGGATTCAGCAAGATACAGGGCAAGGGGAGGAAATGAGCTAAGAGAGGCAGAAGGATTTCTGGACGAGGATGCTGGGAACAAGAAATTAGATGGACATTTCCCAGCCATTGGCACAAGGCGAGGGACGTGTCTTCTGGCCCAGCAGTTGGGGCCTCAGGGGCTCACAGGGAGAGGGGGTCCTGGGGAGAGTGTGAGGGCGGGCAGACTGACCGAGTTGGAGAGGTGGGCCACGGCCTTGATATGCAGCAGCTCCTCAAAGATGAGGTCCAGCTCCTCGTCTGTGCGCTGACCTGGGCTGCGGGCACGGAAGGGCCGGGAGGCACATGGTATATCGTGGGTCTAAGGGCACGGGAGCCGCTACACCCACCACGCTCTGGGCCCGAGGCCAGCTGGATTGTTACCCGTAACAGGCCAGCCACCACTGAGTGCACACGGCGTGCCAGACAAGGGCTAGGCGCATCAAGTGCATTATTTCTGCCCTCATGACAACCCCTGATGTGGGCATCGTTATCCTCCTTTGACAGAAGAGGAAGCTGGCACGGAGAGGCATGGAGAGGCCCAAGGCCACCCAGCTAGTAGCCAGTGGAACTGGAATTTGAACCCAAACCCGCCTGCAGACTCCAAAGCTCCCCCGTCTCAGCCACTGCGGCACCTGAGCGGACAGGTCTTTGGAGGTGCTGTGCCCCCCACCCACAGTTACAGAGGAAGAAATGGGTTCAGAGGTGGGGAAGGAAGACTCCAGATGACCCAGCGAGAAGTAAGGGAAACTCTCAGCGATGAAACTGAGAAACTACAGAGTCTGAGAGCCACGTGAGGCCCAGGATTGTGGGGTGCAGGGCACCCGACTCACGGCTTTCGAAGCGCCACAGTGAGCAGGGCATCAGGCCCCCGCTGGGAGAGCAGGGCCATAGCCTCCACCAGTTCCTCCTCCAGCTCATGGACTCCCACAGGCTCTGGCTCTGGCCCGGGGAAACGGTAGAATTGGGTATCTCGGTCCTGGAAGGTCCAGTCGTGTTTCACTGCAGGGCAGAGGCCCAGGTGTGAGGAGAGGAAATTGAGGCCGCGTGGGTACAAAGCCCTCATTGCAATTGCAGGCACCCCCGGATGCCTGCTCCCCAGGACCGGCCGGCCCCACGGGGGCCCCACCCTGGGCTCGGGCTCACCATGGCAAAGGGCACCTTCATCCAGGAGCACCTGGCAGATTCCAACGGCTTGGTTTCGGGAATGAACTCCAAGGCTCAGTGCCAAGATCCCATCCACCAGCTCCCGGCCAGAGCAGCACTGCCTACAAGAGGTGAGGGGACAAAGAGGAGGGAGAATTAAGTGGCAGGAGGGTGGAGGGCAGAAGGAAGACTTTCCGTCAGAAAGGTGCCTTCCCTCTGTGGTGACAGCACAGAGACTGCTTAGGATTTTCTCTCTCCCTCTCTCTCTGTCCCTCCCCTGCTTATGCGTGCTCTCTCTCTCTCTCTCTCTCCCTCCCTCTCTCTCTCTCAAAATAAATACATCAACCTTAAAAAATTTTAAAAAGAAACAAGTGCCTTCCTAGGCTAGAAGCAGGACTCAGCCCCGATGTCCAAAGTAGAGCAAAAGGGAGAGAAAATGGGGGTGGGCAAGGAGGCGGCTCAGGCCTCCACTCACCGATAGAGCCTAAGGTGGTACTTCCGGTCTCGGATAAGGGTCGGGCAAGTGGCCAGGAGGTGTCGATGCAGCTGCTTCCCGGCCCGGAGCACCCGCTCCGTGGAGGCCTAGGACGGGGGCAGCACAGCAGGTTCAATCCCTGACCCCCGGCGGTGCTGTCCCCTCCCGGCTCCACCCCTCCCGGCTGGTACCTGCTCCAGGCTCACGCTGAAATCCAGGGACTCCTCACTGTCCGTGAGTGGCGTCTAAGGGCAGGGGTGGGAGGAGGGGGAGGGTCTGCACGTTAGTGCCAGGACTTCAAATCCAGCTCTTAGACCTCGGCCCTCCCCCGTCTCTCTCAGTCCCTGCCCAGTCCCCAGCTCCAAACACTCAGTCAACAAATACACTAGTTCTCCCCGACCACCCCTGTATGCCAGGCACCCGCCTCCCTCCACCCTATCACCAGAACTTTGCCTTCCTTCTAGACTCACGCACTGCACCCCCGCAGATGAGCTCCCCATTCTGCTTACTCAGGGCCCAGGTGTGCCCAGGCTCCCAGGTAAACCACACCTGTGCAGGAGAGAGAGCTGAAGAGCATGAGGATGGGAGGTAAGGAAGGCCCATGATAGGCCAGGAAGTGAGTGGCTTGGAAGGGAGGCCTAGAACACTTGCTCCTGGGCCAGAGTCACAAGGCCTGATCCTGAGCCAGGCTTTGTCCCCAGCCACAAGACCCTGAGACACCTGGATTCAAATCCCTGATCCTCCATTTCCTAGCAGCGTGATCCGAACATATAGCTAACTTCTCCCTGCCTCAGTTTCCTTGTCCATAAACTCTATAAAACACTCGTAATACCAATACAGAGGCTTTGGGAAGGGTTATGTGAGTGATTCGTACCGAATGTTTAAAGCACTGCCTGGCAAAGAGTTGTATGTACATGTTAGCTATTATTACTCATCTGTGAAGCAGAGGGCGGGCTGCTTGCTGGAAAGCCCCTCATGAGCCTTCTTTTTTTTTTTTTATTTTTTTTTTAATGTTTATTTATTTTTGGGACAGAGAGAGACAGAGCATGAACGGGGGAGGGGCAGAGAGAGAGGGAGACACAGAATCGGAAGCAGGCTCCAGGCTCTGAGCCATCAGCCCAGAGCCCGACGCGGGGCTCGAACTCACGGACCGTGAGATCGTGACCTGAGCTGAAGTCGGACGCTTAACCGACTGAGCCACCCAGGCGCCCCTCATGATCCTTCTTTTGCTGCCACCTGAAAACTGGAATTTGTGGACCTCTCTGGACAGGATGCCCTACCCTCTATGAGCCCTCCCAAAGGCGCAGCACTTTATAGTTTACAAAGTGTGTCTCCCTCCATGATGTCCTGATTCTCTACAGAATAGGACCAGATATAGAGTAGGCACAACAGGGATTGTCCGTCCTCTTTGACTTAAGAAACAGAAGTCTTAGGGTGAAGAGCCCGTGTAACTCAGTCACACGTACTTGGGACGGCCAGACAGCCGTGCATAAATTCCAGAAGTGCTCACATTCTTGGTCTCACCCCACCCACCCGCACCTGCCTGGTTCCTTCCCTTCCCCCTTTTCGCCAGCTCTCTCTCCTGCTTTCCCATCTACACTCAGCCCCTGAAAAGGACCTGGCTAGGAAGCTGGGGTACAACCAGACTTGGGGCCAGAACCCCCTCTGCTCATCCTGGCATCTTCCCACTGTGTGCCAGGCAGAGGCCTGAGGTCTGGCATGCATAGGCGCCTGGCCCGGGGCTGGGCGGAAGTCGCTAGGTGTCCCAAGGGTATCCCTGCCCGGGTCATGGGGCCCAGCCTGGTGCCAGACACAGAGCCCTGGAGACTTAGCAACAGGAAATGAGGAGGAGGAGGAGGAGGAGGAGGAGGAGGAGCCAGGGAAGGAGGAAGGGCAGGAATGCTACCCAGCCAGCCCCCTGTGTTGGAACAAACAGTGCTGAGCACTAATGACTTGTTGTTGTTCATGTCAAAAGGCCCAGGTGGCCCCGGTCCCTGCCCCAACTCTCTGGTGCCCACGACCCAGGCTCCAGCATATGCTCCCTTCCTGGTATTATTCTGACCCTGGAGGGCACATCAGGAGGGGAGGTGCCAGCTCACAACCCAGATCCCAGATCTCCAGGCCTTGTTTAAACCGTTTCCTGCCCTGCCCCAGGGAATAAGCAGGAGGGTCAGAAGAAGGAGGCTCTGACCCATCAGAGGTGAGGAAGTTTCCTGAAGGCATCCCTCCCAACTTGCCAAGGAAAGCAGGAGCCCAGAAAAGATGAAGTAACTTACCCTGAGTCACACAACTACTCAGAAATTCAAGATCCTACTGAATAACCAACAGTGGCCCCGAAAGTAGGTGTTTGTCTGCTGTTTCACAGCTAGACAGAAGGAGGCTCCGAGGTTACATAACCTGTCCTGAGAGTGGGTAAACAGGGCCACCAGGATTCACACTGTGCCTATCTGATTCCAAAGCACAGGTCACCATCTCCCAGGCACCTCCACTGCCTCATGTTTGTCCCACTTCATGCTATGGAAGGGTAAATTCTGCCCTCAGGAATGTTCCACGGGCAAGTAAGTCTGGAAGACACGGCGTTAAACAAAGTTCTGTGGGTTTGTCATAGTCCCTCTGGGACTACGTCCATATGCACTGGGAGCCTCCTAGGCTGGGGGTGGGGGTACTATTCAGGATACGGTCAAGGGCATGGGCTCGCCATCCATGTGTCTTGGCCAAATCTCAGTTCCTAGTTGTGTGATCCAGCTAGTTGTGTGACCCTGGCTGCTCATTGACCTCTCTGCCTCAGTCTCCTCATCTGTAAAATGGGGTTCATGATAATAGTAGCTATGTCACAGGTAATTATGAGGATCAAATGAGTTAATAACATAAAGCACGCAAAGCGATGCTTGGCTTGTGGTAACCGCTTAGTAAATGTTAAGCAACTCGATTAAACTTCGTTATTTTATGATGGGTGCCTATTACCTGGACACAATGCAAAGAAGTGTTGTACCTTGGCTGACCCTCTCTCTGATGTGATAACCCCGAGCGTCAGCTTGGGGTTCTCAGTTGGAAAGAAGTGGCTGGGGGAAAGGCTCTTGACCACTGCCTCCTCTCCTGCCTGGACAGGAAGGACGCAGGGTAGGAGAGGAGGGGGTAGCTAGCTTCCCTGCACCAGCGCCATAGCCTGCCCCCCCTCCTTCCCTCCCTGTCACTCAGTGTCAGAGCCATGCTGAAGGGGCAGGCACAGAGCCAGAGAGCCTCGTGGGGACCTGTCAGACCAGTTCCCTTAAGCCATGGCTAGGGTCTCAGGCCAGGGCTGTGTGTGCTGGGACAGGGAGAGGACGCAAGGGGAAGGGTGATGCTTTGGGGTGTCAGTGTTTTCATTTACAGCAAAAGAAAGTGCACCATGAGCTCAGACTCCATGGCCAGGTCACCTGGGACAGAAGCCTAACTTTGTCTCTTAGCCGATGTACAACCCTGGACCTGTCACTTAGCCACTCTGTGCCTCTGTTCTCTCATCTATAAAAGGAGACAATGACACTGGTATCTATAGCTCACACGGCTATTGTCAGCTCACTTGACATGAAAAAGGTAAAGCTCTTATAATGCTGCCTGGGACACAAGTATTATACAACTATTAGCTACTACCGTTGTTTGAACACGCTTGCGTGAAAGCATGTTTTCTGAGTTAGAGAATCTGGCCACCTCTCCCCAAACAATCACTCAAAGGGAAGCATCCCAGGCTTCTCTGAGATTACGGGACCCCCCCCCAGAGGTCATCCTGATCTTGCCCCTGCCTCCAGATAAATTGATCCCTCTCTGGCTCCTGGGCATTGGACAAGATCTCCTCTCCTTCTCATGCTTCCCAAAGGAGATGTTCTTCCATCCCATCCTAGTGTCACTTTTGCCATCGATGGTAAGTCCGTCCTCTGTCTAACCTCACCCTCCTGTAACCTGCTTTGATTTCTCTTGTCCTGATCTAGTAGCAACAGAAAGTACTCTCTTCAGACCTCAGGAGGTTGATGGGTTTCCCCCTGGTTTTCTAAGAGGCAGGCATGGCCTGAATAACTCCCAGCACTGTTCGCCTAGGCTCCACCCCTTTACAACATCCACCCCCTACCCTACATGTGCACACTCCCTGACAAGCCCTTCTTCCCTCATGTGAGCCCCTCCTAGACCAGACGAATCATCTCACAGGTGAGAGGAGCGACTTGACCGGTCCCCAGAACCTCTTAAATGCAGCCGCAGCGGGCTGAAGCCACCCCACTCACCCATTCCCCAGAGACGGTCAGCAGGGCGGGGTGTGGCCCAGGCCCCTAGCCTTAAAAATCTAAGTACCCTTTAATCACCAATTCCCACCTACCCCCCTCCACCCCACCCCACACACACCTGCTAGAGAGGGGCTGTGTTTCTGTGACTTTCACCCTATTTACACTCCAGCAACCCTCACATCGCCCTTCTGGCTTCCCAGTGCACCCCAGCTCTTCAATTCTGGGGGTTGAGGGAGTCAGGAGACAGCCTGGCGGCCTCTTCCACCCCTTCCCAGAGTCTGGGTCCCAAGGGATCCTCCAGTGACCTCATTGTCCTGGCACCTGACCTTTCCCCCACTCACCACCTTGCCTCTACAAGCTGGGAAGGGGACAGGAAATGCACAAGTAATTATAGACTGAGAGGGAAGGAGGGAGGGAGGGTTCCAGCCCACGGGCTCCAAGCAATAGCTACTACCAGTGACCTGGCGGGGTGGGGGAGACAGCTTAGCCCAGAAGGGGCCAGCTCCCCTGCTCCCTCCAGAGCCCCATCTCGAGCAGGACCCAGGCCCAAGAGGGCCCTGACCAGGAAGACCCAGGGAGGGAGTGCGGGAGGGGTTGGGGGGGAGAGCTAGGGACACCTAGATTATCCTCCCAGTTCCGACGACGCTGAGGAAGAGCCCATCACCTCCGCAGACCTTGTTTTTTCTCACTCAGCCTCCTATTTTGATAAATATAAAGGCCATTGGGCAAGAGGTGGGAGGAAAGACGCAGAAGGTGGTAGTCACTCCACTCAAAGGGACTTGACGACAAGAGACATAAGTGACAAGCTCTCCCAATTCTGTCGTCTGCTCTGGTTTTCCCTCGACCCCTTTGCCCAAGTTCCCTCCTGGTACCAGCGCCCCCTCCCCCAGCCGCCTGCCAGTGCTGTCCCCGTGGGCAACAGAACAGACACACAACTGAATCTCACTGAATCTCAGGTGAAGGAACTCGGTGAAGTCTGGGTGGTTGGAGAGAGCTTCTCCGCTGATTTGGATCCTGCGACCATTATCCTGTCCCCCACCCCGCCCCCACTGCTCTTCCCCTCCTGCCCTCTCCTTCATTCTCGCAGCTCCAGGATGTTCTTCACTGGCAAAGGGAGACTCCAGCTCCAGTCTCCAAACTTCTCAGAGTCCCCCCCCTGAGCCCCCCAAAGCCAGATGCCAAGCACTGTTCACATGACCACCTCACCCCAAGATCAAGCAGAATTGACGCAGTTCTGTTGCTCACTGAGGGAGCATGTTGCCACGGTGATGTACCAAGAGCAGTAAACAAGTTTACCTCACCTCCCACCTTGACCTGGCCCCCAGCGTCTCACACATGCCTCCCCTCACCACCTGGAGAACACACAACCACCCAGCTCAGGGCACACAGAGGTGACACAAATGACAAATCCCTCTCCCCTTCCCCCAGGCCACAACGGGAAGACGCGAGTACCACATGCACATGGACGTACACGGTGCAGCTGTGTGAGCCACCCACGCGCACAGCGGCCAAGCTGCTTGACCCACTGTCCAGCCCAGCAGGAGCCCCCACACCCCCAGAAGCATGCTCTTTCTCCCAGTCCAGGCCCTCCTGCAGTCCTTGGTGCCTGGCCCTGGCCCGACAGACGATGGGCACTTACCCAGCGGAGCCCCTGGATGCAGCTGGGGCGCTGGTGCTCAAGCAGCAGTTGGTAAGAACAGCTCCGGGGCCGGTGCATCCTCTTCAGCACCATGTTGAGCAGGGTCCCCTCCGGCACCACGTCCGGGAGGCCTCCCACCTGCGATGCTCCGAGAGCTGGGCTGTCCTCCACAGCCAGGCCCACCTGCCAGCGGCTCTCACCTGGCCAGCCCACCTGTGACGCAGGGAGGAAGGCAGAGAGCCATGGGGCTGGGGCTGGGACTGGGACTGGGGCAGCTGGACCAGGGCACAACTGCCCCAGGCAGAACCACTTCCTCTGAGTCCTCTGGACTGGTCAGGCGGAGGTGCTGCAACCCTGCCAGGAGCCGGGGGAGGGACAGGAAAACCTTCACTGGGGCCTGCCGGTCTGGCGCACTTAGGGGTCTCCAGCTGGCGGACCGGAGATCAGGCCTTTCTTCCCGGTCTTCTTTGGACTTCTGCCCCACCCCACTGCCCATGTCCCTGGAGGGATCTCCACCACCTCCCAGTATGAGGCTACCGACTCACTGGATCCCCCAGAAATGCAGCTGCAGCTCAACCCTTCTTCGCCCCTTCTCCTTCACCCCTGACCAGCCCTCTCTTTCCCACCCAAACACCCCACCCACCATGTCAGCTTCCTCTCCTGCTCCTCCCCACCCTGACCCCACTTTACCCACCTTCATGGTCCTTCTCAAGCTTGCACAGCCCTGCAGGCTCTAGCAAAAGGTTGGGGAGGGGGAGACCCTCATCGAGACCCCTACTCCTCCTGGAGGGGTGTGGGCTGTAAGCCCCAGGCGAAGCGGAACAGGGCTAATTCCTAGCTGGACTGGCTGCCAGGGCGACCGGCTGGGTGTAGAGGCTCCTTTTGGGTGGGTTGAGGGCAGGGGGCGTAGGGGGGAGTCCCCCCCCCCCCAGCGGCAAGGAGCCCCAAGCCTCCACCTCCGTCCCAGACGAATGAGCCAGCTGGCACCGGGCGCCGAAGCGAGGCTGCAGCTGGCACTGGTCCGGGCGGGAGCTGTCACACCCCCTACGCTGCCCGCCCCCTTCCCCTCCCCGGGACAGGCTGGGAGGGCAGGGAGGAGGCGCCCGGCCTTACTGTGGGGGAGGGCACAGGGAAGGGGGCGGGCTGGGCCGGGGGTGGAGTCTGGACTCCGGGGTTGTAGGGCGGGCACCAGTCGGAGGCCTGAGAAACCCCAGGGGGGCAGGAGCGGCCCAGGGTTGTGTGTCGCGGCGGCCGCGGCCGGAGTGTCGGGGTAGGGGTGCCGAGTGGCCGCGCAGGCCGCCACGTGGCCGGGAGGAGAAATGCAAACACGGAAACCAGGGGAAGGGGGAGGGGGGTGAGTCATTGCGGCCCCACCCGGGAGGGAAATCCGGGCTGGGGCCGCTTCCCGGTCGGGGGCGTCCTGCCTCCTGTTTCGGTTCAGGGTCTCGAACAGTCCGGGGGAGGGATTGGGCTGCTTTCCCGTGGGGAATCCCCCTCCCCACCCTACCCCCGCCCGACACACACACACACACACACACACACACACACACACACACACACACACACCCCACACACCCCACACGGGCGCGGGTGGGGAAACTGAGGCCAGAGGAAAGGACTGCTTTCCAGGATGGGTGGGGCCGGAGTTGTGGCTGAGCTTCGGAAGAGAGAGGGTTTTAGAGAACCACGCCCCCACCTCGTGCTCCCGGACTGCTGCCTGCGGGGGAGCGGGGGTGGGGGGGGGATTGGTGGGTTGGGGGGAGGGGGTCAGGAAGCAGAGCCTCGGGATTCCAAGGTCCGCAGCAGCTCTGTACCAAGGCCCGTCGCCTTCTGGGCTTCACTTTCCACCCCCGCGCAGATGGCCCAGAGCCGCCCTCTTCTCCCCACTCCAGCTTCTGAAAGGCGGAGAGACAGTGGCTCCTGGACTGCGACTCCCTCAGCACCCAGTAATTGGTGAGGACGTTGATGAGGGGTTTGAAAGGAGTTACACGCCCCGCTCCCAGCTTTCTAGGACTCACTTTTTTTGTCCCAGCTTTCTAGGACTCACTTTTTTTTGGTCCCAGTCCTTGTCCCTTTCTCTTTGCTGCTGAGCCTGCCTGAATTGGGGAAGACACTTGTCTAACAAACCATCCTGCCTGCTTTGGGACGCTGAGCCCCTACCTCCCACCGATGATTATTTTCTTGGAGACAGATTTTAATTGTGATTAAAATCTCAGTTTTAATGTGTACTTAAAAATCCTCCCTTCCCCCAAATTCAGATTCAGTTCTGTTGGCACGAAATGGAAAATCTGTACTTTGAGCAAATGCCCCAAGGTTATCTGCTAGGTTCACATCTTTTTAAGTCTATTTATTTATTCGGGGGGCGGGGTGTCGGGCAGAGAAAGAGAGAGAATCTCAAGCAGGTTCTTCTCGGTCAGTGCAGAGCCCCATGCAAGGGCGCAACCTCACCAACCCTGAGAGCATGACTTGAGCTGAAATCAAAAGTCAGTTCCTTGGGGCGCCTGGATGGTTCAGTTGGTTAAGTGTCTGACTCTTGATTTGGACTCAGGTCTTGTCTCAATGGTTGGTAAAATGAAGCCCCCCAGCAGGGCTCCGCACTGACAGTATGGAGCATGCTTGGGATTGGGATTCTCTCTCACCCTCTGCCCCTCCCCCCAACTCTACATAAATAAGCATTAAAAAAAAAAAAAAAAAAGAATGTGATGCTTACCTGAGCCACCCAGGTACCCCTGCTGGGTTCACCTTTTGAGAAATGGTGGTGGAGTTTTAAATGCCCCTTTCAGGAAGGAGGGAAGCCCCAGGCCCAAACCCACCCACCCCGGTTCTGGGAATTTGGAAGAGGGGAGAACAGCTTAGTTGTTGTGAGGAAAGGCTAACAGGCTGGGGCACAGGGGTGCATGCAGAAGAGAACTGAGGGTGGCTTGGGGGGCAGTTAAAGTTAGGGTGCTGGGGCTAGTGACTTGATCTAGAAGGTCTGACACAGGAGTTTCAAGGGACCGGCAGTGGGGTCAGAAAGGGATCCCCCATTTCTTCTGTATACTTGCCCTTGCTTGGGCAGGTGGAAAAGGAACTTGGAAATGGAGCGGGACATCTGAGTACCTGTAGGCCGCAATAGACTGTAAGTGCCTGGCACTGTTCCAGGGGCTTCATGTATTTAATCTCTGCCAGTACCCTAGAAAGTAGCGCTAGCGTTATTCCCACTTTATATGCGCGGGGCAGCTGAGGCTCAGGTATTAAGTGACTTGCCAAGGTCACACAGCTAGCAAATGATGAACTGGGGCTTGAACCCAGGTTGCCAGGCTCCACTAACCCGCCCCCCTCGTGCTGTATTGCACTGTGCATACATTGTATTCATTCTCCTAAAAGAGGGAGCTATGGACAGGGAAATGGAGCATGTGTGTAGAAGTGGGGGGGGGGGGCTGCAAGTCTCCAAAAAAAGTCATTCAAATGAGTGAAAATGAAGTGTCTCAAACCTACCCCCTCCCCCAATCCATGTTCTCTCTCAACACTAGTCTCTCCTTACCTTTCTCTTTTTTACATCTCTTCCCCATTTCCCCCTCTCCTGGGAGACTGAGAACATGGCTGGGGTGATTGCCTGTTCACTGGTGGCCAGGGCGGGCACAGGAACCGGACCTTCCATTTGTCTCATTCTTATTACTGGCAGGCAAAGCCCCCTGCCTTCCACCAAGGCAGGTGATGGGGCCGGGTTTTTCCTTCTCAGGATTCCCTGGTGAGGGCTGGCTAGTAAAATGACCACTCAGCAGATATTTAAATAAGGCTGAGGCCTGCAGGGGACAGGGGACTAGGGGAATGTGTCTGAGTAAGACATCCCAAGACAGATAGTGAACATCTTGGGCACAGTCATGCCAGGCCCTGGTACAACCTTCACCCTCCCCTGACGTCATGAGACACCTCCTCCACGCCTGGAAGAGTGTTAGGACAGACAAATAATAACAATTGCTAACATGCATCTGTCCTTCTTCCTAATACTTTATATACACTTACTTTCTTAAGCATGACAACAATCCTGTGAGATAGGTATGATTGTTATCCCATTTGACGGATGAGGAAGCTGGTCTATCCAGACAGTGAGCTCTCTGCCAGGACAGAACCTCTCCTAACCCTGCCCTGTTCCCTTCAGGGGAGTGCAGAGGCTCCCAGACAATAATCAGGGAGAGTAAATGGGTAAGGAGAGCTTCCTGGCCCCTGGCTTTCACTTGGCTGCATTCCTCCCACCCAGGCCTTTTTGCTGAGCTGTCCCCTTGAACCCACAGCTTGCCGGATCTTCCCTCGTGCCTCTAGGTAGGCATGTCTGAACTCCCCCCTCCTGCCCTGCGTCTCCCAGCTGCCTGCTCCAGGAGCCCCACGACCGCCTGAGCCAGGAACTGGATTCCTCTGTCTCTCCTTCTCCCACATCAAATCAGCCAGCAGGTCTGGTTGATTCGACCAACGCATAATCTGTTACGTTCATCCCTTACGCCCCAGCCCTGCCGCCACTGCAGTGGGACGGTGGTGGCCTCTCCCGGCAACTTACCGTGTGCCGGGTGCTACGTCACTTTGCAGACTTTACCTTTTAAGCCTCAGAACACTCTCTGCTCGCAAGGGAAGACACTGCGAGGCACAGAGAGAAGTAACCTGCCCACAGCCCCACGATGGAGTCTGGTAGAGCCAAACTCGGGCAGCGGGATTGCAGAGCTCACGCTCCACACCATCTTGTACCGCCTCCCATCGCTACTCTCAGCCTCTCGCCTTCCTCACTCTTTCCCGTGCGAGGCCGAGGCCACAGGAATCCTCGGTTCACTCCACGGCGACATTTGCCGTGAGTGCCAGAGATACAGCTCAAAACTGGAAATCTGCAACTGGGCGGACTGGGGGCTGCAGGACCACAGGGCCAAGAGGAATTTTCTTTATCTCCTTCACACACCAATCTGGTCAGGCCTCCCTGCCCAGCACCATGCCTGACGTAAGGATCAGTGGTGGGGGGGCACCCGGGTGGCTCAGTAGGTGAAACATCTGCTTCTTGATTTTGGCTCAGGTGGTGGTCTCACGGTTCACGGGATCGAGTCCCGCATCGGCTCGGGCTCTGTGCTGACAGTGCGGAGCCTGCTTGCGATTCTTTCTCTCTGCCCCTTCCCTGCTCATGGCCCCTCTCTCTCTCTCAAAATAAACAAATAAACTTAAAAAAAGAAAGATTAGGTGTGGCAATGAAATGAATAGGAACTGTGGGAGACCAGCAGGTGCCCACCAACGGCCTGCACCCCAGGCCAGGGGAGGGAGAGGAGCTACTTTTCCAGCCCCAGGTGGTCCAGCTTCCAGGGCAATTTGTTCCATCTCCCTCCTGCTTCGCTGTCACTGACCCTTTTCTGCTGTCCTGGACTGCAAACTTTGCTGGCAGGCTCACCTGTGTCATTTGAGGTCAGTTGGTGGGATGGACAGTGGGAAGATAGAGGAAGATTTAACTAACAGGCCTCGGGTGGGACTGCAGACAAGGGGAGACCAGACGATGGAAGAGCTGGGCCGGGGGTACCCGGGCCTGCTTCCACTTCCCTCAGCATCCCTGGGATTCTACCTTGGCTGTGGTTGATCCACAAGCGGGAGGAATGAGAGCCCAGTACCCTCATGGGAGCTCTACCTCCTGGAATCTGGAAGATTAAAGCCCTTCAATACTTGCCCAGGCACCTTCCCCTGAGGGCGGTTCCAGTTCAGCTCCCCCATCCTTTCCTGCCCATTCCTGGGGGTGGGGGACAGAGGCTGGGAGGTGGAATGCTAATGGGCACGGAGCCAAACCTTCCCAGGACTAGCAGGTCACAGCCAGCCGATCATGGGCCACTTTGACAGGGGTGGAGCGGGAGGAAAAGAGCATTGGGCTCCTGCCTTCTCCAGGTGGGGGAGGTAGGCAAACTGGAGGGAAGGCTGGATAGGGCTGGGGATCCGTGGGGAGCTGACGGAGACAAGAACAGGGACCCCCACACTTTCCTGGCTGGTGCTCAAACCAGTCAAGTGTGACAGGGGCAAGGGAACCATCACAGAAAACAGGCCCGTGATGGTGACTGTGGTGGCCGGAGGGTAAGGAGAGGCTGGGAGAGCAGGAGGGAAGGCAGGGACAGGTCTAGAGCTGTGTGGGAGGGAACAGGCCTGCCCAGCAGGCAAATGTGCTGTTCTGTGAATGTGCATAAATTAGTAGCCACTTTCTCCCTGCCAGCTTCTGCTTCTCAAGGGTTGTGTGTGTGTGTGTGTGTGTGTGTGTGCGCGCGCGGGCGCGCGCGCGCGCCTGTGTTCCGAATACCCAGAAGACACTGCATCTGACCTTGAGTGATCAGTGTTCAGAAGCGGCAGCTCCATTCCAGCTGTAGCCACTGTCCCTCAGGCTCAGAGTGCCTCTCCTTCTCCTTCACTCCTGCAGCTCTGTCCCAGCTTCCAGCCCACACCTGCCTTTGCCCCTGCCTTTCCCTGAGGCTGACCACCTGCACTGCCTCCTCCCCCTTGCCTCTTCCCAACGCTGGAGCCCTGCACAGCTCCAGTCTTCCACCCCATCCTAGGCCCGTGGCCTTCGTTCAGGACTCAGAGGCTGTACCCACTTGGCCCTCGTGTTTTTAATGTTCTAGCAGGAGCAGGTGCAGGAGCCCAAAGGAGGGCTCCTAGGAGGGCCCTGGTCCTGCTTGTGAAATGCCCAGTTCTCTCTGGATCTAGAGCACTGGCCAAGGATGGGCAGGGATGTGGGTAATCAGGCACGCAGGCCATGGAGAGAAGCCCCTTCCTGGCATCAGAGCAGACCCCAATCCTGTCCCCAAATCCCAGTCAGGAGTGGCTGGTGCCTGAGAAGAAGCTGAAAAGTCCAAAAACTATCTGACATCAGAAGCACTGCCCATTTCTTTCCTCCAGAGAGGACACAGTAACAGCCCAGAGGAGGTTACAAAGATGGGGTCCAGAGAGGGAAACAAGAGAGAGGAGATCTGCAGGTGTGACTGAGAGAGAGAGAGACAGGTTGCTCCCTCTACCCCTGGTGTCCGTCTTGGCCTGCAGGACAGGGAGGCAGCACCGGCTGCTCAGACCTCCCACCCCAGGCCTGGGCCTCAGGAAGTCCTTCCTGCCCTTGGCCTTGGCGCCGCCCCCTCCTCGAGAGGCTTTACCTCCAGAGAAATGGAGAGTCAGCGTACTCGACTTAAACACGATGCAGGGACAGGCACAGAGCCTCCCTCGGCATTTCTCTTCTCATTCCACAGAGGCCTCTTGAGGCCTGAATCCTGCTTTAATCCTCCCTGATGCCTTCGGTTCTCCCCCGGCCCCTGCTCCTCAGGCCTTAGCTGAAGGCAGGTGCCTTCCGGGGCCCTGGGAACCAGCTGCCCCCCCAACGGCCGGCAGGGCCACACATTGGATGCTCCCCACAGCCCAAATTCAATCACTTCCCAGTTAGTATTAGTGACCCCTCCTTCAAGAGAATGTGAGCTCCCAAAGGGCAGAAACTGGCTCTACCTTGTTCAGGCCAGCACACCCTTTGTAGTCAGGGCCCTGAACACAGAAGGTCCTCAGAAGAGGTTTCTTGAGTTCAGCAGGTAAATGAATCCCCCACTCCCCCCGACCCCTGTCTCCCGCGTGGGTCCTTTTTACCTCCCTTGTGGCTCCCCCCACATCTGTCTTCTTCCTGGTACCTTTCCATCCAGCTCTTGACCAATCTCCATTCCTGGCCCTGCCCTGCCACAGGCCATCTCTAGTCCATCCCCTCCCTCTTCCAGGAAGCACCCTTAAATGTGGCCACTCTTGAGGCCACTATTCTTGGGCTCCGTGCCCCGGACCAAGTGCAGGTGACAGCCTTATTTCTAGTCCCTTTACTTCACCCAGTGCCCTTGCAGCTGGACTGGAGTGGGACCCACATGTATTGATTAAGCTTCTGTGGTGACTTTCTCAGTCAATCAACCCAATCACCAAACTCCAATCAAAAGGACAAGCTGCATACAACTCTGTGCCAGGCTTTGTCCTGTGGGGAAAGGTCCGCACGCTCCTCTCCTGCCCTCAGCCCTACTGTTCCCTCACTCCCCACAGCTCTGGGAGTAAGTCTATATGGAGGTGAAGTTCAGGCACGCCCTCCCTCCCTCACCCCTCCCCCCCTCCTCACACAATAGCAACCCCACAGGGAAAGGGAAAGAGAGTTGGAGCAGGTACCTGTGACCGGGGCCTCAGATCCAAAGATGGAGGTCATCAGAGCACGCTAGGAGAAACTAGCAGGCCTGGGCCCCAGGATGCCCTCCCAAGCAGTACTGCGGGTGCAAACACACTCCCCCTCTCCCCACCCCTCTGCCTCTGGCTTAGCCTCTGATGCTAATTTAGCACTTGAGCTCAGACACCTGCTGCTTGTGCTGAGCATCTTCTCACTCAGCATCCTGCCCACTGTGTGGACTTCGAGGCTGTCCGTGGGCAGGCAGAGGAAGTGGGGTCTCCGCAAAAAGTCAGACTCTGATTAGTTTCATTCTCACTCGAAGAAGCAAAGACACCCACTTCCAGGGGCAGAAGTCAGCCCCAGCCCCAGGGAGGAGTACAAGCGGTGAGATTTGCAAGGTGACCCCTGGTGAGCCCACAACTCAGAATGTCTTCCTGCAGTCTGGACAGCTGGGATGCTCATGATGGGGCCAGACAGTGAGCCCCATTCGGTAGGTCACCTGCTCCTCCTCTCTAGAACAGTCTTTCCCACTCTGGTCGATGAGCCTGGCCTCAGGAGAAAGACAAAGCTACAGGAGGTGGGAATGGAGTGTGGTGGGGATCTTATTCAGGGTTCTCAGCCTTGAACTCCACAAAAGCTGGGGGTGGGCAAGGGGGCCATGCGATGTCTGGGGAGAATCTTGTGGAACTCACTACCTAAATTCAGGCACAGGAGATTTTTAGCTCAACCTTGTAACTCTGGGTCTCGGGACACAAGGTTGGAGGAGACTGCCCCCTGGAGCTAGGATCGAAGAATTCTTGGGATCAAGAGTCAGATGCTCTACCAACTGAGCCAGCCCAGGAGCCATTAGGATCGAAGAATTCTTAATGGACAGCCGGCCGTTCTTATATTCATTGCACAAATCTTTATCGAGTTCCTCCCCATGCACCCGGCGTTAGACTAGGTACTGGGAATACAGAAGTAATGAAGGCAGGCAATAGCGTGCCGATCACCGTTTGCCCTACACTAAGGGATTTCCTGGGATGTGGAACTTTTAGTGGTAAAACCAGGACAGTCCTGGGCAAACCAAGAGGAGGTGGTCCCTAACAAATAAAGCCCCCACCCTCCTGGAGGTTATATTCCGGTGGCTCCAGAAGTGGGGGTCAAAGGGAAAACACACACAATTTCACATAGTGATAGATGCCATGAAAGACATAAAATCAGGTGGCGGATTGTACTTGAGACAGGGGGGACTGCATTGTCTCTTTGCGGAAGTAGAGTCTGAGCTGACGAACGATGGTGAGACATCAATCTTATGGGCACTCGGAGAAGAGATATCCAAAAACGCCACGGCAGGAACAAGCTTGGCACATGCGAGAAACCGAAAGAAGGCCTGTGTGCCGGGATTGGAATGAGCAGTCGGATTAGTGGGGGCTGGCAAGGCCCTGACCTGTTTACCCCAAGAGAGATGGGAAGCCGACAGAAGGATTAAGCAGGGCAGTACCACGTTCCAGTTGTTAGTTTTAAAAGATCATACCAGCTGCTGGCTGGAGGATGGACTGGAGGGAAGGGACAGGCACAGGAAGACCGGTTAGGAGGCCGTTACAAGTGGGCAGGTGGCGATGATGGCAGCTGGACTAGGGTGGTGACCGGGAGAAGGAGAAGAAGGACAGGGCAGACCCGACTGTCCTTGCTAATGAATTGGATGTGGGGGTGAAGGAAAGAGAAGACTCAGAAATGATGCTGGGGTTTGGGGCTGGAGCCATAGTAAACAAGGACGTGCCCCAGAGGGCAGGAGAGGTCCCTCTGTCCAGGAGAGGGAGGAGGGAGCCCTGACAGGTCCAATAAACTCGGCCAACTGGAATACAGCTCGGTGGTGTTATCCTTGACGTGGGACAGTGTGGGGGAGATATATGTCTGGAATGTGTCTGCTTTGGGGGAGTGAGGAAGAAATGTCTTAGGAGGCAAGATGCCTGCAGGTGGGATTTAGAGTCTGTCTTAGTATTGGTGGAACCCAATTTATTATTTTTTTTTAATTTTTTTTTCAACGTTTATTTATTTTTGGGACAGAGAGAGACAGAGCATGAACGGGGGAGGGGCAGAGAGAGAGGGAGACACAGAATCGGAAACAGGCTCCAGGCTCCGAGCCATCAGCCCAGAGCCTGACGCGGGGCTCGAACTCACGGACCGCAAGATCGTGACCTGGCTGAAGTCGGACGCTTAACCGACTGCGCCACCCAGGCGCCCCTGGTGGGACCCAATTTAAAAGCGACTCCTGAGAGACTGATAGTCCAGACAGGTTATGCAAATGGGATATGTTTACATGACCTGAAATGAGATGAGTGTACTAGCTTAGCAGGGTGAGCTGTAACAACCTGCAAATCTCCGTGGTTTAGCACAACAAAGGTGTAGTTTTCACTCCCATTACAGTTGCACGAGGACAGAATGAGTGGTTTTGTTTCATTCATTCATTCATTCATTCATTCATTCATTCAGGGATCCCAGGCTCTTGCCATCATGTGGTGCTGCCATCTTCAACATGCGGCCCCTCAAACCATCAAAGAACGGAAATAGGGAACTGAGGGCCCATGGAAGATTTTCACGGGTCCGGCCTGGAAACGGCACACATTGCTTCCGCTTTGATTCCGTTGTTCAAAACTCAATCCCATGGCATCAATTTAACGGCAAGGACACTGGGAAGTGTTCCAAGTTCAAATTGGATGGGTAATGTGCCAGAAGAAGAGCCCTTAATGGTGAGCATTAGTGAGCAGGGAGAGTGGCTATCCGTCTTGTTGGGGGAGCGGGCAGTGCCGTCTGTCTCGGGTTGGGATGGGCGCGTGCTCTCTGAAAGTACCTTGGAGAAGAAGCTGACGTAGGAAGACGTGTAGGTGCGGGGCACGCTCGTGTGCTTTGCAGAACAGAACAGAATCCTTCCATCCGTTCCCATTCTCATGGCCTTCCTCCAGGTGAGATCTTAATGATGCCACCCCTGACCACCGAAAGAGCCTCATGAATGCTTTCTCTGCTACGATTTTCTTCTCCCGTCAAATCTAACCTGGATATCACAGTCTAAATAACCTTCCTAAGGCCTGGCTTGTGTCATGCCACGTCTGTTCAATGATGACAATAACAACAATTTTTAAAAAATTTTTTTTAAATGTTTTACTTATTTTTGAGACACGGAGGGACAGAGCATGAACAGGGGAGGGTCAGAAAGAGGGAGACACAGAATCCGAAACAGGCTCCAGGCTCTGAGCTGTCAGCACAGAGCCCGACGCGGGGCTCGAACTCACGGACGGAGAGATCACGACCCAAGCCGAAGTCGGCCGCTTAACCGACAGAGCCACCCAGGCGCCCCAATAGCAACAATTTTAAGAGCGGCGACGATAACTCGTTGAGCTACAGTGTCGAGTACTTTAACTGCGGTGTCTCAACATATCTCAGTTGTTATAACAAGCCTATGAAGTATCATCGTCATTCCCATTATACAGACAGAGGTCCTGAGAAGTCACTGTGCCGTCTAACACGGTAGGCACTAGCCATGCGTGGCTATTTAAATTAAAATGGAAAACAATGAAAAATCCAGCTCCTCGGTCACGCTAGCCGCGTATCGAATACTCAGTAGCCGCGTATGTGTAGTAGCAAATATTTTGGAGAGTGTAGACATAGGGCCTGTTCTTGGCAAAAAGTTCAGTTGAATTATGGGAACCTGCCTAGGGTCATGCAGTGAGCGGTGACCCCATCTGAGTGTAAGATCTTCCGACGGTACCACATCGCCTCTACAATCAAGAAGTTTCAGCCTGCTCTTAACCATTTTGTACGACCTGGGCCAGCTGTGGTTAGATCGTTATTTCTCCTTCATTTCTTGTACAGTCTCATACTGCGGCATGACACGTTTGCTCACTGCTCTGCAATACTCCCACCGCGTCTGCTCATAACATTTGTGGTCTCCTCCTTTCTGTCTGCCCCGCTAATTAATTCCTATACGACCTTTAAGGTTCAAATAGCTTCAATAGCTGTGGCATCAGTTCCTTCTTTTTAATTTAATTTAATTTATTTATTTTGAGAGAGAGAGTACGCGCAGGAGAGGGGCAGAGAGAGGGAGAATCCCAAGCAGCATGGGGCCCTACACGGGGCTCCAATCCATGAACCGCGAAATCATGAGCTCAGCCGAAATCAGGATTGGATGCTTAAACGACTGAGCCACCCAGGCGCCCCAAGTCAGTTACTTCTTTTTCATTCTCACTGCCTCTCACCTTTCAGACTCTGCTCATCTCTTGCCCTGGCAGCCATACCGCTACTGTTAATCATACTTGCTGACATTTAATTGAGCATCTACTAAGTGACAGGCACTCTTCTAAGCACCGGCCCCTCATCACAAAACTCAAAGTAGGTATCACGGCTGTCCCCACTTTACAGATGAGGTCATTAAGACACAGGACAGGTGAAGGACTTGTCCAGATGAGCTCTCTACTCCTAGTCTTTTCACAGGCATTTCATCCTCATGCTAGTTTCTGGGAACATTTCTAGAACACAGAATTCTTACCTCCCTCCCCCGAGGAGGAGGACAGCCTCCCGAGCAGAGCGCAAAGGCCCTTTACGTTCAGAACCTTTCTGACTTCAAAACCCACCACTCCATCCACTGACCACAAACTATTTCTAGTTTCCTGAATCTGAATCTGTCATGTTATTTCTCCCCTCTGGGCTGCAGACACGCTGTTCCCTCTGCCTGGAGTGTTATCCCGGTAAGCCAGCTCTGAAGCCACCTATGGCAGCGCACCCTGGACCACGGGGCTTGCTCCCTCCTCTGACTCCATCACTGGCTCCCCAAGAAGGGTTGGGTGCTGAGCTTACCACATGAAAATTACTTCTCATTAAACAATATGCCTTCCAATGGGGCGCCTGGGTGGCTCAGTCAGTTGAGCATCTGACTTCAGCTCAGGTCACGATCTCGTGGTCCACGGGTTCGAGCCCCACGTCGGGCTCTGGGCTGACGGCTCGGAACCTGGAGCCTGCTTCTGATTCTGTGTCTCCCTCTCTCTCTGCCCCTCCCCCGTTCATGCTCTGTCTCTCTCTGTCTCAAAAATAAATAAACGTTAAAAAAATTAAAATAAAAATATGCCTTCCAAGCCATGGATGAACGGTCTTTTTTTTTTTTTTTAAGAAGCTCCCCAGACTATTCTGAAGTGAGGCAAATGTGGTTTAAATGGTTTATATCACTTCTTGGGCAATTAATCATGCCCTGCCTGGACTCCTTGTGATGATCACCTTTATCATTATCTATTTATTTATTTATTTATTAACTTTTTTATTTATTTTTGAGACAGAGAGAAACAGAGCATGAACGGGGGAGGGGCAGAGAGAGAGGGAGACACAGAATCGGAAGCAGGCTCCAGGCTCCGAGCCATCAGTCCAGAGCCCGACGCCCGACGCGGGGCTCGAACCCACGGACCTCGAGATCGTGACCTGAGCTGAAGTCGGACGCTTAACCGACTGAGCCACCCAGGCACCCCTCATTATTTATTTTTTAAGTCGTTGCTGTTGTTTGTTTTGGAGAGAGAGAGAGGTTGAACGTTTGCGCGGGGAGGGAGGGGCAGAGGGAGAGAGAGAAGGAGAATCCCAAGCAGGCTCCACGCTTAGCGAGGAGCCCCACGTGGGGTTCCATGTGACGACCTGATCATGACCTGAGCCGAAATCAAGAGTCTGAGGCTTAACCGGCTGAGCCACCCAGGCGCGCCTCACATTTACCGTTACTTAATGCTTCCCTCATCCACCGCATTCATCTATATTCAACAATGTTCACTAAGGGGCTACTATGTGACAGGCACTCTTGGAGGTGTTCATGGGAGGGGAAGTGAGAAGGTCCCTGGCTCACGGAGTTTACCTTCTGGAAGGGTGTGGTGGGCAGAATAATTGCCTCCCTGACATGTGCATGCCCCAGTCTCCAGAATCTGTGAATATGTTACTTCACATGGCAAAAGAGATTTTGCCGGTGTGATTAAATTAAAGGATCCTGAGATGGAAAAACCAGCTTGGATTACCCAGGTTCTTAATCACAAGTGTCCTTACAAGGGAAGAGGGAGGCAGCAGAGTCGGCAAGAGAGAAGACGTGACAGCACAGGCAGAGGTCAGGGTAACGTGATTGTTAGCTTTGAAGATAAAGGAAGAGAACCCTGAGTCAAGGAATGTGGGTGGTTCTAGAAGCTGGAAAAGGCAAGGAAACAGATTCTCCCCTGCCATCTCCTTGATGTTAGCCCAGTGAGATCCATTTTTAGACTCCTGACCTACAGAACGATGCGATAATAAATGTTTGTTGCTTGAGGCCATTACATTCGTGGTGATTTGTTAGAGCAGCAAAAGGAAACTAATGGAGATACAGGCGACTTGTTTTGCGCAGGTATGTGATGGCCCTCCCCACCTAGATCGTATGTGCTTGAGGGCTCTGGGTTCTGTTTGATGTTCCCTCCCAGCTCCCAGTAGGAAGTTGGTGTCACAGTGGTAGTTCAATATACTCCTGCTATAGATTCTGAGAGTGGGGATGACGTTTGGTAGGGATTTGGGGTGGGGGAGGGGGAGGATGAGGCTCGTGGAGATGAAAGGAAGGGGAAGCTGTCAGGGTGAGCGAGGTGTCACAGCGCTGGCGTTCTCATTCTTCACGGTGAAGTATCCCCCGAGGTGCGCGTAAAGAAGTCCGGGGGAGGGAATCTGGTGGATCGGGGCAGGGTGGAAGGAATCCTATCCACTGTGCACGTTCCTATTTCCCAATTTTTATATCTTAATTTTTAAGGAGAAATTGACAGGGAATTTTAAACGAGACTTTTATACTGAGATAAACATGTTAAAGCAGTCACCGCCGCCGGCTTGTGTACACGTGTTTCCGGGCCCCGTCCAGGCCCAAATATCGAGTCCGCGGACGAGCCCCGGCACCCGCCTCGTTACCAGGCGCCCCCCAGACCAGCCCGGAGGCCCAACGGCCTCGCTTGGCGGAGCTCCGGCCCCGCGCGGTGAGGTTCCGGGCGCGGGCGGCCTCCGGCCGGGGAGGGCGCTGTGCCGGCGGCGCGGGGGGCGGGCCGGGGGCGGAGCGCGGGGCGGCCGGCGGCTCCCGGCTCCCGGCTCCCGGCTCGCGCGGCTCGCCGCCCCGGCCCCGGCCCTGCACCTGTGACTGTCGCGGCGCTCGCCCTCCCCGCCCGGCGCCCGCGGCCCCCATGGCCCCGTCCCGCCTGCAGCTCGGCCTCCGCGCCGCCTACTCCGGCCTTAGCTCCGCGGCCGGCTTCTCCATCTTCCTCGTCTGGACCGTGGTGTACAGACAGCCGGGGACCGCGGCCATGGGGGGGCTCGCAGGTACCCCAGGGCGCGCGGCGTCGGCGGCGGGGGGGGGGGGGGAGGGAGGGGGGCTCCGGGTCCCGGCTGCGGGCGCGCGGCTGCGGGAGGCGCTGTCAGCTGCTCCCGGAGGCTCCCCGCGGGCCGCGCTGCCCCGGGGACCGGGGCGGGGGCGGGGAGCTGTTTACCCAAAACCGTCCGTGGGCAGCGCAGGCCCCGCGCGGGCCCGGGCGCCGGCGGGAGCCGATGCCCGCCCGAGCCCGCCTCGGCCCGCCTCCGCCGTTTGCACGAACCTGCCGCGCCGCCGGCGGGGCTGCCGGGTGACAGCGTCCTCCCCGCGCGCCGGCTTCCCCCGCCACCCTCCAGGCGGCCCCCCAGCCACACACACACACGCCTGTGCCGGGGGATCTCCGCTCCTCAAGCGCCCCTTGCCAGGCGGCCGGGTGAGGCAGAGGAGGAGTAAGTGGAAAGGAGGGCTGGGGGTTCCTGGGGAAGCCCCTCTCCTCCAGCCAGTGCTGACCCCACCCCCAAATAGAGCCCTCAGCGGAGACCGGGGCGGGGGGGGGGGGGGCGGACCGCGCTAGGGATCTGATGGAAACTGGACATTTTCTTCCCAGCACGTCGGCGTGTCTTTGCCGCCCCTTGGCTGTGGCTCCTCTGGCAAGGTCTGCTGAACCCCGCGCTGGCTGCCTTTTCTGTGCTTTAAAGAGGAGAGGGGAGGCGAGCGCCAGCTAGAGTGAGAACGTCAGGGTGCTGGTGGAGGCAGGGTCCTCACCAATGCGCTGTCTTCGCTGTGCACCTTTGGGCACGCAACTAACCTCTCTGTGTCGTACAATTGGCGTGAAGACAAAACATGTTATTTCTACTTGCCAGCATTGCTTTCTAATACTTTCTGTGTGTCAGGCACTGTGTAGAGCAACCTGTTTCTATCATCTTATTTAATCTTTACATTAATCCTATGTAGGCATTATCATTGTGCCCATTTTACAGATAAGGCTTAAACTGAAGCTTAAATAAATAGCTGGCCCAGGGTTACACAGCTACATGAGATAATATGTGTGGGAAAAGAACTTTGGGAAAGAATGCATATAAGGATATTACTATTGCATGTGGTGACCTGATTCCGTTCTTAAAATCCTCTGCCCCAAAGAGTCCTAAATGTACTAACTGAAAGTAACTGTATTTACTCATTGCCACCAAGCTTACTGAGTGCCATCCCTGGTAGAGGAGGAAGGGGAGGTGGGATTTCTGCCTTAAAAGAGGAGCATACATAACCACAGCCTAAGCAATGCCAAACGGAGCCCTTTGGGGGGCACCAAGGCAGGGCACAGGGTACCCTGGCTGGGATGCTCTCATGCCTACCTAGATGCACCCCCCCCCCCCACCTGTGGGTTTCAGTCCTCCCTGGAGGCAGCCAGTCCATCGTTGCTCGGTTATCTACAGACCCCTGGCTCCCCCTCTGCGCCCCCTGTCCCCCAGCTACTTTGTTCCCGAAGGTTCTCTTCTTGAAGTTTTGTGTTGTTCCTGTTGGCCCTGCTGCTTTCTTTCCCGTTGGGAAGGGGTGTCTTCAGGCCAGGCCCTGTGGCTGCACTGAGACCTGAGATGAAGGGGCTGCTTGGGGCTGAGGAGGAAGGGGGTCAGAGATAGTGTGTTAGAGTCTGGCCCAGGGGGGCTGAGCCCCGCCTAGCCATGTGACCTTGGGTGCATTGATGCTTCCTGGGCTTCCTGGGCCTCCCCCCTGTGGGAGGAGGTATCACTGAAAGAGGTGATCTTGGAGGCCCCCCTCCAGGTCGGAAATGCTAGTGTAGGGCTCTCTTTCTCTCTCTCTCTGCAGTGTTCATTTCGCAGCTGCCTCTTGGAAGGCTGTGGAAAAGGTCCTGTGGCTTGGGCTCCAGGGAGTGTGGGGTTTCCCTCTGACCCAAATTCTGCCCTCTCTCCCTCTGGGAAGGCTTCCCTCGGCCTCTGAGGCAGGCCGGCTGTGGTGTGGCCTGCCGGGAGAGGTGCTAGGCCAGCCAGCAGCTGGAGCAGGGTGCCGGCGCCTCCCCGACAGTCTGGCCTTCCAGACGAGCAGGAGGTGGCAACAGAAGAGCCAGGCTGCCTGGTGGTGGTGCAGCGGGTGGGGGGAGGGGTCGCCAGGTCATGGCCCCCCTCCCCTGCCCTCTCCACCCTGAGTGGGTTCTGAGAGAGTCTGCAGCCAGTCAGCCTCCTTCCTCTTTTGGGGGTGAAGCATCAGCAGATTTACTGACTTGTGAGCACCCCACTTCTGACTTGGCATTTTCCAGCGCAGAAACTGCTGAGTCACCAGAGGGCAGCCCCAGCACACTCCTTCTCCCCTGCATGGGTGGAGACCCACCCTCGTCCACCTTGATGGGTGTCTGGGAAGAAGCGGCTTGGAGGAAAGGCATTTGCGGAGGAAATGGTTTTGCTGTGGGAATCCTGGGGAAACACAGACTCTTGCCCCAGGTCTGGTAGACCGAGGAAAGATAAAAAGAACAGAAAAGTTGCTCAAGGAATCTAAATGGCCCACATGAGCTGAGAGGGAGAGGAGCACTGGGGCCCGGGGCCTCGCTTTCCCCTAGGGCAGGGGTGGAAGGCAGGGGTGCAAGAACAGAGCGGAGCCTTGGCCTGCGCTCCCAGTTACCTGAATTTCTCTGTGGGCTCCCTTGGCCTCCTCCTGGCTCCTCACCAACCCAGCCACTGGTGATATTCTCACTGACCACCTCTGCTCCTTCCTTGCCCTTATCCTGTTAGCCGTGAGCCCCAAGTGGAGCAGGGGCTCCACTCATTGAAGCAGGTGAGATGAGGAGTGAGGGGTGAGGTCTGGCGTGGGCATGCAGGCGGGGGCAACTGTCCATTCTGCCCTGAATTGGACAGACCAGGCTTCCTGGAATCCAGAGCGTCCTGGGGAAGAGAGCAGACCTGGGGGACAATTGCTTCCTGCCTGAGGTATGGGAGGGGACCAGTGGAGGCTCCTGATCACCTTGGGAGAGGCCCCTGTTCCAAGGGCAGTGGTGGGAGCCTGCTTCCAGAAGTGGCTTGTGTTTGTCTGGAGGCAAGGCCTGTGTGCAGGGGAAGTGAGAAGTGGGTATTGTGCCTGCTTATTAACAAAGAACGAGTACATGGAACACCCAAAATGACCATCTTCCTTTTCCTAGCACTTTCTGGTACATGGGGGAGGGGGAGTTCTGGGGGCCCTGCTGCAGCATGGCCAGTGGACTAAGAGATGGCATTTCCACAGTCCCCTATTTCAGCATTTCCTAACCCAGAAATTGCTGAGTCACAGAGGAATAACTCTGACCTCCTTATTTTTCTCCTGAGCCGGCTCCAGAATCCTTGAGTGCTAACAGATCTTAGAGCTTCTCTACTCAGGCCCCTCCATGGAGGACTGAGGAAGAGGGTAAGCAGAGCAGCCCCACGCAGAAGCCCATTAGACTGTTCCTTGGATGCGCTCAGTGACCATATGCCGCCTTCCTAGGGCCCTTTAGAACCCAGTGGCATCCCCGGATGAACTTAGGATGCCTGTGAGAGGTCTGGGAGATGCTTCTGGGAAGGGTGGCCAGATGCCCTGCTCCAGATCGTATAAGATGTAAGCCGAAGCCATGAGCCACCTCTGGCTTGCTCCAGCTTGCTGTCTAGGCGGGGATGGATAGATGCTTGTTCCCGCTCGCCCTGATCTCAGGGCTGGAGGCGCCCACGGTCCAGGCCCCAGACCCCTGCAGAAGGTTGGGGTGGGGAGGAGCGGAGCTGGGAGAGTGCAGGTCAGACAGGGTGGGAGGGGAGGCTGGGGGCGGGGCTGGCAGGGCTGAGCCCTCTCTAGGCTGGAAGCCTGGGGTCGCTGAGTTTCCACGCCGGCAGGACCTCTGGGTTCACCCATTTCTAGATGTGGAAACACAAGGCTCTGAGAGGTCATGAGCAGCACAGCGGTGCCAGGCCCCAGGCTTCCTGGCTTCCAGTCTCGTGGTTTGCTGTCCCTTGCCAGGCTGCCTGAATTGTGACAGCTTCTGAGCTGATAACCAGAGCATAGTTCTGTGATGATGCTCCCCCCCTGCCAGCCTCTTTTTCCCTCCTAACTTAAAAATGTATATATATGAAAAATCTTGGGCATGTACAAAAGGATAGATGATTTAATGAACTCCCTTCTACTTAGCACCCGGCCTAAGAAAATACCACCGATTCAGTTGAAGCACTCTCCCACCCCCAATCTCCTGTCAACTTCCCTTCCTTCTCTCCCTTGCCCAAGATAACCACTTTCCCCAACCAGATGCCCACCCTTCCTATGCACATATGCTATTCTGCATGTAGTGTGTGTGACTGTCTTTTTGAAAGGTCTCCTGACTCCTAGGATCCAGCAGCCCGTGTAGCCCACACCCAGGTAGAGAGCTTACAGCTGGCTTTGCCGCGTTCCTCATTCCTTCCTTGCTGGGACCCCGTGGCCCTGCTCCAGACCCTTGCCAATGGCATTGGTATTTGTTCCACTCATGGGGCTGCACCGGCAGGCACGGCCTGGCACAGAGGGCACTCATTGTAGTGGCTGAGTGGCAGCTGGCATCTTAGTTTGCCCCGAGGGCAGGCCCAGGAAAGGCTGGGGTGTCTGGCCTGCCCTCTCAGCAAACTAGAGGGAGTGAGGTCGGGTCTAGCCAAGAGCAAGAAGGCCACTTGGGTGCTGGGTGGCATTGGGGGGGGGGTCTCCCTGCCGGGCTTCCTCACTCTGCAAGACCAGTCCAGGGAGTTGCGAAAGGGCCAAGAGGTCAGCCACAGGCCTCGAGGTGTCTGGGTTTTGGCCTCTGAGGGCCAGGTAGAGCAGGAGCATCAGGGTGAGAGGGCCACTTCCCCCCTCAGTGGCCCTCAGGGTAGGGAGTCACAGGTCCTCAGAAAACAGGCTGGACTGCATTGATTCCCAAACCTGCTGATGTCAGGACCCCTTCACACCCTTGAAAAGTAGGGAAGCCCCGAGGAAATTGTGTGTACGTGGGTTCTGTCTATCCATACGCACCATACTAGAAATTAAGACCCAGAACATTTTCAAGCACTTTGAAGCAATATTAAAAATAACCTTGCGTCGCCACAAATAACATTTTTGTGTAAGAAATATTCATGTTTTTCAAAACAAAAAAATTAGGGAGAAGAATGGCATGGTTCCCTATTTTTGCACATCACTTCAACATCTGGCTTAACAGAAGGCACCTAGATTCTCTTAATCTGCTTTTGCATTCAAGTCCTGGCCAGGGGCCTTGGAGCCTCCAGAACACTCCACTCCGCAGTCATGAGGCAGTGAAAGGCCAACATTATCTTAGTAGTATTATGTAAACAGCTCTGGCCTCTGGGACAGAAAGGGCCCTGGGGTCGCCTGGGTCCCCGGGGCTGAAGGCCTGTGGGGGGGGGGGGGCGGGGAACGGTGGCTCGCTCCCTGGGCTGACGAGTCTGTCCCCCGCAGGTGTGCTGGCGCTATGGGTGCTGGTGACGCACGTGATGTACATGCAGGATTACTGGAGGACCTGGCTCAAAGGGCTGCGTGGCTTCTTCTTCGTGGGCGTCCTCTTCTCAGCAGTCTCCATCGCCACCCTCTGCACCTTCCTGGTGCTGGCTGTCACCCGACACCAGAGTGAGGGCGGGTCAGGGAGGGAAGGGCATGGGAGGGCCATTGGGAGGGGGGGTGGGGGCTTAGGAGCAGACCCGGGATTCTGGTCCTGGTTCCAAAGCTTGTGTCCAAGGGACTCGGGCAGATCACTTAGCCTCCCGGTGCCTGGCTTTTCTGTGTTAAGGAGGGGAATGAGTACCCACCCCTAGGGGTGGCAGGGTTCAGTGAACTGCGTGCGAAGTGTTGAGCGGGGGTGTGCGCGCTGGAGGTCCGCAGTGACGGGTGTTATTAGCAGAACGGGTCAGTCCTTCCGCCCAGCTCTGGGATGGGAGCGCCCCCTGGTGGCTGCGACCAGCAAGCAGGCAAAGGCCCTTCCTGCCCCTAGGAAGTCTAATGCTCAAGCAGGTTGGAAGCGGCCCAGGGTAAATGCAGGAAGGCCCAGTACAGGATACAGACCTGTGTTTGGCCAGTCCTGACCTTCCCTCATCCCCACTGCCTCCTGCCTGCAAACCCTGAATACTTTAAAACAGGTATCACACTCCATCTCTACTGGAGTTTGTGGGGAGGGGTGGCCCCGGGCTGGCGGCATGGTGGCTGGGGTCCAGGGCAAGGCCCTCTCAAGTCGCGGTTGGGTTCCTGTCCCCTGCAGGCCTCACAGACCCCAACAGCTACTACCTCTCCTGCGTCTGGAGCTTCATCTCCTTCAAGTGGGCCTTCCTGCTCAGCCTTTATGCCCACCGCTACCGGGCTGACTTCGCCGACATCAGCATCCTCAGCGACTTCTGACCCGAGGGGTGAGGTTTCTGGACCCCGGAGGTCCTCAGGACCTGGACTCAGCCTCTGAGACACCAGACAGGCCTGCCACACCCCCCTGGAAACCCTAGATCTGTGGCAGAAGATACACAGCAAGAGGACTGCGGTCTCCCCGGAAGCTGTCCTGCTCCCGTTGTGGGGGAGATCCGGGTGCAGCGGAAAGGGGTCCTTCCTGCCAAGTTGCTCCTCCTCAGCCTGGCTGGAGGGCAGCTTTAGACCTTTTCAAATGGATCTATTTTCTTAGCGCTCAGTGAGGAATCTTCGCAAGGAGGGCCAGGGCAATGAGTCAAGGGGTAGGGCAGTGAGCCGTGACCTATGCCTGGGGGCACTCTCCCTCAGGCCAGGCTGGGAACCTGGGAGGTCAGGCCAAGTAAGGGATCTCTAGTAGAGGCCTCTCAGGCCCCAGCCCCAACACCCCATCCTGTTGTCCTTGAGAGTCAGGTAGCTTAACTCCTCAATCCCAGGGATGGCAATACTTGACTCTCTTTTTCCCAAGGCCTGGGGACCTGAGAGTTTAGTGTCCCTCATCACCCCAGAGCCGGTCTCCCATGAGCGTGCTAGAACCAGTCATCTTCGCCATACCCAAGCCCTCTCTTTTACACATACCGCCCTCCCCAAGCAGGACTCCCTGAACGAGGCCAGACTAAGTGTCTGGGAAAGGTGCCCTGCCCCCAGAAGGGCTTTGGGGAAGGGGGCAGCATGGTGCGGGCTGGAAGGAACCCCTCAGCTCCGTGCCCGGGCACCTCCAGCCCTACATTTCCATCCCTTCTCACATGCATTATCCCTAGCCACGAGACACCCCACCGACCCTGCCCCTGCCCACTGCCCTTCACCTAGAGCTTTTGTCTTTTTTAATCTCCTTTCTGAAGGACAACATCTGCTTTTCTGCCTATACACTGGCACAAGGGCTCACCTAACTCGGGAGGGAAGGAGCTATTGTTACATAGATCTTTTTTATGTTAGGCTGCCATGTTGCACGGTCTACCCTCTCCCCACCTGATGTGTCCTGCCCTTCAGCTCTTTGCCTTATCTGTGTCACTGTCACTTTAGCAGAAATACAGCAGCCATTTGTATCAGATAGCCTCTGGTGGTTCCTTGTGGGGCGGGAATCTTGCGGGGAGTGGGGGAGGTGCCGTGGGAGCGGTAGGCAGGAAGGGCGGTGGTGGAGGGTCTCTAGTTAAACGGTCTCCTTAGCTCAAGTTGTGCCCTGGAGGGTAGAGGGGAGATCTGTGTCTGAGGGGCTGGAGGCCCTCTCCCTCTGGCCCCTCTTGGCACGGGGGAGCCCAGCGGCTTGGCTCTCAGCCCATCCCAGCCGGGGCGAGGATGCCCAGAGGCACGGCTTCGGCGCCACCAGCGGGAGGTAGTGCCTTGTCCCCCCAGAGGCCAGGACAGACAGGAAGGGGGTGAACCTGCTTCCCTTCATATTCTCCCAGGCTGAGGGCTCGGGGCCAGGTCTGAGGTGATGCGGCTGCTACTCCTGCCGCCTGGAGGAACCTGGCTGGCTCAGAACTATATAAAGATGGGCGTCGGCAGCCTGGCACCTTTCCCTCTGGTGACTGGATGAGCTTGTCCCAGCCTGTTGCCTCATGCATGGTCTCTTCCAAGCTCGGTATGTGTTAAGAAGGGATGGTACGTCCGAGCAGGAAGGGACCATAAACAGCGTCTATTTCTGGAGCCTTTAACTGATAACCAGAGGCCCCAGGAGGTGACATGACTTACCTGAGCCCCCGGCTGGGACTTGAACCCAGGTAGGTCTGATTCGCCACTCTCTGCGGATGTGTTAGTGAGCTGGGTCTGTGTATCTGTACCTCACACTCTCGGTGGGCCTTGTGTATACGGACCCAGACCAAAGCCGCTGCCTCTTTATTACCCCACCACGGGCAGGTGGGGGCCGCTAGGGTGCGTTCAGCATGGATTTTTCCTGCAAGGGAGCTGTCACAGAAGGGCAAGGAGCTGGAGGGCGTGCCGGCCCGCAGCCCGACCCTGGTCCCTCTGCCACACCAAATGAGACGCACACTGTGCTGTGCAGCCATAATATGCTCGCTGTGCCCCCTCACCCCCAGGAGGCCCTTCCACAGGCACCTTTAAAGCAAATAAAACATTTATTGTTCAGATTTTTTTTCCATTTTTTTCTTTTCTTTTTTTTTTCTTTTTTACAAAAACATGCATACATACACAGGGGGTGGTGGTCCTCGGGAAGACACATACACGCGCGTGCACACACACGCACACACACACACATACTCTCACTCTCTCTAGCACACAAATACTTTCCTTCTTGGCCCCAGGCCTGGACCCCAGAAGCCTTGATGACTTGGCCAGGGCAGCCTCCCCTCCCCCATGTCTTGCATCCACTCTCCCACCCCCTTCCCCCTCAGCCGAGCTGGTCCTATGGAGGGCAGGAATCAGAGCTGGGTGAGGGAGACCCCAGAAAGAGAAAAGTCTCATGGAGGAGGGCAGTGACCAAGGGGTCCCTGGTGGTCATGCTGTGCTACTGAGGGGAGATGAAGAGTTTGGCACCATTGGCTCAGGAAGCACAGAACTCCAAGAGCACCTGTCTGCTCCACCAGGGCACTGAGATGGCGGACGTAGGGTGGCCTCTGGCAGGGGCAGGGATCAGATGGGAGGCCTGCCAAGGACTGCTCGCTCTCTTGGAAGGAGCTTTGTCTCCCTGCCCAGTGGCGGGGGGAGGGGGGAGGAAGCTTCCAGAGTCATCTGAAGAAGCAGGAGAGAGGGATTCCCCCTGCACTCAGGTATAGGGGACCCCCTGGCTCCTCTTACCCATCCCCTTCTCCCCCTCCTCTGGCCCAGCCCTCAGAGCCTCAGAAGGGCCACTCTGGTTGAGGCCAAGTTCACATTTCTGTGTGGAGCCTGGGGCTGTGTGCAAAGCCCAGGGTCTACAGAGCCAAGAATAGTGGTTATCAGTGAGCCTGACTGAGCCAGTCCTCCTCTGTGCAGTCCTGAGGAAGGGGGGCCCAGCCAGGGGCCTGCACCCCAAAGGGGTAGACTCTGTTCTTGAGAGAGCCCTACCAAGGGCTGGCCGACTGCCCAGCCTGCCTCTTCTCGGGGTCCTCTCTGGTCCCTATCCTAGACCCAGGGCCCTTCTCAGGCTCCTTGGGGTGACTGTCAAGGGGCCGTTCTCTGGCCCCAACTACCTGCCCGAAGGCTCTCTGAAGACTCCGGGAATGGGTACTATGGCCAGAGGTTAGAAGAGAACCAGGTCCGAAGGGCAGGGTGGGCAGGCAGATCCGTTCTAAGCCTTAGAGATTCATAGGTTCTTCCTCCTCCACCAGCTGTTGTGAGGGCCTGGGGGAGAGACAAGGATTGAGATGCCGGAGGGCCAAGGGCTGCAGGAAGGGCCTCAGCCTAGCCTCCCAGGAAGCCTGAGAAGGCTGGGGCGGCTGTGCCAGGATCGGGGATCCTCAAGTTGGAAGAGTCCGAGGGGTGGAGAGCCTGTCGGCCAGGGGTCGGGCATTACCGCTCTTCAGCCAGGATGCCCACGGAGAGGGATGCCAGTGCGGTCACTGCCTCCACTTCTTCTGTGTCGGCCCCTGGCACCCTGGGCACCCAGGAGTCTGGACAGGAGGCCAGGCGCTGCATGCAGCCCCAGTATTTACCTGGGACAAGAAGCGGAGTCGGAAAGGGCTGGGGAAGCGAGCCCCTCCACCCTGCCACACCATGCATCCTAGACTGATATCGAGGCTGGACCCCTCAGGCCAAGGGCCCGACAGCAGTGGGCGTGTCCTCAGTTTCGGGTCAGCGCTCTCACCTGCCTCTGCCTTCAACAGAACACGTTCCCCTACTCGGCCCCCCCCTCCCCCCCGCAGCCCTGACAGGGTGAGCAGAGAAGATTCATCATGGCTATGAGGGGGCTCCAGCAGGTGCCCAAGCCATTCTCCCACCTCTTTGGGTGAAAGGCCACCTGTGACCCATTCCCATAGGTATAGGGTTCCTAAGAGCACCAGGAAGGCTCAGTTTCTCCTAGATGGGGTCTGCATCAGAGTCATCTCACAGATCTCGAGCTCCAGCCTCCTGGAACACAGGATCTCACTCATGTGCTGTCCCCAGCAAAGCTCAGCCCAGCACATAGGACAGGACAGCGTGGTAGGTGGGAAGGACAGAGCACAGAGAGCTGACCACCACCACAGCTGCTCTGTGTGGCTGTCGGCAAGTCATTTACCCACCCTGGGCTTCCACTGCCCCTGCTAGGCCATGGACATGACCATCCTGCCGACTGTTGTAAGAAATGATGTCTATGGGACATGCCCAGCCCAGGGCTTGGCCCAGAGTGTGAAGTACCCATGCAAAGTACCAGTGGCATCTTCACTGTTATGTATACTCACCCTACTGGCCCTGGATGTGGGGAAATCTATTTCATTCACTTTTGTATCCCTAGCATTGAACACGGGTCTTTATATAAAGTGATCCATAGATGCTAAGTTGAAGGTGAAAATTTTAAATGCTTTCCAAATGTGAGGTTATTCCAAAACCAGCCCCCAGAGCAGGCAGCGCTCCCAAGACCCTGTGGCCAGGATTGAGGGTCAAGGCAGGAAGCAGCGATTTTGTCAAAAGGCCTAACCGTTGCTACTGGCCAGGCCTTGGCCTAGGGTTGTGGCTGGAGACTGGAGGACAGTCCTGCCTGGAGGAGGCAGGGGTTCCCTGACTCATAGTAGTCCTCACTGGATCCATCTGGAGGGCTCCAAGAGTATCCATTCATGGGGAGGGAGGCAGTCCCACCATTACTATTGGGGTGATTTGTAGGAAGCTCATTCCAACACTGCAGCAGAGACCCTCACCTGGCTGGTACTGGAAGCCAGGGGACCCAGGTTACTGAGGGCAACTGACCCCTGAGCTTCTCCCAAGTCTGAGGGCAGGAGCATCCTCTCTCTATACTCACTGTGCACCTGGATCACGGCTTCCAAAGAGCGGATGGCGTTGAGGTTGGGCTTCTGCTTCCAGCCTTCTTCTGAGAGAGGATCCACCTACAGAAGAAAACAGTACATCAGCCACCAGTCTCTCAGGGAGCCACAGGCCCAGCTCTCCTACCCCAAGGGCCCCGGCTTTCCAGGCACAAATATTCATGTGCTCCTGACTCTGCCTACCGTTGGAAACACTGGTCCTAGACTTGACCTGGGGAAGGGGCACCCACTCTGTCCCCCTCATTCCAGGCCTGCCGCCCCCACCCTATCTGCAAGCCCTCCAGGAAGCACTCCATCTGCCTGCCCTTTGGGGCAGTCCTGGGGGAGCCGGGCTCCCTGCCCTATAGATGCGCAGACGGGAGCAGACAACTCACCTTGTTTCCCAGAAGAGCAGCCACACAGGCCTCAGAAGCGTCACAGATGGCTGTGAGGTCATGGCCACCTTCCAAGGCCAGCACCACTGCACCTCCCGCCAAGCTCATCAGCTGCTGGGTCATGTACCCAAAACCTAAAAGATTGGGTGGGGAGGAAGAGGAGAGGTGCGGCTGGAGGGGAGGCAGACTCTCTCTACCTCTGTGATTGCCCTGCTTGCTTCCTTTTTTATAAATGATCACCAGATGCATACACCTCTACTTCAAGGGCTTTCCCACGGACTCCCATGCCAAACCTACCCGTAAGCTTCAGTCAAGGCTTGCAGAGCCTAAGGGACTGGACTTGCATAAGGCCCACAGCTAGTAAGTGGCAAGGCCAGGACTGGAACCCGGGGCATCGACTCCGGCCTATCTTATCCACTAAGCTTCACCATCTTCTCTGTCCCCCAGGCCCTGGGGCCCAGCAGGCTGAGCGGGCTTCCTCTGTTCTGAGAGTACTGCTCCTTCCCATCTCCCCCTCCCCCCGCAAAAAACTGCCAACCCAGCCTGGGCAGTGCCTCCGCTCCCAGCCTGGCCCCATTCCCTGCCCCTCCCCCTGGGCTGGGGGCCCTCCTTACATTTAGCGGAAACATGGTAGCCACCCAGCGGGGCTGGGTGACCCTCGGCAGCATCAAACCCAGCTGACACCAGAACCAGGTCCGGAGAGAACTCTCGGGCAATGGGCATCACAACCATCCTGTGAAGGGTGCCAGATGCGGGGGCTCATCACTCTGTGCAGAACTGCCGGGGGCACAGGCCCTCTCCCACCAGTTTTACTGTGTGCATCCTGTTCTTAGGACTCCTAGAGGCCCAATAACGGCAGGATAAATGGATCCCTGGGACCGCCTTGACCTGGCTGGCCACCCATGTCCCTACACAGCCTAAGGACTCAGCCACCCAGAGCTCTTGACTGGCAAGAGGCAGAAGGAGTCAAGGATGGGACAGAAAGGGAAGGAAAGAGGAGTGAGCGTGTGTATGTCTGCGGGGTGTGGTGGGCGGGGCCATGGTGGGGGCAGGTCCCTAAGCCTCTGGGACTAGAAACCTAGAACTTGGCTACCACCCACTTTGGCCTGAGTTGACCACACGTGACCACTTGTCACTTGAGAGCTGACTCTCTTGACGTCCTGGGCCGCCCAGATCCACTCTCTCATCCTCTCCCCCTGCCGGCCCCCCACAGCTGCCTCCCTCCACCCTTACCCAACTCTGAGGTCCATTTGGATGTCTTTCAAGGCCCTGGGCTCAGGACACACAGATACCAGGAACCCCAGTCCAGCTCTCATGGAGAGTATTTCCAGAAAAGTATTTGAAACCTACTTCCAGGGTTCCCTTTTCTCAAATGCAGAATGGGGACCCCGGAGTGAACCACATAAGGGTTCCTAAACAGAGCCCAAAGCCTCTCTTCTAAACTGCCTTTTCTTAAGCAACTTCCCCAATATGGACATCATCTGCTTTGTCTCTTTCTCCACAGTATAAATTACTTCTCTCCTGTGCAAAGCCCACCTCCTCCAGGCAGCTTTCTTTGACTGAATGTGGCAGCTGTGCTCCCTCCACCCTGCCTGTTTCTCAGCATTCAGTTCAACCTTGGCTCTTGGTAACATGTGACTTTATAAAGCACCCTTGGCTTTTTCATTCTGAGTTTCCTGTCTTCTCACGGGGGCTGGAGGCTCCTAGAGGCCGGTATAAACATTGCCTCTCCTTTCATTTGTCTCAGTCTGGAAGGCCCACCCTGGGACTGGTTTAAAATGTCCAGTAATTGGATGAGGATGGGCTGCCAAGCCAACAGATCACCTCCAGCCTGGTACTGCTGGGAAAGGGGCAGGAAAGGGTGGCCTTGCTGGGCATAACTCCCCTGTTCCCCCAGAGCACTCACCTGAAGGCAGCCAGGTACTCAGGATCCCCCATAGGGGGGTCTAGACCTCCTGCCCAGGCCACGTTGACATTGAAGCCCTCACCGCTGCCAGCTCCCACCTGGAAAACAGGAAGCAAGAGAGACAGGAGGGGAGCAGAGTCCCAGGAGAGAAATCCCAGGGTGTCAGTGCTACAAGACCAGTTCATCCGGCCTCTTCACTTCCAGGTGGAGAAACGGAGGATCAGAGAGGCTAAGCAACCTGCCCAGGATCGCACAGCTAGTTGTGACAGAGGCACGGTCAGGGCCATGAAGGAGAGTCAACGGGGCCAGAAGGGGGCATGCGGTTACCTCATCCACGGCCCCACTGCCGGGGAAGAAGTTGCCATCATCATGGCGATGCAGGGAGATGTAGAGCACACTGGGGTCCTGGTAGAAGGTTTGCTGGGTGCCATTGCCATGGTGAACATCCTGTGCAGGGAGATGGACAGTGGATTAGGGAAGGCCTGAAAGCACACAGGTGGAAGACCGGGGGAGGTTAGAAGGGATCTCAGAGTCCGTCTTCTGAAGGTCAGGACCCTAGACTGGCAGGGAGGAGCCTGGGGTTCCTGGAGCTACACTGTTAAGTGGTCCTAAGCAGTCCACTGGCTCTCTCTGTGCCTCAGCCTCTCCATGTGTGCACAGGTGTGAGACCATGAAGGGGAGGAGACGTGCCAAGGACCAGCCAGCCAAGAAGAGCGACAAACGTGTGGCAGAAGTGGGAGGAATCCAGGATTACGCGTGTCTGGAACCTCCACTACCGTGTCTGATCCAAGGTCATGGAGTGATGAGAACCCAAGCTGAGTTACAGAGGAGCTGTACATGGACCCCAGCGCCGCCCCTCCCAGGGAGAGCCGTGGCCTGACGCTTGGTAACTCACAGGACCGTGCGTGGGCACAAGTGTGGAAAGTTCTTCCACTGTCACCTTCTGCAGAGGAATGTCCCATGCACGGGTGTTCGGGCAGAGGGGTTTAGCACGGATGCATGTACTCCAGGGCTCAACAGCCTGAGTTCAAATCCCAGTCTCAGAACTTACTACATGTGTGGCTATGTGCAAGTTACTTAACCTCTCTGGGCTCACGCTCCTCATCTGAAACTGGGCTATAGCCGGGATCAAACAAACATATCACAGGTAAAACTGTAGCGTCTAGATGTGATTAGGAGCATGTTGATGTTACCGGTTATTGTTGCCACTATTACCACTGTACCAGAAATGCAGAAATTATCAGATCTGCAGAAAGAAGCCAGTAGAGGCCAAAGAGCACTCAAATGTCTCTTGCCACGGTGGGAGGTTGTCACGGCTGAGGGCCTTCCCCCCACACCATCGCCCCTGGGCCTCCCACCCCCTGATGTGGTGTCATCTTCACCCACATTTTACACAGAAGGAAAGTGAGTCTCAGGAGGCTGATGCAGAACAAGGACAGGAAGCCATATCCTCTGCTGCCAGGCTCAGGGCTCTTTCCACAGGGCTCACGGATCTGAAGGGGCTAGGAACAGGGACCTACCCAGTCCATGATGAGGATCTTGCCGGCCTTGCCCTGTTGTTGAAGCTGCCGGCAGGCAATGGCCACGGAGTTGAAGAAGCAGAAGCCCCTGGGAGGAGGAGAGAGAGGTGTTGCCAGCCTATTTCCCCCTTGTATCTCCACCTCTCCAGCCTCCTTCCTCTGCCTGCCCCTGGCCTGGCCTAGCCCTAGAAGGCTCAGGGGACGGAGGGGGAATGCCCCCCGCCACCTCATCGCCCCCACCAAGGCCTCCCCCGGCCTTACATGGCTGTGGAATGGTCCGCATGGTGTCCTGGGGGCCGAACCACAGCAAAACCATTCTGGAAACAGAAAGAATGCTCGTCAACCAAAGGGTCAGCACCCGGAGACGCATCTCCGTGAAGCTGCCCCCAACCCGAGGTTCATCCCTTGAGTAGGGGTCACAGGACAACAGCTGTCCGCAAATCTGACCGCAGCCAGGCTGGATCTGAGATGCCCCGATGCTGGGCCTCTGAGCCAGACATCCTGTGCTTTTAGGCTGGACGTGAAAACAAACCGCCCCCCCCCCCCCCCCACCAACCTTGGTGTATTCGGGCTGTTATCACTTTATAACAACAGTTACTATTTGTTGGGCAAAATCTACTGCCTGGCACCGTGCCAAGCACTCTACAAACACCAGGTTTCATCCCAACATCTCTATGAGTGTAAATGTTATCTAATCCTTACAACATCTCCACGAGATAAACATGATTATCTCCAGTTCACAGAGGAGGACAAATCTGAAGCTCAGGCAGGTTAAATAACTTGTGTGAAGCTGCCTGCTTGTGGAGGGCAAGACCAAAATTTACAACCCAGGGCTGAGCCTTTAACTGCAACACTCCTCCAAGGAGAAGAAATGAACACGAGGCCACGTTGGGCTCCGAGCTCATAGACAGGGGGGCGCGTGGGCCTCAGCACAGGCCCCCGTGAGGTGCCCAGCCCAGAGCAAACAAGCACAGGCACCAACCGGCCTATAAAAAAACCCTCGGTATTGCCAAGAACCAATTTGCCAATGGACAAAGGTCCAGACGTGCTCTGCAACTCGCCAGGGGTCACCCCGTGGGTCTGTGTGTTGAATGATCCTGAATGATTATAATCCCGTGTCTCTTCGAGACAGAAGTCTAGGGTCACAGTGGCTTGACTCCCCACCAAACAACATGACCCTAAGGTTCAAATCTCAGCTTAGTCCCCCAAGCACTCAATTTCCCTTCCAAAACCCTGTGGGGACGATCCAGAGGAACAAGAGGTCTGGGCCTCCGGGTCTGGCTGTCCCTGCAGCGTCCCCTGTGGTTCACCCACCTACAGCTCAAACCTCCTACCTTTAGCTCACGGGAAGCGACTTTGAAGGCGAGGTCAGTGACGCTGCCGGCTGCCCAGCGGGCCGCGTTGGAAGAGTGCAGCTCATTCCAGATGGTATCGGTATCCACCTGTGGGGGCCAGAGCCAGGGCCTGCGTCACCAGAGGCCCCCCACAGGAGCCGGGGCCCACTCGGGCGGTGCCCACCCCACGGCCAGGACCCCAGGGGCAGGGAGCTGGGCAGACAGCGCTGCCTCCCCAGTGCCCCACCACCCAAAGGCAAGGCCTCCTGTGTCCCCCAATCCCAGCATGACTTCTCCTTCCCAGCTTCAGTCCATATCACCAGCCCGTATCTGGCCAGCACTCTGCCGGCAGCATCGCGCCTGCCTCCCCAGTCAGAGGAGGGGGCATGGCGTTACCTGGGCGGGACTTGGGGTTTGGACCGGGAGGGGGTTTTAAGCCCCAGCTGACTCTGCTCAGGCCCTGCGGGACGGTCGGAGCTCGAGGGGCCGTCTGCACCACTGTCTTCCACTCAGGGCCCCTAGCCCAGGCTGGGAGGCCCCCCAAACCCAGTCCCTGGGCCTCAAGGCTAGGGAGGGGCCGGGGGGCATGATGGGGAGATGGGGAGGGCGAGGCGGACCAAGAGAGGCGAGGAAGGCAGAGAGAGTCGCAAGAGGCTGGAGAAAGAGAGAGAGAGAGACAGACAGAGAGGGAGAGGAGGGAGGAGAAAACAGAAGCAACAACAGTTGGAAAAATCAGAAAGTGGCAAGAAATGGGAAGTTGTGAACAGGGCGCTGACTGGCTCCCAAACAGCCCCCCAGCTACGGCTCCCACTTCCCTCCAGAACTAGGCCTCCATCCCGTGCCTGCACACTCCTGGCTGGGACACCACCAGAGGAGGCAGAGAGCCCCTGAAGCTGGGCGAGCCGGGAGGAGGGGAAGGTGGGCAGTGGGAGAGAACTGCCTGGGTCGCCAAGGACACCGGAGGCACCCCCACAGCCCCAGGCCGTGGAGCCTGACCTCCTGGAGGCCAGCGTGGAAGGGACAATCCCGACCACCACCAGGGTCTTACGAAGGGAGGCGATCCCCTGCTCTTTGAACCTCACTCGACATTTACCACACACCGTCTCAGTGCAAGGCACAGGGCTCCCCACTCAGGAGACACTGATAGGTGGAGGACACACCTGTCCACAAGGAGCTTCTAGCCGGCAGAGGAGCATTATGGGAGAGCCCCTGGCCCAACGGGTCTGGTAGAACCACAAGAACAAGCAGGTAGGGGCTGGGCCTGGGAGAACAGAAGGGAGGAGCTCCGAGAGCCCGTGGCAACGGCCGCTCAAGACCCCCCGGGCACACTTACCCCTACCCCACCACAGGGCAGCATCACAAACATCCGCTGTGCCAGGAGCCCTGTGGGGAGAGGCCCAGTGTGTGTGAGCTGAATCCTCTCGGCTCTGGCCCGGCTGGGAGCACAGAGAGCCCGCAGAGGGCTGGGGCCAGGTACGCAGGGCAAGAGGGCAGTGGGCAGCGGAGGGACTAGGGCAGCCTGGGGATGCCCAGGATGCTGGGGGCACAGGCCGGGCAGGGGTGGGGCAAGAGAGCACAGGGGATGAGTGGGCCGGGTGAGCCAGTGGAGGCCCCGGGGACCCCAGGCACCATGAGGCCCCTACCTGCCAGCTTCCCGTTGTCCAGTTTGAGGCGGCTGAGCGGGTTGGTGCCATAGAGGAGCACGTGCCGCTCGGAGTGCACTGACTGCAGCTCCTCCAGGGAGGCCTTCCGGCCCCGGAGACACTGGGGAAGGGCCCGCAGAGCTCCTAAGGCCCTGCTCACCCCCTCCCTGCCATCACCGCCACCCGCTTGGCCCCTCATCTCCCACTGGCTCCAGGGCCCCCCTTCCCTTCCCTTCCCTTCCAGCACTCCCACCTCCTCCGGTTCCGCAGCCCCCTCCCTGCCCGCTCACCTCACACTGGCTCCGGAGCCCCCGCTCCTGCAGCCGGGACCAGATGCTCTGGATACGGCCCGCGTGCTCCGGGTGCCTGCTGTTGTCCCCGCAGGAGCACTGGTGTTTCAGCATCACCGAGTCATACACCAGCCCTGCCAAGAACAGGGCTCAGGGCCCAGACCCAAGGGAGTCCCCACCCCCGCCCCTGGCTGCACGCACGCGCGCACACACACGGAGCCAACCTGACATGCCCCCCGTCACACAATCCCGCATACCCCATCCTGCCCCTCGGCCCCTCACACCCAGACACACCCCCACCCCGGTCGCTAACCCAGGCAGCCTCAGGCACCCCGCGCACACACGACACAGCCCCAGCTAATGCTGCTGCCACACAGCTGATGCCTTCCTGCCACACTGTCCCAGCTCCCCTGGCCCAGTGCATCCACCATGACCTCAGGAGCTCAGAGCCTAACAAAAGGAGGCCTAATGTCAGGGTCTCACGCTGGATGCCATGACCCAAATAGGCGGCCACGGGGGAACAAGAGGAGAAAAACATTCCTCAGAAACCCCCAGACTGAGAGGGGGGGAAGCCTACAGTGACACTGAGCCACGTGACAAGACAGATGCAGTTTTGGGGAAGTGACTGCTTCGGCCTGAACAGCGGGGACGCCTAGAGGGCCCTGCACACGGTGGGTGTCCAGCATGCCTCAGGACAGCAGGATCTGCGAAACTTTCACCACTTGGCCCAGGGATGCCACTCCTTAAGAGTGGGAAACAACACCAGGGGTGAACGAAGGTTTGTGCACAAGGACGTTCCCGTGAGGGAAAACGAGTGGCCCAACCCGGAAGAAATCTTGAAAAAAATAAAGATAGAATACTGTGACGAAATAGTCCAAAAATCTCATTTTTACGGGCGAGTTGCATCACAGCGTGGTCGTAACACGTTCACAGAACAAGGCGGGGCACAGCACGCAGGCCGTGTGTAGACGGGGTTTGTACACAGCTGGATTAAGATGGGGCTGAACGACGGCGGCCTTCAGGAGAGGCTGCTTTGGGGTGGTGGGATACTGGCTGGTGATTTTTATTTCATTCTTAGGTTTTTACGTGGTTTACGAGATTTCTAAAATGCTTTTAAGCTCTTTTTACAAGCAGAGCAACTGTAACAAATATCGCTTTTGAAAGATCTGAGCTGGGTGCGAGGAGACCCGGATTCTTGGCCTGGCTTGACGGTCAGCTTGCTATTTGGCAACCTTGTCACCTTAGGTCCCCGGCGCCCAGGTCTCCTCATCTGTAAGATGAGAACCACCACCCTCTCTACCTGCTTCATGGGACGCCACGTGGACCTAACAAGACCCAGAAAGCGCTCTGTGGCCTCAAAAAATGTCCTGAGCGACACCACGACACAGACACGGACTCGTGCCTGAGCCCGTGTGCCCCCAGCCCCTTTTCCCACCCCCACTCTAATCCAGGCCTCACCTGTGGTGAACGGCAGGGTCCTGGCAGAGGTCTCTGAGCTGGGCAGGACACGGGCCTGGCTGGCAGGCTCTGGGGTTGGCAGTGAGGCAGGCGCAGCTGGGGATGACTGAGCCCTGGACAGGGGCCGGTGACTGCCCTGGGCCAGGGAAAGCAGCACAGAGTCCCCAGTTCCTCCCCGTGGGAGCCGCCCGGCCAGTCGCTGCTGCTCCCAGAGGAACACCTGAGGGACACAGGGGGCCTCAGATTCCAGGTCTCAGGATTCTGCTCCATATGCTTCTGCCCAAGGTCTCAGAAACCTCCAGGCAGGACCCCTTCCGGGAGAGATTCCAGGATGCCTCCAGCCTTGCCTCCTGGCTGGGCTCTGGCCTTTGACTGCTGAACCCCCTGCCCCCGCCGATGCCCCTAAAGGTCTGCAGCCCAGAACGACCACGCTATTCCACCAGAACGCCTTGGAGCCTTGGGACTCCCAAAGCCAGAACCCAGGTAAGGGGCCTCGGGCCAACTTCCCAAGGACACAGGGACCTGTGTGAGCCATTGCACATGTGTGGACTATTACCATGTGCCATGGGCCGACTTGTGTCCCCCCACTTCCTGTTTACAAAGTCCTAACCCCTGGCCCAGTACCTCAGAATATGACCTGATTTGGGGACGGGGTCTTTACAGAGGTAATCAAGTTAAAATGAGCTCATCAGGGTGAGCCTTAATCCAATATGACTTCTGTCCTTATAAAAAGAGGAAATGTGTACATAGACAGGCATAGAGGGAAGACGATATGTAGACTCAGAGAGAAGGTGGCCATCTGCAGGTGGGGAGAGAGGCCTGGAGCAGCCCCTTTCCTCACGGCCCTTGAAGGAACCAACCCTGAGGGCACCTCGATCTTGGACTTCCGGCCCCCAGATCTGTGAGACAATAAGTGACTACCGTTTAAAGCACCCAGTTTGTGCTACCTGTCACAGCAGCACTAGCAAACGCATATGCTGTGAGCACGCCCTGGCTCCGCCCCATTTCCTGCCCCAGCCGCCTTCCTGGACACGGTACAACGGGTCACAGGGGAGATGTACTAGGGCAGGAATGCACGTGGCTCCACGAGAGCCCAGCCTCACTGCTGCACAAGGACACGGCTGCACCCTGAGACTGCCGGGCTGCCGGGGCGTGGGCGTATGAGGACGCATGCGCGCGCACGCTTGTGCCCGGATGCGTGTAGGGGTGTGCGTGCCTGCACCTTGGTGCGGATCCGATACTGTAACCCTGGGTCCCGGAGTTGTTTCCCACACTGGTAACCTGGCTCCCTCCCCTCGGTCTGTGCCAGACCCCAGAGTCTCCCGACTGCACCTTCCCAGGGAAGCGGGCGCTGCCATACCTGCTGGTGCTGCTGGAGAGGAATAGGGCCTCTGGCTTCGTGCTGCCCATGGCTTGACTCCCTGTGCTCCAGGCCGTCATCCCCCACCGGCCCCACTCCCCCACCATCTGTCTCCAGGTCCTCAGCTGAGGGGATCTGCCGCAGTCGGGGCTTCTCACTTGGCTTGGCTGGCCTCTGGGGAGGGGAGATGCCCACTGAGAAGCCATGCTGGGATTCAAGGTGTGCAGTGGGCCACGGTAGGCCGGGCTGGGTGGCTGCTCATCTTGCTGGGGCTTTAGCAGCCAGGCAGCTCTTGGCCCTCAGGAGCCATATCCTCTCTCTGGCCCACCAGATCCTCACCCTTCCTAAGCCTCCCTTCTTTCAGCCCCCAGGGTCCAGTTAAGCAACCCCTCATCACCTCCCCTACCCAGTTCCCCTCACCTTGATCAGCTGGACGTGAGGTTTGAGCCGGTCCAGGCGGGGCTGCAGGGGGCCCAGCGGTGGGGGGGCGGTGGCGCTTGGGGGCAGGGGCTCTGAGCGGGTCCGGCTTAGTGGCCGGTGGAGGCCTGACCCAGAGAGCCGCTCGGTGGTCAGTAAGGACTGGGCAAAGTGGAAGGGCAGGGGCCCAAGGCCGGGCACTGGAAAGAATGGGGTGGGGGTGGGGCATAAGGAGGGAACCAAAGGGAGGAACGGAAGGAAGCGAAGGCTTGGGGTGGTAGGCGGCAGGGACTCAGCAGGGAGACACGCAGGATGGGGGACTGCAGAGGGGCAGGAAGGAAGGGACCCTTCCCGGGCTTGGCCCTTAGCAAGATGCAGGGACCAGCCCCTCCCCTGGAGAAGCCTGGGAACTCACCAGTCAGCAGGGGCGCGTGAGAGACTGAGGGATCGAGGAGGAGAATGGGCTGTAGTCGAGAGGACAAGGGGCCCCCAGACTCAGACTCCAGGCTGTGGGGCAGGAAGAGGGGAGCATGGGGGCTCCCCAGGACCGGCCCCCGAGGGCCCAGTGTCGGATGGGTCCTGCGGTCAGCATCAGCCTGGAGAGAAGAAGGGAGAAGTCACAGGGGGGAAAGATCCATCCCAGAGAGAGCGGTGAAAGTGCCAGGGTGAGGTGGTAGGAGAAGGGAGCGAACAGAAGCTGGGGGCTTGCAGTGGGGGAGGGCGCCTCAGCCACTCACCCTGGCAGGGGCGGGGAGCCCCAGCGTGATTGCGGGCAGCAAGGACACTGTCGGCAAGGCGAACGGGGCCAGAGAGGTCTCCTGCAGCCGCAGCCGCTGGCCCAAGAGCGCCTGCCATGGGGAGCAGGGCAGGGGTCACCGGTCCCAGACCTCTACCTCTGGGCACGCCTTCCCCAGAACCCCCAGGAGGCTCGGGTCCAGGCTGCCCAGACCCTGTGGCCCCAGCTTGGTCACGGCTGCTCGCTGAGAAGAAGGCTGAGCCTCAGAACGGCCCCCCTGCCCCCCGGAGAGCCCAGCCTGGCAAGGCCTTACCTCCGAGCCCAGGACGGGGTTGGGGCCTTGCTCGCTGTCATTGGGGGAGCTGCACCCTGATGCTGGTGTGCTGCTGCTACTGGGGGAGGAGTCTGGGGCGGGGAGGGAAGCACAGTCAGAGGCCAAGCGTGGCCAGAGCAGGGCCAGTCCCCCTTCCCCAATGGGCGGCCTCTGCTTCCCGCTTTCTTCCCAGAAGGGCAGGAAGAGGGCCAGCCACTGGTCTCCAGTGCCTCTGGACACTTTTTTGAAGGTGACCCTTCTTCTGGGCAGACGTCAGCTTAGCCAACAGGGCTGGCAACTCACCCCCCCTAGCAAGTGTGTGGGACACATCCTGTATGACCATGCACACTAGCCCTGTCTGGGTGGGACCTGACCCAAAGGGATAACACCAGCACCTCTGCTCACCCTGCTGGCTCTTACCACCGAGGGTCTCTGCAGGCCGCCGCCGGAGACTAGGCGGGGCGCTCTCCTTTCTGAGCAGTGGATTCTTCCTCCTCTCCAGGGACTTCTTGGGCTTGTAGCGCAGCTTCAGGTTGGGCTCAGAGACTGTGGGAGCACAGCGTTACTTGGCCCCACACCTCCCTCCTCCCAGTCACCTCTGAGTTAAGGTGAGAGAAGGCAGTGCCTGGGAGAAAGCAAGCCACTGGGGGCTGACCTTCTGCTCCCCAGCCAGACCCTCCCACCCCTCCACACTCCCAACCCATGTCCAAAGCCCTGACCCCTTAACTCCCCTAGAGGGTCTCCCCCTGCCTGTCCCACTCGCCTGTCTTTCGGAGAGGGAAGTGTTCTGGGGGGTCACTGGGCAGGCTGGGAACAGGAGGCAGAAAGCTGCTAAGCATAGAGCGAGCAGCTCCTTCCGTCTCCAAGGGCTCGAGAGTTCTGTGGAGTGAAGGCACAGGTTGCTTCAGAGGGGTGGAGAGGCCCAGAGACCTGACAGCCAAAGGCTCTGCAAGGGCTCTTCCTGAGCAGGGGCCTCCGGGACCTGCTAGGGGAGGCAGCAGCAGCTGACAGGGCCAGGCACTGTGTGGCGGGACAAGAACAGGGGCCATCTCCAGGTGGCAGCATTGGGCCACCCTTCCTATAGGCAGCCTCCAACGCAGGCCTCAGATCTAGGCCTAGGAGCCAGGGTCCCAGGGCTTGCTTGGGTCCCAGTCACACTGGGAACTCTTTGTCCCAGCAGGAGGAACCTGCTCCAGGAATCAGGATTTTTTTTGGTGCTTAGGGAAAGTCATAAAGAGAAAAGGGACTCGTGTACGGAAGAAGAAAGCCAGCGTGGTATGTCGGGGTCTCGGTGAGGAGTACGAAGGGCTTCGGGTGGGGTGGGGAGAGATAATTCAAGGAGAAAAGGGGGCAGGTGTCGGGTGGGGTGGACAGCATTATAATTAGAGGCGAGGGGTAAGGGTCAGGTGATGGGCAGCTGGGAGGCAGAGGGGGAGAATACGAGCGAGCGTGCACAGGCTGACCCGTAGGGAAGAGGAGGTGAGGACACGAGGGAGCCGGCGGGGAGCGAGTTACCTGTAGGGAATGCTGGGGCTATTGGGATGGACTGTTCTCTCTAGGGCTGCCTGCTGCTTCTTTAGAATCACCTCTGCCAGCTTCTGCTTGACCACACTGCTAGCTACGGCACCTATGGGGGTGGGAAGTCACAAATGGGTTGGGGGTGGATGGACGGTGGCCTCCCGGCCGCATCCTCCGCCCATCGCCCCGTCCCCTCCCGTAATACGAAGCGGCCAGGGGTCCTGGCCTGCTCAGGCGACAGCCAAGCCCGTGGCCCCACCCCTTCTGCGAGGCCCCGCCCACACTCTGCAAAACCACCCCAGCCCGCGTGCGGTCCTTACTTCGCTTGCTCTTGTCCTTATTGAGAAGCTGCCGCAGCTCTTGCTCCTGCTGCCCCACCTGCAACTGGGGCACCGGCGTGTCCATTGGGAGCTGTGGGCAGGGCCGGCCGCCCAGGAAGGGGCAAGGAGTTGAAGACTGAGCCGAGGGTCTGGGGGAGGCGGGAGGAAGGGAGGGGGGCTGGGGGCGGAGCTCGAGGCCACCGCGTGTGCGGGGAGCTCTGACTTTACCCTCATGGGTTCCGCTGAGCGCTGAGGCAGACCTGCTGCGAACAGCAGGTGGTGGTGCAGGTGCTGGGGGTGCTGCAGGGCCAGCAGCGCCGGCTCTGGCGGGGGCTCCACCGGGGGCCGCTGGCCCACCCGCAGGTCCATGGGCTGGGGCTGAGGGCCTGGCGTGTCCGCTGGGGGCCTGAGGCGGCCTGGGGGCACACAGAGAGGGCAGGGTCGGCAGGGAAGTTTGAGGGAGAAGGTCAGGACCTAAGCAGCCTCCTCCAGGCTCACTTGACAAGGGCAAGCCACCCTCAGGTGCCTTTTCCTCACTTCAGTCCTCACCGCGGTCCCATGAGAAAGGAGATCATGTAACCATACAAGGTTAGGCTATCGAGGTAGCGCTCCAATCGAGCCTTCTGACTCCAAGCACGGCGCTTTTCCACTAAATATGTTGCCTCTCCAGAGCAGGGGCTGGGTGCTGGGAGGATTCAGTGACGGGCTGCAAGCCCTATGGGGGAACATTCTGGGCCCTGCCATCTCCTTCTCTTCTTCCCGGATGGAATGAAGATTTGGCCGGACTGCCCCCTAATGAACTGCACTCAAAACAGCTAGCCCGCGGGCAAACGGTCCCCTTTGTTCAGCCACCAGCCCTAGAGGGCCTCATGGGCTCTTTCAGCAGCCACCCTCCGATACTCTATCCCGGGCCACAGGATAAAGAGGCAGTGCCCTGAACCTGCGGCTAGCCTTGCCCCGCCATCCTGAGCCTGCACGGCCCTATTCGCAGGGCAGCTTCCTCAGCTCCTGGGGCCCATCTGCAGGGGCCTGCCTCCAGGCACCCTCAGGCCAGCTCTGGGCCTGGCACTGTAAGAACCGCAGGCTCAGCCGCCTCTTCTCAAGCGCCCTCTGCACCGAGGCCAGGAGTACCTTCCCAAGGCTGTGGGTGCAGGACCTATTTATAACTAGCCACCAGACCAGGTTGTGTGCCCACAACGCCAGCCGGACCAGGCTGGATGGGGCAGCTGCGGACTCTCAGAGGTGGAGTGTCTGCAGGGTGATTATCCTGGAGAAAGGGAAGCAGGTAGGGGTGAGAGCAGGTGCCCTAGGACAGAGCACACAAGGGGGGGGGAACCTTTCTGGAGAAGCCTCCTTCCGCTCATCCAATGCTAGGCATCCCTCATCAGGGGATGACTTTCCCTCCTGGCCCAAGGCTGAGGGGGACTGGAAGGCACTGGGACAAAGCACCAGCTGGGGAGTCAGGGAACATAGTCTCCAGGCCCAACTCAGCCATTACTACTCATTACCTTAAACCTCTGGCGCATGTGTACGCATGTCTGCAAAACACTTTCACCCTGAAATCCCCTATAGGCCCTGGGAGGTAGTTATTACTATTTCATTATCCCAAGTGTGGAAACTGAGGCTCGGGTGAAAGGACCTCTCCAAAGCCACCCAGGAAACAGAGACAGCGAGCATGGCTTCTGGTCCCACCCAGGCCACTGCTCCACCTCTCTTTTCCCATGGACTTTCAGGAAGTCACCAGCCCTCATGGAAGTTTCTCAGTGGACGAAGGAAGAGGGGCTCGTGGTAGGTTGCTAAGGGGCACCTGCTCTAACATGCCCTGACCGGGGGAGATGGAGACAAGCAGGGAGGTGCCCACCGCAACTCTTCGGATATTAAGAGACCGGAGGGGACGGCTGTGCACCCAGATGTGCCCTGCAGCAGGCAATGCATGGCTTCCGTGTCCCCACCCCTTGTTCATGCATCCACCCAGGGAACCCAGATTCGCAGTCTGGTGGAGTCTAGGCCTCTGATGCTAACACCCTCCTGCCAGGAAGGGTCTCAGTCCTCCCACATCTGGTGTCCTGGCTTCCTGGGCTGACTCCCCTGATGATGCAAGAGGGACCTCAGGGAACCTGAGGCAGGCCACAGGACGCAGTGCTGGCCGCCTCAGCCTCACGCAGACCACGAGGGCCCATCCCTTACGCTGAGTAGATTGACTCTGAGCTGAGAATGTGGGAGGGGCTCTGCCAGCAACCCTGAGAACACCTGTGAAGGTCACTTAGCACGTGGGGGTCGCCACAGTCTGGTGCTAAGCTGGCTTTTTGTGGTCTCCTACGTCCCAACACAAGGCTTTGTCTCAGCCATCAGCTCCTGTCCTGCTACAAGCCCACGTACCTTTTGTCCTCTGAGCTTTGGCTCCCAACGACCCCCTGGTGGTACTGCCCTCACTCCTCACATTCTACTTTTCCAAATCCTACCCTTTCTTCCAAGTCCGGCTGGAATCCTCCCTCTTCCTGGGACTCAGCCCAGTGCCCCTTGTCCCTCCCTCCTCTGGACTCCAATCAAGTTGGAAGTTCTGTGCCCTATAAGCATAGCATGGGCAGGTACCGTCTGAGGTAAGCTCCAAGGGCAGGAACTTGGTTTTGTTTCCTTCTCACTATCCCAGCACCTAGAACGGTACTCAGCACAGGACAGGAACCCAATAAATACCGGCTGAATCGATGAATAAATCTCTGTGTCCGTCCCCCTAAAACACCTAGGAAGGTACCCTGGCACAGAGATGGGGCTCATCAATGTTTCTGTTTCTTTTTCCGATTTCTGTGTTCTTTCAAAGAAATTACCTGTCTAGGGGTGCCGGGGTGGCTGCCGGTTGACTGTCCAACTTTGGCTCAGGTCACGATCTTGCCGTTTGTGAGGTTGAGCCCTATGTCGGGCTCTGTGCTGACAGCTCAGAGCCTGGAGCCTGCTTCGGATTCCGTGTCTCCCTCCCTCTCTCTGCTCCTCCCCTACTTGCACTCTGCCTCTCTCTGTCTCCCTCTCTCAAAACTAAATACGCATTAAAAAAATTCCATATCTCCATATCTAGGAGGACTAAGTGACAACAGGTGGTGACTCTGTTTCTTGAATGAAGGGATGAACTCAATCAGTTGTCCCTTGTGTGGCACCGGTCACAAACTACATTCTCCTATCACCTCCCTTTTTATTGGCGTGTCCACTCTCCCCAACCTGCCTGTAATCTTTCGGACAACCAGGACTGAGGCGCAGAGGATCTCCGGACTCCATTTGTCCCCACCATCTGTAACCATTAGGCGTCAGGCACCCAGTAGGCCCTCTGCGGACGCTGGCTGAGACTAAGGGGAAGACAGCCCTCAGCCCCTCCAGCCCCAGCCCCACGGGCGTGTCCCAGACGGGAGCGAGGCGGAAGTCCTGGTGAACAGGGAGTGGCAGAGGCAAGGAGAGGCGAGAGAGCCAAGGAGAGGGGACCCTCCCCTCCTGCCTGAGCAGCAGGAGGCACCTTTCCATTTTGCAGGGCCCGTGTGAGGACCGAAGCCAACAAACAAGAACGCGGCGCCTCGCCCGGAGCCTCATGTGAGGCAGGGGTCTGAGTATAAACAGTAGCTTCCTACTTGCCTTCCTGTTTCACTGCAGCCAGCAAGGACAAGAAGAGCATCGTGCCTTTCCTTTTCCTGTTTTGCTTCCTAGCAATGGGACCAGCCTAGGTCCGAGGCTGCCTCTCTTATCCCACTCCTCACCCCACCCCTACGCCAACTTCACCCCCACCCTCAGAACCCCAACCTCCCAACCCGCTGGCCCATCAGCCAGCTACCCTGCTTCTCTCCCCTTCAGCTCCTCGCCCTTCTTGTGCCCCTTCCATCCTCACTCCCCACCACGGGCTCCCTCGGGCCTGACTCTTACCTGTGCCAGGGGGACTGGGGCAGTGGGCACCCGGGCTCACCTGGGTCCCATCTGTAGAGAGAAGAGAAAGGGCATGAAGGGGCTGCAGGGGAGGGGTGGGGAAGGGATGAGCGGGCCAGGCCATGCAGGCTCCCTGCCACTACAGGAGGTCCCGCTCCAGCTTGGGCGCTCCCAAACTGGCACCTGCACCAGGAACTAACCAAAAAGCAAGGACTCCATCCCATTCCTTTCCTCGACTTCCCTGTGCAGAATGAGAGCACTCGACAGCCCTCCCTTCCTCATTCAACTCACCCAGTGACTCAAACATCTCAGCCTGCTGGAGCCCGGTCCACAGCAGGCCCAAGGAGGCCCGAGTTCCCCCAACAGTGCCCTCAGACCTCCTGGATGTGCTCAGACACCATCCTCCTAGGGCCCAGGCTCCCACAACCCTGAGGGAAAGAGGACTGGAAGGGGAGGTGGCCAGAGGTGGGAGGGCACGGCTGCTGAGGCTGGCAGGTGGGAGATGGGGAGAAGCTGGCCCAGAGAAGGGTAGCTGGGGGCTGCTCAGAGGCCTCCCAGGTGGGAGCAGATGGGAGCAGGTGGAAATGGGGAGGCTTCCACAGTCGGGGAGGGACGGGGTCATGGCCTGAAGATCAAGTCAGAAATGGTGGGAGCTGTGAACTGGTGCGTCTGGAACGCATAGGCCCTGTCCTGTGTCTTGCAGCCTCTGTTCCCCCAGAGAAAAGAAGCTCTCAGTTTTTTCTTTTTGGACTTCTGAAACAGAAGTCTTTTCTTTTGGGAATAGTCACCTCTCCCAGGCTCATAAGCCCAGCCCAGAGCCCCCCTGTCCCATTCAGAACCCATGAAGCTCCGTGGCAGGAGGCCCTGAGGAGCCCAGAGGCCCACTGGGGTAGGCAAAGACAGAGTTCAGATCCGAGGTCCCCTGTCCAAGACGGACACCGTTCCCTTCTGCTATCCCAGCTCAGGGCCAAGGGGACAGGAGTCTAGGAGACCGGAAGGCCACACCTGACAGACACACAGAAGACCTCCTCAGGCCAGATGCAGGGCAGAAGGGATATTTTCTGAATAGCAACTGGTGGGTGCTGCTCTTTTGGGTCTGTGTTTAAGGGGCAGTCATAGTTCCTCTTCCAGAGGCTGAAAAAAGGAGAACTCCCTGTAGGCAGGCACCGCTGGGGGAAGGGAGAACTCTAGGCACAGGGAGCCTCCCATCACTGCCCTCAAACCCTAGTGTCCCATGCTCCAGGTGGTAGGGAATGGCCAGTCCACCTACCCAAAGTCTGCATAGCACAAGTCAATGGGCCTCCTCACAAAATTCACCCTGACCTCCCTCCTGCTCCCTTCCCAGAGCACCCACTCTGTGTCCACTACCTCAACTGAGTCTACGAATCACGGTCTCCACGCTGCCATTCGGAAGCCACGCCAGTCTGCACCTAACACCTTGCTGGGCGCATGACAGGCTCTGGTAGGAATGAGTGACTCAACAGCAATGGCTTCCCCGGCCCCCTGCCTAGGACGTGGCATGGGTATTTCTCAAGGTTTGTGAGCCCCAAGGAACACTGGTGTGGGAGGAAGCAGCCCATCCCCAGAACATGGTAACCCCCACCCTAGGCTCTCTTAGGACCTCTTCTTTTCTTCTGCAGGACCTGATTCCCCAAGAGAGTTTTCTAAACTGGGCTCGTGGGTGTGTTCCCATAGGCTGTGCCTGGCTTAGAGTCCTATGCCTCCAGCCCTTCCCAGTGGGAATTCTCTCCTACCTCCTCTCAGTCCCTGCCTGAGGGCTGGTCAGTGGCAATCACGCTTGGGAGCAGGGCCAAGCCTTGCTCCCCTGGTAACCGTGGATTCGGGACACCATGCACTCTCTGGATAGAAGAAAAACTAATGGGCCTGAACTCTGTAGTGTTTGTTACCGGGCCCAAAAGGGATGTTTTGTGATGATGATCTATGATATAAACTCTGTTCAGAAAAGCTGGGAGCATGCACGCATGTGTGTGCGTGTGTTGCCAACAGCGGCTGCTTCCAAAAGCAATTCCTGGAAAAAGTTCCGTTTCTCCCCCAACTCCCTGATTCTGTGTTGACGGCCGATGAGTGCAGAAGAGCCCAAAGCAACAGAGATAAGACCTGTGGAGCAGCTCTCCCGTGTTCCAGAGAGAGGAATGGCATCTAAGAGCACCCAGCAAACGACTGAATTAAAAACCAAAAGGTGTACATCCTATGGCCCAGGCTTAGCAATGATTTGGGGGATGCTTTTTCTCCTTGTCCCCTCTCAGGGTGCTATTACCACCAATCTGGGGCCAGACAAATAAAATCAGGACTGAATGGACCCAAGGGACTGAGAACACTGCCTAGGCCTGGACCCTGTTCCACACAGCTCCCAGTCAGGGTGGAAAGCTCTGATTTTTGGAATCCTGGCTGCCCTCCCCACCCCATTTCTCCCTTCTTTGGAAGCAGCTGCCATCAGACTGGAGAGGCAGGTTACTTGGCAATGAGCACCCGAGCCTACCTTCCCAAACCAGATCACCTGACCAAAGGGGCCCCCAAATCCTGGTCTATCCCGGTGCTCTGCAGCCCCCAGAGCAGACACAGGGCCACTCTTCTGTCCCCTGAGCACCTGTGCCAGCTGGTCTCCCACTCCTATCTGGTTGGCCTGGGCCTCACCTGCCCCACAGATGTGACCGTGCCCCAGGGCATGCACAAGGTGGCTGGAAACCTGAGCCCTGCCTGCTTACCTGCTCTCCCAGGTGTTTTAGGCCCTTTGTCAGGAAGAGGGCTTCCCGAGCACTGCCACCCAGAAGCCCCCTGCCAACACCTCTGATGTCTTTTGTGAGGCCGTCCCCACCTTCCAGATCTCCCGACTAGCTGAATAGGAGTCGCAGGAAGGCCTGGGCCCCAGGAGGCAAGAGGAAAGCAGGAAGTGGCAGGAGGCCAGGTCCTGGGTTCAGGGCTGGCTCCCTCCACACCCCACATTACTGTTCTGGTTCTGTTTCCCTGACACAAGCTGGACAAAGCTAGACTCTGCATGGGGGCTGGCAGAGAAGATGAAAGCTGGGGGTGAAACGGCTTCAGGAAGATCCAAGAATAAATAAACATGAGAAAGAACATCATGGTTGCCAGGCCCTTCTGACACAGAGTGAGGGCTGAGCACGAAGGAGAAGCGCCTCTCGAAGGCATTCAGGTCACAGAACCTGAGAACATTAGGAGCCGATGGGGCTTCGGAGATTATTCAGGCCAACCCTCTCACTTCACAGAGTTGGAAAGAGAGAGGGGAAGGGGCTAGGTCACGGTCACCCAGAAGGTGAGCGGTACAGCCAGGCCAGACCAGGGCAGGGGAAACTCAAGAAGTCAATCCCAAATGCAGGCATGAAGTACTTTCATGTGAGTCACTGCTCCAGGGGTTGAAGAGATGGAAACATGAATGAAACCTGGTTCTCACTTTCAAGGAGTTTAAAATGCAGCCCACAGTTTTTTAAAAATTTAAAAGTAGACTACTTGCCGATACTAAAAATGTTCAGAGTCTCCAAAGGTAAAAGACAAGAACATTCTGAGTCATCCAACTCCCCAGAACTCCCTTAAAGTCAACCCTTTTGAACAGCTTCTCTCTCCCCCACCTTCCAGAAATTCTTTTGTTCATTATTAATTCTATTGCTCATTATCTTGGCATGAAGCTGCTTACTGCTCAGGTTTATCCAGAACCCAGGGGGCTGCACACTGGCTAGAAACTCCTGCCACATAAAGTGAGGAACGTGAGGGTCCACAGCACAGAGGACATTGGCTTTGAGGTCAGATGGACGTGGGTTCAAAGTCTGGTCCCTCAGTGACATGCAGGGAGAGCCAGGGACACAAGGTAAGCTGTCAAGCCTTGGCCGCCCCATCGGTAACGGTAATAAGAATATCTACTTGGGGGGGGTGGGCATCTGGGTGGCTCAGTCCATTAAGCGTCCTTCAGGGCAGGTCATGATCTTGTAGTTCGAGAGCTCAGAGTCCTGAGTCCCATATCAGGCTCTGCTGTCTGCATGAAGCCTGCTTCAGATCCTCTGTCCCTCTCTTTCTGCCCCTCCCCTGTTTGCTCTATCTCTCTCTCAAAAATAAATAAACATTAAAAAAAAAAAAAAGAATACCGCATCTACTTGGAAGTGGCCATCTGAGATTAGCAACACTGTGTATGAAGCACCTAGCATGTGGTTAGGGGTCATGATTAATACCATTTGTCCCTGAACTTGCCTGCTGCCTCCCTCCCAGCATAAGCATTTCAGCATCTGGTCCCAGTGGCACCCTCTGCTCTTAGTTCTACCACAGTCCATTTTCTCCCCGTTGCATTCCTTGCCTCATTTCCTACACCCTGCCTCCCGCCACCACACTCCCCTCCTTTTCTCTTCCATCTGAACTTTTGTAAACACATGCTTCACCGTGTGATAGTTGTTCTAAGCCTTACATTTGCTAATTCATCTAAGGCTCACGACAAGACAAGACAAAAGGTATGAGGTGGTTACTGTTTTTATCCCCATTACACGAGGCAGTAGACTGAGGCCCAGCAGTATTAAAGAACTCGTCTGAAGTCACATCACATGTAAGTGGTGCCACTGGGACTTGAGCCAGGCATTTGGGCTCCAGAATCCGTGTTGTCAACCAATACCCTCCAGGGCTCTCTCCAACACTTCCGCTCCCGCAGGCCGCAGGCTGGCAGGTAGGGAGCAAATGCGGGACTTACTGGGCCCAGGGAAAGACAGAAGAATCACACAGCGCCACAGAGACCAGTACCCGCGGCACACCCCAGCCCTGTGGGAGGTTAGGGAGCAAAAGCAGCCTGTTTCCTCTCTGGGGCCCCCGTGAAGACAATCCTGAAGAACCACTTATAGACGGCAACCGCTGACTTCAAAGATTCCAAGCACTGATTTCGGACTGCATGTGGGAACGAGGAGGGGTGACAGACTGGGGTCTTTGAAGAGCATCGGCTTCATCTTCCCTGCTCTCCACTGCCGGCTACACCCTTTCTCTAGGAGCTCCCAACTCCCTCTGAGGCTCTCATGAGCATCCCAGAGCAAGCTCTGCTGGGCAGGCAGAGGGGCTGGAGGGGGGAGGGGGGGGGCGGGCGGGCTCACAGGTGAGTGGCCTGGGCCGAGGCCTGCTCAGACAGAGGCCCCCTGTCAGCCCCCCGGCAAGGGGATCGAGGCCCTGTGGCTCGGCAGCTGTGAGCCACGCAGGAGGCTGGATGTCAGGCCACAGGCCGGCCCTCCACCCCCGCGGTGAGCGTGCCCCTTTCCCCTCGCCTGGGGCCCTGGGGCAGCTATTTTTAGCTCTTGACACCTGGGTATTTTGCAGCCGCAGGATGTCCGGTTTGGAGTCTCTTTCTGGGAATCCCACATGCGGCTGTTGTAAACAGCCCCACGCAGCGGTGGCCCGAGCTGGGAGCCGGTACCCCCCCCCTTCTGCTGTTTGAGATGAATCAAACAGGAAGCAGACGTAACCATGGCAGCGGCAGCTCGAGCTCCCTGGGGGTGGGAAAGCGTCCTTCCTGGCTCCTTGCCCCCCACCCCCAGCCCAGGTCCTCTATTCCACCCTGTGGCCTCTCCTCCTAGCTGGAGACCCACTGGACGCTGAGGCCGGGGGAGCTGCGCCATCCAAGTTGTGTGCAGCTGTCCCGAGACGGGCACTCTCTGGGGAGCCTCGCCGTCCTCTGGCAAAGAGAACCAGGGGCCCCTCCGAGCCCTGCCCACCTCCGGGAGCCTCCCAGACCACCACTCAGTCTCCCCTGCCTGTCCTGGGTAAAGGTGCAAAGGTGGGGGCAGAGCTATTCGCTCAGAGTGGCTGGACTCTGAGGGCCTGCATTCACTTCCGGTCACCCATAGGCTTCTCCTTACAGCCAGGCCTGCCCCCAGCACCTAGGGAATTCCTGAGCTGACGGGCTCCGGGAGTCTCAGCCCCCTGGTCAGACTGCCTTAGGGTTTCTTAGGTCCTGAAAGCCCTCAAAGACCAAGTTCCCACTTACCCTCACTCCCCTGCTCCAGCAGCTCCAATCCCTGAGATACGAGGTTCACCATGGTATCTAACCACCATCTTTCCTATCGTAAGCAAAACATCCTGAGCAGTCAAGATGGGGGCCCCATCTGTAATGTGGGGAGAGGAGTGGAGGTTCTGTCAGTTTCTGCCTTTGTCTGTCCCCTCCCCCAGCCCCTGCCGCCCCACTTAGACCAGCTGCTCCCTCCTAGCAGCCAGCCCCAGACAGTCTTTCTCAAGGGCCAGCGCTTGCCCCAACAGGAAGCACGGTCACCGCCCTGGGGCTGCCTCTCGGAGCCGCTCCTTCTCCCTCCGTGGTCTCATATGCGTTCCCTTGCCCTCCTTGTTGTTCCCGCCGTTTCTGGGCCTTCCTTGGCCAGATCCGGCCTCGTGTGTCCCCCACTCCTGCTTGGCCCCCGCTTCTGCCTCTGCCCAACTGCACATGAGCCAGGAGATGCGTCTTCCTTGGCTCCGCCCACCTATGCCACCCAGGAGGCCACTCAGCCCACTCCAGAGACTGCCAGGGGGAGGTTGAAGTTATAAGATTAATAAGATTAAGATCACTACTTATTTTCTAATTATAATTATTAACGAGTAAGGCCAGTGATGACCCACAACCGTGTACCAAATGCCTGCTGTGTGCTCGTCACCATGCTAAGCACCTTACTCATACTATCTCATTTGGTCCTCACAAAAACCCTGTATGGTAGGTACCCTTAGCAACCTCCTTTCACAAAGGAAGAAACTGAGGCGTGGCGTTTTTAAGAAACTTGCAGAGGCCACACAGCTCACGTAAGTGGGTTTCTGGGGCTCTAGGGCCTAAGCTTGTAACCATTACACGGGCACACAGGTCCACCACGTCCCCAGGTGGTGAGGGGCGGCCACCGAGGGGCCACAGGACACAGTGGGTCGCAGCATCTGAAGGCCTGGGCGTGACTCCCAGGGGCAGCGCGTTCCCACAGCGTGCTAGTATTCCACCCAGAAAACATCAACGGCAACAAAAATAAAAACAGAGATAATCATCTCTGCCTGTCCTGTGCCCTTCACATGCCTTTTGTTTCCAGGAGGCACTCCCAACCGTATCTTCAGTTCCTTTTTCATCTTGTGTTTTCCCTGTTTTTTTTTTTTTTTTAAATGTACACGTTACTATTTTATTGTTTCCTGTAAGCAGCCTCCGACAGGATACAACCAAACAAGCAAACCTCCTAGGGCTGCCATGCAGGGTCAAACGCTGTGTGAAGGCGCTCTGGAAGCCGTCGAGGGCTGTATAAAAGGCAGGTTGCAAAGCCAGAGCAAGTCACCCGTGGAGTGGCTACGTGGGAGTGAATTCCCTTGGGAGGAAAAGCTCTCTCTTTTTTCTCTCTCTCCCTCTCTCCCTCAGGCCTCATACACAGGCAGGGCGGTGGGCAGGGAGCAGACATGGAGGCACCCACCAGTGCTGGAACAGAGCACCCACCTTCAGGGCAGACTCCTGGGGACTAGGAACAGGGCGGAAGTCCATCGGTACCATTGGACCTGGGGCAGGGGAAAGCAGGGGCCACTGTGGAGCCCCTGGCCTGCTCCATGGCCTGGGGGCATCACGGATAGGAGCCCATGAATAGTGATAAGCTATGAATGCTGGCACTCATAGGGATCCCACGTTAATATTAATGACAGTTGAGTACCCAGAGATCTCCATCCCAGTTTTGCCTGTTATTTTGGGAAGATGGCACAGGTCTATCGGGCCATGATTCTCCCAATGACATGATTCCCTTCTGCGGCCAGGGCTGCCCTTGGGATTTGGTCGGCCGGGGTTTTTCCCGATCACAAATCCAGCCAGGGTGCTTTACACAGCCTTCAGGGAACTCCATAGCCAGATGCATGGTCCTGAGTACTGATTTGGACAGACCAGCTGTGAAGGACAATTTCTGGCCAACTGGGAATTTGGTGCGATGAAAATTCACTGTAGTGGGAGGTGGAGATCACAGACTGAAAAACCGGCATATGCAGCATAATCTCATTTTCATAGAAAATATGACATATAAAGGCACATCAGGAAACAGGGAGGTATGAAGAGGTATTGTGGCAGTGGTCTCTGACTGCTGGGACTGGGATGTTTTTCAGTTTAAAAATTTTTGCTTGTCTGTATTTTTTGACCACCTGCGATGCACAAGAACTGCCTCTATAATAATAAAACCGAATGTATATGTACAGGTACACACCCAAGTATAAAGATGTCACAGCCAATGGGGAGCAAAGTCAAGGTTCAACTTCTGCTTCCCATGAGAACCAGGACAGCAGGCTTTCATGGACTCGACGCAGTGTATTCTCGGACCCTGTGATCGCTGAGGTTCTGCATTATTTACAGCTTAGCATCCCCTGCCTCTCCTGAATCACACAGAAGGCCCAGCACAGGGCTGGGCACCAAGTCAGGACTTACTTAATGAATGCCTGTAGGCTGAATAATGATCATTTCCTGAAAGAAATGCCTCCTGCCTCTTCCAGGGCCACAGTGCTGGGAATACTCACTGCTGACATCACTGACCTTCCCACCCCTCCCCTGCCTCATGTTCGTCTTAAGAGCTGCCAGGGAGGGGCTAAAATAAAGGTCACTCCAGCAGACGCGGCCAAGGTATTCCACATCAGGGCCATCAGGGCGGTCCCATCCCAGACCCTTCCCAGTGCCAGCTGGCGACGAGACCCTTGGGTCCTCTGGCATCCTGCCTCACTGGGGGAGCCTCGGGGCAGTGGAGTGAAAGAGAGAAGAAGGGGTCCACCCTGTGACTTCTGGCTATAGACTCCTGCTACCCCAGGCCCTTATGGGTGGAGGAATCTGGAAGAGTGAATTTGGCCTGGTTTTTTCTGTGAACTGGGGCTGGGCCCAGTTTCTGTTCTTCATGTCTTTAACATTCCCTATCCCTGACCTTCAAAACTATGAACAATAACATTAATAATAATGATGAATATTCTGTGTGCACTGGCTTCATACCAGGCATGGCACTAACAATATTTATCTTAATCTTCATAACAACTCCATGAGGTCGAAACCATTACTAACCTTCACATTACAGAGATGGAGAAACTGAGGCACAGAGAGCCAAGTGCCTGCCCAAGGTTACACTTAGCTGTTTGCAGGAAAAATAGGGACTCTGCCAAGGTCATCCCATTGCTCCCTCTGCGCCCTTACTGGAAGGCTCTTCTGCCGGGCTTTGCAATGGGCACAGGAGGGTCCCAGGTGAGAATTCACATCTGTGGGGGGCTTTAGAATCCACCAAGTGTTTACATGTGCATCTGAGAAAATTCCCACTTGGAAGACTAGGAAGTGAAGGCTTAGGGGCCTTCACAGCCTTGCACAAGGTTCCACAGCATCTGGAATTAAACCCAGGTCTTTGGCCTCAGAATGGTACACTTCTTGCCCCTAGATCAGACAATCCCGCTCTCCAGACGGCCCGGCCGGTCTGGAAGAGAGAAGCACGTCCCTCGCACCAAGGAGATGCAGCCTGCACTCAGCCCCTCGCCCGGTGGGGGTGGGGGAGGGGGGTGCTGTGCCAGCACCTCATCAGCGTCTCCACCGTGACTCACTCCTGGGACCCAGGGGAAACACAGCCCTGTGCGGCGGGCAAACACTGCCTGCCTCCTGCCCCGCCTCCAGCTCCCCGCCTCCACATTTGCTAACCGAAACCCGGCTGCTGCTATTTTTAACCCTCCAGCTCCCCCCCTGCCTGGGGCTCCCCCCTTCACCCCACCCCCACCCCCTGCCCCAACCGGGTGCCACCAGCCTGTCATTCTGAGAGCAGTTCTATAACCTGAACGCCCCGACGGGTGCAGCGGATGCCCGGCAGGTTTGTGGGGCAAGCAAAACAAGACGGTTACAGCCCAGTTGCCGAATTCCCCCACCCCGGACTCTTTCCGAACCTGTGGCTCCCAGCCTGCCCCGCCTCTCCCGGCCTTCCTGGGAGCTGGGGGCGGCAGGAATGGGACTTCCTGGGCTGGGAGTGACAGCAGGAGCCAGAGCTGGGCTCCTGGGAATGGGCTCTGAAGTGAGCTGAGCTGTACTCCTGAGAGGGGAGAGGGTAGCCCTGGTTCTTCCCAGGGCAGAGGCTCTTCCTGAAGGCCCAACATCTCTGACCACCAGGGTTTCTAATCCCTGCAGGCTGGGGGCGGGGAGGGGGGGGAGGAGAAGGAAGTGGGGAGGTGGCAGGGTGGGAATGGCGTGCCTCGCCCTGGGCCCTCCTTACTAAAAGTCCTCTCCCCATCCTGCTGTGGGGGTTATGGAGGGGCCTGGGTTAAGCCTGAGAGGGAAGGCCTGGGAGGCTCAAGGAGTCCACGGGGTCTGTGCACTGAGCAGCCTGAAGGAGGCCCAGAGTAGAATGCCAACAGAGGCCGCAGGGGGAAGGGGCGGGAAGGGGCTCTGCTCTTACTTGGGGGCTCCTCTAACACTAGGTCTCTAAGGAAAGGGCTGTACCTCCCTGCAGCCTCAGCTCCTAGGTCCACCAGGGAACACCCCCACTTTCTCCCTTCCCCCACAGAACAGTGTGGAGGTGAGAAGGTCTGAGGTTCCTGGATGTGAAAGTTAGCCTCCTGGGAGGGGGGTGGGGTAGGACCTGCAGGGGGACTAGCTGGTGTCTGCCCCCTGGGCTGAGAGTCTCATCCAGCTTAGGGAGCAGATGCCAAGGGCCCAGGAGAGGCTCTGGGGCACCTGGCCACAGGACTCGTTCACGCCTTCTCTCCTGTCTGCACCCCTGATTGTCCAGCCTCAGCCCTCTCTCTTGCTCTGTCCTCTCTGATGCCTGCACCCCAGAGCTTCTCTCTGATCTATCCTCCCTTCCAGGGCCTGGTCCTCTCTAAGTCTTGACCTTCTCCCTCCACAGTGACTCCTAAGCCAGGCAAATAAATCCCAGCGGCTACCGAGGCAGCCAGGCTAGACCCAGAGAGGAGGGACTTGGCACGGGAGTTCCCAGGTGGGGAGGTGGGGAGGAAGGGGACGAGGCCGGAGGAAGGCAGGCTGGTGTCAGGAATGGGGTGGTGCTTGAGAGCTCCTGGGGAGACGGTGCCGCCTTCCCAACACCCAACACTTACAGAGGGCCCTGGCCTCTGCCCCACGGAGGGAAAAGGCTGTTCCTCGGAGCAGCGGAGCAGCCTCGATCTCGGCCCTGTCCAGCTTCCCCTCCTCCTCTCCCCCTCGGCCAACCTCTGGGGGCTGCTTGGGGAGCAGAGACCCTGCTGCCCTCTATGCCGGGGAAACAGGCTTCAGCCCTGAGCCAACGCTCAGTCCAGGTCCCCCACCTGGATCCAGGCAGTTCCCCAGCATTGCTCAGAAGCTCTGAGGGCCCTCTTCTAGTCTGGGGAGGTGAGAGAAGACATTGATATGTCACCTTCTCAGGCCTCTCCGGGCCACCCTGTCTAAGGACGTCCCACCTTGTTATTGTCTATTGCTGCACTCAGTTCATTTCCTTCTTAGGGCTTATCACAGTGTATAACTAGATATATACACTCATTTCTTTACTTGCTTACTTGTTACTGTCTGTCTCCTCCACTAAAGTGGAAGTTCCCTGAGGTCAGACGCTCAGGCCTATGTGTTTACTGCATCTCAGTGCCCAGTACCTGGCACCCAGCAAGGCGAGTAAGCCTCCCGATGAATGGATGAATAGCTGAATGACTGGCTCAGTAAATGGGGCCTCCTGGCTGCCAACATCACCTTTATGGTAGATGCTCAACAGTTCCAGGATTTCGTCAGGGAGGAGAAAGCAGGATGTAACAAAAAGAGAAAGGTCAGGAAGCCTAGAACCCGGGGCGGCAGCGGGGGCGGGGGGGGGGGGGTTGTCAAAGCCCAGTTAGCGTCCACATCAGCCCCATCTGGCCCACTGCATCATGCCAAGCGTGGATGTGCGCACACATGCACAGAGAGGATGCAGGGATAAGTCCTGGACTGGTCTCGAAAGGCTTGAGTTTTGTCCTAGATCTTCCCCTTCATAGCCCCGTGTCCTTGGACAAACCACATACCTTTCTGGGTCCCAGCTTCCTCAAAAGAAAAAATGGGAAGGTTAGCCCTGATCAATGGTCCTCAAACACAGCTTTGCAGTAGAATCACCTGAAGCACATGCTAAAATCCAGATTCCTAGGCCCCAACCCTGCAGATTCTGGGCTGGTCTAGAATGGGGCCTCAGGAACTTTTTTTAACATCCTCCCTGGTGACTGAAGCAAATGGTTCAGGAACTTGCATTTGAGGACCACGGATGAGATCGTGCTTTTCAGCAAACATCTGGACTTCTACTAAAAAGCCGCGCTTACACCGGTATACGTTCCCCCAAAACATGTCCATATTCCCACACAGAGCCACAAATTGCAAAGGTGCACAACTATACAGATGACATACGTCTGTACCACACGTGTGCGTACTCCCAAAACACCCAACAGAGAGCCACCACATGGATCCCAAACTGCCACGGTACCACCATATGTACATACCCAGCCCAGGGGCACACGAACAGACCCCCACCACACACCCGGCGTGTGCACACACACCCGTCACATGTTGACCCACGCTACACAGACACTATCCTGAACTTATTTTCCCCTCTGGGAACCGGTCCAGGACCAAAGGAGCTATGCTCTGCCGATGAAAACATCCCTCCCGCCTCTGCTGCCCCCACCCTCACCCCTTGCTCCAGGCAGCAGGCTGTTCACCTTCCCCTTGTAGAGGGAGGGCTGCTGGAAGAGGACAGTGGAGAGATGGAATGAGGGGAGGTTCTGAGCCCTCCCCCAAGTCCAGCAGCCCCTCCTCATCCCTGCCCTCCCCCTGCAAGAGATGCAAAAGGACCTACACCCAGCTACCACCCCTATCGGTGCTCACTCAGCCTACTCACCTAGATTCCCAGGTCCCGGTTCTTGGAAGCCAAAAGGGCTAGGGAGGTGGCCCGATCTGGGGACTCCTCCTAACACTTAGGCTTCTAAGGAAAGGGCTGTCTGGGGGCACCTTCCTGCAGTCTGAAGGCCCGGGTCCCCCGGGAAGGTTACCACAGAAACAGGGGGGAAATATCACAGGGAAACACAATACCCGGCAGGGTCACCTGCTGACCAGGCTTCCTGCTGTGTTGCCCACCACTATCACCACCCCCCCCCCCCCAACACACACACACACACCATCTCATTGCCCTCATGGCCTCCTTCTCTGGCCTCAGCTTGGGCCTCCTCACCAATGCTCTCCTTCCTGTCTCCCCTGGGTTAGGGGAAGCAGCCTTATACAGAAAGTCTGCCCCTCTGTGGTTCTGAACACCACCAGGGATGGCCCAGAGCTGAGCCCCCTACTCCTAATCCTACCAACGCCCCCACCACAGGAAATCAAAGCTTCCTGCCCCAGAGGAAGTGCCCCATCTAGTGAACAAATCCAACATACACAAATGCACAGTCCTGGACAGATGCCCTCCTCCCAGCTCTCAGGCCTTACTCTGGCCGTGCTTCTAGCAATAGCTCATATGTCAATATAGGCCCCAGTCTCAAGTATGACTAAGAACACGCCAGGGCCAACGTGTGAGAGGTGGGCATGGGCAGGACCTAAGCCAGGCCAGGGGTGGGGAAGGCCAGGAGAATGGGCACCAGCACAGTTAGGCAAGGTCTAGTTCCAGCCCCACTCAGCCTACCATTCCCTGGCTGGGTGACCCTAGGCCTCGCCTTCGCTGATCTTCCCCCGGGCCCCTGCCAACTTCAGAATTACCCAGCTCTTAATGAGAGGCCAGGAGGAAGAAGACAAAGAGGAGGTTGGGGGTTACACCAGCTTCTGCCTTCCTGGTCCCTGACAAGCGTGCCTACAGCTATACGAGGGTCCCCACTCCCCACCCCCGTCACACAGGAGTTTCTCATTCCCAAGCGTTTTCAGTGAGGATGGGGGAGAGGATGGAGAAAGGCCAAGTCCCAACTCTCACTCCCAGAAGCCACCAGGGATGAAAGCTGGGGTCCACCCGGCTGCCTGAAGAAAGTTGGGGGTGGCATAATGGCCCCCGCACTGGATGCCAATCCACTTCCTTAGGGTCAGCCTCTCCTGCTCTGTGCTCTGGGAAGCGCACCTGAAATTTTGTCTTCATTTTACTAACGGGGAAACTAAGCTTCAGTGTCAAAGCAGAGCGATCAGTTTAGAGTCTTGGGAGGGTCAATGCAAGACCTGAATGCAATCTTGCCAGACTCGGGATCCCAGCCGAAGACCAAGTGGCCAGAGAGACACGGGCCCAGAGACTGAAGCTAAGAACACAGAGGCCTCAGAAGAACACTGCCCCAAGGCCATTCTAGATGTAACACCAAGAGGCCACACTGAGCCTGTCTCTCCCGGGGCCGGGGCCGTGAGGAACATCAGAGGACTAAAGGCAAGGGAGGAGCCGCAGCGGGTCCAGACCTGGTCTCAGTCCAGGTTCACTGGGTACAACACAGCAGGACTGCTTCGTGCCTCAGTTTCCCTCAGAAGTGACTCCAGAGAAGAAGAAAATTACTTATTTACTGAGGTGGGTGGAGAGAACAGACCAGACAGTGAGGAGGATGAGATGATAAGCAATGAGGAGCTAGGAGTGGCTTGCGGAAGCCAGAGAAGGGGCTCAGCAAGTGCAAGGGGGTCGGTGCAAGGAGAGAAGAGTGTGTGGCGGCCAAAGCACTTTAGGGACCTGGCCTATGGGGTCCTTAGTGGGGAGATATGGCCTGCCAAAGTACCCCATTAGTGGGGAGGGAACTGAGTCACAGTCCCCTTTCTTTCAGCCCAGTGGCTGGGCAATGGTCTTGAGGAAGGTCCCCGTGGGTCCTGGTGCAAGTTCTGGGAACAGGCTGATGAGTCCAGATGTCGAGTCCCCAGCAGGGCCACTGAGGGCCAATGCCTCATTCTCAACCTAAAAACTGGCAGGCGGAGCTGGGCCTCAAGCAGATGTTGAATGTGGGTGTGGGATGGGATGGGCAGCAGCAAGACAGCCAGTGTCCAGATGCAGCGGGAGGCCTCCGTGTACGCAGGACAGCCAGCAGAGACGGGAATGGCCGGGGAGTTGGTGGGAGGGGCAGCAGTGGCTGGGGAGGTCATATCCAAACAGGCAGCCAGAGAGAAGGAAATGGGGCTGGGGGAACTGGGTGGCCTGTAGGCTCCAGAGGGCTCTCTCCTAGCCACGGGCCTAGAAATTCTGGGAGTCAGAGCCCAGCCCAGCTGCCAGATTTGCCCCCTGCTCACACTCCCTAGCACCAACAGACCCCAAGCCTGGCGGGGGGGGGCGCGCACATCCTGTCCCCCACCCCTCAGTACACAGTCTGCGGTCCCCACCTTCCCGCACCGCTGCCCGCACCTCAGCAGCTCACTTGGGCACAGGTGTCTCTTCGCCCTGATGGGTGAGCAAGGGTGGGGGGCGGTGCTCAGCGAAACCTCACAGTCTCGGACCCTCCCTCCCGGGGATCACTCCCCCCCCCCACCCCCGCCAATCCGCCGCGGAGGGGTCGGAGTACGGCCCTCCACGGACCCGCGGAATGGGGGCGCTGATGTCCAGCGCCCCTAGTCCGGCCCCAACTCAGCGGGTCCTGCCCTTTGCCCTCCCGCTTCCAAACCTTCCGCCCCGGAGCACCGCCCCCTCCCGGGGCCGCGGCGGCCGTCCCTCCCTCCCGGTCCACCGGTCGGTCCTCCCCGGGCTTGGGGGTGATGGGACGCCGGGCCTGCGCGCCAGCGGCCCGGGGCCTCCAACTCCCTCCCTCGGGCCTGTCGCTGCCCCGGGGCGGGCGGATGTGGGCGCCCCGCGGGAGGCCCGAGCCCTCCGGGCCCGGAACCGGCCCCGGCCGGGGGCCTGCCAGAGCCCCGCGGAGCCGGGCGGGGCGGGCGCGGTCGGGGGGCGCACTCCAGGCCGGGCCCGCGGGCCGCGCGGAGCCGGAGCCGAGCCCGAGCCCGGGCGGGCGGCGCTGGGTGCCGCGCGCAGGGCGGGGCGGGCGGGGCGGGGGGCGGCAGCCCAGTACTCACCAGCGCCGGGGCTGTGCATCCAGGGGCCGGGGCCCTCAGAGCCGGGGGCTCATGGCGGGGCGGGGGGCTGGGGCGCCGGCCTCACATCCCCCCAGTCGCCGGCGGCTGCAGAGCGACTGAGAGACGGCGAGAGGAAGGGAGGGGGCCGGGAGGGGGAGGGCCCTGGCAGCCCGGCCGGCCGGGTAGGATGACAATGGAAGGAAATGCTTTATCTGAGTCTGAGAGCGGGCCAAGGGGGAGGGGAGGGAGGGGGCAGGCGCTCGCGGCCCGGGGACACACCACCCCGGCAGACACTGCCCGGCGCGGCGCACGGGCGGCGGGCGGACACACCGCGCGGCCCTGGAGGCAGCGCCGAACCCGGAACGCGGGACGCGGCCCCTACCCGCGCGCGGCCGCCGCGCTGCAGCCCAGCCCCAGGCGCGGCGCGCCGACCCGCGCACAATTCCCGGAAACCCAGATACCTGAGCGCACGCAGCCTTGCATACACAGCGTACACGAGCGCACAGTCCTGTTTACACAGGGCAGAATCATTCGCACAGACACACTTCTGGGAGGGACCCCCGCGCTCGCAAGTGCGTGCACGTACAGCCCACCAGCAAACAGCCGCACACAGAGACAGTGGGACGCTCGTGGACTCCCAAGTCCCGGGCAAGGAATCCCAGACGGACACCACCACCCGCCCCCCCCCCCCCCGTCCCCCATACCCCTCCCCAACACGACTTGCCTGAGGAAAGTTCCAGGATCTGATTTGAATCACTGCCCAGCCCTCCCCCTCGCGCCCCCCCGCCCCCCACGCCTGCTGAGGGGAACAGAAGGGTCCAGCCTGTTCCTATTAAAAGAAAAAGGGGTTGGGGGTGGTGCTGATTTTGAAAGTTTTCTTTTTTTAAAGAAATTTCTCAAGGGATTTCCTTCCCTCCTCTCCTCTTCCTCTCTTCCTCCCATTCCTCTCCCCCCACAACCCTCCCCCCTTCTTTCCCCCTCCCGGTCCCTATGAGTCAAACTTCAGCAATGTGCCCAGTGTCTCCCAGTGCATTACAGCGGATCACAGAAATGTTCCAGTCTGTGAGTCGGAATGCAGCCGCCTCCAGCCCTCCCTCAGCTAATAAACTCAGCTCGGGGCCAGCTTTGCGCAGCAAGTCTCTGCGCCCCCCCCTTCCCCCCCCCCCAACTCTTAACAGGACCAGAAGGTCAGACTGGGGGTCAGGGGCTGAGGACCTCTCCACTGTGCTTCCTGGCCTAGCCTATCCGCCCTGTGGCCTCTGGCAATCTGCTGGGTGGGAGACCGAGCCAATGGCTCTGGGACAGGGAGAGGTCCACCACCCACAACACTAGACTCTCCTGTAGTGTGAGGCTTCACCTCTGGAAGGCAGGATGCAGCTTCCCTCTGACTTCCTACCCATCCTACCTCCCTCTATCCTAGGAACCCCAAGAGTCTCATGACTCTACAGAAGGAGAAACGTCTGTAGAAGAGGCGGCACCATGCCACATAGGAAGCGAGGGTCCCCAGTGGCCTAGGAGGGCCTGGCCATGGCCCGGTCCAACTTCTGACCACAGACCCCTGTTTGCGTGAGCCCAGCCCCAGCCTCAGCACTTGTTGCTACCTGGAGTTTTTAGCAGCTGCCTTCCTGCTTCGGTTGCTTTCCTTGTCTCACGGCTCACTCGGCAGCAGATCCAACCTCTCGGCTCATGTTAACTTACCCTCACATACTCTTTGCCTGGCATCCAAGCCCTCCTACAGCATGGCAACACACTGTGCACATTCTGTCTCTCTCTGTCTCTCTCACCCTGCCTCCCTCTCTTCACTTCTGTAAAGAAGTAAAATGAACTTTTTAAAAGTTCGTTTATTTATTTTGAGAGAGAGCACGCGCCTGTGTGTGCACGCGAGGTGGGGTGGAGGGGACAGAGGAAGAGGGAGAAAGAGAATTCCAAGTAGGACCCTAGCTGTCAGCGCAGAGCCCAACTTGAACTCACGGACCGTGAGATAATGACCTGAGCCGGAATCGAGCAAGGGTCGGGTGCTTAAGCGACTGAGCCACCCACCCAGGTGCCCCATCCCTTTCTTCATTTTTTTTCTCGCTATTTTGCCCAGTGCCTCCTGGTACTTAGTAGTCAGTAATGTTAGTTGTTATTTCTCTTATCATTTCAGCTAAACTGGGCTGCTGCCTGCTCCCCATCATGCCCTCGTGCCTTCCTACTCCCTTACTTTGGCCCATCACGTTTCCTCTAAAAGTGATGCTCTCCCAGTCCCTTGCTGCTCCTGTTGAAATCTTTCCCATCCTCAAGGTCTCTACCACCATCTCTAGAAGGCTTTCCCGGATTCACGTAGCCAGAGGAATTCTTCTCCTCCTTTAAAGGACCCCACCCCCACACCACCAACAGTCTTGCTCTGTACACTGACCTTCATCCGCATGTCTCAACTCTCTTCCTTCCCAAGAATGTTCAAGAGTGGACATTCCCTGAGCCCAGCTACTGCCTTTAGTCATGGGTGCATTTCTTTTAGTGTCTTGCTAAGTGCCTTGCTCGGAATTCAAGCTCCCTATGAGTTATTTGTTGAATTGAGACAGATGTTCATGACCTTCAAGGACCATCCCCCTAGCCGGACACCTTTTTTTCCCATGACTGCCACGCTGACTCTGCAAGACACACGTTCTACCTCAGGTGCATTCTTCCCAGCTTTCACCTCCAAACCAGATGACTCTCCTTCCAGATCTCTCCTCTGTGCCCACGGCTTCCAGAAAAATTGCTCAGTTACTTCAGACTCCCAGCCTCTCCCCCCCACCTCACCAACTCTCTCTTTTAGCCCCACCATGCCCCCCACCTTAATGCCCCCGCCAGGACTCCCGTAGTTATTTCTGGACTGAAATCGGGCCCTTGTTTGCTCATTTCTACCATGTGCATCATTCATGTATTTGTTCGTGAGCCTCCTTTTTCTTTTTGACCTAATCACTGAGTTCTCAGAGAGTTGAGCAAAAAGGGTATCTCCCCCTGCCTCTGTCTATCCCCCAAGTGTCCAGCACCTTCCTACACACACCAGGACTCTCTGTCCCCAAGGTAGGGCCAGGAAGACAGCATGTGAGACCTGCCTCAGGGAAGCCGGACTGTGTCCCTCCTTCACCGGCCAGCTTACTTCTGACTCCATCGCCACCCTCCCACCCAAGGCAGGATCTTAAGCCAGTTTCTAAGTCACATGCCCCTTGCTAGGATATGTTAGGGAGCCTCCAGGGGTCCTGAGAGACACGAGGCAGAAAAGCGTAAGTTACCACTCTCTCTCTACCGTGGTTGCCATGGGAAGTTTCTCTGCTACGCTCTTGAGTCAGGCCTCTCCCAGGCTGCTCAGCCAAACACCTAGCAGAAGAGATTAGCCCCATAGGACCTGCCTCAGTTCCCTTGAGTCTTCCCAGAGTCTCTGGCCAGTACAAAGCCCGAGGACACACCCCTTCTGCTTCTCTTCGGGCTTCTGGGCCTACTTGACCTTCTCTTTCTCCTCTCCTTCCCTTACTTGGCTACCTTTAACTGACTATATTCCATGTAGCAGCCCTATGCTACCCTCTTTGGCAAACATTAGATCATTTATCCTTAATAATCCTTGTTATGCTCATGATTAAAGTATGGCCCACAAAGGTTAAGAAATCTGACCAAAGTTACCCAACTGGTAAGTGATGGGGCCATTCATTCATTCAACAAATATCATTGGGTGCCCCCGTTGTGCCAGGATTCAAAGCCACGATCCCTTCCTAACCCACACTTCCCACACACCCCCCACAAAGCCAATCAGAAAGTGCTCATTCCCCAAGGCCTCGGTGAAATCTCAGAGGACGGCCATTTCATTGGACTGGGTTGGGCCTTGCATTCCAGTTTCCGAACCTGGGATCAAATGCCAATTCACGGGGTTCGGGATTTGCAGAGTGATGGGGGAGGTAGGTCTCCAACTCCAAAGAAAGGGTTTCAGGGGACCAGATATAACAAGTGGAAGGCAAGAAGGCAGGAAGGACGGAGGGAAGATAATTAGGATTTATTGAGCGTCTCCTTTAGCAGAGTGTGCTATTCAAGGCCCTTTCACTCATACCTCATTATTGCCCACATTGTTGGACTGAGCAAACTTAAGCTCAGAAAGACAAAATGATTTGCCTAAATCCACAAAGCCAGTAAGTGACTTAATCCTGAATGTCTGATTCAGAGCCTATGCAGTCTCTGTGGCAGGTCAGAACAATGGAGGAGCTACTGCCAGATCTCCTGCCCCAGTGTAAACCTGGTTACCTGAGGACTCAGCTGACCTACGGGGGACATTCTAGATGCTAAACGTACCTCCTCCTGGCCCCAGCCAAGCGGTCCCATGCCTGGTTCCCACTGTCTCTGTTGGCATCGCACAGGCAGGATTAGAGGGGCTATGTAAGTATTCGAGGTAGGATTGGGGGTATGTGGGGCTTTAGGGTGCAGCCAGCCAGACCCCCACGTGGGATTTCCGGATGCGAGAGAAGAGGTGATACATCCTCCTGGGCCAGAATGAGGTGGATAGGTAAGTCAAGAGAGGCTGGGGCATGGTTACAAGCCCAGATGGCTCAGATGATGCTGGGGACTAAGGCAGGTGGAGAGAACTAAGCAAGTCCCTTACCCTGGCCCCTGCCTCCCTCCAGTGTCAACAAAGGTGATGTGGTTTCCCCTGTGGTCTGTTGCCCTAGACACCTGCAGTTCTTAGTATACGTATATGTGTCTATGTGCCAACAGCGACATGGGGGGACATAAGGAGAAAGCGGTGGGACAGGATGGGGAGGGGCAGGAAGCCAAAGACAGGGTCTCCTTAACGCCAAGGTAAAGAAAGCGGAATGAATGCAGAAGATGGCAGAGGTCCCCCCTTGACTACTCTGGGTCCCCAACCGGGAATATCAGGAGAATCAGGGCTCTGGGCTGGAAGTCAGGGGACTTGAGTTCTAGACCCCGTTCTGCCATTCACTTCCTGGGTCACACTTTTCTAAGTGTCACATTTCTGCTGTGTAAAATAGCAGTATCTTCGCAGGGCTGATTCTGAGAGCAAGTGAAGTACTTATTTAGACATTTGTACCACTGTGAGTTTTAGAATTATTGTCCTGATAGCATAAGAAAGATTACAGTTGCCCCTGGGTACACAACACACACACACACACACACACACCACAGTGGAGAGAAAGAACGTTAAAGGCAAAAACAAAAACTCAGCCTCTGCCCTCATATTGATCACAATGTGTCGAGGAAACAAAACAAACCTAAAATCCTTGAAAGCTTCTGGTGAAGCCAACTATTTTTAAAATCTCACTGTCTGTGTGATCTTGGCCAAGTCACAACCTCTCTGGGCTTCAGTTTTCTCATCTATCCAATGAGGGGAGCCGGTTTAGGTCACATCTATTTATTTTTCTGAGTCGAAAGCAGTTTTCTAATCCTGTTACTCCAAGCGTCAGTGAGTACGCAGCAAAGAGGAAAGACCTGAGCAGATCACGGCCCGAATGAAGTAGGGAATTTTGAGCTGGGTTTTGGAGGAGCCCAGAGATGTGAATCAGTGTGGGGTTAGGGGGGTGACATTCCAGGTAGGGTGAATGGCGTGCGCAGGGCGCAGGGCGAGGCGAGGAAGCAGGGGGGTGGCAAACAGATTAGCGAGGCTCAGGAATGAGGTTGGTAAGGACTGAAGGAATCTGGAGAGGAAGTCAGGACCTGAGGAAGAGAAGGGGCAGTCACCGGGCTGAGGCAGCTGAGATGAGAAAGTGGGGGAGGAATATGGGTGGGAAGACACTCTCTCAGCCCCAGAGGTGGGTGCCAAAGCCCATCCAGCCAAACTCCACCCAGGAGAGAAGGAAAGAAAAGTTCCCTTGCCAAGAGGCCCCACCCACCCTTCCCTCCTCTCCCAGCCCCACTCCCAACCTTGAGGTAAGCCAGGGCCCCCTGAAGCCAGAACCTCCATTAGTGATGGGAACAAGCAGATGGGGGCACTGCCTCGTCCCCCCCCATGGCAATAATACCAGCAACAAAATAGCAATTATAGTAATGAGGATCCTGATGAGACCCACTCCCCACCACCTGCCCTCTGACAAACCCCTCAAACCTCTTGGTATGACTCTTCCGTTGACTAGGATCTTTGCTCCTTCTAAGATTTATAAGATTATCTGGTCTATAGGATGCCCCCCAAAGCTGACATTATAATAAAATCACTTAGAAGAATCTGTGAAAAACAGATCTCTGGGCCCCCTCACGGACTCAATCAGACTCTTTGGGGCAGGGGGTGCTCAGTAATCTATGGCTCCCCAAGTAGTTCTAAGATATGGTCAGGTTTAGGGTGCTCTGTCGAATCCACACCACTCCTTTTACAGATAAGGGAACTGAGGACCCAAGGGGGAAATAATTTGCCAGAGATGACACGGTTAATCAGTGACGGGAACAGGCAGAGAATTCAGGTGTCCCAGCTTCTAGATCAGTGCTTCTTCTAACAGCCCACATTGCCCAGGCCCGGAGATGCCTGTGCCAACAGAGATTATGGTCAGGGAGGCAGCCACTGGGCCATACTCTAATCATGAGCAAGAAGAAATTCGTCTGAGTTGCATAATGCCTTTCTGCAGCCAGCTCACAATTACTCGCTCCAGTGGGCCCCCGCAGGGATGCTGTGGTCCACCCACTGGTGAGCTTGGGGCTTTGGCCTTGCCACATGCCCCCAGCCGGACCTTCTGTAGCCCCAGTGGCTGTGCTGGCTGGAAGGCAGGGTCGACTTTTACAAGTCTTAATGGTTCTTTTTTGGCAGCACTTATCGCTGGCACCGGAATCTCTAGGAAGACCTTAAGGACGTCCTGGCCTAGGGACATATACCAATCTTCCCTAGAGGCATCTTTCAGGATTTAGACTGCGTCCCTGTGGGCCAGGGGTGTAGAGGCAGGAAAGGAGCGAGGAGCTGGGGTGAGGCTAGCTAGTCAGGATGTGAATGGAGTGTCCTTGCTAGGACCTTGAAGTACCCCACTGACATATGACCACCACTACCCTCTTTTTCACCCAGCATAATTTCATATATATTGAGCATCTTCTCTGTGCGAGGTTATTGGGCACAGAGGCCAAAGGAGCCACAGTCGCCATCACTGAGGAATTCTGCGTCTCCTGGAGAGCAGAATATGGCTGGCGAAAAGAGCCCGGAGTGGAGAAAACTGGCTGACCATCAAGGGTCTCTGACACCCATGTGGTCAAGGACGTGCTGGGGTCTGAGTCCCAGAAGTTCCATGTTAGAAGGGTGCTGATGGACCACGGGGTCCCGGTGGGCTAGGGCAGTGGCCTTGCTCTGACCTGCTGCCCTCTGTGCCTAAAGCAGTGATTCTAGAAGTCTCTGTCTCCCTCACATTCCTCACTCTAGCTCTTCCAGAGTGGCTAGGGGTGGGATGGCACAGGAGGCAGAGAAGACACCCCTCTCCACTTGGGCAGATCCTGAGGCTGGGCTCCACGCTCCTCTACACTGAACTTTCAAGGAAACATTTAAAAACCTGTAAAGGAACAGCTAAAGAGAGGGCATGTTGTGTTGTGGTTCAAAAAGCAAGAGTTTGGGGTCAGGCTGCTTGGGCGGGAGTTCGTTGCTGGCCCACTGCACGACCTTAGAGATGTTATTTGACCCCTGGGATGCTTATGTCCTCATCCTCAGACGGGGGTCCAAAGTGCCTGCCCCATTAGGGTTGCCATGAGGACCGACTGGATGGCCGGTGAAGCGCTTCATTAAGAGTCTGCCCACATTGGGCTCTGTTCCGGGTAGCGCTCAACGCGGACCTTAGTAATAAAGGACAGGGTCCTGTCCCTCCGGCCCTCTCAGTCACAGTTTTCCCCTACAAACTCAGTCTTAAAATAAATACTGCCCTAATTTATGCAAAGAAATCCAGATAATCTAGCCCAAGCTGACCCTTCTGGAATGTACGGAGTAGCTTGGCAGGGCTGTGGGAATGGGGAGAATACGTGGAACCTTTCCTGACCCTCCCGAGATACAGGTGTTGGCTCCGAGGCGGCTCACTTGGGGGAAGTCTGGACTGTGCTGCAGAGAATGCCCGAACGCACTGCAGAAAGGGCCTTGCCGCCTCTCTCGAATCCTGGCACTGTGCATCTGGAGCAATCTGCACATCTGGCTGCATCCCTGGGGCAATGTTCACAGCTGCTGACATTTGAGGGAGGAGAGATGCAGCTCCTCAGCCAGGGCCTAGGGGGCTATAAATAACTAGCTAAGAAGACCAGGGGGATGAGGTTGACCTTGGGGGGGGGGGGGGTGCGGGAGCGGCTGGCGACTTCCCCCACCCCTTTGGGTCCAGAGCCAGGCTTTTAGCAAAACAGGAAGAGGCAGCAGCAGCTGCTGGGAAAGTAGGAGTGGCTTCCCTTCCCCCACTTGCCTGGGGCCTTCGGATCCCAGCCAGGACCTGGGAGAGGTGGAGCCATCCAGGAGGGGGGAGGGAAGGGCATACCCACGCAGACTGAGGCCCCGCTCCCAGTGCCCTCCTATGGCTCAGCTGGGGCACAGGCAAGGGAGACTGAGACAGACAAGAGCAGCCCAGGGGGCAATGTCCACCACCCCGGCCCCCTCCTGTTCCCTTTCTGTTCCCCTATCAGTGGGACAACAGGAAGGACAGGCATTAGAAACTGAGCTTAAAATATGTATGTGGGGCAGGCAGTGTATCTAGAGGCCCAGTGTTATGTCAAGCCCACCTTCCTCTCTCATCCCTTCCCAGACCACATTTGGGCTGAGCCTAAGCCCAAGTGGGTGGGAAAGAAGACTCTAAACTGGAGGAAGGATGCCTCTGGGCTGCTAGAGGGGTCTGGGGCCTGGCCCCAGTGGAATGATGGAGAACTTCTCCATGAACTGTTGGGGTGAGGTGATCCAAAGTGCTGGGGTGGCTCTGGGTGACTGTTTTCCTGGAGTAACGGGGCATCCAAAAGGGTGTACTCTAGAGAGCCAAGGCCTAGGTCAGAGGGCCTCATGAAGTCCAGGATTAAAGAAGTTATCCCAGAAATGTTGCTTTGCTTTGCCTTGCCTGAGGGAGACTGGCCACTGAGAGTCTGTCCTTGGGCGCCTGACCAGTTGATGACATCTGTTTGGAACTTTGGCTGGCCCACATCTCCAGTGGGGTCTGTGTCAGAATCTGTCATGACCTACCATTGCCTCTCAGCCTGGAGCCCCTTGCTTTTCCTGCTGGAACAGCCTAGACCAGCATCATCCGATAGACACAGAATGTGAGCCACGTGTGTAACTTTAAATTTTCTAACCACCACCACCACCAAGTAAAAATAAATAGATGACGTCAATTTTAATACTATATTTATTTAACCTTATATATGTGAAATATTATCATTTCAGCATGTAATTGAAACAAGAAATTGTTAATGAGCTATTTTGCATCCTTTCTGCATAGTAAGTCTGAGGAATCCAATGTGTATTTTACACGTGCAAGTAGTACATTTCAGTTCTGACGGGCCACGTTTCAAGTGCTCTGTGGCCCATGTGGCTGGCAGCGGCTGCTATAGTGCACAGAAGAGGTCTAGATGGCTGGTAGCTGAGTTTCTTCTTCAGCCCTTCTAGTCCCTTGCTGGGGAAGGGGCCCCAGAAGTGGAGGAGGGGGCCAGTGAGGTCCATGTGAAGGGTTAATTTGTCCTATGAGGGAGGCCCCCCCACTTTGATTTTCAAGCATCCACCGCTAGACCTGGAACCAAGTCCTAACATTTAGGCAAGCAGGGAAACTGAGTCGCAGAGGAGCCTCTTTCTAGACAGCCAATCTTCTCCTCCTCCTCTTCCTAGATCTCTTGCTCTAAGCCGCAGGTTGGTAGAAACCTATTTCCTCTCCAGGTGTGCTAGCCTCCTACCCTCCTCTTTCCCCTTCCAAACACAACCCCAAACCCAAAGCAATTCAGTCGGCAAAGTTAGGGAACATGGAAGGAGACGTGAATCTGGAGGAAATACAGAGTCAAGCTGTGGATGTGTGGTGTGTAGAGGCCGGTGGGACACTCAGGGGATGTTGGATGGACAGTTGTTGTCTGAGGGGGGAGGGAAAAATAAAGATCTGGGATCACCAGTGAGAGCTGGAGTTGTAGGTTGGAGTGGATGAAATCATAAGAGTAGGGAAAAGAGGGGGGTAAGGGGACGGGAACCGGAAAGATGGCTAAATACAGAAACTTGAGAGAACAAAGGTTTTGGGTGGACAGGGGGGTGGCAGCCAGGGGAGGAGGCTGAGAGGGAGCAGTCAGAGATTTAAATGAAGCAAGAGGAAGTGCCATGTCAGAATCCAGAGTGGAAGAGAAGGTTGAGGAGAGATCAGCACTCAGTTGCAACTGATGATGCTTTAAAGCTGTTCTTACACAAAGAGCTCACACAAATTGCTAATGAACGCTAAAACAGTGGTAGACTCAAGTTCAAAGCAAAGCAAAGGCTCTTCAGGGAAAGAGGAAATACAGCTAGTAGGCGAGGTAGGGGAATGTTCAGCTTAATTGTCATCAAAGTAGTGCCAATTAAAATAAGATGAAGGCTGGGGCGCCTGGGTGGCTCAGTCGGTTGAGCATCTGACTCTTGGTTTCAGCTCAGGTTTTGATCCCATGGTCATGGGATTGAGCCCCCGCATCAGGCTCTGTGCTGAGCGTGAAGCCTGCTTAAGATCCTCTCTCTCTGCCCTCCTCCCCCCCACTCTCACGCTCTCTCTCTATTTCTTTTTTTAACTTTTAATGTTTATTTATTTTTGAGAGAGAGAGACAGAGAATTAGTGTAAGCCGGGGAGGAGAGAGGAAGACACAGAATCCGAAGCAGGCTCCAGGCTCTGAGCTGTCCGCAAAGAGCCCGATGCGGGGCTCGAACTCACGGACCTCGAGATCACGACCTGAGCTGAAGTCAGACGCTTAACCGACTGAGCCACCCAGGCGCCCCTCTCTCTCTCTCTCTTTAAAACAAACAAAAAATAAAATAAGACGAAGGTAGACACTGTTTTCAAACATTAGTGAGAGTGTGGTGACATTGACATGTTTTGAAATCATGACTTTCACCCTTTTGAAATCAATTTGGCAATATATAGTAAGAGCTATACACCTTTGCTCAATTATGCCGCCCAATGTACCCTCAACTAGATTTCCACAGCCAGAATTCAGGAGGGGGCGTGGAATAATGATGCTCACCACCGCACTCTGTAGAAGATGGAAAGTTCAAAACAACTTGAACACCTACAACTGGAAAGTTGTGAGGCAAATTATATTTCCACTTAATAGAAAATTATGAAGCTGTTAAAAAGATGTTTATGAACGCAATAGAGCAGCACAGGAGAATAGCGATTTGTTTATGCACTGTGGTGGCAACTGTATTAAAAAAAAAAAAAAAACCCACCAGGGACATAAAGACAAAGATCAAAAGGAAATACCCAGCAGGCGCTGATTATGTAGGGGAGTGAGTACACATGTTTTTCCGGTCATTTACTGATCGTCAACACGGTGGGGACGGAGAGTGGGGATGAAGGTTGATCCTAAGCCTGGACTGGGCGACCAGGAGGGCCGTGGCAAGGAGGTCACGGATCCGTTCAGGCAGCGGGGTTATTTATGGCGCTCTGTGCACGTGCCAGGTGCTGTCCACTACGTTCGCACAGCACTCTTCCCGTGGGCAAAGCTCGGATCCCCTGTCTGGGTTCCAAGCTCCCGGAGCTTCACCGGCCCCTGGGCCGCTGAAGGGGCCTCGTCCTGGGCGTGGAGGGGCAGACCCCGGAGGACAGGACCCAGAGAAGTCCAGAGAGGGCCCTGGGGAAAGGGAGCAGAGTGTGGGGGTAGCGGTGGCCCCGGGGAGGTTAGGGGAGGGTTGGGGGATCACCAAGTTGCTTAGGGGATGGGAGGACCGCTCTGCTCTGGGGGAGGAGTTGGTGGGCTGTGGTTGCCACCTACCCGCTTCATGTCTCCTCGAAGGTGACAGGAGATGGGAGTGGGCCACCACCTCCACAGCCCCCACAGGAACTCTACCTGGGCCCCACCTACAGGCACCATCCGGCCCGGGCAGCCCGCTGTTCCTCCCCCTCGGCTCTCTTAATACATCGGCACACTGGGGCCTTGAAATAACACATCTTTATTTATGCCCTCATTTCCACATAATTTGCCTATGATTCACTTGTTGTCGAGAGGCATTAAAACCTCCGTCCCCAGCTCCCAGGCACCTACCAGTCCCTGCCCCACTGCCCCTGTGCCCCACTGCTCCCTCCCACTATGACTTACCTGCTCTCCCCGAGGCCCACCCCAGCTGCTCCCTACTTGGCCTTTGTTGGGGGGGGGGTATGTGGGAGGCAGGGGCTGGGGCTGAGAATGGCCCAGATGGAACCTGCCCGGGTCCCCAGCCCAGAACCTGGCCGGAGGGAAGCCCTGCTGGGAAGACCCTGTGGTGTTAGGACGAGAGGTGACCTCTCACAAACAGGAAGGCCAGGAAAAGGGAAGAAGTTTCTCTGGCTTAAAAGCTGTAGAACCCCCAGCCCCAGAGGCAGCCCCTTTCTGCGACCCCCCACTCCACCCCCTCACTTCCTCAGGCTGGATTTTCCTCATACCTCAAGGCTGAGTCCCTGCCCCCCACTCTGTTTCCTTCAGGGCACAGGGGTATAGAGTTTCCACCATGTGTGTGTGTGTGTGTGTGTGTGTGTGTGTGTGTGTGTGATTGAGAGAGAGAGAAAGAGAGAGAGAGAGAGAGAGGGAGAGAGAGAATGTGGAGAGTGTATTAGGGGATAGAAAGAGTTGTCTTCTCACACCCTCATTACCCAGTAGGGCCATAAAGCTTTATTGCCCCCACCCCAGAATCTAGGTGAGTCAGGAGCTACGATGTGGGGGAGGCAGGGGAGGAAGAGGTGGAGGAAGAGAGCAAGGGGCAAGGAGGGGGCTACTGGAAGCCGAGTAGGGGTGAGGGGAGCTGCTGTGGTTGGGTTATCTGATGTGAGGAGCCAGGTGTGCTCTGGGGGTGGGGGAAGAGCAACCGAGAGAGGCAGAAACTGCCAACGCAGCCCGGAGACACAGAGAGGCAGGGACAAGAAAGACAGAGCAGCCCTGAATCAAGAGGAGGACCCGAGGGAGACTTTAGATCTCTCCCCATGGTGGGGGGCGGGGGCAGTCCCTGGGACATCTGCCCCCCCCCCCCGCTCCCTAGCTCCCAGAGAACATGCAGCCTCCTCTCAACACCCCGTGATAGAGGTGGGGGTTGCCAGGGAGTGTGTGGAGTGGGGACAAGTGTCCAGCCCTTATCCCGGAATCAGAGCAGTTGGAGACAGTTGAGGGTCTATAATCTCGGTTGGGGGTTGATGGGTGGAGGAGGCTTTGCAGGAGGAGATAATGGGGTGGAGCAGAGCCCTGGTCTGGAACAGGGTGCCCTCGAGCCAGGCATGGTCAACCGGCTCTCCCGCATCTGCTCCTCCTGCCTTGGGGGAGGGAGGGGGCGCTCCGCTCAAGCAAAAGCTGCCCTGCCAGCAGGTGCTAGAGCCAGGGGGGAGAGCAGGACCGGGAGCACCGCTGGAGTGCCAGCCCGGTCCTTGGCAGGCCCACCTGTGAGTTCCAACTTCGGCCTCCTCCAGCCACGACTTGGCCATGGATGCACGGTGAGGGGAGGGTGCTCCTTCCAAGCAAGAGGATAGCGCCAGGCACTATTCTAAATGCTATGTGTTCATTCACTCGGGCTTCATAGCACCTACGCGGTTAGTATCACTATTATCTTTGCTTACAGAAAAGGATGCTCTGCTTCACTAGCTTGGCTGCTTCCCTGCAGCCAGGAAGGCAGGAGAGAGGGCGGGAGAGCCCCTGAGCTCCCTGTGTCTATGCTGCCCCCTTAGGCTAATACTGTGCTGGTTTGGGGTAGGAGGACCTGGGTATGCATTTGCTCAAAGAATGAACCAACAGGCGAGCACGGGTCCCCTCCAAAGGCCACAGGTATCCTGCCTTTCCTCCCGTCCACTCCCCTGCCACCTGGAGGCCTGCCTGTACACAGGGCAGAAGGCAGGGAGCCCCTGGGGTGGGTCCTATCAGAGAGGAAGTGGGGCTGGCTTCTCTCCTATCCCCTTTGTCACTTCTCCCCATCCCCACTCTACCCACGGCTGGCTGTTCCACATTCCCCTCCCTGCAGCCCTCGCCCCAGGGCTCCTTGGTGGGAGAGGGGAAGAAATTTAAATCCGAGGGACTGGGGGTGGGGCTGGGGGTAGCTGGAGGAAACTGAGGCGACACTCTCGGAAGGGGTTTCCCTGGCACTCTGAACTTGATGCTCGCGGTCCTCCGCACCCAGGCCAGGCTGACCTGGGCTGCCAAACCTTTCCTGATGGGCTGCTTGAGCTGCCCGGCCCATCCTGCCCATCGAATGGACGAAGGGAGCTGGGCACAAACACAGAAGGGCAGCCCTCTCCTGACCCTCCTGCTGCCGCAGATGTCCACAGGCATGGGCAGGATTTTCAATGAGGTGGGGTTGGAGCAGAGTGGCCCGGGCCTTTCTAGGTGTCCTATAGGATTCTGTGTGCAGGTGAAAAGGGCAGTGGGGTGGCCTCATGAAGCCAAATGAGGAATGTGGGACCGGGCTACTCGTGACTTCTCCACTCTCCACTGAGGTGTGGGTGCCGAAGGAGAATTCTGCCCACTGCCTCCAGCCTCCCTCTCCTCAGAAGCAGCACCTGGGAGACGAGGACTTTCTGCCTTGAGCCCAGCTCAGACGGAATGTGCAGAACAAACCAGCTGGGAATTTGATATGTGATCCCTCTCTGCATTCTCGATATCAGATATCCCGGGATCTCCGATCCAGGGCTCAGATCAGGTATGTTCAGGCTTGGGTGATAACGTTGGGTCCCAAAGAGGGGTGGACTGTGGAAGCACTGACGAGTTCCCCCAATTCCTGTGGGCGCCTGTGCCTTTCCAACCACTCCCGTCTCCCGAGACACAATCTCTCGTTGTCTGCCCCCTCCCCTCGCTCCCGGTGAGCAACTGAACCGAAGCGTTCCTGGTCAGCGAGATAACGTCCACCGCAGCGGGGCGTAGTCTTTGGCTCTGCCTTGGTCAATTCGGCACATGGTCCGCCGACCTAAGTTTTGGAAGCTATAAGGCCAGGGGAGATGGTTGGAATATTGAATGACAAAATGAGGATTCAAAGGACTTGAGCAGGCTAAGATGTGGGATAAATCAAGTCAGATACCTATGGATAGAGGCAAGTACGAAGTTCTGCATTTTGGTTCAAAACCAAACTGTCCACACACAGAATGAGGGGGACGTGGCAGAGGCTTTAGGGAGAGGTGGTTAGTGAGCGTATGGGTTCTGAAGCCACAGGGACTTAACTTCTCAGTTTCCAAAGTTCAAGGGAAGGTGTTTAAATTTGCATAAGTCCGTTTGCATTTCATTTTCCAGCAGGGACCCGAGCAGAATTTTTTTCACTTGACGTCTGTTGTGAAGATCAGATCTTTTAGATGCTAACAGAAGGTGGGCAGCACCTTGCCTCGGATGCATTCACTCATGTGTCCATTTATTTGGCTGCATTTTTGGAATCGCTCCCTTATTCCAGCCTGGCAGGGAGCCCCAAAGGCAAAACAGAAATTTAAAACCCACTACAAGAAACACTTCATTCTACAAAGCAGGGGTGGGAGGAGGTGCACCCTTCTGCCCTCCGGGAAAAGAGGGTAAAACAGCATGGTGAAGTTCCAGGAAGAACGTGTGAAAGACGTGAAGCCTGAGCTGGCAACGGAAGAAGTGGTAGGAATTTGCTCAGATGAGAAAACTGGGGGGATAAAGAATGAGAGGAGGGCGTGGAGGGCATAGAAGAATGTACAGTGAGGGTCTCAAAGCATAGTCTGGGGATCCCTGTGTGCCGCTGAGCCCCATTTAGGGGCTTTGTGAGGTCAAAACTGCTTTCATAATAATACTAAGGCATTGTCTGCCTTGTTACTCTCATTCTTTCACTGGGTACACAGGAATTTTCTAGAGGTTCCATGATGTGTGATATCCTAACAGATGGAATGCAGAACCAGGTATGAGAATCTAGCTGCCTCCTATGGAGCCAGACATTAAAGAGATTTGCAAACCTGTAAAACAATACCTTCTCACCACTAAATTTGTTTCCCTTTGGAAAAAGTTTATTATTTCATTTCATTTCATTTCATTTCATTTCATTTCATTTTTTAAGTAGGCTTCACGCCCAGCGCAGAGCCCGACGCAGAGCTTGAACTCACGACCCTGAGATCAAGACCTGAGCTGAGATGAAGAGTCGGACACTTTTTAAAAAAAAAAAATTTTTTTTAACGTTTATTTATTTTTGAGACAGAGAGAGAGCATGAACGGGGGAGGGTCAGAGAGAGAGGGAGACACAGAATCTGAAACAGGCTCCAGGCTCTGAGCGGTCAGCACAGAGCCCGATGCGGGGCTCGAACTCACGGACCGCGAGATCATGACCTGAGCCGAAGTAGGACGCTCAACCGACTGAGCCACCCAGGCGCCCCAAGAGTCGGACACTTAACTAGCCGAGCCACCCAGGCATCCATGGAAAAAGTTTATTTTTAATAAAAAAATGTATTATTTATGTTAACTTACATTCATTATTGTTATTTAACGTTTTTAAAAATTTAATACATAGTTTAAAATTTTCTCAGTTTAAATTTCCAACATGGCAAATATTGATAGGTATAACCCACATAAACAGAAGTTCCTTGGGTGTCCTCTTTTTTTTTTTTTTTTTAATATTTATTTATTTTTGGGAGAGCACAAGCCGGGAAGGGGCAGAGAGAGGGGGACATAGGATTCAAAGCAGGTTCTGTGTTGTGCTGAGAGGCTGACAGCAGCGAACCTTATGTGGGGCTCAAACTCACGAGCCACGAGATCGTGTCCTGAGCCGAAGTCAGGCACTCAACCGATTGAGCCACCCAGGTGCCCCAGGGTCCTTATTTTTAATAGGGTAAGGGGGTCCTAAGACCAAGACGTTGAGAGCCACTGACGGGGAGGCAGACCACCGGGGCACATGGTCAGAGAGCAGCAAGTGGTTGGACCCAGTAGGAGCTTGAGTTTCAACATCTGGACGGTGACACATGGGAGGCAGACAGGCTGGATCACCGTGGGCTTTGGACCTTGCCAAAGGAGCAAGTGTCTAGCGGATACTGGTAAAGAAAGACCATAACGGAAAGAAGCTGGCGACAGTATAACTAGAGTTCCATGAGTTTCAGATTTATGTGCTTATCTTCCCGTCTCTTCCCCACACTTTTCTCTCCAACACGACTGTGTAGGTAGGGGCTAGTTTTGGCTTATTAAGTTGCACACCCGCCCTCTGGTGGCCAGATGGCGGTGATGCCTTCCCCTGGCTCTAACAGCTATTTGAGGAGCAGTTGCCCACAAGTCCAGAGGCTGAGATATGGAGGAGGGGTCAGAGAGTCCCTCTGGTTGAGTGGTCAGAGGGTGGGAGCAATGTCAGCTCCTAATGAAAACTTATCTGACCATCCCTCCGCTCTGCAAAGTAGTAATGATGCTGCCCGGCATTTCTGAGTCACGGCTGCATCCAGGTAGCTTGATAAGCTTTTTACCCAGATCATATCGCAACAACAAACCTAGAAGTAGACACCGTTTCATGGCCCTTCTATAGAGGAAGATTCTGAAGCTCAAAACCATTAAGGAACTTGCCCAAGTTCCCACAGGTAGCAGGTGGCAGAGCCAGGACAGGGACCCAGCAGTTCATGACATCGAATGTTCTGCTTGACATCTCCTTGGTGGCTTCTGCTTGTGCCGCTGGGGGACGGTCTGTTTGTAGGTCTGTCTTCTCTGATTGGACTGTACCTCTCGTGGGGGCAGAGACTGTCATTCGTCTCTGTATCCCCAGCATTGAGCTCAGTGCTTGTGCTTGAAAGCACTAAAGGGGACTGCACAACCAGGCTGGATCTCAGAGGGAACCTGGAGCCAGCATCGAGCGTGTCCAGAGGACATAAGAGCTCAACCTTGGGGGGGCTCTTGGCTAAGGTGTGTCAGATTCTCCCCTGGCTGTGACTCCAGAGGCAGTCTGGGAAGCCAGACAGCAGGTCCCTGGTCCGTCCTGCTTAGTTCCTGGCATGAGGAGATGTAAACAGCACCAGGTGCCTCCAGCAGCAGGGAGCCAGAGCCTTGCTGGATCTCAGCCACCTTCACAGAGATAAAGACCAGAGCAGGAGATAGAGGGAGGAGCAGTGGGGGATGGGGGGGGTGGAGGAGAAGCCAAGCAAGTGGCTCAAACTTGTCCCTGTAGGGCAGTAGCACCACCTAGTGGTGAAGATCAAGATGATTTGGGAGAAAGCACTAGATTGTTTCTAGCTGGGGAGAGGCTGGGGACACCCTCCTCCCGGAGGGACCTCGGGGACTATCAGAGAGCCAAAAGGCAGGGCCTTTAAGCCTTCTGCCCCCCTCCCCCACCACCCCGAGGTAGAGCAGCCCGCTCTGAAAGGCCCTGCCTGGTTGTACAAAATGTGAAGAACCCCCCACCCCCACCCCGTCCTACCTGCCCTTGGCTGAAAAGAGCCACCTAGCTCAACTCAAGGTCCCGTTAAGGTCACGCTCCCTTCCTGGAGACCGCCTGCATCCAATGACTACCTAATAATGCAAGAATACAAGAGCCGGCTTCCTCACCCCAACTTGGGGCAACGTGAAGGGTTGTCCAGTTTCAGAACTCCCCATAAGGGTCAGTTGAGGCCGTGACTGAGACCGTGCGGCAGCCGGACTTCTCCCTCTCCCCGATCCTATGGGCTTCCCTGCCGCCAAAGCCGGCGATCCTGAGGCCGCTCTTCAGGAAAGTCCCTGTACTTCGCGCCGCATTGCAGGGTCCGCTTCCCCCGGAACCTGACCAGTCGCACTCTCACATATCCTGTAAGACGTGTCTGAATACGGAGATTCAAAGCAGTTGTCTGGAGCAGTGACCCCCACCGGCCACTGCCCCACATTCCCCCCCCCCCCCCCCCCCCGCCCCGCCCCGGGGTTCTCGGTCACTTGGAGCACAGGCTCCTCCGGGAGCCTCCCAGGCTCCTTGCCTGTACCCGGCACCAATCCCCGAGAGGGCATCGGCAGAATGAGGCATCCCCTTGGCCACGCTGGGAGGTGGGCCCCAAGCTGCAGAGAAACTCCAAGGCACCCTGGCACATGAAGCAGGAGCCACCGACTGGTGGGTTCTGTCTGCCAGTCCAGACGGGCCCCGTTTGCTTGCACCCCCCGGGCCGAAGGAATCCATATTTCCCGGCACACCGCCGGCCTATTTATGCCACGTAAAGCTCTGAGCTCTCGACCCCGTGGCCTGTGAGTGTTTTCCCTTTGTGTCTTTTTTAAGGAGCAGACCCGTTCACAGCAGTCCGGTTACAGCCTTGCTCGATGTCAAGGGAAGCTTCTGGATAAAGCTGTGATTTAGAAGCCTATCACCCATGGCTGGTACCAGATGGGAATGCCCTGTGCAGACGAGCACTTGCCCAATGGGTTTTTGTGCCACGAGGGAAGCGTCCTGAATCTGCACTGTCTGTTCCCGCAGCCCTGGGGCTATGGAGCGCTGGAAATGCGGCCAGTGCAACGGAAGAGCTAAACGTCTGCTTTTATTTTACTTTTTCATGAATTGGAATTTAAACAGTCACCTCTGGTGATGTTACTGAAGAGCACAGGTATAGAACCAAAGCTTGCACTGTGAGAACTTAAAATCGCTCTATCGTAACCGTAAGGTCTGAGGGAGGCACAGACCCCCGAAGCAGGCTCCAGGCTCCGAGCTGTCAGCACGGAGCCCAACGTGGGGCTCGATCCCACAAACTGTGAGATCATGACCTGAGCTGAAGTCAGACGCGTAATGGACTGAGCCACCCAGGCGCCACTTCTCTTCACACTTCTCCAGCCAGAGGACGCCCTTGTATGTAGCTGGCGATTTCCTTCTCTAAGCCCGTTCGTCTTTCATGACAAAACAGCCTTCAAGCTCGATCCCTAATTCTTCTCCTACTATCCCATCTCATGGCGACACACTTTAGCCTTTCACTTGACGTCTTGTCAGATGCTGCTGAAAAATTAAAGTAAATCACGTCTACAGGTCCCCAGACTAGCAGACTTATCCTGAAATAAACACACGGATTGAGCACAATTTCCCCACTCACAGATCACAGCGCGGTGTCTTTGGTCGGTTATTTTTGCTTGCTGTGTTTGGGGGGTGCTGCCTGTATCATAAACCTCACTTCCTCGGGGAGTGGAGCGGGGTGCATGGGCTCCTCCGGGTCTCCTGGGAGTCCTGGGTAGGCATAGGACTCATTTGCAATTCCCCAAGTCACCGGCACCGCATGTCGAACGTGAGGCACATTTTTGTCAATAGTGGTTTTCACTCTTGAGGCTCTCAGGTTAGTGCCACACTTGTTCGGACCCAACGCATGTGACCACATGCTCTCTGCGAGCGGAGCGCTGTTTGACCCACCGCCGCCCATTTCCCCTTGTCAGGACCTACTTGGGGAGTGGGAACCTCCCTTACATCCTCTCTAGTAGACAGCTGGCAAGACTGTCCTTTGTCGGGCTCCTCGACTCAGTGGGAAGCAGAATAGGGCAGCAGTTAGTTAATGGCTTCTGGAGCCAGCTGCCAAGGGTTCAGATCCCATCTCTGTCACTTAGCATCAGTGTGGATTTGGGCAGTTACCCCCTCTGTCAGATGGGGCTCGCAGTAACCCACCTCCACCAGGGTCTGTGGAAGGATAAAGCAAGTTGCTTTGCGTAAGGCATTTATTTACAGTGGTTCTTGCCATAAAGTAAGTGGTATGTGAAGTATAAGCCAATTGCGTTCCCATAAGCAAAGCGCTCTTCATTGGTTTATTTGACAAAATTCTGGCAAATTGTTACTGTCTTGGAAATCGCTCAAGAGACACTCATTAAAGTCTTCTTTTTCTCCTTTATTCCTTGCACCAGATCTGTCTTACATTCCAAGCTTCTCTGTTGGCCTCCCCTGGATTCTCCAACTTGCTTCTCGTTAGCCAGCAGGACTTTCCCATGTCCCAGGATCTTGTCTTTGGCATTCTGGTGCACACTTACCAGCATTTCCAATAATATACGTTAAAGGTTTTAGACTTATAAATGTCTGCCTTCATTCTCACATTCTAAAACAATAGGTGATAATATTTTCTCCCAATTCAGTCCTGTGAAACCTCACTTTTCCTCCAGTCTTTTCCTCCCCTACTCCTAGACTTCCCTTTGGTAGTGAGCTGGTGCTGTGGGCCCCAGAGCTGAGCAGCTGGTGTTCCCAGGGTGGCCGGTCGGGTGCCCTGGAGAAGGCAGGGGGAGAGGGGGAACTGGGAAGGTAGAGACATTACAAACACAAATGCACTTTATTGATAAGGCAACAGCATGATACAGAGCTGAGGCAGAGACCCCGTTCGGCCAGGGCCACGTTAGGGGTGGGGGGTCTGATTCACATTGAGACACAGGCTGAGGTGTCCCTCCTCCTCCTCCTCCTGATGGGTCAGGAGGGTGACAACTCAAGGAAGGAAGGCAGGGGTCCAGGATCTAGGTTTGCTGTCTAAAATCCAGACCTTCCCCTAAGGGACCAGGTTAGCCTTCAGGGGCCCGAGCTTGAGCGTGGTTTGTGAAGAGAGCACTGGTCTGGGGGTTCACAGTCCAGGCCAGCTCCGGACCCCTCCTAACTAACTGTCTGAGCTTGGCCAGCCACACTTCCTTCTAAACGTCTGTTTTCCTTAGCAAGGGAGTTGAACTAGTGTAGCGATTTTTAAACCTTTTTTCCCACTGACTAGCCAGTGAGACCAAAGTCTTCTGCAGAATCCAACCAGGCTCTCGCCCTAATTTGTAAAAGAAAAGCAAGGACAATACCAATAACCGGCGTATGGAATTTTTACAAAGTAAGTGTTTCGCCCAGAAATATCTCCTCATCAGTGGCGTCTACCACCTGCTACATTCGAACATAGTACAAAACGGAGTCTGATTCTGGAAACGGCTCACGGCTGATGAATGTCAGACTTGGTCGTACAGATGGTATTGTGCGGTAAGAAACGTGGCTCTCAGGTGCTTCCCCACTGGAAGAAACACTGGGCCCGGTGGACACGGATGGTGCTCACAGTGTGAGTCTGATTGCTCCCGGGGCTTTGGGAGAACAGAGGAGGGTGGAGGCGGCATCGACTGACAGGGACTACCCAACCCCCCCCCCAACATTGAGATCTTGAATGCGGCTGTGCTCCCCAAACTCAAGCAGCGATCCGAGGGACCCTCTCTGACTCCCGGAAGAGCCCCGTCTGCAGTGGTCCCACACACCTATGACTCACGTACCCGGGGACCCCACCCCAGAGTAAACAGAACAAGAGCTCCTGCCTCCTGGGCTGGGCTAGCTCTGGAAGGGAAAATGGAGTCGGAAGTTAGGTACCCCCCCCCAACCCCTTCCAGATTTGGGGGTGGTGGTGGAGTGAGAATAAGACGGGAACCAGCCCCACGTGACTCCACCCCTAGGTCCTCCCTCTGTCTAGCCCCCAGCACCAGCCCGCTCTCCCTCCTCCCACAACGAGGTGTTGGAGCACTAGCTCTTGGGTCTCTGGGGGACGGCAGTCTGGGAACTACGCCCAGATGGGCGGGGGGAGAGCATGGCCTGGGCTGTCGGGGTCTGTCTGAGGGTTCTTCTCTTCCATCCTACCCTACCAAGTGGAAAAGAGGTGGCCTGCTGGCACGCAGAGGGGCACTGCTTCTCCAGACCATGAAGTGTTTGGGAAGGTGCTCCCATCTCTGCATCACACTTGACCATCCTCGGGTGAGGCTCCTCCAACACCCGTGGCCACCGGTTCTCTCTCTCCTGGGTGGGAGGTAAGGCACTGGCAGGGCGAGGGTGAGGACGCTGCTAGGCACTTCTCTGCAACCTGGGGGCAACTCAGTCTTGCCACGTGGATCGTTGGAAGGAAAGCTCTCAGCTCGACCAACCTGTTAGATCCAGGTCAAGGAGCCGTGGGCTTGGACACCAGACAGCTGTGGCCACCACCCACCACCCTCCTGTGAGGCTGGATTCGCCTGTCCCCTACCTCCTAGGCCCTGCTCTCTTCTCTCCTTGGGCCTCTCAGCAGGTGGGCTCTGGGTTAGCGGCCCCTGCCAGGAGGAGAAAGCCCATCTTACCATAGCGACTTCCAGGGAGACTGTTACCATAGCAATGAGATGAAGGTGGGCATTGAAGTGTCGGGCAAGTGCCCTCTGGCGAACAGAGAGGGGTGGGGGTTGTGACCTCTGTCACCTTGTTTTTGGTCATCCTTGGCAGTAAGTCTCCTGGACAGGCCAGGGTGGGAAGGCAAAGGGAGGAGCCCCGCCGGTGGCACACTGCCTGGGACAAGACAGCACAGACTGGCAGTAGGCTGAGATGGGGGTGGGGTGGGGGTGGTGGCTAGTCATGTACCATGGGCGGGGCAGGGGGAAGGAGATCCCCACTAGGCTCTGGACATGGGGGCCTGGAGTGGGGGGAGGTACAGGTATCTCTGTCCCTGAGGAATGGGTGCGTTGCTCCTGCCCGACTGTCCCCTCGGCATTGGCCAAGCAGTCACTTTTGGAGCGGTAGGGGCATCCCTGGGCAAGGCCCCACCTTCGGCCTCTGCCCTCTACCCCCATTTGAGTTTCTTTGTCAAATAAACAGCAACTCCTCACAACTGAGGTCCCAAGGGCTTGGGGGCAGCCTGTGGTCGGCAGGAAAGGGAGACCTGGTGTTAGGTTGGGCAGGAGATGGGAGCGACTGGGGAGGGAGGGGCGGTAGGGGAGGAGGAGGAGGGGCTGAACTCCAGACGGGGTGGGAAGGGCTGCCGGGCAGCAGCCTGCCCCAGGCCAGGGCACAGGGCCCCAGAGGAGCAGCACCACCCAGGTGCCCCTGCCAGCCGCCCTGGTCAGGAAATCTCGTTGCCAAACACCTCCAGCACCAGCGGTGTGAGCTTCATGCTGCACTCAGGCTGGAAGGAGAGGCAGCGGTACTGCTTGGAGTGCTCCTCATTGAGGCTACGCAGGTCAGCTAGCTTCTGGATCATCTTGGCGTAGAGCAGGTGGCTGCCGGGGGGTGGGTGGCGGCAGCGGATGTAGGTCTGCAATGTGTTGGACAGGCGGTCCTGGATGGCCTCGACCAGTGCAGCATCCTGCACGCCAGGACGGTCTGTGAGTACAGGGAGACAGGGGGAGAAGGCATGGGAGCTCTGAGCCAGGTCCTGTAATATTCAGTCTCTCCAGTACCCCTATGTCCAGACCAACGCCCAAGCTTAGCATCCTCCTAGGTCACCCCTGTATGGCTGCTGACCTGTGACACCATCATCCTCCCTAAAGCCTCTCAACCACTTCCTGTTGCATTTAGGATCAAGTCCTAGGTCCCACCTGGCCCTGTCTTCAGCTCAACTCTCTCCCTCCATCTCTATGCTCCATCTTTCCATCAGTATCCTGATATGTCAAGTTCTCTGGCCTCCAGACCTCACATTTGTGTTCCCTCTGCATGGAACTTAGCTCTTGTATCTTTGACTCTTACTGATTCTTCAGGTCTTCCTCAAGAAGGCCATTCCTGATGACCCCCTACCTCCATGGCCCAGACTAAATCAAGTTCTCTCCTTCTATTATACCCTGCTATAGTATCACTTATTTATTTTTAAAACTTTCATCACATTAAAATTAGTCATTGAATAGTAATTAATGTCTCCTACACTTTGTGGAAAAGAAGTCTGTGTCCTGTTGGCTGCTGAATCCCTATGCCCAGCACAATGCCTGGTACTTAGCAGGTGCTCAATAAATCATTGCTGAGTGTATGAATGAATGAACAAATGAATGAATGCTGCATGGGCAGGGGGAGGGTAACCCATGTCCATGGGTCCCCAGCCCATCCCTGATCAGAGGCCACTTTCTTGTTCCCTCAGCATAGTCCAGACTGAGGCACCCTGGACTCATCACCAATATAACATCCCCAGGACCATGACTCCCTCTTCCTCAACCTCTCTCTCCACCAAACCCAATAGACAGAAGAGATCAAGGACCACAGCACACTGCCTCCAAAATCAGTCAGGCAAGCTTTCTGGGCAGAATCATCTATAGGCCCCAAGTTTTTGTACCCAACCCCACAGGGGATCTCAGGTAGGTCTGCAAAAGTTCAATTCACACAAGAGCAGAACCTGCATATTGGGAATATCCAGACCTGTCTGTGACCTGAGAAAACCCATTTATCTCGTTCCTCAGAGTTCCACCTATGAATCACCTATGGTCTCAGGGTCCAGGGCAGTGAGGGACCCCTCAATATACACACATCATATGGGCTGTGCAAACCCAGCAAAGTGGTGCTTCCTCGTCTGTCTCTCCTTCTGCTCACTCCTCCCTCCAGACTGCCCTGCTGGCCCTCAGGAGGGCTCAGTGCCTTCTATTCCCCCTTCCCAGGTCACCAAGTTCCCCACTGTTGGGCCCCATACCTGGGGAGACAATGCAGATGGCCATGAGCAGGACATGCTCCTCCTCATGCAAGTTCAGCTTCTTCAGCCCCACCTGGAACTTGATGAGGGGCTCAATCAGCTCCAGGCTGTGTCCGGCTAGGAGAGAGATGGCCAGATGCTGTGGGCAGAGCTGAGGAGCCACACACCCAAACCACCCCACCCCGCCCCCAACCTAGACTGGGCCTGTGTCTCACCCTTGTCTCCCCATTGCTGTCTAGCGCCCTCCCATGTACCTGATCAGGGCTCATGACCCCAGGAAGGGTGGAGCCAGAGTCTGGGAGCTGGAGAGGGTGGAGGTGGAGCCCGAATGTACCTTTGGTCACATCACTGATGCGGTACTTATAGTCCTGGCTGCCACAGGTCCAGGACATGTCATCCATGAGGAAGGACTGGTTAGAGCGCAACATGATGACCTCAATGGCACTTGACTTCAGCAGCACAATCTGGTCCTCAGAAGTGAGGTCTCTGCCAGGGAGGGCAGGGAGGAGTCAGGTTACTGGTCAAGGACTTCAATTCAGGCAAATCAGTGTATGTTTTGACAGGTGCCTGCCAGGTGACCCGCATGTGCCCTGGGTCCTCCATTGAGGAGCTGGTGGCCTGACTGGAAAGGATAAAACTGTCTCTTGAGGGAGAACAACTCAAGCCTGTGTTTGTGCACCAATGCTGAAGGTAAATTAGCTCAGCGTCTAAGGCAAGAGAACCCAGGGACGTGCCAGTGCCTCCCAGGCCTAAGCAGCCAGAGCTATTAGGGAAGACGAGCCTGAGGAAGCTGTGAGGGTTAGAGCGTGAATGCGGAGGTCTGCAGGAGGTGTGGCCATGGTCATCTTCAACGCCCCTCATGTCCTCTGGTCCTTCTCAAAAGTACAGCTCAGCCAACTCTGTCTCCAGGACATCTCTTGAGCCTTTGACCTCCTTCCCACTATGATCAGGACTGCTCTGGTTCAGAGCTCCCTCATCTTTTTCAGTTGCCTCTTATTAGAACTCTGGAATCAAGTCTCTCTCCTCCGTGTTTCTTATTGCTGCTTCAGGGAGACGTCACCTGTGTGCGGAGGAACCTTACTGCTTCTCGACCCCTCAGGATCAAGCCCATACGCCACCACTTGGCTCCAACCCGTCTTTCCAGTACTCCTCCCTTCGCAAACTCCAACCCTCCACTCTAGCAACTTCAGACTATTCCACGTTCAATGTTGTGTGTTCTCACACCACCTTGCCTTTGGGCGTGGGACAGCTCCAGCCAAGAACGCATTTCTTTTACTGCTCCACCTTACCGTCCTGACTCTGAACCCAGTGAGGTCTCCCTCAGTGCCCTCCACCCCCTGATTACCTTCAGAAGCATTAGTGCCATTTCTTCACAGCCTGTGGCTTATGCTCCTACTTTGCTCTTTCCACCTCACCCCTTCTCTTCATATGCTTGTGTGTGGCTCTCACCGCAAGCTACTTAAGGGCCAGCACCACTTCCCAATCACCTTAGAGTTGCCCACACGATGATTATTGAACTCTGAGCACAATGAGAAGGTCACATCTTTACGTGCTGATGAGTCAAGAGGCCCATGACTGGTTCCACTATTCTGAGTCAAGAGCTGGGCTTGCCTGAACAATGACAAGGAAAAAGCAGCACCTGCAAACCAACTTGCTTCCAGTTTTCCCTCCTTTTCTCTTCCTGTGTATTTCCACCCAGCTATCTTGTGGGAGGGCAGTCATCCTCTCCATGGCCACACTTTGGTATGTGGAAAGGTGGGAAGCAGATGTTAACTGATGAGAGGGCTGCATCAACAGGTGATAGATGGTGGTTAGGATGGCCGCAAAGGGTCTGCATTGAAAAAGAAATCTCAAAGTGCTAGAGTTGGAAGGCACTTCATGGAGGCTACGTGCTCCAATTCCTTCTTCTGCATTCCTAACAGATGCAGGATCCTTCCGTGGTCAGGAAGCTCATGGTCTCTGGATACAGCCATAGGGTTGTTAGCTCCTGGGTTAATAGCTTCTTCTTCTATGGAGCTACACCCACAGGAGGACACTTGTACTTCTGTCCTTCGCTTGTACTTCTGTCCTCTCAAGGAACACAGCACCAGACTTCTCCATTAGGCGTGGGGCATCCTTTAATTATTGAAAGTTACCCTGGGACCCTGTGTCTTCTCCAGGACAGACAGCCACAATGACATGGGGTCTAGGCATCTCACCATCCTTGTCACTTTTCCTTCGATGCTCAACTCACATTTTGAAAATATAAACTAATGTCCCATTTTGGTTTTAACTCATTAGACAATAAAAGATGCTCATTATTAAATCTTTGGAAAATACAGGAAAAATATCAAAGTGAGTAAAAATTGCTGTATAACCACAATGACCCTTTTGGTGTATTTCCTCCCTATCTTTTTTTTTTAATGCAGATACCTCTTTTTATTTTTATTTTTTAATTTTTTATTTACATATTTTAAGAGAGAAAGAAATAGCATGCACGAGCTGGGGAGGGGCAGAGAGAGAGTGAGAGAGAGAATCCCAAGCAGGCACAGATCCCGACTCAGGGCTCAATCCCACCAACCGTGAGATCATGACCCGAGCGGAAATCAAGAGTCAGACGCTTAACTGACTGAGCCACCCACGTGCCCCTGAAATCTCTTTTTAAAACATGCTTGAGTTCATAGTAGTTCTGTGTCCCACTTCCTACACCATGAGCATTTCTGTAGCCCAGTTCATAATGAGTTGCATAAGATTGTATTTCATCAACATACTGCGGTTTATGTAATCAGTCTCCCATCCACCTATTTTTTGGACATTTTTGTTGCTTCTAATTTTTGCTATTTTTAGTAATTCCGTGAGGCATATTTTTTGTACATAACCTTTAGTTCAATGGCCCACTCGAAATGGATGGCCAGAAGTGAACAAACATCCCACGTGAGCCTTGCCAGAGAGAGTTCAGTGGCACCCTGCCAATTGTGATCCAGGCACGCTGCTTCTATGAAAGCAAACCTAGAACGACCTCAAATTACAGCCCAGAAATCCAGGGACTTTTTAAGTGCAATTCACAGCCAGAAGTGGGGATGGTGGTGGGCAGGGTACAGGTGGAAATAAAGGGGATATCAGCAAGAGATCTCGTTCCTGCTGACAGGCACCAGCTCAGGCTCTGTGTCTCCTCTCTCTGACCTGTGTCATATTTATACCCGGGTCAGTTTTCACACCAGTAACTGGCTGCTTCTGGGCATCTGCAAGGTGCTCTGGAGACCCACTGTCTTGTCCCCCCACCTGGGCAGAGCCCGGCCCCTCCCCGCTTGCATTCCCACAGTATCTCCAGCAGGCCTCTCTTGGCTCTTATCTCTTTATAGCAGTTGTCTCAGTGTATATCTTTTCCATCAGACACTAAACCCTGGAGGCCAGGAACTATGTCCTAGTCAACTTGTAGCCCTCACAGGAAGAAAGTTATTTGTTACAGAAACGAACAAGGAATACAGAACAGAAGGCATAGGAAGAGGGATGCACAATGACCCCAGGCCTTTGACCCAGGAAGGATCCCCTGGGAATAGAAATGGCAGTGAGGTCAAAGGCCTCACTTTTGCCCAGAAGGCTGGGCCCCAGTTGGTTTGGCCTAGTCCCTCTTATACCTCTTGGCAGTGAAACCTGGGGGTCCTCGGTTCTGAGATCCAAGATTGCTCCCGGCCATTTGGATGCCGCTCCATGCCTTACTTTTGAAGTGCTGAGGGAGGGAGATTTGTGGGATGCAGACTGAGAGGTTGAGGGAGGGGAGGTGGGAAGCAGGAGCAGGCCCAAGGCCACATCACCGTGCAGTTCACACCCTACACACTCATTCAGTCCCGCCCCACTCTGGTCCCAAGTATGCGCTGGAGTCTCAGCCTCTCCCCTCCATCCCCCTGCACTCACCCACACAGAAGTCTCACTCTGCCCTCCCCACACCCTCCACCCCTGCCTACAGGCAACAGGATCAAAGCCAGGATGCAGCCACTGTTCTCTCACTTCTTGGGAAACCAGCAGAGCTGGAGACCCACCTGGGTCCCACCAAAGCCTGGGAGTATCCACATCAGTGTCCTTTCCCCTCACCCTCAGAGCTCTTGCCAAGGCCGGCTCCATTTTTACTGGAACACCTTCCATTCTGAGATTTCTTTTTACTTTTTTAAGTTCATTTATTTTGAGAGGGGGAGGGAGAGGCAGACAGAGACAGAGAGCGAGAGAATCCCAAACAGGCTCCATGATCTCAGCACACAGCCCCACTCGGGGCTTGAACTCAGATGCCATGAGATCATGACCTGAGCGGAAATCAAGAGTCGGATGCTCAACCACCTGGACCACCCAGGTGCCCCTCATGCTGAGATTTCTTAAGTCAGGCTGAAGAGAGAAGCCAACCCAAGCATGTGCAGGATCAATGTAATTGATTTTGGATCAATAGCTGGAATGATTCAGTGTCTGCTCCTCTATACCTTACTGTGGCCATGAATGCAGGGCTAGACTAGGGAACTCTGGAAATGAGCCTGGATATGGAGGGACGGGGAAGACTTCAACTCATTCTTGGAGAGAGACACCAAGGGGCGGGTCATGCTATTTGTGTCAGGGCGGATGTGGCAAGGGTAAGGGATGGGGGCCAAGGGCATGGGAGAAAAATGGGGGCTTGGGTTGCTTACTGCAGGGGGCTGCCTTGGGGTCACCCGGTTCAACAGATGGCTTTTTTTTAGGACAGTTTCCGCATGTGTGCAATCCCAGCCACCACTCAGAATCAGCAAACGTGAGCATCTGGACAGAGCTTCAGGGGCGCTCTCCCCCAGCTCCCCACCAGCCCAGGAAAGAGGAGCAAGGCACACACGGCTCCCTGGAACTAAGGTGGAAGCCGGGTGCTACCGTGTATCCATCGGCACCTTGAAGTGTTTTTGTCTCTAGCTGTTTACACAAAACAAGACTCTGGAACCGAGAGAGTTTGCAAACACTAACTTGAAGAGTGTAGGAGGGAGCTGGAACTCGCGGGAAGTGGAATGTGTTGTCAGTTCCAAGGAAAGGCTCTGGAGGGTAGATCCCAGGCCCAGCGCACCACTCAGCTCACAGGTGACACTCCGCAGCTCATTCCTGCCGGATGCCACGGTGACCCTGGATTCTTTGGCAACCGAAACGTGCAATGCAGTAAGAGCGTCTCAAGGGTGTCTCATTGCAGTAAGGGCGTTTCATGCTTTTCTCTTCTTTACAATTTTCACGTTCATTCCCAGGGGAAGAGCATAGGAGGGCCCCTGGTATCTGAGTTGCTGACAGGCATAAAATAACACAGAGCTAGCCGTCTCAGGGCAGGTACACACTGGGCAGAACTGCGTTTGGCTCTGTAAGCTGTCACCATCTAGCTGGCGATGCAGTCATTTAGACAGTAGCCGATGGCACACTTGCATGGCAGAGAGATTCCCAAAACAATAAATAGCATGTCACATTGATTTCCATCCAGAGCTGGCCAATGTCAGGTCTTTCTAGGCTCCCAGAATTCCAGCACTGAATCTGAGCATCGGCCTCTAGAAAGCATCCGAGGCCCCTTCTGCTGCAATTGCAATTATTGTTCCTGAAATTGATGCTTTATAGTGCACGTTAGTGATTTCTTTCTTTCTCTCCACGACATTGTGTACGTATTGCATGGCAATGCTCCAAATGATATAAATCATATGTCAATATGTCAATATAACTAGCTCCCCACATTCTACTGGAAGTGTCAACGCTCTATTATTTTAAGAATATTTAACACTGCACGGCCATTTAAATATATGTGCCATTATTACCAAAACAATAAAACAGGTGAATGAATGAAATTTGTAGCAATGAATCCATAACAGAGGATCTTTACTCCAGTAGAACTCCTCATACCTGTCTGTTTTGGCAAAAGGTCTCAGTATGGTTAGGAAAAGGGCTTTTCATGGAAATTGGGGTGAAGGAGGCCCCGGTTACGTGTGCCAGGAAAACTGTCTCCCTCTGGGATTTGAAATCACTTCACAAGTCTCCTTGCCCAACCCTTTCTCCTCTCTATCACCTCATTTGGGTGTCAGCATTGGGTGTGAGAGATTAATGGAGGTTTAATTTAAAGGATTAACATGAGGGTTAGACCCAAGCCAGCTGGAGGGGACGTGGCAGTGAACTTGGAATTCTAGACCTTGGCTCTGACATATACTGACTCTAACACTAGAAGATGATCCTGGCTGGCCACTGACCCTCTCTGGGCTTCTGTTCTGTCATCCAGAAACTGTGGGAGTATGGATAGCTCTCCAGTGCTGGCCTGCTGAGTGATGCTGGATGGGCTGTACTTCCCAGAGATCTTGCTGTAGGAGGTCTGGGGTAGGGTCTGAGTCTCTATTCTGGGAAGCAGTGGATTGACCTCCAGGCCTTCTTCTAGCTCAGTCTAGGATTCTGACTCTTCTTACCTGAACCCTGGAATCATCTTGGCAAAGCCGATGACCTTTTGGATGCTGTAACTGACCAGGTCAGCCAAGTGGGGCAGCATCGAGAGCTGGGACAGGTCCAGGGTCACAGAAGGGTCATCTGAATCTTCTTCCCTCGGATCCAGATTGGAGAAGCTGGTCGGCTCCATCACATCTGAGGAAGGATGAGGAAAGAGAAAGAACTTCTTGAGGATACGTGAGCCAGACACCCTCCTTCTTGGCTCCGTGAGGACCTCCTGTGCCCTAGCAGCAGGTCTGGCCAGGAATCCCATAGTGACTGCCTCTCTCCAAGGTCACTGGCCAGGAATCCCATAGCGACTGCCTCTCTCCAAGGTCACTCTTCAGTCCAGGCTTCCCTCTAGGATTCCCCGGGAATCCTAGAAACTTTGAAAAGAAACTTGAAAGAAAACTTTCAAGCAGAGCAAGGCAGTGAAATCAAAGATCAAAGATGCCCCAAGAAATGAGACTTCCTTGAGCCACGATGTTACAGACCATGTATTTCTAATGACCAAATCAAACATGAATTTGGAACCAATGAACTTATGGAAAAGATCGTTCTAAGTTGTAGACCTCACTAGTGATTCAAGATCTACAACTTAGAACGTCTACACTTTTCCTCAATAAACTAGAAACAAATGTGTTTGGTGCCAGTGTTTGTAAAGGTGCAGGGAATTAGGCAACCCTTGTGACACGGGGTGCTAAAGGAAGCATAAATTCATGCAAGTAATCTAGAGAGCTATTGGACAGCAGGCATCTGCAACCTACAATTACGTATGCCCTTTGACCAGTAATCTCACTTGCATAAATTCATCATAAGGAAAAAAGTCTGGAATAAATGCAAATCTTCAGCTACAAGCATATGATTATCTTAATGAAACACTGGGACACAATCTAGAACAGATATGTTATTGTATATTCATACCCCAGAATACTAATCAGCTTTAAACATAATATAGAGGTATATTGAATAACATAATATAGAGGTATATTGAATAACAGGAAAATATGATATAATATACTGTTAAGAGAAAAAAGCAAGCTATGTATATTGTGTCCAGCATAATCTCACTGCGTAAATATACATATGCATTTAAATTTTTTAAAAGATAGGAAAGAGATATATCACAGTGTTAATGGTGACTACCCTTGGGTAGTAGGCTTAAAGATTTTACATATATAAATATATATATTTATTGTGTGTATATATATATATAATTTAGTTTATATTTTCTGAATGTCTCTAATGAACATGTATTACGTTTGCTTTAAAAATGATGGGGCGCCTGGGTGGCGCAGTCGGTTAAGCGTCCGACTTCAGCCAGGTCGCAATCTCGCGGTCCGTGAGTTCGAGCTCCGCGTCAGGCTCTGGGCTGATGGCTCGGAGCCTGGAGCCTGTTTCCGATTCTGTGTCTCCCTCTCTCTCTGCCCCTCCCCTGTTCATGCTCTGTCTCTCTCTGTCCCAAAAATAAATAAAAAACGTTGAAAAAAAATAAAAAAAAAATGTTAACTAGTTTGGGGCACCTGGGTGGCTCAGCTGGTTAAGCATCTGACTTCAACTCAGGTCATGATCTCACGATTCGTGAGTTTGAGCCCCATGTAGGGCTCTGTGCTGACAGCTCAGAGCCTGGAGCCTGCTTCAGATCCTGTGTCTTTCTCTCTCTCTCTCTGCCCCTCCCCTGCTCATGCTCTGTCTGTCTCTCAAAAACGAAGTAAATATTTAAAAAAAGTTAAAAACGTTAACTAGTTTGATTTATTTATTTATTTATTTATTTTTATTAAGTAATCTCTATGCCTAACATGGGGCTCAAACTCATGACCCCAAGATCAAGAGTCACACACTCCTCCAATTAAGCCAGCCAAGCACCCCTTTAAATAAACACATGCTATACTGAACATACCATTGGTGGGGGTGAGCACCTCAAATCAATTAACCTCTGAGGGGATCAAAACTCCTAAATAGTATGGAATTATTCAAAGCTGAATGTATAACATGCGGACTGATCCTCATTGGTGCAAAATATGCCATTAAGTGACAAGAGCAGCTAAGTGGGTAGAGAAAATTAACACACGGGAGGAACCCCTACAAGACAAGGGGCTCATAGGGTCAGTCAGTCTGTGAAATGGCCACTGCTTTTCTTTAGTCCCTCACCACCTCCCTCCTGTCACTCCTGGGTGGGTAGACACAATGGTCTGGTTCCATGGCTATCCTCGACCAGCTGCACTGAGACCCCTCCCAATGCTTTTGGATCTGGGCACAGAAGCACCATATCTGGGGTTCTAGTTCCCCAGAGGGAAGGGGCTTTCCCATCCCTGTCCTTTTGCAGGACTCACACAGAGGGCAGAAGGGTTGGGTGAGAGGCAGAGGGATGAAGGATGGGGAGGGGAGGGGCAGGACGATAAAGAAGAAGGTAGAAAAGGACCATAAGAGGAAAAGCAAGCAAGTGCCGGAGGTGACAGGTCCTCCAGCGCCTTGGTGGTTCCCCCAGAGCTCCGTGGGTGTGTGTGTGGGGGGGGCCGGCGGGGGGGGGGGAGGGGAGGCTATGCTCGGACCCACATGTTCTTCCCCTCGAGTACCACCCTCCAAGGCTCTGAGGACTATACTGTCTCGTGTATTTGGAAATTGCTAAGAGAGTCGATCTTGGAAGCTCTCGCCACAAGGGAAAGAAAACTTTGTAAGTCTGTGAGGTGATGGAGAGGACCTAAACTTATCGCGGTAATCATTTTGCCACACCTCCATGTATCCAATCATTGCTTTGCATTCCTGAAACGAATATAACGGTACATGGCAATTATATCTCAACTAAACTGGAAAAAAAAAAAACCAAAAACAGAACCCCTGAGAGGCCCAGGCTCAAAATACCATTTAAAGGAACCAGGTTAGCCCCAGGGAGGGAGGCAGGGGCAGAAGCCTTGTTTGGAGGAAAGAACAGGGACTCTGCAGACAGACCCCGGCTTGGCCTCCCCCCAGCACGGGCCCTCGGGCTAGTTAGCCCTCTTCTGTTTAAGAAAAAAAGAAAAAGAAAAACCCCAAAACAAAGCAGGGTGGGGGGTTGTTCCGAGGACACTGGCACACAGCTACCCTGCCATCCGCAGCCAAGGGCAGATGGGCTGCGGGAGCTCTGGGCCCTCCTCCCACGCTGGGCTCCCTGGGCTCCCTGGGGGCGGCAGTGGGCTCACCGAGCGAGGCCGCGTAGTGATCTGAGCAGGTGGAAGACGAGTCCCCGGAGAGGCTGGGCGTGTGTCTGGAGGAGGGCCTTGAGGGACGGCCGCCGCACGCATCCCCACGAACCGGAGGCTGGAAGGGAAGGACGGGGGATCAGAGGCTCACATTTGGGGGCCACTTTCCCACCTTGCCCCTGATCTCTGGCAGGAGGGGCTCTGAGGAAGGCTGACGGGAGGGGGAGGCCTCCCCGGTGCCAGAGGGACGGAGCAGCCCTTCCCTCGCTGCCCCGGTCTGGATGGCCGTGGTCCTCCGCGCCCACTCCCCACGCCCCAGCTCCCCCTGTGGCTCTTCACCACGCAGCTCATCCTTCCCAGCCAGCCGGCGAGCACGCGTACCCGGAACTGGGTAAAGTCGGCATAGGTGGGGTCGTAGGTCTTGTGGTGGGCATCCAGCAGGATGGCGATGATGCGCTGCTGCTCCTCCGAGAGCTTGGGCCGCAGACTGTCCTTCAAGGCTTCCTCCTCCTTCCGCTTCAGGATCATCTCCCGCTTCCGTTGCACCTCTTCGTCCGTCAGGATGACTGGGGGGGGGGGGGGGGGGTGGTGGTCAGGAAGAGGGATGTGAAAGCTTCCTCCAGGTGCTAACGGCACAAGAGGGGAGGGGCTGCTCCCCTCACCCTTGGAGCTCACAGGGCGGGCGTGCTTCCTGCCACAGGTCCACCCCACAGATGGAAAACTGGGTTTCCCATGGTGAAAAGGCAGGTGCATGAGAGAGGAGGAGAAAGGATTTGAGAGGTGGGATGCTCAGGCATTATTAGCGAGTCCGGGTTCTCAGGAACGAGTGATATGATTCTGGGCAAACCGTGTGAACTCTCTGGGCTTTCCTCTCATTAATCAGACCAAGAAGTTTCTAAGGTCCCTTTTGTTGCTCCTGCCTCCGAAAAGCGCGTGTATGTGGGGTGGCAGTGATAACCCCTACCTTGAAGGATGGGCTGTTTTGAGAACTGAATGCATGCCTAGCACAGAGCGGCTGCTCATTCCGGTCTCTTCTCCCCCACCTTCATTGCGCACGATCTCGAGGGAGACATTGGGGGAGGAAGGGTGAGAGGCACTGTGCGGCCAGTCCCAGTGTTGGAAGCTGGGAGATGCTGAAAGGCCCCTCTTCGGAGCCATTCCCACACCCAAGTTTCCAGGCATGGGACTCGGGCATCTGATCTACTCTGACCAACTTAGAAAGACTTTGCTCTTCGGTTCCCGCAAAACAACCCCTCCTCCGGCCTGTCTAGTCTTGAAACTTCTGCCCAAGGAAGTTTTCGAGGCCTCTAAAAGTCCCGAATATAACACCGTGAAGCTCTGATTTGCAGTTCTCTCCAGCTGCTAGTGAGGGTGTCTGACAAGGGGGAGACCCCACCATCAGGCTGTGCAGGGGCCCCAGGGCCGTGCCCACCTCGCCGCGCTGGGCAGCTGCCTGGGAAGGCGGGGCTGGGAGCAGGGACGCCTGGCACAGCAGCCGGGCAAACAGACCTCCCGGCCGGGGCTTGCAGAGTGCTGGCGGCGGGAGTGGGCACTGGGGCCCTCGGCCTGTAGCTACTTGCTCTGTGCTGGTGTCGCCAGCGCTTCTGCCCACAGACCTGGGGAGTTTCACAACAGCAGGGAGAGGAAGTAGAACCCCAGGGTGGGTGGGTTCTGGGCTTTAAGAAAGGCCCACTGGCCCGGCCCCCTCAGGTGGGGGGAGAATGCACGAAGCTGGTGGGAGGGGAGGGAGAGCCTAGGGGGGTGGGGTGGGCACCCAGAGCCTCGGGCACGGCAGGAAAGGAAGCCTGTGGCAAAGGATGTTGAGTTCCCTCCACAGCTGAGGTAAGCCATACTAAGAGGACCGCAGGAGGCCACGCCCAGGTTATTGACTCACCTGCCCAAAGAGCTGCCAGGCCTCCTCCCATAGAGGGTGTCTGCTCAGACTCCAAGAGGTCAAGTGGGGTGAAAGGGGAAGGAGCAGGGAGCATTCCATTCAAGGCAAGGTGCAAGGCCCTAGCCTGGGGAATCCAAGATTAGGTGTCTGGTCTTTCCTGCTCCCCTGAGGGGGGGTGCTCTGCCTGTCACACCAGACACCCCAGAACGTGTTTCTCAGCCTGACTAGGCTTTGATATCCCCTTGCGATTCTATGACGTCCCTCTCCCGCTCAGAAACCTTTTCTGGGTCCTTCCTGCTTACCACGGTCCAAATTAAAGTCAAGATTCTCCATGCTTTTACGTCTTCCTAACTTTGCAGTATCACTTCCCAGGGCCTCTGGACACACTGCTTGTGCTCTGGTCACGTCAAGATTACTGACCTGTGAACATGACCCGCTTGCTCTTGCCACCTCATTTCCACTTACGCTGGATGCCTGTCCAGCTGGGTCTTCTCTCCCCTGTAGCAGTGCAAGCTCTGTCTATTCTTCAGCCCCCAGTTTACAGTCCTCTTTTACCATGAAGCCTTTCTGGATTGCCCTGATCTGCACTGTGCATTCATTTCTCGTTTCTGGGGCATGTCTACTGTCTCCCACACACTGGCACCAAAGTATCTTCCACTCTGTAATATTTATGGTTAGTACAGGCTCCAGTAAATGCCTGCGCAGATAGAACCTAAGATGTTCAAGATCTCTTTCACTAGGGGCACCTGGGTGGCTCAGCCAGTTGGATGTCTGACTTTTTTTTTTAACTTTTTTAACTTTTTTTTTTTTTTGAGACAGAGAGAGACAGAGCATGAACGGGGGAGGGGCAGAGAGAGAGAGGGAGACACAGAATCAGAAGCAGGCTCCAGGCTCCGAGCCATCAGCCCAGAGCCCGACATGGGGCTCGAACTCACGGACCACGAGATCGTGACCTGAGCTGAGGTCGGACGCTTAACCAACTGAGCCCCCCAGGCGCCCCTGATGTCTGACTCTTGATCTCACTCAGGTCATGGTCTCACAGTTCCCAAGTCAGGCTCCATGCCAATAGCTGGAGACTGCTTGGGATTCTCTCTCTCCTGCTCTCTCTGCACCACCTCTCTCTCTCTCTTTCTCTCTCTCTCTCTCAAAATAAATAAATAAACTTAAAACATAAAGATCTCTTTCACTAGAACCATAGGATACCTAAGGGGGTGGCGAACATCTTACACTTCCTGTGGTTTCTGCATAAAGGCTAGCCCAGCGAGGCTTCCTGGCCATGGTGTTGACTCCATAGTCTGAAAGATTGCACACCCAACACATCTACGCTGATTGTACCTACCATGTGCTAGTCATTGTCCTTTGCTCAGGAAATGGTAGTGAGACGTGCACCAGCACTGCATGTACCCTAAAATGGCAGGATGGCACACATTGAATGCCAGTCCACTAGATAACTGAGCCCAGCTTGCCTTTTTAATTTCAATAATTGTGACTGAAACATTTTCAAGACAGAATACCTTGTAACAGAACACCTGTAACATCATATTACCTTTTCTTGATGATTCAGAGGCATCATCATTCAGAACAATTACTGGACTTTGCAGGAACAAGGTTATAACCTCAGAATTGTATAGGGCTGTGTCCGTGCACTATATGACTTAGCCTGCTATGGTTTGGAGTTCTTTTTCTTTTTTAATTGAAAAAAAAGTTTTTTTTTAAATGTTTATTTATTTTTGAGAGAGAGACAGAGACAGAGTATGAGTGGGGGGAGGGGTGCAGAGAGAGAGGGAGACACAGAATCCAAAGCAGGCTCCAGGCTCTGAGTTGTCAGCACAGAGCCCAACATGGGGCTTGAACCCACGGACCATGAGATCATGACCTGAGCTGAAGTTGGACACTTAGCCAACTGAATCACTCAGGTGCACCAAGGAGCTCTTTTTTTTTTTTTTTTTTTTTAATGTTTATTTATTTGAGAGAGAGAGAGAGAGAGTGAGTAGGGGAGGGGCAGAGAGACGGGGGACAGAGGATCCAAAGTGGACTTTGAGCTGACAGCAGAGAACCCGATGCAGGGCTCAGACCCACAGACTGCAAGGTCATGACCTGAGCTGAAGTTGGGTGCTTAACTGACTGAGATACCCAGGCACCCCTGATGTGGAGTTCCTGTGCTACCTCACATAGCTTTCAGTCGCCCCCTCTCTGGTAAGCTCTGTGTTGTCCCTTTGTATCAGTGCCTGCCTTTCTTCCCATAAACAGCTAACTTCTAGTCTGTTGGGGAGCTGGAAATCCTGGTAATCAAGTTTTATGAAGAAAAAAAAAAACAGTGGTAATAAAAATGGATTAAAAATATAGAACTTTTTATGTGCCGGACACCATTCTAAATGTTTCTTAAACATTAGCTCATATATTTAGTGCTCATAAAAACCTCTTAAGGCAGGTGCTATTATCCCCAGTTTGCAGATGAGGGAATGGAGGCCCAGAGGCTATGTACCTTGTTCAAAGTCATACAGCTAACACATGGTGAAGCTGGTATTCGGGCCTGGGCAATAAGGCTCTAGAATCCGAAACTGTAACCACTACTCCCTACCGCCTGTGATTACAATTGGCTCTACTTGCTCAGTGGGACTCTTGTCCTCAGCCGTGGAACACACAGAGTGTTCCAACCCGTCTGAAGAGCATGAAAAAGTAAATAAAGTAGCAAAGTTTGTAAATGATTTACTTTCAAAGGACAAAGTTAAGAAGATCCAAGGTTAACCTTATGCCATTGTTCTTCTCAATCACTGTATCAAATAGCTACTGCCTTCCTGTGTGCAGTGCTAGCGAAGGAAATGCTGAGACCTGCCATTTTCTAATGGGGGCTGCCAATCCCCGAGCCTCCCTCCGGGCAAAATTGTCTGGAGACCAAGTAAGTCACAAGTGTCTCACACGTGCAGATGCGCATTGTGATTTATCAAATAGGTCATTGTCTAAAGGGGTTGCTAATTTCACGGGGAATGGTGCGTTTTTTAAAAATCACTTTCTCAAGAAAGTGCTGTAACCGAAAATGCTGTTACCATGATGTAGGAGGACCCATGTTTTGGAGTTGAAAGCCTTTGACCTAGAATAAGAGCGAACAGGTTTTGAAAGAACATTTGATGGGCTCTCCAGTGAATAAAGCACATGAGCTGTGTTTATAGATTTTTGTGAAACCCACATGGCTCCTCTGTAGCTTTTCTGCCTTCTGTCTAGGTTGCCTGCTGAGTGCTAAAATGGCTTTGCGCACGGTGCCCCCATGCAGGACGTTCCCTGTTTCATGAAGTCTAGAACTGCATTTGGAAGTCAAGCTCTGGAAGCGTGATCAAGTGAATGACACGGACAATAGCAGATTTGGGAGATCTTTCTGATCTATAGACCCGTGGGAGATACAGAGGTACAAATGAGCATAATGGGGAGCTAATGTATTCAACACGTATTTATTGAGTACCTATGCTGTGCCAGGAGCTGTGCTAACTCTGGGTAGAAGAGACATACATCTGTAAAAACATGGAACAAACTAACATATAGGTGTTTCCATGCAGGATAGGTCAACCAGAAGTAAGAATTCAACCATGGTATTTCTTGGGCTCCAAGGAATAAAGTCAACTAGGACTTGAAGAAAGAGAAAAGGAGTCTTCGGTGGGAACAGTCTCTTAAGCCCATCCCTTTGGGCACCTGGAAGGTGCCTGGAAATGCACAGTGGGGGAGCTCTGGCCCACTGGGGGTACCTGACGGGCCACGCCAGGGTGGAGCCCACTCACCTGGCCCTTGGAAGCAAACAGACCTAGGTCAGAATGCCCATACCATACCAACTTATTAGCTTAAAAGCATGAAATTTTAATTCCTCTGTGCTTCCCCATCTATGAAAAAAACAACAGAAGTATGTACATCTTTAGGGATTCTTATGAGAATTTAACCAGAAACTGCATGTATCTTGCACTCAGTAGGACTTCCCACACCCAGCCCCTTCCCCTTCCTGAGCTGCCTCTAGGGAAGGGCCCCCTCTCTGCCCCCGCCAGAAGGGAGCCTGTGTTTGCAGCTCCCTTCGTAGCGAGCCCACCCGGAGGTGTCCGGGGGAGGTTTTACAAATGTTGATACAAAATTGTCTCTGGGAGGCTGAGCCTTAAGGCAATCACCAGCCCAGGTGATAAATGAGCGGCTCTCCTAGGTTTCTGAGTTGGGAGCTCTAGGCTCAGACACTCTGACAGACTTCTTTAAGCTGGGCTAGATTGACGCAGAGAACTACAGCTCTTCCTGAAGGACCCTCCCTTAGAGCAGTGGCAAGAACGCGCCTAGTGCTAGCTCAAACTTTCCATGTAACAGGAGCTCTGGGGCCCAGACTCCAAGAGCTCAGCTCTACCAGCCCACACCTCACTCACTGGAGCTCCCTGCGCGGGCATCCTGAGATTGGGGGACACAGGGCTGCCCTGGCCATACAGCAGGGTAGGCGTGTGGGCCTACCGTGGATATATAGCAGCGTGAGGACCCAGGACTGTACTGGGCATATAGCAAGATGGGAGCACAGGGTTGCACACAGTAGGGCAAGGACACAAGTGCCCTGGGCATATAGCAGGGCAGGGGTGTGGGATTACTGTGGATATATAACAGGATGGGGACAGGGCTCTGTTGGGGAAGACCGAGGCTGTGTTTGGGATGGCTGAAGGGCAAAGCTGTTGGGAGTTGAGGGGTGGGCATCCATTTCTGGATTGCTGCCCCCACCCACCACCACACGGTGTTCTTGGGGGGAGGCACTTGGACGCACCCAAGACCTGTTCATCACCATGGATGCAGAGCTCTCTTTGCGGACCAGGAGGGATCTAGAAGCAGACATGGAGACTCGCTTTCTGACTCCAGTCCTGGTAGTCTTACTTTTCTGGGTCTCAGATATTTCCAAGTGTTCGCCCTATTCTAAGTGGATGCAACACCTCCTTCCTCCTGAGACCTAGGAGAGGGGCTTCTGGAACAGCAGTGAGGCTGGCACTGACCAGAAGTTCTGGGGCAGAGCCTTACTGAATCCCAGACGTGTAACCATGGTGGTTCTTGGTTGGCAAAAGCCTGAGACCCAGGCTCCCTGCCCTGTGGAGGATGTGTGCTCCTTGGGGGCAGGAGCAGGGGCTCTAAGTACCGCATCTCGTTTGTGTCCACCCGCGTGCCTCGCACAGAGGAGGCCACACTAAGCCAGTGTGTGAGAAGCCGCATGAGGCACTCAGCCTTGGCCTGCTCTGCTCCAGGATAAACACGGGAGTCGGGTGGGGCAGGGGACTGGGCTAGGAGAGATCAGCATGTCCAGGCCTGCCCGCTCCCGTGGGGGCGAGGAGGAACAACAGCCTGGAAACTTCTTCCAGAACTGTCAGTGTTGACTGGGGAGCCGGGATCAGGAATGGAGGGCTGTGATCCCCAGGCCCAAGGAGGAGGCTCCAGGTGAGGGCCTTCACGCTGTCTCTGTTCCCCAACAACAGAGAAGGGTTTTTTTTTTCCCATCAAGGAAGAAACTTTCCATCCCCTAAGCCCTATCCCGTGACTCTTCCCTTGTTCCGGACACATCTTCCCTGTACCTGCCTCCCTCGCTCCCCAAAACGATAGCCTCATAGCCAGGAGGGCCTCCCGGGGTGCCTGCATCTGAGCACCCCTCCTTAGCCTCCCCAGGCCCACAGGTTAGCAGGGCACAAGCCTTGTCCCGGGGCCAAGGAGGGGATCAGCGTGCAGACTGCAGACAGGCAGGGCTGAATGTGCAGGGGGCACCCATGCCCAGGTTGGCCCAGTGCCCTGGTCTCCAGGCCGGGGAGGGCCAGGCTAGCCCCTCCCAGGGTCTGCTGAATTTAATGGCTACTCTAGTTACCAAATAACTGGTACCACAGCTCAGAAACAAAGTCCAGGGGCTGTTTTTAATCGAGGGTTAGAACAAACGAATTTGCTATTGGTCCTCTCCTCCAACCCCAGAGCTGGACGGGAAGTCCTAGGACCGCTCCTCTCTCTCTATCTGGATCCAGAGGGTCATCCTAGAGTCCGGTGCTTCCCCTCACAGACTCTTTCCCCTGGTCTCCTCTAGGCTCCAGCCGGCAGATCCGCCCAGGGACCAGAGTGGCAGGAAGGCTGCAGAGGCAGAGGAGGGGGGACAGACCCCGGATGTCAACTGGGCTCTCAATATTCTCCCCACCACTCCTGTCCCTCCCCAAGCTCAGCAGCTCACTCTCCCAAAGTCCAAAGAACCCTGGGTCATTGAGCAGGTTGGTGAGTATAATGATGTGGTCGTGGAGGAGGACCGCTCGGGGCTCAGGAAGGCAGTGCCCCGCGCTGCCCTCCTCACAGGCCTCACTCTGGAGGGGCTGTCCCAGGCCTCTGAGACGCATATACAGACCCTAGAGAGGCTCGCAGTACCCTCTTGGTGCCTGGACCCTGCTGTTCTGGCCTCAGGGCCCCAGCTCCACATGCAGGGCGCCAGCAGCCCCAGGGGAAGGACCGCACACCTCTCGGGCCAAACCTGCACGAACAGCAGCACGAAACCTTCCCCTTCTAGTGCCGACCCCCCGCCCTAGCCCCCGAGCACTCACACTCCTTCATCATGCCGATGTCCACACAGCGCTTGAGCCGGCACGCCTGGCAGTGGCGGCGATTGTCCTTGGTGATGCGGCAGTCGCCGTTAAAGGGGCAGGTGAACAGCGCCTTCCGCTTCATGCTTCGCCTGCCGAGGGAGAGAGCACCTGCCACCTCTGTGCTACCCACCGTCCAGCCTCGGCCCTGGCTGCCAGCAGGGACTGTGACCACCCAGGCCTGCCGGCAAGACCCCTGGGATCTCCGCGTCTCCCACAGAGGGTTTGGGGCCCAGGCCCCGGCCGCTCTCAGTGACCACCGCTCCCTCCCCCCACACTCCAGGCTCCTCCTCCTTCTGTCATTGCCTACTCTGCTCCCATCATCGCTTTCATTTATTTATTTTATTTACTATTTGAAAGGATTTATTTATTTATATTTATTTATTTATTTATTTATTTATTATTACTATGATTGCTTTTTTTAAAAAGTGGGCTCTACCCCCAGGGCTTGAACTCATGATCCAGAAATTGAGATCTGCCCACTTTAGCCACTGAGCCAGCATAGCGCCCCTGATTTACTTTGATGGCACTCTACTTCTCACTCTATTATTATTATTATTATTACCACACAGGAAATACATGAATGAATTAGCCTAGTGAAATTTTTAAAAATACTGGGGAGTCTGGGTGGCTCAGTTAATTAAGCGTGGGACTTCAGCCCAGGTCACGATCTCCAAGTTCCTGAGTTCAAGCACTCCCACCAGGCCCTTGGGCTCTGTGCTGAGAGCCCAGAGCCTGGTGGCTGCTTTAGATTCTGTATCTCCATCTCTCTCTGCCCCTTCTCTGCTGGAGCTCTGTCTCTGTCTTTCTCAAAAATAAATAAAGAAACATTTTTTTTTTTACTAAAGAAACAAAAATTCTGAAATCTGTGGAACAGCCCTCACTGCTTTTAGTGAGCCATTACGAGAGGTGAGGGCACTAGTGGCCCCTTTAAGTCATCTAGAGCCTGGAGGTCTGTGATTAGAGCGTCCCTGGTCCAGGAACAGACACGCGCACGGGTGCGTGGAGAAGGGAGGAAGGGCCCAAACCGTAGCTTTAGGCATCCAGGTAACACGTCCAGAGAGAAAAGGCCAGATGAGCGGGCGGAAGCCCTGAGGTCTGGCCTTGGCTTTCCAAAAGGCAGAGGAAGCAAGGATTCTTCAAGGACAGAAAACTACCAAAGGTTCTTAGCTAGGAAGCTGGTCTCCCCGGCCGCTGGTATTCTATGTAAAATTGTGTGTGTGCGTATGTGTGTGTGCGCGCGCGCCTATGCGTGCATGTGCAAGCTTGAGGGCTCATTTTCCTTAATCTGGCTTTCTCCCCTGCTGCCAGCCACACCACATGGGATTTGGGGAGGCTGCATCATCCGTGTCCTACAGGTTCCTCGTGTTCTTCCCAGCCCTAGCAGGGGCAGGCCCCACTTGTTTGCCCCAGGACGGGTGACAGGAGTTAGTTGGGGCGGGATGGTGGCAGAATCACTTTCTCTGTGAGCAGCAGCACCTTCCAAGGAGCTGTGGCGATAGATGCTCAAGCCTTGGAAGCAAAGGCCCGGGTCCAACCGTTTCTTCTCTCTTAGAGAGGAGTTGGCCACACACTAGTTTTATTTCTTGGTGAAAAATGGCTCACTGTTCACATTCACTAGAAGACATACGGAGTTTGAGACAAACATACTCGTTGGCGGATAACGGACAGATGGTTAGGGGACCCAAGAGACTACTTACTGGTGGACCTCCTCATTTCATAGATGGGACCACCGAGGGGAAGAGACTTTTCAGTGAGGTGGTTTAGCAAGAAGTGAAGGCTCCCTGGTTGGCTGTTAGAGATGTGAGGCTCAGCTTTAGCTTCGTGTACAACCCCTCTCATCTCTAGAAACAAGGTGCTCAGTGAGGTGGAGCCCACAGGCAAAGAGCTCCAGGCGGCTGGCTCTTGAGAACAACTCAAGGCCAACCATGACCCAGTGGCTCACGAGGTAGCTGCTTTTGGTTTTGGACCTTGGCTGCCCGTACCCTCCTGTTATGCCTCTTCTGACCCAAGGGGGCCCCAGTAGACAGGGCTACACAGGGAGGTGGAGAAACATGAGGCTATGGGGGTCAAGTCCAGACCACTAAAGGCCACATCCACCCCTGCAGTGACTACCCAGGGAGGACTGTACTTTAGGCTTTTGCCTGCCTTTAAGAAGGGCTTTAGAAAGCCCTTCTCCTTGAGCCTCCATCCATCTATTGTAGTTCTCCAGAGGGACAAGCAAATATGGAGGTACCCTGGCTACCCCGAAATGAGATACTGCCGTCACCACCGGACGTGCGATGGATTCACTCCTTTACTCCTCCCCCTCTTTCCCACTCGTGGCTCCTGTGGCTCTGCCTATTACCACAAAGGCTCAGGCCCCAGAATGCCTGTAATTCTCTAAACTTATTCAAGGGCCAGAAGTTTCTAATTCAGAGTAAACTCTCATTTCCTTTTTTTTTTTTTTTACAACTAGGCATTTTGCCCAGAAGTGGAGGGTCTGCTTTTTCCTTCCACCCACTGTCTTGTCTGGCTCAGAGCTCTTCCTGTTCATTCTCCAGGGTTTGGGGCACCAGGAGGAGCCTACATGTGGCACCTCCAGACACGTAAGCCAAAGCCTCCCACCAGCCCTGTGCTGGGGGCTGAGAGCTCCCTGAGGCCCCCCACGAGAGGCAGCCTCACATCCCTTGGAGGCCTGTCCCTCCTTCCTCGGGCTCTAGTGCACCTGCCTCTGACTCTCACTGGTGGGCACCTCCCCCACCTGCAAGGTCGCTCAGAAAGAGATGTGGACCATGACCATCTTTCTTTTATCTTCCTCATTGTAAATCTGAAGCCCCCCCCCCCCCCAGGCTTCCACACACAGAGGACTTGGAGATAGCCACTCAGCCCAGCATTGCCTGAGAACAGGGGTGGACTCTAAACAAGGCTGGGTTGGAATCCAAAAAAAAAAAAGCAGATCTGGCTTAAAAGAAAACACTGGGGAGGGAGGACCCAGTATCCTTGCTTCCAGCTTTGTCTCTGTAGTAGGAAGTACTCTCATGAGTACAGAGAAACAAAGCAGGAGGAGGAGGAGGGAGAAATGGAGAAGAAGGAGGAAGAGGAGGGGGAGGAGAGGAAGGCAGGAAGGCAGGAGGGAGGGAAGGAAGGAAGAAAATGTTAAAAGCCTTCTGGCCAGGCACATTATCTCCCAGTAAGGCTCAGATCTGGGGTAAGAATGTCACTTGTGGGGGCACCTGGGTGGCTCAGTCGGTGAAGCATCTGACTTCAGCTCAGGTCATGAACTCACAGTTCGTGAGTTCAAGCCCCACGTCGGGCTCTGTGTTGACAGCTCAGAGCCTGGAGCTTGCTTCAGATTCTGTGTCTCCCTCTCTCTCTGTCTCTCAAAAATAAACATAAAAAAATGAAAAGAATGCCGCTTGTGCTTTTCACCCTTTGCCACACTTTGTCCCAAAGCCCACCAACTTTGCTGCGTGTCTGCACATTAGTTGAACAACGCAGAAAGGAGCCCATAAATTCATGCAGCTCTTAAATTATTAGTATGCAAAATTATAGTAAGCAGCTCTGCCCTGGCTTCTCTAAAGACAGAATCAGAGGCAGGACCCTGGAATTGTAGCCAGGAAGATGGAGGTTAGCCATCACAAAGAACACTGTCACACTCTGGAGCGTGGGTCGGTGTTCAGGAGATGGAAACTCCCTCGCCGCCTCCGACGGCCGGACCCAGGTCCTCTTCTGAAATGGCTTTCAGGTACGCCCAGTCCAGCCCAGTTGCCCGGCCGCAGGTCCTGTGAGCTTGAGACCCGGTTCTTCCCCGATCCCCTGCCTTCTAAGGGCACTTCCACACATGTGGCTGTCATCTAGCCTCTGCCCACAAGGAGTCGGAGCAGCCAGATTGGCCAGCCGTGGCTCTGTGCTTTGTCCTAAAGATCCACGCCCTGCCCTGTCTTCCTCCCAGTGCTAATTGCTTGTGAGCTGGTTCGGTTTTGAGAAACAAGAGCTTCAAGTTTCCGTGGGAGCCCATGGCCTTAGCTCCTCTCTAAGCCTGGACCCTGTCATCCTCTGGATGGTTGGCAATTATACCCCAGCTCAGGAAGGAGGGGTAGGGGTGGTGCAGCCAAGCTAAATATAGACACAGTTTCTAGAAAGTCAGGGGTGAGAGAGGACATTGACCAATTCATCAAAATGTGACAGGCAATTCACAGAAGCCTGAAGTGCCCAAGGCCAGTGTCTCGGGCTTGGGACAGTAGGGTCCTTCTCGGGTAGGTGGCCCTATCACCAGAGACACACCTTGTGAAACCCAAGCCCGGGGCCAGGTACCAGCTCTGGGCTCTGTCTCCACCGCAACGTTGAGTGTCACAGAAATCTCGGAGCCTGGAGCCTGTGTCTCCCTCTCTTTCTGCCCTCCCTTGCTTGTACTCTCTCTCTCTCTCAAAAATAAATAAAACATTAAAAAAAAATTTTTTTTTTAAAAAGAGAGAGAACTGGTCCAAGGGCGCCTGGGTGGCTGAGTCGGTCCAACACCTGACTCTTGATTTCGGCTCGGGTCACGATCTCGCGGTTCTTGAGTTCGAGCCCCGACTTGGGCTCCGTCCGCACGGACAGTGCACAGAGTCTGCCTGGGATTCTCTCTCTTCCTCGCTCTCCCTGACCCTCCCCCGCTCATGCTCCATCTCTCTCCAATACATTTTTTTTTTCAACGTTTATTTATTTTTGGGACAGAGAGAGACAGAGCATGAACGGGGGAGGGGCAGAGAGAGAGGGAGACACAGAATCGGAAACAGGCTCCAGGCTCTGAGCCATCGGCCCAGAGCCCGACGCGGGGCTCGAACTCACGGACTGCGAGATCGTGACCTGGCTGAAGTCGGACGCCTAACCGACTGCGCCACCCAGGCACCCCTCCAATACATTTTTTAAAAAGAGAGAGAGAACTGGTCCATCACATCATAGTATATCCATGCAAGATGACGGGGCTGTGGAAAGGACAGAGGAAGAACGTGGAAACGGGAACCAGCTTGAAGAAATGCTCTGTGGTAGATAAAAGCAAGTGCGGGAGGGTGAGTTTAGTATATACGCCCACCTCCCCGTGCACGTGCGTGCCTGTGCACACACACATAAACCCGCACACGTGCTTTCATATAAAGAGTCTGGCAGCGAACACAGCGAGCTGGTGACAGCGACAGCTTCTGGAGGAGGTAGGGGCACGGGAACTGGGTAGGGAAGGAGACTTGCTTTTCACTTATATGCCCTTCCGGACCGTTTGCTCTGCTGCTGCTGCTTCTTTTGAGCCGCGCACAGGAGTTATTTACACACACATTCCAGGTTCCGCAAGAGAGGAGAGGAAAGGGCTGTCTGTTCTCAGAGGCAACACACTACAAAAGGACGATGGTAATAGCCTCCGCTTCCCGAGAGCCTTCGATGCCAGTATTTTGCATATTATCTCCAAGGCTATCAACGACGACCTTTCAGGATGGGCATTATCCCTATTTTACAGGTGATATGAAAAGGACTGGAGGGTTAAATCACTTGCTTCACATCACGCGGCTAATAAGTGTGAAAGCAGGATCCGAATCAAGATCTGTTTGATTCCAAAGCTTCCAGTATTCTTACATAACATCGTCCTCCTTATGAATATACCGTACCTCAATCCAAGCCAGAGTAGCCATCAAAACATGCCCCCTAGGGGCGCCTGGGTGGCTCGGTCAGTTAAGCGTCCGACTCCGGCTCAGGTCATGATCTCACGGTCCGTGAGTTCGAGCCCCGCGTCGGGCTCTGTGCTGACCGCTCAGAGCCTGGAGCCTGTTTCAGATTCTGTGTCTCCCTCTCTCTCTGCCCCTCCCCTGTTCATGCTCTGTCTCTCTCTGTCTCAAACATAAATAAACGTTAAAAAAAAAAAAAAAAGTGCCCCCTAAAGTCCAGGAACATGCAGCAGAGGCCGTTTGGGGGTCTCCTCTGGCACAAAGCCATTGGGAGAGACACAGTCCCTGAGAGGGGTGGTTTGGAAATGAGAGGTCACCACTGGCGGTCCTCTCCACTGGCCCTATACTGCCATAGCACAGGGACGACCCCCGCGTGTGCCGAGAGTGACTTCCTGCCAACGAGCCTTGATGAGAGAGCTGAGTTCCCCCCCAAAACGTAAGATCTTCTTCACATGCCTGCAGCTGCCTTTCTTCACAACTCCAGTGACATTCCCTCTGCAAATAATCCGGCCTCCTCTACCCAAGCTTCCAAAACTACTCTTGACCCATCCGCGGACAACCTTCCTCGTTCTCTTTCAGTCACAGTCTCGAGCGGCCATGGAAGAAGCTGCCAGCTGCCAAGCTGAACTGGACAAAGTTTTCTCCGGCAGCCCCGATGTCGTGGGGACACATTTACTGGCGCTCATAGAACGCCCTGCTCCTCTCTCCTCTCTGTTTACTCCAGTGCCCGTAAGCCCTTTGAGTTTCAAGTCGTTGGCCATCCGCCTCGTTTCTCTGCTCCCCTTCACATCACGGCTCTTGCAGTATCAGCTGGGGGGACTTCCCGAAAGCCAGAACATTCCTCGTGTTCCCGGATCCTCACCAGCCTGCCTTTTGCCCCCTGCACTCCACAGGACTCATAATTAACAAGGTCCCTGAGCACCTTGAGGCCCGCAAACAAGAAGGCATTTCTCCACTCTGTGTTTGTTAGCTTGGCACTTGCAATGCACGCCTTCACAGTGTCTGGATTAAGGAGGCGTCAACAAGGAGGAAGAAGACAAGAGGAAGAGGCAGTGATCTGTTTCTCAACCCTGCATTCCAAGACCACCTTTCTTATCCCACCTTTTTTATCTGTATTCTTTTTCCCCCTTATTTTATTTTATTGTATTTTGAGACAGAGAAAGAGAAAGTGAGCATAAGCAAGGGAGGGGCAGAGAGACAGAATCTCAAGCAGGCTCCCCACCCAGCACAAAACCTGACATGGGGCTCGATTTCACTGCTGCCAGCTCATGACCTGAGCCGAAATCAAGAGTCGGAGGCTTAACTGACTGAGTCACCCAGGCACCCCCCAGGACCACCTCTTAAACTTCACCATACTCTTAATTCTCTTCTTCAAAGAGGTCCCTCGGATTTTCTTCTGTCCTTTATATCTTTTCCTTTATTTTATATTAGAGTCTGAACTAAGCCACTCACGACCAGAGATTCATTCACATCCACAGATCGTATAATATATATATATATATATATATATCCTTTGTAGTAGACCTACGTATTTTTCCCCTCTGGCCCTTACTTATGCTCTGGCTGTTGACAGAGCCAAGACATATAACCTTTTACAAGCCTACCCATGCCATTTTATTCACACTGGAAATATCATTTCCCCCCCCAGGAAGTCCATGTATTCCAGAGGAACATGAAGCAGAAACAGCATGAAATAACTTGTAGGACAAATTGGCCAACAGTGGTCTCTAATGGTCTCTATGGTCTGACCATAGATCAATAGAACTGTGGTCACTGTCCAACCTTCATAATCCCATTTTGGTTTGATTATGAATTCTGGACCTGCTGGGATGACCACAATGAGCTCCTATGGTAGGTTAGTTTGACTATCTTGGAAGTCAAACCAAAGACTGAATGGTCAGACTGGTCCCCAGGGCTTGGTAAATAGCCAGTGACTCAGCACGAAAGGGATCCTCTTTCCTTGAGAACACCATGAACGGGTTGAGTGAACTCCCCAAGAGCAAGGACTTGGTTGCACTTATCTTTGTGTTCCTAAGGATGTGGAACCTGACACAGAGAAGGTACCCCCCCCCCCCCAAACGTAGACCTTTCTTCCTGGGATCAGGATTTCACAAACAGACATAAGTGGCAAGGGGGTTCTATCTGAAATAGACTAAAAATAGAAAAATACCAAATAGAATTTGGATGAAGTAAAGGAGAAGCAAGGGTAAGGGGGAGAAAAGAGGAGCAATTATGTATATTTAATTGATTTTTCTTTTTGGCAACAGTTATGTTCTGTGAGGGCACCATGAGCACTTAATTAACACATACTGAACCACTGTTCCCAGGGTTAGCTTCCTGGGAGCCTCTGGTCACAACATTTTCATCAACCAATCAATACATAACCTTGTTTCACATGTGCTATTTAAAGGGACCTTACTTAATATATATTGTTGATTCATTAAAACTGAACTCAGCCAACAGCACTGTAGCTCATGTCTGAATGAAGCTTCTTGAACACTTGTTTTCTTGATAAGGCACATCGAAGCTTTCTTGTGCTTAGTTAGGACCACTTAATGGCACTTCAGCACTATGCTTGGGGCCATCCTAAACAGTGGAATCACCACCAAATAGCACAAAAATGCAAAAACTGTGGTACTAAGCAGCCCACAAAAAGGACACTTGTTTGTAGCCTGAGAGCTGAAACAAGAAGGCAGGATGTCACCTTGTTCCACCTTGGCTGGGAATGTGTGCGTCGTGGGTCTTGAAGTTTTCACCACTCTGACACCACCATGACCACAAAATTCTGCAAGTATTGATGTGGGGACTACAAGGAAGTTTTAACAAGTGGCCAAGTTTGCAAACACAGAATCTACAAATAACGAAGATTGACTGATTGTGTGTGTGTGTGTGTGTGTGTGTGTGGTGGGTAGGTGGGGGGTGGGTGGGTGGGTGGGTGTGTATTTTTATCAAACAAAATCAAGACAAACAACAAGAGGTGTTGGCTCTTCAGAAAGTGCATCCTGGCCCAGTCATCACGGCAGGGACAGTAAAGACACAAGGCAGACAAGGACAGGGTAACAGGACAAAAGCAGAATGCTGCCTATAATACCAGCACTTCCACGCAGGGGTTGTTGGAAAGGGGGCTCGGGGTGGGTGACATACAAATGTACCATCCCTGTCCATTTTGTCATTTCCCACACCTAGCCCTGGGCATCAGGGAGCCTGTCCTCCCTCCACCCAGATGCCTACCTATCATGGTCCTGCCTCAAGGAGTAGTTGTGTGTCTGAGGGGAGGAAGCACAGGTGCATGGGAGTTGGAGCCACTCTGGCAAGGAATTGACCTCCAGTATGTCAGAACCCAATAAGCAGCCACCTAAGAGTCTCATCTCCCAGAGCTGAACCCCAGGGATAGGTGACCTAGAAAGAGAGGGGGTTGGGGACAGGGATCTAGGAATTAACCAAACAGCCCCAAGAGCTGTTGGAGACCTTTGGGTTGCAGATGGGTGACGTATGACCTTTGGTCAGAGTCCCCATATTGCCAGCTCTTAGCCCAGTGCCTTGATAACAGATGCTCATTAAAATCCATTGAGTGAGTGTGTCAAAGAAAAAAAAAAACAAAAGGAAGGTGTGTGGCTGGAGAGACGTCTGTTTATTTCATGAGGGCAGCGTTCCATGAAGGACATAAGTATTGACCCATCAGGTTCCAAAATAACATATCATACTTTATGTTTTTTAAAGTACTTTTGTATATGTCATCGAATCAATCCCCAGACTAACACTATATACGAGAGGAGTCAGATGACAAAGTCAGGTGCATGGTTGAGGTAACTGAAACAGAGAAGTCAAAAGATCTGAGCAAGAGAGGGCAACGGCACAGCCACTGCTATAGCTCACACACTTCTGGCTGCTTTTATGGTAGGAAGCAGCCCTGATGTGCGCACACACCCTCCTTCCCCATTATTACTTCGGAGGCCGTGGCAGGAAAGGGTCCAGGTGGGGCTCTGGAAGGCCCACCCTGCAGGAAGTGCAGAGGAATGAGCCACACGGCAGCAGAGTCTGCAGCCAGCGATGCTGCTGGTCTGGTTCCCCAAGCTGGGGAGCAGCCTGCCAGGAAGCCAAGTGGGCAACCCGCGCCAGGCCAAACAGTCAATTAGCACCCACAGAAACGCCGCTGACCAGCGACTGCTCAAGGCAGGGAAACTCCAGGCCAGCTGGTTCCCAGGACAGGGGGCAGGTGAGTTGGGAGCTGTGTTCACAGACGGCCCACGAGTCCTTGTGCTCGGTAGGGGGGGGGGGGGGGGGCAGGGCAGGCATCTCACAATGTCCCAGGCTCTGATTCACTCTGCCCTCAAAGCCAGTGGGTGGGCCCTTCAGTTCAGACAACCAGGCCGACCTCTGCCTTCTTGTTCTGGACCTGATTCACTCTTTCCTCTCTTGATGGCCAAAGCCTTGTCCTTTTCTTTACTCACCTCCAATTAAGACTCTTATACAGAAGCTCTTCTTTTCATGTTTTCTTCCAGGCTTCTCTCCTGCTTGCTCTCTCTCCAATATATGCCCAATGCTCATTCCTCATGTTTCTCAGTCCTATACTGCAATTCATCACCTTCCCATCCTTCCCTCCTCCCTTTGGATGGGAACACCCTTCATTCCGCCTTTCCAATACCTTCCCCATACTGTTTGCACTTGTGACACTGGGCTCGCTGGAGAAGAGAAGAGGCAGCGGGTAGAGAAACTGGCCCTGACTGAACAGGACGGCTGGCACGTTGCTGACATCGCCTGAGCTTTCCATCCTGGGACAGCCAGCCATGGGTGAAGATATGGGCACAGATCAAGCACAGAGGTCCAACCAGGGTGCTATTTCCCTTGTTCCAAGGAATGGTTTCATGTGGATGGGAGGACAAGCTCTGAGGCCAAGTTCTAGGACGCCCCCAAGGGCACGCCTGTGGTCATCCATCTGTTAGGAGGCCCTGTCACTCCAGGACAGACATGTGGGTTAATAGAGGGGACTATGGGTCAAGGGGTAATGGGAAAGTGGGGACCTAGACGGAAACCTCAGGAAAACCATTTCTGAGAAGGTCAGAGGACGTAGCTGGAGCCGAAAGGAGGGGAGGAAGAAGATACTCTCACCCAGACCCTGTTACTCCCGGTGGCTGTAAGAGCTCGCATGTTCCATGGGCATGGGAAGGACAGAGACAGGGAAGATGCAGGGGTTCTCTTCATGCAGGGAAATCTTGCTTCCTCTCCTTCCGCTGGCCCCTGGGGAGGACTCACCTGAAGAAGCCTTTGCAGCCTTCACAGGTCATAGCGTTGAAGTGAAAGCCGGTGGCTCGGTCTCCGCATACCCCACAGATTCGGGGCACATTCCGGTCAAAGTCGCCAGGGTCAGGCAGGGAAGTGCTGGCTGCCATCGCTTCCGTCCCTGCAAGAAGAGCAGGCAGGCCAAGGCCAGAGCCGGAGTCAGTGCCAGGGCTGGCTGGCATCCTTTGCACCCCTACCCCCATCTGCCAGGAACTCAGCGAGGTAGGGCAGCTCCCCAGGCTGCAGGCCTGAGCAGGATTTCTTTGGCGCCCTCGTCTCGTGACGCGCCACACCACAGCTTACCCTCCGGACTCTCTGTGGAGCGGAAGATGGGCTCCCTCACCCAAGTCCAGAGCGATCTGCGGGGGGCGCTGTGGTGAGGCCGCTCAGAGCGTGGTTTGCGTTCAAAGGCTGCATCTGCGGCCTACTAGCCAGGCTGCTGTGGGTGAGGTGTTTAGCCTCTCTGTACCCTGCGACCCTCACCCGAAGAGTGGCGTTTTCCTTTACAGGCTGTGAGGCATCGACTCACCTCACGAGCAGCCCTGAAGCAGGCCAGAGGCCTATTCTGGGTGCTTCACCCAGAACAACCCCCCCAAGAGAAAATGGGGCCCCTCCCCCCCTCAAGTGCAGATAGAAGCCCCCAGCCCCTCTGTCTGGGGAACGGACTAGCTCACATGCCCGAATCAGACCTTGATATTCCAACCCCCGCTCCGCACAGCCACGTGGCTCGGAACTGACAGCCCCGTGTCCCTGCGCCGAGGTAATCAAAATCTTGTTCCCTCTTCTTTTCTCTTTTCTTTTTCTCCAGCAAAAACGTAACACATTGATTTGACCGAATCGTCTTTCCGAATACCGCAAGTCATATACAGTGAACTAATCTTGTTTTCAGAGATGGCTTTGATAAATAGGCATTATCATCTACAGATGGATTTCACACTTGAGGAGCGGGGAGGACCGAGGGAACACAACCTAGTAGCTTTCGGAAATCCTTCTCGGGAAGCGGTTGACTTAACTCTTCCATTAGGCAGATGGGGCCCTTGGCTCCACGCGGTCAGACTCAGAGCTCCTCCGGCCTCCCTAAGATGCTTCAGAACTTGCTGCCTCCTATCTGAGTCTATCTGAGTCTGAGACTACCTGAGTCATCACAAGGGCCATCGCATGGCCGCTTGGCCCCAGGGCAGGAGGGTCCCTCGGGGCAGAAGAAATAGAAGAGAGAAAGCCAGTTAGGAACCAGTACCATGTTCTCCTACCCCGAAGTGAGAGAGGTAGCTTCCGGAGGACCCTTGGGAGTTTCTGAGCTTCTTTCCAATGGAATCTCGGGGCTACGACTTGGCATTTCAAAGCCCGTTTGAGCAAATGGGGTACATTTGCTCTTCAAATCACCCAACGGGAGGCAAGTGCTTTAATGTCACCCTTTACAAATGAGGCCCAGAGAAGCCCAAATCTTACTTAAGTTTTTTTTTTTAATACTTAAGGTTTTGTTTTTTTTTTTAATTTTCTAAAAACGAAGGAAGGAAGTGGGATGGATAAGGATCAGGGTGGAGGGGACCCTGATCACAGATGGGTGTAGATCCCGTCTCTCTCAGCTTTTCTTTTCCTGGGAACTTTGATGTACTTATAGTGACACTATTGCCTGTCCCCATCATAGCTAGATTGACATTTGTTAAACTGCAATGTTTAGACACACACACACACACACACACACACACACACACATACACGCACATGCACAGAAATAAAGACTCTAAAAAAAAAAAAAGAACAAAGGAATGATTAATAGAAACCTTTGAGGGACTGAGATCGGGGACAGGCATGCAGAGGCCTTACATAGGCACTATATCCTATTTCTTTGAGTGGTAGGTATAGGCGTCTTATTATTTTTATTGTTATGAATGGGGTTCCTGGGTGGTTCATTTGGTTAAGTGTCTGACACTTGATTTCAGCTCAGGTAATGATCTCACGGTTCATGAGTTCAAGCCCTCATTCAGGCTCCATGCTGACCATGCAGAGCCGGCTTGGGATTCTCTCCCTCTCTCTCTCTGCCCCTCCCTTGCTTGCTCTCTCTGTCACTCTCAAAATAAATAAACTACAAAAATTATTAAAATAGGATTTTACGTTTAATAGGCCCATCTGCATATATAAAACATTTCGCAATTTTCAAAGAATTAAAAAGCAAGGATAAAGCACCCGTGGGTTTGTCAACATCGTCCCTGTAGCCCATCCCAAGGCCAAGCCAACTCCCCGGGGCTTCTAGAGTGCCGCACACATCCAAGTTGTGGGCAGGGATCCCAGAGGCCCAATACCATTGTGGGGCAATAGGAGAAACTGTTTAGGATGCTTGTGGCTTAACCCCAGGTCAGCTGAGATGGTGCAACTCTCAGTCATCATGACGTTGCTACAGGGTCTGTGTCACCCAGGCGACTAAACATCTGGTGGCTTTGGTGGAAAAAGGAGAAATCAAATGTGGGCGTGGGGGGAATGCCAGACAAATCAGTCCAACGAGGGCTCATCACCACCCGGGCTCGCTGGTGACGTCATGATGCAAGGGCATCAGGACAACAGCCTACCCCGGCATGACAACTGTGCCTTCCTGAAATGGGCTGAGCTACTACCTTGACATCAGGAAGGCTCCTGGCCAGGGGTTGGGGGGCCTGGGGCCCCAGTGCAGCCGGACAGAAGGCTGGACCCCTCAGCTGGAAGCCCACAGAAAACGGGACCATTTCAGGTGAGCTGAGAGAAAACTCAGCCGGCTTGGGGTTATTTGCTGCCACCGAGGAGGCAGGGCCCGGGACCGGAGTCCAGAGGTGCAAAAGAGACCCAGGCATACATGGCCAGAGAGCTGGCAGGAAGAGACTGTGGAGGCAGGAGAGGCAAAGAGCAGACTGGAGCTGAGTAGGAAATGTCACTATACTGGACAGCTGCCTGGTGTCCTGTCCTGAGAGGCAGCAGGCCTTCTCCCTTCTGAGCCCCTCTCTGAGCCCCTCCCCTGCCTCCGGCTGGCTCTGGGTCTGGGCTGCGGGCTGCTGCCGGTTCTGCTGACACAGGATCCGACCCGCATTTGTGAAGCCCGGGGTAGTATCCTCTTCCTTCCCTTGTCCCCCCTCCTTCCCATGGCCCGCACCTGCTCCTGGAAAACAGCCAGCCACAGAGGTTGTGGCTAAAGAGGAAACACCCACTTGAAGGGGCAAGGGGGAGGGGATGCCCGTCTGTGACCTCACAGACACGTCCAACCAAAAGGACTCTGAAACGAAAAAGGGGAAACGCTTCGTCTACAGCTTGGCACTGACCTCATAGCCAGTCCTCTGGCGAGTCCAATAAATGGTACGGGAGGTTCTCTCAAGAGACTTTAGTCCTGAGATTAGGGATTGAAAACTTGACAGAGTGATTTGTTGGGCACAGGCGTGCCATGTCATCGCTGGCAGGGGTGAGGGGGTGGAGCCTGGCAGCAGCCAGGACCAGCCCTCCCTCGAGGCCGGGAGTAGCAAGAAGCAGTGAGGAGGGATGGGGGGGGTGCAGCAACCAGCATGTAGGCAGATGGAAAGAGCCTCCCTATTTCTTCCACTGCAGAGGGTGTTGAGAGGGAGGGAGGGCTTTTATCTAGGGGAGCTCTGCTGCTCCTGCTGCTCCCATGGACCCCCCACCCACCCCAGATCTGAAGGATCCTCCCGGAGGGGGGAGCAGAGTCAGAGGATGGCCTAGCATACTGCTGATGGCAGGAAAGAGATCCCACCCCAGCTAGGACTGCCGAGACCCCTCAGGCGCGCTGGGAAGGGTGCAGGCTGGGATTGCGGCACAGGGCCTGGCCTCTTGGGACGGCTTCACAGACAGGTGTTCGAGATCCTCGTCTGTGCAGACGGTGTAGGCGGAGCGAGCGCTGCAGGGGTTAAATACAGCAACTCGCTGCTTTCAAACAGGATGTTTTCTGCCACTTTTAGCTCTTCCTGAGACATGCTCCACACCCCCGACCTCAGTAAGGGCTGAAGGCGGGCTGACTCTGGTGCCCAGAGTCTGTGTGCTACTGGCATGCTGGGTCACCAAGGTGGGGCTGGCAGAATTTCACCCGTCCCACTTCTACCCACATCCAGCCCTGCTTGTCTACCCATAGAGACAGACAGACAGACAGACCACACACACACACACACACACACACACACACACACACACTTCCTCCCTTCCCTGATGCCAACAGAAGGTGCCTGACCCTGAAACCTGGCAAAAGCCTTCAAGCTAATCCCCAGATGGGGAAGGTCCAGACCCCTAGCTTTTGTTCCTCTGCCTCCTAGAGGCCCAACTAGGCAGGGAAGGGAAGAGCCCATGGGAATTACAAACTGTGGGCCCTGGGGCTGTCAGCTCCCCGAGCCTATTGACCATCCCCTTGGGCACTGCCAGCCCCCAGCAAACACCCAAGGAAAATGCCGGTGGATGGGGGAGCCTGGGTGACTCAGTCGGTTAAGTGCGTGACTTCGGCTCAGGTCATGATCTCACGGTTCGTGGGTTCGAGCCCCGTGTCAGGCTCTGTGCTGACAGTTCGGAGCCTGGAGCCTGCTTCGGATTCTGTGTCTCCCTCTCCCTCTGTCCCTCCCCTGCTCACGCTCTGTCTCTCTCTCTCTCTCTCTCAAAAATAAATAAACATTAAAAAGAGAAAAGAAAGAAAAGAAAATGCCGGTGGGTGATGCGCTGAAATAACCTGAGCCAGGTCGGCCGGCTCCCAAGGGCCGTGGGTGGGACGAGGCACCGCTGCTGGGGACAGACATGCTGTCACTTACCCCCCAAGCCAGGCTCTCCTTTGCTCCCCGTACTTGTACCGTCCATCGCCTCCGGCTGACCACACTCTTCTGGATTCTACCCCATGGCCTTATCGATTTCCCAGAATCCCCGCTTGCTCCTCAGAGGCTGAGGTGAGGGCCAAGTCGGCACAGAAAGGACCACCGCTTCCTGTCCTCAACCCCTAAGGTTTTCAAAAGCCAGACTTGAGACCCAGGTAGACTACCACCCTTGAGCTTAAAAAAGAAAAAGAAAAAGAAAATGAAAAAGAAAAAGAAAAAAGAGTGTATGGAGTATCTACTATGTGCGAACCTGCCAGGCTCTAGCCGCATGACCTACATAAGCCTCATAACAGTCCCGTGAGGTGAGGAGCAGTCCCATTTTACAGATGGCAAAACCAAAGTCCAGGATGACTTGCCCAGGGCGCCATGGCCAGGCAAGTGGGGGGGCCAGGGGCCACACAAGGCAAACTTAGCGCCATGCCCGCGTGCTTCTGCTGTCTCCTGCTGACCCCTCCCATATCCCAGTGATAATCATCAGCGGGGACACGGCGGTCCGCTCTGAGCCCTGCTCTGGGTTCTCCAGTATGCTCTCTCATTCAGTCCTCACAACACCCTCATCAGGCGGGTCCCGTTATCATCCCTCTTCTAGCCATGGGAAAACTAAGGCTCAGGGAAGTTGTTTGTCTTTGGAGTCCAGATTTGAACTTAGACCCTTTTGCCTTGAGTCCCCCCTCTGCTTGCCTTTCCTAAGGGAGATATCTCAGTCATCTCATCAGCCCTAAGTCCTGGAGGTCCTTCGCTTCCACCAAGTCCGGGGGCAAAGAAGAGAACAATCCGCACAGGTCATGATGGAAGAATGCCATGGCGCTTTTCCTTCCAAAGCTCCCAAAGTCTCAGGGTGGCAGGCATTAGCCGGGATCCCCTTTCTGCCAGCCATCCCCTCTTACCAGGAGAACCTCGGTCAACACGCTGGCCGCTCCTCCCCATGCAACTGCGCACTACTGGATGGTCCTTTTAGAAGAGGTTAACCTAGATTTAGCCTAAAGTTCCAAGTGCGAGGAAAGTGGGTCAAGGATACAGGGTAGCAAAGGAGAAGTGGAAAAATAAGCGCTTAATATCACCCTCCTTTGCCACATCATACAGCTCCCCACCCCTGCCCGCAATTCATGTTCTGAGTACACAGGACATCCCATTGCTTCTACTGGGGCTGTCCCCAGAGCAACCCCCTCCTGCTCTTGGTATTAGAAATACCCAAGTCCCTGACCCTGAGCCTCAGAGAAACAGGGTGGGAGCTCAACTCTGCAGAAAGCCCCTGGCTTCCATTCCTCCGGGGACTGCATCCCACATCAAAACCCCTGCCTGAGCCTGACCCAGTCCTGACCTTGCCTTAGCAAGAAGTGAAGAGATAACATGTTTCGTTCCAGTCATCGAAGCCATAACCACTGCCTCTCCTATACGTCTGCCTGTCGGCGCACACAACACACGCCCCGTCTTCCGGGGCTTCTGCTAAATGGGCATCACCGGGGCAGGCTGGCCTAGAACAGTCTCGTGATATGGTGGCTACAGGGTGTCCTGGGAAGAGACTGGGAAGACAAAGATCAAAGTGCTGCTAGACTCACTTTAACCCCACCACACTCACTGCACCCTCCTCGGAGTCCTGAGGGCCGTAAAGCTATGGCCTGGGGGATAAGTGGTAGACAAGAGATCTGACTGCTAAGGTCTTTTCCACCTCTGAAAGTGTGCAACTCCAAGGCCAGATTTCCCATCATGATGAGGCCTTAAGACCACTCAGAAAGTGAGATTCCCTCACTGAGCTTTCTCTCGGACCCCCTCAGTTGAGCCCCGACAGCATGCTAGTGCAAGGGAGGTTCACTCATCCTCAGATGCCAAGGACCAGGAAGGACATGAGCAGTGTGGCCCCTAATGGGCCCCCGGGAGAACGGGAGCCCAGGACAGGGGGCCACGCTCAGCTGGGCTGCGATTGGAATGACCGAAACTGAGCTTTCTAATTGTTGACATTGGCTCAGAGTTCCCCCTCCTTCTAGAAAGAAGCGGAAAGCTAAGTGATTTCCCAGAAAAGGGAGAGAAAAATTCTTCTGCCTGAAATTGGCACACACGGAATGAACCACGTGGGGGGCTCTCTCTGGAGTGTGTAGGCCAGCAGTGCTGCACGTGAGCTTATGTGCACACAGCCATTTCTCGTTGGTTTTCACTTCATCATCCTTTCAACTCTGTCCACAGAGTGCTGAGCACTGTAGGATCTAACTTAGTGTTGGTCATCTCTTTATTCTAGTGTAACTCAGGCACAGCAATGTCACAGCCAGCTAAGGTGATGTCTTTTCTTCCTTCCCACCATCCCCAACATATATACACATTCTTTTTTCCAGAACAGTCTCAGCATTACCTCCCAGAAGCAGCTGAGGAGGAACAGAGTGAAAAAGAGGGAAGGGGGAGAGGAAAGCATATTATATAAATAGAATTTGTCTAAATATTCCTTGTCTCATTGTCTCCCCAGCCCCTCCACACACACACATATTTTAAATATGGATGAGAATGGTTGGATTATTTTCTGCAGACTGTAATGTCCAAAGTAAAACCCACTAGCTAGTCAGTCACCTCAGACATCTCAGGATTGGAAGGAAACTCTACCTAGTCCAACCATCTTAAATCCCCTCTATAATATTCTAACCTGTACGTGAATATTTTTCCTAACGGAGCACTATCTCCCATGGCAATCTACTTTCCTTGGATGACTGTATGCTTAGAAAGTTCTTCACTACGCAAGATGAAAGAGCCCCTGTAGCTTTCAATCACGGGTCCTAGACAAACTCTTTACAGCCATCTAAGATGGCTGGACATCTAAGAGGGACATAGAATGAAGCTACTAAGCGATTCCCACAGCGTCTCTGGAGGAAGGCTTGGCCAGACCACCACATGGCGCCATCGTGCAAATTAGAAAAGGGCCCATTTCTCATCTGCTAGAAAACTGTTGTAGAAAGTAGAAAAATCTATGATGTTTATGATGTGAGTGAGACTGCAAGGGAAAAGCAGAAAAGATAATGGGGACTGCATTTAATTTTGGCTTAGACCTCATAAACTTCCCGGGTATGATCGTGATTCCCACAAGGGCAGTAAATAAGGGGGTGAGTGCAGCGTCTGCCTCCATGGCCTTCACCTGGAGAGAAGAGTTTGCAGTCCAAGAAAAGGGCTCTGCGAGAGAGCGTGAGTAGCTGAATACACCCCCCCAAGCCTGCCTGCCCTCTTCTGTCTTTGGCTCAGCCATCTCCAGGGGAGGCTGGCCCCAGCACTACAGCACTAAGAACACAGGCAATGTGTCCCTAACTATCTATCTAAGTGACTGATGACTCAACAGTCGCAGGAAGGAGTTTATCCTGAAAGTGCTTCTAAATCAAACCTTTGGGGAGATATATATCACCTTTGAGAACCTGATAAAGGTCATGGACAGACATCCCACACAATGCCAAGGGTTAGTGGGTCACTCCTTAGAAACCATGCTATCAGCTCCCATTCTATCAGCCATCCACTGAGACTCTTTCTTGGCTGACTGTCCTGTTATCCTTGGGAGTGCTGGCAGCTTCTAGGAGCTGAGCAGAACCCAGAGGCAGGAACACACAGGGCCCCAGACAGTGGGGCTGGAGATACATAGCTTGCTGAGATATATTTCCACTTCTTATCGACAACAATTATTCCTGCAAGCTGCTTTTTTTTCCAATGGAAACTCTGCCCTTAGCTTTGTCAACAAGATTTCTGGGTTGATTACAGTTCTCCAGGTAACAAGCAGGCCAGGCCCTGTCACTGCTGGAAAGCGTGGGCAGTGACAGTGTCTGCTGAAGCGTAGGGAGCTGCCCATTCATAATCTGCAGTCCAATCTCTCTGGTTTTAGAGCAAAGAAACTGGGGCCATCAGAGGGGGAGCGGCTTGTCCCAAGAGTACAAAGGAAAGAGAGTGTTTTTCCACCTCCACCTTGGGCAAGTCCCAAGACCTCTCATCACCAGCCCGAGCAGCTTCCAGGGGTCAGAGTGGTGTGGGAGAGAAATGGGCCATGGGAGGAGGCATGAATGTCATCTCTGGAGGAGGGGAGTTGTGGGAAGCCATGGGGGAGGCCCTGAAGCACACTGCAGTGGGACCACCCAGCACCGATGCCATCCCAGACAAGCAACACAGAGGAACAGAGTGAGGGTAACCCAACCAGCTCTAGCTCCTGGCTCTGGCCTCCATGGCCTGAAGAAATGGACCCAGACCCAGAGAGGTAAGGGGAGATCTTAGACAGAAGTGGGATGTGCCTGGTGTGCTCTCTCACTATTCTGGGAGCCTCTCCTGGACACTAGGATGGGGGTACTTCCCTGGGATATGTGCTCCAGGTCAAGGTTGATGGGACAAGGAGGCTCTTGGTCCAATTACTTGGAAACCAAAGAATAGAAATTGGAGCAGCCCAAATGGAGAACACCAAGAATACAGGGGAAGTGGTTCTAGCCCTCCTCTGGGGAGACCTCAACTCCTACTATTGCTAATGTAGGCGATGGCTAAATGGGATTTAAAACAACAACAATGGCCTCGGGACATCAGGAGAAAGCTGCTTCTTTCTCCCAAGAGATTCCCAAGCCCAGTTCTAGCGTCTCTGTGGCCCTCTACCCAGACTAAGCATCTTTCTTATTGCTGGGTCCCCGGCCCAGGTCCACATAGACCTGAGTCTGCCCCTGCCCAGACAGATAGCTTTGAGCCCACCGCCCACCCCCAAACCCGTCCATCCCGGCCAGCCTTCTTCTCTTCATTTTCCTCTAGGACCAATGCAGTCTTTGTGTCACTCATGCTCTTTCTGCACTGTGTCAGTCCCCAAAGGGCCAGGTCCTGCCGGCACTGAGATACTCAGAATCCTGGGCGTCAGATCCCTCGCTTACCTCCACAACCGCCCTGGCCAGCCTGATGCGCTTGGCAATGTGACTACCGTCCAGCGTCCCCCAAAGCCCACTCCTGCATCCTCCTCTACAAATGCGGACATGAGAGAGCGCCCGGGTCACAGGGCTGTTACAGGACCAACATCTCTGTCTAGCACTCAGCACGGTCCCTGGCACAGTGTGGTTGGATGTCAGCTGGAGCTCACTACTAAAGCTGTAACTGCTGTCAGCACAAGACCAGAGCCTGGGAAATCAGGAGACTTTCAGGCCCCACAGAGGGGCCATGGAGGGCAGCAGGCCTGCTCTCAGCCCCAAACATGCTACTCCAAACAAACGTTGCCCAGAAAGCCACATTTCCACTGAACTGGGAAAAAACTGACCACCCCACCCATTGGCTGTGGCTTCCAAAAATCTGGCTTCTCAGGGTGGGGAAATTTTCCCCAGCCAGATTTTTGGAAGCCACAGCCAATGGCTAATCTCTCCCCTATATGCAGAGAAGCTGAGCTACACATCTGGACTTTTCCTCTGCAAGAAGGATAAGACCCGTGGCTCCCGAGGTGCCACTGAGTACCAAGTCCTTGTGCCCATTGCCTTTCCCTTCCTTTCCCTCTGTCCCCCAATGCCATCTCTTTCCTACTTCTTCTGTCACCCGGGGCTTGTCATGCATCCGTCACATATCTGTTCTCCCCTAGTGGGACCTGAGGCTCAGCGGCCCCATGAGGCTGCCTGTGTGTCATCAGGGCAGTGGTACTTCCTCAGCTGCTCTTGCCTACCACCGAAAGTGCAGAACGCAGGGAAGGCTGAGGTGGAGAGCCAAAGGCTGGAGCCCAGAGGCAGCAGTGAGGGCTGCAGCCGCCCTGGCAATAGGGAGGCCCACCGTGGCCCCTAACCCAGACACTGGGCTGGCTCTGGCTCAGGGGGCCTGGACTCCTGTTTGCCTCTGGCCCTCAGGGGCCCTGGAAGACCTTTCACTTACACTATTAGACTGTTAGGCCTGTGTCAGAACCAGTGAAGGATCCTGGGTCTTCTGAGATACATAGGACGGCTCCAGTTCCAAAGGTACTGATCTACCCAAAGGCATCCTCTCTATCTTCTAGATTATTAGCGAGGTGGTGGACACTCCTCATGTATTCACGAAGCTTTTCAGGGCCTAGACCAAATAGGTTCCCATTCACTTTAGAGGGGCAGTGCAGTCACTCCAAGGAGACACCAGCTGCTCCTCAGTTTCTGATTAGAATGGTTTCCCCCTAACGGTCTTTTCCAGAGCTTCTGTTTCGTCAGAGTTCCAGCTATCCTGCTGTGTAGATTTCTTCCTGGGGACCCCATCGGATGGCCAGGGAGCTGTAACATTCTCTCTTGGCCTCACACCGTGCTGGGCATTGGTTCTGGCCTTCGATGCCTTACTTTTGACGGTGACCCCTGGTTGGTTTTAAGCACTGAGACCATGGCAAGCCCTGTCCTGGAAGTCAGAGACACAATGGAGAGCCACACACAGACCCTGCCCTCTTGAAACTCCCAGTCCACTGAGGGGGGCAGACAGGTAGGATCCATCCTACGATATAGGTAAGCACACGTGACCAGAGTGTGCAGGAGAGCTCCTGGCTTTGTGCCCATAGGGTAAAGAAGGCTCTTCGGAGGAGGTCACTTCTTAGCCCGCTAACAGAGACAGGGAGGATCACAGTTCAACACGGCAGTGGTAAGAAGGGTAATGAGGGTTTCGGGCAGACAGCGCGTGTGCAAAGGCCAAGAGACAAAAGGGAAAGAGAGGGCTGGACGCAGGAAAACTGGTTCTGCATGGCTGGAAAGAGAGAGAGCACCAGGAAGAGATGAACCAACTGACCACACTCATTGTAATAGAAAGTGGATTCCATTCTTTCCTCCACTGAGTACTTCTTCTGCCCGTTGAGACTTGCATACCAGGAATTTTCAATTATTGTAATGATATTTGAACTGAAGACTTTCAGAGTCCAATCGGATTCCCATTCTGACCTGAACTGAGCTGCAGCCTTATACGGAAAGTAAAAGTAGGGCTCTGTCCCCTTGATTTATTGAGAAAGCGCCCCAAGGTCAGCAAAGCAGTGGGCCTCTTCTTTAGACAGTTGAGGTCCCAGCTGGTGCACACCCAGGGCCACCACCCTGCAGGGGAGCTCCTTTACCCCGGGGAGCAGGGGGCAGGTAGGACCAGCATAACTGAGCTGAAAGGCAGGGACAAAGGAGACAGTTCTGGAAAACTCAGCCCGGCCGGACAGGAAAATAAGTGTTCTGAGAGAAAACCAAAGAAAGAACGAAAGGCTCAACAAGGGCAGACGGAAGTTGGTGACCCACTCAGCTGCATGTCACCAGCTCAATCCTTCTTTAACGCATCAGTCTGTCCAGGGTGGCCAGATACGGTTGCTCGGCAAGGGGACTGCTGAGTTACACACAGCCGCCCAATCCCCAAACCTGCCTCCACTGTTCCACGTGGCTCACTGCTCTCTCCCGGTCAACGAGGTCACTTCCTTGTTGCCAGGAATCGCTGTAAGGAAGGGCATCAGCCACAGACACACAATGTTCACAAACAGCTTGCACCACGGACACCTGTGGAAAGTCCCCGACCTGTGTGGGCACACACCAGCCCGTACCCTGAGTCGGAATGTCCATGCTCACTGCTGGCAACAACACATGCCGGGCCTTCCCCTCAGAGCTATAACTGAAGATGACCTTGTTTCGAGGTTTCAGGCCCAAACGTCCGAGTCTGTCGGGAGGCTTCTTCCCCAGAGCCACCAAGTGGTAGGAAATAGCTGCCTTTGTCCTCACCCGTGAACCCTCTCCAAACTCTAGTCCCCTCCCCCAGCCCTATCCACTGGCCATCTTCCTCTTCCTTGTTTTCCTCTGATACCCAGGGGCAAAGAGGGAGCAGATTTGCCACACAGAGCCCCTTTCGGTGGTGTCATAGGGCACGCAGGGCCTACCCCGGGGTCTCAAGAGGAACCACCTCTTTCCCTCCTCAACAGTCAGCCGTGTGCGGCCCCCCTGCTGCCCTGGGGCCAGGCCTGCTGCCCACCTGGGCCTCTGCTCAGGGTAACAGAGTCACAGCTCCTTCACTCAGCGCTCTTTCCCGCGGCAGCAAACATCCCTGGAGAAGGCACTTGAGGGACCAGCTCAAAGGGGGTGGGAAGGAGACCTCACTCCAGCTGGCTGGGCAGGCTCCACTCTGTCAGGCAGCCCGTGGGCAGCACGGAAGGGCAAGAGTCCAGGGGCCTGTGGCCCATCATGGCCCCCTCCTCCCACCGCCTCCCTTTACCCACCCCCTACACCTTACTTTTGCCAGAGCTCCCCCTGACCTCAAAAACAACTCTGCAGCCAGGCTCTGCAGGAGCTCAGGATTGAAGTTTAACAGAGACAAAAATAATTCCCTGGAGTGAGCTATTTTCTGCCCAGCTTTGGGAACAATGGCTTGAGGTGGCAGGCAGGGGGGGGCAGGCGTGGGGAGGAAGAAGCTGGCCACGGGCCATCCATGGGTTTGGGGTCATCCCCATGCCCGCTCCATACTCCCCCTGGTGTGGGGTTTTCAGGGAAGGGGGACCTTCATCAGGGTCTGAGGCACCTTCCCCCACCTGTCAACCCCGGGTAAGGAGTGAGGACAGCGGGGATGAGGAGGCCCGTGGGGACCTTGTGCTGCCTGCACCCTGGGCCGCAGTGCTCCATGGCTACTCCTCCCTCGTGGAACGGAAGGAAGAAGGGAGAGAAAACAGCGCCACTTTACCAAGCCTCAGAAGGGGGATTCTACACCCATCTGTCTATCTCACGGCGTAAACACCTCACGATATTTATCTGAGACAAAATATTTAAAGTGTTTTATAAAATCGTGATACCCCATAAAGCTGTTACTGGTTGACCATTATTGCCCCAGGTTTCAAGAGGAGGAGGAAATTCAGGCAGGAAAGTACGAGGCGGTGAACACACGCTGTGCAACAGTATAGGGAGCACGACCCTCACGGCACCAGGAGGCCCTCACAGTCTGGCAGGGCAGCGTAGGTGGGCTCGTCATTCATTGCCTACCAACCCCAATCCCCACATTCCACTATGCTTTCTTTTTTATTTTTTTTTATTTTTTTTTTTTAATTTTTTTTTCAACGTTTTTTATTTATTTTTGGGACAGAGAGAGACAGAGCATGAACGGGGGAGGGGCAGAGAGAGAGGGAGACACAGCATCGGAAACAGGCTCCAGGCTCCGAGCCGTCAGCCCAGAGCCCGACGCGGGGCTCGAACTCCCGGACCGCGAGATCGTGACCTGGCTGAAGTCGGAGGCTTAACCGACTGCGCCACCCAGGCGCCCCTCCACTATGCTTTCTTTTTAAAAAAAATTTTTTTAATGTTTATTTTTGAGAGAGAGATACAGCACAAGCGGGGGAGGGCAGAGAGAAAGAGGGAGACACAGAATCCGAAGCAGGCTCCAGGCTCTGACACAGGGCTCGAACTCACAAGCCGTGAGATCATGACCTGAGCCACCCAGGCTCCCCATCCACTATTCTTTCTATTTTTGTTTCCCTAGAGACCCTTTGCTTAACCGTTAGTTTCTTTTTTATTTCTCTACACAGAACTTTCCTGCTAACACCTCTGGAAAAACACCTAACTGGGAATATAGAGTTGGGGGGAGGACGGGCAGGGGAGTGGGGGAGGGAGGGGATTCACTCAGGGAATATCTTTAGGCTGATTTCGTTATAAGTCTCCAGAAAGAGACGGTCTGCATGATACAGTATTATCACGTGCCAGGAAGGGGACCCATGGAGGGTGATCATGCCTTTCGTGAGAAATTCTACATCAGCAAGGGCCTTACGGCTCCCACTCTGTCTAACGGTCCCGTGTTCAAAGAAAGAAACTACCGGAAGACATCCGGGGCCGGTGGGGGGCGGGGGGCAGGGCTGCAGGCTAAACCTAGCCATGACTGTGTTCACTCTGCCACCGCCCACCATCACCACCGGGTCGTCGTAAATTTTTTAGTTAGTGGTCAGTGTTTTTGAAAACTGGAGAGATTTCACTTTTGGAAAAACTCTGGATGTCCAGCTTCCTCGTAAAAAAAAAAAAAAAAAAAAAAAGGGCTAACGTGGCCACACCGGGCTGCGGTTCCCAGGGCAACCCTGCGGGCCTCAGGTGGAGCTAACCCTCCAGCCCAGGCTGTGCCACTCCCCCCTCCCCCCGCCCTTGCACCCCACCAGGGTCTGCAGCCCTCCAGCCTCACTCATCACCTGGCCCTACCCCCCCACCCGGCACCCAGCCCTCAGCGACAGCCGAGCTCTGCATGCAGGGAGACACAGGTAAGAGAAGAGGGTCTGGAGACAGCCTGAGCAACAGCAAACCCTGCCTCCCCACACACCTCCAGCCCGCTGTGTCCGCAGCTCTCTAAGCTTCCGTTCCCTTGCCTGCAAAATGAGAACAAAACGACAAAACCTACCTCATTTGTCTGTGAGGGTCAAATGAGATAATGCAGGTCAAGGGCTCAGCACCGCGCCCGGCACAGGGTACCTGCTCAGGCAATGTTATTGCTTGTTATTCTGCAGGATTGGCTTCAGTAATGGGAGAGAAGTCCTCTGAGTTGCAGCCCAGCTTTTTATAACGTTTTAGTCACACAAAGCTCCTGCCCTTCAGCTCTCTTCAAAAGAGAATTTTTTTTAGCGTTTGTTTATTTTTGAGGAGAGAGAGACAGAGACAGAGAGAGACAGTGCGAGTGGGGGAGGGGCAGAGAGAGAGGGAAATACAAGAATCCCAAGCAGGCTCCAGGCACTGAGTGGTCAGCACAGAGCCCGACGCAGGGCTCGAACTCACGAACCATGAGATCACGACCTGAGCCGAAGTCAGATGCTTAACCGACTGAGCCACCCAGGCACCTCAACTCTCTTTAAATAGCTCAGGGGTCCCAGTCTACCTACAAACACATTTCCATTCAATCAACAGCCATTGAGCATATCTGTGATGAGTTAAGTATTGCGTGGAGTAAGGACACTTCAGATATAGGACCCAGCCCTGTTCTCAGGGCCTCGCAACCCAGCGGGTACATGGACAATCGAACAGACAGGCACAGCCCTGTCAGGTGGAGTCAAACACAAAGCTCTCCCCTCCGGGCCCTGCCCCAACCATCCGGGAGCTTGGCACTGAAGGAGGAACCAGGGGTGATTCTGACTCTCCTTCTCTTCCTAGGTTCCAAAACGTTCCAGAGCTTTACTAAAAGACACTTACTGGTAAATTAGCCCCACTTCCCCCTCTAGTTTCTCAGGTTCCACACCTGAGTTCCTCCACTGCACACTGGTTAACATAATTTCAACTCAACGAAGCCATTCGGATCTCAGATGGAGTTCATTACAGTGGAATTTTACCTGAGGCTGCCACCCCCCACTTCTTCACATCATGGCACCCAAGATGTCGGTGTGCTTGCCAAATAGGCTGGGCAGAGGTACCTTCCCACCCCTGGCAGAAGTCCGGAAATTGAGAGCTGTTTGGAACAAAGAACTCTGCCCCGAAGGTGTTTTCCAGCATCATCCTGGCCAGCCTGGAACCGTCCCATTCACCCTCGGCTGGCACCACCTACTGCCTCTTTCCCAGCCCTCCTCAGACAGGAAGAGGAGGGCAGAGAACAGAGCCGAACAACTGTGCAGGACAGGTCGTGGGCAGGTGAGGCAGGGGCAGACGGCCCGGGCTACAACAGATCCGAATTTAAGTTCTGGTTCTGACTTAGGAGCTCAATGACTTTGGGCAAGAAGTTGAACCTCTTAACTTCTTTCAACATCAATTTCCTCTTCTGTGAAATGGGAATAACAGTATTGCCTACCTCATAGCATTATTGAGGGGCCTGGGTGAGAAAATGCATGAAAAAAAATTAACACGGTGCCTGGAACGTATAAGTTAGAATAGCCATTGGTTTATTACGATTGTCAGCTTTTATATGATATATGATTATGTCAGCCTCACAAAGGTCAAAGGTTGGTGTACAGAGAGACACTGGGGCAGAGTTGGGGTGGGAGGTGATTGAAGAATGGGTGGGGCCCTACCACCGAGCCCAGCATGGGTCTAGTGACCAAGATGAGGCCCAGGGCAGAGGCACTCACCTGCCCCTGGAGCTGACAGGCACAGACTGGCTGGGTAATTACAGGATTGCGGCCTCGGGTGTCCCATGCAACTGCCCAGCAAGCCACATTCTTTTGTGGGCGGCTGGGTGAGTGGGCAGCTGGCTGTTTATGTGGCCGCCAGGACACTGGGTCTACCTAACACCTACTCAACCCAGCACCCCCAGGCAGAGTGTTCAACCTTGGAAGAGGAAGGGATTCTCTGTGGGCATTCTGCTCCTTTCCCCAAGGCGCCTCCTCTGTTCTCTCCACCGCGACCCTCTAGCACCCTCTGCTTCTCAGATTGGACAAGTCAGTGGGTCAGAGATCAAGGCCAGACTCTGAACAATTAGTCTTCAGTTTACTTCACCTGGAGCTTTCAGATGACCAAAAAGCCCTGGACAGATGTAAATCCCATCACTGCCCCCAGCACCCTGAACTCTGATTAGCTGATAAACACAAAGTTCTGATACTTCCACGTCCTGTTCTCAAAATCGATACCCAAGGAAAAGATACCGTCTCAATACCCTTAGCAAAAATGCAATCCAGTGGGTACTAACTGGTCACCTAGTATGTGCTCAGCACTGACACTAGGCTCTTGGTTGAACTGAACAGGACGCCAAGTACCGGGATGGGCTTGGAGCCACGGGATCCCTCCCTCACTGTTGCTGGAAGGTTGCAAGGAAGGGCTTCAGCCGCACCCGGAGACCCTGAGCAGAGCTCACAGAGTCAGGCTGACACCTGTACAGGACTACCTGTGCGTGTACCACACGTCAGACAGGGGTACACATATAACCGGCCGAGGATGGTTCAACTATGAGAGCTGAAAGCGACTTTAGAAACTTGTCTAGTCGGACAACCGTTTCATTTTAGAAATAAAGGCTATGTCAGGTATTGAAAAGGATGGGGCACAAGGGGAGCTTTTAGCCACTGCCGAAAGGAATGCTTTTCAGTACAGCCACTGTGGAAAGGAGTTGGGCGCTGTGGAGCAATGCCAAACACAGAATCCCAGGTGCCCTGGCCCCACGTATGTGCCCTGGAGAACCGCCTACGCGCACATCAGGAGACCAGCACGGTTACCGCCAGCAGTATGACCGTGGTAACTCCAAACTGGAAACCACCCAAACGTCCATCACCAAGAGGGAGGACATACAAATCGTGGCACATCCTTACAGTGGACGTCACCCTGAGTGAAAACTAACGAACTACCTCTGGGTGTGTCAACACAGGGGGGAGTCTCAGAGGCACGACACAAGGTGGAGGACGCACATCACGGGGAACATGTATATAGGTAAGCTCCGTAGACACGTGAAGGTAAACAATATATTGTTTTGTAAGACGCACGTAGACGATAACTTACGATGAAAAGGAAGGAAATAACTAACTAACATTCAAAATATGGGTGGGGTGGAGAACAAGGAAGGAGATGCAAATGGGAAGAGGAACGGGAGCTTTGAAGGCGCTGCAGACGTTCCATTCTGCACTTGGGTGATGTGTACAGAATATGCTATATTATTCTTTAATCTATACATAAGCATATGGTATACCTGTGTGTGTATGATGTATTTCACAGTCAAAAAAATAAGTAAATAAATAAAAAGAATTGAAGAACCTGAGTCTCAGAGAAGCTAACTAACTTTTCCAAGCTCATCAGCTAACAAATGGCTGGAAGAGAAATGTACCAAATCCGAGTTCAGCCAGGTGCGAAGACAGCCATTCTTGGATTCTAAAGGGATCTCTCACAACGATGAAGTTTCTGGTCTAGCAAATTTGGCAACAATTGCAAGAGTCTTTACTTTTCACTATGAAGCTCCCAGCGTCTTGAATAATGCCTGTCACACCGTAGGTCCTCAATGCATATCTACTGAACAACCCACGCTTTTCGAAGGCTTACTGCCCGCCAGACACTTGACTTGGGTCATCTGGAATCCTCACACGGCTCTACAAGGGAGTTATTCTTATCCCACGTAACAGATAAGGACACTGAGATTCAGAGAGATTAAGAAACCTGCCCAAGGTCACAAGCTAGAAAGTGACAAAGCTGGGATTTGAACCCAGGCGTGTCTAACTCCAACCCCGCATTCTTCCTGTTCTTCGAGGCTGTTGGCAAAGCTTCCAACAGCACTACCTAACATTTCAGAGATATACCAAGGAACCCAGCTGAGGGGTAGGCTGAGCACTTTCTCTTCCTTCTAACCCCGTCTCCAGGCTCTGGCACGGAGAGTGGTTCGCGTGGCCAAGCCCAGCACTAACAGCAATGTAGCTCAGTGGTCATGGGTTAATTCTACAGCATGGCAGGTTGCGACATCTCTTTAAACCTTGGTTTCCCATATCCATGCTGGGGAGAGTAATAGTAGCTTCCTCCAAGGAGAAGCTGTCAAGATGAAAGGAGAGAAGGGAATCACACTGCCTGGCAGAGGCTGTCAGATGTGGCTAGAGTCCATCTCCCCTTCCAGGCAGGCTAGGCTCACGAGTGCTCCTTAAGGGGTAGCTAGGAGGGGAAAGGGCAAACAGGATGAGCTTAGCTCCAGCTGGCCAAAGGGACAATGGCCTTTCCTTGGTGCCCTTAGTCCAAAGTAGGTTATCAATGAAGTGGCTTGTTTGACATTGAAAGAGTATTTGTCATTTGCCTTCTAGACCGTTCAAATCTTATCTGATCCCATGCAATCTCTCGGCACAGAACTCTCTCTCTCTCTCTCTCTCTCTCTCTCTCTCTCTCTCTCTCAGGTTCTTGTCTGCTGTTTTTACCCAAGTTAGGTACCCAGTAGTGCTGGAGAGGCACTGAGGCCTGAGGGTACTGGCAGAGGGAGCCTCCTTCTGAGAGGCCACTGTCCCCACAGTAACCTCTGGGCAAACCAAGCTTGCTTCCAGGTCAACTTGTTCAAACCAGTTAGTAAATATAACCCTGCCACTCACAAACATTTACTGCAGGCCTATTATGTCCAAGGCATGGCGCTAAATGCCCTGTGGGCTCCCATGAATGCAGAAGTGGTAGGGTTCTATGGAAGTTAAGACAGACCCAAGTGTGAGTCCTGACTGTCCCATTCATCAGCTGTGGCACCTTGGCACATGGCTCAACCTCACCAAGCCTCAGTTTCCCATTTGTGAAAGGAGCATAACAGTGGTTCCTATTCCACAAGGTTGTAGCAGATCTGGGAGGCCCTGCATGCAACGTACCTAGCACAGCACCTGGTGCAACTGAGCTGAGCACTCAGTGAATAGCTGTTCCTGGAGCTGCAACTCCAGTGCCAGCAGGTGGCACACACTGGATGTGTCACCAGCAAAGCCTAGGGGCTCACGGGTGCCTCATAGTGCCTGGAATGTCACACCTTGCGCCCCACAGTGCCTGGAATGTCACACCTTGCGTAACACCTCAAAGCTTCAACCTGTGGTCAGAAGGCCAGTGAGAGGCAGCAGCTTCCCAGGAACCAGCTTCTGCGGGTCCTTCCCAAACTCCACTTGCCCGCTGGTGTAGCTGCCCACACCCTGCTCAGGACCAGGACTCTCCCCTGTGCAGAATGGGGACTTTGTGTGGCACCTGGTTCTGGAAACACTGCTTGGTCTATTCCTTGGCACAGGACTTGCAGGGCAGGTTTGCAAACGTATGACACACACTCAGACTCCCCCAGTGCCTCTCACTTTTGCCATCTACTGACAGGCCACCCCCCCTCCTCCCCCTGCCAGCCCAAGGAGTCTCTCCCCTTCCCTCTCCCCACAAGTCACTTCAAAGGGTGGGACTTCCCAAGAGGTCTTCACCTGCCCTTTTCATTTGTTGGCGATGAGAACAACTTCCTTCCTGCCAGAGTAAGACAGTCACTACACCATCATTAAGGAGGCTCCACCCCCACACCAGGCGCCCCGATCACTCTCATGCTGGACCTCTGCGGACTCTCCAGGGAGCCCGCCCTGAGCATCTCGACCACAAGGACCGCGGACGCAGAAGCGAGGGCAGTTTCTTTTCTACGTGTTACAGCGTCACGATGCAGTCGCTGCCACCAACGCCTATAGCTTGGGTTGAGCAAGAACAGCCTGTCCCCGCCCTGGACCATTTCCCCAATATTCAGACCTGATGAGACACTCAAACTCCAGTGTCCGGGAGAACCGACTCCCTCTCCTGCTAAGCAGTTTTTCTCTGGCTCTGCCCTCCACCCTGCTCACCATTTCCCCGGAACCTGACTGCAAGTGACCTGTGCCCTTTATCCACGTGAGCAAGGTTTGACTACCCTTCCCTTCTTGTTGTTTACCCACTTGAGAGCTGGACTTCCCTGTGGTATGGTGTGTCCCCCAGAGATCTGGGAAGCTGGAGAGACAAAATGAAGAGGCTGCAGATACGGGGGAAGAGGGAAGAGGAAGCATGAGGCTAAGTCTTGGCTCCATTATAAATCCCAATTCCCCCAGGGGCAGCGGAAGAGGAGTTGGCAGGCCTTCCTGTCCCCATCGGAGGTAGGGGTGGGGCAGGAAAGCCAAAGGTGAGGCCAGTCATAAGTCAAGGGTGAAGGGAAGTCACACGAGCAAGCGAGTGTGGTAGGTTGGGTTCTAGGAGAAGGTGGCTGGGAGCGGTGCTGCCCTCAGGGAAAACACTGGAATTGGGTGATAATACCAGGGAACAAGCTGGGGTGTTGGGGCTGCCCTGAGAATTAAGCTACTTCCATCCTCCCCTCGTCATTAGGCACCTTCCCCACCTTGTCCTCCTCATTAAACCCACTCCCACCCATCTTCCCCTCATCAGTGTAACCTCGGATGGGTTCAGAGTGCTGTTCACCATAATGACTAAATGTTTCAGTTGGCCCTAGACAGTTGTGGTTTATGTCAATTGTCCTGACAGAACCTACTAACAGCACTCCTTTGCACTCTCAAAGCTTCCCAGTTTGGACAGGGAATTATACGCTCCCCCTCTCTGGCCCACCAAGAGGGCACTGACACAGGAGAGGGTGAAGAGGGACTTAGAGAAAAGCATGACTGGAAGCGAGGCCCTGAGGTCCAGAGCAACAGCCAGGCTAGCTTCTGCCCACCTGGATCCTTTCAGAACTGGGCCGACAGCAGCTGCCCGTCCTGGGGCTCAGACCATCTCAAGGAAGAGGGCTGATTTGGGGGGTTCTGTTCCTGTCATCCCTCAGAGGGTCTAGCACCAAGCTGGGTGCACAAGAGGCATTTAATCAAAACTTGTCATTTCCTTACTTCCCTCCACCTGCATCCAAAGCAGACCTGCAGCCGTGGCCAAACGGAAAGCTGGACCACTACAACTCCTCCTGTCCGGCAACGAACTGGAACATCATCCTGGCTCAGACTTCCAGGTGCTCCTGACTCTGGCCCTCCAGCCACCAGCACCCAATGGCTAGACAAAGGCAACAGGGGGTTTCTAGCAGGGGTTCCAGAAGCAGATCTCGGCCGGGATGGCTGTCGCCTCCTGGGGATGCAGGGTGAAGAACTGAACAGTGGCGCTCCCTCTCCTGCTTGGATGACTGCCTGATCTGGCCCCCAAGCCCCAAGTCAAGCATGGAAGACACTGGCTTTAGACACTGGCTATTTGGTCTGAGAGTGGAGGGTGAGGGTCCGGGAGGGCCTCTTGGTACTTCCTCTGGGACTTAGTCCCAAAAAAGATCAGTTCTGAGGGGGGATGGGAGAGAAGACGGAGAAACCATAAATACAAATAACCAGGGCACCCCAAACTACACCAGGCCTTCCACGATGTTTATACAAATGAAGTGTGATGGCCTTGACTGAGGACTGTGAGGGGTCAGGAAAGCTTCCTAACTCTCTTTCCCTCCTTCCTTATCTCACCCTCCTCTTTTCTTACCCTTTTTCTCTTCCCTCCTTTCTTATTCTTTACCCTGGAAAGGGTCCAAGTCGTGGCTAATGAGGGACCAGCCAAACTGCAGCCATGGGGCCCAGCCGGAGTACAGTCTGTGAATCCCCAGCATTTTGCAGTTTGAGTCAGCCCCGCACCACAGCCTCGTTGTGGGCTTGTCTCATATGGCTCCAGAGAGGCCACTGAGTGGGGGGCAATGGACTCTGGGGCTCCCATTTCTGTTCAAGGGTCTGAAGCACCCAAAAGAAAAGCCAGAGAGAAATGTACAGTCTTACTACCTCCGGGTCTGTCTGTATACCATTCCAGAAGGACCCTCAGTCCTCTCCAGCACTTTGACAAGGACGGGATGGGGAAGCCCTCCCCCCCCCCCCCATACACAATGCCCACAGTTCACTGAGTTGAGGTTCCAGTGTCCAGACAATCCATTTCCACCTCAACAAACCCCACTTCTTACCCTGGCTTAAAACTTTCTCTGACAACACCATGCCTTCCCTAGTCCCAGAACCTTCCTGACTTCTTGTGCACACCCACCTGGCTAGCAGAGCCGGGCTGCTAACAAGATCACTAGGCAGAAAGGGAATGGGAGGCTGGAAGTGTACCGTGCTGGATGTACCTCCTGGTCCTAGGAGAAGGATAAGAGATGCGGATTTACCGCAAATCCACAAGCTCTTCACCGTCAACCCTTCTGGAATCATACCACAACGATCCCATAATCATCCCTGTGTTGGGTGTTCCCTTCAGAGGAGTGGCCACCACTGGCCACGAGGAAGAGAGCCTTCCAGCAGGGAGCTAGAGTGCAGCTGACTCTGCCTAGGAGAGCTTCTGCAATGCTCAGAAAATGCCTGCCCAATTGCTTGCCTGGGCTCTGGCCCCTCTGGCTGCAACTGAGCCCAGACAGGAGGCTGACTCACTCACCGCAGGGAGGAGGAGGAAGAGGAGGAGGAGAAGGAGGAGGAGGAGATGCGGGAAGGGCCTGGGCTGGGAGACCTAGTGCCCTCCCAGACCGGGCAGCCTGGGTCTCAGCTTCAGTGGTCTGGGGGTGTGGGGGGGGAGAGGGGGTCAGGATCCACTGTTCCCTGCAGACCACATGCTGTTCCCTCCTAGATACTTCCCCTAAACTCTCCCCCACCACCCACAGACGAGGGACCCTTCACTCCCCAAACAGAAACTACTCCCTGAGCTCCCTCCCGGATTAGATGTTTGCCCCTGAGTTCCTCTGAACATCTATGGACAGGCTTTCCTGAAAAAAATAAATACAGTGCATTAGGGCCAAATAGGTCTAAAATCATTGGCGGTTTGAAAAGAAAAGAAAAAACTCTACTTAAAAGATCCAACTCCACCATGGCAGGTGACCGTACACAGGTACTAGAAGATGATAAAGCTTCACACACTCCGCCTCCAGCGGACCTTAGTACCATCGACAGTCCAGTCGATCTCCCTTTCTTATTCCTTCACTCCGTGCCAAGGCTCCCCAACAGAGGAAGGAAACAAATGCTTCTCGTTGCCCAAGTGCTGAGCACTGTGTAGCAGAGCATTTGTGTGATAAACCGCCTGAGCGCCGAGGTCGTTGACCCTCTCGCCAACCTGGCACGAACTTTAGCTCTTTCTCAGACCTCAGTGTACCGTCAGTGCCTCAGCCTCATGGCACGACAGCCCGGATCTCAGCAGCCAAGTTTGCCCCTGCGATTTACCCTCTAGTGTTTGCACCCGGGCACTCAGGCCCGGTACCCACCCCCCACCCCACCCCCCCCCCGCAGCTCTACCCCGGGCCCAATCCCGATTCTGGGACCCCCCTTCCCCGCTCCTACCGGTTCCGCACCTGGTCAAGCGGGTGGGCACGCAGCTCCGCGCTCCCGGCGCCTCCCGCTCGGCTGCTGCCTTTTGACAAGCAGAGACAACCCAGCACCTGGCCCCGCCCCTCTCGAGGCCCCGCCCCGGGCCCGCCCCTCCCCTTGGCCCCGCCCAGCGGACCTGCCTCGCTCCCCGAGAAGGCTGGCGGCTTCGCAACCATCTTGACTTGGAATCAACCACTGGGAGACTCTGCCCGGGGTAGTCCTCCACGGCTGCGGTCCACAGAGGAAGGCATGCTGCTTTTCTGTGCCTGAGAATTTTCGAGAGTGATGTGTGTGCAGATCCACGCTCTGCCCGCGTTAATCTGTGATGCGTTCGCCCACCTCCCGCCGCCGTGGTTCCACCTAGCTGCTGCGCAAGCCTCTTCCAGGTGCGTCACCCCCACCTGGGTTGACCCGACCCGGACCTCACGGTCTGCCGGGCTCTGGGGGCGTCTGCCGCGGGCACCGTCTGGCCTCTGCGCTCGTGGGAAATCCCGGGCGCCGCTCGCCGTCGCGTTGCTTCTGCAGAGCGCCTGGGAGCTCAGCCCGACCCCACTCGATAGGATAAAAGCGCAAACGGAAAACGCGGCCAAAGTGGCTGGAGCTGCGTCATCGTCCCCCCTCGCCCGGGGCAGATCACGTTCTCGGCCTGTCGCGAACCTCATCCGAGCGAGCGAGCTTAGTGTCAGCTTCCCAGGACTAATCCCCAGTCTCCCGCCACCCGTTCTATACGACACTGGTGTGAAGAGAAGAGAGGAGTGAAAAAAAGTCTATCATGAGACCTGGAATTGTAGTAGATGGGGGGAAATACGCCATAGAAAATGTTGGCTAGAAATTATTCCGCCTCCTTGGCTATGTGCTAGGCACTGCATCTGGAGGAGAGATAAAAAAAAAAGATGTGGTTCCCTCCTTCTTCGAGTTCACTGTCCAGTGGGAGAATGTATAAATAAATAGTAATTACAATATAATATTCTATAATAGAGATGCCCACGAAGCCATCCAGCAGTTGGTGAGCTCCTTTAGGCAGGGGAGGAAACCGTGGCTCAGAGGGACAAGCTGAACAGGTGGAAAGTCGAGGCATAGAGAGGTTAACCCAACATTACACAGCTGTTCAGTGAAGGACAGTAGTACAGCCCAGCAAATCTGCTGGTACAAGAGCCTCTGAACCATTTATGAAACAGTTTTGCTAGACTGTAGGATAACCAGCCCCCCTCAAACTCTCAGGGGATCAGGAGAAATGAACTGAGGCTAAACAGAAAGAAGAATCTTCAAACAGCAAAATTTGTTAGGCACTCAAACAGTTGATTAAGAGAATATCATGGAAACTTTCTCTCTGGAAAGGTTTAAAAAAAAATAGAAGAGACACAGACTGGTGAATTGAGAAATGGCCCATCTATCCTGAGAAACAGATGAAAGGAAGTGCCCCTTTGGGGGCCCTGCCAGTCTGATGGATAGATTCCCCGCTTGTAATGAAAATAAAAGAAAGAAGCCCCTTGCCCAAAGCATCACGGGAAAGCCAGCAGTGATTCTCATGGGAAGAAAAATAGAACAGGAAATCTCAAATAACCAACACCTTGGGACATTCTCAGGGAGTTCCATGAGCCTCTGGAAGAAGTCACTTTTGTGGTGCTTCATTGGCCAGATGAGTGAACCTAACATCTTGAAAATAAACCTTATCATCGCAAAGGGGTAAAGGATGACTGCTGAGTATTCCTTAGCCATTGACCGTTAGTCTCTTCACAGCTCTCCGTCTGACATTCATCGCCGCCTTTTGAGTCAGGCAGAGTAGAAAATACTCCAGACCCTGTTCTCGTGAAGACGTGACAGTCAGCATTCCTGTGCTACAGAATAGCTTTGAACTCTTCTAGCTGGACTGCTATTTGACACGTGCTAGAACCTCTGCAGAAAACACGAATTTTCTCTTTCTTTTCCGTGACGTTAACATTTCTTGTGTTCTCATGGTGCCTGGGAGGGGTGGTGGTCCTTACAGGATGCTCATATTGTGTTTTTGTCAGTATTCATCTCTGAAAAGTTACATCAGGGAATATCTAGTAGGCACTTGCTGTGTGCACCTTGCCATGCTATAGTGCTGTAGACCCAAGGGGCTGTAGAGAAACAAAAGAGCCCTTCCAGGTGTGATTTGCCTCGGAGGAAAGATTCCAGAGGTGCCAGGCTGAGGCCACCCCTGTGTACTTCATTTTACAAAATCTGGGGAAAGGCACAGCCTGGCTTCTCAACCTCTCTACCGGGCTTCCGGCGTCTGTGGTGGTCTAGGCAGGCCTGTAGCCAATCCTCAGCTGATGGGCTCCCCTTTTCTGTTGGGCTCCCCTGTTCACTGTCCTTGAGGCTGCCTGACCCTCTCTGAACCTCTCGTCATGGTACCAGAGCTGGAGTGGATCATGCAGTCCCCACAAGTTTCTGCAGACCCTGTCCCTATAGACAGTTTATAAGCTGTCCAGAGGCGGCAGTCCAGGTAAAAATGTGCCCTTTGAGCTCTCTGGAGCATTCCCATCTGCTTGCTTTTCCACTTTTTTTTTTAGGGCTCTTTTCCCTCAAATATTTTATAGTTATGAGCCTAGTGGGAATGAAGGGAAGACTCTCAGCAAACTCCCAAAGAACATTCAGAGAGACACAAAGTCATGGGTTCCAAAGACAGAAGCCACCAGGCTTCCTTGCAGTTTCCTTGTTTTAGAGATTAAAAAACATTAGGTCCAGAAAGGTTAACTCATTTGTCTTCTAACCCATGATAGGAGTGTTCACTCTGTTTATGTTCCGGATGGTAAAAATGGAATGAATAAATGCAAGAAGCTGTAAGCAGTGAAAGCAACCCAAACAAAAGAGTCTCCCCAGGACAGTGTTTTTCATATTTTTAACTGCAACCCATAATAAGAAATAAGTATTAATTATGACCTAGTGTCCCCATGCATACATATAAGTTTTATGAAACAAGAGATGCCCTGCAATATTTTCTATTCTTTTTTCCACCCTTCCTTCCTATCCTCCCTCCCTTCCTGCCTGCCTGCCTTCCTTCTGGGAAGGAGACCCATCAAATTGATCGTATGGCTGACAATCAGTTAACCTGAAGTTTAAAAAGTCCCTCTCACCATGGGATCCCCTCATTTAGAACCTGCATCATGAGATTCCCAGAAAGGCCTTTGAGAGACCAGGTTGGCTTATACACCGCACCCTCAGAATCCATGGTGGCTCCAAGGCTTTGGAGGATTCCTTCTCCAAGGCCACATGGTCAGGGTTAGGTCACTGAGACAGTATGTATCCCCTCAATTTTTGTGGCCTTAACTCAGCTATTTTACCATGCTTACCATCTTTCCCAGCTTTGAGGGGGTTCTTTTACCCTTAGGAAGTTTTATGGCATCTCAGAAATCCTGATTTCTCCCAAACAGGACAGCTTTGGAGGAGTTGTGTACCCTGGCATAGTGAGTGTCCGTGGAGAGTCTGCTCAGAAAGAGTAGGGCACTGATCATTATTCAGTCCAAATCCATCTGGCTCCAGGGCTCCATTCCCAGTAGCCCAGCTCATGTCTCCATCCCTGGGGCTTTTGGCACTTGTTTTTCTCACCTGCTCCCACATCCTTGAGCCCTAGGCTGCCAGCCTGCTGGCCCACACACAGCGTCTGCTGGCATGGTAAAGCAGAGCCTAGGGGCCGGATGAATGAAGGTATAGACTCCCACCTGCACCTCCAAATAGAGGCAGCTCCAGAGCTCTCCCAAGCTCCCAGGTATTTGCTGGGCTCCCATCCAAACCCCAGCAGACAGTGATGACTCTTCGAGCCCCGACTCCAACCATAGAGACCAGCAGAATAAACCAGAAGCTCGGGATCCTTTCCCCTCTACAACTGCTTGTGGCTATAAGTTCTGCAACAACTACAATCACTCTAGTAGGAGATGAAGAGACCCCTAGCCCCTAGTCTTTGGATAACTCTTATTTTGCCCTTCTACGGAAGAGTGTCTTATGGGAAAACCTAGTAGGGGATGTAAATGGAGGGCCCAATGGCATAGAGAAGGTGTCTTGGGAGCAGGTGAAAGCATGGGCACTGTCATATCACTGCTGCAAAGGTCCACAGGGGAAAGCTGACTGTTCTCAAAAGAAGCCCCCTTCCGCAGAGGGGAGTGTCCAAAGGCAATTAGGCAATGAGCTCCTTTCCTTCATACCAATGAGCAGAAGCCCACAAGCCTCATCCTGGGCAAGCCTGCTTCTTTCTCCAGAACAGGAAGGACATTCCATAAGTAGTCTAGGAATGCATTAAACAACTCTCCCCTGGGGCCCCAACTCCAGATAGATGTGGCTGTTGACAGCTCCTCTCCTTTGCCTTTGGCCTCTGGCCTAGGACAAACACTGCATAGCATGGATGCCCCTTTGTTGTATGTGCCTCATTGTCCTTTGTCATTAAAAATGCCACCATTGTTGAAACTGTTGTTTCTGGTGTCCACCTCCACTTCCAATAGACTTTTGATAGTGGGCTCATGTTGGTTTGTATCATCCACATGTCCTAAAACCAAAAAGTGGCCTCTAAACATTTTTTTTTTTAATTTTTTTTTAACGTTTTTTATTTATTTTTGGGACAGAGAGAGACAGAGCATGAACGGGGGAGGGGCAGAGAGAGAGGGAGACACAGAATCGGAAACAGGCTCCAGGCTCCGAGCCATCAGCCCAGAGCCCGACGCGGGGCTCGAACTCACGGACCGCGAGATTGTGACCTGGCTGAAGTCGGACGCTTAACCGACTGCGCCACCCAGGCGCCCCTAAACATTTTTATTATAAAAACCTATTGGCAAAAAATGTTGCCATCCCCATACATGAATATGGTTTTTAGAGTTCTATCATTACCTCATATCTCAAGCCACACTACACAGGGGGAGATTCTTTATCAACATTAACAAATATAAGTATTTCAAATCATAATTTCATATTTCAATTGATGTTCTTGATACTTTTGAAACTTTTTACTCACTTCCCTGACACTCCTTCTTTGCATTCATATACCTCATCCAATATACCTGACATGTGGCCAAATGAAAGAAGGACCAAGTGAGGGTGCTGGTGTCAATCTGTATATTAAATGATTAAAGCTTAATTAAAAAAAAAAAAAAAAAAGAAAGCCTCTAACACTGTCCGCCTGTATCCAGTAGATGATGTAGCACATCCTCCCCTGGAGACTTCTGCACTAGATAACAGAGGTAGGATACAGACCATGAGGGCTCAGCAAGTTTAGGTTACCCATCCAAGTTGACAACTGGTGAGTCGCAAAGCAGAACTAGAGGCCAAATCTCCTGCCTTGAAATCCAGGTCTTGCTCTCTGCATCACCCTGTGCCTCCTTTCTTCTCTGCTTTGTGAAGAAATGGAGGCACACTGAGTATGAGAGAGAGAAGCTCTTGAAGGCTAAGAAGCTGAATTCTTTGATCCGCTTGGCTTATTGAAGCAAAACCTGAGGCAAGATCCATGTAGGATCCACTGTAGACTGTGTCTGGGACCACAGCTGCCAAAAGTCAGATGCCACAGGCCCCCAAGAGATTAAACCAGAGAGGCAAACAGGACAAGTTCTCCCGGCACTGGCTACTAGCAGGGAAGGCTGTGGTGGCCTCTTGTGTGTATTTAGTAGCACAAGAGTAGCCCTTACGTTCTTAGCTTGGCCACCACCAAAGACCTGACTTCAACCCACATTCTCAAGGAGAGTTGTCGCTCATTTAGATTTCATAGAATCTGGCTGTCCAGCTTGACTAACCTCTGAGTGGTAGTTGCCAAGCCCAGAAAGAACATGGTGAAGAGGCCTGAACCACCACGGGGTTCAATCTTTTCTTCACACGCAAGCCTCACCTCGGTGGACTTTTTACCCCAAACCTTCTCCTCCCCACCCTTCTCTGTCCAGACAGGCCAACTACGCCTTCTTAGAACTTTCATTCCTGACCTCCCTCTGCTCCCAGCTTACCTCATGTATCTTTGTGCCTTATTCATCACCAGGCTTCTCGTCTGTCAACTGGTGAGGAGTTTAAAAGCTGATGGTCAGTGAGTCTATGACAAGGACCTGTTGAAATAGAATAATATTCCAGTTGCCAACACTTCCCCACATTCTCTGTGCCTTTCCCTCTAGTGAAACCCAAAACATGGGTGAGGATTGGGTCAAAAGAAAACATTTAAGCAAGTAGTTCAGGGCTCAGTCATGAAAATGCCTGCTATTGGCTCCTCATTGGGTTGGAATAGAGGTTCTGAACAGGATGCTGGACCCAGAACAATGAATTACTACAACTGAGTTTGTGTTCTATGTCCTCAAAGTAATCTCAGTATCTCAGTTTCCTGTCCTCTTTTCCTCCTCCCAAGAACCTAATGCTTGGTCTTGACAGGAATTAGAAGTGAATCTCAAAGGCAAATGTCAAAATCTCCACTGTTGGTTCCTAGACGTCATTAAAGTAATTCAACCCCTTCCGCCATGTTGGGAGCTGGAACTCTAGAGAAACACATGCCGCTACATCACCTTCCCCTCCCCCAACTCTTCCCCCATTCCATAAGACTTAAACTTTGGACTGATATGGTATACCCTGTCAGTTGTGACAACGCAATCTGCCTGATAGAGAGGCTGATTTGGTGCCTGCAGCTGGTTTACTTCCTTTTCAAAGCCCTGAATGTGAGTAGACACAATCCCTGCTTTGTGATTAATAATAGTTTCTCCTCTTGTTATCTTACTGCATTAGACTATCCGTTGACATTTGATCTGCAGTCATTAAAGATTTATTGCCATGTTTCTTTCTCCCAAACAACGCACACCCTTCAAATAGAGGGCATTTGAGGACAAGTGGTGTTGGAACCAGAACAATCGACAAAGAATTGTATGTGTCAAGGTTGTGTTACCTTCATCTCAACCCCAGCCTTGAAAAAGATGTTTCATTTCTTTTTCTTTTTTAAGTATTTAAAAAAAAGTGTTTATTTATTTATTTTGAAAGAAAGAGAACGCGTGCACACAGGGGAGGGGCAGAGAGGGAGAGAGAGAATCCCAAACAGGCTCTGCATGAGTAGGCTCCACACTGTCAGCACAGAGCCTGACTCAGGGCTCCATCTCATGAATGGTGAGATCATGACCTGAGCCGAAATCGAAAGTCGGACGCTTAACCGACTGAGCCACCCAGGTGCCCCAAAGAGGTTTCATTTCTACCAGTGCAATGAATCAGATACCCTCACTGATCCTCTCAGTTGAAATAACAATTTTAACGTTAATTAAATAACGTTAAATAATCTTAATTAATTAAGATTAAATCTTAAATGTATCTCCACACTGAGAAAAAAAGAAAGAAATCCAAAGAACTCAAAATGAAGTGAAAGTAGGAGCAGAGATTGGTAAGCAAGGACCAAAACTGGTCTTCAACCTGAAAGTGTCTTTAGAATCTTGGAAACCTTGAATTTTGGTGGTGGCTTCACAGCGTGTGGAGACAAGACTTACAGTCAAGGGATTATCTTGCATAAACTTGGGCTCTCAGAAGGTACACTCCAAAACTCTTTATGTAGGGAGAATGAGAAACCTTCACATAGAAAGAGATAGTAAGGAAATTGGCCTAAGTTACTCCAGATGACAGGAAAACTCATAAATATTTCCTTAGAATTCACAACCACAAACCCAGGCTTGTAGTCCAAATTCATATCCTGGGTGATCCAAAACAAAAACAAAAACAACCCTCAAGGAGAAATTTTAAACTGATCCTAGGTTGGTAATAACTCACGTAACTGGCTGAATCAAATTTAATCCTCTCCATGTAAACTTGTCCTCATCCCAGTACTCAAGGATTTGCCACAGGTGAAATTTCAAGGAAAACTACAGTCCGTGATCAAAGTCACAAAATGGAAACAAAGCACACTGAGTGGGAATCAGCAGAACTAACTCACAAAGTCCTCAGATGTTTAAATTTTTAATAACAAGGCATAAGATAGCTAAGTCTAATAGATTTAAAAAAATGAAAAAGAAGCTCAAAAAAGTTAACAGGGAATAAGAGACTATAAATAACTAATCAGACTTGGAAAAAAAATAATTTCTAGAAATAAAAAGCATTGAATCTTAAAACTCAGTGAGTAGATTGAATAGCAGATGAGACATGGCTGAAGGAAAACTTAGTAAGCTGGAAACTAGGACTGAAAAATTATCTAGAATGTAGCCCAGTAAGACAAAGACATGGACAATAATTAGGAAGCTAAAATAATTCCAAATGCAAATAAATGCATTAATAACATAGCCTCAAAAATATGGAAGAAAATAACAGGATGAAAAGTAAATGATAAATCAACTACCATAATGGGAGATTTTAACATCTCTCTCAGGAAGGGATAGATTAAAGACATAAAAAATCGGTGAGGATAGAGGAGACAGTTAACAAACTTGATCTAATGTTCATTAAAGGAATACTGCACACAACAGTCAGAGAACAAATACTCTCTTCAGGCCTACATGGAATGTTTATGGAAATCTGCCACACGTTAGGTCGTAAGGCTAGTCTCAACAACTTTAAAGGATCACTTTCAGACAGATTTGTATTCTTTGACCATAATTAAATTAAAATAGAAATATCTGGGACACCTGAGTGGCTCAGTCTGTTAAGCATCTAGTTCTTGATTTTGGCGCAGGTCATGATCCCAGGGTCATGCCGGAGCCCCCCACTGGGCTCTACACTAAGATTCTCTCTCTCCTACTGCAGCTTTTCCCTACTTATGCTCTCACTATATAAAATAACATAAAAGAAAAGAAATGAAATTAGAAGAAAAGAAAAGAATAAAATAAAATAAAAATAAAATAAAATCAGATAGAATAGTATAGATCATGCTATAGAAACAGCATCAAATGTACTAACAACATCTCATATGTTTCCCCAATCCCTGGGGAACTGAGCTCAGAGAAAGGGAGAGAACACAGAGAATTGCAAGCTGCTTTCTTAAGTGCTTCTACTCACATTTCATTGACCAAAGTAAGTCACTTGGCTGTGCCTAACGTCAGGGGTCAGTGAAGTGTAATCCTCCCAAAGGTCCATGAAGACAGGCACGCTGGAAATACTGATGAATATGGTAGTTAATACCAAAACGTTCAGGGGAAAAAACCTTTTACAACTGGAAATTTTGAAACATACTTCTTAAGAGTAAATTCTAACATAAAGGAGAAAACACATAGAACTTAATAATTATTAACAACACTGTATCCAAAATTACAGAAGCAGGTAAAATAGTACTTAGAAGCAATATACAATACTAGCATTTTCTTAGCATTTACTATGACAGGCATTGTTTTGTGTGCTCTACATATTTTACTCATTCAATTCTCATAACAACACTTGAGGCAGGTGTCAGTGAGGAACTGAGGCACAGAGGAGCAACCTGAAGCCACACAGCAAGCAAGCAGCAAGAGCCAGGAATTGGACTCAGATAGTCAGGCTGCAGGGTCCATGTGTTATGATTGCAAATGCTTACATTAGAAAAAATTTTAAGGCTCAGAATTAATGCATTAAGACTCTTATTTAAGAAGTTAGGAGGGAATGGGCACCTGGGTGGCTCAGTCAGTTAAGTGTTCAACTTCGGCTCAGGTCACGATCTCGTGGTTTGTGGGTTCGAGACCCGTGTTGGGCTCTGTGCTGACAGCTTGGGGCCTGGAACCTGCTTCGGATTCTGTGTCTTCCTCTCTCTGCCCCTCCTGGCTCATGCTCTGTCTCTGTCTCTCTCTCTCAAAAATAAATTTAAAAACATTAAAAAAAAAAAAAGAAAGAAAGAAACATAAGAGGGTTCCAGTTGCTCTACATCTTCAACAACACTTAGGAATGAGTCTTCTTGGAGCACCCGGGTGACTCAGTAGGTTGAGCATCTGACTTCGGCTCAGGTCACGATCTTGTAGTTCATGAGTTCGAGCCCCGCATCGGGCTCTGTGCTGACAGCTCAGAGCATGGAGTCTGCTTTGGATTCTGTGTCTCCCTCTCTCTCTGCCCCTCCCCCGCTCATGCTCTGTCTCCTCTTTCAAAAATAAATAAACATTAAAAAAAAAAAAGTTCAGAGGGAAAAAGCAAAACAACCCAAAAAGCAGTATATAAGAAAAGAAAAAATAAAAAGAGGAAAAATTAAGTTGAAAAAGATATAAAAGAGAAAAATCAATCAAATCACAAACTGGGTCTTAAAAACAACTAAAAATATAGACAAATAATATAGATAAGATGCAAGAGAAAAATATGAGGGACTAAAGGGGCAACTAGAGATGCTGTGGAAATGAAACAGTTGAGAAAATACTATAAATAGTTTTATGCCAATAAATTTGAAGTTGTGGAAGTGAATAAAGCCTAGACAAATACAGTTTGCAAAAACTGACTTCAGAAGACATAGAAACCTGGATAGCTATATAAGTATTGGTTATAATCTAATACTACATCGTTTATTTTGTTGCTCCAATTGTTCTAGCTTTGGCCATGGAGAGCTCTGAAGGTTTCTGTGTCCCTTTGACATACCCCCCAATGATGGGGGGTGGCGGGGCGGCGTTTGAGCACATCCTTACGTTTTTGGCATTGTAAGACACTCCAGGCTCATCTTGCACATTTCCTGCCCAGTCCTAGAATCAGTCATTTCTCCAAAGATTCTTGGATCTGAGCACTGGATGTGCCCATTGCTATTGGGGTATTGTAGAGCCTCTCAACAGACAGAGTTAGGAAAGACATATATGTATGCTATATATGTATATACAGTTATCTATACATATTTCTATTTCTATCCACCAGTATTTATGCTAAGCGAGACATGAGTTCATGTTAACCTCTCCAGCTCTCATCCAGAGCCACATTCCCTTGCTTGTCCTTAACCTCCCTCTCCAATAGTGAGAAATTTGTCTCCCACAGTCCATGTTCTCTAAACAAATATTTATAATAAATATTAATTAGTGCTTGAATAAGTAAATAACTGAGGGAGAATAGACAACTATCCTCTACAGAATAATTCCAAATACCTTATAGATACTCCTTCCTCAAGGAGGTAGAGCATAACTCCCTACTCACTAAGTATGGTACACACACTATGCCTTCTTTTTAGAGTACAGGATGGAAAGGGGTGAGAAACGTAACTTTGCAGTGGAGAAACCTGACGAACACTACCTCAGCCAGGTGATCAAGGTTGACATTATCAGTGATAAGTAATGCTAATAGCACACACTTTTTTTTTCAATATATGAAATTTATTGTCAAATTGGTTTCCATGCAACACCCAGTGCTCATCCCAAAAGGTGCCCTCCTCAATACCCATCACCCGTAGCATACACTTTTAACGTCATATGATGAAAATGGCATTTTACCTCTGTGGTCCTCTTCCTGAAAACCCATAACTCCTGTCTAACATGAAAAAACAAACAAACAAACATTAGACAAACGCAGTTGAAGGACATATTACAAAATACTTGACCAGTACTCCTTAAAACTGTCAATGTCATCAAAAACAAGGAATGTCTGAGGAACTGTTATGGTCTAGAGGAGCCCAAGGAGATTTGATGGCGAAGCATAATGTTGTATCCTGGATGGGATCTCAAAACATAAAAACTAAGGCAAACTTAATAAAATACGGACTTTAGATAGTAACAATGTACTGATATTAGTTTATTAGTTGTGACAAATGTCCTGTAGTAATGTAAAATGTTTCTAGGAGAAACTGGGCATGGGATATATAAGAACTGTTTCTGATACTCTTACAACGTTTCTATAAATCTAAAACTATTCAAAAATAAAAGCTTCATTGGGGTGCCGGGGTAGCTCAGTCAGTTAAGTGTCCGACTTTGACTCAGGTCATGATCTCGTGGTTCGTGGGTTCAAGCCCTGCATTGGGCTCTGTGCTGACAGCTCAGAGCTTGGAATCTGCTTCAGATTCTGTATTTCCCTCTCACTCTGCCCCTCCCCTGCTCACACTCTGTGTCTCTCTCTCTAAAAATAAATAAACTTAAAAAGAATTTTAAGTTCATTGAATGTTTAAAAGGGGGTATTCCCTCAGTAAAAGAAAAAAACTAAAAAAGAAAAAACTACTAATTTTGACTGTATTAGAACAGAGAACTTCTTTTTATAAAAAGACACCATCAGAAGAGTAAAAAGAGAGGCCAAAGAGTGGAACAAGATATTTGCCACACAGACAACCAAAAAAAGATCATTATCAAGGATATATAAAGAACAGCCACGAGTCAATGATAAAAATACAAATAACAGCATACAAAGACGATCAGAAGACTTGAATAGGCATTTCACAGTAAACACAAATGGTCCATAAACATATGAGGAACAAAGTCCAACTTCCTCAGTAATCAGGGAAATGCAAATTAAAACCGGAATAGAACACCAGTTCCTATCTCCCAAATTAAAAAGTCTGTCAACTCAAGTTTGAGTATAACTGTGGGGCAATCAGAACTCTTATTCACTGCTGAAGGCAGGGCCAATTGGAACTACCATAAGGAAGAGTTTACTTCTACCTAGTGAGGCTTAACATGCTCAAGCTTTATAAGCCAGCAAAGGCACCCCTAGCTAGGTAGTTTCCAGAGAAACTCTTGTTCGTGTGCACCAGGATAAAGGTACAAAAATGTTCACTTAAAAAAAATTATTTACAATAGCAAAAAGCAAACAAACAAAAAATCACTGGAGGAAAACAGATCTCCATCAATGGCATAGTGAGTAGGTAAATTGTGGTAAGTCCAAAAAAATGGAACACCATACGGCAGTAAAAAATGAAGACACCCCAACAGCACATATACACAGGGGTGAATTTCAAAAATAGGATATTGAGCAAGAGGCAAGTGACAGAAGAATATGTCCAGAACGGCTTCATTTATTTAATGTCCCCAAGCATGCAAAATCATATCATCTAATAGTCAGAGTTAAAAATGCAGGTGGCAAGGGGCGCCTGGGTGGCTCAGTCGGTTGAGCGCCTGACTTCAGCTCAGGTCACGAGCTCGCGGTTCGTGAGTTCGAGCCCTGCGTCGGGCTCTGTGCTGACAGCTCAGAGCCTGGAGCCTGCTTCGGATTCTGCATCTCCCTCTCTCTGCCCCTTCCCCACTCATGCTCCATCTCTCTCTGTCTCTCAAAAATGAATAAACATTAAAAAAATTAAAAAAAAAAACACACAGATGGCAAAACTATAAAGACAAAGAAATTATTAAAACAAAGTTTAGACTGATGGTGACCTGTCAGGGGAGGAGTATTCAGGGGGCTTTTGATGTACTTATACTATCCCCTTCCTTTTTTTTTTTTTTTTTTTTTTTTTAGTTTTTTAAAAATTTTAGTTTATTTATTTTTGAGGGAGAGCAAGCAGGGGAGGGGCAGAGAGACAAGAAGAGAGAGAGAATCCCAAGAAGGCTCCTCACTGTCAGCACAGAGCCTGATGTGGGGCTCAAACCCTGGAACCGTGAGATCGAGACCTGAGCTGAAACCAAGAGTTGGACGCTTAACTGACTGAGCCCCCCAGGCGTCCCCTGTCCTCCTTCTTAAAAGTTTTTTTTTTTTTTCAACGTTTATTTATTTTTGGGACAGAGAGAGACAGAGCATGAACGGGAGAGGGGCAGAGAGAGAGGGAGACTCAGAATCGGAAACAGGCTCCAGGCTCTGAGCCATCAGCCCAGAGCCCGACGCGGGGCTCGAACTCACGGACCGCGAGATCGTGACCTGGCTGAAGTCGGACGCTTAACCGACTGCGCCACCCAGGCGCCCCCCTGTCCTCCTTCTTAATCTCGGTATACGGGTATTCATTGTAATGGTAGTACTGGTATTTAACTGTGCATACAATAATACATTCTTGTACCCATTATACATGTAACCATTAGTCAATAACAACTAACTAGCTTCATGAAAGACGTGCTGATGAGCAAGCTATGTAGATGCATTGCTGGCGGTGGGAGTGAGCTGGGAGCATTTAGTCGGTAGAATCTCCACATTCTCTCACTAGGACTGACTCCATTATCCAATATACCCAATTTCTCATTTAAAAAACTGTTTTTAACGTTTATTTATTTTTGAGAGAGAGAGACAGAGCGCGAGAGGGGCAGAGAGAGAGAGAGACACAGAATCTGAAACAGGCTCCAGGCTCTGAGCTGTCAGCACAGAGCCCAACGAGGGACTTGAACTCAGGAACGGCGAGATCATGACCTGAGCCAAAGTCGGACGCTTAACCGACTGAACCACTCAGGCGCCCCCTCAATTTCTCATTTTACATGTGTGTTTAAAAGCCTTCATTTTCCATCTGGTCATTCCAGGTGAGTGTCAGTGTCACCTTCCCCAACGTTTCTGGGCACATGCTTCCTCCTGAGGCTGCACGATCAGATCTGCTCTACACCATTCCCATCAGGACTGGGCTTGTTGATGCCTGGACCTGTCTCCGCATTCCCAGGCTGCAGGCTCTGCTTTCCAGATCTGTCCTGTTACCCAAGGCTGAAGGCCTCCTTGTTTCATGTGAACTCCCAGTCGCCTTCTTCTGTAGGAATCTTGCCCGCTCACGACATCCCAGCCTTCTTTTATGTTCTGCTGGTTGTATTCTTTCCCTCTCAAGACAAGAAAAAAGTTTGGTTTAGTTTAGTTAAGTTTAGTTTAGTTTAGTTTAGTTTAGTGTATCCTAACCTGAGATTCCTTTTCCCCACCTTAACTTCAAATTCAAAAGTTAATGATCAATGTTTTGCCTCCCTGTTTTGCAGGTATAGCGTCGTGATTAAGTATTATGATTCTGGACTCAAAGTGATCTAAGTTTGAATCTTAGACCTGCCATTTAACAATTGCCACCTTGAGCTATTAATTTGACCACCTGCTTGCCCAGCTTCTTCATTTATATAATAGGGATAATGGGTTTTTCCCACTTCAAACTGTGCCATGAACGTTAAATTAAAAATGCACACTGGGGTGCCCTGCCGGCTCAGTCAGTTAAGCATCTGACTCTTGGTTTCAGCTCAGGCCATGATCTCACAATTCGTGGGTTCAAGCCCTGCGTTGGAATCCCTGCTTGGCATTCTCTCTCTCCCTCTCTCTCTCTCTCTGCCCCTCCCCCACTCACACTGTCTCTGTCTCCCTCAAAATAAATAAACTTTTAAAAATGCACACAAAGCACTTAGCAGGTTGTCTGAAATGTAGCAAGCACTCAATAAATGTCAGATATTATCCCTTTGTTTTTATCTTAATATCACTGATCTGTTTTGACAGCTGTCTTCTTCATGGTAAAGTTATTTTTTGTTTACCTTTCTGGACTCTGAAATAGTCTTTTCCCCTAAATTTCTTACCTTCCTGCAGTAACTTCCACTACCTTGGCATCACAATGAGATTCCAGGAAGTTAAACTGAAATCTACCCAGATAGGTGGGGAGCCTGCCCAGGTCCTAACAGGCCCTTGAGTGCCCAGAACATTCTATACTACTTTTCAATAATTCCCTGCAGTGCCACATCCTTCTGCTAGTTTTTTTCTTTCTTTTTTTTTTTTAACGTTTATTTCTTTTTGAGAGACAGAGAGGGATAGAGCATGAGCAGTGGTGGTGGGGGGGCAGGGGGGAGGGCAGAGAGAGAGAGGGAGACACAGAATCCAAAGCAGGCTCCAGGCTCCAAGCTGTCAGCACAGAGCCCGATGCGGGGCTCGAACTCACCTACTGTGAGATCATGACCTGAGCTGAAGTCCGAGGCTTAACCGACTGAGCCCCCCAGGCGTCCCCCTTCTGCTAGTCTTGAGCTCCTTTCTGATCTCTGACTTCAATCCCTTTTACTGGGGTCATGGCCATTCGCTTATTCTTTCCTCAGTGGCCTTAATCTTTACCTCTCTGGGACTAGCTGAAAATTCTCCATCCGCCTTGCTCTTCTCTCATCCATACAGACGAATCATAATTGGCTTGTCTCTCCCTTCCCTTTTTCTGTCATCCATTGACACGGATTTCAAAACCTTTTTAGGATGTAATAAAAAAGAGCCAACATTCAAGAAGCTTTGGCACTAACATATTTAAAACTTACAAAAATAAGAATAACACACATTAATACATTACATAAATAACCTTTCATAAACTTTTAAAATAACCTCTGACAACCAGGACTTGTTTTATCATTAAAATAAACATCAAAAGAGGAAAGAAAAGAACGTACTCTCCCATGTGCTAGCGGAAGTCTGCGGTTTCACTTTGGAGCTTTATTCTGTTGGAATAAATCCCTGTTAGAACACAAATTCCTCCAAGAGGATGCAAATATTCTGAGAGAGATCATGCTTCAGGCTGGGTTTTCAGACTATGATCCCCAGCTTTCTAGTTCTATGGGAAGTTAATACATGTTTTTAGACTGGAAAAGTCTTCTACGGTCAAATAAGGTGGGAAACGCTGGGTAAATACCTAGCTGTAGACGACAAGGTCCTGAATGATGTGGCCCCTCCCTACCTCAGATCTCACCTTGTACTGGTCCTGGATCTCTCTATTCCAGGTGCACCTGCCCCTCATCTTTCAGACCCCCAACATGGAAAGGCTCACTCCAACCTGAGAATTGTTGCATTTGCTAACCCCCCTGCCAGGGACACTCTCCCCAGATCTTCGCAGAGCTGCTTTCTTCTGGTCAATTCAGGTCTCAGTTCAAATGTCACGTCTGCAGAGGGGGTCTTTCCCGACCATACCATTTAAAGTAGATACCCCACCACCACCACATCACTCTTCACAGCAGTCTCTAACTGTTTTACTTGTGTGTTATCTGCTCCCCCAATTAAAACAGAAAACCATAAGTGTTCTATTTATTGCCAGAGCTCTGGTGACTAGAATAACATCTAGTACACTGTAGACACTCAACAAATATTTGAATGAATGAATGAATGAGTCAATCAATCAGTATTACGTAGATTTCTTCAATACAGGACTTCTCAGGGCCTTTCATATGTGAATCCATGTTAGAACTCTTCACACAGAAGATGTAGTATGCAGAGTTTTCCAAACCTGAGTGCTCCCCAGAGCATCTAATGGAAAACTTTTTCATTGTTTGTGACTTGGAGACACTGCCTTGTTTATAAACGACTTTATACCCAGATGAATTTTAATTTCTGTCTCTTTCTAATTTAGAGGATTAGAGAATCCAGATGATCCATGAGGCTGTAAACAGAGGGAAGGTGTATGGACAATGGCAGCGGGGGTGGAAGAGATCCCAGAAGTAGCAGGTAGAGACCTTTGCCCCACGTTGACCCCAACATCTAGATCGTTAGATCTGTCTTAAGATGTATCTTTGAACTGAGGTCTTGCTCAGCCCAACCCTATCTAGTGTTGGACGCACTTACTTCTGCTGAAGCTTTATTTATAAACAGGAAGGTTGCCACCCTCAATAAAAACAGAGTCACACACACCTAACATACACAACTTCAATAAATGCTCCAAATTACCTCCTGCCGGTGAATTAGAATATAACTAGCAAGGATGTTATTTTGTAACTAACGAGGATTCCTGCCTCACTGACATTATGGCTCTTCTTTATCTGAATGTCTCAGCAATTTCCTTCTTGCTGCATCCACCAAGGACTGACATCAGGGCAGACTGGGATAATGCCAGGGAGATAGTTTTCTCCACTTTCTATCTGCTGGAGAGAGAATACTGAAATGTTCTCGAAAAGGTCTTCCCGAACTTCTTGACTGCTGCCAGAGGAAGTGGGGAACGAGAAGGGCATGGGGGTAGCTGAAGAGAGGACGCTGCTTGCTGGGGGGGGGTTAAAATAACACCTCATTCTCCATCTTGGATGAACTGTAAACAGGTTCGATATTTTAATTTGCTTGAAAAATGCTTTTGTGAAACACTTCTAAATTGGCTTAACGGCTCAGAGGAGAGAAAATGATTGTTACAGAAATCAAGCCCCAATTAAACCAGGTACTAGCTGCAGAAGTACTATAATTGAACTTAAAATGCAGGTATTATGATTTTTTTCTGGAAGAAGCTATCAAAAACTGTCAACAGTGGGTGAGGGATGTATGAAGGGAACGTTTTACTTTCTGGCTTTCTGTTCCACCTGAGTTTTACCATATACACATATTACATTTATTATTCTCTTATTTTTTATTTTTATTTATTTATTTTAATATTTATTTATTTTGAGAAAGAGAGAGTGGTGGAGGGGCAGAGAGAGAGGGGGACAGAGGATCTGAAGTGGGCTCCATGCCGAGAGCAGAGAACCCAACGTGGGGCTCAAACTCATGAGCCGTGAGATCATGACCTGAAGTCGGATACTCAACTGACTGAGCCACCCAGGTGCCCCTATTATTTTTTTTTAATGTCAATGCATAAAAAGGATGACTTCTTTTACCTGGGTGGCCTCTCTCCATTTTGGTACTTAGATCTGGGGTAAGAAGAAGGAAGAAACGGGAACTCGTAGGAAGAACCAGAAAGGACCATCTTTCCCGCAGGAACTCCTGCGGGAGTTGGGACCTAGCTAAGCCCTGGGTTTGGTGTCACTTGCCTTATCTGAAGTGTGTGGCAATCCATACTTTATTACTGAAAAAGAGAAGGACTGTGTTAATGGGATCATTGCTAGCCCCCTCCCCCCTCCTCGCCTGGTAGAATACAAGCAAGAACTCATATACCCTATTGTTGAAAAGGATGATTCTCCAGATAGAAAACGATTGGATTTTTCTCATTTCCCTCAGAACCCTGATGCTAAACTCAGAGACCTTGCCTGGTTTACATCTATCTGAACGGGAAAAATGCCCACACCTCCCAGACTGTGTCCTTTGTGGCCTGTCCTCCTGGTCCCTGCCCTGTAAGGGTGGGAATGACCACTGGGCTTACACAATTTGGGATCGACTTCTTGAATTGGTTCTTTTGATGAATAGACTGTGCACTTTGCTAGGAAACAAAGGTATAAAAACATTAGTCCTTTCCTCCTGGGGTAGTTAAGAGGTGTGGAATCTAAAACTTTTCCAAATCAAGTGTGAAGAGGAAGAAGGAGAAGGAGGAGGAGAAGGGGTTTAAGAAGGAAAAATAAAAAAAAACTTAAAAAAAAATGAAGCTGTTCTAGTATCCTTGATATCTTTATAGGAGTGTATCCTTTAACCAGGTGACCTTTCACATACTTGTCACTATGTCTTTATAGCGTCTACCTAGTCCAACCTCCCTCTCTCCCTTCCTTCCTTTCTTTCTACAAATTTTTTTTAATATTTGTTAATGTTTTATTTATTTTTTTAATTTTTTTTAACGTTTATTTATTTTTGAGACAGAGAGAGACAGAGCATGAACGGGGGAGGGTCAGAGAGAGAGGGAGACACAGAATCTGAAACAGGCTCCAGGCTCTGGGCGGTCAGCACAGATTCTGACACGGGGCTCGAACTCACGGACCACGAGATCATGACCTGAGCCAAAGTCGGCCACTTAACCGACTGAGCCACCCAGGCGCCCCAATGTTTTATTTATTTTTGAGACAGAGAGAGAGACGGATGAGCAAGGGAGGGGCAGAGAGAGAGGGAGACACAGAATTGGAAGCAGGCTCCAGGCTCTGAGCCGTCAGCACAGAGCCCGACGCGGGGCTCGAACCCACGAACTGTGAGATCATGACCTGAGCTGAAGTCCGACGCTCAACCGAATGAGCCACCCAGGCGCCCTCTACAAATGTTTATTGAGCACCTACTAAGTGATACGCATTGGTGTAACAGAAGGCACAGAGATGAATAAGACAGGTTCCCATTCTCAAATTGCTCGTTAAGACGATGTGATAAGTCTAATGGAGTGCCAGTACAGTGCTAGGAGAGCAGTTAGGTCTGAGGAAGGCTTTACAGCTGTGATAACATTTGAACTCAGGAAAGAAGGTATGGTGAGCAGAATTTTAAGATGGTCCCCATGACCTTTAACCCCTGGTGTTACTCCCAAGATGATATGTGGCAAAAGGGAAATTATCCATGTGTGCCTAATCTAATCACAGGGGCCCTTGGAGAGCCGAGGCTTTTGTCCAGCTGGCAGAAGAATAAACCAGAGAGATCTGAAGCACGAGCAAGACTTGACATGCCACCGCCGTCTCGAATACAGAGGGACCCCCTGAGAAAGAATGTGGGTAGATTTAAGGAGCTGTGAGACACCCCGCTGACAGCCAGCAAGGAAATGGGAACCTCAGTCCTGCAGCCACAAGGACATGAATTCCAAAAGCCTGAAGGAGCCTGGAAACAGATTTTCGCCTAGAACATCCAGATAAGAGCCCACCGTGGCCAAAGCCTTGATTTTGGCCTTGTGAGGCTCTAACTAGAGAATCCAATGAAGCCCACTTGGACTTCTGACCTAAAGAACAGGGAGATCACAAGTGGGTGTTGTTTTAAGCCGTAACATACATGATACTTACTACACAGCAAAAAGAGTCTCTATTCAGAGGGAACAGCAGGAGCAGGATGATATGTGAGTGCTCTGAGCCTTTGCGGGAGAGCAAGTAGCTCTGAAACTCAGGGTGGAAGGATGCACAGAGAGGGGCATGGGAGGTCTACCAAGTTGAGTTTGAGCCAAATTGGCAAAGTCATTGAATTTCATGCATGTCAAGGAGTGTGGGCTTCATTATTTTTTTTAAGTTTATTTATTTATTTTGAGAGAGAAAGAGAGAGCATGGAGGAGGGGCAGACAAAGAAAGAGAATCGCAAGCAGGCTCCACACTCAGCATGGAGCCTGACGCTGGGGCGCGATCTCACAATGGTGAGATCATGACCTGAGCCGAAATCAAGAGTCAGACGCTTAACCACCTGAGCCACCCAGGCGCCCCTGGACTTTACTCTTGAGCACTGCTTCTTCCTCCCCTTTCCACCCCAGCTACTTCACCTCCTGCCCAGCATGGAAATACTCCTCTTATTTGACTAATGTCTGGGATGTCCATACAGTTTTTTTTATGCTTCTCTCTTTCTTTCCTGCTTAATACCCACCTGCTCATCATTTCTGGTGTTATTCCTTTTCAGGTGGGTGATGCCCAGTCCTGCCTGATGATGTGATGGGAAAAAAGATATAACTATGTGGCCAGAGCCTTGGCGATGTCCTTCTGCCCAACTCCACCAATGTCCACCACCAGGTCCTTTTGAAGGGGACCGGTTGATGGTGAGAAGGAGTGAAATCAGCTTCCCTAAATGGAAGGAACAGTGTGGACCAGAACCTGGGGTCTCATTTGGGCAGTATCAGAAAACGTACAGGCTGCAAGGCTCTGACCAGTGACTCAAGGGTCCTATTAGAGAAGTGCTATCTGTTCAGAAAATGGGAGAGGTGAGATGCATTAGCCAGGGCCCTAACAGGAAAGTAATTCACCCCCACAGGGTCAAATGAAGAGACTTCGAAGAAAGGTCAGTTAACAGATGCGTGGGCAAGGTTAAGGGAACAAATATGGCATGTGGAAATGGCAGGAAATCATTACCACCTCGACTTCTGGGGCCAAGGGATAAGGGAAGAAATAGTAATCAGAGCCCAATGAGAGCTGGAATCTCAAAGAGTGGGCTACCTGGTGGGAATTGAAAGCCACAAAGGCATGGGACTATTGCCAGAGAATTACTTTGAAGTAGGAAGAAGTAGGGGGAAATACCCAGGCTCTTTCTCCTCCCCCTGATCCTGGCTGGACCCAATCAGAAGCCAGTAGGCAAGGGGGCCCAGGGAGATGTGGTCCAGAGGGGTCAGCCTCCTGGGGCATATAAGAGAGCAAGGAAAGATGGATAATGGATCTGAGGGACAGTAAGAGTGAGGAACAGAGAATGATCGGCGTATAGGGGGACCAAGAAGCTCATTGGTCTTGCCATAACATTGACTTTGCCATGACCTGGGCCATGTATGGGCTCAATCATGACCTCTTTGAACCCTTGAATCCTCTCTATGGCTACCCTGTTGCTGGTGGGGCCCAGAGGAGAGACAATCTGAAAGGGGGAAAGATCCCATGACAACAAACCTCACGTCTTGTCCCTCCAGTCCAGAGACCCTCTGTGAGTGCAATCACCTCCCATAATAGGAGAGGGTTTGGGAGAACAAACACAGGGGTATCATATGTCATCGTGGAAGCTTCTAACCCAAGGACATTAGGGGCTTCCCAGAGATGGCAGCCTGAACTATTTAGGGTTTACATACTCAGAGTGGTGGGAAACCATGTGTAGAGCTGTGGACTGTACTGACAGTTTCTGCCGGGGCTGTAAGGCTGCGTTTTGGAAGGAGAGGGGCAGCAAAGAGATCACATAGGGGAAGGATGTGGTTAAGTCCTTCTTTCAGGGCACGGCTTATTATCTTTTGGGTCGAGAAAATTACAGGTCATTGATAAATTTACTAGGACAGCAAGAATCACACTATTTTTTTTTTTCCAGCTTTACATAAGGACATTCTTTTCCCAAAATATTCTCGTTGGGCTTAGAATGAGCCTAGGAAAGTTTCTAACCAATTAGAGACTTAAAACTTAATTCTGATGAAGAGCCACGGTCACTACTATTAGGACAGATGGAGTCTTTGGACAACTCAGATCCCACTACACATATCACCAGGCTTCCTTGCCCAGTTTAGGCAACCCCCTGCTCCCTCGCAACATTGGGCTCAGGAAGGTTAAGTATTCTGTCTCCCGTCTGGCCTAACCTTACAGCTGGCCCAGTGCCCTGGGCTCACTGAGGCAAGCTTCTCTGGCCCAGTGGGGACTTTAAGGACCAGTTTAGCGACCGTGAGCAAAGACAAGCCCAGATGAAGGGCCAGGGAAGGTGTCAGGCACGAGAGAGGACTCACCCTCTGGCTGAGTGCAGTCTTCCCTCCCTCCAGATGGTGCTGAGTGGCCTGGCCCACCGGCCCTGGGTCTGGACACTGGGCTCTCTCCCTCAACCTCAAGCAACTGGCCAGGGCTGTCCTTCCCAGGAACGCAGACTATTTACTCTACCCCCATGGCCCAAATTCCCTCTTGAGCCCAAAGAAAGCCCCGACAGCAAGGTCTGGCCCCAAACTTACACAATCAGGCCCTCTTCTCTGGGTCCCCAGACACAGGGGAGACCAGGCCAAGACAGGCGTGGGAGGCCCGGGTCAGCGTGGCCAGTGGGGAGGGTGAAAGATGACCTCCAGACCACGCTGCCCTGTGGTATCTGCAGCCTGCCTGAGACCGCAGGCGAGACACACACAGAGGCGTCACGGCCCCTGCCATCCGGCCCTCCATGGCTCCCCAGGGACTCCTGGAGCCAATGGACTTGGCGTGAAGCCTTCAGCCAGACTCTGTATTCATTAAATGCAAGCTGGGAAGATGGGTGGGGGGAACAGAGGCTGGGCAGGGATGACAGCCATCATCAGACCTTCGCTGCTTTGATGCTGAAAGATAAACTAAGGGCCAGACGCGGCTTAGAGTTTAATAGCTTCACTCTAAGTGAGAGAACCCCCCCCCGCCCCGTGAACAAAGTCGGAGATCTCTGGGTACCATCAGCGCCTCCATCCTTGCCCTAACCCCCAACTCCAGCTCCTAAGTTTCCCGAAGAACAGATGCTTTCTCCTGGAGGCACCAGGTGCTGGGGTGCTCTCCTTGCCAACAAGCCAGCTTTCAATTTCCTAACCTCACTTTGTTAAGTTCAGCACCGCCCCCCCCCCCCCCCCCACGCACACCTCCGCCCGATTACACACGTCACCTGCCATGGTGGGAATCAGTAATCGGGCAATTACTCTAACTGCCAGGTGCCGGGTTGAAGGGACCCACCCACACACCCGCTGCTGAGATACTTTCTTCCAGAGCTCTGAGTGGGGCTGATGCCTGGGTGCTTTGGGGGAACTTGGTGTGCCCTCTGCCCCCAGTGACTTCCCTCCCCACCCCACGGGAGAAGATAGGGCTCAAGGCAAGTCAAGGGAAGCAGAGGGCACTTCCCTGTGTTCAAGATGCTATAGACAAACTTTGAGTCTGTCTCAGCGAGCAAGTGGGCAGCACGGGGGTGATGTCTTCACAGAGTCCACCCAAAGATCTGGGTTTGTGCTGAGCTGCCCGAGACACATATCACTGTATGCTGTGGGCTGCTGCCCCCAGCCCGGGGTTCTTGCTGCCCTGTTCCCAGGGCCAAGAATGCTATCCGGATCTGGCTGTGTCCATCCAGGTCAGTCTGGACCAACTGATGCTCAGTAGCTTGGTTATATCTGCACGTGCCTGGGGATGAACAGAAGTAGAGGAGGAAGTTACCAAGTGAGTATATGCCCCCCCCTCCTGTTGTAGATAAGAGCCAAAAAGCTCACTTAGGATTAGCACATGTGGAAGCTTTGATCTCTTAGCTCAATTAGTGGAAGGTATTGTATGGATGGGTCCGCCCACATAGTTACTGCCTTTTATCCCATCCTGGAGTACTGAAAAATTGGTTTATTGGCCATAAGTCATTGTTTAGAAATTGTTTCGGTGTACCCAAAGGTCACTGCTTTATGTGCACATATATTTTTAATGGGGTTGTTTGGTTCCTAAGCATAGATTATAGTTTCTGAGAACCCTCTTGTTACCAAGAAAACCTGGCCCCTTTGATTGTTTCCTCCCACACCCAGCAGGAAGGCTTTCAAGCAATGAGGACCATCCCCTGCCCCACCCCTCAAGCAGGGTCTCTGCCGAGCTGGTCTTCAGATCCCGCAAGTTCAATACCGATTGGATAGTGGCCATGGCCCTGATGATACTCATATGTAAAGTCCCCTTTATGACTCCTACCCCAGAGTCTGTCACTCTGTTGTCCCTGTACTTCACCTGGCACATGATCAGGCTCTAAGAGAGGCCCCTTTTGCCTAGCCAGGGGGTAGTGTGCCACGGTGGAAAGGTTAGGTGCTCTTTTGCTCACAAGGTCTCCTAGGCCCCCTTTGACTTGCCCACACTGCACCACCACCACCTGCAGGCTCCTGACCTGCTGCATGCACACTAGGGCCCCTGCCTGGGCTTTTCCCAGACCACAGACATGGCCTCCAGTTTCCAACCCCTAAGCCACTAGGGTGGGACTTTCAGAAATGATACCACCTCCTGACTCAAGCTGAGCTCAGTCTTATGAGGTCGAACCTCAGGTTGAATGGGGAGAGAGCCTGGACACCTCAAGCCCAACCCCTTGTGGGCGGGAAATATGGGACTCACAAAGAAGCAAATATGGCTTCATGAATCTCCCACACGGACACCATTTGGACACTGGATCAGTATTGCTACCTGCCCTTCGCCTCTCCTCACCCTCACCCCAAACATCAAAGTAAAATTCTCTACAATCAGTTTATGCTGGAGCCAGCATAGAAACTTGTGGGCGTGTGTGTGTGTGTGTGTGTGTGTGAGCATCTGTGCGTGCAAGAAGGGGGGTTGTGGAGGCAAATATCATATGGGAAAAGCCACAGTGACACAGGTCAGGAGGATAGAGGAAAGTCCAAAGCCTGGGAGAACAGAGGGTTTGGTTCAGACTTGAAGGTGTCAGTGCTGAAACAGGTCCACACATTTGTGGGTCCCTCCTATGTGCTGAAGGAAATGGACGCACGAGTACAGTGCCCTTCTGTGGATTGTGGGAGCCAAGCAGTGGGGGATGGAGCCACACAGGACAGATCCAAGGTCAACAGATGCAGGTGGCAGTGAGGATGACTGCATCTTACACAGCAGATAAAGAGAACATAAGTGCAGGTAAAGTAACTTCCGGGGCCAGGACTCAGGAAAATTGTGAGAGAGTAATTCGTGTTGGCTTTCCTGGGACTGGCAATGTCATTCCCAGTTCCTCTGGGCACCTCTGCCAGGCACGCTAGAAAAGTGAATGTGGACAATGCTGACAGACACATCGTATCTGCTAAAGGACGGAGACTGTCAGAGTTTCAAAAGTCAATCTATAGTTTGTTCATAATTCACGGTAACACAAACATGTTGTAAGTGAAGTGATATAAAAAGAAAGTTGGGATAGCAATGTTAATGTCAGCGATAATAATATTAATTAATAATTAATATCAAATGGATTTTAAAGCAAGAAAAAATACAAGCATCGCAGGGATCAAGAGGATCATTACTTAAAGAAGCTATACCTGGGAAGATACACTAGGAACTAAATCTTCATGCATTGAGCAAGATGGTCTTGACATACATGAAGCAAAAATTGACAGAATTATAAGGAGAAATTAAAATATCCAAAATGAGGAGCACCTGGCTGGCTCAGTCGGTAGAGCATGCAACTCTTGATCTCAGGGTTGTGAGTTCAAGCCCCACGTTGGGTATAGAGACTGCTTAAAGATAAATTTTTTTTATCAAAAAATATTTTGGGGATACCTGGTGGCTCAGTTGGTTGAACATCCAACTTCGGCTCAGGTCATGATGTCACAGCTCATGGGTTTGAGCCATGTGTTGGGCTCTGGGCTGATGGTTCAGAGCCTGGAACCACCTTCAGATTCTGTATCTCCCTCTCTCTCTGCCCCTCCTCTGCTCGCACTCTGTCTCTGTGTCTCAAAAATGATTAAACATTAAAAAAAATTTTTTTTAATTTTAAGTTTATTTATTTTGAGAGAGGGCATGGTGGGAGGTGGGGGGGAGACGGGCAGAGAGAGAGAGGGGGAGAGAGAATCTCAAGCAGGCCCCACACTGTCAACACAGAGCCTGATGCAGGGCTTGATCTCACAACTGTGAGATCATGACCTGAGCTGAATTCAAGAGTCAGATGCTTAACTGACTGAGCCACTCAGGCACTCCAAAAATAAAATCTTAAAAAAAAAAAAAACAAAAAAAACACCTTAAAACATCCAAAATGAGAATGGGAGATTTCCATTTATCTTTTCCAGAAACTCAAAGCTCAAAAAGTCAAAACTTGAATAATAACATAGATCAGAAATCATAAAAATAGAAATTTAAATCTTGATCTGAAGGACATATTTAAAGCCTTGCATCCCCAAACTGGAGAATACATGTTCTTTTCAAGAACATATGACAAAATATTTACAAAAATGGACCATAAAGCAACTCTCAAAAAAAAGACCCCCAATTTTTTTTCTATTTTCTGTGACCACAATTATGTAAAATACAAACTCAATCTCAAAAGGATAAGTAAAATCTTATTTGGCGAACTTCAAGTACTCTCCTAAATAATTTATAGGTCAAAGAAAAATAATTACAGTTATGAAAGTTATAACCAAATAATAACAAAAACAATACACATCAAGCTTTGTGGATGCAGCGAAAATAGTCTTTACTGGAAAATGTACAGTTTAAGATACATTGATAATAGCATACGATTGAATGTTAATGAGCTACATATTCAATTAAAGACTCAAGAGGACATTCAGAGAAAGCAGAAATAGAAATAAAAGCAAAGATAAATGAACCAGGAGACAAACTCAAAAGCTGGTGTCTGAGATTACTGAAACTGACAAACTTAATATGAAAAATAAAGTGGCAAGATTCATCAGGACAGAAAAAAGAAAGAGGTGGTGGAAACAGCCTTCAGGTCACCTAGAGATGGTGCAGATAGATATAAGCTGAGGGACTCTGATGGCCTTGGAAGAAACACATCTCCCGCTCCCCTCCCATCTGGCCATGTGTCGCCCATGTTTTTATTTATCTTTGTATCTTCGTTGGCTAGCTGTCTCATACATGATAGATATTCAGTGGGTCTGTTGTCTGAAATCAAATTCCCTTCTTGAGCAGACAGTGCCTGGCCCCAGTGTTGGACCAAACAGTCCGTGGACAGAGCCGTCAAGAGATCACACGTCACTGGTTGTTCGTAACGTTAAATAAACCACCTAAGTTTTGGAACACCATACTTTAAAAATAAAAATTAAAAAAAATAATATAAACAAATCAAGGTTATCATTATAGTAATATTCTTCTCCCTTACTTAGATGAGCCTGGCCTGAATAAGGGAGAGAAGTATAGAGTCTAGCTGGAGCAGAGGCAGGGGAGAGAATGATATTCGTTGCCCAGGACGCTCAGAGACCGTGTTCTACATGTAAGCCCCAACTGCCAAGCTGTTGAGGGGTCAAGGAGGTCGAGAACCCCTGGTTGATAATGACGGCTGTGCCCAAGCTCTATATGGCCAGGCAACCCGGATGTGCCAGATTTTCACATCAGTCTTTGAAATCAGAGGGTTGGTCTCAGCTTTCACAAACATCCAGCATGGGTCAGGAGCAAGAGCCAGAAGGCACACGGCAAGGAAGGAATATTTCTGGCTGGAGATGGAAAATGGCAAGGCATATAGAGGCAGGACACTGATGTCTAGGACTTCAGAGGTAGTAGAGAGGCCTCCTAACCCCTTCCAAAAACACCACCCTCTCCAGGCCCTGAGGCTTAAACCACTCCTCTGTGGTTCTACCCCCCCAACCTTGGCTTTGTCCCCTGAAGAGAGGTCACCCCCAGGCCTTATCAGCCATTGCTAACTCTGTGAATTCGAGGGTCAGATGCTTTCCCCACTTGAGGTTTGACGGGGGTGGGTTGGGTGGAGTGAGTTGAGGGCAGGAGGGCGTGAGGACACTGGCTGCCTGAGGGAAAAACAGGGAGTCAAAACCCCCTAGTGCAGAGTTCTGCCCAGGGCCAGCCCTGAGTTTGTGGTGAGCTAAAGGGAGAGCCCACAGGCTGGGAGCCAGATGCCTTCCGGATGCCCCAGCGCAGCTGGAAGCCATGTGGCCTCTGTGGGTCAAGGGCCAGGAGCACAAGCAAAACAGCAATCAAAGGGCGGAGGGAGACACACACAGAACATCTGGCTCTGCAAATAACAGCTTCCCGGGAAGCGGCTTCACGTGAGTGCGCAGTGGACCCGCGACGAGGATGCGCACAGCAATCACTCCATCATCTACCTGCCAGGTCAGCAGCAGCGGGGAGTCTTTGAAGGCAAAACCCGGCAACCCCAAAACAGTAATAACACACATTTGTAAGGCACTTTACAACACGGACAGGGCTTTCAGATGTGTTATCTTCTATAGCTTCACAACATCCTCTGGGAGTATGTATTTAAGACTGTTTTTATTTTGCAAAAGAGGAAACTGAGGCTCAGCAAAGATAAGAAACTACGACAGAGCCGGGACTTCTCGCTCAGCCCCATATAGTTTATGCCTTTGCTTCTCAAAGTGTGGTCCACAGACCAGCAGGATCAGCCTACCCTGGGAGCTTGCTAGAACTAAGGAAACTCAAACCCAGACCTTAGTGAATTGGAATCTGTATTTTAACAAGATCCCCGGAGAGTCACATTTAATATGCACATGAAAATGTGAACAATAGCATTTCCACCACATCAGACCATTCCTCATCAACACCCGATGATCTGCTCGAGTTATACACTCTTGGGAAGTCTCAGTAGTTTTGAACAGGAAGGAGCTTCTCTTTTAATTTTTTAAATTATTTTGGAAGGAGCTTCTCAAAAGCACTTGCACCTACTCCATCATGGTAAATGTGATGACACTGACAAATTTTCAAAAACCAGTTTCTAGCGAAACTGAGGTGAAAACCCAAATCTCCTCTCTTTTGGCTCAAAAGGCTTCCATTACACCTGCTACCCTCTTCCTATTTATTTATCTTTTAAATTTTCATATTTGGTAGTTTCCATTTGGGGTTCTGTTTTATTCATTCATTCATTCATTCATTCATTCATTCATTTATAAGTGGGGTCCACACCCAGTGCAGAGCTTGAACTCATGACTGTGAGATCAAGACCCTAGGACCAAGACCTGGGCTGAGATCAAGAGTCAGATGCTTAACCAACTGAGCAAACCAGATACCCCTGGGGGTCTGTTTTAAAGGCAGGCTTTTGGGGCCCCTGGGTGGCTCAGTCGGTTAAGCAGCCGACTTTGGCTCAGGTCATGATCTCGCGGTCTGTGAGTTCGAGCCCCGCATCGGGCTCTGTGCTGACAGCTCGGAGCCTGGAGCCTGTTTCAGATTCTGTGTCTCCCTCTCTCTGACCCTCCCCCGTTCATGCTCTGTCTCTCTCCATCTCAAAAATCAATAAAAAACGTTAAAAAAAATTTAAAAAAAATAAATAAAGGCAGGCTTTCTTTGCCAATTACATGCAGTTTAGGCTAATAGTAAACTTCATTGCATTTTCTTTCTTTTTCCTTTTTCTTAAAGTTTATCCATTTACTTTTAAGAGAGACAGCACGAGTCAGGGAGGGGCAGAAAGAGAGAGAGAACCCCAAGAGAATCTGCTAGCACAGAGCCCAATGTGGGGCTCGAACTCAAGAACAGTGAGATCATGACCTGAGCCGAAACCAAGAGTCAGACGCTTAACTGACTGAGCCACTCAGGCACCCCACCATTGCATTTTCTGAGCACAAATTCTTAGAGAATAAAAACAAGAACAAGAACAGAAGCAATGGTGGCATTCTTTTTGTTTAGTATGTGCTACTTTTATCAGTTTTTATACCTATGGTTCCATCACATGACAGGCAGCCGTAGAAAACCAGCCTGGTATGAAAGATTGATCCTGGGTAATCTGGGACAATCACTGGGTTGGCTGCAAACAAACATTAGATGTAATAACATGCTGAGAGAGATACTTAATAATAATGTGTGAAGAGATATCTATGGATCTGCAAGGATTCAGGCCACCCTAAAACTCGTGTCTGTCCAGCACAAGTACAGGACTTCAGCAATTTTCTGGTTAATGTGCTAAGTCTAGATGGCCAAACCAGATAATTCAGGCCAGTGGTAGATTTTTGAACCTAAATATTCTGGTTTGGCTGTCTTCATTTATAAAGTTAACCTGATACTTGCCAAATCACTGAGTGTGAGCTCTATCAGGGGGAAAGAAATGCTCATGTGAGTGGGAATGCACATTGGGTTTTCACGTGTACATTTACATGTAATTCCACTTGGGCCATTTTGCTCTTTGAGAGGATATAATGTCGACTTCAAAAGTCATCCCACACGTGGTGGGAAATCCAGAGTCCCTCTCCGTATTGCCAGGAATGTTTGGGGTGGGATTAGGGTTGGCTGTATTCTCCCCCTCCCCACCCATCCAGTCACTTCTGGCTCCTGGTACCTGCTTCCATAAGTTTCTCTCCTTCTTATGTCTTGTCTCCTACACACATTTTCATGCCCCACTTGCATTGAATCAAACATCTAACTCAATCCATTTACCATGATTTCTCCAAAACATCACTCATCGAGACCAGTGGATACAGGAGACTTTCCCTGTAGACCTAGAAGCAATTGAGGGGCTGTTCTTCGCTGCACAATAGAATGGAGCGTAATGTTGATTACTAGAATCTTTGTCCTTAAAAGTCTTTCAGCTATTCCCTTTCCCCACATTGCCACCGTGGGGTGGGGAATTGTCTTCTCGGGCTCAAGCCTCCTTCCATGTTGTGCTTCATTCTTCATCCAAGTTCCCTCTAAGCTAAACAGCTCCCTCCCACACATCCCTATTTGGGCATCTCTTTGTCTCAGTCCAAGCCACCCCATTCAGCGACTGCCTCCACAACCCAAGTGGCCTGTCATGACGTTCATTCAGCAAATGGCCCAAGGATGAATTCTCCCGCAGATGGTCAGTGACAGTGGGCCCCTTCCTGACACACCAATGCCCTTCTGTTACAGGACAGATAGATGGATGGCATCCAGGTGCTGGTGTGTGTGTGAATGTATGTGCAAACGTGGGTGAGAGAAGGTTTACGTGCATGTGTGCATATGTGTGATTGTGTGTGCACGCACACATAAGAAGCAGCCCTGGGAATTAGACCACATGTGGTTAGAAAAATGTGTGAAGTGTATGTCTAGATCCATTCATGAGGTGTTGGATCCAGTTCTGGGGAATCCCACGTGTCAGTCCCATAAAGTACTCAAGGATGGGATCCCCCACTCCCAAGCTACATTTCCTTGGAACAACATAGACACGAAGGAAAATAAAGAGGTAGAGCCATGGGGAACTGGAGAGACAAAAAGAATTAGGTGAACGGCAAGTTCTAAGGTCATGTCGGTTCTCAGAGACCTGAGCTCAAGCCTCCTACTATGTACCACGCACCTACCATGTACCATGGCAACCTGCCACAAGCACCAGTGGGAAGGAAAAAGCTGGGTAGAAGTTTCTACTCCTTAGGCATAGAAGGCCCTGGGGAGGGTGAGCAAGATAGGCTGTGAAGCCTCTCCTTCCCAGGAACCTCTGATGCCCCAGAAGCCCACTTGTCAAAGCAGGGGAAGGGCCCGGCCTCCCCAGAGGGAGAAAGGCAAGAACGCCCTGGGGGAACCCAACCTGACCCAAGAGTCTATGACACATGGGTTTCAAGGAAAGGAATGTGAGCCCAGCTATGGTCCAAGTTAGAAGGGACAAGTGCCCTTGGAGTGGAAGGGGGGGCAGAGTGGGGTTAGCGTTTCACCAGCCCCTTCTCCCACACTGCTTCTACTCCTCAGGGCTTAGTTACCTCCGGAGGGCTGAGGTCACGAGACGGTATGTTTAATGTCACTGGGAGAGGCTGTGAGACCAGGATGCCAGTGGCCATGTGTGGATGGCCTGCCTCATCATGTGTCCAGGCAGCTCTATTGGGCCTGGCTGTAAAGAAGCTGTTAGGAAGTCTGTGCCCTAACCCCTGCTGCAGGGCAGCATTGTCTGGGGGAGTCCTCTCTCTCTATTGCTTCCTCCTTCTCCACAAGCCTTTGACCTGGTCCTGACAGCTGAGATCCTCCAAGAGGAATGAGTTCTTCTCCAAGGGATTAAAAAACCAAGTTTGCATCCAGCCCCATCACTTACTTCCTCTGTGACCTTTGCTACGTTACAGAATTGCTTGAACATGTACTTCCTTCTTTATGAAATGGCAGCAAGAATGCTTTACTCTGTGGGGTGTCTGGAGGATTAAATGAGATAAAGCAAGGAAGGCTTCCAGCCCTGTTTCTGGGAACAGTGGATTCTGGTGATGGCTTTCCTCCCAGGGCCAGATCATGTTGTCCGGTGCTCAGGGACAAGTCTTACTCATCTTTTATGCCCTCAATACCTGGCCCCATGCCCAGCAATCCCTAGGGTATCCAGTAAGCATGTGTTGAAATTAACAAAATTTGAGGACAAGTCAGAAGGTCATGGAAAAGGAAGGTTCTGCCTGTGACTTTAGAAAGGCGAGGACCTGAATCCCCATGGCCACCCCAGGGCCGAGCTCCCCCAGGTCTCAGCCAATGTCTCCAGATCTTCCTCTTTACCAATCCCCCACCCCCCGCAGGGTGCTGCACACCCAGCTTCAGCTGACCAGAGGCTCTGCATACCGTCCCTCCGCCCCATGATATGATCAGGCTCCGAACCTTCTCCCATCCCGCCCTCCTCCCTCACCGGGCTGTGAGGTAAAATGCAGGATGGCCAATTAAATTTAACGTCAGACATACTTATACTGAAAAACGATTTGGTGTATATCTGAAATGCAAATCTAACTGGGTGTCTCGTGTTTTTATTTGCTAAATCTGGCAACCCTGCACAGGAAGTATCATTCTACCAACGATAGGCTTCCCTTCCTCCATAACTTCCTTCCAGCCCCACCAGAACCTAACTGACCGCAGCCGCCGAGACCACTCATTCATTTATTCACTCACTCATTCAACACACTTTACTGTCTGTCTACCAAGCCCCAAGCCCTCTGCCAAGTGCTGGAGGTACAGCAGTGACAACGTCATAGCTCCTGCCTTCGTGGAGCTTATATTCTAGATTAAACAAAGAAATAATACGACGAGTGTAGTAAGGCAAGGATTATGAAAATAAACTGAATAGAGGGCTGAAGGTGAAATGAAAGGAGGAGGGCTGGTTTGGACAGGATGACAGGGAAATCTCTCTCGGGAGACACTCCAGCTAACCTGAAGGATGAGAATGGGGTTGGCTGTGTGGGGGTGTGGGGGTGGGGAGGGATTCTAGGGCCCGAGGCAGGAAAAGAACTTTGACCATCAGGGACTAAAAGAAGACCCAGATGCCAGCCAGAGGGGAGGGCATAAGACAAAGCGAAGCAGGAAATGAGAACAAAACAAAACAAAACACTTAAGGCTATGGTCATGTTCTGAACACACACACACACACACACACACACACACACGAATATTGAAAGGCTCATGGGGAAAGGGTTTATGGTCAGAACGATCATTCTTTTTTTAACAAAAGTTTATTTATTTATTCTGAGAGATAGAATGAGTGGGGCAGGGACAGAGAGAGAGGAGATGCAGGGCTCAAACCCATGAACTGGAGATCGTGACCTGAGCCGAAGTTGTCCACTTAGCTGACTGAGCCACCTGAATGATGGTTCTTAATGCCTCATTGAGACTGAAATGGAGGAGGCTCAGTTGGAAGCAGGTAAGAGTCCAGGTAAGAGAGGAAGGTGGTTTAAAAGAAAACAGGGTGGGGCGCCTGGGTGGCGCAGTCGGTTAAGCGTCCGACTTCAGCCAGGTCACGATCTCGCGGTCCGGGAGTTCGAGCCCCGCGTCGGGCTCTGGGCTGATGGCTCGGAGCCTGGAGCCTGTTTCCGATTCTGTGTCTCCCTCTCTCTCTGCCCCTCCCCCGTTCATGCTCTGTCTCTCTCTGCCCCCAAAATAAATAAAAAACGTTGAAAAAAAAATTAAAAAAATAAAAGAAAACAGGGTGGTGGTGGCAATCAAGAGAAATGTTGGGACTAGACGTGGTGGAATCTACTTTGGAGGTAGGGTTTCCTGGACCTGATGGTAAATTGGATGTAAAAGGTGAGGAGGAATCGAGGACCACAGTCGTTAGTGACTAGGAAGGCGGAGGTGATACAGGCAAGACCGGGGTGAGAATCAAGCATTCTCGCTGGGACAGGTCACGTTGAAACATCTGGGAGACTTCAAGTGGAAATGTCAAGTCTGCTTGTAGGAGTCAGAGCTCAAAGAGGAGGCGTGGGCTGGTCAGAAGTGTGGACTTGCCACCACACGGTGGTGCCTGCAGCAACGGACACATGGAGAGAGGAGCTCAGGACAAAGTCCAAGGGCACTGGCGTTAGAGCCACTTTTGAGAGGAACCTGCAGGAAGAACCCCAGGAGACCACTGTGCAGGGAAACCCAGAGAGCGGAGCACATCAGGGCAGGGGCCAGCTGAGTTCAGGCTGCAGAGAGAGGGGGTGAGTGAGGCCAACAAGTGGGCACTGGGTTTGATGAGCTTCATATGAGTGGTTGTGGTGGGGTGGGTGGTGGGGCAGAAGCCAGAGGTCGGGGTAGGTGTGAAGAGGGAATGGCAGCGGGGGAGATAGAAGCAGCCAGTGGCACCCATTCCCGTAAGGAGTGGGGCCGTGAAAGCAGCAGGGCAATGGGTCTTGGATGAGGGATACAGCATGTTCACAGGCTGATGGAACATTCTGGCAGGAAATGGGAGAGTAAAGACGTGAAGTAGAGAGGGGTTAACCCACCCTCAGATGGCCCTGGCTTCCCCAACAGAGATGAGGGTGACCTTGCCCCAGGCACCTGGCCCCTCCCTGGGCTGGATGGAGGGGAAATGCCCACAGCCTGGGGTACAGGCGGCCAGGAGGAGAGGGCCCGCCTTGCCCTGGAAATGGAAAACCGACACCGGTAACTGAGTAACTCCTGGAGAGGGGGCAAAGGCACTGGCCAACTCTGAAGGAGCAAAAATAATCTGTCCCGCTTGGGCAGTGAGGCGGATCCAATGTGGGGTGGAGAGGCCTGGCCCCCAGCATCCCTCCTTGGCCCACCGGGGCAAGTACTGTTCTCAGTCTTGCTCTGGCTTCCCGGGAGCGATGGTGCCCGGGAGGCAGAGCATCAAGTAAAGGTCATGCACTCAGCGACCAGGCAGCCAGCTCGGTTCCCTCTGCCCCACAGCCACCGCCTACTCCGCACTTCAGGCAAGCGCACCACCCAGACAGACAGACAGACAGACAGACGGGGCAGAGCGCCACCGAGCCCCAGCCAGGCAGAGGAGCCTGAGCACAGGGTTCCGGAGAGGCTGCCCACATCCTCAACCCCACCGGGCACTCCCTCTCCAACCACCCGAGCTGGTCAAGTCTTAATTTGCCATCCACCGCCCCCCTTCCCCTTCTGAAGCCCCAAAGCTTGTGCCACACACCTCCCCCCACAGCTAGATTGCAGGGTCCTTGGGTGGGGGGTGGGGGGCGCTGCTGATCGTCTCACAGCATCTGTGAGTGGACTGAGTGATGGGCTGGTTTGGGATGCAGAAGCTACTGACGGGATCTGGGCCTTCTCCCTGTTTGTTTCGGCACCTCTGTCCTCACCTTGAGGCGAAGGCTGCCCAGCTCACCTCTAAGATCACAGGAAGCCAGAGCGCATCTCCTGGGCCGAGAGTGCCGGGAGATGAGCGAGGCCGAGGCGGAACTTCTGCCCTGGGTTCAGCTCCCAGGCCTGCCCCTCCTCCTCCACAGTGCATCTCGTCTGCCTTGACCAAGGAGAGCAGGGCTTTGAGGGAAAGAAGGTGCCAGGTTCCAGAGAAGGGGGTGGGGCCCCTCTCTGCTGAGGAGGAAAGGAAGGTGAGAACCACTGACCTGAGAAGTTTTCCATGAACCTTGGCTAAGGGGGAGAAGGGAAGGGAGAGGGCAGCAGGAGCCCGGCCAGGCGTGGGGGGAGGGAGGCAACCTCGCAAAGTGGTTTCCTTACCATAAACTTCTAATTGGATCCCGTGGTAAACAGACATGCTGTACCTGCCCTGAGGAATAAGGGCTGGGCACGGCTTGTCACTGAGACACAGGAAGAGTTAGAGGTGTTTGGAGCAGGGGGAATCATGGACCTGGACAACTGGGGCGGGGGGGGCGGGTCCATCCTGGGGGAGGGGGAACAGCTGGCCCAGGAGAGGCACGAAGGCCGCGCCCACCATCCCTGCACCCTCTGCCTCCCAGCTGGGAAGTGTGGTCTGTTTATCGGTGAACTACGGGCGTGAGTGAGAGAGAAGGGCTTGTGGCTGGTCCTTGCAAGCACCGAGTTCTATACCCCCAGCCGCTGACTCAGCCACTTCCCCCCCACCTCCCCCCACCTCTCTCCCAAGCGGATGGGAACAAAGTGGCTGCAACTTTCCAGTTGTAAAAATCGGGGAGGAGCAATCAAGAACAAAGATCAAGGCTTTGGATTTTCCATGACACTCGGGCACAGTTCCCATCGTCCATGCCCTCTGGGAAACAGGAAGCTGCCGTGTGGGCACGGGGCAGTGCCTCACCATCCGCATGGCACCCTCTCCTGGGGCGGCCTTGGCAGGAGGTGAGCTTACTACCTTGCACGTTGTCTACACAGAGTCTTCTGAACTCTGGGTTCCCCTGGCCCCAATTCCTCCCAGCTCTCTGAGATCAGGCAGCCTCAGAGGCCAGGAGCTCACCCAGCAGCCCCCAAACCTGCAGCACTAGGCAGAGGTCAAGGGTCAGAAGGGAGAAGGGGAAGGGGGCCAAAGACAGAGGACAGGAGAAGGAAGCGTGGACATTGGGGTGGGGTGAGGTTGTCAGTTGCTTAGGAGGTCAGAAGGCAGCCGGGCCTGGGCTGCCTCCCAGGGTAAGGACAGTCCCCTTGTCCTAACCCTCCCCTCGCAACGTACTCTCTCCACTTCGGGAAGACTGGGGGAGCTGGGACACAGAGGGACCCACCCCGCCAGACACATGATGGTACATCTGTTTGATGGAGTTCTCTTCAGCTCTTATGAAGAAGTGAAATAAATCCATACATACTGACAGGGAAGATGACCAAGGTATACAGTAAGTGAAAAAAAGTTGACAAACAGTATGTAGATTCGGAAACTATCTTGTAATGGAACTTACAACTATTGCCTTTAGATATGTATATCTAAACTACTTGAATGGGCTTGGAAAGAAGTACAGAAGGATACATGCCAAATTGTTCAAAGAAATTATGTCTGGGATCAGTCGGATTAGAATTAGAGAAAAGGAGACTTTGTACTTGAAATTTTGAGAAGCATGTATAATTTTATAATGAAAACCAAGAAGATGAGGGTGGGGGGAATGGTTCCAAGCAGTCCAAGTGTGTAGATAGAGCTGGGCCAACGGACATGCCAGCTGCATGCACACTCACGCATGCTCACACCGACCACACCTGGCCCACCAAGGAGGGCACACCTGGAAAGTCTGGCAGAAACTTGGGTATATACCCAGCTCAGGCATATCCTCACGGTCCCGGGCTCCCCTGGCATGGGTCAGGCAGAGCCCTTTCTAGGTGTCCACCCCTCCCAGATCGGCTTGTAGCTCCTTCTAGCTTCCTTAACCTCCAGCTGCTCTCCCCTGGGCCTCTATCCCTTCTTACCAGGTACTCACTCATACAGCAGGAGCCTGGGGAGTCCGGAGAGTCAGCACATCCGGGAGGGGAGCACCTGGCTGGCTTCGAAAATGGCCTCTCCCTTCTCCGAGCACTGGGAGCACTGGGACCCAGCCATTCTCCAACTCCGGAAAAGCCCCAGGCTTTCCTGGGGATTCTGATTTGACTAAGAAACCACCCGGGGGCGTCAGCTGATCCAAAGATGCTCTTGGTTCTCTGCTTACTTGTTAGGTGGCCTTGGCCTTGTTATCTAACCTCTCTGAACCTCAGTATCCTCATCTGTAAAGTGGGAATAATGAGGTTGCTGTGAAACTCAAAGATGATAATATCTAAGAGACTAAATGCTTTGGAATATAAACAAGGAAATGATGATCACAAAACGCAGGATGCAGTTCCCTCCAGGACAGAGGGGTGGGGCTGACTAGGGAGCCCCAAAGCAGGACTTCTGGGGTGCTGATGGTATTCTGTTTCTTGACCTGGGCTGTGGAAACATGGGTGAATGATTTGAATTATTTATTAAACTGTACGTAGATATTTAACATAACTATATTATGTTTCATAATAAGAAAAAAAAATGCTTTGCAAAGCTTTATGTTCAGCATACATGTATTAGGAAGTACAAATTTCCATTCTCATACCCCCTGAAATCCTCCCGGACTCTAACTGTTGCTGGGGTCCGAGTTAGCCAGTGGCAAGGACCACCGCTATTAATAAGCAGCGATTTCAGTTACAGATTTAGACTCGCATTGTCTGCCTTGCTGGGGGAGACCTAGGAGGGCAGGTGTGCCTAGGGGGGTGTGTGACCTTACGAGGGAGGCCTTGAAGACCGCTGTCAGTCCACTCACCATCCTGAGTCTGCTCTTCCCCCTTCCCCATGGCGCCTCCCCACTGCAGACTGCTGAGCTTCGCAGATAGACCCTGCCACCCAGACTTCCCGGCCCGGAGTAATCCTCACCTAGCAAAGAGCAAAGCACTCTGAAACCCAAATCGCCTCCTTTCCACCCGCACCCACCACTCCTGATTCTTTAATAGCACTTCCTTGGTCCTCCGGCCCAGTGATTTCCTGCTTGGCTGGCACCCCACCTCGTGCCCCAAAGGTCAACCTCTCAATTCCCAGACTTTCCTACCCCTGCTACCGGCCCTCCGAGACTGCCAGGCACTCTGACCCCCACAGCTCCTCAAGGCCCCAGAGCTCAGTCTGCGCGGGGGCGTCACTCCCCCCCCCCCCCCCCCCCCCGCCCTTACTGGCTCTGACTCCAATGGAGGGAGGCCTCAGGAGAGCCTGGCATGGAGGGCAGGAGTTCCCTCTCCACCCAGGCCTGAGACCCCATGCCGTCCCCCCCTGCCCCCCCCTGCCCCCCCCCCCCCCCCCCCCCCCCCCGCTCACCCGATGGCACCAGGCAGCCCTCAGGGCTGAGCCCACCCTGCCATCAGAGGCCACAGGAATTTCCATGTGGGCCTGGCCAGGGGCACTGCCTAGTGACTGTCCCTACCCCCACATCTGACTTGCTCCCTGTTTTCTGACTCGGCTTCTGTTCGACTCTATGATTTACTTTCTCTCCCATCCCTGAATTTCTGTGGGTCTCTGTTCCTCTGGGGCCGGCACAGGGGCAGTGTGAACCTTCCATCTGCGTGTGGGCCGGCCGGCCGGTGGCCCCTGCTCCTGGCCCTTGGCCTGGGCCTCTGCCAGCTTGGGTGGTCTCCCTGGCTGAGGCCCCACCCCAGTGGAGAGGTGACTAAGGTGACAGTTTTGGAAAAGAGCCTACAGGCCTCAAAGGCAGAGCAGAGCTGAGAGGGAAGAGGGCACTGATGAAGCCAGGGTTGCGGGAGGATGGCACACTGCTCTTTCAAGTTCAGGAGCAGGGGGTGCTGTTGGGGGACAGGAAGAGCGACTGGGGTGCACCGGGGGGCTCTCTGAGCTATTACATAATAAAGGCTGAGAAGGAAGTCAAGTTCTGGAGAAAAACAGGTCTTGGGTGAAATAAGGGTGGGTTTCAGGGATAGGTTGTGATAGAAAGTTCTTTTCAGTGTCTAACCTCAATCCCACCTGCTGCAGACCCAACTCTTTCCATCTGTTTATTTCTTGCCTCTTCAGAATTCATGCGAGGCCTAAGCGAAAGCGAGTGCAAGAGGTGCTTGTGAGGGGCAGAGAGGCTCTCTCCTCAGCCGGTGAGGCCACCAGAGTGTCCCCCCGCCACCCCAATCACCTGATAGCTCCCCAGTTCTTGGCAAGTCCCAGAGACCAAGCTGCCGGCAGTGGCAGCTTCAGGCCATTTAGACAATCTTCCTTTCACAGGTTTATTTATTATTCTTTTCCCACCTCTCCACCCCTTCCCCACCAGCTGCTTAAAATATTTTTTCAAACAGAAAAATGCAACCACAGCTGGAAACCAACCCTAAAGTTAGTGGAGAACGTGGGAGCTGCCAGGGAAAATTGCTGGAGTTCAGGCGGGGCTGTGAGAGGAAGGGCCCCAGCCACGGAGACGGCCAGCTCTGCCGGGGCCCCAGCGGTGGGGCTGCGGACGAGGGGAGAGGGCACTCGGGTCCCATCATCGTTCCACAGCCTGCGAGGACCCGCTGTGGGGGGGACCCTCCCCTCAAGGAGTTGTGGGAGGAGGTTCGCCCAGACACAAACATGTCAGTGACGGCAACAGCATCCGCTGAGCGTTTCCTACACAAGGTCCCAGCCTAAGCACTTCACATGCATCACCTCGTTCAAAGCCCTATCAGCCCCTCAAGGAAGGTATTACTGTGACCTCCAGCTTGCAGAGGAGGAAACTGAGGCACACAGAAGTTAAGAAACTTGCATACCGCCATACAACTGGTAAACGGTGGAGTTGGGCTCTGTGCCCAGGCAGTCCAGAATCCAAGCTCTCAGCCACCGCGCTAGGCCGCCTCCATAGGATCACGCAAGGGGTGAGGCAACCCCCCCCCACCCCACCAAACCCGGAGAGAAGTATAAACAAATTAACATGAGAATTCACAGAAGAGAGAGAGGGTCCCTGGCAGAGGGCCAGGAGAGAAGTGCTTCATGGCGGAAGTAAAATTAGCACTGCTTCTGGAAGGAGAGCGGGAATTGAGGGCCCATGCTCTGTGGCAGGGACAGAACCGTAAAAGAGAAAACTGAGGCACGAGCAGAGGCGGAAATAGGACCCAAGAGGCCCCGCTCCCATCGTCTGGCCCCCACCACTTGAGAGACTGTCTTCACAGCGGCCCAGTGCTCAGAGGGAGGGATGCACAGGCAGGCCAGGCAGCCATTGTGGACGGTGACTCAGATCCATGCTCCATTTCTCCAGCACCTTCTGCTGCTTCTCACCTCCTCTGACACCTCCCTTGCCTTCCCAGTTCTCTCACTCCTACTGTTTGTACTGCCCCCTACAAACCTGCCCATAAGGAGGAGTGAAAGACCAAACAACAACACTCTAAAAACCCTTTATAATATAAACCTTTGGTGCCGTTTAATCTGGATAAAAATCACAAGCTGTCTTGGTTGGGATGGACGGCCCACTAGAGTGGCCACACAGCCATGTGGCCCAAAGACCCCAAGAGATAGGGTGGCGGGTCACTGGACTGGCCCCTGCTCCATGCCCCGCCTCTATTTGTCACTGTGACCTTTATCAGGTCACTTGGCATCTCCGGGCCTCAGTTCTCTCTCTGGATCCATGTGGTGTGCTGCCTTTCGGATCCGAAAGCCCCATGAGCTCAGAGTACTGGGTACTCTCCTCTACACCTAAGGACTCTCCATGGAATGACCAGCTGGGTGGAGGCTCAAAGTCAACCCAGAGATGGTGACACGCTGCCAGGACACAGGTCTGGCTATTCTCCTATATGCCTTCAACCACAAGCTTCGAAGGACCAGTTGATAGAGAATCATCATCACGGTGATAGCTGTGATTTGTCAAATCCCTACTACCTGACAGGCACTCTTCCAAGAGGCTTTCGTGGAATAACTTATTCTATTATTTTAACAGTATTACGTGTGAGGAAACTGAGGGACAGAAGTGGTTGAGGTCAGTGCCCAAGGTCACACAGCTAATGAGGGCCTGAGCCAGGATTCCCATGCAGACGGTCTGGCTCCAGAAGCCACTGGAAGGATGCCGGTGCAGGGCTTCCGTGGAGGAGAGGGGAGAACCTGGAGGGCAGGGACTATGTCCTGTTCGTCACTGTCTCCCAGGGGCCTGACTCCCTGAAAGATTGGGTTGGATTTGGCTGGCCTGGGGTAGAGCAGGAAGGCAAAGGTGTGAGTTCTAACGAGTTGCTGATGTCCAGGAGTTTGTGCCAACTATCTCGCCCCACGCCTGTGATATGAAGGCCTCTGAGCCCATTCCCAGCTCTGAACCAATTCGATCCCATCCATAGCTGCCTGCTGCGAGCACCAAGGTGGGCCTTTAAGGCTGAGCTTCAGGGAGAAGAGAACTTCCAGTGTGGGAGCCCCGCGTCCTGGGCCTCCCACGCCCCCTGGCGGAAGGAACAGAGCTGGGCACAGGCCTGGGCTGCCACCTAAGTCCAGCCTTCCCTCCTCTCTACTCCCCTTCTGTCCTCTCTCCTCTTGCCTCTAGTCATTCATCCTGACTGTACGTCTAGTAGGCACCGCGCACATGACATGAGATGGGGGCACAGAATGTATCCTGTGGCTGTGACACTATCCCTGCCCTGAGGTGCCCCCCCCGCCCATTCCTTCAGTCAACTCACTCAACAAAATATTTATGGAGCTCCTACTCCCTGCCAGGCTTTCTTCTAGGCTCCAGGGACACCAACCCCGCCCTCAGGGAAAGCACAGGTGCTAGAGAAGAGTCCACCAGACAGATGTGGCGACAGCTGTCCTGACACTGGGCAGTGTGTGTATGGGAATGGCAGGAGATAGGTTTTCAGGGAAGATCTCAGAGTGACATCTGGGCTGGGCTTGGAGGGTTGTGTACGATCTCTCTGGGTGCAGGAAATGGGGTGTGGAGTGGGGTGGGGCAGGGAGAAAGGAATATCCTATACAGAGAGGGCAGAACGAGCAAGCACGTAAAGCGCCAGCATGTTTAGGAAGCTGCAAATAGTCTTCTGCGGTCAGAGTGTGTGGTTAGTGGCAAGAGAGCAGCAGGAGAGGAGAAAGGGCCTTGCGAGATGTGGAAGGGTTTGGGTCTTTTCCTGCAGCCTGGGAGGAGCCTCTGAAACTTTTAAGAAACAGGATGATATGACCCCATTTGCATTTGATTAAAGGACGGCGAGGCTAGACCGCTGCCCCAATGGAGTGTGGACGAAGAGCTGGAAGGTCAAGCGGCCAGAGATGGTGTGGTGTGCATATGCCAGCTGTGTGACATGAGGCAAATCACTTCACTTCTCTGAGCCACAGATGCCCCATCCATCAAATGATGATGTTGAAACCCAGCCTGACACATAACAGGTAGTCAATAAGTTACTTTTTTTAAGCCAGAAAACCTCCTAAGAAGGCCATCGCATTGCCTAGGCAAAGGGTGCAGAGGACCTGAATTCAACCGCTGACGATCGATGGAGGGAAGACACCTATTTCAGACAGTTGACTTCTGGGATGGGATTGAGAATGGACTCGGCTTTTCTAACATTCTCTTGGAGTTTACCTGTGCCATCTGTCCTCGGGCTCGGCCCCGTGGCTCCCCCTTCCTATCACCCCCTCCCCGTGGTTTTCGCTGCCTGCTTTGTAAAGGGTGTCGGTTCATTCACTGCCTGTCCTTCTTCCATTCGTCTGGCTGGGTCTCAGACAGAGGCCGCTGAGGCCAGAGGCTCTGCTGGCTGAGGCCCCAGGCACGGTGCCCAGCACAGCAGCACACGCAGACAAGAGTTTAATGGCAGTTTCTGACAACAGTCAGGTGTGAATCTGTTTGGCCGCCAGGTTTGTCCCTGCGGCTGGCACAGGAGGTGGCAGTGCTAGGGGAGGTCGACCAGGAAGACTGGCTGACTGCTGCCGGGTTTCATGGAACACTCATTGAGGAGTTAAAATGCAGCAAGCCCACCTTGGCCTACCCATTAGGCAGATTTCCCGGCCTAGGCAACTTCTCCCATGGCCTGAGGGTGCCAGCTCCCGACACGGTTCCCATTCAGGGGCCCAGAACTTCTAGGCGAGGGTACCTAGGGGTGGCAATTCCTGGACGGGGTGGAGGCCATGTGGTTTACATTACATGTGCATTGCACGCACACTGACATGACCCAGAGTGTGTGTTCCTCTGAGGTTGCCAGCAGTAGAGGGGGACTTTGGGCATCTACTAAGGCCCAAGGCCCTCACAGCCATCACATGGACCTTGGGGACAGTGGCTAACAGTGTTCAGGGGCCAGGTATTCATCTCCCCAGTCTGTAAGTCCCGCTACGAGAGAGTCTGGTTCTCGTGTTTGTTTTAAGATGTTAGTTGGTGTTTTGGTTTGCCTTGTATTTCTCTCCCGCATTCCAAGGAGATAACAGTCCTTTGGGTTTCTTTGATTTCTGTGGGGTAGAAATATTCTTCAAAGATCGTTTTAAGAAAACTCCCTGAACTGTCTTCATTCAATGGCTCAGCTCCTCAGAGAGATAATCCCAGGTATTCCTGAAGTGCCATTGAGGAGAGAGGGGAAAACACAGGGACAGCAGGGAGAGATGCAGCCCACAGTAGGCAGGGGAGGGGGCCTCCGACGGGCCAGCCTGCTGGCAGGTACAAGAGGATTTGAGACCTCTGCCCTGGCATCGCTGTGGGGAATGGCTGCGTTGTGTACTGGGCATGCCCGCCCCTGGAACCCAGCTCTGCCAGCCCAGGCAACGATTCCCAGGCCCCAGGAAAGCTGTCACATCACCCAAACTGGGGGCCTGTGGCTCTCTGCACAAGGAAGAGAGAACGTGACACGGTGGCCTGCTTCCGGGGCTCTAAGAAACAAGGGCCGATTCTTTCACTTCCTGGGTGTCACTTACCTCAAGCAAGTTCTCCCAAGCGTGGAATAGATAAAGGGAACAGAATCAAGACCTTGCAGAGCACTTCCAGCTCTAAACCCTCAGCCTCCATGTCAGCGCAGAGGGAGGTTAACATAGTCTTAAAACACTGCCCTGCACAGTCCTGTCCCCACGTGTGAGGGGGAAGGTGTGCAGCCTAGCAGAGCCGGCTCAGGTCTCTACTGCCCTCGGCCTGTGAGGCCAGGGGTACCTAGTGCACATGGAGAAATTGAGGAGCCTGGGAGTGCAGGGATCCCCGGACGGCCCCACTCTGCCCCGGCCCACCCGGAGAGCCCCAGTGAGCTCATGTCTGCAGTAACCTCACTGCTCATAACCGGGATGGTGAGACAAACCTGGAATCCAGGCAAAGGTGAGAAGTGATGGGTGTCTCCTCAGGAATGTGCTGCCCAATTAAACCTGCCTCCCAGATGGTGCAGGCAGATGCTGGGACTACTCCCCCAGGCAGCGCTGGCCAGCCTCCAGGCTGAGCCATTCTGCAAGCATTTGTTGAGAGCCTACTATGCACCAGGTGTCGAGCTGGGTGCTGGGGAGACAAGGAGATGGAACAGCCATACTGGAGAGTGTAGGCTATCCGTCCCAAACGCACTTTCGGAAGCAGACTGCCAGAAAGCCTCAGGGGTTCTGCTGGTTAAGTTCCCAGGCCCCCTTCACAGTCCCCACCAATCCAAAGCCCTTTTTTTCCTCACTACAGGCCCAAGCGCTTAGCCTGTTCCCTTTCCTTTTCAGAGCATCCACAGCCCTCCACCATCCTCTGGCCTCCACTTCTTCTTAAGCGGGTATGAACCAGGCCGCTGCCTCTTCACCTTCGTGGCGCCCCGGACAAGCCTGGACCCTCTGAAACATCCATCTGTAGCGTGGACATTAGTCCTTGGCAGGGATCCAACAGAGGCCTCAAGGTGAGGCAACACCCATGTGACTAAAGGATGGGCTCATTCCCCAGATTCCCCAGGTGAATTCTCTGTCAGAAGTGGGTCCTCGGACAAGAAAGCTGAACTTGGAAGAGAGGCCTCAGACAGGAAAGAGGTCTCCCTCTAAGAGCAGACTTTATTATTTTTTTTAAATTTTTTTTTAATGCGTATTTATTTTTGAGACAGAGAGAGTCAGAGCTTGAATGGGGGAGGGTCAGAGAGAGGAAGACACAGAATCCGAAGCAGGCTCCAGGCTCTGAGCTGTCAGCACAGAGCCCGACGCGGGGCTCAAACTCACGGACTGTGAGATCATGACCCGAGCCAAAGTCGGACGCCCAACCGACTGAGCCACCCAGGCGCCCCTAAGAGCAGACTTTAGAACTAGAGGCTAGAAACCTAAGAGTGGCCTACATAATGTGTGATTAAAGCAGTCAGACTGCTTGTGTTAAAATCCAGGCTTTGTCTGTCTGTATCTTTATTTTTTAGGATTGTATCCCACTGTGAGAGGCACCCCCCAAAAACACAATTTTGGTGGGGAGTGGTTATTTTTCTCATGTAACAAGAAGTCAAAGATAGGTAGTCCAGGGCCTGAGTGTGGCTCCAAATGCCATAGGAACCCAGGTTCCTCTTATGCTTCTACCCAGCCTTCCGTGGCATGCATTTCTTGCCTCACGGTCACAAGATGGCTGCCCCATCTCCAACATCAAATCCAAATTGCAAACTGGAAGAAGAAGGTCAAAGGACCAGTTAAGTCTCCATCCCTTATCAGGAGCTTTCTAGCAAGTGCCACACAACCCTTGCCTATATCTCATTGGCTCAAGCTGTGTCACGTGGCAAGACAGGTGGGGAGATGTATTTTTTAATTGAGCATATTGTTGCCCCGAACAAAATCAGATTTGTATAAAGAATATAAATTGGTATAGAGATTGCAAAGAGAGAGATGATGACCAGATTTCAGGAAGGAGAAGGTATGGGCTAGAGGTAGAAAAGAGTAACAATGCCTCCTTGCTGAGATTAAGGTTCTGATTAAGATTCTTTGCTTGACCAAACTTTAGTCAGGCTCCTAAAACTTCTCCTAGGCCCTTCTGTGTGCTTATCGTAGAATGCAGTATGAGCAAGAACTCTGGACCCTGGATACCTGAGCATTCTCCACCATCCCCCAGGTGACATCTGATCATCCTGGCCTGTCTTCAGCAAGAATCCTGTTAGGTCGGTTTAGCCAGAATTCTCCCTACCCCTGATGTTTCCTCTTAGTAATTTTCCATCTGCTGACCACCCACTCTGCTCCTTGCCTATGAATTCCTACTTGCCCATGTTGTATTCAGAGCTGCACCCAATCTCTTCCCCACCCCCTCAATGCAAGTCCCCATTGCAGCCGTCCCTACACCCATAGCCATGGCCCCCCTTTAGTAAAGTCTGCCTCACTGTCTTTAAACAAGTGTCATTTACTATTTCCTTCTTTAGCACTTCTTACTCTAAAGGCTCAGGGGATCGGCTGTGACCAGCAGTTGAGCAGGTAGCAGGACAGCAGAAGGGGCACCAGCGTTCCCTAGAGCATAAAGGAAGAGTTATGGAGGTGGCAGAGACTTTGGAGGTCGCCAGCTTCACTCTCCATTGCCAAGCAGGCCCTTCATCTGTCGGGTTCACAATCTCTCCTCTCCCCCAGCAGCGTCGTAAGCAACGTCACTTAATGTCTGTCCTCACTTTCTTCTGCTGCAGGCTAAGAGTATGTGCAAAGAAACCCACTCGTTAAAAAGCGTTCTCTAACCCCTTCTGCGCATGCCTTTTTGTGTCCTTATGACTAGGTAAGGGGAGGACTAAGCCGGAATGGGGGCAAGTTCCGTGTCTTCTGCATCTCTGCACCCTCTGCGTCCACACAGCCCTCGGACCCAAACGATAGTTGAGAATGGCTTTGGCCGCCGCCGGCTCCTTCCTCGTCCCTCGGCAGAGACACGCGGCTCCGGAAACTTGACTCAGGCCCTTCCTGGCGTTTCTGGGAAACTCTGGAGTATCGCCTGCTCTCCCGGGCCGCCTCGCGTCGGCCGAGCGGGGCACCGCTCTCTGCCGCCCTCTGCCGGCGCCACAGTTAGGTTGGGAAGAGCGCACGCGCGAGCGCACGCCAGCGTCCCTCTCCCCCCGCGGCTTGCCCTTCGGCGCGTGCGCGGCGAGTGCTGGCAGGACGGAGGACCGAAGAGGCAGGTAAACCCGCTGGAGCGGGCAGGTGGCGGTGGGTGCGGCCCAGAGAGGAGCTGCCGGGAGTCGGCGCGCTGCAGGTCCGGGGACGCCGGCGTTCGCTCCCGTCTGGGCGACCCTGGTGGGCTCGCAGCGTCATTCAGCCGGGGGGCGTGACCTGAGCCCGCCTCCCGGGGCTGGGAGTGGAGGGGGATGGGGATCTCTAAGGCCTGTTACTGATTTGGTGCCTGTTGTTTGTCCGGGAAGGTTTTCTCGAGGAGAGCGCAGAGTTTGCGAATAGCGGGCAGGAAGGGGTGAGGCTGGGACCAGGTTGGAGCTGGGGTGCCCCGAGTCCACAGGCAGTGAGGAGCTGGGCAGGTTGGTGGAGGGAGCTCTTGTTTCTCTGGCTTTATGGGGCGGGTGGCAGCGGTTGAGGAACATTGCTACAAAATGACGATCCTGGTAGAAATCGTGCAGGTGTTTGAAATCCCAGGACGGCAATTTGGTCTCTTTTTTTGTGTGTGTTTTCACTTTTCTGACAGAAAGAGGCAATTCCTTCTCTCCGGGCTCACCGTGGCCACTAACATGCGCTCACTTGCCTCTTTGCGTCTCAGGACATGATACAAGTGGCACATCCGGGCCATGGGGTCCCAGCATTCCACCTCTGCTCGCCCCTCTTACTGCAAGCGAAAGAAAGAAGACAGGGAGGATTTGCTGGCCGAAAGGGAGCAGGAAGAAGCCATTGCTCAGTTCCCATATGTGGAGTTCACAGGTCGAGATAGCATCACCTGTCTCACGTGCCAGGGGACAGGCTACATTCCAACAGGTGAGCATCTTTGGCAATCGGGGGAAGGATTCCCAAGGTACCCACAGGGCTGCTTCTGCCGCCCAGACAGAGCTTCTCTTCTGGTGGTGCCATAGTCATAGTGCCCTGAACAGAAGCCAATTTGATAAATTTGGGTAGGTTGCACAACTTCTGTTGGTCTCCTTATATCTGAAAGCCTCTCTTGACTTCCACTCTTTTGTTCTTTGTGTCCTTGGTTTGGAACATGCAGTTGGCTCTACGTTGTGGGATTTGTTGACAGGCACGTTTCTTTATTGCTCTCACTTGTGAGGCCTGGCACAGCTTTTCAGGGGAGCCATCTTGGAAGCGTCTTTTCAAGGAAGTAGATAGTAAATCATTAACGGCCTAAGGTCTGGGAAGTATTTCAAGTGGGGAGAGAAAAACACATGCTCGGGAGGGGAGCCTTGATTAAGTGCAGGATCATCTGTCAGTAAATTGGTCCTCAGAAGGTCTTCGCAATTTAGATGGAGAGTCACGGATGTTTACAGCTGGTAAGAACCTTAGAAACCATCTACTCCAAAGCCTTCATGTGACACATGAGGAGACAGCAGCCTAGAGAGGAAATGACTTCCCCAGGGCCATTCGGCAGCTCAAGGCCATGCGGTGAAACTAGAACAAGATCTAGATGTCTCAACCTCCATGTCACTGCCCTGGTAGGATTGATAGATGTTTTGTAATTTGTGGCACAGTCTGTGGATTTACTGGTTTCTTGTTCCGTAGACCCAAAATGTGGAACTAGTATAGAAATGTGTAATTCCAGGCAAACCTCTGTTGTGACAGGCTCGTTTGTGACGTAAAGGAGAGTATCACGAGCACATGGGATTTATTTTACCAAAATAATTGTTTGGTTCTTTCCTAGAACAAGTAAACGAGTTGGTGGCTTTGATCCCACACAGTGATCAGAGATTGCGCCCTCAGAGAACGTGAGTCACGTGTCTCTCCTATTAATACCTACTTCTGTCCTTCTGTCCCTAGTCCCATATATGTATGAGTGCCAGCTACTTTTTGAAAAATTTTATCTGTTCTTGTAAATTCCCCATTTCCTTTAATACTATCTGCTCGAGCAAGATATCTCTGCCCCGTCACAATCTGGGGAAGGACCACTGCTAGAAACATTCTGAGGGCCAAGTGAAAGGCATTGGAGAACAGGGGTATCCTGGGAGGTGAGGAACTGTTTCTGTCCGCCGAGCTCCTCCCTTCAGCTTCTGTTTCCAGATGATGGATGGCATTCAAATGAGTTTTTTTTTTTAATTTTTTTTTCAATGTTTATTTATTTTTGGGACAGAGAGAGACAGAGCATGAACGGGGGAGGGGCAGAGAGAGAGGGAGACACAGAATCGGAAACAGGCTCCAGGCTCCGAGCCATCAGCCCAGAGCCCGACGCGGGGCTCGAACTCACGGACCGCGAGATAGTGACCTGGCTGAAGTCGGACGCCCAACTGACTGCGCCACCCAGGCGCCCCTCAAATGAGTTTTTAAAGGCTTCTCCCACTGCACTCATTCTTGCCTGGTTTGTTGTTCCTGGCTCTTTGTACTTTCCTTTTCCCTTCATCCCTGGTTTTGCATTTAATCTTGACTAATTGGACCTTGATATCTGACTGCCCCGGCCGATCATGTGCTGTGTCATTTGCAGTAAGCAGTACGTCCTCCTGTCTGTCCTGCTCTGTCTCCTGGCATCTGGTTTGGTGGTTTTCTTCCTGTTTCCACATTCAGTCCTTGTCGATGATGACGGCATCAAAGTGGTGAAAGTCACCTTTAATAAGCAGGACTCCCTTGTAATCCTCGCCATCACGGTAAGACTTAGGGCCTTGCTTCCCAGATTGTGCACCTACAAGTCTCGGACCCAAGACACTCATACTTGTTTCCTCCCTCACCCTGATGCAGGCCACCCTGAAAATCAGGAATTCCAATTTCTACTCTGTGGCAGTGACCAGCCTGTCCAGCCAGGTTCAGTACATGAACACAGTGGTTGGCACATACGTGACCACTAACGTCTCCCTCATTCCACCTCGGAGCGAGCAACTGGTATGCTGTTCTTTTAGGACCCTTGCTTCACAGGCTTCAGGAAATAGTAGGGGCCGTGGGGTGCTGTAGCCTCAGGACTTTGCTTTCTGTCTTCTCATTTCCACTGGCAGCGACTGGTTGATGAGGAAAATTTGATGTGCTCTGTAATTATGAGAAATAGGAAAAAAAATCAGCTGGCATTTGAGTGTTAGGAGAACAAAAGAATTTTTAAGAGCAAGCAGTTCGCTACAAATCGAGAAGAGGCAGTCTTACAGTCTGAAGTCTGTTGGCCTCTCGCAAGGGAAGAGGTTGCAGGCGTTGTTAGAGGGTCATGGTCTGTGTCAGGGACAGTCTCGGGGAAGTATTTTGTATGTGATGGATGAATGCTCTCAAGTCTGTGGATTGCTGGTAACAGTGCTGTTCTGTGTCGAGCCTGCCTGGGCCACAGACTGACTCTGGTGTCTTATTTTCAGGTGAATTTTACTGCGAAGGCTGAGATGGGAGGACCGTTTTCCTATGTGTAGTAAGGACAGCGTTGTCTATATGTGTGCTCTCTGCTGGATGGAAGGGATTCAGAATGTACTCAGTTGATTGGGGCTGGTCCTACCTTAAGTCCCAGCCTTTGGCCTGTAGGTTCCCTAAGCTTTGGCCATCTTGGGGTTTGTTTGGAGGATGTGTTGTTGGCCTTCGACCGAAGTGCTGGGATTTCTAAGATCATTAAGCCACTAGAAACATTTACAGGCTCTGGCATTTATATGGTGGGTTTGAAAAAACAAGTATCATGACGTGGGAGGATGTGTGGACTCTGTGGGGACTCAGAGCTAGTGAGCCCTGGAAGCACTTAGGTCAGAAGGGTGGGGGAGCAGAGGAGCCCCAAGCAGGGCTGACCGTGTCACTCAGCGCTCTTCTGCTAATTATTTTTTTTTTTCTTCAAACCAATCTAACTGTTTTCGTATTTGCTGTTTGGTAGCTTCTTCTGCACATTACCCGGTATCGTGGTGCACAACATAGTGATCTTCATGCGGTACGTTGCTCTTCTCCCTGTCCCCGTGGCCTTTGCGTCTGCACCTGGACCATCAAGCTGTGTGACCTCACCACCTTTGCTCGGGAGATGCTGTGTGACCCACAAAGCAAAGGCACCTAATCAAAGAGGGGACACATGATGTCTTACAGGCACAAATACAGTGGACCCTTGGGTGTTCTCTAGATGCAGTGTCCAATTCCCTTCACAAATCACCAGATTCACAGTGATCAGGTAGACATAAAGTTTTCTCCATGAAGTAGGGTCTGGTTCTGTGATCCCTTTAGAATCCAAGTGAGACTAGTAAAGAACAGAAGAACTTCTCAAGGCGTAGTAAGTACTAGGCATTTGACCAGACTTACTTTCTGTCCACATAAATTACCATATGTCATGGGTCTTATTTTCTATAAATAGAGTTGGTCCTAGAACCCTGACTGTTCAATTTGCGGATGACAAGCATCCTCTAGACATTTGAAATAGGAGGGTGTAGAGCAGAGCTTCTCAGCCTTGGCACCGTTGACATTTTGGATATTGGGACATTTTGGACACCGTTAACAGTTCTTTGTTGTGGGGGGCTGTCTGGTGCATTGCAAGTTGTTTAACAATATCCCTACCCTCTACCCGCTAAACGCTAGTAAGTCACCACCTCCCCGCCTCTCAGTTGTAATACCCTGGAATGTCTTCAGACATTGTGGAAAGTTTCCTATAGGGTAAAATTGTCCTGGGTTGAGAACCACTTATTTAGAACCACTTCTTCATGCCATAGGCTTTCTGTGAATGTAGAAAGATCCTCTGGCCTCCTGGTTATGTAATTGTGAAGATACGCATCTGGGACCCATGGATATTGTTGCTTGAGCTTGCTAGAAATTATTTGGGCAACTTTTCTTCATCTCAAAAACAGAACTTACTCTTCTTGTTTTGTTTTTTTTTTTCCCTCCCCCTAGAACTTCAGTGAAGATTTCATACATTGGCCACATGACACAGAGCTCCTTGGAGACACATCACTATGTGGACTGTGGAGCAAATTCCACAGCCGTTTAGAAACTGCTCTTGGTTCTTCCATGGCAGCACCTGCCAGAAGAGACACAGCACCTGTTCCCAGGGCCTGAGTTTCATACCATGTCGCAGGTGGTAGAAAGAGAGGAGAAATTGGTTCTCTTGATTGCCAACAAACACCCTCCTGCCGCTTGGTGGGGAGAGCTCCTCTTGGTAGCGCCATCTGTGTTTCTCGGAACCAGCAGACTCACTGCCCGGTGCCTACCCTGTGCCCAGCAAATAGTAGGCACTCGGAAAGTTTGGAGAATTGAATCCTGATCTTTTCGGCTGTTCTTGGGGCATTACAAATAGAAATCATACCGTGGTTCTAGGTTATCAATGCACAGAGTGACGTGGAGATTGGACTGTTAGTGCAGCTGCAGGACTGTCCTACTCGTCTGCACAGAAGAGGCAGAGGGTGGGAACATTTGAATACATAAGGAAGCACAGACCCTTTAATATGGGAAATTTTTTCATCTGTTCACAAATGCCTAGGAACTTAAAAACAAAAAACCTTTTTTTCCTGTAGAAAGCTCAATTGTTTTTAGCAAGAGTCTATGTGAGGCTTGCTTTACCCTTCATCCATTGGCTGGAACATGGATTGGGGATTTGGTAGAAAAATAAACCCTGCTTTTTTGATTCACCTACGTTTCCTCTGATTGCCTGGATGTCTTAGGAGCCACCTCTGGGGGACTGTAGAATAGTTGCCTGCTAAGTGGGTCAGCACAGGATGGGGGAGGGGGGAGGAAAAGGAGTCCCCACTGTACTGTCCCCTTGAGCTCCCATCACTGAAAGAAAGCAGCCTCCTGCCACAGCAGCCTGGCTCCTCCCCATCTGGCGCCCCCCTGTGGTGACAGGCTGCCCTACTGCTCTTGGAGAACAGACCACTTAGTGCCCCCTGGAGGTTGCTAGAGGTAGGGCAGATGCCTGAGGAGTGAGCAGCTGCTTTCCCTAAGGAGGAATAACGTCCCCCACCAGTTGACTGTAGTACTGATTAAGAGGACCTGGTTTGAAGCTGAAAGTTTTGTCCACCCTCTTGGCGTCCAAAGAATGGGCTACATACAGCCCCACGATGGCAGGGAATCTAGTCGGGTAACTTGAGTAGTTAGGTTTCAGGATTCGGCGGAGGTGGACTCCAGCGCCTTCGCTGGTGGCCTCGGAAACCCTAACAGAGCAACAGGTGGTGGCAGGGAGTCAGTATTAGCTTTTGTCCCCATTCCTGTAGGTTGATTATATTTGTTTAATGATTTTTGCACTCAGAGTCTTCAAACTAAGGTTAAATTTTATGATTCTTTGGCTGCTGTTGACCATGATGGAGTAACGCAAAGCTCAGGGTTGAAAGCCGAGTTACAGTGTTCTACTGGATCCTTTAATGGTCTGTACTGTGTGTGGGTGAGGGAACACCACCACTTGTGCCAGAGCAAATCCCCTTTTCTGAGAACACTATCCTAAAGAGAACGTGCCCTGAACAAATGAAGAGGTTCACAATTACACATTTTCTCTTTAGTTTTACCATTTTCCAACTAGTCTCTAGCACCTCTTTTCATGTTACTCATTAGTACTTCAGTTTGGAGTCCCATTTTGTGGTCGTGTACCTCCACAGCATTTCTTATACATATTACCTTAGAATTCAGCTATGATCTTCAAGTGAGAGCACTTAAAATTTTTAAACAGGTCCGACTGCATCATGCTATGAATTCTCCTACCTATTTATATCCTAGCATCCCAAGCTACACTGTGGGGTGTTCTGCGTGGTTTAATCATGCTCTCCGTCAGTTACTGATTCATTGCATACAATTTGCTGTCAGCAACACCAGAATAGAAAGGGCAAGCGGTTGGCTTGGGTGTCCTCGCTATCACTGTGGTTTTCCTAGTGCGTTGAGATTTGGAGAGTATGTTTCTTGGACACGGGGCTTCACTAGAGATCATTTCTCTGCAGGTTCTGGTGTGGCCTATGTTGGGACCTTTCTTGCTCTCACACTACTTTCACCGTGTCATCTGGTTGAAATCTCCATTTGTTCATTTACTCATGCCAGGAAAATGTTTATTGAGCACCTGCTGTATGCAAAGGATTGCATTTTCTGATGCATTTTGTTCAGAACCATAGCAGAAGTTCGTCTACCACAAGCTTTTGATGTTTGCCAGGCCCCATATAAGGCCACAGTTTGCCGAGTCACTTTTTGGTTTGTCTCTTTTTCTTTGTTTATTTTTCTTCAGCTCCGCGTATGAGTGAAAGTCATATGGTATTTGTCTTTCTCTGACTTATTTTGCTTAACCTAATACACTCTAGCTCTAGACACGTCGGTGCAAATGGCAAGATTTCATTTTTTTCATGGCTAATACTCCCGTTTTGTGTGTGTGTGTGTGTGTGTATACACACACACACACACACACACACACACACACACACACCACTTCTTTGTTGATGAGTTGATGGACACTTGGGCTGCTTCCAGAATTTGGCTTTTATAAATAATGCTGCAGTAAACCTAGGGGTGCATGTTTCCCTTCGAATTAGTGCTTTTTTATTTTGGCGATAAGTATTCACTCATGAGTTTACTGGATCGTATGGTAATTCCATTTTTAATTTTTGAGGAACATTCATATTGTCTTCCACTGTGGCTGCCATGGTTTATGTTCCCACCAGTAGTGCAAGAGGGTTCCTTTTTCTCTGTATTCTCGCCGACACTTGTTGTTTTTTCTCTTTTTGATTTTAGCCATTCTCACAGGTGTGAGGTGATGTCTCATTGTAATTTTGATTTGCATTTCTATGATGATGAGTGATGTTGAGCATCTTTCCATGTGTCTGTTGGCCGTCTGTATGTCGTCTTGGAGGAAATGTCTGTTCATGTCTTCTGCCCATTTTTTAATTGGATTATTTGTTGTTTGGGTGTTGAGTTGTATCTGCTCTTTATTTTGGACACTAACCCTTTATTGGATATGTCATTTGCAAATATCTTCTTCCATTCAGTAAGTTGTATTTTAGTTTTGTTGATTGTTTCCTTCACTGTGTAGAAGTTTTTTATTTTTGTTTAGTCCCAATAGTTTATTTTTGCTTTTGTTTGTCTTGCCTCAGGAGACCTCTCTAGAAAAATGTTATGACCAATGTCAGAGAAATTACTGCCTGTGCTCTCTTCAAGGATTATTATGGTTTCAGGTCTCACATTTAGGTCTTTAATCCATTTTGAGTTTATTTTTGTGTATGGTATAAGAAAGTGGTCCAGTTTTCATTCTCTTGCATGTGGCTGTGCAGTTTTCCCAAAAGCATTTGTTGAAGAGACTGTCTTTTCCCCATTGTATGTTCCTTCCCCATTTGTCAAAGATTAATTTGCCATATAATTGTGAGTTTATTTCTGGGTTTTCTATTCTCTTCCATTGATCTTTGTGTCTGTTTTTGGGCTATACCATACTGGTTTGATGATTACAAGCTTTATCATATAAGTTGAAATCTGAAATTGTGATGCCTCCAGTTTTGTTTTTCTTTTTCAGGATTATTTTGGCTATTCAGGGTCTTTGGCGGTTCCGTACAAATTTTAGGATTGTTTGTTCTATCTCTGTGAAAGATGGTGTTGGTATTTTAATGGAGATTGCATTAAATCTATAGATTGCTTTGGGTAGTACAGAGGTTTTTTAAATATATGTATAGGTATATGTATATTTTTAATTTACATCCATGTTAGCATATAACGCAGTAGTGATTTCATGGGTAGTACAGACATTTTAACAATATTTATGCTTCCTTTCCGTGAGCATGGAATATCTTTCTCTATTTTTGTATCATCTTCAATTTCTTTCATCAGTGTTTTATACTTTTCAGAATACAGGTATTTCACATCTTTGGTTAAGTTTATTGCTAGATACTTACTTTTTCGGTGCAATTGTAAATGGGATTGTTTTCTTAATTTCACTTTTTGCTACTTCATTATTAGTGTATGGAACGGCAACAGATTTCTGCACGTTGATTTTGTGTCCTGTGATTTCCCTGAATTCATTTACCAGTTCTTGTAGTTTTTCAGTGGAATCTTTAAGGTTTTCTATATATAGCATCATGTCATCTGCAAATAGTGAGAATTTTACTTCTTCCTTGCCAATTTGGATGCCTTTTCTTTCTTTATGTTGTCTAATTGCTATGGCCAGGACTTCCACTACTACTGGCGAATGAAAGTGACGAGAGTGGACATCCTTCTCTTATTTATGATCTTAGGGGAAGAGCTCTCAGTTTTTCACCATTAAGTATGATGTTGGCTGTGGGATTTGCATATAAGCCCTTTATTATGCTGAGGTATGTTCCCTCTAGCCCTATTTTGCAGAGGATTTTTTCTTTATAAAACTTTTTTTTAGTTCATTGTCAAATTGGCTAACATACAGTGTGTAAAGTGTGCTCTTGGTTTTTGGGGTAGATCCCCGTGGTTCATCGCTTACATACAACACCCAGTGCTCATCCCAACAAGTGCCTTCCTCAATGCACATCACTCACTTTCCCCTCTCCTCCATCCCCCATCAACCCTCAATTTGTTCTCTGTATTTAAGAGTCTCTTATGGTTTGCCTCCATCCCTCTCTGTTTGTAACTATTTTTCCCCCTTTCCCTTCCCCCTTGGTCTTCTGTTAAGTTTCTCAAGAACCAAATATGAGTGAAAACATATGACATCTGTCTTTCTCTGACTGACTTATTTCACTCAGCATTATACCTTCCCGTTCCATCCATGTTGCTGCAAATGCCATGATTTCATTCTTTCTCATTGCCAAGTAGTATTTCATGGTATATATAAACCACATCTTCTTTATCCATTCATCAGTTGATAGACATTTAGGCTCTTTCCATAATTTGGCTATTGTTGAAAGCACTGCTATAAACATTGGGGTACATGTGCCCCTATGAATCAGTCCTCTTGTATCCTTTGGATAAATTCCTAGTAGCGCTATTGCTGGGTCATAAGGTAGTTCTATTTTTAATTTTTTAAGGAACCTCCATGCTTTTTTCCAGAGCGGCTGCACCAGTTTGCATTCCCACCAACAGTGTGAGAGGGTTCCTGTTTCTCCACATCTTTGCCAGCAGCTGTTGTTGCCTGAGTTGTTCATTTTAGCCACTCTGACAATGTGAGGTGATATCGCAGTGTGGTTTTGATTTGTATTTCCTTGATAATGAGTGACGTTGAGCATCTTTTCATGTGTCTGTTAGCCATCTGGATGCCTTCTTTGGAAAAGTGTCTATTCATGTCTTCTGCCCATTTCTTTACTGGATTACTGGTTTTTCTGGTGTTGAGTTTGGTAAGTTCTTTATAGATTTTGGATACTAACCCTTATCTGATATGTCTTTTGCAAATATCTTTTCTCATTCTGTCGGTTGCCTTTTAGTTTTATTGATTGTTTCCTTTACAGTGCAGAAGCTTTTTATCTTGACTAGGTCCCAATAGTTCATTTTTGCTTTTAATTCCCTTGCCTTTGGAGATATGTCTAGCAAGAAATTACTACGGCTGAGGTCAAAGAGGTTGTTGCCTGCTTTCTCCTCTAGGGTTTTGATGGTTTCCTGTCTCATATTTAGGTTTTTCATCCATTTTGAGTTTATTTTTGTGTGTGGTGTAAGAAAGTGGTCTAGTTTCATTCATTAGCATGTTGCTGTCTAGTTCTCCCAGCACCATTTGCTAGAGACTGTCTTTTTTCCAGTGGATACTCTTTGTCAAAGATTAGTTGGCCATACATTTGTGGGTCCAATTCGGGGCTCTCTATTCCATTGGTCTTTGTGTCTGTTTTTGTGCCAATACCATATGGTCTTGATGATTACAGCTTTGTACTAGAGGCCAAAGTCTGGGATGGTGATGCCTCTGCTTTGGTTTTCTTCTTCAATATTACTTTGTCTATTCGGGGTCTTCTGTGGTTCCATGCAAATTTTAGGATTGTTTGTTTTAGCTTTGGGAAGAATGTCAGTGCAATTTTGATTGAAATTGCATTGAATGTGTAGATTGATTTGGGTAGTATTGACATTTTAACAATATTCTTCCAATCCACGAGCATGCAATGTTTTTCAATTTTTTTGTGTCTTCTTCAATTTACTTCATAAGTTTTCTATAGTTTTCAGCGTACAGATCTTTTACATCTTTGGTTTGGTTTATTCCTAAGTATTTTATGGTTCTTGGTGCAGTTGTAAATGGGATCAGTTTCTTTATTTCTCCTTCTGTTGCTTCATTATTGGTGTATAGAAATACAACCGATTTCCATACATTGATTTTGTACCCTGCAACTTTGCTGAATTCATGCATCAGTTCTAGGAGTCTTTTGGTGGAATCTTTTCAGGTTTTCCATGTAGAGTATCATGTCGTCTGCAAAAAGTGAAAGATTGACTTCTTCGTTGCCAGTTTTGATGCCTTTTATTTCATTTTGTTGTCTGATGGCTGATGCTAGGACTTCCAACACTGTGTTAACAGTGGTGAGAGTGGACATCTCTGTGTGTTCTCAATCTCAGGGGGAAGCTCTCAGTTTTTCCCCATTGAGGATAATATTAGCTGTGGACTTTTCATATATGGCTTTTATGATGTTTAAATATGTTCCTTCTATCCCGACTTTCTTGAGGGTTTTTATTAAGAAAGAATGCTGTATTTTGTCAAATGCTTTTTTTGCATCTATTGACAGGATCATATGGTTCTTATCCTTTCTTTTATTAATGTGATGTATCACATTGATTGATTTGTGGGTACTGAACCAGCCCTGCAGCCCAGGCATGAATCCCACTTGAACATGGTGAATAATTCTTTTTATATGCTGTTGAATTCAACTTGCTAGTATCTTGTTGAGAATTTTTGCATCCATGTTCATCAGGGATATTGGCCTCTAGTGCTCCTTTTTTGCGGGGTGTCTGTCTGGTTTGGGAATCAAGGTAATGCTGGCTTCATAGAATGAGTCTGGAAGTTTTCCTTCTGTTTCTGTTTTTTGGAACAGCTTGAGAAGGATAGGTTTAACTCTGCTTTAAATGTCTGGTAGAATTCCCCTGGGAAGCCATCTGGCCCAGGACTCTTATTTGTTGGGAGATTTTTAATAACTGATTCAATTTCTTCATGGGTCTGTTCAAATTTTCTATTTCTTCCCATTTGAGTTTTGGTAATGTGTGGGTGTCTAGGAATTTGTCCATTTCTTCCAGGTTGTCCAGTTTGTTGGCATATAATTTTTCATAGTATTCCCTGATAATTGCTTGTATTTCTGAGGGATTGGTTGTGATAAATCCATTTTCATTTGTGATTTTATCTATTTGGGTCCTCTCTCTTTTTGAGAAGTCTGGCTGGGGTTATCGATTTTGTTTATTTCTTCAAAAAACCAACTCTTAGTTTCTTTGATCTGCTGTACTGGTTTTTTTTGGAATCTGTATTGCTTATTTCTGCTCTGATCTTTATTATTTCTCTTCTGCTGCTGGGTTTGGGGTTTCTTTGTTGTTCTGCTTCTAGTTCCTTTAGGTGTGCTGTTAGATTTTGTATTTGGGATTTTTCTTGTTTCTTGAGATAGGCCTGGATTGCAATGTGTTTTCCTCTCAGGACTACCTTTGCTGCATCCCAAAGGGTTTGGACTGTTGTGTTTTCATTTTAATTTGTTTCCATATATTTTTAAATTTCTTCTTTAACTGCCTGGTTGACCCATTCATTCTTTAGTAGGATGTTTTTTAACTTCCATGCATTTGGAGGTTTTCCAAACTTTTTCCTGTGGCTGATTTCAAGTTTCATAGCATTGTGATATGAAAGTGTATATGGTATAATCTCAATTCTTTTATATTTATGGAGGGTTGTTTTGTGACCCAGTATGTGATCTGTCTTGGAGAATGTTCCATGTGCACTTGAGAAGAATGTGTTTTCTGCTTTAGGGTGAGAAGTTCTGAATATATCTGTCAAGTCCATCTGGCCCAGTGTATCATTCAGGGCCATTGTTTCTTTATTGAATTTCTTTCTGGATGATCTGTCCATTGTTGTAAGTGGAGTATTAAAGTCCCCTGCAATTACCACATTCTTTCCAATAAGATTGCTTATATTTGTGATTAATTGGTTTATATATTTGGGGGTCTCTGAATTTGGTGCATAAACATTTATAATTAGCTCTTCTTGATGGATAGACCTCATAATTATGATATAATGTCCTTCTTTGTCTCTTGTTACAGCTTTTAGTTTAAAATCTAGTTTGTCTGATATAAATATGGCTACTCCAGTTTTCTTTTGAGTTCCAGTAGCATGATAGATGGTTCTCCATCCCCTCACTTTCAATCTGAAGGTGTCCTCAGGTCTAAAATGGGTCTCTTGTAGACAGCAAATAGATGGGTATTGTGTTTTTATCCATTCTGATACCCTGTGTCTTTTGATTGGAGCATTTAGTCCATTTACATTCAGTGTTGTTATTGAAAGATGTAAATTTAGAGTCATTGTGTTATCTGTAGGTTTCATGCTTGTAGTGATGTCTCTGGTCCTTTGTGATCTTTGTAGCATTCCACTCACAGAGTCCCCCTTAGGATCTCTTGTAGGTCTGGTTTAGTGGTGATGAATCCTTCAGTTTTTGTTTGTCTGAGAAAACCTTTATCTCTCCTTCTATTCTGAATGACAGGCTTGCTGGATAAAGGATTCTTGGCTGCATATTTTTCCTATTCAGAACATTGAAAATTTCCTGCCACTCCTTTCTGGCCTGCCACGTTTCAGTAGATAGGTCTGCTACTACCCTTATGTGTCTACCCTTGTAGGTTAAGACCCATTTATCCCTAGCTGCTTTCAGAATTCTCTCTTTATCTTTGTATTTTGCCAGTTTCACTATGATACGTCATCAGAAGATTGACTCAAGTTATGTCTGAAGGGAGTTCTCTGTGCCTCCTGGATTTCAGTGTCTGTTTACTTCCCCAAATCGGGGAAGTTCTCAGCTATGATTTGTTCAAGTACACCTTCCACCCCTGTCTCTCCCCTTCTCCTCCTCCTCCTCCTCGAACTCCTGTGATATAGATATTATTCCATTTCAATGAATCACTTAGTTATCTAATTCTCCCATCGTGGTCCAAAATATTTTTCTCTTTTTCTCAGCTTCATCTTTTTCCATAATTTTATCTTCTATTTCATTTATTCTCCTCTCTGCCTCTTCAATCCTCACTGTTACCACCTCTAGTTTATTTTGCACCTCATTTACAGCATTTTTTAATTCATCGTGATTATTTTTTAGTTCCTTGATCTCTGCAGCAATAGATTCTCTGCTTTTATTGAAGCCCAGCGATTAATCTTATGACTATTACTCTAAATTCTTGTTCAGTTACATTGTTTATATCTGTTTTGATCAGTTCTTTAGCTGTCATGTCTTCCCGGAGTTTCTTTTGAGAAGAATTCTTCCATTTCATAATTTTGGCTAGTTTTCTGTCCCTTATGTGTTTTAAAAGCTTGTTATATGTCCTGTACCTGCGAGCACTACTATATTAAAGAGGGTCATACACTGTCCAGGGCCTGGCCCTTCAGGAGGGAGGTGTTTTTTGGAGAGTATTACTTGCTCTCTCTTGTTGTGAGTTTGGTTACTTTATCTCCCTACTCATAGTGATATTTTGGACCCTCCACCAAGTGTGCTTTGATTTGTTCCTTGAAGTAGCCCTGGAAAAGAAAACAAACAAACAAACAAAAAACAAAAAATACCAGCTACAAGTAAACAACAGGGTGGAGGTGGTGCTGATGGAAGAGACCTTATCCCATACTAGGAGAGAAATGACAGGGGTGGGGCGGGGGGGGGGGGGGGTTGAAGAAAAGAAAATTGACCAGAGAAATTAAATGGCTTAATCCAGAGAGAGAGAGAGAAAGGAAAATAAGGAGGTATAGAACATGTATAAAGAGAATAGATTAAATATGTCTGTTTAAACAAACCAACAACCAGAGTAACCAGACTAGAGGCATGAGATGAGAAAAGGAAGAATGAATATATATATATATGTGTGTGTATGTATGTATGTGTGTATGTATATATATATATGTGTGTGTGTGTATATATAGGTATGTGTTTATGTGTGTGTGTATATATATGTATATATGTATATGTATATATATATGTATGTATATGTATATATACATATACATATGCATATGTATATATACGTACATATATGTATGTGTGTGTATGTGTGTATATATATATGTATATGTATACACACACACACACACACACACACACACACAGAATTGTCCAAGAATTAAATCAGGCAGTGCAGCAGCGCTGTCTGGAGGAGGCCTGTCTGGTTCGTCAGCATCAATCCCACCCGTGTAGATGTGCAGTTACCCAGCACGGAGGGGTGTGGTTTGGTGTAGGCGGCTCCCACCTCCACTGTGAGCCCTGCTGTCCTTTCCTGAAACCCCACCTTGTTGGTGATGGGGAGAAGAATGGCAACATGCCAGTCTCTCCTCCATGGACTAGGTGTCCCAAACCACTCTGTTCGAGCCATCCTCACTGTGCCGTGGGCACGAACGAGGCGGTTTGTCCTGCTCCGACCACTCCCTTGCCTCCCTGGCGCTCAGCTGGGACTTAAACCCCAATGTCTTTAAGATTCCCACTCCATACACCCTGGTTTCAGGGAAGTGCCGCTCCACCTGATATATGGCCTCTGGCTGGCAGGCGCAAGCAGTCTTGTCCTTTGGTCATATACCTTCTTCCCACAGCACTCCAATGAGGGGATTGCTTTCTCCCACTTCAGACTGTGCCTCTGAACTAGTTCCTAGCCAGCTGGGGCTGGCTGCCTTCCTCCTCAGGTGCTCGATCCGGGCAGCTGGACTCAGTCCGGAGAAAGCCCCACAGTTAGAGATTGGATCTTGCTCCATCCTCGTCCGTGTTTTTTCTTTTGTCCAGATACAGTCCTACGGTTCCCCAGCCTCTCTTTCTCTTCCCTTTGTCCCTCCGCAGAAGGGGATCCCCCCCCTCCATTCCTCTGCCGCCTGTTTTATCTCTCCCAGTTCGCAATCACACAACTATGGCCCTTCAGGTTGTCCCAGTGGGTCCCTGGAGGCGTCTCTGTCACTTTGCCACCTGGACTTTTGCAGTTCAAGGTCCCTTGGCCGTTTCAACACTGCTGTGTTTGAGAGATGAGGGAACTTAGGATCCCCCTACTTCTCCACCATGTGGGCCCCTCCTCCCCGTAGAGGATTTTTTTCATGACAGATGTTGTACTTTCAAATGCTTTTTCTGCGTCAACTTAAAAGATTATATGGGTTTATCCTTTCTCTTATTGTTGTATCACATTGATTGATTTGTGAATATTGAACCATCCTTGCATCCTGAGAATAAATCCCACTTGATAGTGGCATATGATTTTTTTAATGTAGTGTTGGATTTAGTTTGCTAATATTTTGTCGAGGATTTTTGCATTTATATTCATGAGAGATCTTGGCCTATAACTAACTAACTCTCTCTCTCTCTCTCTCTCTTTTTTGCAGTGTCTTTAGCTGGTTTGGTATCATGGTAGTCTTATAGAATGAATTTGGAATATTTCCTTCCTATTCTAGTTTCTAGAATAGTTTGAGAAGAATATTAAATATTTTTTAAGGTTTTTTTTGTTTCTTGTTTTTTTTTTGTTTGGTTTTTGTTTGTTTGTTTATTTGTTTTTGTAGAATTCACCTGTGAAGTCATCTGATCCTGGACTTTTGTTTGTTAGGAGTATTTTTTGATTACTGATTCAATTCATTGCTGGTAATTAGTGTATTCAAGTTTTTTTATTTCTTTCTGCTTCAGTTTTGGTAGGTTATATGTATCTAAGAATTTATCCATTTCTTCTACATTGTCCAATTTTTTGGCATATAGGTTTTCATAATATTCTGTTACAATTGTTTGTATTTCTGTGGTGTTGGTCATTATTTCTCCCCTTTCATTAGTGATTTTGTTTAATTAAGTGTTCCCCTCCCTCTCTTTTTGATGAGTCTAGCTGGAGGTTTATCAGTTGTTTTGATCTTTTCAAAGAATGAGTTCCTGGATTTATTGATCTGTTCCTTTTTTTTTTTAGTTTTCATATCATTTATTTCTGTTCTAATATTTATTATTTCCTTCCTTTTGCTGTTTTGGGTTTTGTTGTTCTTTTTCCAGGTCCTTTATTTTTTTTAAGTTTGTTTATTTATTTTGAGAGAGAAAGAACGCACATGCATGGGGGAGGGTCTGAGAGGGAGAGAGGGAATCCCAAGCAGGCTCTGTCTGGTCAGCCCAGGGCCTGACACAGGTCTCGATCCTACAAACTGCGAGATCATGACCTGAGCTGAAATCAAGAATTGGACACTTAACTGGCTAAGCCACTCAGGTACGCCTCTAGCTCCTTTAAGATGCAAAGCTAGGTTGTTTATATGAGATTTTTCTTCTTGAGGTAGCTCTGTATTGCTATAAACTTCCCTCTGGAGTAGCTTTTGCTACATTCCAATGATTTTGGACCATTGTGTTTTGATTGTCTCCATGTATTTAAATTAAATTGCTTTAAATTATCTATTAGTTACCTCCATTTAGTTTAGCTGTCTTGCTGTGATTCTGTCCTGTTCTTTCATTTGGGACATACTCCTCTGTCCCCTCATTTTGTCTGCCTTTCTGTTTCCATGTGTTAGGAAAGTCAGCTATGCCTCCTGCTCTTGAAAATAGTGGCCGTATGAAGAAGAGATCCTGTAGTGCCCCGCAGCATAATGTCCTCTGTCCACCAGAACCTGGGGCTGCAGGGTGTCCCCTGTGTGTCTTGCATGAGCCCTACTGTTGTGGCTGAGCCACTTTTGCCTTCAGTCCAGTCATCTGCAATGGCTTTCTTTGCCTGCTATGGGCAGGGTTTGGTCCCTGTGTTGTTAGTGGGCCAGTCCGGGGTCACCTTGGGCCTGAGTTGAGTCAGACCAGACATTTGCCAGAGATGCAATAGCACCAAAAGGCAGGGTGCTTTCCTCATGTTGTCTCCTGAGGAGCTTTTGTTGGTGGGTGGGGTCTGCAATCACATCAGCTGTCTGCCTCCAGTGACTGTTGGGGCTGCAGTGGGACTGGTGTGCATAGTTATCTTCCCCTCTCCCTAGGACGAGAGTCACTTTGGAGTGGCACTTGCCCCTTTTGGGGCTATTTGCATACTGCCAGGCTTGTGGCACCACTTTGGATAGGCTTCAGCCAAGGGCATATTGGAGGGGACAGGTCCACAGGACAGCATGGGGGCAGGGTTCATGGCCAGTAAGTTTTGCACCCATCCACTATGGGAAGGGAAGTACCTGGCCAAAACTCTGGCCAAGGCTGGCCACAGGAGAACGCCAGGGTGGGCACTTTGTAAGCAAGCTAGGTGGAGAGCGTTGATGTCATACTGGTTCCCAACGCAGGTGTCCTTGTTTCTGGGCTGGGATGCAGGGGGCGGAAATGCTGCCTGCAAGTTCCTTTGTTCCTGGAAAAGTCTCCCAAGGATGCCTGTTCCTCCAGCGCAGCTCTGAGGTTAGCAAACAAATCTCTGTCCATATACCCCAGGCGCTCAAACTACTGCTTCTGTGCTGTATCTCTGTAGGACTGTTGGTTGTGCCGTCTCTTTACAGGTGGGGACTTTTTCCCTCTTGCAATGCCAGTTCTCCCAGAGCTGAGCCTGATGATTTTTAAAATTCCATATATAAGCCCCTGCTGATTGTAAGAACTACAATATTATGTCCCTGTAGTTTTCAAAGCCAAATATTATGCCTGGGATTTCTAGTGTGAGGGTCTGTTTCTCTCTCCCCTCTTCATGCCTCTGGTGTCCCTTCCTCCCTTGGACAGTCCTTTAGGTCCTTTAGCTCTAGACCACATCTTGGCCCTTCCTACCCTCTCTGATGCAGCCTCTTCTCTACGTTTAGTTGTGGAGAGTGTGTTCTGCTAGCATTCGGGTCATTTTCTGGGTTATTTACAGTGATGTGGGTTTCCAGATATATCTGTGGGATGGGGTGAGCTTAGGGTCCTCCTACTTTGCAGTCTTCCCCAGAAGTAACTATAAATAAGATTCTTCATCGCCTTGATAGCAGTCTTAAGATTCTCTCTGTGTTCCTTCACTTGGCTGGAAGGAGAACCAATTCCAGAAATTGTTGTGATTTACCTAGGATCCAGGTGACTTGAGGAAGTCTGAGCTCTTATTTCTAGGTTTTACTAGGTACCCAGGAAGTGGATGGGCTTTGAGGGATCACCTTGATACCCTGGTGCAAGTGGGACTTCTCTTACAAAGGTCCAAGCTGATGGTCACAATCTACTGAGCTGCTTCAGTAAGAACCAGGAGCTGTGACACCACTGTGGGAAGCGAGGTGGGCTAGGAAGCAGTGTGAGCTCGGTGAGAGTGGCTGTGGGGTAGAGCCACACTCTGTGACTCCGCTCCACCTTTGTCCACCTTCAAAAGCTGCTCTCCCCTTGCCCACCTTAGCTCTCTTGGTAGATGGAAGGGCTGTTTTAAATTATGAGATAGCTATTCTAATTAGGTATTTTTAAGTATGTTTTCATTTTACTCCTTTAGTTTGTCATGAACTAGCCCTGATAAGATACCCTTTATTCAACAAAGTTTACACTGTAAGTTGGGTATTAATAATACAAACAGTCCAACAGAAATGCCCTATGTATCTTTTTTTTTTTTTCTGTTTCTTTAATAGAAAAGCTGTCTACCTTCCTCTGGAGGAAGGGACAGGAAGGGATGGGAGAATGGGACTGAGAGAGGGACAGTTTCTCTGGTTTATCAGTAGTGGTGGGTAGCTTTTTAAATTTATGTTGCCAGATACTATTGTCATTGATTTTGATTGGTTTCGTGTCTCCTGTCCACCTCACACATCGCCACCACTGTGCCCCCCCTCTAGTAGAGAAGGTGACAGTTTCCTCACTGTGCCACCCTGAGTCCCTGGAAAGCAAGGGACCCCTGATGGCAGGGAGAAATGGGAGGCCATCCATTCAGAAGCCTGGTGTTGGGAGGAAGTCCATGGAAGCTCTAAGTGTAGGCCTGGCAAGCAGAGAGGAGGGGCCAGAGGAGGGCGCAGGAAAACAGAATAAGGGGTAGAGGTGAGTAACACTCCCACCTCTCCTTGACCTAAAAGTCTTAAAGAAAGATGCAGATAAATAGATCACCAGGGTTGGCTGATGGTATGTACTCGTCACGGGCCTCTGTGGACTTGCTCCCGCACCTCTTCCCCACCTTCCCTTGGGAGCATCTCTGATCTCCCTCATCCAGCAAGGTGTGGCCCACACACTGTCCCATCCCCTCTGTCCATCCCCACGCCCTAGAGTTGTGTTTTGTGTTTACTCAAGAACAAGGCCGTTCCTGTTTTCTGCCTCCCTTCTCAAGTCTTGCCCTCCGGTCCCAGTTTACTCTTGGATTCCACGCAGTGCAGAGGTTACAAAAAGAGGCAAATGCGTGTTTGTGTGAGGTCACTAAACCAGGCAGTGTGACTCTAGAGTCCTCCCTCCTGGTTGAAAAGTCAATAGAAGAAGGCCTTCAGGACTGCCATTTGGTCATGGCTACAGTATCAAAGACTAAAGGAAAAATGAACAAAGCACAAGTCGGTATGTACTTTCCAATAATTTTTTTGTTTTTAATATCAATTGATGTTTTAAAAAATACAGAGGTGTTTGACACAGAATAGCACCATTGTGTAGGACACACACAGTTCCTGCGCCCGGCACCTGAAGGGGGCTCTTCTTGCCTGGGCTGGGGACAGTCACTCAGGGGGCGTTTGACTCACACCAGTTAGTTTCCTGCCTCTGCCTCGACCCAAAGGTCTTACAGGAAGACAATAAATAAATAGAACACCGAGATTTTATTTTGCAGTCTGCCCAGTTCAGGTCTCTCAGAAAGAGAGAGGAGAAAAGTCCACACTGTTGAGCGGGTGGGATGAATGGACATCAGGTCAGGTCAGCCATTCAGTGCAGAGCCCTAGAGTGACTGGGACTGGAAAATACTTGGGTCCTCTGGGTTGGCAATGGATTGTGTTGTTTGTGGGTTCGGGTTTTTACAAGAAGCAGACAGGCCCTATGTCCACACCAAATTCCTGCTCAGGCCCTCCTATGTCCATGGGTGCAATGTCAATGATGGGGAGACGCGAGGTCTTCTGTGACCGGTACTCGATCATAGTCTTGCCCCACTTACCGGTGTGTTTCTAGGGGAGAAAGAGAGGAGACACTGTCCAATGCCAGCTGCCCAGGACCCCAAAAAGGAGCATCACAGAACACAAAGTGTAAAACACGCTCAGGGCTCCCCCGACCTCTCCTTGGCTTGCTGAAGCCCTCTCTACCCCAGCTCCTGTCCTTTCCAGCAAGGCCCCCTCCACCTGCTCCCTCCCCCACAGTGAGCGTCTCTTCACTCCATCCCCAAGGCAGACCCACACACACACACCACGAATACTCCTACGAGAGTAACTGGACGTGCCAGGTGGGACTTCTTTCCCCTGAGCCCAGGGAGTGAAGAAGATACAACAATGGCACCTTTCCCTCCCCTGGCACTCCGCACGCCTTCTCTACATAACCCCTCACGCTCACCTCTCGAGGATCCTGTCACCTTAGGCCTATGACACCTGCTGTGGACCAACCCTCTGCCTGCTTCAGCCAGCCCGACTCACCGTGCAGCCATCCTTCAGGACAGTATATGTGAACCTGCTGTTGCCCTCAGCCCGGATCTCCACATCATTGGAGCCCTGGATGAGCAGGGCCTTCTTGAGGTTGCCAGCCGCTTCATCCAGGTAGGCAATGCTGTTCTTGCAGTGGTAGGTGATATTCTGGGAGCCCTCGGTGGACAGCAGGCGTAGGAAGGTCATCTGGACGTTGGCAGTGTTGGGAGCCAGGTTGTCATCTCCATAGCTGAACTGTCAGGGCAGAGAGCGATGGCATGAGGCCCAGGGGCAGTGTCCGGTGGGATCATGGTTAAGAATACTCTTCAGAAGAGGGGGAAGAGGAGGAAGTCTCCAAGAAAAGTGGTGGGCGAGGTGCCACCAACTTCAAGGGAGAAAGAAGAGAAGGGTTCTGAGGAGCCGTCTGGGGCCCAGAGCAGCCAGGTACTCACGTGGAAGCCACCGTTGATGGTTTCTCCAAACCAGATGTGCTTCTTGTCCTTGCTCTTGCTGCTCCACCAGTTCTTCTTGGGAACACTCGCTGGGTTGGGGTAGACGCAGGTCTCGCCAGTCTCCATGTTGCAGAAAACCTTCATGGCGTCCAAGGTGCAGCCCTGGTTGGGGTCAATCCAGTAGTCTCCTGCAGGGGGAGGAGGCAGTACCCCATTGGGGCTCAGACAGGCACACACATACTCCCGAGAGGGCCAGACCTGCCTGGGAGAGACGGAAAGGCTTCCCAGGACAACAGGCTGTGAGGGTCACATGTGGCCAAAGGGAGGGGAGATGCAGGGATCTGGGAGCAAGGAGACCTGGACGGGAGAGTCTGATGCTAAACAGGGGCGCAAGCAACAGGGCAGGAGCAGCGCCTGCCTGGTGGATGGAACTCTACCCTCAAGTCACGTCTGCCATGTAGCCATGGCAGGACAGGAGCCAGGGCTGAGGTATCTCTGCTGTGAAATGGAGGAGCAACCATCCACCAGAACCTTCCAGGCCTGGCTCTGGCCTGTGCTAAGAGCGGTCTCCTCCCTCATTCTGAAGGCGGCCATGCCCAGCAGGCCGATTTCCTGCTCTCCGGGGCCAGGGGCCCTGCCCTGCACCCTCACCGCTCTTCCATTCAGGGTGGCAGAGTTTCAGGTCCCGGCAGGTGCGAGCGGGGTTCTTGCGGGAGCCCTCAGGGCTGCGGATGCTCTCAATCTGGTTGTTGAGGGACTTGAGCGTGGCATCCACCTCGGCGTCGTGCTGTCTCAGGTTGCCAGCTGCCTGGTCAGCCCGCATGTACTGCAGGGGGTCGGGGCCCTTCTCTCTCTGGCCTAGGCCAGCAAAGGCAGACATGTCGATGCCAGGGCCAGGGGGACCTGGAGGGCCAGGGGGTCCGGGGTTTCCAGGAGGACCCTGTAGCAGGGAACGGAAATCAGCCAGGAATTGTGGGGATGTGCCCCTCCTATATACATCCCCACTTGCTAGAATATACTAGTGTCTTCTTCCAGACACTGGGTGGGGGGAGGGGTGCAGCAGCCCAGGACCAAGAAAAATCACAGCACTTTCCCTACTTCTTCATCAGCCCCTCTCTCCTGTTTCCCAACACCAAGCAGGACCCTCTGAACCTCCAGGGAAGACCCAGGACACAGGATGCCATCTTCACTAGCTGCAGGCGGATGCCCTGAAAGAGGCCCTTGGCACCAGAGAGCCCGAGCCTCCCAGATGCTGGGGACAGGCCAGACAGCAGGGAAGGAGTCAGGACACTTACAGCTGGGCCAGTTTCGCCCGAACGTCCGCGGGGACCAGGAGGTCCAATGGGGCCAGGGATTCCATTAGCACCATCTTTGCCAGAGGGACCGACGGGACCAGGAGGACCCTGCAGGCCAGGAGAGAGGAGCCGTCAGCAAAGGCAGGGGTGGGGGGGGCAAGGGGCGCTGGTCGGGTGGCTGTCCTGATGGGAAGCCCTGCAGCTTCACATTTCTCGGAGGGCCCAGACTCATCTCCGCTGGGCCAGGGACCAGCAGGATGGCTTCACGGCTCTTCTGCTATCCTGAGCTCCTCTTTGTTGAATCCTATTCCCAGTGGGCCCAGCTGACAGCCAAGAGCTGTTCTCATGTTCATCCAGCCTGTGATCTCAGGGGGTTTCTGGCCACAGTCACCCTGAGCCCGTCGTCCTTCCACCTCCGAGTGAGGCCCCCTGAGCCCCAGGCTTCCCTCCCCATCAGAGCGCCCACACCTGGCCCCACCCCCGAGGAAGGACTCACTGCATCTCACTTACTCTAGGGCCAGAAGGACCAGCAGGACCAGAAGCACCTTGGTCTCCAGAAGGACCCTGTGCAGAAGGAAGAAGCAAAAGTCAGAGGTCAGCACAGACAGGGCCCCATCTTCCAGGATGGGAAGCCTTCTTAAATATGCATACGATACATGTCCCCCCTCCCCCCTCCTTTCCATTTGCTCCTCCCTCCAACCCAGAGGAAGTCTTGGAAATTTTTCTTTTGGTCCTGGATATTTCTTAGGATGATCCCAAGCTGGGTTAGCTGCATGGGACACTCAAGTGAGCTCTGAGCAGTGGGAGGCACCTGGGAGACATGCACAGACAGCAATACTCACAGGAGGGCCGGGCAGACCCTGCAGACCAGTGAAGCCACGGTGTCCCTTCAGGCCCCTCTCGCCAGCCTCTCCAGCTTCTCCTTTGTCACCTCGGGGACCTTGAGGACCCTGGGAATGAGACAGACACAGGTTGGGTCAGGTTGAGGCCTCTTGCTGGCCTCACCTGAGCCAAGGAGTCCCAGGATCCACACAGTCCCCACTGACCTCCAAGCCTGCCCCAGTTAGGAACCCAACAGAGGACACTCAGATACTCACTGGGATTCCCCGGGCTCCGGCTGGTCCTGCAGGGCCCATGGGGCCTTGTGCGCCCTGTGAGGGAGAGAGTGGGAACTCTGTCAGCAAAACCCTCCTCTGCCTATGGCCCGGACTGGGCCCCAAGACTCCCTGGACCCAGGGATGCATCCAGGGCCTGGGAGTCAGGCACGTAGTGGATGAGCTCCCAGCTCACTTGGCCACCCTTCTCCACTTCCAGCTTTTACTGAATTAAGGATACTCACAGCTTCTCCTCGGTCTCCCTGCTTTCCAGTTGGGCCAGCGGGTCCAGGAGAGCCAGGGGGCCCAGGGGCTCCAGGAGCACCCACGGGACCAGTCTCACCACGATCACCCTGTCAGGAGAGAGGTCTCAGGCTTAGAGAAGAATGTTCCAGAAAATCCATGGAGAATAGGCCCTTGAAACTGAGACAAGACTCTGACTCCAGCCTACCACCTGGGGCTGACCTGGTAGGCCCAACAGAATATTCTCCTGTCCCACTGCTCATAGAGACACCGAGATATTCACCTTGACTCCAGCCGCACCATCTCTGCCAGGGGGGCCATCAGCACCAGGGCTTCCCTGGACAAGAGGAAACAAGATGCCATTAGAGCTGCCCCTGCCAGACTCCCATTCTGTTCCTCCCTTCTCCCGTCGGGAGCCCCAGGCTTGTTCCCTTCCATCCTGCTAAAGCTTTGGAAGCTCAACAAGCTTCCTTCTGCCTTCCTGCCCACGTACCAGTTCTTAGTGTCTGTGTCCCTCTCTCTCTCCCATCACGACCTTCCATCGCAGCTGGGCACTTGGGCCTATGGGCCCATCCCATCATCCCCTCCTCCAGGGCACCAGGACTGGGCCTGGCTGGCCCGGCACGCCTCTCCCTGGGAAGGGCCACACACACAGTGGGTCCCATTGCTCACCTCTCGTCCAGGTTCGCCAGAAGGACCAGTCAGGCCAGGAGGACCCACGGGGCCGGGGGGACCTCGGTCTCCAGATGCTCCAGGAGCTCCCTGCTTGCCAGGCTCACCCTGGAGGGACAGCGACAAAGAGGATGAGTGTGCACTCTAAGAATCCCGTCCTGGGACATACTGAGCCCTTCCAAAGAAAGGGCTGACAGAGAGACAGTGCAGAGGGTGCAGAGTAGGGGGAAATCTCAGGGGGTGGTATTGCTTCTTCAGAGACCAGGCCACCAAGAGCACTGAGTGAAGAACACCAGCCAGAGCCAGGCTGGGCCCAGTTCACCAGAGGAAGGGGCATCCTTCACTCACCGATGGGCCAGGCAGGCCAGGGAATCCTCTCTCACCACGTTGCCCAGGAAGACCAACAATGCCCCTTTGACCAGCCAGACCTTGGGGACCTGGAGGACCATCGGGACCCTAGAGAGGGAAGGCGAGAGTGAGAATTTGAGCTCTGACAGGGAGTGGCCCAGCCATCCACACCCAGCCTGGCCGCCATTCACAGGTCCCAGCACTCTTCCCTGGCAGTGGCCCCCTCCATGGTGTCCCCTCCTCCTCCATGCCCTGTGAGCTCAGAAGACTTCCTGGCCCAGGCCTGGGAAGGACTTACAGAGGGACCATCATCTCCAGGCTCTCCCTTCTCGCCAGGGGGCCCGGCAGGACCTTGGAGGCCAGGGTCGCCAGCACGGCCAGGGGGGCCGCTGTCTCCTCGAGCACCTTTAGGACCATCTTTTCCAGAAGGACCAGGGGGACCAGGGGGTCCAGGGTTGCCCTAGAAAAGCAAATGCGAGAAATGAGAACATCTCACCCTGCCCCATCCGGACTGCCAAAGCCACTGTGGCCCCAGGGATAGCAGTTCCCCTCTGTGGCTCCCTCCACACAAAGGAAGCTTGACCCCCACCCCTGTCTGCTTCTTCCACCTTCCCTCCCAGGAGGGAGCTCTGAGCAGCCAGCCCTGGCTTGTCCAGCCCCACATTTGCTTTTTCTGATCTACTTGGACTTCTTCCTGCCTCCTTTCTTTTAGAAATCTCAATCCCACCATCCCTCAAGGAACAGTTCAAACGTAGCTCCTCGGACCCCTAAACCTCTGCACCCACTCCCCCTGCACTTGATTGGTGGTAAACTGGTGACTTTTCACCATCTCTCATCCCTCCATGGCAGATTCCCTATGGGCAAAATGTAGAACTTGTACAGGCCGGGAACACAGAATGCGCTCAAGAAATGTGTTGAGGCAATCGTGCCAGCCTGTCCTGCCCACTGAGCCAGGAATCTGAGGGTCCAAGCCCAAGCCAGCAGGGAAGGTTGCCCATGGCCGCAGCCCTTGCTCGCAGCTGTTTACGAGAACAGGTCCCCATGATCAATTACTCCCAGGAGTGGGAAAAGGCACAAAGGGATGGAGGCCAGCTTGCACTCTTTGGAGCCCTAGCAGGGGACTGTGCCAGGCTCTTCAACCCCTGCTGTGCCCCCCACGCCAAGAGTAAGGTAAGAACCATCCAGGAGCATCACTTACATTGGAGCCTGGGGGTCCGACACGGCCAGCAGCTCCAGGGAATCCGGTGGCTCCCTATGGGATGAGAAGAAAGACTCTGAATCCCTCAGGCCCTCAGAAGCGTCAGGAATCATACTGGGAGACAGACACGGGTGTCTCAGAGGCTGGTGTGGAAAGGGGCAAGGAGAGCTAGAGAAGGAGAAAGGGCCCCATGGGGTCTGGCTGTTGGATCAGGAAGCTGCAGCTTCTCTGCCTCCAGCTCCTGTAGGGGGTAGGGTGAGGAGGTGCATTCAGCTGGGACAGCCAGTGCTCTGGGAGCTGAGCAGGGGGCCTGCCCAGGACCACAGGCCTCCCCGGATCACGGCACACTGGCAGAGAGGGGCGCCCGTTCTCCCGCATGGCTGTGGGATGGGCTCAGGCTGGGGGCAGAAGCAAGGCTAAGAAAGAAGGGGGTGAGTAAATCCCAGAGCACCACCGTGGGAGCATCTGGCCAGGCCTTCTTGGTGACAGCAGCTGCCGCCCCCAAGGTGCCCTCCACCCCACCTGGTGGGAACGGGGACCTCACTCACCGGGGGGCCTTGAGCACCTCGGGCTCCTTTAGGACCAGTCACACCAGTAGGACCCTGGGAAGGAAGGAGAGAGACAGTGAGGCCCAGTCACCCGGAGGAGAGCTGTGGGCTTCTGGGTATAGGGCCTGTCTGACCCCCAAGAGCTGACTCCCAAGGGGTTAGTTTTCCGAGATGTAGCTTTCTTGTCACTAAAATCCCAGCCTGGAGAAGGCATCACAGGTGGGCCTGCCACCCCCTCCAAGAGAGACTCGTGCTCTAGGAGACCTTGGGGGGGGGGGGGAGGCCTGGCAGGCATCTGCAGAGCTGGTTGGAGGTCTCCCCCTTCCCTCCCCAGGATCCTGGCTGCATCTTCCCTGGTCATGTATCCTTAGCCTGCACTCTGTGTCATCTCCTGGCCCCCAAACCCTAGATGACATAAGCCAGTTAACTTCTTTTGAACCTCTATCTCCAAGTACAGATTCCTCCCCATAGCTGCTCCCTTCTGGGGCTGGGGCAGCAGCAGGCTCTAACATCTGCCAGGTAGAGGGGCTTCAGCTTGGGGTGACACCCAGGCCTCCTGTCCAGGCCCCTCATCCTGCACCCCAACATCCCTATCCCATGGGAACAGCTCCTGGGGGAGCTCACTGCTACCCACCTGAGGTCCAGGAGCTCCAGAGGGGCCCTGAGGACCCGGGGCACCAGCATCACCTTTCTGGCCAGCCTCTCCTTGCTCGCCCTTGGCACCTGGCTGGCCATCAGCACCCTGTCCCGAGGAGGAGGAAGCAGATGAGTTAGAGGCAAGCCAGATACTCCACGTTCTTCCAAAAGGGCCAGAGCTCTGGGTGAGTGGGTGGGTAAATGAGTGAGTGAGCGAGTTGCTCTAAGATGGGACTGTGAGATCAGCATGGAGGTTCAAGGAAAGACGGAAGAGGCCATTTCCCTCTTCTTTACATTCTGTCCCTCCCTCTCTCCATCCCTCCCCCACAGGCTAGAAGGTGCCCTCAGGTGTAGAGCTGGCCTGAGCAGAGGGGTGGGAAGGAGGGTGGACAGGGACACTCACGGGAGGTCCTGCGAATCCAGCGGGCCCGGGGGGACCGGTCTCTCCACGTTCACCCTGTGGGAGAGAGGGCCCAGGAGAGGTAAGGCCCTAGGCCTGCCTGCTTCTGTCCTCTCCTATAACCCAGGCCCTTGTGGCCCAGCCCTTGCATAGAAAGCCCAGAGACAGGACACGCAGACAGCCTCCAGGAAGCTCTGTCCTAAATACAAGGGACCCACTTCAGAAGACCTCTCTTGGTCAGAGGATCTGGCGACCTGAAGGCCCTCCACCTCGACCGCATCATGGAGATGAGGCCTTCTCCCTCCATTCCATCTCTGCTTCCTCCCCCAGACCCAAAGGGCCAGGCTGAGAGGCAGGGCGGCTTCTCTTGCTCCCAGGGGCCTGGGGACGGGCAGATACTCACCGGGGCTCCACGAGCACCAGCAGTTCCCGCAGGACCAGGAGGTCCAACTTCTCCCTAGGGTGGGGAGGGGAGACGAGAGCCACAGGTAAGGGGTGGGGGTCAGAGTGGGGACCTTAAAGAGCAAAGTGCATCCAGGGAGCCCTGCAGCAGATGGCCTGTTTTCTCCTTGTAGCTTCGGTCCTAGAGGTACTTCCTGGGGCCTCTGCTGAATGCTGGTTTACCGGCCCCCTCCCTCCCTGCAACAGCTCCGCTGGACGGGGTGCACAGCCCCTGACTCTGCTTTTAAGAAGACTCCCACCCCTCACTCCTTGCAGCCACTAGTGGGCAGGAGGGTGCCAGCTGTTGAGTGAGGAGAAGAGACGGCAGTCTTTGGCAGGAGATGTGCAGGTGTGATAGGGGAGGGGAGCCATGAGCGAAGGGAGCTGTGACTCACCTTCTCACCATTGGCACCGGCAGGGCCAGGGGGGCCAATGGGACCAGTCAGGCCCTAGGGAGAAAGGAGACAAAGGTGAGGGAGGAAGAGTTGACCAGGGACTGGGAGCCCAGTAGGAAGTCTGGGGACCTCACACCCGTGGCCCCAGCCTTGTCAGGAGAGTCCCAAAGCTGCCCAGCCTGCACAACTGAGATAGGACAGGGGCTGTGCTCACACACTGCCCTTCCGTGCCCAGAGCGCAGGGCTGGAGACCCACAGGGTCCCCAGGGTGCCTGCAGCCAGCATTCACTTACTCGTCCACCGTCCTTCCCAGGGGCTCCCTCGGGGCCTTTCTCACCAACGTCACCCTGTGGGATAGAGAAGATGGACCACCTCAGGAGGGGGCTCCGGCTCCGTGTCACCCTGGCTGAGGCTGCAAGCACAGCTCAGCTCCTGGCCCAGCAGGATTGGCTATGGGTTCAGGGTGAGAGGTGTGAGATGGAGGGAAGGGTTGGGAGAGGGGGTCACTAAAAGACAAATAGTGCCTGGGGTGGGTGGGTGGGGGGGAGTCTCCAAGTTCCTCAAGAGGATTAACTAGGGACCCCCTGCCCAGGTGCTGTGGGGAGGGGGTGAGTGTGGCACAGGGAAACGCGGCTTTGGGGGAGGCACAGTCGGCCTGGTACTCACCCTGTCTCCCTTGGGCCCAGCGATGCCAGCTGCTCCCCTCTCACCAGGCATCCCCTGCAGACCTGGAGGGCCCTGAGCCCCAGGGGGGCCGGCTGGGCCAGATGCGCCCTGTGGGGTGGGGATAGAGGAGTCTGTGGTGGGCAGCACCTGCCCAGGACCCCAGCACCCAAACCCCTATTCCTCCCCTGCCAGGCCTCCTTTCTGTCTTGTCTTCCATCTTCCCTTCTCCTGTCCCCATCCCCCCTCCCCTCCCCCAGCAGGGCCTCCTGGGCTGACGCAGACAACCCCAACAGCCTCACTTACTTTGGGGCCGTCCGTGCCAGGAGTGCCAGGGAGGCCGCGGGGACCCTGGAGGCCCTGGGCACCGGGAGAGCCACGTTCACCTGGGAAACCTCGTTCACCCTGTGACAGAGACACCATGGGGCAGTCAAGTGAGAGTGATGGGGCAGAGGCCCAGGGAAAGGCAGGGGGGCAGCAAGCAGAGTGGGGCCCCGGGACCCGGGCGCGGCTCTGCAGGGCCAGGCTGGCAGAAACGCACAGGGAAAGAGCAGGTCCGAGGGGACCACCAGAAACGGCCAATGCTTACCCTGGGACCCACGAGGCCGGGGGCTCCAGCTTCACCAGGAACACCCTGGAGAACAAACAAAGACGTGTGAGAGAGGGGGAGATTTGATGTCCTGCAGCCAGGGAGGAGCATCCCTCCCTCTGGAGGCTGAGCTGGGATGTGGCCGGACACTCCCGGCCTCGTGGGGCTCCTCGTGCCCTCCTGCAGAGCAGAAGAGACCTTCCCATCTAAATAGTTTGCAGGTTCAAAGAGCCCCACACTCACCTGGTCACCTGGCTTTCCACCTTCACCTGGGGGACCGGGAGGGCCAGGAAGTCCCTAGAAGGCAGTGACATGCATTAGCAAGAGAGTAAGTTTACTCCTCCCGCCCTCCAGGGAGGCCCAGCACAAGGCAAGAGCCAGGACTGCAGGGAAGCCTCACCCCCCTGGCCCCCATGAGAGGGGCGGGCCCTCCACCCGCAGTGCCTACTACCGCCCGCAGAACCCCGGGCTTGGAAAGGACTGAAGAGGGGGCCCAGTCCGGCCACCTACCTGGAACCCAGATGGCCCAGGGGCACCCTGCTCGCCTCGTTCACCGGCAGGTCCCTGCAGAAGGAAACAAACGTGACCCGAGTGCTCCAGAGAATCTAAGAGCCTCGGACACAGGGCACCGGGGTGGCCAGCAGGAGGACAGGCCAGACACCCCCCCTGCACCGCCCAACAGGGTTGCAGGAGTGTGTGCCTCACTATTCTCCCACCAATGACCTGCACTCCTGAAACGGGTGCGGTCCACACTGCCTTGGCTGAGTGGGTCTGGTGTCCCGCATGAGCCCACACCCAAACCGTTAGTTTCAACGCTGAGCGGGCCTGAGGTGCCTCGGCCTCCACGCCACCGCCCCCATGCCCACAGGGCCACCTAGAGAGGCCAGGCAGGTACTTACAGCGGGTCCGGGGGGCCCCGCAGCACCGGTCTCACCATCTTTGCCGGGAAGACCCTAGAAGGAAGGGAAAAGGGTGAGGTCCTGACACACGCTCTTCAGTTCTGTGGACCCCAGTACTGGGCAGGCACAGTCGGTGGCCCTGAGTTTCCATGATCCCCCAACCTGAACTCCATTTCTCCCCACTTCCTTTCCTGAGCCCCTCCTTTTCCCAGTCTTTCTCAGCATGGGAGCCTTCCCCATCTCCCGGCTACTGACCAATAGCAACTAGAAGTCATCCTGTGTGGACTCCCAAAGGCCCTAGAGAAGCATGGGCTCAGCCACAGGACTCCACGCTGCTAACTAGGGACCCCAGGAGCATGCCACGGGATTCCTCTCCCCTTGAGGGTGTCCAGCCAGCACCAATGCGTGGGTAGTGAGACGGAGTACTTACTCTCAGTCCAGGGGCACCAGGAAGTCCCTTCTCACCAGCCTTGCCAGGTTCGCCCTGGAGGAAAGAGTGCAGGACCATGAAGGGAGGGTTTTGGGGGGGTGGGTAGAGCAGGTGGGGGAGCCTGGGACTTGGGGCCACAGCCTGATGGACAGGAAAAGCTCAAGCTGAGTATTAGCACCTTCTCTTACGCTCAGAGGGTGTGGCAGCACTGCCCCATGGAACAATGTCACGGCTGAGATGTCCCGAAGCTCTAAGGAGCCCCGGGTTTCCCCAGATCACATGCACTCCTGTGGGACATGGAGGCCCCAGCTGCCCATGGCACCCAGGATCCCACTCAGACCTGCCCTTGGTTAACTCTTTTTAGGAGCCAGTCCTTTCCACAGGGGGCAAGGAGGTAGGTGACACCATGTGGAAGGAAATGGAAGGGCGGGTTATTACTTACATTGGCACCTTTGGGGCCAGGGAAACCCATGACGCCAGGCTGCCCACGAGCACCCTGAGGACCTGGAGGTCCAGGACGACCATCTTCACCAGGGGCTCCCTGAAAGAGAGGACACCGTTTTCAGAATGTAGACGCTCTTCCCACATCCATCCATCCACCTACTAAGTGCCTACTATGTGGCAGGCACAGGGCAAGGCAACGACCAGACGCACGGCACAGGGATTGAGCAAGGTTTCGACCAGCAGCCCTCACCGCACATGTGGACCCCCATCAGCAACAAGGTGCTGCTTAAATTAGAAGTTTTGCCTCTCACGGTGCACACCAGGCTTCGTCTTTCCCCGAGGGAAGGCCCGAATGCACAACGGGGTGGCACTTTCAGAGCTCCACACCCGGCCCTGGTACCTACCATCTGCACCCCTCCCCTGTTCTCAATATTCACGGGCTGCCCCCCACCCAGACTCCTGTCTGTCTTCCTACCTGCCTCCTCAAGGATATCCCCTCAACCTCTCCCAACAACTCCAAATGGTAGACTTACAGAAGGACCAACTTTGCCTTGAGGACCGGCATCACCGGGGCGTCCAGTGAGACCCTTTGTTGAGGAGAGAGACAGAGGGTGGGCGGGCGTCGGGGCAGGCCCCAGGTCCTCCCGATCCTCAGCACAGGGCTGGAGGGAGCAGGTGGGGAAGGGCACGAGGACTCCCGATCACAGTCAGAAGTCAAGGACAAAGGCGGCTGGGCTACTTACCCGGGCTCCAGGAAGGCCAGGCTCTCCGGGACGGCCAGGATCGCCGTTGGCACCCTTGGGGCCAGCAAGGCCGCTGGGCCCTCGCTCTCCAGGGGCTCCCTACACAAGGGGAGGCAGCAGTCATCAGCAGGCCATTTGACCAGCCATGCAGGGACCCCAAGCCCTTCTTCCCCCACTCACCTTTGGACCTGCCAGACCATCTTGACCTGGGAAGCCACGGTTGCCAGGAGCACCCTAGGAAGAAGTGGGAGGGCAGGTGGTGAGTGACAATGGCCCCTGACCCAACGGTAACTCCAGGGAGCCCAGCCAGGCTTCGGGGGATCAGTCCCACCAACCCACAGTTTCTGTGGGGCTGTAGCTATGGCCGGCAAGATTCCGAGAGAGTAACTTCTTGGGCCTGACCTGGGGAGTAGCTCAAACCATTTCATGCCCTCCTGGGGGCATGGGGTACAAATAAGAAGGGCTCCCTGTCCCCGTGGCATTGAGTGGAGAAGAGAGGAATCTGATACTCAGGCCACAGGACTGGACAAGAACACAGAACCACCAAGACTCCACTTCCACGTTCAGGTCACACCCACAGAAAGTGGGGACTAGGAGTCCCCTTACCTCTAGAGTAAGAGCCCACTTACTCTTTCTCCAGGGGGACCAACAGGCCCAGCACCACCAGGCTCTCCACGGGCACCTCTCTTGCCTTCCTCACCAGCAGGACCAGGGGCTCCTTGGGGGCCAGCAGGGCCCTGAGAACCAGCACAAAAGAGAAACAGGGTGAGTCTTCACCTGGCCCCGGGTCAATCACTGACTTGGCATGTGGTGGAAGTGACCTTGGCCATTATTTCAGGGCTAGGGGATTTGGGGAAGAGGGGCCATAGAGGGTCAGCCCAGGAAGAGCAGAAGTGGCCCAGTGGGAAGAGAGAGGGTGTAAGGGTCAAAGATGGGAGCTGAAGCTGTATCAGCTTCTCAACCCCGATATGTCCCCCTCTCCAGACACAGCCTGAGGGGTCCCAGATTAGGGGACAGGGCTATGGAGGAGGAGGGCAGTGGGCGGGGCGATGGCCTTGGGCCCAAGAGCTGGTGGGCAGATACTCACAGGCTCTCCCTTGGGGCCTTGTTCGCCTTTGAAGCCAGCAATACCAGGCTCACCCTTGAGAAAAGACAGAGGCAGGTTGTCACGCTGGGTTCTCTCCATGGACCCTGCCCCCATCTCCAGAAACCCTTAAAGGCGTGCCCCCCCCCCAGCCCCCAACAAAGGACACTGGTGTGAGTGCAGGAAGGAGGGATGGCGGGGTTTGACCCCGATGGTATCGATGGGACTTGGGGTTCACTCTGGGTCTTACCGTCTGACCTTTCGGGCCCAGCGGACCAGTTGCACCTTGAGGGCCAGGTGGACCACGGGGCCCAGGGAAGCCGGGAGCACCAGCGATGCCCGGAGCACCCTGTCAGCATGAGTAGAAGAGAGGGGCATCAGGAGAGGGGGCAAGGAGGGACTGACCCCACCTGGAGGAGCCAAATCCAAGGGCAACACTCACAGCAGATCCTTTGGCTCCAGGAATTCCATCAGTTCCAGGGTTACCCTGAGGAAAGAGATGGGGTCATTATGAAATAAGTAGCAAAGAATAAACCCCAGCTACCTCCCTGCCCTCCCAGACCACAGGCCCAGGGGCTGGGCCAGCAGCTGGCCGTCCCAGACATGGTCCTGCTGGGGGTTTCTGGGACAGGATGGGGTTGGAAGGAGACCTGCCCCTAGAGATCAGGGAGCAGGTGCTGGGCCTAGATGAAGGTTTGGTTGGTGGGGCTCCAAATGGGCTCCACTTCTCTCAGAGGTAAACAGAGTCAAGAGCACCCAGGCCACAGACTTCAGGCCAAAGGGAAGCTGTACTTACAGAGGCACCGGCCGGTCCAGGGGACCCAGGAGTACCAGGTTCACCGCGAGGACCTTGAGCGCCTTCGGGGCCTCGAGCACCAGTGGGGCCAGCTTCACCCTGGATAGAGACGGAGAGGGGTGGAGTGAGGAGACGCCGGGGGGCGGGTGGGGGGCAAAGACCTCTCCCCGGCCAGCAACAGCTCAGGGACAGAAAGCGGAGTTGCACACACCGCACCCACTGTGCGCGTGCGCGAGCGTGTTCCCCACGTGGTCCCACACGCCCCCCGCGCCGAGTGAGCTCGCCAACCTGATGCCTTCCCCCCACACCTCCTCCGCTCTCCGTCTCCCCTCCACACCTTAACCCCCCACAGCAAATGCACACCTCCGTGCTACGGCATTGGGCCTCAGGAAGGCCAGTGCTGGGGGGTCCCGCCCACGCTGAGGGGTGTGAGCTGGTAGACAGGCCACTGAGGTGGGCAGCCTTTACCTCCCACTCTCCACCTATTCCTTCACTGGGGAAAGGGAGGCCCTCGGACATCTGAGCTCAGGGCACCACTCCACTTGCGTCTGGCCAATGTGCGAACACCGCCACCCCCAGGCTCCGGCCCAGGCCTGTCTGAAGCCAGCCAGGAAGCCAGGACGCAAGCAAGCCGGGACCAGTGCCCCACTCCACTTGCCCCTGCTCTGACCACAGTCCAGTCCTCCTCGGCCTCTGGCAGGTCCCGCAACCCCCCAAAATGGCCTCTGCTTTTACTTTCATTTTTTTCCTGAAAGTTACAACTGGCTGCGATCCGGACTCTCTGGCCGGCCGAGTCCTCTGGGGAGGACTGCTGACCTGGAGGCGGGGCAGAGCCTCCTCAGGTTTCTTCTCAGAACATTCTTGCTCCACTCTTGTAATTATTATTTTCTAAAGGTCAGGCCCCCTCACCTTCCGCCGTCCCTCTTCACAATGGGTCTCCTTCACCCAGCTCCCAGGGCCTCAGACACTGTCTGGTTGCCATGGAAACCCCCAGGAGGGGAAAGGCAACCTGATGCCAGTGACCACATGGAGGCTCCTTATTCATCTCCCGGCTGCCCCGGGAGAGAATTCCCAGGGAACGTGCGCACTGGAATCCTTCTTGGGCCACAGGGGCCTTTCCCTGAACTGGCTGGCCTCCCACTGGCCCCTATTAATCCTTGGAAGAACTCTGTTCACACTGCCTGGAAGAGCCAGGCCCTCGATGGGGTGGGGGCGAGAGGGAAGCTTGGAGCTATCTCCTTGCCCACTTCCTCCAGCTCTCTTCCGGGTCTAGAGTTTGCCGTCCTCCAGTTCCTGGTCTTCTGCTCCCTCCCAGATCTCCGGTGTCTCCCCTTCTTTTCCTCCCTTCCCCGGTCTGACGCTGTAACTGCACCTCCAGCTTCTTATCGTTACATCTTACTTTCCCTTCCATCTGGTGACTGAACCGCCTGGCTCATCCGTGGGACACACTCCTCAGAAGGGAAGTGGGGACTGTCCAGGGGGCAGTCGGTGAGGGTGATGGGGTGGGGAGGGGGCGGCTCCCGACTCCACCTGCAGGGCACGTACCTTGGCACCGGGAGCACCAGGGAAGCCAGGACCACCAGCAGGACCCACGGGACCCTGGAGGAAGGAAGGAGGGGGAGAGGGGAATGCTGTTTCCAGGCAGTGTTTCTGCAACCCCCAAAGCGAGCCACCCCCACACCTCACACTCCCCACCTTTGTACTGATTTTGCACTACATCCATCGTGGCTCAAAGTCCCTGGGCGAAAACCGCCCCCTCTGCCTGAGCCTGGCTTCACGAGGCAAAGCCGGTTTCTAACTATAGACATGGTGAGAAGCAGATGATTCTTTTACCTCCCTATCTAGCCCTCCTCAAAAAAAATGCCAAGAGGATGGCTGAGAAAAATGAACCGTTGCTTCAAAGCTTGTTATCGACAGGCTATAGGGTGATACGGATTCCTCTCCCTTTGCCCAAGAAGCGCCAGCACTGCCAACCCCACTGGGCTGCTGAAAGGGACTCGGGTAAACCTACCACAGATGACAGGCACTTACCGGAGGCCCAGCAGGGCCTGGTTGACCGTCGTTGCCCCGGGCACCCTATAAGCAGGGGGGGAAGAAGCGGCCGTGGTGAGAGGTGCCTGACCAAGAGACCAGGCCCTCCCCGCCCACAGTGCCCGCCCCCCCACAGAAAATGTGGGCGGCGCTGGGCCCCAGGGGCCTCAGGGCTGAGTGGGGGGCTGGCCAGGGATGGGTGCAGGGCAGCCCCCCAGGGAGGAGCAGCCCCAGAACCCCTCCGTGTTGGGGGCAGCAGCGGGCAAATTCTGAGCTTAAACACAGCTTGGGTGCTCTCCTAGCTATTCCATCATTTCTTAAACTTCCATTTAGACCCCAAATATCCCCAACATCAAGGCCAAGTTATCATTTAAAGACTCAGTGAATCAGGCCAAAGGACAATGAAACAGCCAAGCAGCAAACCTCACACAATTCCTCCCACCTGCTCGCAGGGGGAAACACTTCCAGGGGCTTGGTTATCCTCCTTGGTTGAGGCTTGGTTAAGGCCTCCCCTTGGTTAGGTCCAGGATGCCTCTGGGCTCCGCCCTCTCCCCACCCACTGTAGACAACCTATTTCTAAGGAAACACAGATGCTGCCGCTGGCCCAGGAAGAAGCCGTGTTCTGCGACAGGGACAGAGCCCTGGGCACAGCCTGAGGAACACATCTGAGCTCTTGCCCCTGAGAGTCCTTTACACAGAAAGACAGGGCCGCCAGGTCGCTCTCTAGGACTAATTTTGAGGGTTTCCCCCCAGGTTTGTGGTGAGCACATTCTACCCACCAGCCCCCCCCCACCCCACACCACCCCCCCCCCCCCCGGCCTTTCTCTCTCAAGGCCCCTCAGGGCCCAGGGAACTTTTACCCAAACTCTAGGAACCATTAGGCTAGGCCCGGCACCTTGTCCTTGGCAGGGGACTGGAGCAGGCCAGAAGGCGACCTTTCCCAAGCTGGGCCCTGCCTGCCTGCCTCTGCCTCTTCTAGGGTGCTGAAGAAGGATGCTTTGGGGGGAGCTCATATTTTAAATAAGACTCAAATCTTCTTCCTGGCTATGATCCATTTCTCCTGACTGAGATGCTCCAGACTGGCATTAAACAGGAACGCAAGAGGAGACTTGACAAAAAAAATGTCAGAGGGAACATAAAGCCTCAGCGTTGGCCACGGCCCATTCTGGGCCAGGCCGGCTGCTTCGGGAAGCTATGGAGCACCCTCCCTCCGGGGGTTGGCCAGAGGAGAGGCCTGGGGCCCAGCATGACCCGCGAGGCCTGAGCTGGCGTCGGTGGCTATCCCTGCAGCAGAGCTGGGAGAGGGCACAGTCTGGCCCAAGGGGGCACGTGACCACAGCAGGCAGAGGCCAGCCCAGCCCCGTCCCGGGCCCAGCCTTGACACCAGGCCTGCACTTGGAACTGCGTGACGTTGTCAACTTTCTATGCCAAAGCCTATACACAGCCTGCCAGCCTGACTACTGCGGGGACAGGAACCAGCGGGGAGGAGCGAGGAGCAAGGCCTGCTGTGCTCGGGAAGGAGGAAGAACAGGGACGCGGCTCGTCTCTGCCCCTGACAGGGTGCGGCCACCACAGCTCCGGGCCCGGCCAAAGAGCCACAGGCCAGGTCCTAATAATCTGCAAAAATAGCAGTGTTTCTTGGCAGCCCCAGCACTCTCTAATCCCCTCACACAAAGTGACCCTGGGACAAGGCACCTCAGCAGCTCTGGGGGACAAACGGGGGTCGGGGCTGCCTGTATCTCACTGATCTGCTCTGGAGGGAAATTTCTGCCAAACCGACACATTATGCAGGAGGCAGCAGAGTGAGTGAAGCTGATTTACTTTGGCCAGCCCTGCAACGGCCTATGAGGAGGGGCCTCGGAGCCTGGGCGGCTGGGGTATGAGCTCAACTGAAAGCATAATCTTTCTTAAACACGGCTTTCATCACATCACTCGCCTGACCAAGCGCCTACAAGGGCTCTCCATTGCTGAGGGATCAGAAATAAACACCTGCGCCCTCCGCCGCCCGCCGCAAATCCCCTGCAAATCCCCGTGCCCTTCACTTCCCACGTCAACAAGAGGCCACCAGAGGCGGAGGCTGCCGGGCAGGGTCTTAAGCTATGCAAGCTTTCTGTGCCTCGGTTTCTCCTTCCCTAAAATGGGGAGAAGAACAGAATCTACTTCACAGGATATGAGGGAAGATTCGGTGAGACAAAGCATGTAAGGTATTAACCCAAGGAAGTGCCTGTGGCAGGGTGGCCACTGGGATTATCTATCACAGTATCACCAGCGGCAGCAGCAATGTCAAGTATGAGGACCCCATGTGCCTAGTTGATGCTAGACTGTTATGCTTTAATAGGGCATCATCTCAAAAGCCAGAAAGAACAGAGAATAGCACAGCACCGTAAGTCTGTCCATAAGTTCAAACTGGATTGACCGGGGGCGTGGGGGTTGGGGGGGCCCTGTGAAAGGGATTACCTGCACCATCCAGCCTGGTTAAGAGAGAATCCTGCCCTCACCAACCAACCCTCCCATCGCTGTCCTTCAACGGTGCAGACTCGGCCTGGGGATTTGCAGCAGGGTCACTCAGAGATAATCCTCACGGGGTGACAATGCTCTCTGCGCCTCACGGGGTCATTTTGAGGGTCAAGCAAAACAGCCACCCACGAAAGTGCCTTGTAATCTCTAAAGGGCCGGCCAAAAGGTGGCCTTTGGCCTTGTCATTACTCACCGCAGCCCCAGCAGGGCCAGTCCGTCCTCTCTCACCAGGCAGGCCGCGGGGACCCTAGAACACACACAGCAGGACAACACACGCATGAGTCGGCTTAACGACGCTCCGCAAGTCCTTCCCAGACACCGGAGTGGGGAGCGTGTGTGTGCCCGGGAGGCAAAGGTGTGGATGCCCCTGATCCTGCCTTCCCGACCCATCTAGAACTTCTCATATCACATCAAAGTGCTTCTGCCCAGATCACACACACGCTCCTGTCATTACTGTCAGGAGTCTGGTCACAGGCGTGCCTTGCTTTGTGCAATAGACGAACACCCCCCTCAAAACGTGGAGAATAAACAGAATTTTAAAAAACTGAAGCACATCCTAAGTGTGTTCACGGGCTATTTTAAGGAAACATTGGTGACACCTTGAACAAATCATCTAGCTGATAAATTTAGCTTTTGGATCTGATCATAACCAGATCAAATCTACAAAACCAAGTATCTCCTCTGCCCAAAGGGAGCAGTGGTGTCCATAGCAGAGTCATCTACTAGGCTTTAGAAGATGTCTGAACAGCATCCCGAGGGCCTCCCCCGGGGGTGATATTCACACTCACCATTGGGCCCGGAGAACCATTCTCACCCGGTGAACCACTCTCACCCTGGAAAAAAGATGCACAGTGTCAGTGAGCGGGACCCCACTGCCCCCAGAAAACTCCCAAGGAGGAAGCTGAAATCTCTGGTCAACTCAGCTACCACCAAGACCCCCCCAAAGTTCAGTTCTGTGAGGGACAATTCCCCGAGCTCTCCAGGCCTCCTGCTCATCCATCAGGATGCAGGACTGGGTGTTCCCAACCAAAGCCGTTCTGACATCCTAACTCCACGGACTCAATAGCATCTCCTTGACCGGAAAGAAAGGCTCCTCCATTGTCCCCATGTGCTTCTTGGTCCTTACCTTCACACCTGGAGCACCAGCTTCTCCCTTAGCACCATCTAGACCTGGGTAGCCCTAGGGGACAGGAGAAAACATTCGATCACACTTCTGGAAGAAGATTCATGCCCCCCAAATGATTTTTCTCTCCCCAGGGCAATTCCTTCCTCCCAACACCCGCGTCCGTGATACTTACTCTGTGACCCTTGACACCAGGAAGGCCTGGGGTTCCCGGGAAGCCGCGAGCACCCTGCAGTCCAAAGAGGAGACGTTGAAGGCACAGTGCGGAAGGGCCCAGGAGAGGCAGACCTGCACTGCAGAGAGTCTCCAAAGCCAGCTCCCTCAGGCCGGGGCGGGAGGGGGGGCGGTCAGAAGCCCAGCACTTGGACAGTTCTTTCAGTAGATCCCAGAGCCCCCCTCGCCGTGCTTCCCCCATCTTATGGGAAAATGGCTGTAAACAACAGCTGCCTAGCCATCCCCACCCCGTGGGCCTGTGTTAGGATCCTAAACATCAGCACGAAGGTCTGATGTACGTAGGGGCTGCTGGAATTCTGCTTTAGAAGTGCGCTAACCCAACTGGATGAGCTGGGTGCGAGGCCACTGCCTTGGCTGCAAAGGAGGGAGACTCACAATGAGGTTCGGGGTTGGGAAAGGCAGGGAGGGCTTTACCTGAGGGCCAGGAGGGCCTCTTTCACCAGATTTTCCAGGCTTTCCGGCTTCACCCTGAAGGGAGAGAGATGTATTTCAGCTTCTCCAGAAGACAAGGTAGCACAGTTGGCACGATCCAGATCACCTCTCTCCTCTTAGTTTTCTATGCCTTTGCCCACCTGCTTACTCCCTGCCCGCCCCGCCCCGCCCCCGCCACCTCCTTCAGATTCCACACTTTGAATGCCTTTCCTGGGTCACCATGCATTCTTTCAGACAGCTGGGCAAGCTTCTCTGTCCCCACTAGCCCCCAGCTGCCCCCAGGGGCTTTTCTCTCTCCCCTCCTAGGCTCTGCTGATAGGGCCAGCGTTGCCTTACCCTGAGAGACTTTTTACTGTCTAATGCGATTCATAAGAATAGTTCGAAAGCCAACTCCCTTCACTTCGTTTGCATCCTTTGCAGACATCCTGACCCAGGCTGCGCTTTTCCTAACTCATTTACAAGTAAGATAATGCTGGGCTGTTGAGTGTCTTCCTTTGTTTTTCCTTCTCTACATCTATCCCTCTGTGTTTTCCCTTTCCCTTCTCTTGTTTCTCAATTTCCCTTCGTGGAGCTAATGATGTTTTAATTATTTCCCTCCCCAGTGGGTCCCAAGCAGTCCCCGGGCACTCGCAAGTGGGAACGTAGACAGTAGACAGGGTCTGAGACTCCGACTGACCAGTTCTGCCCCTAAGGACACTTTCCCCCGGACCAAGCCAAGGGCGCTTCTGCCCCAGCACATACACCCCCTCCAGACCCTCTCAAAGGAGGCATCCACTCGTTTGACTATTCAGGTATACTCACATCATCGCCAGGCTTTCCAGGGGGGCCAGGAGGACCGCGGGGACCCATGGGACCCTACAAACAAAGTGAGGGAGTCTAAGAGATGGCCGGAGCGGGACGATACCTGATCGGTAGACAAAACTTTGGGACTGTAGCCTCTGGAATCTAGTTCCCCCCATAAGGAAGAAAGATGGGGTGCAGGGGTCTTCCCACTCTGTGCTGAGAGAGAGTGAGCGTGCAGGGCCGACTGTACTGGAAGGCAGCAGGCGGCACAGGCCAGGGGCGGCCCAGAAAGGGGACTGTTGTGACAGAGCTCCTGGTGGTCCTCGCCTGCCGTGGCTCTCTGTCAGAGATCCCACAGAGCTAAGAAGTGGCATCTAGATTTCCTCGGGGCCCTCCCCTGGGAAGGCTCTGGGCAGAGCCAGGGAGGTGACAGTGCCAGGAGCTGGGTGGTCCATCACTGGAGGCTCCCCAGGGGGAGGACAGGGCCCGGCGCTGGCACTCACAGAGACACCGGGTTCCCCAGGTTCTCCAGGGTTGCCTTGAAATCCTTGAGGTCCCTAAAAAGTAACAGGAGGACACCAGGTTAACCCTACAAACTGACACCCAAGAGCTTGAAAGCATCCGCGCCGCCACCACCACCAGGAAAGACCCAGTACTTACGGGAGCACCAGCAGGGCCTGGAGGCCCTCGAGGTCCCATGGGGCCCTGCAACAGAACAGAAAAGGAGGAAGCTCAGCGGAATTGGCTCGCCAGCGGCCTCCGGCGGGCCACCTCCTCCCAGCCGAGGGCCCAGACAAAGGACACAAAGTTACCCCATGGGGAGGGGGCATCCAGTGGCTGCTCCCTCTCATTTCCCGCTCCCCACACAACAATCTATTTATTTATAGGCACCATTTGGATAGAGAAGCTGGCCTTGCTCTCTCCTGGCCCGCAGCCATGTTTACTAAAGTCTGAGTTTCATTTAGCATGTGCCAAATCCAAGCCGCAGGGCCGAGATTTCCTGCTGGAAGCCTTGTGGATGCTGGAGAACAGTGGCTGCTGTCTGCGTTCTTCAGTTCTCAGTCCAAGAGCAGTAGCAACCAGCCTTGCAACAGACCAGCCTATATGTGTCTCTCTATCCTCATTCTTCTTGGTCACTCCAGCGCATCATTGAAACCGGCATCCGTCACCATTAAAAACCAAATGCGTTGGGCTAACCGCATAGGAGGTTACATAACGGGTGGAGAAGAGCTGCTCTACGCAATTATCTGTAAAGTGAGGTTGTCAGCTTCCCTGACTCTGCTAAGGGCCACCGCCTGCCATTTTGGCTGCCAAAAAAACCAAACCCAAAAAACTGGTGTCTTGTCTTACCATTGGCCCTTGCATCACTCCCATCTGGGCACCACCAGCCTTCTCATCAAATCCTCCGGCCATCTGGGCAGCGAAGTTCTGCAAATAAACCCAACCACATTAGGAGCCCGACAGGCTCTGTGTAGTTCCGCTGTAAATCAGTATCGAAAAAAAAAAAAAACAAACCTTAACTTCAGATAAACTCTAATTGTTGGAAACTAACCTAGCATCGGATAGAATTACCAACGATTCCTGAAAAACCGGTGTGGAAATGTGTTATTAGATGACAGCGGCACACTCATTTCCCTGGAAGATGCAGTGCTATTTGGAGAAGCATCCGTGACTTGTATTTCATTTTACAGGATTACACTTTAAATTCTAAAATGGGGGATGCCTGGGTGGCTCAGTCGGTTGAGCCGACTTTGGCTCAGGTCACAATCTCACGGTCCGTGAGTTCGAGCCCCACGTTGGGCTCTGTGCTGACAGCTCAGAGCCTGGAGCCTGTTTCAGATTCTGTGTCTCCCTCTCTCTCTGACCCTCCCCCGTTCATGCTCTGTCTCTCTCTGTCTCAAAAATAAATAAACGTTAAAAAAAAAATAAATTCTAAAATGGTAAGTAGGCTGTTTAACCTACGTTGAGAAATGTAACTCAAACATTGCTTCTCAGGGTTTCAGAGGAAAAAATTTCCAGGTCTTTATCGTCCAGCCAAAGACTAAAACCCACAACCTTAAGATTTTTCAGCAAGGAAGGTAGCAGGCATCTGCGAGCCACTCAAGAATTTGAAACGCAACAAACATCAAAACGGCAAACCTACAAAAACTGGACAATAACACAATTCGTTGACTGGCTTAATTCCAAAAATGACTGGAGCCACACACCTTCGCTCAGTGGGGCTCTTTCATGAGAATGAATAGTCCCTTGGCATGTACTTGGCAAGGGCCACGATTAAATGTCTTCCAAGGACAGTGGTCTCTCTTCTTCCAGGGAATTACAAGTGCCCAGTCATCCTCTCCCCCGGCCCCACACCCATGCCCAAGAATCAACCGCACAGTACAGACGCCTGGGAGCCAGGTAACTGAAGACTTTCTTTGCAGAAACCCAGTGAGTGAAAAAAGTCATCCCTTAGCGCCACAGTCTGATGCCTAATATGTGATTCCGCTAAATTACAGGCCCGGGGAGAAGCCCACGGGCAGGCTGTGCACACACTGCTGGCAGGCCTGGGAGCCAGCCAGGTAAGCGGGAGTAGCAATTTAGAAGCCACATTTTTCTGGAGGGGCAGCTGAAGGAAGGGGACATAAGGATACTTACTCCACCGAGGCCAGGGGGGCCAGGGGGGCCAGGAGGACCAGGGGGGCCGGGATTTCCAGGGGTCCCAGGCTCTCCATCTCTGCCACGCGGTCCAGGGGCACCCTTGGCAGAAAGAGAGAAGGGCACCCGTGTGAAGCAGGATTTACACAAGAACCCCCTTGGCCACGGCTGCCCCCGAGGAGGTGGTCATGCACATGGGAGGGGGCAGGGGGGATGCCCGGAGGATCTGGGACATTCCACAGGAATCGGGCAGCTTTTCTCTACTCACTTTTTCACCTTTGTCGCCACGATCCCCTCTGGGTCCTTGTTCACCTGCAGGTCCCTGAAGGTGAAGGGAATGATGAGATGACAGCATGGCCAGGGGCCTGCAGAGCAGTGACTTGAGGAAGAGGTGGGAGAAGGGATTTCTCCCTTTCTTACCTGAGGCCCAGGAGGTCCTTTGGGTCCTACAATCTGCGAGAGAGACAGAGACCCAGAGGATGGCAAGTTAGAGGGAGCCCAAGGAGCCGACCCCCTCGGAGCAGTGGAGGCAACCGACGTGAGGACAATGTGTACTTACATCCTTAATGTCTCCGGGTTCTCCTTTCTGTCCCTGAAACATGACACATTGTGAGGACGGAGCCACACAAGCCCACCTAAGCCCCCAGCACGAAACCCTGCCCTGCAGCCTGAGCACTGAGGTCCCCCCCGCCCCGTAACACAGAGCTCTGCCTGCTGCCTACAAAATCACAGGCTGGGTGAGCACAACACTGCTCCTGAAGAAAGCAAAAACAGAACCAAAACAAGGAAAAGAGAGGCACCTGGGTAGCTCAGTCGGTTCAGTCTCCGACTGCACCTTAGGTCACCATCTCCCCGCTAGGCTCGGGAGTTCGAGCCCTGCATCGAACAGCTCTGAGCCTGGGGCCTGCTTCAGATTCTGTGCCTCCCTCTCTCTCTCTGCCCCTCCCCCTCTCACACTGTCTCTCTGTCTCTCTCTCAAATAAACTTTAAAAAAAAAAAAAAAAAAAAGGAAAAAAAAACCAAAAAACCCTTACCTTTGGTCCTGGTTGCCCTGCAAGTGGGAAAGAATAGAGAAGAATGAAAGATTTGTGAGATGGATTAGCACAAGTTCTTGTGCTCAAACACTCTCTAATGGATTAAACAAAGACAAGGATGCAACCCGGGAAGGAGGCAGCTTCCTGTCCCTCTGTTGGGATGTTAGGGTCACTGGGGTCCTGGGGTTGCTGGAGGTCCCACGAGGAATGGAGAGGACCCAGACTTTGTTATTGAGAAAGCAGTCAGCATGCAAAAGAATGGAGTGGGGCATATGAAGAGAAAATGAGCAGCTCAAGATCTCATGAGCACCAAGAAAGGAAGCACCAGAAGGTGGCAGAAAGTCCAGTCTCTTCTCTCCTCACAGGGGAGGAAGCCCTTCCCACACAGCCCAAGCCCTCCCGGAAGAAGGGTTAGGGAGGTAGAAGGGTCTTACGTTCAAGCGGGGTCTCCTTGAAGCGAGCACAAAAACACAGCAGGGCAGAGGAGTTATAGAGAGCATCGAAGCCAGCACCCCCCCCCCCACCACCAAATCAATGATCCCTTCCCCCTTCAAAGCAGTGAGGCCCTCACCACTTCCCCCACTGGGGCCTCAGAAATGATCGGGAAATCTAGACCACAAAAGCAGCTTGCCAGTGTTGGTGAAGGTGTTAAGGAAGGGCAACTCTTTGTTTTCCTTTCAACTTTCTTCTCTGTTTGAGTAGGAAGGGGACAGTGAGGGCCACCCAAGAGACCTAGGCATGTGCCCGTCCCCACCCCCCCTTTCCCCCGCAGGGAGATGGGGCGTATGTTCAAGTGCTGGGGAGGGGTCACGTGCACACATGTGGTCCACCAGCACTGGTTCTGGCTGGGAGTGAGTAAACCCACCAGAGCGCACGCCTGCAGGGCTCCAGCCCAGCGCCATCTCTCAGAGCCCAGCCCCTCCTTCTCCTATTAACTCCCTTCGTAATTGGCAGTGAACTCCAAGAGAGGTGAAGAAAACAAAAGGCAACTGCCACCAACGTTCCAGATTTCAAAGAGGGAGCCCGCCCTGTCTCCCCACTGAAGACCATTAGTGGTCGTCTACAGAGAAGACAAGGTGTGGGTAACTAATTAATCTGGGGAATTAATCTGGGGTTCGGCCCACAGGATACGGGCTCTCCATTGCGGCTCTAGTGATCAGAGAGGATTCCAGAGAGGATACTTTTGTGGAATCACATCTGTCCTTCCGTATCTTGGAAGCGTACTTTTTTGGAGGTTTTAGGTGAGGAGGGACCCCTCTAGTGTCCCAGGCTCATTCACTTTCAACCCGCAGGCAAGAAGTGGCCTTTCCTTTCAGCTTCAGCTGCCGGGGTCCCATGGATAACCAGCCCCTCTGCCGTGCAGAGATGACCAGCATCCATGGGAGGTTTGCTGCACCTGCAAGTAATTTATTTATGTGGAAGAGGAAATAAATAAATTACGACCACTGGCAGTGGCGAGGTCAGTTGAGCAGATGGGGCAGCACTCTCCGAAGGGGGTCTCAGGGCTGAGGCAGTCTTTCATGTCTTCACAGATTATGTCGTCGCAGAGGACAGTCCCAGTGTCACAGACACAGATCCGGCAGGGCTCGGGCTTCCACACATCCTTATCATTATACCTCTGCCCGTCCTGCACACAGCTGCCAGCCTTCTCTGCACCAAGGGCGGGGCAGGGGAAGCAGAGAGTGAAGGGAAGGAGGGGGTGGGGAGCCAGAAGAGAAAAAGAGAAAGAGGTTGCAGTCAACTTGACATCATTCGAACGCTGGAGAATGTGGGCTCCGGCCATCCAAAAGTAGAGAACTTGGAAATCATTTTTCTAAGACATCATTCAATCTTTTGTGTAGTCAACATATGTTTATTGTGCACCTTGCACTGTGCTATCTATTGACCAGTGAAAACCCTGCCCCAGCAGTGAAGGTGGGCGAGGGGTGCTACTGTTAGCATATTCTCTTCCGAATGCCTGGGGCAGACCCGAGGGTGTTGGGGGGGCTGGGACTCCGAGTGGGAACTCAGGAACTGTCCAGAGGAGAGGGGAAAATGGAGAGACCCCGCCCCCCCCCCACCCACCCAGCACAGGAACAGAGGCCTTTTTTCTGCCTTCCTCTAGGAACTACGGGATTTGCTAAATACGACTGACAGCTACAATGCAAGAGGCATGTAGAAAATTCAACCCACAAGAATTAGAATCTATAAACAACCAGATTCCAAAAGCGGATATACGGGGTGGGGGTTAAAGGAGGAGCGGTTAGAAATAGGATCATGTCCCACGACTTAAATCATATTAGAATTCGGGCCAATTTGGGGAGGAGGATAGGGGCCCATTCAAACAATGCCCTTGGGACCCACAGCAGGCTAACAAAATGCCTTGGGAGACAAGAAGGGCGTAGGGGCTCCCCTCTGCTGACCTCCAGCTGTAGCCCTCCCTGGAGAGACCCTACCTTCATCTGAAGACAAACCTCAATGTGGGGGGGGGGGGGGGCGGGGAGGGCGCTGGGGGCTTTGAATGCCTGGCCTGGGCTAAGATTAGCCAGTCCGGGCCTGGCCTCCTCCAAGAATGAAGACCGAGAACGGCACGGACTAGTCCCTCTCCACCAGCGCCCTGCCGTCTGGAACTCACCCTGCAAACGAAACCTGTGCTGACAAGAGCGCTCCCGAGAGCGCCAGGGGCTGAAGGGCCCGCACCACGTGCTAGGGAGCGCCCAGCGCTGTTTTTCTCATCAAAATCCCCAAAGCGAAGGCAGCTGCAGGGGATGAATAATAGGAAAGCGCCACAAACCAGGTGGGCGGAGAAAGAAATGGGCCTGCCTCCTGCTCTTTAAGGAGACTCTGAAAACCTAAAGATAAACCTTCCTTTTTTTTTTTTTTTTTCCCTTGCCACCAGAAGAAATCCGCTCAGCCTTTAGGCAAGATAATCCCGGCCAGAGTAGGGGGATCCCAGGGTAAACACAGAAGTTGCGGGGACACGCCCACGGCTAAACTAGCTGGAACGGTAGAAATCAGGCGGTGGGGAAGGAGAAGGAGCAGAGGTTAATGGTCTCCCGTCTGGACCGAGGAAAAGCCCACCTTCACCCAAGAGGGCCCAGGGTGAAAAAAGAAAACGCTGGGAGAAGGGGGTGCACCCGAATGCGGGTCAGATTTCTCTAGGAAGGGCGGCCCCGGGATGCGCGGGGGCGGGGCCAGGCAGCGCGGGATGTGGGAGCCGCTGGGTGACTTCTGGCAGCAGCTCTGGACGCGGCTCGCCCACAGACACTGGGAGGGTGAAAAGTGGGATTAAATGACTGCCCCAGAAAGGAGCCAGCCCCGTAACCGGATCCCCTAGGTGTGGACGGAGGAGCCCAGCACCACCATAATTGCTGTTCGAAACCGCTGCCGATAGCATCCCGGCGCGCCTGATCCGGTTCCCCTCATTACCGCAGCGCGGTATAAGTGCTCCTTTGTGGCAGGCCAATTAAAAAGTTACCTCTTTCGGGGAACTGTTTTTGCTTCGCCGCCGCTTTGCGCAGGGCTGGAGCCCGGGAGGTGGCGGCGGGCGGGCACAGGGGGGCATTGTGGAGAGGGGGGTCAGGGAGTCCGGGGGAACCCACCGGACCTCGCCTCTCATGAATGGGGCTTTTCTCGAGCGCACACAGAGCCCGATTCACAGGTCTCCGCAAGGAACCAGTTTAAATAAATACGGGCAGCATTTCAGCCCCATCTGGAAGCCATCGCTGCCAATCTCCCAACGCAAACAAGCCTCACAAAGGAGGATTGAGGTCTCTCCCCTCAGCCGAGGGGCACTTTCGCAGGCGAGGGCTGTGAAATGCAGATGTGGGTCAAAGACGCCGCCTCCAATAAGTTTCTCAAAGTCGTGGACAGATGGGGAGGAGGGGCGTGCCCGAGCTCTAGGTTTCTGACATTCCTGACGTCCACGCAGACTGTGCCTCTCCCCACGTCACTTCTTTGGGTCCACCGACCCAGGAGAGGGGGTTACGAGGCTCGGATGCGCCTGGGAGCGAAGTCAACCGCCCCGATGCACTCCCCCCCCCCACCCCGGGGAGGAGGAGGAGGAGGAGGAGCGACTGGAAGGTTTGGGCCCAAGAAACTGTGGAATTCACTCACTCCCGGGAAAGTTGCGGCGGTGAGAGCGCTCTGCCATTTAAGTGAGCGCCTCTAATAACAGAGGGAGAATTTGGGAATTATTTTAAAGTCACTTAGCTAATTTCACTGTGCACTAAGCAGAGGTCAGTCAAGAAGACAGCTTTGTGGGTGTACAGGGAAATTGAGGACAAAAATATAGCCAGTCCGAGCCGGAAACACTGATGGACACACCGTATCCCAGCAAGTGCCCGGGAGCGCGCCGCCAGGTTAGCGCAGCACGCGACGACCCGGCCAGAATCTCCTGCCCCGGGCTCGCTGCGACTGCGCCGCGGGCTCCAGTCCTGCCCCCGCCTGGGTCAGCCACTCTAATGAACGGAAAGTCCTCCTGGGCCCAGAGCCCTCCAAACCGTCTCTGGAGACAGCCTGGTGGCAGGAGACACCAAATAGAGCCTCGTCGGCAGAGGGATTTTGATCCCCCCCCCCCACCTCCATCCCGCCTCCCCAAACAGTTTCCTCTGCGATTGATTTACAATCTGTGACATACAAAGACAGGGCTGGAATCCCAGCCATCGGAAACGTGCCCAAACACGTGGGGAAAAAAAAAATCCTCTCTACCTCTCTAATACACTTTCCAGGCTTCGTTTGTCCTGAATATAATCCCAGACAGTGGGACTTTACCAAAGGAGACGATGGAAAGGTGAGATCCGAACCGCCTTTGGACTAGACCGTAAAACTGCCATCTCTAACTATATTCGGCTGAAATTGTTATAGCAATTGACCAACTGTGCCCCCTTCCTCTGCTACACACACACACACACACACACACACAGAGCCTAGCCCGGTGAGTTCCAGAAATTTAGAAGAGTAACTCATTGTAGTACCTCCGGGGTTTGGAGGGGAAGACGGCGGGGAGGGGGCGCTATTTTCTGGGGCGTTTGAAAAAAGCACGGTCTGGTTGGAATGTTATCGCCTTTCAGATGGCCTCTCCTACGGGGAGTTTCTGTGCCCGTTAGAGGCACGGCCAAAGCCGAGATGAGAACGAGGGCTGCACCTTGCTCCTGCGCCAGCCGGGAGGGGGAGGAAACTGCGAGAGGCGCTGAGATCTCAGAGCGCCTCTCGGAAGCCTCTCTTTCGTGGCCTCCGATTTCAGCCCACCAGATTCAGAGCATCTCCTTTGTCTAACTCCCCTTTGAACCTTCCAGCCACCGACCCCTGGACGCGGCTGCGAGGTCAACCCTTTGGCGCTTGCTCGTCCCTTCGTTAGAGCCCTTTCCAACTTCTCCTAAGATCGATGGGCCACGACCTGTTTTGCTGCACTCCGAGTGCTTCGGGGAGGTGAGTTGGGTGGGTGTGCGCCTGCTTAATTATCAAAGCTGGTGGAAAAGAGCGCGCTTAAATCTATGCGCAAACATCTCGACCCGACACTTTGCACGTTTCAAATTCCTGCGCAACGTAGAGACCTGCAAATGCCTCCAACTGCGACCTGCACCAGCCGACGCTCCAACAGAGCCCCTGACTTGCAGAACTCCGCTAGGTGAGCCCCGGCGCATCATGCGCCCAAGTCTCGGCGCGCTATGACCCCGGGAGCCACTCTAGCCTGGACCCGCCGGTTCCAGAGAGGGAGAGGGCCGGGGGAGGGTGCGAAGGGACGGCACAGAAGGGTGGCAGGCAGGGACCGGGCGACTTACGGACATCCTGGCCGTGACACCGAAGGACAGCGGCGACGAGCAGCGTCAGCAGCACCAGCGTCTGGGGAGCCCCGAGGCGGATCATGGCTCACCGCGGGGCCTGGCGGAGCCGGCCCGAGCGGAGCGCAGCGAGGCGGCAGGAGCACGGCGTGGGTCCGGGTCTCTACCGCGCCCTCATGCAGGAGGCCCTCGGAGCAGGAGGAGGAGGCAGGAGACCCGGCAGCCCAGCAGCGCTCTGCGTCTTCTCGCCTCCGCGGAGCCCGTTATATGCGTCCGGCCCCTCTCGAGGCTGGCGAACTCGCCCAAACCGCGGGCCGCCCCCGGCCCCCCGCCGGGCTGTAACCTGAGACCCCGCCCCCAGAGCCGGCCTGGGCCCAGCCAGAGCCCGCACCTGCCTGGGCCGGACCCCCCTCTCCGCTAGCCCTGCTTCCCGCCCCCCACCCCTAGTGTGCCGAGTGGCCTGATCGGGCGGGGCGCAGAGACGGCTGCTGTCCTCCCCCCAACCCAGGGCTGCGGCGCTGCCCCCTCCGACCACAGGCGGGAAGGGGGGCCTCCGGCCCCTCCCCTCGGAGTTCTGCCCAGATTGGAGGGGCGGGGGGTGTTTGCAGAGGCGCAGGCCGCGAGCCCTAGACCGTGGACGGAAAAGACTTGGGAGGGAGGAGGGAAAGCGGTAGAAAGGAGCAGCGGGGGAGAGTTAGCGGGGCTCCGAGTTGGGACCTAGGGCAGGGGGAGGGGAGGAGGGCGCAGGGGGAGCTCGCGATGGTATCCGGAATCCAACTCTTGGAAACTGGCAAGCAAGGCCAAGTTTGGGGAGGTGCCCCGGCCTATCTTCTAGCCTTCTGGCCGCTTCCCGGAGTACCTGGCCCCGGGGCTCCCACCTGGAGATTCGGAACGACAGGCCCCAGCCCCTCCCCCACCCAGCTCTGCGAAGAAAGAGCCTCCTCTGGAGCCTTGGCAGAAGTTGGCCGGAGCCAATCGCCAGGAAAGGGGCCGGTGTGTTACAGCACAGAGGGAGACCTGTGTGAAGGTGTGGGGGCGGGGGCAGGCCCTGGGAAGGGGGCTTGAGCAGCTACAGAGGACGGAGGGAGCCCAGACTAAACCGTGCGTGCTGCCGAGGTGGGGGACTGTCTAGTTCCAGGCTCAGACGTGGTGTCTGCTCTTCCTGGCCGGGGGCCTGGAGAGGGCCCCGGGGGGGAGTGGGCCCTGCCGCCCGGGGTTGAACAGTTCTGGCCAGGGACATTGGTCACTGCTGCAGCCCCGTCCAGGGAGTGAGGCGGCTGCTCCAGCTGGACCGAGTTCTGTGAGCCAGGGGAGAAGCCAGAATTTCCTAGTTGGCCCCCTGGCCCTCTTGCTGCTTCCCACCTCACTTCACCTTCCCCGGTGAGCTCCCTTGGGGCATCTTGGCCGGATGCTGCCTCCTTCTCAGGGCTCAGCCATGCTCTTCTCTTGGCTCCTGGTGACTCACTCCATTGATATTAGAGAGGAAAGGACCCCCAACAGACCTTCTTCCTCCTGACGAGATGGTTTTCTGTCCCCGAGGACTGTCAGGTCTCTCAAACAACTTTAGGAAAAATACAAACTTCCGTGAAACTTGGACTTGGGGGTCTGACTTGCCCGGATCTCCCCTCCTCGGCTGTGCTTTCCTTCTGGAAGTTGAGGGCACTTGGAAGAAGCTACACAGGGAGTTCTGGGCTTCCCTTCCCTCTCTCCACTCCCCCATGCTATGAAGCTTCCCCGAGTAGAGCCCCGAATTCCAAGAGTGCAGGACTTGTGTGCATGTGTGCTGGCCAGAGAGAGAAAGAACTGTCACTGTTTAAAGAGATGGCTCCACATTTTCGTGCAGTCCGGATGGAGGTGGGTGAGGGACTGAATCACTGGTTCCAACTCGTCTACCCGCCAGGGGCCTTCCTTCGCTCTCTTCCTCACCTCCTGTTCAAGGAGGTTGCATTAAGCTCTGAGCCTTTCCTCGGCCCCAGCCTCTGCCCAGAGAAAGCTGCTCTCAGGCCTACAGTGTCCCAGTGCCCTCCTTGGGGCCATGGGTCCCATCTTCCACCGGGAAGGTAGGATGACCAAATCCCAAGACCCCCTGGGTGAAAGCCCCTCTGAGAAGCCTTCTCGGATATCTCTAGAACACAATGTCTCCCTGCCTTTCTGAATCCCTCTGGCACTTGTAGCCTGTATCCACAGTTACACTGTAAGATACATATGTTTTCTGTGTGGTTTTCATTTTTTTTTTTTAACCTTGCATTAACTGGTCTTATCTTAGCAACGAGCCTGGGAGCCCCTTGGGACAAGAGCAATGCCTTAGGTGCACCCCCTGTGGACTAGTGCATTTAGTTGCAAAATATGATTTCTTTTGTGATGCAAGCAATACATAGGCAGCTATCAAGCTAGGCATGCATACAACTGACCTCAAATAGAAATGGCCATAAAAGTTCAACCGAAAACAAAGTCTTGGGGAAAACACTAAAATATATGAAAAAATTAAAGCCTATTTCAAAGTGATCTAGTTTGACCAGCGGCAAAGTGCCACATACTTCTGAGCTAAGTTGCTCTTGATTTCATCCTCTGTCACTGTGATTCATCTTTGCTAGTGAACTCTTTCTACATATAAGAACTCTGGATTCTTCCCAGGAATCATGGTTCATCTGTGAATACAGTTTCGTTCTCCACTTGCTGGGGCGGGGGGGGGGGGGGGGGGGGGTGGGGGGGCAGGTTTTTTTTTCATCAGAGATGAGAATTGAGCAAAGCAAAATAAAATTTAAAATTTAAATCAACAAAGCCGAAATAAATTACGGCAATTATTTAAATTCTAAAGCCAACTAAACACCAATATTAATATTTTACCCATTTGTGAATCCAAACAACTACCATTTCAAAACCTCTAGTTTGTGACTCAGACTAAGACTGAACCTGTATGTGGCAAAAAGAGAAAAAACAATCATGGATTTGGAGATTACTTACCCAGCAATCTCACTATCCAGAACATAGCCAAGAAGCTCAAAAGAAGAGGAAATAAACCGGTGAGCAGGGGAAGAAGCACCACTCGGAAACCTGAGCAGCCATAATTCACGTCACGGACTAAAAGCATATGCATTTTATGCATAGTACAGCCCCTCTGGCCCTGGGTGTGTTGGTCATGGTTTAGATATTGCATTCACAGGTAATGTCATCTGACCTCACCAATTAGATGCAGAAAGATAGAGGTAAGATAGCAAAACAGTTGTGGGACGAAAGCACAATAAGAACGGCAAGAAGGGACAAGAAAAGAAGATAGAAAACGCAATATGAAGTTGACACAGTGAATAAAGGACATGGTAGCCTGGGGCCAAGAGGGCTGGGGTCAAATGCTCCATGGTCCTCAATGGCGCCAGGGGGTATCCAGCTTCATAGCATCTGCCGCAGTGCTGTGGTTCATAGTGATGAACTTCAATGTCCAGGAAAATGTTCGTTTGAGTTTAATATGGTCCCTTTGAGGAGGCAGGGAGCTACGCATTACATTTTAGAAAGGTCTCCGTGAAACATAATGAAAATAAATGTTTGTTCACTTAAAGTAAAAAAAATCTCCTGTCCTAGCAGTGCAAAATAGATGCGGAAGCGCCGCGGTGCCTTCAACTGCAGAACTGTATCAAAGAGCTGCTGGTTCCCCCACTCGATGGAAGAAAAGCATGGATGGCTGAGGACAAAGGTCCCACGTGGCCTCATCATCCACTTACACCTTGGAGAATAGCACGCCTGATAGCAGGTAGAAGAACATTTGGCGATCAAACAGACACAATCGGTGCATCTGCCCCAGATCAGATCGATGCGGTGAGACAGATGGATGAAGCCAGTCATTTTTGTATGGTGTAGACAAACTAACCGTTCAACTATTTTTTCCTTTTTATGGGCATATTAAATTTAGACTTCCGTAGACACAGACTCACTGGGAAAGATATTTGTAGGTAGACTGGAAAGAAAGGGTCTTTCTCTCCCTCTGCACAAATTCCATTTAAAAATAGTGATAAAGTGAGGAAGGACTCGCATTCCAAAGAGGTAAACCCACCCCAAATATGGCAGGTGGTGAAGGCGCACACTTCACTCAGCCTCTAGCCACACTTCACCCAGACGGCCGGCCAGCCGTGGTGGAGGGCTGGCGGGTCCGCCTCGTTCAGTGACATTCAGCTTCTGTCAGTTGGGCTCAGTTCAGACGTCCTTTCAAGATGTGTTTATGTTTTCCTTTGGCATTTTGGGGGCAGAGTAACAGAATCAGGACTATCCAGGATAGGGTTTCCAGATTCATGGCGTACATTCCATCGCATAGGAGCATAAATGTGTTACTATGTGTCTTCAAATGCAAACAACATCAAGAATCCCACTCGGTGTCCTCCGTCCTGTCTCAGCCCCGTGTGACTGCAGCTTAGCGCTTCTGTATGAAATGGCGAGATAGAGAGGGTGAAGAGACTGCCTTTGAATTCTCGTAAAGGAAACAAGAGAAAAAAGGAATTTGAGAAATGCTGGAAGGAAGGTACCCTCCTAAAAAAAAAAAAAGGAAAAGAAAAGAAACCACACAGAGAGAGAGAGAGAGAAGGACAGAAAGAATAGCAGAGAGCAACGCTGGGGAAGGCTTCCTGGGAGAAGTTTGCCTCTGGGACAGGTAGGGTTTTGAAAATGCAGAGGCATAGAAAGGGCACGGGTTGGCTCCTATAAGAAGGCAAACAGGCAATGAAGCAGAAGACATGGCAAGGCTCCCAGAGAAGTGTGGAGTCAGCCTTGGGGGCCACCGGGAATAAGACATAGCCGTCCGGATGAAATCAAGGCCAGACGCGGAGGACTCCATGAATGCCGCTATTTGTCACTGAGTCTGCCTCAGACCTGCCTCTCTTACTTCTCCTCTCTCCCACTTCAACTTGTCTTCCACTAGATAGGCCTTTTGCGGAAAAAGAGAGAAAGATGTCTGGGGTTGTTGTTTTTTTTTTTTTAAGGTTTACTTTTTGAAGAAATACAGAGATGATCTTCCCATTTCCCTTCCTTCCTTCTTCCTTCCTTCCTTCCTTCCTTCCTTCCTTCCTTCCTTCCTTTACATAAGCCTTTCATACCAAGTCTTGCGTTTTCTCAAAGTGCATGGTGTTCTGGCTTCTAAGGAACGTGTGTCTCTCTCATCAGTCCTTGGTGGTGCTGGGGTGCAGGGAAAAACACAAATGCCTCAATGCAGAGATGTCCGAGCACTCCCAGCAGAGGCTGTGAGTGAGGCAGTCGGTTCTGCATTGGAAGGTCGTCCAGCCACCGCCGCCGTGTCCCAGAGCCAGAGAGCCTTTGCTCTGGGCACTCGTCCAGCAATGAATGGCACAGCGCAGTGGCTCCAGGGGCACCCCTGGAGGGGCCCCAAACCTGCCAGACAAGTGAAAGTGGGTGGCTTCTGTCTCCCATCTCTCTCCCTCCCTCGCACTCCTCACTTACATATCGCCAGTACCGTGGGGTTGTGCCCTGAGTCGTTCATTCGTTCCCTCGTCTATTCTTCACGCATGTAGAGAAATCCTACGTGACTCTCTTCTCATACGTCCTGGAGACCAGGGGCCATAACGTACACACGGCGGGTCTCCATAGGTGCCGAAACAGAGTTGAGTGTTCTAAATCTTTGCGACTGGCAGTGTGGTCCGTGGACAAGCATCCCCAACCTACCCTGGGGCCTTGTTAGAAAAACAGAACCTACTAAGTCAGAACTGGCATTTTCCCGAGATCGCCAGATAACTCAGATGCCCATTAAAGCTGGAGAAGTGCCCGTCTAAGGACTGGTGGTGATGGCTAGTGAGTTGTGCCCCCCCCCAGTCCTCCCACCCCGGGCTGATGGAGTGGCGTGGTCTGCAGTTAGCAGACGGTGGGGATCCCACGTGCCCTGCATCTGCAGGCATGGCAGGGTGGGGGCCCGAGTCCAGGGCTGGGGGACAGGAGCTGAGGGAGAGGGATGGACAGAAGGTTGTAGAGGGGCACCGCTTTGAAAGGCCTGCTGCTGAGGGTGTGAGCGTGTTAACTCTCAAAGGCCGGCTCCTTCTGTGGTAGGGGGGAGGTCACTTTCCCTGTGTTCTATTTCTGAGGGGAAATGGGGTCAGCGCGAGGAAGAGCCTGAGCTCCGTGGAGACGGCGTCAGGGCAGAGCAGGAGACGAGTGTGGAGGCTGACGTCAGACCCCTTTCCCAACAAGCGCCTCAGCCCTGCCTCTCCAGGGCCGCTCACCCATGAACTCTTCCTGGGTGGGAAGCGGCACGGAAAGCGAGGAGCTAGACAGGGATGCCTCTGGGCCTAGCGGGGCGCGCACCCTTCAGAGAAAGCCAGGCGCCTGGAAGCCATGTTTATTCTGCCCCGGTGGGGGGGGGGGGGGGGGGGGGCGGGGGCCTGCCCTCCAGGAAGTCCCTGAAAAGCTCAAGGGAACTTGTGGCAAGCTTCTAGTGGGTTCCCCTGCCAAAAACAACCTCTGGAGGGAGCAGGACACTGTGTACTGCCCTCCTCCACACCGCAAACCCAACGAGGGCGCCTTGTCTGCCCTGCCTGAGGCACCTGTCCAGGGGCAGCCGGAGCACCATTCTGTCCGCACGCCCGCACCAGCTCTAGCCTGCAGGCCAGCTCCTCGGCTGACACCCACCCGATGCCCTTGAAACCCCTCCCTCAGAGCCCTGGAGTCCTTCTTGACTGCCCCCCCATCCTCCTTCCTGTCCCCTCCCCTTCCTGTGCCTTCAGCTCCACTGTGCTAAGCACCAGCTATGCCCTAGGCACTTGCTAAATGGTTTGGGGGACACAAAGAAAGATATATTTAATATGGATCCTATCCTCAAGGAGATAACCACCCCCCCCCCCCCAGGAGATACTCACATAAAAAGCCAAACTAAGAGGTAAATACATGATAATATGTTGTGATGAGGTGTGACGGCCATGCCCTGTACGGAAGCACTCTGTCCTGGCCTTTAACTGAGACTCGCTCTTGACAAGCCTTGGGCAATGAGGACAGTTTGGTCACACCTGTGCTACACCGGCGTTACTAATCTCCTTCCGAGCTCCAGAGATCTGCCTTCTTCCACCCCCACCTTCACCCCCAATGATAAGTCTCTTCCTGTGGCAGCTTAGCTATGTGACCAGCGAGGCCCCCACAACGGGGTTTGCTCCTTGTCACATAGGGACCCCGCCCTGGAGTCCTCCGCTGGTTGTCCGAGCATTTCCTTCCCATGCAATCAAGCGAGAGTAAAGAATCCCGCGGGCATCCGGTTGTCACCTGTGCCAGCCCGCCAGGACATCAGTCTAGTAGTGTCACCCTCGCAGTACCTAGAAACACATCTATCCTTACTGTTTTCTTGGGTACACATAAAAAGAAACGAGGGTTGCCCTTCGACCCGCTCAGGTTCAACACGGCAAGTGCACTTCCTAGCTTTGCCCCCTTGGGCGAATTACGCAGCTTCTCTGAATCTCATCTATAAAACCAGGATAACAGCAATGTGCTCATGGGCTCATGGTGAGGACAAATCAAGTAACAGATGTGGAGTGCTTTACAGAGGAGGCTCAGAGTCGTGTTTCTCATCCTCAGCACCGCTTTCCTTGGTCACTGCCCTCGTTACTGACCCTCATCCCGTCTGTCTTGTCACCCCATACAGAAACAATACCACTTCTCTGTGTTCAGTCAAGTCGCATTAACATTTTTTGTCTTACCGGTTATGTCTCCACGAGTTCGGATTACAACTAACGGCGTCTAGGCTGGTCAACGAACATCCTGCAGTTTGAGGCTTTCAGCTGAAGACGTTGTAATTATCTTAAAATCCATAACACAAGCTCTGGGTGCACAAACTTTCAGTATTACCTGAAAAGCATCCTTGGCACCGGGAATATGTGGATTTGATACTTCGGCGCAGCTTTTCCCTAAGAAGGAGACCGGGACCTTGTCACGTTGTCATGGAGGCTGGGAAGACGAAAATAGCAGCTGACCTCCACTTGTTTATCAGGTTAAACAAGAAGACAAGTTTGAGATGACTGTCGAAAGATAAGATTTGGGGGAAACCACCTGCAAGGCTTTTTGATCCGGTTGGATGAGGAGCTTGAGAGGATCTAACTCAAAGAGAGGGAGAAGTTAGTTCTTCTCGGGTCAGGATAGCGACAGTGTGACGTTTTCCAGGGAGGGAGAACGATTCAAAATGAGTGAAAAAGATGCCTCATCCTATCTCGGTGTTTCTATGTCTTTAAATCTTGCTTAGAATTATGGAGCTTTGTTTCTAAATTTTCCTGGGGCACCTGGGTGGCTCAGTCAGTTAAGCGTCTGACTTCGGCTCAGGTCACGATCTTGTGGTTTGTGAGTTCGAGCCCCGCCTCGGGCTCTGTGCTGACAGCTCAGAGCCTGGCGCCTGCTTGGGATTCTGTGTCTCCCTCTCTCTCTGCCCTTCTCCCGCTTGCATTGTGTGTGTGTGTGTGTCTCCCCATCTCAAAAATAAACATTAAAAAAATTTTTAATTATGTATTCTGATTCTTTGTAATCTTTATACTTAACTGCATTTACAGAGGGTTCTATTTTGTCAGGGAAGGTATATTTAAATAGAAAACCGCATGTGCCAGGTTATTCAAACTGTCCACAGATACAACCGAATATCCACCTGGTGGCAGAGGGTCACAATTGCAGGCAAAGTGCCCAGGAGCCCGTGGGCTGAGGAGTGTGATTTAGCAAATGTCAGTGGAGGTCACATCACTCTTCTATAAGGGTTGTAAATACCTAACATTCTCCTTGTGAATTCAGTGACTGTGTTTATTCTTGGCGAGCACCTACCAGAAGTCTTTTAAATGACAGCGCTTAGCAGATGTTAGAGTCCCCTAATATTAATGCCTGTGAGTGTCTGTCCAGTCTGGTGTATTTGTTCTTGGAATTAAACTAAAGGGCAGGGATTCCTTTTGTCTAGCACAGATTCTCAGTGGAGATAACACTGAATGGTGATAACCCTGGGATAGTTGTCTAGCCTGAGAACTGGTAAGTAACATGATAGGTGCCAGGGTAGGGAGAAAGAAAGGAGATTTGAGAAATGCTGGAGGATATGTTTATTAAGAGCTGACTTTTTACCACTTTGGTGCCTTGGGCTGCACAGCTTGCAAATGTGCAGGGGGGTGTATCCGTAGGCTCACAAATGGAGCTTCCCTTCTCTACCAGCTTGGAAACATTCTCTGTGGTTGCAGTGCTCATCACAACCCCTTTATGCATGATGAATTACTCATTAAAGATGTTGCTTTAACGCTGAGATTTGTGGGGGCAGCGGAGGGGGTTAGTCATCCCAGAAGGAGTGTGTGCAAGGTGAATCCAGCAGTAGGATGTCACGAGTGGGAGTGAGAAGGCAGGAAAAAAGCAATTTCATTTACCATCTTTTCCAGAAAATATTTCAAAAACACCTATGTTATGTATGGTCTTAGAGACACAAATTTATGCAATATTCTATTTCTTCTCTTGAACGGCATGTACATTCTTGCAAATCTCTTGGGCATGAAGCGGTGAAAAGAACACTGGCCTTGGACTTAGGAACTCTAAATTTTGCACTGACCTGTGCATTTAATTTGCTGTGTGATCTTGATCTAACTGCTTTATTCTCTGGGCCTCAGAGGCTTCATCTGTAAAGTAGGGTAGCTGCATGTGGTTTTGTGATGAGAGGCACCAGCTCTAGTCTGTTTCCCTGTCCCCTTGACCCTAGTCCTAGCAGAATTTAGTTTTACTATCAAGGACCTATCAATGGAATCTGAAATGAGCTAAAATAAGAGATCAACTGGATGAAAGTTTTCCCACCCAGAAGTTCCTCTCCCCCTGGGACTCAGCACCTCTCTCCCAGCCCCACTTGTCTCCTGGGGGCCCATGCTGGCTGCCCAAGAAGAGGCAGAGGGGTTACCCAGAAATAGAGAAATAGAAAGCAGGATGTCTCCAGACACTTCCCTTTCCCCAAGACCCAGGGGAAAAGGCAGAGAGAGAGAGAGAGAGAGAGAGAGAGAGTGTGTGTGTGAGAGAGAGAGAGAGAGCATGTCCAGATTTGTCATCTCTGAATTGGGTGGAAGGTGGGTGCATCTCAGCCCATCTTCTGGGTTATAATGACTAATGATGACAGATGCTCTGACAGGGATCACCTGGGGCCCTGCATTTTTTTGCCTGATTCATGGGCCAGCCAGAGGTAGGGGAGCATTTCCAGTGCAACCTGGTGATTCATCTCTGCCTGCTGAGTTGTCCTGGTTGCAAATCTACAAGAATGTAATTGATGCCCAAGTAGACATCAATTAATCAACCAGTGTTTATATGGTGGTAGTCCATGGACAAAGGCGTTAGTGCTCTAACCCGAGCAAGCATTAACTGAGCACTTACTACAGGTCCAGAGCATGCGCACTCTGCAAGGAGAACAAAAGAAATGCGTTCTAGTCCCTGCCCTCAAGAGAGCTTCAATCACATTTCAAGAGTTGGCCCCTCGAATGGGGTGTCAGAGACACAGAGATCCTTCAAGACAGAGCTACCTGATAGAACTTTCTGTGATGATGGAAACATTCAGTGTCTGTGCTGTTCAGTATGGTAGCCACTAGCCACGTGTGGTGCTTGAGCACTTGAAGTGTGGCTAATGCAACTGAGGAACTGAATTTTTAAGTTTATTTAATTTTGATTTTTAAAACTTTAATTAAATGGCCATATGTGGCCAGTAGTTATCATACTGGACCATGCATCATGTCCTTGCTATTCAAAATGTGTCCTGCAGACCAGAAATATCACATCACTTGGGAGCATGTTAGAAATACAGAATTTTGGGCCCCAGCCCTACTGAATCAGAACCTTCCTTTGAATAAGATCCTGAGGTCATCTGTTTGTACATCAAGTTTGAGAAGCACTGGGCTAGGGCACTGCTTCCCAACTTGACTGCATATTAGAATCACTTACATATCAGGAAGCTTTTAAAACTCCCCGTGTTGTGACTGTACCCCAGACAGATGAAACCAGTATTTGTGGGGGGTGAAACCCAGGCACCCATGTTGTTTAAGCCCCCAGGTGATCCCAGCGTACACACGAAGTTGAGAACGGCTTCTCTGGGGCCAGGCAGCCAGCCTGGGTCACACTCTGATGGATGAGTCCATGTGAGGGCCAGCGACTCAGCCTTAGCCTCTAAATTCACTTGTTGGGCCCAGCTGCCTGGGAAGCCAAAGGGAGTTATTCATTCTCAGCAAGTGTAAGAACTGGCTGGGGTTTATGTTTGTTTCCAGCTCCTAAGTGAGATGTTCATTAGTTTTTGACAAAACACGTCCAAATGCCACAGCACCAAAGGGTATTGAGCCAGCCGGGTCACTGAAGGCTGGGAAGGGCTGATTCACTTCCTCACTCTGGGGCCCGGATACCCTGGCATCCCAGAGCAGCCCCATGAAGGGAGCTATTATTCCCACTCAGGGTGGAGGCGGCTGGTTTTTCCAATGCAACTTGTCTTCAGCTGTCCCTTACTGCTGCTCAGCAAGTGCCCAAGGGTCATTGGGGCCAAAGAGAAAAGGTGGGTTTTCCTGAACAGCCAGACTCTCATCCTGTTGATCTGAACAAGACCTGAGAGGCCCCAGCCACTTTCTAGTGATGAATGACATTTGCAGAGATGATTCTTCATCTCCCAGAGGGTGAAGTTTCAGGGAAAGCACATGTGAAATCGGGGTCTGAAGAAATTGGGTCCCACCAGAAGCAAGACTGTCCCAAGGGATGGAGCTGCAGCCCCTGCGTGGGGTGTTGATTTCCAGAGTCTCACTGAGGAACATCATCCTTGACTCGGGTGATATGGAGATGCAAATGATTCACTTTGGAAATGAGATCCTCAACTATGTGACTTTTGGCTCATTTGTCTTGACATATCCATAGAACTTCTTAAGCTCTGAATCCACAGCTCTTCTCATGCATTGCATGCTGACCTTAGGAGAGTCGGCGAATACAAGGGTGTCTTTAGGAAGACAATGAGAGAGCCAGCCATGATTTTCGCCCATCTTGGAGCAAGGGAGGAACCAAGGCCAGCACTGAGAGTTTCCAAGGACAACCAGAGCAAATGCCTCTCTGCTTTCTCTCCACCTCCAGGTCCATCTTCACCTGTAGGTTACCAAGCATCTTCCAGATATCCAGATATCCTTAAAAAGCTTTGTTAGGCAGCAGGTCCCTAGACCACAAGCCACATATGAATGAATGAGGCTTTCTCTGTGCTCTGGCTGATATGAGCCCATTTCCTGGGGAAGATTAGGAAGGAGGCAGGGAGAGGATTTTTCTCCCCTCCATGGTTGCCTAGGCGAGGTTGTGCCCAGGGGAAAGAGAGAAAGTTGGCCAAATGTTATCTCTTCCAGCTTTCTTAACTCTATTGCTGTCCTGTTGTCTCCCTGAAGACTTGGTGTCACTCACCTACAATGACGTCTGGGCTATACAATTAGCACTTTGCTAAGTGCTCGCTAATTCTTCAATGGCACTTCATCACCATGCCATAAAGCATCAGGACCCCACAGGCTCCTTGGAGGCCAAAGAGTCCAACACTCTTGACTCACAGATGGGGGAAATGGGGCCCAGGAAGCAGTGCTCTGAGCATATTGGAGCCTGAAGCTAAAGGAGAAATCAGTAATACTGATTCCATATCTATTGAAAACTTTGCTTTTTTGTTCATTATGGATTTTTTTTGCATTAATTTTTGAAAACAGTGCCTTAAAATCCTCTCTATCTTAACTACTGAGTTTTTTGGTGCCCCTTCAAGTTTGTACCCGAGGTGAGTGTCTGACTTGAGGCCTGGCCCTGGCAGGAAGAGTTGCTCAAGATGACACTAGTTTTGGCCAAAGGCCAAAGGAGAACTTGGGTCTTCCAAATCTGTGAACTTCCTTCTTTTATGTTCACTTCAAGTGCAAATCGTATCTCTCCAAATAAGTGGAAAGTTCCAGTGGGCAGGGAGCTGAATTGGTAGAATAATGACACCCTTATAAGGTTATTGTCCAACCAGAGAAACAATATTTACAAGTTCAAGAAGCTGCAAAATCATTCTCTAAATAGAGGATTGCTGTTGATGGTTGTGTCAAGCTATTGTTACTGCAGTGAGATAATAAGAGATATGGGGACACATTCCAAAATGTGGACTAGTTCCCCGGCCCAACTCTCTGTCACCTGTACTACTTTCCAAGCGAGGAAGCCCCTTCCATTCTTTCCAAACCCAGGCTGATGACATTCTTCAAGAGTTTTGTTTCTTTGATCAAGCTTTACCACATCTGTGGTTCTTTTACTCACCCCATGCTCCTGGCATAGAGCACAGCCATGGGACATGGCAAATGAACAATAAACAACAACTGAGCACCAAGGATCACCTCTTCTGTGTAATGGCTGCGTGACATGGCGCATTGCTCGGTATGGCGGCACCATGTTGATGGACATCCAGTTGCTTCTCTTTGTTCTCTCCTTCCCTTTCCTGCTCTCCCCTTTCCCTCTCAATCTTTCTCTCTCCCCCTAACTTTTTGGCTGGGGTTAAGCCTGTTTTTTTCCCTCCAGGGTTCTGCATTGCAGAGGTATGTAATGCACATAGTTTTCTCAGAAAGAGTACATGTTCCCTGCCCAGAATCAGTGCTGCTTGGGACTCATGACCCCTACCTATAGGGTCAGCTGTGCCCCACTCAAAGGGAAGACCTGTAAACCCCAAAGTATGGAAAGTGTGGTTCGGTGGTGAGATGTTACAGACAACCCATTTCCTAAAGTGTCTGTAAGCATGGCTGCTGGAAGAGCCCAAAAAGGAGAAAGGAAAGCCACCTTGCTGGGAACCAAGTTGGGTCAGCTTTGCTTCAGCTACAAAGAAAGGAAAGTACACTTGGTCTTTCTTCTCTCCCTTTTTTGCATCATTATTCTCTTTTTTTTTTTAAGAAAAAAAATCATAATTTTAATATTATTTGTAATAGGTAATTCATTCTCATGATTCAAAATATCAAAGGTATAGAAGGTAAAGTCTCCTCCCAGCCACTTACTTCCCCTTCCAGAGGGGACCAACTTGACCTGTCCTCAGGTACCTGTCCAGAGATCTTCCAAGCATGCCCAAACATCTGTTCATAAAATCTCCCACTCCTGTTACAAATGGTAAAAAGTCATCCCTCCCCTCTCTTAGCGCAAATGGGAACGTACTCCACATACTGGTCTTCACACAGGACTTTGGTTTTTTTGTATCTTGGAGATGATTCCATACCAACCCATTAAATATGTTCTCATTGTTTTAATGATGCTTTACTATTTCATTGTATGGCATACTACAATCTGTTTAACAAGTCCCCTTTTGATGGACATTTGAGCTCTTTCCAGTCTTTTGCTGAAGAAATGCTGCAGTAATATTGGTATATATGTCACTTTGCACATACACACATTTATCTGTAGGATAATTTCCTAGAAGCAGAATTGCTGGGTCAAAATTGATGTGCGTTAAAAAGTTTGACAGGTAGGGGCGCCCGGGTGGCTCAGTCAGTTGAACATCTAACTCTTGATTTTGGTTCAGGTCATAATCCCAGGGTTGTGGGATCAAGCCCTGCGTTGGGCTCTGCGCTGAACATGGAACCTGATCTGACAGGTATTGCTAAGTTCCCTTCAACATTGCACATGCCATTCCCTTCAGCAGGGTATGAGTGCCCATTTGACCAAACCTTTTCCAGACACTCCTGCCATGGTTTACTAAGGAGAAATCTCACAACAGCCACCTGTATGGTGACTAACCCTTCAGGCCTTTTCCTATCTGAAAAGTGAAGAATGGTGTCTGAGTGTGGTTTTGATTTGTATTTCTCTTATTAAGACTGGGCTTTATTTTGTTTTTATTTTCTAGGAGCTCTTTTTTTTTTCATATACTTAGCCCACTTTTCTATTGTGTTTTGTATTTTGTGTAGTATCTGATTTGTGCACACTCTTTGTACAGATCATTAGACCTTGTCCAGGGTAAGAATAGCAAGTACTTCTTTGTGGTTTGACATTTTGTCTTTTGACTTTGCCTGTGGTGATTTTGTTTGCCAGGCAAACCTTTTTATTTTTATCATCAAGTTTATCATTATTTTATGATTTCTGGTTTCATTCATAGATTTCAAAATTCTCTTTTAGAGTTTGATTTTTACTTTTTTAACGTTTATCTATTTTTGAGAGAGAGACAGAGTGCGAGCAGGGGAGGGGCAGAGAGAGGGGGAGACATAGAATCCGAAGCAGGCTCCAGGCTCTGAGCTGTCAGCACAGAGCCTGACATGGGGCCTGAACCCACAAACTGTGAGATCATGGCCTGAGCCGAAATCAGACACATCCAACTGAGCCACCCAGGCACCCCATATTTTTTTTTTTTTTTTTGGAGAGAGAGCACGCACACGCAAGCGGGGGGGGGGGGCAGTGGAGGAGAGATAATCTTAAGTGGGCTCCACGTGGAGCCTGGTGCGGGGCTTGAGGGGCTCAATCTCATAACCCTGAGATCATGACCTGAATCGAAATCAAGAGTCAGTCATTCAACTGACTGAGCCACCCAGGTACCCTTGATTTTTACATTTAAGCTTTATATCTACAGGCAACTCATTTCCTTTAAAGGTGTGAAGTATGAATCTGACTCTATTTTTTCCCCCAATGTCTCCCCAGGATATTTATTGAGAAGTGTTTCTCTCCTCACTGGGTGAAATGCCACCTCTCTATGTAATAAATTCCAAGGTTTGTTTGTGCCTGTCCCAGCTCTTCCTCTGGTGCCTCATTGGCCTAGGCACCCATGTGCCAGCACCAGGCCCTCTCTTTTTCCTTCTGTGCCACTTGGACTTGACTATAGGTCCCTGGGCTTGTGGACACTGGACTGGGATGGGGTAGGGGTGGAGGAATAGCAAAAGGGTTGGATAACATCAGAAAACTTCTAGGCTTTCTCCACAGCCTCCCCACATCTAAAATGGTTTTGCTCCCACACTTCCTCTCTAAAGAAAAACAAAAAGAACAAAGAAGTTCTATTCCTCATTTTAAAAAGCCATTTGTCTGGCCCGGAGGGAACCCCCTGTTTTTCTGTGCACTCTGCCGATGTTCTCGGGGAAACGGGGCTTCCCTTCCAAGTTTAGGAGCTTGGGGACACCTTGAAGTAGGGCTTTGATCACTGAGTGACTCCCCCCACAGGCTCCTCGAGCCTCAAACCCAGCAATTGCTGGTGGAGTGTAAATTGAGCTGGTCTTTATCTTAGAGACATTACAACAGACCCTAGACAAACACATTAACAGCCACTAAAAGACTAAACTAATGCGGGCCAATAAACAAATCCCCAGGAGAGATTATGCAGAACCTTCCTCCCTCTCACCCTCCCTCCCTCCCTCCCTCCTTCCCTCCCTCCCTCCGAGTGCCCCCTCAGCTCCTGCTCTCTCAGCCCAAGAGCTCCTCCCCAACCAGACCCTACGTGCCTCACTGGCAGCTGCCCTGCTTTGGGCCCCTTTTCTAACCCGGCTCTGGTCCATGCACTCAGTAAATATTGCAAATAACATAAGAGAGCAAATCTCCTTTGATGGACCAGCTAATAGTTCCAAGCTTTCAAAAGGAAGGTTCTCCTTTGGAGGTAGAAATTATCCTATATATATACCTGAGGTTTTCAATTTAAGGTCTTCAGATGTGCCTCAGAGGTTCCCTGGACCCCTGCAGTGATTTGCAATATTTATAGGTAAGCCTGGGGGGAGCATTTTTCTAAGTGGTGGGAGAGGAGGGTGGGTCCTTGGTGTTCCTAAGAGTCCAATACTTAAAAAAAAAAAAAAGTCCAGATATCTATGGATAAAATGATACCTGGAATCTGCTTCAAAACATTCCAGTGGGAGTTCAGGGAGTGGCTGGGGTAGGTGTAGTTACAGATGAAATAAGATTAGCCATGAGTTGATAATTGTTAAAGCTATTGATGGGTGCTTGGCAGTTATTCTCTTGTGAAGGAAGGAAGGAAGGAAGGAAGGAAGGAAGGAAGGAAAAGAAGGAAGGAGGAGGGGGAGGAAAGAGGGAGGAAGGGTTGGAGGAAGGAAGGAGACCCTTGTTACAGACTAATGGAAAGAGCCAGACAGCCCACAGTCTGCAGCTGCCTCTCACAATTCCACTTTATAGGAACTTCTGCCCTGATACGTGTTTGGGAGGCCGGAAAATGTGTGGATGCAGAAGCGTGTCCCCTTCACTCTCACCTCCACCCTCTGTGCTCAGCATCACCCTGAGAGCAGGACCAGAGTCCCTGAGGGCATCTTTGTTCATCTTTGTCCTCCCGCTAAGCCTCCCCCTGCCCCGCCACAGGCTTGGGGAGGTGGTGGGGCAGGGAGTCATCCGAGGCCCTTGGCTCTCCACCCCAGCCCAGGCAGATGGAGCCCCGGCTGCCTGAACGAGGTTGTGCAGAAGGGGACTGTGGCTGCACCGTTTGGATGTGCTTGGAGTAGAAAATTCACAAATTCCAAGCTCCGCTCCCAAAGCAAACCTCCCCAACCCAGGTGGCTGCAGCCCGTCCTCCCTCTGACAGCGACAGCTCCACGGGCCGCCAGGCGGGGAGGCTTTGAAAACCAGCTTGTGTTTGAATTGTGAAAGCACCAATGTTTGTGATGTTTGCCCAGCAGAGAAGGAGCATATTTTCTCCCTTCCAAAGGCAAACTCAAAAGATGCTCCACGGTTTTTCTTCAGACTTTCCACAGGAAACATAAATCAGGAAGAAAAATGACCATAGGTGCTGGGGCTTGAAGAGGAATGCCAGCCCCAAAGGGGCTGCTGGAACAGGCGCCCTCTGTCCTTCGGTGACGATGACACCCTTCGATGACACCCTTCAGAGTCTAGGGCCGCACTTCTTTCCTCTGAGCAACCTTCCCAGCTGAGGCGAGGGGAGCAACCAGACCCACTCTCAGGCTTCACTCCTGGTCGGTCTTCCCCATCCAATGGCTGCTGGTGCTTGGGCTGGGCAGCTATTGAGATCCCCTAGCTGCCTATCTTTTTGTCTTCTCTCTCTCTTGCTTGTGTTAAAGTAAAAGAAACATGGTGCTCCAAGCCCAGGAGCCCAGCAATGCTGTCAGATGCTGGATCAGAGCATTAAGGTGTGGACATGGCATGCAGGGAGCCTGAGCGCTGCCTCCCTCATCTGCCGGCCCTGCCTGTCTTAAGCTCCATCTTGGAAGGAGAAGGACTTTCCCAGTCTGTGGTCTCTGCCCTCAGGGAGCTTATAATCTCCATGGAAACATAAAATAAGAGAGGTCATAAGGCAGGGTTGAGTGCACACTGTTAAAATAAAAAAATAGAGACCAATCTTGAAAATTCCCTGAGCAGACAAAACCAATTTACTTGTACCAACAAAGCTGAATGTAACTTATTTTGCAGAACTAACCTGCCTTGGATTATTTCTTGCTTGTTCCTCTGGAAATCCTAGGCAAAGAACTGTTTCCCAAGGTTGATATGAGATAACCACTGACCAATTCCCTGTCAGTTAAGAAGATTCTAATATTGGAAGAAGAAGAAGAAGAAGAAGAAGAAGAAGAAGAAGAAGAAGAAGAAGAAGAAGGAGAAGAAGAAAGAGAAAAGAAAAGGAAAGAAAAGGAAGAAATTCTAATACTATAACCAATCACCGTGAAGAATTAGCAGTCCCTGCTTTCTTGCTATATAAGCTGCTTTACAACAATATACCCCAGAGCCTCATTCCACTGTTTGATTCTATCATTCTCTGCTCTCAAACTGTCTTTTTGGTGTGCACAGTAAATTTCTACTAATTACTACTTTGGTGATTCATTGTTTTTACTTCTGCTATTTCTGAGATTTTGACAACACATATATGCACTGACTGATCTAGGGTGTGACTAATCTTTTTGTTTTTAAATAGCAAATCTCTTAATCTTTTTTTAAGTTTATTTGAGAGAGAGAGAGAGAGAGAGAGCAAGCATGAACAGGAGAGGGACAGAGAGAGAGAATCCCAAGTAGGCTCCACGCTGTCAGCCTGATGTGGGGTCAAACCCATGAACTGTGAGATCATGATCTGAGCTGAAATCAAGAGTCACTTAACTGACTGAGCCCCCCAGGCACCTCAAAGGTGTATATACTCTTTTTTAAAAAAAATTTTAATGTTTATTTATTTTTGAGAGAGAGAGAGAGAGACAGTGCGAGGGGGTGAAGGGCAGAGAGAGGGAGATACAGAATCCAAAGCAGGTTCCAGGCTCTGAGCTATCAGCACAGAGCCTGATGCGGGGCTTGAACTCACAGACCACAAGATCATGACCTGAGCTAAAGTGAGACGCCTGACTCAGACACCCAGGCACCCCTATCCTGGATGGACTTTTTTCTGCACAGAGGATCAGACTCTTTTTCATGGGTTAAAAGTACCAGCCGACTGCTTCCACATTGGGAGTTTGTGAAGATTATACACATTGACAGATCAACTGGACCCTACAAAAAGCTCGACCCAAGAAATAGAGGATTGAAGTCAGTTTGGCCTGTGCTAGCGGAGCTAATGCAACATGCTGATTGATTCATTATAAGCTACGATGCCTTGAGTATTTGCTAGGGCTGTAGCTGGAATACTTCAAGGCCACCATTTCTGTCTCTTGACATCTGAGAAACTCACTTCTTGAGATAGTTTCCTCTCCTATAATGTTCTGTCTTTGGATAGACCCAACAAGCCCACTGAGCATCTACAAAAAAAAAAAAGAAAAAAGAAAAAGATATATTATCAATTCATATAGCCCTGTGATAAGTCAACTAAACAAAGAAAGGACACCATTGGAAGATGCTTTTGAGAGCATGCTTCCAACCAGAGTTAGAACTTGGCTTTGATGGACCAAATTCAGAGAAAGACCACAGAAACCATTTCCTTTTCAGCTGACGTTTATTTATTCTGTTCATCTGAAGCCAGAGCCAATAAATTAAATAACTTTCAATGGCTAAAAAGGTCTCTGAGATTAGATTGGTCAATCCCATGTCAGAAAGCTCAACTGACCTGCAGACCAGCCCTCTGTATTCATGAGTGGTGTCAGTTGTGAGAGGAGCTTCTCTCGTGCTGTTTCTGGCTGAGACTGGCTCTGACCAGAGACGCAGAGGAGGAGAGGGAGGGCGGTGCGCTGATGATGCTGAGGAAGAGCGATGCAGTGGAAATAGGGTGCAGGTGGCTGAGACCACGGGCTTTGGGGTCACACGGACCTGGGTCCAAAGGGCTCCTGGGCTGATGTGCTGCCATGTTTCCTGACCAAAGAAAGTGGCACAATGCTAACACCTACCTTATAAAGCGATTGTGGGGATTAAGTAAGATAAAATGTGAAGAGAATTCACACTCAGCTCTCAGCAAATGCAAGCTATTCTAATCTCAGCGAAAAGAACGAACAAGGGGACAAGTCGGGGTTGGGGAGGGGGGACACGGTGGGAGGGGTGCAGAGGCCTGACGTTGCAGAGAGCAGCCCCCCACCCAGCCCCGTCGCCAGGCACCTGGGACTGCACATCTCCTGGTCCAGACAGACGGCATACATGTTTATTGGAAAACCATCCACAAAAGTTATTGGAAACTTTACATTTGCGGCCCGGTCTCTGCACACCGCCTGCCACTGCGGGAAACAAGGCCTCATTCACTCCCCAGGCAGCTCCCTCAGCTGCCCCAGCCCCTCCATCTCACGCCCCACTGGGACTGGTGTGCAGAGGCCCCCTGGTGCCCAACCTCCTCCCCTCCCCTGGCTCTGAATGATTTCTGACTTGCTTTTTCCAAATGTGAAATCTTTGAGTGAGGTCATTTCAACCGGGGAAGGAGCGAGGGGAGGGTCACCAAGGCGATATTTCCTAAGTGCAGAGGTCCCTGGGGTGACTTTAGACGGAACTTGGATAAACATTTTTCGTTTTAATAGTTACATATTTATTTTTAAATGTATTTATTTCAATGTGATTGGAGGGAGAGGTAGAATGTCAATCCCATGATACAGAGTTTTCAGTTCAAGTAACCTTGAGTAAAGCAAAAGAGAGTGAGAGAGTTGATTTAAGGAAGCTATTAAATGAATAATAAGTCTAGGTGGTCCTCAGATCTGACAAATAGTTCTGGGAATGCTGCACACTTGCTCTCAGCCCTCATCTGAAGTTTCCTGGACATGGCGGTCTGACAGACATGGTTTTGATCTCAGCAGGATGGTCCTGCCCTGAACTGGCCAGGGAGAGGGTCTGTATATAGCTCCAGGGACATGTCACAGCTCCCTCGAATGCGGTTCCGTCCGTCCCATACAGGTCTGCACCTGGCCGGCCTCGCTATCCTCAAATACTACTCCCATAATTCAAACTACTCAAGAGCCCTCCATAACTCCCCATTACCTACGGGACAGAGGTCAACTCCTCAGCCTGGCACTTCAGGCCCTTCTCAATCCACCTTTCCGTTTATGCCACAGGCCCATGTACTCACTGCCTGGAAATCTGGTGCCCCCCCTTTGGCGATCCCTCTGCTCCAGCTGCTCTGCCGATGTACATTGTCCACTCACCTCCAACCTGTCCTATGCTTCCTCAACCTCCTCCCGGGCCTCTGAATCTCCTCCTCCCAACAGGCAGACTGATGGTCTAGCACAACGCTCAGGGCCAGGCTTGGGGTTGTGACTCTAGCACTATTGCTTACCAGCTGTGTGTCCTTGAGCCAATTACTTGCCCTCTCTGGTCCTCAGTTGTTTCATCTGTAATGACGGGTGATGACAGCAACATCTCCCTCCTCCCAGGTTTTTGGGAAAGCTGAATGAGATGCTGCCCTTGGCACAGCACCAGATACACAGCAGCAATAAGTACCCTGCGGTGGCTGCCCTTCCTTGAACTTGGAGTTTAGTTCTGACCAAGAGCAGCCTTTTGGCAGTCATTTACAGGGAGTAGGTGTTTGATAGGTATTTGTCGACTGATGGTGGATGTCCTGTGATGTGTTTTCTACATACTTCTCTTGATCAGAGGCTCCGCGGAGCCCGAGAGCAGTGTTCCCTCTCCCAGGTCTGAAGGTCCTCTGCAGCCTTGAAACGCATCTATTCCTGGACCATCTCACCGCCTTCTCTTCTCTGGGTGAGTCCTCTTTGGTCTTGAGGGCTCATTGTGGAGCTACCTCTTCTTCCTTCAAGTTTGGCCTCACGCTAGAATCTTCCCAGGGGCAGCCAAGACCGGCAGCGGTGGCACATGAAGCTTCCCCGGGGCAGATGGGAGGGGACAGAGGGGACAACGGCTGGGCACACACAAGGCCATCTTGCAGACTAGAGAGAGGCCACCAGTACACACTGAGCCAGGGCCCCCTTGTGCAGGGCACTGTGCTAGGTGTGGCCCTGGAGGCCCAGGCCCTACCCCTGGTCCTGTCCCCTTCAGCCCTTGCTCTGGTTGACTACAGAGACGGCCCCAGAGCCTGGGGTTTAGCATCAGTGCCCCAGTGACCGGCCAGTGGCCACAGGCCTAGAGGAGCTGCGGGCCTTCCCTCCCCCACCCGGTCCTCGGCCTTCTCTGAAAGAAATGTGTGTTCCCTCGGCCCTCCCCCCTCGCCACATCCCCTTCCTCCCACAGAGCCCGGGTCCCCAGGCTGCAGTCCAGAAGTCCCTCTGAGCAGACTCCAGCGAGGCAGGGCTTTGTTAGGAAACCTCATTAGCAGCGACAGCGAGGCCCAGGCGGCGCAGAGTGGCATTCCAGGTGTCAGTTGAGAGGGGCCACAGGAGGCGAGGCCATTAAACCATGCTGAGGTCAGCCCCTAGCAGAATGAAAACAACAAACTGCAACCAGGGAAAGCGGTGGGAAGTAAACCGGTGGACTTTAAAGGGGATGCCCCATACTCGGCCCTGCCTGATCCTGGGAGTCCCGAGGGTAAGGTCTGTCTGAACAGCCTCCACTCTGTGAACCCCCGGAGGCCGGAGGCTGGGCGTCAGGAGACCCTGAGCCCCCAGTGCCCAGCTCATACAGGCACTCAATAAACTGAATGAATGAGTGAATACTTAGCCTTTTCCCGGGGAGGAGGGCCAACAGTGGCTCGGACTCTGTGAGCACTCACCATGTGGCGGGCACTGTGCTAAACACTGCCTGCGTATAAGCTCTTGGTAAGACAACAACACAAGGATTATTAGCTCCATTTTAAAGACGACGAAGTATAGACACCAGAACGTGTTATTTGGGCCTCCTCTGGCTCTTCAAGAACGCTCTAGAACTCTACCTACTGATACTTGGAACTTCTGAACACATTCCTTCATTCCACTATTAGTCATGAAAAGGCTGAAGGAACAGTGGGGCTGAGGAAGCACGTGGAAGGAAGCTCACTCCTCCTGAAGGGTAATCAGTGTGAATGGTTGGTATCTGGAATTCTGTGTCCAGAGAGGGAGAGGGGCCTGAGTCCTGGGACAGACTCTGTTGAGGGAGGCGAGGACAGTGGCTGCCTGTGTGGACTCGCACTTTGCTTCAGTGAGTTCTGTTTGCCTCCGCTGGGCAGGGACGTGCAGGGGCTGGGTATTTTTGTCGCCAAACGGGGAATGCACATGATTTATGAAGTCCTTTCAACCTGAGGCTGCCTCATAAAGGAGCTTTGAGGGGACTCCAGGGAACCTAGTTATGAAAGGCCTTCCTTTCTGGGGCTCTGTTAGACGAGGCATCACTGCCTGCCTGCCTACCTTCAAGGATTAGGAACCTCATGTGCCCTACCCTAGATCTGGAATGATGGGGGCCGGGGACCCCGGGAAGGCTGGATGTGGATTCGTCCCTTGTTCCCTTATCCCTGCTCAGGCTTTTTGTCCTTTACAGCCTCTTAGCTGAAACCTGTCCCCAAGAGATTGCTGATCCCTGATGCTCTTGACTTCTGAGGCCCAAGCTTCCCCTGGATGAGTCATTCATCTCACTGAGCCTCAGTTTTCTCGCCTGCAAAATGAGTATAATACTACCTACCTCACGTTTTTGTACTGAGGAATCTAGACCCCCACCAGTTGGAAAGCTCTATGAGAACAGCCCCCTACGTGTCTCGTTTATTCTTGTCTTTCAAGCACCTAAAACAGGGCATATAGCAGTGGGTACAAAATGGCAATTTGTCCATCTGAATTCTACTGGATTCCACCGTGAGGAATAAGCGAAATGTGTTTGAAACTTCCAAGCACGGTGCCTGGTAGGCATTTAGAAAATTTGGGTTAAATCTGAATTTGAATTTAATTCTCCCCTGCAGATATGGAACGGAGACCCCTTCCCACATTGTGAGATGGGGTCCCCAGGAGTTCAGCCCTCTCCTCCCGGACCCCTTTGGGCCAGCTGCAGAGGACCTTTGTCTGTCTCCCTCCCAAGTGCTCTTTCCCCAGCTGGACCTCCCAGCCTCTCCCAGCCAGGCAGCAGCCCCTGTAGCCCCTCTGAGGCGGTGGGCGTCCCTGTGCGGGCACAGCCAGGCCAGACCCCTCTCCAGGGAAGGGACTGAGGGGTGTGAAGGACTGGTGTGTGGGACTTTGTTTATTTTCTCTGAAGGATCCTGCCTGAGCCCTGCTATAAAAATAACCTGCCTGGAAACCTCATCTCTGAGGCGGAGAAAGAGGCTTTTGTATCCAGAGAAGTGGCTCTAACGGCCTCCCTGTGCCTTGTCTCAGCCCCACACATCAAGGAAGACCTGGCTATGGTGATGAGGAGCCAGGGCCCAAGAGAAGTGTGCAGGGCAGCTGCCAGGGGAGGGCACTGGTGGGGGAGGGAGAAGGAGGAGAGGCAGCTCAGCAGCCCCTCTCCTGGAGCCCCCCCTTGCCTGTTTGACCCGGAAGTTCAGGAGGAGGAACTGAGGGAGAGGAAGAAAGGTGACATCAACAAGAGATAAAGGCCAACCAAGATACACTGGATATCAAGAGACTAACAGGCCAGGAGAGAGGAAAATCAAAGTCCGATGGAGAGGAGAGACCTATAGGGAGGAGACTGAAGCCAAAAACAGAGAGAGATTCACCCAGCAAGATGTGAATGGAGCTCAAGGAGTCTGAAAGAGACTGCAGCCATGTTTACAGATGGAGCTAAGGATTTGGTCTAATTCCTGGGATCCCCCACTGTGTTCCCCTGCTGGGAGAAGAGGCCAGGCAGGGTCAGAGCTGGCTCTAGGGCCTTCCCTGATCATTTGCACTGGCCAGCCCCTGCTCTGGCCCAGGCTGGGGTGTGCACGAAGACACAGGCCTGACTCCAGTTTCTCAAGGTATTCTTTCCCAAGGACCAGTCCAAAGGCAAGACGTGGATCTGCAGCAGTGAGAGAACACTGGCACTGCATTCAGGAGGCCTGGATTCAAGTCCCAGTTCTCTCACTTTTTAGCTGGGTGATTTTTTTTTTTGAGGGGGGGAGGGGCAGAAGGAGAGAGAGAATCCAAGGCAGGCTCCATGCCCAGCACAGAGCCCAACTCGGGGCTCTATCTCACCACCGTGAGATCATGGCCTGAGCCAAAATCAAGAGTCAGATGCTTCACCGACTGAGCCACCCAGACACCCCTAGCTAGGTGATCTTATACAAACTATGTAAAGTCATCCAGCCTGGCACTCTTACCTGTAAACTATATAAGCCCCCCACCACCACCTCCCAGGGCCATTGGGCAGATCCATGGAAAGATACCAAATGGACTAAGTTGTATGGCACCAGTAAGACAAGAAGGGATCCAGACACATTTCTCCAGGCTCTGGCAAGGGGCTAGTGTTGACCAGAGTCTTGCTAACCAGCACCACTCATGCTCTCTCTGCTGTAGCAAGAAGGTCAAAGAGAAGCTCACAGCATCAGTCATCTGAAAATAATAGATTCCAATACTAACCATGAATGTGAAGTTCTTTCCTGTAAGAAATCTCCTGCATTTTTGCATCACCAAGACTTGGGTTTAATCTGCCTAGACTCAGGTTGGTAGAACACATGCCACTAAGGACACCCTTAAACTTTTGTCCAGAGGAGAAAGTTGATCTCTCCTGGGATAATTTATGGAGCCAGCAGAGGATGATGTATTATCTTTCCCCTGTATTTTCGAGCTGGTGTTTTTTGAATGACACAGATCAAAGGGGAGAATGGAGTTAGGGTCCAGGATGCTTTAAAGCAACTTTTGGAGGGACAAATTAAGATGTGGAGAGACTATAAAGGAAACCCTACTTTCGGGACAAAGAGCTGGGCAGCACAGCGGTACCCTGGAGCTAGGAGAGGGTTAGGGAGTTATAGAAGCCATGATCAAGAGCAGGCTGTCGGCACTGCAGGGCCTAAAGCATTCCCAATGGCTTGAGGCTGAGGAGGGGCCCAAGAGAGAAAGAAACAGGGAGGAGGGCTGCAGCAACATGGCTGCTGTGAGGTAGAGAGGAGTGGGCTTGGGGAGCCTGGGTGGCTCAGTTGGTGAAGCATCTGACTTTGGCTCAGGTCATGATCTCGCGGTCTGTGAGTTCAAGCCGCGCATCAGGTTCTGTGCTGACAGCTCAGAGCCAGGAGCCTGCTTCAGATTCTGTGTCTCTGTCTCTCTTTGCCTCTCCCCTGCTCACACTCCATCTCTGCCTCTCTCAAAAATAAATAAATGTTAAAAAAACAAAAACAAAAACAGAAAGGAGAGGGCTTGGTGACACAACTGGAACAGTCCCCCAAACTGGCCCTCAGCAGTGCCTTTGAAAAGTGACTGATGGAATGTGCTCAGGATATGAATAACATTAATAGTTAATGACAAACGGTTAACACTTACTGGGTGTCAGACAACTGCTCTAAAAGCTTTGCATGCATTATTGCATTTAGTCCTTACAAATGCATGGTGGTTGCCTCTCCATGCAGCCATCATCATATCCCACCCACACTGTGTAGCAGACTTGCAGGCTAGGCAGGGTTGACCCGAGGCCCAGGTCTGAGGGTAGGCCCCAATAGATCTGAGCCAATCAGGGTAACCCCATAGCTCATGCCAGAGGAACACCTTCAGGTTGATCCAAGTGAAGTGTAGACTAGAACTTGACTTAATAATGATGGAAGAAAAGACCTCTCTTTCTGTTTTATGCTAGACTGTGATATGTACAGGTGGGAGGCCTAGAATTGTCTGCAGCCATCTTAGGATCATGGGTGAACCATACTGAGGATGAACCAACACATCAGGAAGGCAAAGCCAGAAGAATCATAGAGAATAAGCAGAAGTCCTGATCAAACTATTCCTGAAACTCTCATGACTTTAGGATTTTCATGTGAATTAATAAAGTCCATTATTAAGAAAATTGAGCTGGATTCTTTCCTCCCTCCCTTCCTTCCTTCCTTTTTTTTTTTTTGTAACTTACAACCAAAAATATCCAAACTGATGCAGAATATGTGGCCCAGAGAGGCTAAGTAACTTGTCCAATGTCAAGTAAGTTACATAGTAAGTGAAGGAGCTGGGATTCAAATGAAGGCAATGTGAATCTAGAGCCTGTGCTCTTACAACAGCATCAATGAAATCCACAGCGGCTGTATTCTGACCACACACCAGCTCCATGCCAAATCACTCTCCACTTCATCCCACAGCATCCTCACAGCAGCCTTTCGAGATGGCAGCTACCATTATTCCTGTTTTTACAGACAAGGGACTGAAGCTTAAACAGGTTAAGTAACACACCATCATCACACAACTCTGAAACAACAGAGCGAAACTGAACCCAGGTCCCTCTGATCCAGACGCTGGGCCTTCTCTCCAGTCCTGTAGGCAGGGGCTGCCCAAGAATGGTCCCCGACAGTCTATTCCATTCCCTTTGATGGTGAATTGACTTCCAGTTGTTCTGTCCAGGTTAGTCGTATCTCCACGGAGATTGCACAGATAGGTGAGTGTTAAACGGAGGTAGGAGGCCAATTTTAGCCCAACATTAGGAAGAACATTCCTATTGTTCCAGCAATGGGGCGGGCTACCTGGGAGAGTCTGAGCTCTCCATGGCAGGCAGGCCAGCAGGCCAGGGATGGTGGCTATGGCTGCTGCCTGCATGAGCTAGGCTGACAGGAAACGCTGAGGCTCTGAGCTCCTAAAGCCTTCCCCTCCCTCCCTGGGCCTCAGTTTCCCCATCTGTACAGCGGTTAGGGCAGGACTGGGTGAGGGCTGAGGTTTCTTCCAGCTCTAACATTCTCGAATTCTGGAATTCCCGGAGGCAGGACTCCAGGCCCCAGGGTCTGGCCAGGAAAACAGAGACGAGGCTGTTTGGCCAGCTGGGTAGAACAGTGGAGCTTATTGAGCCCACGGTTCCCTGAAACAGAAACAGCCAAAGGGCACAAGCAGGGAAGATAATTTCATTTGTGGGGTTGGTGAGAGCAACTGAAAAAAAATGCAGTGCTTGAGGGCTGTCCAGGGAGGGCCGAGTTTCAACCGGTGGGTTGTGCCTGTGCGCCTGCCGGGATAGAAACTGCACACAAGGCCACATTCTGCCCCGGCCAGAAGGAAGACAGCGAACCTGGATGTGACAGTCCCCGTCAACAGCACAGGGACCACGAAGCCCTACCTGGTCAGGGATCCCTCAAATGGGTTCACTTCCCCTGGAGACTGGAGAGACCTGTTTGTCATTAGCAAAGGAGGCCTTTTGGAAATGGGCCTTGGTTAAACGTAAACCACTGTTGTTCAATGTACATGTTGTTCAGGTAACCAAAAGGTGCTTATCAGCAATACAGAGACCATTCTCACAAAGTTGTGAGGCCAGAATTAGAGAGGAGGCCTGGGGTCTCCTTTCCTGGATCTCTTTGGGCTGGCTTAGAGGCCAAGAGGTGGGCAAAATGCCACTATAAATCTTTGGGGTGTCTCTCCAGGATCTTACCTCCACTCTTTGCTCTAATGATGATTAATGTTGATGTTGTGACTATTTTCAATGTGCTCTGACATCTGCAATCCCATCTGACCTTCATTATAATACCCTGAAGTAGACAGTGGGATAACTTTATGCCCATCTAGACAGGAGAAAATGGAAGTCAGAGAGGGTAAGCCTCAAGTAGCAAATGACGGTTCTGGGGTTGAACCTAAGGCCCTCGGCCACAATCCTCTGCCCTTTTTCTGTGGTACCCCACCATCCCTCCACCCCCCTTTTTGGGGACACAGAGGGCTGACTTTTCCAGGATGCTTTTTTTCTCTTGCTTAGAGACAACACAGAGCCCTTGGAGCTAGATTAAAACCATTACAAGTGCCGGCTTTGAAAGGATTGGTATTCAAAATAGAAGCAATTCTAACAGTAAAGTAAATGTAACGAAGTCCAACAAAGTTGTGACTTTTATCATGGTGATTACTTCTAGACTTTAAAATAAGTCAAATATTGGAAATTAAGTGATTAATTTTTTATTTGGTGTCCCCACTCCCTACTGGTGTCCTAAGTAGTGTCCAGCCTGCATTTGAACCATCTCAGTCCCTGAGGCCCCTAGGTCACACTGCTCTGCAAAGACAGGAAGTCTCTGGAATTGGCTGTGAAATTGGGCCAGGCTATCAGGCTGGGAAGATGCCTGTGCTTGGAGCAGGAAGTGACTGCAAGCAGAGACCAGGGCACCTGCAGGAAGTGTTCCATGAGTGGGGAGAAACGAAAGCTCTCTGATAACAGCCTCATACTGTCCCTTGCAAAGGAGGACAAGGAAACAAAGTCACAGAAATGAGGCTCTGGTAGAGCTATAAGTCATATTCTTCTGGGGTTGGGAGAATGCAACAAAGACCACCATCCTCACCCTCAGGAAGGAGGTGGAGCCCAAATCCAGAAGGGCCAAGGCAAAAAGAGTGACAAGAATGGCAGAGGAGGGTGTTAGGAGGGTCCAGCAGAGGGGCTAGGAAAGGAGTTGGAGATTCCTTGCTCCCCCTCCCTAGGGGATCCATGGCATCCTCCAGAGCTCCTTGGGACTAGGGCTCCTTCCTGTGTTCTCTAGTTCCTTCTAGACTCCAGTCTGGGGATGAGGGGCTGGAATTAAGTGCAAGGACATCCATTAAGAGTTCAACTGTCATATTTTCCTACTTTTCCTGTTCTTGTATTTTTTTCTTTTTTATAATAAGCTCTATGCCCAACGTGAAGCTTCAGCTCATGACCCCGAGATCAAAGCGTACATACTCTACCTTCTAAGCCAGCCAGATGCCCCTTCCCCTGCTCATTTTGATATTGCAGAGGCTGAGGGGGCAATGGGAAGGATTGTGGAAAGAGGTTGGGGAACTGTATCAAGTGGTTGGGGGAAATTCTGAGCTCTTCAACAGCAATTGGTAAGAATTTGCAAAACTCTTTTAAGCAATGTAAAAATAAACAGCTGGTAACTCTTTGATTCTCTGCCTCAAAAGGAGAAAATGTGTTTGTTTGGGGAGCAGCCAGCAGGCAGCCCCCCCACTCTCATTCTCCCTGACCTAGTCCCTCCTGCCCACTCCCTGTCCCTAGCTGTCTGGCCCTGGTTCCTCAGCCACCCACCCTTTTAGAGACCCCATGGCTTCATGGGGGCTAGCTGTTCTCTGGCAGAGGGTGAGTGGGACTGGAGACCCTTGTATGCTGGTGGATCAGGCCAAGGTTCCAGAGGACTCTGGGTTGGAGAGTTCTTTGTAGAAGTCGGAGCACTGAACAAAGAGGTCTTTGAGACCTGGTGAAAGCCCTCAAGAGCCAGTGCCTCCAGCCCAGCCTGCTTGCTGTCCTCATACCCCCAAGGACTGGCTCAGGCAGACTGCTGGCTCTGGCCCTTTCTCCCCAGAGGAGATTTCTGATGCAGCTTTGTGCCCCAAATGCTGCACTGAGGTACTCAATTCACCTGAAATGTCACCAGGGATGGGGCTGTCCCCTCAATGCCCTCTTGCTCCTTCTCTTTTTAAAAGACTTTGGAGTCAAACGGACTTGCTGTCAGTGTTAGCTTCTACCACTTACTGGTGGAGGGATCCTGAGCAATTGACAATTTTGACTGAACTCATTTCCTCATCTATAAAATGGGAATAATGATATTCACTTCATTGGTTGGTTATACAATGCTTAGCACATGTTAAGCACTCAATACACATCAGAATCATGATTATTATTTCTAGTATCTATCACCATTCTTTCTTTCCTCCTAAACCCTGCTGGGCTTGACCCTCCAGTGTGACCCCAGTGTGACCCCATCCCAAGTCCATCAGATGGGAGACCCTCAGTTGAGCCTGACCTGGGCTCTTCATAGATATAAGGTGTGCAGTTCCCCAAGCTGGGGGTATAGGAGTGGGAGTCATGTGAGAAAACTTCAGGCACTAAGTAGCACAGGGTGGGTTTGACACTGACCTTAGATGATTGAGTGGATTTTCAATGGCCATGTTTGTATCACTTACAAGCACTCAACTCCTATAGAGTTCTGGAAAAGTTCCAAAAGTTCACTGGTTCCTCTTGCACTGTTGGTGGGAATGCAAACTAGTGCAGCCACTGTGGAAAATAGTATGGAAGTTTCTCAAAAAATTAAAAATAGAACTGCCCTATAATTGATCCATTAATCACACTACCGGGTATTTATCCCCAAAATACAAAAACGCTAATTCAAAGCACCCCTATGTTTATTGCAGCATTATTTACAATAGCCAAACTACGGAAGCAGGCCAAGTGTCCACTGACTGATGAATGGATAAAGAAATGTATGTGTATATGTGTACATGTGTATGTGTGTGTGTGTGTGTGTGTGTGTGTGTATACATACATACCTAATGGAATATCACTCAGCCATCAAAAAGAATGAAATCTTTTTTTCAAATCTTGCTGTTTGCAACAATATGGATAGAGCTAGAGAGTGAAATAAGTCAGAGAAAGACAAATTCCATATGATTTCACTCATATGTGGAATTTAAGAAACAAAACAAATGAGCAAAGAAACAAAAGAGAGAGAGACAAACCAAGAAATGGACTCTTAACTATAGAGAACAAACTGATGGTTACCAGAGGAGACGTTGGTGAGGGGATGGGTGAAATAGGGGATGGGGATTAAGAGTATACGTGTCATGATGAAAAAAATAATAAAATGAAGTGAAATAAGATAAAATAAATAAGTTTACTGGTTCTTAAGCTTTGAGGTGTTCAAGGGATTTATGAGAAGCTGGCTAAACTTCTGAAGCCTCTTTCTAGCAAAATGTAGAATACTATATGTTTTACATATAATTTTAGTAGGCTTATCTGTGGACCTCAAGTTTTCCTGTACTCATATCAGTTCAGAAACTGACGCCCAGAGGGGTTAAATAATTTGTCTGAGGCCCCACAGCTTGCAGTGATTTGAACCCAGACTGTAATAGTCCTTGATTTTGAGGGAAATGCCTCCATCTTGTCTCTGATTGAGATGGTGTTCACTCCCCGTCTTGGGCACTGGGAGGCTTTGCAAGCCCATGGTGGATTCCCTGGGATCCTGACGAGGTTGTTCAAGGATGAACTCAGATGGGACTTGGGCTGCGTAAAGGGATTGAGAAAGGCAAAGCCAGATCCCATACTAAGAGCCCAGAGGCCCTGCACATGGAAGTGAAGGGTTAACAGAGCCTGAGTGTGGCTTTGTATGTGCGTGCTTGAGAGCAAGGTTGCATGTGCAAAGGCGCACGTCTCTCACTTGTGCGTGTTGGTACCACAGGAGCAGGACCGCAGGCCAGCCTGGGAGAGAGGTGCCGCAGTGTCCTGGTATGAATGGGCCTCTGTCTTCAAGGCTGTGTGAGCCTCTGTGTGTACAGGTCCCATTAACTCGCCCTCAGCCACACGTGGGAAGGGGAGGAGAGGCCCAGAGAAGCCGAAACCACTCAGAGTCCTTCTGATTTTAGAATGAAGTGGAAGACATAGAAAAAATAAATAATAAAGACCCAAACTCATATGTGACTAGAGTATACACACCACACACACACCCTCTGGTGCCGTCATAACCTTCTGTACCTATCTGGGTGCTTTGGGGTGAAGAATCTTCAACTCTTGTCCTAAAACAGATTCTAGATTGCCGATCCTATTTACCTTTGTAGCTGTCTTCTCTTTGTGAGTCTGGGTTTGGCTTCTCTCTCCAGACTCACCTGCAGCTCTCATGATGCACACGCATACCTCCAACCCACCAAGCAGGCCTCACTTGCACCATTATGCCTGGGATGGACAGGCTTGGCTCAAGTCCTGTCCTGAGCCCCATGTTCCCACTCCCCCTTCTAGTCCTCTCTGGGCCCCTGTTGCCCTTGGCTGTGGTTTGTTTAATGGAGCGACTCCTGTCTGGGAGCAACCCAGAGCTCAGGACACAGGCAGACACTTGTCCAAACTGGCTATTTTTTCACCAAAGGAGCCAAACCACAGTGATGGGCTCAGTGGCCTGGCCAAGTGCCTCCTCATTCCTCCAACCACTAGCCTGGCCCCCACTCCCCTGACTGGCCCCGATTACCAGTGGTCATTGGTTCAGGACTCCTAGTTACTTATCGTGAGACCTCCTCAGCTGGAGTCTGGCCCCCCATGTGAAGGGAGAAGAGAGATCTAGCTTCTGAGGCAGTAGCTGAGACTGAGAGGGATAGCCTGGGGACCAAAGAATAGACCAACAACCATACCATATTCATCCCTCTCTTCCCAGTTCCTGTCACAGGGTAGGTCCTAAAAAAATAGATGAGTGAATGGTTGAATGAACAGAAGATAGATAAGCGGATGGGTAGATGGATGGATGGATGAATAAAAAGACACTCTCAGATCCAAGGAGACATTCTGATAAAAACCTAATTTGGGGTGCCTGGCTGGCTCAGTGAGTAGAGCATGTGACTCTTGATCTTGGGGTTGTGAATTCAAGCTCCACATTGGCCAAGAGTTTACTTTAAAAAAGTAACAAACCTAATTTGATTCCTTGGTCCAATCATGGGAAAGAAGGAAGGAGAGACCCAGGTCTAGACGGTGTAGCCATCTTACTCCAGAATCTAAAGGAAATCTCTGAGCTCAGACCCTTTATAGCAGGTCTTTGAGACGCCCCTGGAGGTCTGGGGTTGAGTGAAACTGGCCTTTTCTCCATCCTCATGTCTATTCCTCAGGCCCCTTCTTGCAGAGGCTTCTCTGCTCACTAGAAAATGTGCTCTGCAGCTGAGCAAAGTAGCAGTGAGTCAGGGAGGCGTGGAATGCACCAGAGAGAGGAGGCTCAGGCTGATGGTGGTGGTGCCAGGAACAGGGCCTGGGGACAAAATGTTTTAGGCTGGGACCAGAGCAAAGTGTTATGTGCTTGGACTGGGAGACTGAGGACATTTCCAGCACCTAACACAGGGATCTGGCATAGAGTAGGCACTTAGTTATTTTTGAATTAATTAATTAATTAAACACTTCTATGTCCTCTCTTCTCTCTGGCTAACACCCCAAAATAATTTTCCAAGGGCTATATAGGATTCTAAAGGGCCCTGGATCACTAAGGATCTTCCTCTGGAGGTAGAATGAATCAGGGTCAGCAGCCCTGCAGAGGGAAAAAGGGACAGTGTGTGCGTGTCTACCCCCACCATCCCCAGTCCCCCTCTCTCACCCTCATCTTCCTCCCTACACCAGTTACCATAGTATTGATCCAGACGCTGGGGGCACCAGGAGGGAGCAATACAAAGCCTCCATGCTTACATGTGTGTGACTGTGATGGTCTCGTCTCAAGCTCTGGCAAAAGGCCTGCTCACCCCACTGGCATAGGATGATGTATAGGGCCGGAGGCTGGTCTTCCGGTGGAGAAAGGCCTTGGACGGTAAGATAGGCAGCTCCATACCACCAAGGCCTCAGCTGCAGGGCTCAGAGACCCCATTCAGGAGTCCAGTCCCCCAGGCCAGGCCCAAGCTCTCTGCTACTAAGATCCTCATGGAAGGAAATGCTTAGAGCTTCTCCAGGAGCCTTGCTGCTGGAATGTGCTCCTGAAGTCTGATCAGTATTTCTTGCTGCAATCTGCCTTGAGTCCAAGCAGCAGCCTTCCTTACAGCTCACCCATGGTCAAAACTGCCCTCTGTATTAGATCTAAAGTCTGGGTTTTGAGACCCAAAGAGGCTTGCCTCTGGTCTGAGTTGAGCCCATTTTCTGAGCAGACACAGAACTGTTGGCTCAGGGCAGGCAAGGAAGGCCTCGTGAGCCAAGAGAAAACAATTAGGAGTAATTACCATCAACAGAGGCCCCCAGTGAGGGGTGAGGGTGGGAAAGGCCAGTCTGTGTGAGAGGGAGCTGCAAGTGGCAGACTGATTTTGGGGAAGAAATCAGAGAGAGGGTGGGAGGAAGGGTGTGTTGTCTTTCTTCTCCAGTAAAAGAGGAGGACCCTCCCCCACTCGGCCGGCCTCTAGCTTGAACTAAGTTCCACCTCTACGGGGGCTCTGTGTACGGAGGTGGGGGTGGGGAGCAGGAGGGCACAGGGCTACACATTCCTGAGATTCTCAAACCAGTTGGAATGGCTGAGGAAACTCCATACGGAGGGGACAGAGCACGAGACACAGAAACAAGCGAAAAGACAAAATGGAACACTGTGGAACACCAGAAATGTCTTCAGATGCCCCCACGCACACACCCTTGATTCCTGGGCCCCTGTGGGGATGAGCTCCACCTGCTTGGTGTCTCCCTCATCACCCTCCCATCTTCAGCCCTTCCCCCTTCTAGGTTAGGACCAGAGGCCTCAAAGGAAAACGTGCTAATGTGGGCAACCCAGAATTGGGGATGAGAGTGGGAGGCAAAAGAAAGGCAGTGGGAGAACGGGTTGTGGTAGGAGGCGTGAAGGGAATTCCTCGGTACCTCTTTCTGGAGAAGCCGAGAGGAAATGAACCCAAAGGCAGAGGGACCCCACCGTGCCGCTTGACCCTCCAATCTAAGGTGAAGAGACAAGGACCTCAATCCCTCTCAGGAGACAAAAGAGGGAGGGTTAGCCTTTGCAGACCTCACCAAAGTTTTCTTCTTTGGTTTCACATTGATAGAGCTCCCATGATGTCCACGTCAGGTGCTTGCCCTGTTAAGATGCAACAGTGCTGGCTGTGTGGAAGCAGCACCTCATGGGGCTTTCTAAGGGATTTGGGGACATATGTTCTTGGCTTGGAGTCCCTCTTCCTATCACTGTCACTCTGAGACATTGGGCTAACTTAGCCAACCCCTACGCTCTGTGGTTTCTCATCTGAGAAATAGGGATAGTAACAGCACCTATGTCATGCACTTGTCAGGATTAAATGAGGTAATGTATATAAAGTGTTTGGCACAAAAGGCCTCAATAAATGCTTATTCTTACTGTTAATGTTATTGGAAGGAGATAGTTCTGCTAGGTGGATAATGCATTTGAAGCCAGAGACCCCGGCTTTTACAGTAAACCAGACCCAAGGTTTGGAGAAGAGGCTGTCAAAATGGAAGGGACGCTGAGTAATTCCTTCACTCCTTCAACAATCCTCTCCTTCCACTGTTCGAGGCACCTGGGACACAGAATGAATAGGATTTTAGTGAGGGACAGACAGAACAAATGAGTAAATAATAGAGTCATATCGGAAATGCTATGGAGAAGGAATGAAAGCAATGGAGCCAGGGAGTGTGAGAATTGAGGTGTGGGGTTGACAGTGCACCAGAGCCTGTAGGAACCAAGGGAGTCTATCTGGGGAAAAGCCCTCCAGACACAGGAAGCAGGAAGTAGAACCTCTGTGAGGTGGAAGCAAGTTTGGTTTGTTAAACACCAAGGAGGCCTGTGTGGCCGAGACCAGTGAGCCTGAGCTGAGGGGTGGGGGAGGCTGTTGGAGGGGTGGTGGGCCCACAGTGTAGGGCCTCGTAGGCCATGGTAGGCAGAGATCACTGACCGGTGATAGGCTGATGGGAAATGGGACACAGGTACACAAGGAAGCAAAACAGTTTCCCTGGAGTTCAGAAGAGTGTCTGGAACATGAATTCCTTAAGGAACAGAACAAGCCTCCCCACCTTCTCCCCAGGCCCTTTGTAACTTTCTGCAGTGCAAGGCCATGCCAGGCATCCCAGGAGCAGCTGGGGACAGAGGTTGACTTTGACTCATGATCTGATCCAGGTTCCACTTTGAAGGAGTCTTCTCCCTGTTTGGTGATGGGACTTGCAGATCCAGGCAATTATCAGCTACCTTTAACCACATTCAGGAATCAGAAAGTAAGAATGGCTTGAAGGCTTCCCTCCTCGCTCCAACCATTTTCAAATGGCCAAAAAATCTTAACCATGCCTAGAAAAATATCAGAACTCAAGAATATCCTGGAGGCTATAAGAGACTCATTCTAACTCACACAGATAAAACCATTTTATCAACATAGTGGGAGATTTTTTCAGAAGCTGGTGCTTCCTTATGTTTTATTCTCTGGAGTGTGAACTTTACAGGTAGAGCACTTCTTTTAGATTGTGAGGAAGAAGGGGTGCAGGAGAGGGGAAAGGAGACAAGGGATGCTGTTAGCAGAGTGGGTTGGAAGTCCTGACTGGTGTGTTTGGCTCAGGAGGGCTCTCTGGCCAGCTCCACAGACAGGTCTGGTTTTAAAAAGTGCCGGAGAGCCACGGATTTGCATGTTATTTGCGTTCCAGGCTTCAATTCCAGGTATGTGGAATGAAATGAATGAATGAACAGTATTCAGACTCCTGGTTAAGGGGTGGACTCAGGAATCCAGACCACATTGAGGATCCAATCACTGGTCCCACTTGGATCAGGAGACACAGACACAGAGACAGAATAAACAGTCAAAGAGACAGAGAGACAGTCTTAGAGAGACAAACACCACCAAGTCCTTTTTTACCAGGGAGTTTCCAGTCAAAGCAAGAAAGCAAAATCCACAGAATTTATTTTAAATAAATCAACCTTTAAGAAGTAGGGAGAGTCACATGTAAGTAGATAAATGCAACACCATCCCTGACTTATCTCCACCTCTGTCCTTCCATCATCCACAGCCAGCTTCAAAGTGGACCGTGTGCCTACGAGTCGGCCTTCTTGATGAGGTCCACTGTTTGGTGTCTGCCTAGCCTCCAAACTAGTTAGACTCTATGGCCTTTGAGGACAGGTGGCTTTTATTTCCTTGGTCAAACCAAATCTTCACACCACCCTCCAGGGCTCCCGAGTCCAGTGCTTTAAACACATGCTTATTAAAGACCCAGTGTAAGGGGTTCCCCAGAGTATCAGATGAGGCAAACGCCCTCCAGGAACTTAGCCCTGGCTAACAGACAAGACACAGACAGGCAGCACGTAAAATGGTCCATTTAAAGGGCAAGGCAGAAAGACAGGGAGTCACAGTCTCAATCTACAAGGGATGTACATCACTGGAAATAAAAAAGATGGAGAAAACCAGAAAGATGTGTGGTTAGAAAAAAAACACTTTGATTAGCCCCTTGGGACAGAGACTATGACCCCACAAGGGTAGGCTAACCTGCCAAGGAAGATGTGCAAGGGCCGAGTGGGGCTTTAGGTGTTGGACCAAAGATGACCTGTTTGGAACCACAAAGGAGGCGCAGCCCCACTGCAGGCTGCCATAGGCAGCCCTCGTTCTCTGATCCTCAAAATGCTGTCTTTCTGAGTCAGTGTTTAATGCAATTACCCCCATTCCTCCCTGGCCAGCCAGAGAAGCAGCTCGCACTCCTGGCTTGAAGAAAAGGCACCAAATCATTCACCTGCCCTCTGTGGCAATGGGTCTCAGACCATTCCTGATGTAAAAGACATACTACAGGGGTGCCTGAGCCTGGGTGGCTCAGACGGCTCAGTGTCCGACTTCAGCTCAGGTCATGATCTCGCAGTCCGTGAGTTTGAACCCCACATCGGGCTCTGTGCTGACAGCTCAGAGCCTAGAGCCTGCTTCGGATCCTGTGTCTCCCTCTCTCTCTGTCCCTCCCCCACTCATGCATGCTCTTCCTCTCAACCAAAAATAAACATTAAAAAAAAAATTTTTTTTTAAAAGAATACAATACAAATACCATGTGGAATTATATCATTCTGATTATAAGGGCTGCAGTGGTCTAGTAAGAGATTTTAAGATAATGCAATCAGGGAAGGCTTCAGGCAGATGGGGATTTGGGTCTGTGTGTGCTCTACAGGTACTTGTGAAAGGAACACAGGAGTAAACTGAATGAAGGGTGTCCAGTGGATTGAAGACCCTGGGCTCCATGTACCTCTCTTTCTCAAACTTTCCCTTCTGGACACTCCGGTTCTGCAGAGGGGGAAGGACATTCTCCAGGAGTCAAGCAGTTGATGGCTACTTGTCAGCTGAGAATGGAGAAAAGGCAACAGCCATGATCTGTTGCATTAGGATGAGACTCTGACCTGGGCCTTATTATTATGACGAAGCCATATGCATACTGGCCTTAAACTTTGAATCTTTACTTTGACTGAATTCTATTCCAAGCAGGATTATGGCCCTCAATGTTTCAGAATCTTAGACTTTGACAAGACTCTAGATATTTGGTCCAACCACTCATAATTGGAATTATCCCTACCCTATCCCCAACAGACCAAAGAGACAGCCTGCACTAACATTATCTTAAGGTTTATTTTCTGGCTCAAAGTCTTCTAGTTTCTCTTTTATATTCTACAGGGGATTCATGAGTGGATGACCAGCATGACCCCACATACCCTTAGGTCTCTCCTCATCTCCAAAGCTGGGAATGGTAGTCTTACTAGATGGGCTCTTTAATAGATAGCTAGTGTTAGGACTCAGCACAGGTGAAATAGGCCCTGGGCTATAAGGAAAGATGCTGGCTCAGCCTTATTTGTCCCCTCCAAAATTTTAGGATGAATTTGAAGCTATGGGCAGGTTCCTCCTGGGCAGGGAAACATGGCAACTTCTCCAGGGGCTCAGCATATAGCCTGTTTGAATCACCAACAGGGCCTGAGACTCTATATTCTACCTTGCCCTGGCCCATCCAGGTGGAGCAAGGGAGAAGACAAAGTCTAAGTGTCAGTTATCTGTCTCTCTTACTCTGAAGACATATTTGAGAGCTGGAGGGATGGCAAGGGAGAATGACCAGAAGCCGAAACATTAAAAACACTGGTGCTCTTAAGTGAACCCTCTCCTTCTCCTCTAGGCCTTTTATAAGCCGTGTGAAACCAGGTGGTGATGGACAGACTATGGGATGGGGTTGCTGGCAGTACTTTTTCAGGCTACCTGTGTCTGCCCCAGGACACTAAAACTTGGGACAGTGCTAGGGACATTGCTAGGGACAGTGGGTAGAAGATGCTGGCACAATTACACAATTAGAGGGGCTAAAGAAAATTTGATACCACACACATGTATGAAGCATCTCATATATAGAGAAGTCAATTTACACATTTATACACAGTCTCCATGATGGAGAGGAAGAGGGAAAAGAACTCTTACATTCAACCCCAAACAGGACTCCCAGGAGCAACGATGGGTCCCAGGCAAAAAAATGGGACAGAACTAACCTCCATGCCTTGGGCCATGTATTCTCAAATGTTCTGATTTTCTCTGTACAGGGTCCAGGAGTGATTGTTGGGACTGTGGTTTCTGTTGAAGGCTCTATATCTAGATAGAGTTCATCATCTCTCGAGTGTTCCTTTTTAAGGGGAGGTAGGTCATTACGAGCACTGAGCACAGAGAAGAATGGAAGATAGGAGAAAAGGAAAGCAATAGGCTTTAGTTTAAAGCAATTTAGATAAGATATTGGTAGCATGCCCTTAGCCATATAATGCAAGAACCTCTTTTTTTCCCCTCCCTGGTCATCAAAGCCCACCCTTAAATAAAGGAGAAATTAAGTTTCCAGATGCTAGTCCTGATCTTGTGGCTAGCTCTCTGGAAAAATAGCCCACTACAGAAGTCAAATATAGACCCAAATATAGTCAAATGGGTGGTTCCCATTGAGCCACCCTGGGCCACAACCTATGTCTCAGCTTGGTCCACCCATGTAGGGTGGTCTCAGGATCACTAACTTCCCCTTGTACAAAAATGTATTGACCAGAAAGGGGGTCCACGTTCACACAGGCTCAACAATTCCTTATATATTTTTCAAAGTGCTTTTGTTGCATGTTTCATTTTCTGTTATACATGGCAGTAAATATTTGTTGCTTTGGTCTGTACAAAAAGTCTGTGAGGAAGGTAAGACAGATGTTATCTAAATGGACAAACAATAAATACAGAGAACTATCTTGTTCTGAGTCCCCCAGACAGTAGCAAGAGCACCTGAAAAAACTCAGGTCTTCTGATTCATAATCAGAATCTATACCATATTGCCACCTTTCAAGTTGCCACTGAAATACATTAAGTACCAAGAATCCATGTACAGGAGTCCTACAATGAGCCTGCATGCCATAGCTTTCTAACAGAGAATGTGAAAGGTCTCAGCAACTCATAAATAGAAAGCTATTTATTTCCTATAGAAAAACACAAGAAAGAAAGAAAGAAAGAAAGAAAGAAAGAAAGAAAGAAAGAAAGGAAGGAAGGAAGGAAGGAAGGAAAGAAAGTAAAGGTGGTCTTCCCCAAAAGGCAGGCAGTTATGAAAAAGGTAGGACATCTAGTTGCTGGAGTGGAAACAGTAACATTCAGTTAACAATGGAATATTTAAAAAAAATAGTTTTCTTTTCAAATTGTAACCTGTGGTAAAACATAGAAAAATGTACTAAACAAGCTTGGTATAAAACAGAGTAAAATTTTCAAATAAGCCCAGAGAGAAAGCACAATGTTGGAAAGGATGGGGTACAGGGAAGAAGAGAAAATATTTCATACAAAACTACCTATTACAATACAGAAAAAAGTATAAAACGTTCCTATTTTGGAACTGAAGTACAAAATGACACTGGCATTGGATCGTTTCACTATCTAGCCTGAGGAGCGCTCGGTGGGTGGGGGAGATGCTAGAAAGAACAAAAGGAATAGCGGTTTTTTTAGTCTCAAGTCGATCAGTCCAAATTCCACCCGTTTTCCAGTTGAAAATCTTGCCTCCCTCTGTAACCTCTACCCCTAAGCCAAAGTTCATTCAGGCCTCAAAATATTGTTAGGAAGTCCACAAACACCCTACACATAGGGGCTGGGATCTGTGCGTGCTAGAGCTAAATTTGGAAAATGGAAATAAATCTACAGGCTAAAGTGGTGAACACATTCAGCCTTTTAAAAAAACACGTATCCCTGTGAAATATATATATATATATATATATATATATATATATATATATATATATATATATATATATAACTCTCTGTGGTTAGAAACATATTTAAACTAACTAGCCACAGACCAAACTAGACCTGCATTCATCCAATGCTGGAATTTTATGCTAAAGACTGAGGTCCTTCTTCTTGGTCAGAAGTAGGCGGCAGTAAAAGTGGTGCCTTTGTTGCTCCACTAAACCGCTCCCTGGGTGGGTCTTCCCCATATCATGTGTTGTGAGCACATGCAAACCCCTGCTTTAAGGAAAGGACTGCCTGGGACTTTGGGGTCCACCCAGGGCTCATGTGCTGTGCCTCAGGATGGGAGGAAGCTACAGATGATAAAATAGCCTTGTACAGAAGCAGACGGATTTCACAAAGAGGCATATAAATAGGGAAAATCCTGGAGGAGGGACTTATGCATGTGACCCAAAGTCCAGTTTACAGTCACTTTCCTGACAACACATCTTGAAAATCCTGTGTGTATGTATGTGTGCGTGTATATGCTGGTGGTTTTCATCCCTACCTTTTTGCCCATGCCCTTTCCTACCTCTTAGTAAGGCCTAACAAGAGTTTATATGAAACCAAGAATCTGTCCAAGCTTCTCTCGGCCCCCAAATTAGGGACTGAGTGAGGCTGGAGCCCTTTGAAAACAAGATGGCAGAACTGAAGAAGTGAAAAGCAGTCTCTCTCTTCAGCTTAGGGATGTCCCTCACCCCTTTCACAGCACCAAAGTTTCTTTGCAAAAATAGTATCTGAGATACAAAAGGAAAGGCAGATGTGCTTGTGAATGCATCTCGCCAGGGCCTGGTCCAGGATCAAGGGCTTTACAAGAACAGAGGGTTGGGAGCAGCTGTCTCCAAGGTCTCTGGCTATAGACAACAAAGAGCTGGTCCCCCGCAAGGTCAATGTCGGCTAACTGAGACAGTCTTCACAAGAGCTTTCGGTGGAGAATCTCCCAGACCATCCGCTTCCGGAAGTATGGCATGTGTTGCTGTAGGGACACAGAGATACACTTAATTTTTTTCATTGTTTTTACCCAGACCCAATACTCCTTTCTTTCCTTCTCAAGATTTACAACTAAAAGAGCCTCAGTTGCATTTCTGGTCTTTCAAATTGCTCAATTCTTGATTACATGTAATTTTCTTCTATTGTTTTCTACTGCTATCTCTATTGCTCTTTTCCATTGTTGTGGCCTTACAAATTTTATTGGGCATTGCTAGAAGTCCCCAGGCTATACCTGAACTTCTCTAAGAATTTTGAGAATGGTGTCTATCAAGTCCTCTATGTTGAACCCTGAAGAAGGTAGGAGTCTAAGGCCCAAAAATCAAAAATTCACTTTTTAGGGGAAGAGTTATAGGAACTGCAAGGATCAGCTCCACTCAAGGGCTATGGTGGAAAAGTCTGGTAAAACCATTAATGTGAAGTGAAGGACATAGAATAAACCATAATCTCTAGTCTCAATCCACTCTGGTCTCTGAAGGACCACGTGGACAGAAATAAACAATCACAAACTAAGAGAAGAATGATCAGCTGTATCAGGTGAGGGGCAGAGAGGAGGAAAGCAACATGACAAATACACTAGGAGTTCAAGGTGTGGCCTGTTACAAAACCTGACTGCTAACTAAATAAAGAGAAAATGAAGAAAACGTGCTCTGGTCCCAGTTCTCTGTTTCCTATAGGAATTGAGGTAGGTGGGGGAGAGAGACAGAGAAGAAGAATCTGCTAATGACCAGGATTCCTTGACTACAATACGTGATGTAAGATAACCCAGGATGTAGCCTATCACTATCCTTTTTCTTGTGATGTGGTACAGGCAGTAACCACCAGTGTTATGAGCCACAGACAGAGTCCCATAAGCAGAGCAAGTGGATGAAAATACATCTATCGGGCAGCCTGGAGACAGGGTGGTCACAGGGCTCCTTCCTGAAGGCTCAGCTCACCTGTGTGAAGTTGATTGGTCTGTCTTTGGTAATGCAGTCAGCATATTTGCAGGCAAACATGCCACAATCACTTCCATTCATCTGCTGTGGAATTTCCTGAAAGATCAAAAACAAAAAGGTAACATTGTTCCAAGCTTCTTTCCTTCTAATTAGATTATAAATAAGAACCAAAGAATATAAATGTTATAGGTTTCCCTGAATTTTGAAGAGATGACCCTAAGTCCACCACCCAGAACAACAGAAGCTCAGAGGAAAAAATATAGCATCTCAGTCAGGTCTTCATATTAATATTAATCTTCATATTAATAACACAGGAGACTCTCTTAGACTTCCATGACACCCAAGGATGTAAAGACTAGTCCCTCCCACAATGGCCAATCAGCAAACATTTCCCACAGGAGTGAAAAGCTCAGCAAAATAGCTGGGCATTTAGAAAACCTACTTCTGCATGAGAAACACATTACCAGTTTTCCCACAGAACTTACTCTATCTTCCCTGAGAAACCAAACAACCAAGCTGAAGTCAGGCTAGACACTCAGATAGAAGGTCCCTGGGAATCAAGCAGTAAAACCCTTTCCTTCCCAGGATTTCTACTTTATCAAGATGAAATGTACCTGGCTTTTCTTGCTGAAGAGCTGCCAGCCATTGGTGTCAAACTCTTTCCTTTTCTTGTCAATGCTTTCTTGCTTTAGGTATTGGCTAAAGGCATTGGGAGAGAATGAGATGAGCTGTGGGAACACTAAGGACAGCTGCCACCTTAAGAATGGGGCTAACAATCCTTAAGAAGGATTTTGTTTGCACTTCTGGGGAAAACAGTATATAATGCAATGCTGGGCAGGGAATCTCTGGACTCCTAAACTTCCCCTGCAACTCCCCATAATTCATGCCCACCCTGGCAACCCAAGAGAAACATGACCTCTGCCTCTGACACCCAGGTTCCTGCTACCTGCTACTCATCTTGAGGAATGAGTTTTGATTCTTTTCCCTGGTTTATATGGTCCTTTAGAACTCAGTCTCGTGGAAGAAGGTTTCTCTAGCAATATCAAGACATTTATTCACTATTTTTAGTTTTGACTCTCCTGTGTGAAAATTCAATCCAAATCACAACTTGATGAGTGCATACCTCATATACAGCACTCTTCTTAAGTGCAAACTGTTCACCATTCTGGAACCTACCTCCTCCTGGCCACCAGAGTGGTACAGTGGTACAGTGAGGAAGAGGCATTTTGGAAAGAGAAACAGATAAAGGGTATAAAGAGATTTGCATTCTGGTTCCCAGTTGAGCCACTAACTAGTAGGACCTGAGCATATCAAAGTCACCTCTGTGGGTCTTGATTTCTTCATCTGAAAAATTAGGAGGGTGGATTAGATGATTTCTAAGTAGTTTCTATTATCTATATATACATATTGACTCACTCATTATTTTTAGTGCACTGGGACAATAGTTGTCCCATATATTTTGGGTATCAATATATTACTATTAAACTTGACTTACTCAGACATAAAATATCCATTCTTAATATGAAAATTTTCTTTATTAATCACTCCATTGACGGTAACAAAAGAACTGAGTTCAACAGCTGGAAAAACACAACATATGCCCTGACACCAAACTCTTTTGTCCTCAACTCCCTACTTACAGGAGGATCCTGCAGGCTTCATTGTTTATTCCACCCATAGAGTCGTAATAGGTAATATTCTTCTTTCGAAAGTCCACAACCTGGGAATAAAAAATCTGCATGTTTATAAAATGAAGAAAAGTAGTTTCTCAGCTTTTCCCTTCCCTGGAATTTAGAGCCTTTTGCCAGATTTCTTGTGAAATCACAACAAGTTTAACTGATACTCTGCATTATACCATGCTTAAGCTGTGAGGAAAGAAGAAGGGGATTATTTAAATGGAACTATGGTGACCTCATTAGTGGCCCTGAAATCTTTTTCTCGTATGTAGGTTCTTCATCTGCAATGTAGACAACAGTGAAGACACACATGCTCTTCAGAGACTGTAAGATGAATAAAATCATTTCCACACAGTGTCAGAAAGATGGTAAAAGATTTGGGGTTTTGTTCTTTATGTACAGAATTTCTCTTTGGCTTTATGCTTTTAAAATGTAATTCAAAATAGATTGTGAAATAACTTTTATATTTTTGTTAATATATTAAGCTAATGTATTCATGTTCTCAGGGTCATAAAAAGTATTAAATTACCAAGTATGCAAATCATGATTAGGCAGAAAACAATAGTCACAGAATCTGAGTTGGCAGCATCATAAAAAGTCACTTTTTCTCCCCATGCCTTGCCTTGAGGCTGTTTATAGACTTACAACTCCCTTTTAAATATTTCCAGAAAAGGAAATTCCACAACTTTCTTCAAAGTCTAAGTATCTCCCACTCTTGACAGGAAGTTCATTGATCTATCCAATTTTCAGCCAACTAAATACTATTCTTTCTCACAATCATCCAGTGAAAATGTAGAATTACTACTCACTGCTCTGTATATTCTATAATTATGTAGATTTCTTTTAAATTTGATTAAAGGAGAGGTACTCACAGCAAGACACCAGTGCACTCCCAGGTGAATGGGCACCAAAAGAATGTCAACAGAAAACACATCCACTTTCTTTGTCCAACGTTTCACTGCCTGATAACCAGCCGTTTTTAACTTAGTGAAAAAAAAGGTATTAAATGCATGCACACTTGGTAATCCCTTCTCTTTACTTCGCTCCATCAACATATTCATGTAGAAATTGATGATCTATGGGAAGAAATTTATGTATTAAAATAGATATTCAGTCCTTTCAAAACAGTTGTATTTTATGAAGGAAAAGCAGTTGCTGTATTGCACAGCATATATTATTGTTTCCTAATCAATTAAGACTTCAACACCCAACAGCCTCATGCCCCTAGATCAAATTCTGGAGGGTTGAGGTACTTGTAAACAGTGAAAACAGAAAAAGTGAACACACACACACACACACACACATATATTATGGGTTGTAGGATCCATATGAGAGCATGCTGGTCAGATCTGTAGAAGACTGAGGACTAGGTCAAAAAACAAGAGTGAGGAGGAAGGGGTGCTAGAAGGCGAGACTTAAGAGAAAAGGAAAGGAAGGAGCCAAACATTTTGATAAGACACATTAGTAGTTACTTTAATCTACTGAGGCTGGGTGAACAATTTAAAGAAATCCTGAGCTCACAGTCTAGTATAATAGCTAAGACCAACAGTTCAATCCTTACATGTGGGTCATGTGATTTTGCACAGACAGAAAACTGTTCCATGGCTAAAGACTGCCTTTTCAGCCTAATAAGCCATCCTGCAGAGGCAAACTGCTTTGGTCTCAAGTAGAATTGAGTGACAGGATAAACCATCAACTGCACTGGGAAAAACACCTCTAAACTGACAGCTCAGCACTGTACCTTTACAGAGGCAGACACGGATGTTGTATAAAAACCTACATTACATGAGACCTGAAAGCCCAGTCACAAACATGAAGAGTAAAGTTCTCCTCCAGAATTTATATGGTTAGCTTTCTCATTTTTGTTGACTCTATTTATGCCTCCAGTATCAAGTATGAGCGAAAGAAATTTAATTCACGTTATGGAAGATACGTGATACTTTCTGTTAATGAAACAACGTATTCTCTAATATTGACCGTGTCCACTATGGTTCCTGTAGGTCCAAGACACCGTGGTACTCAAGCCTGAAAGTTACCGTGCCGGAAGTTACTGCATACTGACTTTATGTGGCCAGCTAAGGCCAGGCCAGTGTCTGTCAACTGCAAGGAATGAATGGGCTAACTGATCCACAGCTTGGAAATATGACTAAGAAAACAGGCACATTTTTCAGAATGCTTTTTGGGGAATGGGAAAACGCCCCTGTCCTTTGACAAATATTTACACACTAGGATGCCAGAGCAGTGAGCTACTGCCCAACAGTAGGCAACTACATACTGGGTAGGCAGCAGGGAACACTGCCAGGAACACACCAAAACATGGTCTAGACTAGAGAAAGGGCCTATAGAAGAGGACGCCTAGGCAGTTGCAGGGAAACCACACTCGCCTTGAAGCAGAGCTCTGAGGGTGGGGGTGGGAGGGAAGACTAGGACTGAAGACAGACACTGTTCTGCCTGCATCTCTGAAGTCTGAGCAACAGGCCCAACAGGTCCAGAGGACTTGGGTTGTGGCTAATCCTCTGCCTAGTGTGATGCCCAATAGATAACAGGAGCTCAGTTATTTTAAATAATGATAATGAATCAAAACATAATTAGGATCACAGATTTCTCAAATGGAGGCTTTCAATCTAATTCTGCCCCCAAGGATAATGGTGCTAACGATGATTCTAGGCCTGTGAAAGGCAGCCAGGAATGCAGGAAGACTTGTCCAACAGGCACAGATTTCTAGGCTATAAACCACATTCTCTAGTGAGAAAAAAATCAGCAAGAAAGGATTGATTCCTCTGGTATTCTACTCATCCCACAGCATTAGCCATGTTACGAGGCTAAACCCTTCAATCCAAGGGGTGAAATGAATAGGCAGATGACTGCCATTCACTGTAAGCCAAATTTTCCATGGTGCAGACAAGTCATGTACTCTAAAAAGCAATAAGGACTCGAGCAGGAGATGGAAAGAATCAGGCAGAGATAAGGAGGCCCAAGCACATGAAAGCCATGAAGAGGTATCTCCCTTAGGTGTCTATCAGAGGAGTATCACCTTTGGGATCATTACCCTGAAGTAAAAAAGGATGACATAAATGAGTATCATGCTACCCATGATTTTCCTAGAAGGAAGGAGTTCTAGAAACCAATGAAATTAGACTTACACAGCCTGGATTGTTAGGTTTTTTATTTTTATGTTTCAATTGTAAAAGCATGGACTATAAAGCTGAAGACCAACCCAACTTAGAAGAAAAGAGACCTAATGATCAGGATACCACATTGTCTAATTCCTTTGAGAATCCCTCTTCCATCGCTTCAGTTCTGCCTCCAACCAAGGTCTGTCCACTGTGAGGGAAAGGACCTCCTCCAAAGTCAGCTTGTTAATTAGCTCTAAGGAGTGATCTGGGCTCTTTTTCACTTCCCCTGTATCCCAGTAGGAGGGAGCTTGGTGGCCTCAATGTTCCTTCCCATTAACTGAGGATGTATAATCTGACATCTGAGGCAGAACGAAGATCCAAGTTTCCTCAGTTTTTCAGCTATTACTCTGTCCAAATGAGGAAAATTGCCATAGGTCAGCCAAGACACAATCATACCAAAAAAAAAACAAGCTAGGAGTTAGAGAACAAAAAGAATCCTACGTGTCATCTCACAGAGGAGGGCTGAAGATGAAGGAAAAAGAAATAAGAGAAGGGATCACAGTGTTTAAGATGAAAGAGAAGCAGCGATAAAGCATTTGCTTGTGTTTTGTGAAGACAAGGGTCTCTCCCCTCCTATAGTGAGAGCTTTTTTGCACACAAGACTCTCTTAGTGCCAGAAGATCTTGAATTCCCCTTGAAATAAGGGGGCTAAAAGTAGTAAATCAGCCCTGTGCTGTGTTTGTCTTGCCAATATACCAGTATGTGGGGACAACTGCCAGTGTTGGTCCACTTGTCACTCTTTTTGGGGCCCACACTTGTCTGTATGCCCGCTGCGGCTCCAGTGACTAAGGGGCTGCCCCTCCTCCTGCCTTCACAGCCTTGGCCATGAGCGCCTGCTTGTCTATGCAGTGCTTTTTGAGGGGTGGGACTGTTGTTTATAGTGTCTTGTTCCTTTGTGATTTTATTTGAAGAGCTGCCAGGCTGAAGCTGGAAAAGCTTCTCTTTTAAAAAAAGAAGCCTACAATGTTTTCAAACTAAGGACTCAATATTTTTCCTGTATGTTACCACAATGACATAAATGACCACTGCTATTTGTACCTTCCTTCTCACCCAGTAAACCAGCTAAACTATTGTTTTCTCATCCATTTAGAAGTAAAACATCTCAATAACAATACTATCTTAACTTTTAACCCTTCCCAATTCTACACATTAAACCTTTCTAACTGGCTTAGAAAATGTTCTGAAAGTCCTGGGCTTAGCAGTGCTCCTAAGCAGAGACCAAGGCAAGTTTGGGGGGAGCCATTTTCCCTGTTTTACTTCTCTACATTTTCAACTTGACCTCCCTATTCTGATGGTTAAATTAAATCTATCCTTGTCAACCACAAACCACAAAGATAAGACAAGCAGCAGCACTTATGAGTCAGGTCATTTGCCCCTAAGATCTAACCTAATTAATACAGAAGGCAGACTTCAGGTAAGCTCTGTGTATTGCATCCCTCACTGTGAACACATACCCAGGATTTTTCTCACATGCAAATTCAAGTAACAAATTATTTATTAGAATTACTGCCAAAGTTTTAGACAAAGACAACATCTATTTTTATGGAGTTGTGATAATTGCAATTACTATTCTCCCTATGACCCTGCATAAATCCCTGGTTTATCAAAAGGACTAGTTCTATTAAGAAACACCTTTAAGAGATAACTACGATGATGTGGAACCTACCAGTAAGTCATGTTAGAGACACTGAAATTTCCAATCTGATCACTATTCTACATGTAAGAGTACAGAGCATATGGTAGACACATCATATTCACCTAACTAATTTATCTCATTTTGCCTAGTTTCTTTCCCCTTCTTATGGAATCACTTTTTATTCCCTAAGGAAAACCTATTCCCTGTGCTAGGCTTATCTAGTTGGGCTTAATGTTTTACATTAAATGTTTTGCTCTCTTTACTGAGCATCACTTAAATTTAACGGCTTCTTGGAAACAACCAGGAAGCTGCAATCACTACTAATTCTCCATTTCCACTTTTGTTACAAAAGTCAGAATGCTAGGCAGAGTTATGTGCTCTGATTTCAGATGCTGATTCTGCAATAAAAGTCAGATGATCTTAGTATATCACTTATTTTTTTTTTTTAATTTTTTTTTTCAACGTTTTTATTTATTTTTGGGACAGAGAGAGACAGAGCATGAACGGGGGAGGGGCCGAGAGAGAGGGAGACACAGAATCGGAAACAGGCTCCAGGCTCCGAGCCATCAGCCCGAGCCTGACGCGGGGCTCGAACTCACGGACCGCGAGATCGTGACCTGGCTGAAGCCGGACGCTTAACCGACTGCGCCACCCAGGCGCCCCAGTATATCACTTATTAAGTCTTACTTCTTACTTCCCTACTATCAATCAAGTAAGACTAACTTCTCTATACACAAGGCTATTGTGATACAGGATAGTTGAAAGACCTTTCCTTTCAGAGATGAGACTTACAAAATAGGTAATTAGTCTGCCTGGCTAGTTAGGTTTGTCATCAGTGTAGTCAGTCTGCTACATATATTCTACCTTAATTCACCTGTACTCCCTCACTCCCCATAAATGCTATGAGTCTTTTCCTTATGGTGTTTCCCTAGCTGTAAAGAAGTCAGAAAAACAAAATTCCAACAGTCTAATGATTTTGCACTTTGGAAATAACTGACAATAATTAATAAGGAAAGACATGTCTGCTTGCTCTTTTCCTAATTCATCCATGTAAATTAATAGTAAGGGATGATAGGAAGAACAGGGTCCTGGAGGGAAAATAAAGAGACCGGAGAGCATCATCCTGTCTCTCCACATGGAATAGGGCATATTTAGTGCTGTGTAGAGAAGGAAGTGTTTCCTGCCCACAAGTATTTGGGTACCTACTCTGGCTTTTTTTTTGTTTTTTAAGTTTATTTATTTATTTTGAGAGAGACAGACACAGCCTGAGTGGAGGAGGGGCAGAGAGAAAGGGAGAGAGAATTCCAAGCAGGCTCTGTGCTGTTAGCACAGAGTCCAATGTGGGGCTTGCATCCATGAAGCTGCGAGATCATGACCTGAGCTGAAGCCAAGAGTCGGATGCTCAACTGACTGAGCTACCCAGGTGCCCCTACTCTGGCTTTTTATATCCTTTATGATTTTCTACTTCTTCTATTGATTGTTGAGAGAGATGCGAAAGTCTCCAACAGTAATTAAAGATTTATCTATTTCTCCTTTCAGTTCTATCAGTTTTGCTTCACATATTTTGAAGTTCTATTACTAGGTGTATACATACCTAGGTTAAGTACTCTTGAAGAACCTACTCCTTTTGAAATGTCTGTCACTGGTAATATTCCTTGCTCTGAATTCTACTTGATATGATATTAATACAGTTATATTTCATCTTTCTCTTGACTAGTATTTGCATCCTTTTACTTTTAACTGTCTGTGTCTTCACATTTAAAATGGGTTTCTTGGGGCACCTGGTTGGCTCGGTGGGAAGAGCACACAACTCTTGATCTCAGGGCTGTGAGTTGAGCCCCATGTTACGTGTAGAGATTACTAAAAAAAATTTAAAAAAAGCAAAAACAGGGATTTGAAATAAATAATAAAACAAAATGGGTTTCTTTCTTGTGACAGTTCTGCTTTTTTTTTTTTTTTTTTACAGAGACAGCACCTTGCATGCAAGCAGGGGAGAAGGACAGATGGAGAGACAGACAATCTTAAGGATGCTCCACACTCAGAGCGGAGCTGGGTGTGGGGCTCGATCCCACAACCCTGGAATCATGACCTGAGCTGAAATCGAGAGTCTGACGTTCAAATGACAGAGCCACCCAGGCCCCCCATGTACAAATTTTAAAGGGGAGGTAAAAATATCTCTTGAATAATATTATAATATTTACTATACACTAAAATGACACATTTTGCATACATCATGTTAAGTAAAATATACTATTAAAATTAATTTTACCTGTTTCTTTTTACTTTTTTCAATGTGACTACTGGAAAATTTAAGGGGCACCTAGATAGCGCGGTCAGTTAAGCATCCAACTTCAGCTCAGGTCATGATCTCATGGTTCACGAGTTTGAGCCCCGTGTTGGGCTCTGTGCTGACAGCTCAGAGCCTGAAGCCTGCTTCAAACTCTGTGTTTCCCTTTCTCTGCCCCTCCCCTGCTCGTTCTCTCTCTCTCAAAAATAAACATTAAAAAAAATGTTTAATTACATATGTGGCTCACATTATATTTCTATTGGGTGTGCTGGCTTAGACCATTTACATTTAATGTGATTATTGATATTGCTGGGTCTGTTCTTCATATCTTTTTTCTTCTTTTCCCGGCTTCCATTGGATTGCGTATTTTTATTCCATTTTATCTTCATTATTTGCTTATTAACTATACCTCTTTGTTTTTTATTTTTGTTTTTCAGTGGTTGCTCTAGGATTTTTAATATAGGTCTTTAACTTATGACAATCTATCTTCACATAACACTATACCACTTCATATACTGTGTACAAATCTTATGCTAGTATGTACTTTCACTTCCCCCCTCTTTTGTGTTATGACTGTCATATCTTATATTCCAAATCCCACAATACATTGTCTTATTTCTGCTTTCACTAGTCAATTGTCTTACAGAGGTATTAAAAAATGAGGACATTTTCACTGCTCTTCATTCCTTTGTATAGATTCAAATTTCTACCTCATAGTTTCCTTTTGCCTGAAGAATACCCTTTAATATTTCTTATAAGACAGGTCTGTTAGTGATGCATTCTCTTGGCATTTGTTTGTCTGAAAAAAGTACACCCTTGTTTTTTGAAAGATGTATTTGCTGGGTATGGAATGTAAGTTGACAAGTTTTCTTTTCCCTTCAGTACCTTTTTCTTAAAAATTTTTTAAGTTTATTTTTTCAGATGGGGGCGGGGCAGAGAGAGAGAGAGAATCCCAAGCACTGACAGTGCAGAGCCCCAATGTGGGGCTCAAACCCACAAACTATGAGGTCATGACCTGAGAAGAAATCAAGAGTCAGACGCTTAACTGACTGGGCCACCCAAGCACCCCTTTCCTTCAGTATCTGAAAAAGGTAGCTACACTGTCTTCTGGCCTACACTTACTTCTGTTGGAAACACATTATATATTCCTTTAGTATATAATGTATCTATTTTCCTCTGGCTGCTTTTGTTATGTTTTTCTTTACCACTGGTTTTCAGCAACTTGATTATTATACTTTTTGGTGTGGTGTCTCTCCTACTTGGGGTATGCTGAATTTCTTGAATCTGCCAGTGTTTAAGTTTTCAAAGCTGGAAAATCTACCATTGTATCTTCAAACATTTTTTCTGATAACACTTACACCCATCTTTCCTTCTGAGATTCTAATTACATGCTTAGACTGATTAATATTGCTCCACAGCTCATTGATACTCATCTTTTTTCAGCCTTTTGTTTCATTTGGATTGTTCCTGTTGCCATATATTGTAATTCACTACTTTTTTCTTCTGTAGGGTCCAATCTACTATTAATCCTACCTCTTACATTCTCTATTTCAGATACTGTATTTTTCATCCCTGTTAAGTTCAACTGAGGTCTTCTTTGACATCTTCCATTTTTCTCACCATAATGTTAATTTTCCTCTAAATTCCTAACCATATGGAATGTATTTATAATATCCTCTTTAATATCCTGCCAACGTAAGCTAGTTCTATCATTTTTTGTCATTTCTGGGTATTTCTAGTAACTGTTTTTTCCTTTGTTCTAAATTGCATTTTCCTTCTACCTTATATGCCTGGTAACATCTGATTGGATGCTGGATATTGTGATTTCATGTCACTAGGTTTTGTTGTTACCAGAATATGTTTGTATTTCTTTAAATATTGTTGGGCTTTTGTTCTGTGATACAGGTAAGTCATTCAACTCATTTTCAAGTTTTCAAGGCTTAAATTAAACTTTGCTACCATAGGTCCAGAGTAGCCTCTATTCTAGGGCCAGTTTGGCCCAACTCCTGAGGTAATATCCTTTTGAGGCTCTATTCAATGCCTCATGACCTTTCCACTCTAACTGGTTGGAATACGAACTACTCTAAGCACCTGTGTTAGCTTTGAGGTTTGTTCTGATTCCTTTTTTCTGGTGTTCTTTCCCTAGCCTCTGGTATTTTCTTTCTATATACGTACAGATCAATGCTCAAAGATTTAAGTGGGGCCTCTGCATGTCTCTGGGACTTTCTCTTTGTGCAGCCACCCTCCCTTCAGTATTGTACCTCACAAACCTTAGCGACTTTCACCCCCCTGATGTCTGAATTGTCTCCTCCACTTGGCAAGACTGTCAGATACTTCCAGGTTCTTCCAGCTCTCTACCCTCAACATACCACCCTAGTGAGGTGGGGAAATCATCAGCTCATCCCTTTCATTTTCCTTCTCTCAGGGATCTTGTTATCCACCATCTGAAAATTGTTGTCTCATGTTTTGTTCAGTTTTCTAGCTAAACTGAAAGGGTAAACCTCATCCATTTTATTTTATCATGACCAGAAACAGAAGTCAGATCCATTTATTTGTATGCCTACATAATTTCCATGTATTTCTAAATTTATCTGAAGACTTATAAAACAATGCTTAAGCCCTCTAAGAAGTAGAATCATCAGGCTATAAAGCACAAACATCAAGCCACTGAATCACAGAAGTTACCTAAATCAATCGCCAGGAATCAACAAATAATTTCTAGTGCTGGCATCCATTTAAAAATATTTCCTTTCTGGGACACCTGGGTGGCTCAGTCAGTTAAGCATTTGACTTTGGCTCAGGTCATGATCTCATGGTTCTTGAGTCTGAGCCCCACACTGGGGTCTGTGCTGACAGTGTGGAGCCCAGAGCCTGCTTCGGATTTGATGTCTCCCTCTCTATCTGCCCCTCCCCTCTTCACGCTCTCTCTCTCTCTTTCTCAATCTCTCTAAAATAAAGATATCATATGTTTTCCCTCATATGTGGAACTTGAGAAACTTAACAGAAGACCATGGGGGAAGGAGAAAAAAATAGTTACAAACAGAGAGGGAGGGAGGCAAACCATAAGAGACAAATACAGAGAACAAACAGAAGCTTGATTGGGGGTGGGGACAGGGGAGAGGGGAAAATGGGTGATGGGCATTGAGGAGGCCACTTGTTGGTATGAGTACTGGGTGTTGTATGTAAGCGATGAATCACAGGAATCTACCCCCCAAATCAAGAGCATACTGTATATACTATTTAGTCAACTTGACAATAAATTATATTAAAAGTAAACAAGTATTTTTAAAACATTTCCTTTGTTTCTTGATTGTGATTTTTAATCTAGTTTTGCAACTAATTCCACCTCTTCTTAACCCTGACCTCCTTTCTTTAGATATTTCTATTCAAAACTAATTGCCAGACCCAGTATAGAAATCCCCATCTATAATGTCCCTGGTGTTATCGGCCTTCCAGCCTCCTTTTGTATTCTTTACAAAGGCAGCTAGTTCCCACATTCCATTTTTGAGAAGTTTCATTTTCTTATAGTGAGTTAAAATGTCAATCCTGTCAATCATTAGTCCTCTGAAGCTATACAGAATTTAACTATTCATCTATACATAAATCCACGCATGAAAATATGTTTGAAAGCTGTTATTTTATGAACAGGTAATGTAGCCAACTCTTCTTTTAGTAAAGAGATCAGAGAAAGGGTAGCCTAATAGCTTTCTGTACATATTCTAAATACAGGACTTCTAGGTTTTATTTTCCTTATTAAACTAAATCTGATCCCTTTTACTTCTAGGGTCTTATATTCCTTGTCTATAAAATGGTAAGAATATTATATCAGTTACCTTATTTTGGAGAAATGTTTAAAGCAGCCTATAAAAGTGATAGGAAATACAGAAAGAAGAGAAATGGTTATAATGAAAATATATATTTGAGGGAAGAATAGGATTGAAGAGAGGACAAATTACTTGCAAAAGAAAACTGAGAATTCACAACTGAGAAACGAATAACTTATTTTTAAATGAACATGAATACTTAAGGATATCTACTATTTCCTCATCAGAATGTTAACTTCTCAAGAACAGTAACCTTAAAAGCCTGAAAAATACAGTACTTTGACAATGGTGCACTTCAAAATAGTTATCATCATCACAGACATGTGAACTGGTACCTGCTTTCAAGGTTAACATAATTCTAGCAAGCACTCCCTACACAAGTTATGGGTAGGTGTAGTAGAGATAAAGTAGACAAGGAATCTCTCCGTCTCCTCGACTCTCCTACATAATGTAGTTCCCATTAACTTTGCTTGCTAGAAACCAAACCTTTGATGGGCCGAGGGAATGGAAAATATGTCCTGATGAATGCCGCCTCTGTAAGGTATCTCACTGAGGTAACTGCCACAGTAAATAGCAAGGACTCATCTCATATCCTACTCATTGCTGCCCTCTAGGAGGTTTTGCGTAATTTACAACAAATGAGCTACAAGCCAAATAGAACAACTGACCTCTTCCCATTTAGCAGTAGTAGGCAAAAAATGGCAAGAAGCCACAGATTAATGTCTTAAAATCAAAAACACTTAATTGGTGGATACTTTTGACTGTCTTTGATTTCTATTTTGCCCTTTGATTTGGTGAACTCTTTTTTTTTCTTTCTGTTATTTGATCCAAAGTTCTAGTATCACTATTCTGAGCAAGGGTGGTTTCCCCTAAAGCAAGACAATGTCAAACCATATATTCCTTAACATTTTTGTTCAAAGATTTATTCAGGCAGTGATGAACTTCTGAAATTTGTATTTTAGAAACTGACCTTTGGCAAAAAGAATGGGGCTAGTCCAGCTGGCCCTAAAGAAAATCAACATGCTGGGCATGGCATATGGCTCTCACATTCAATACATCTAATCCTAAGACAGGATCCAATTTAAGATTCTGAGGCAGTATAGTATAACAGATAAGATCTAACGCTTGGGTCTAAATCCTGACTCTGCTACTTATTAGCCATATAACTTTAGAAGTTTCTTAATCTTTCCAGGCTTTGTTTCTTCATCTATAAAATAGAGACAGTTAAACTACAGTATATACCTCTCCAAGGTTTGTGGCGACTGTTATATGAATAGAACACATAAAACACTTACAATAATAGTGCCTAGCATGAGGTAAATGCTCAAAAGATGTTAGCCAATATTATTATTTGGAAGACTGTAAGCATGCAAGACAAAACTTTAGGTATCTAGAATAGCTAGTGCATACTATACTGAGTTTCTAAAAATCTCCCACAGCTGTGAAGTTTTGAGTATACTCAATATATCAGGCAAGGATGTTTCTTCTGGGCCTAAGAAAGGAAGAAGTTACTCAGGGAAAAAACCCAACCCATTTCTCTTCTTTTGCCATGAAAATATCGCTCTGAAATAAAATAGGCTCCTACAAGTTTAAGATTGTTTAAAGACTGTAGTATAATTAATCTACTTAAAATTATTAGCAGAAGCTGAGAGCCATAGCTTTCTTTCCTTTCTTTCAACCCAGTACATCAAATATTTAATAATACAGCTTTTTCAATGTCAGTTTAAAAAATATCACGGGGGTGTCTGGGTGGCTCAGTCGGTTAAGCATCCAACTTTGGCTCAGGTCATGATCTCACGGTTTGTGAGTTTGAGCCTGGCATTGGGCTCTCTTTTGTCAGCACAGAGCCTGCTTCAGTTCCTCTGTGTACCTCTCCTTCTGCCCCTCTCCCACTTGCACACACATGCGCACTCTCGCTCTCAAAAATAAGCACTTCCAAAATATATATATCATATATGTAATAAATGTAGGCTACTTATAAATGTAGGCTACTTGAGAAAGCTTATCTCTCATATCCTAAGTGATCTAGAACAAGTAGAGATAAAAAAGGAAGTAGAAATGGAATCCCTAATGGAAATCCCAAAGAACTCCTTCATGCTACAACACAGTCCACTATTAAATATTTGTTCAATAGATGAACTGCTGGGTAGGTGCCTTAAAGAGAGTGAGAATGAATGTCCTCTCCCTCAGTGTCTAAACTGTCTATACATAAAATGGTAAATCAGCAGTTCTCAGACTTGAAGGTACATAAAAAATAAACTGGGGTATTTGCTGAAAATGAGTATCTCCACCCCACTGTCTCATACTTATTCAGGAGAATGGAGAAACCCTAAGAGAGCTGATTCTACACAGGTCATCTGAGGACCACGTTTCAAGAAACAGTGAGGTAACACCTTGACTTAGTTTCCACTTAATGCTTACTATTTGAATATAAAAACAGGTGCGAGATTACCTCATCATTGAGCCAGTTCAGATGGTTCAGAGTTTGAATATCTTTGCGTGTAATGGTCAAGCGGAATGCTTCACTCAGAACTTCATCTTGGTTCCCATTACGAAATACATTTTTTATTTCCTTCTCCATTTCCTAGGGAACCAAGAGGTACCAGAGATGAAGTGTACATGGCTACAGACACACTAGATTTCTCACCAAACCCCATATAACCCCCAGACTGTATCAGTAATCAACTGTTCACTTCTAACATTTTGGTTTTTATTCTTTCCAGTAATCTCCTGGGTTATCTCCTTTCATTCTATCCTGTCCCCGCTTCTCGTTGCAGCACAACATTTCAGACCTTTCTTCCTTTTATTCCTAAAGTCTGAAATAACCTTCTGCTATCAAACTTTCTAAGTCTACAAGAAGACCTAATTATACTTCATATCTTTGGCCCACACAATTTCTTAACAAATAGACTCTTTCCCAAAAGGTAGCAGGGGATACAGGTAGTGTGTTTCAGACATTTTTCTAGACAAATTTGGGTTTTTAAAATGTAAATTATGGAATCCAGCACCCTATAATACATGTGTTATACTTACTAACTATATGATAGTTTTTCAAACAGAAGAATGAGTCAAGGAACAGATTATCTTAAAATGTACAAAGACTTTGGGGTGCCTGGGTGGCTCAGTCAGTTAAGCATTCAACCCAGCCTTAGTCATGATCTCACGGTTTGTGAGTCTGAGCCTTGCATTTGTGCTGCTGTCAGCACAAAGCCCACTTCAGATCCTCTGTCCCCATCTATCTCTGACCCTCCCAAGCTTGTGCTTGCACACACGCACTCTCAAAAATAAATATTAAAAACATGTACAGACTTTAATATATTTAACTGATTTTTTATTACTTAAAAAAGTAGTAAGCCTCAACTTACTATCTGATGTCAAACTACCCGTACATATACATTAAAAGTAAAAATGTACATAAAACACAAATTTATTAAATGTTTTTTCACTGAAGTCATGAAAAACCACTCACAATTCTTTCTTCAATTTTCAGTAATCCTTTAAAAATAAAGCCAAGATTAGTAATACAAATGAAACCGGGAGTATGCAATACAACGGATACTTTAAATGCCAGGTATTCTATTATTTCTGTGTTTGAAATTCATTCTAAGTATCTTTTCTAAACACACTTGTTAGCACAAGAATCCATAGTACGTAATTTACCTCTGTGATTTCAGGAAATTCATCTTCACTATCAGTTAATTTATGACCTTTCTTTTCTGTTTCTTGGGTGATCGTTACAGGGATCTCCTTTTCAAGAGGTACACGAAGATGCAGTTCTACTGAATCATGTACTGAATGTTCCTGTTCCTGCAGTCTCTGCAAAACAGAACTTTAGAATAAGTGGGATAAAGAAAACTACAATTTGTCTACATACACTGAGTAGAACCATCTGGAGAGACCAAGCACATAGACTAATCACACAATATAAGTGCTATGCTATTATAGCAGCTCGCAATTACAACTTTGATCCCAAATCCAGGTAATCTTCCAAATTAGTTGCAACTTGGATGTGCTATTTATTTACAATCTTATCCCCAATTTTGTTTTTTACCTGGTTTTGAAGCTGCAATGCTAGTGCTTTCTGCTCTTCAATCTGGCGCAATCTCTCCCGTGCTCGAGAATCATAAACACTAGTTCTAGGAAATGAAAAGGAATGTGACACAAATGCAGACCACTGTCTTAGCATCATGCATGTTACTGATGAACAATGAGCACTAAACATAAAACCTCCATATAGAAAGTCTAAAGTGCCTACACTAACCTTATCGCTATTTAAGACAGAGTGAAGCCACATGGTGTTATTGAAATTATCATACTATTTTTAATCAAATGATGAAATTATTAGTTTGTTGCTAAATGTGAACAGGTGATATTTGTGGCTATGTGTAAATGTGTAGTAGTTTTTTTTTAACATTAAAATTTAGAGATTAACATAATCTCTAAGATTATGGAGAGACTGAAGCTTCATTCTAGAAATCCAAAAATGTGATTGAATCCCAAAGGAGCAAATAATACAAGATACTATCGAGGTTTTAATTCAAATACTGTACTTATGATCCAAAAGAAAAAATATGGATTTATTTTTTTCTCTAAAAACAGTGAACAAGTCCAGGGATCTGAATACCTTAGAGTTATTAAAACTGGAAACTAAAAACTTTTAGTGATTTTGCAAACTCCAGAAATGTGAATTATTCAATAAATTAGTTCTACCAATGTAAAAGTAAGGGCACTTATTTTCCTTTCTATGTAATACTTAATATCAAAATAGTTTTCCAATTCAATTTAGCTTCAGCAATTGTTATATATTTAATAAACCTGAGCATAGAAATGCCCCAACCCCAAGAGAATTTTTAAAACCCAACAACTTAAAAGCTGTTTTATAAATAGATATAAATAGGGAATTTTTACTGACTAAAAATAGGTAGGGTGATTGGCTAATTGACTTCTTCTGAGAAGGAAGAGATTGAGAAAGAAAAATGATACCAAAAACAATAACTTACAATTCTTTGATCCACAACTCTGCCTGGAAAAACGCAGGACTATGGTGGGGAAAAAAAAATGGCAAATGAACAGGAGGCTCATAAGAAAATTCAAATATTTTCACCAAGAAAATCAATCATTGAAATAATTTAAAAGAATGCTTTATATGTATACAATAAAGCGAAGGTCATAAATTACATAAAATAATTGTAACTGGGAACTAAAGGAATACAGCTATGAGTCACTCACATACATAGTAGTTAAAAAGATGGCCCAAAGTTCAACAGAGAAATTAACTGTAACACAGGTCCTTACTTGCACCTTGCTCCTTATGAGACCAACCCAACGCAAAAGAGTACATCACTTGTCAAGATAATATATTAAGCTAGAACGTTACTCTTCCAAAATGGTTTAGATTGACAGATTTATTAATGATTTAGTCAAACCTTATGGTTTCTTGGACTTCTTCCTGTCAGTCTACTTGAATCAAAATATATTCAACCAAGTCATAATGGATACTGAAAATCCCCACCGACAGAATAGTCTGTATCAGATGGTTAGTTAGCCAATGAACCAAAGTGGAGAATTAGCAAGATACAGCTCCACTCCAAAGATGAGAAACCAATTCTATTCCACGCGGCTCTTGCTGACAACCCAAATGAATAATGCTTAGCATAGTCACAGGTATGTTCCCTCTTCCAGAGCCTCTTGCTCTTCTCACACATCCTCATCTCCTTGCCAATCCCTAACTGTGATCTCTCACAGAAACAAACAGAAGAGTGAACACTTTTCCAAAAAAAACTTTCAGATACAAGTAGAAGAAGTGCACAGAGCATGAAATTGGGAGTTAAGAGACCTGGATCTCCTGGAGTGGACCCGGATTCACTGTGTGACTTTGAACAAGTCACTTCATTTCCATGGTCCTTAGCTTCAAATTTGTAAAACATGGAGGTTAGAATCCCTTTCAGTTCTTGAATTGCTACAGTCTGTCTTAGTGAAGGCAAGAACAAGGACTCAGAAGGTATCCCTTGCTCCCCAGACTACCTTTTGAGAATTAGTATTCCCAATCATCCTTAGGCTAGGGTTTGGCAATGAATATGCTGTTCTACTGCCTCCCCACTATCACTGAGGTTAATAAGGGGAAAACATAGGAGAAGCGGCCTATGCCTTTGGCACAGTGGATACTGATGTAACAACCAAGATAGAAAGCCACAAAGATCAGTGGTAGCACTGTGAGGGGCTTAGTATGTGATACTAAAAACGAATGAACATGAAAACATATTGACTGCACAACATAAAGTGACAGGAATTGCCCAGAATTTCATAGTAGTAGATCTTGCTATTGAAATTTGTCTGCTTCCTTTATTAGAACATAAGCTTAATGAGGATAGGAATTTTGTCTTTTCTATTTACTCCTGTATCCTCTGCACCAAGAATTGTGCCTGGCACACAGCAAGTACTCAGTGTTTATTGAATACGTGAATAATGTAAGGGAAAAGTATTTCTCTTCAGTAGACGTAGGTATTTGATGGATTAGGAAAGTAAAATGCAGGGGGAAAAAACAAAATCTTCTTGCTTTTCAAAGAGATTATGTATTATTTCTCATTATGATTGAAGCATACAGTAAAAATAACTACAACTACTTATGAGCACCTACTTAGTACTCTGTGTGAAATTCTGCTCTAGCTGCTTTATATTAGTTAAGCCTCATGATAATTCTCTTTTAGTTAAACCTCAATATAATATAGAATAAGGAATTATTACTCATGTGTATAGAAGAGGAAATGGGAAGTTCAGAAGGATCAACTGTCTTGGAAGAGTCAGGATTAGAAACTGTGTCTGTCCAATTCCAAAGACTGTGATTTCTACTATTGTAACATACCTTTCAATAAACCAAAGCCTTAAACCAACATGAAGATGATGAGTTCTTGGGCTATGCAAGAGAGCCTTTTAGGATTTCTAGGAAATTCATTTGTTTAACAAAGATTTATTTACTAAGTATCCATCATGTGCCAGGCATTATGATCCACATTAGATGATAAATGCAAAAGTATTAGTAATAAATAAGATATAGGGATAAAAGTACCAGAGGAAAAGACTAATACTATCTGGAGAAGTCAGAGTAATGTCTTGAGAAAAAAATAACACCTGAGTCAGATTTTGAAAAGCAAAGCGAGATTAACAAGTGGACAAGGAAAGAGAGGAAATTCCAGGGGTTAGGATCAGCATGTACAATGGCACAAAAACAGGAAACAGCATGCTATATTCTAGGAAATAAGGGCAGATCTTCACTGCTAGAATTTAATGGACAGGCAGTGGGGGGAGATTAAGAATAAAGAGCCAATTGGCCAAGACTTGGGAAAGCGGGCTCCAACTGCAATAAACAGCATTATTCAATCGGCCTTATCCAACAGATCATTTCTCCCTCCCTCTCATTCTTCAGGCACCACTAATAGAAATCCTCCATAAAGGAAAGGCACACAGAATAAAGAACTACTGAAGAATTAAAAGCATTCTCTACATGAGATCGACTTTTTCCCAATAAAGAATACCTACTTTTGTGCACTACGCATTAAACGACTTTTATTTTATTTGAGAGAGCAAGTGAGCAAGCAGGGAAGGGGGTGGGGGTGAGGGGGGGGGGGAGAGGGAGAGGGAGAGGGAGAAGGAGAGTGGGGGAGGGAGGGAGGGAGGGGGAGAGGGGGAGAGGGAGAGAGGGAGAGAGAGAGAGAGAGAGAATATGAATCTCAAGCAGGCTCCGTATCAGTGAGGAGCTGGATACAGGGCACAATATCACAGCCCTGGGATCATGACCTGGGCTGAAATCAAGAGCTGGACACTCAACTAACTGAGGCACCCTGAAACACTTTCATTGTAAGTATTTTTCTGTATGTTAACCTTCACAGCAATTCAATAAACAGTAACGTATTAACACTGGCATTTTTATTGATAAGGAAACTAGGTTCAGAACAGTAACTTGTCTAAAGTTATGTGATGCCTGGACGAGATCAGAACCCAGGTCTGACTCAAAAGAAAAACAAAACAAAATAAAATAAAACCCACACATAAAGAATAAGGAATCCAAACTGTAAAGTCTCCTTGAGAAATTATAACAGAATTTTTTAAAAATATCTAAAATTTAGGACACACAGGAGAGTTGCAAAGAAGTACAGAAACTGAGATGAGAAAGAAACATCATTATTCCTAATTTTCTCAATGGAAAATGGATACTATTTTCATTCCAGCAACTGAACTGCTAATGGCAAAGAAACTGCAATCTAAGTAGTAACCTACTGAATTACAGAGCAAGAAGTTCCATATAGAAGTCAAGTATCATATAGAAAATTACATTTGAATTGAGACTTAAAAGCTAAGAAAGAGACTCCTGCTTCTTTAGATAGACAAGTTGAGGTAGGGTTACATACAAGGCAGATGGAACAATGACTATGCAGGTAAGAAAGCACATATCACACACTACTAATGTGTGTGTAATTAACACATGAAAGACTCCCATCTTCCCATATGGCTCCTTCTCTCACCTCTATCATGTCTCTCTTCAAATGTCATTTCTCAGCCTTGCCATGACCACCCAAATAAACAGTGCCCCCCTAACCCCAGTCTATATATTGCCCTGCTTTATTTTTCTTCACAGCATTTATCACTATCAGACATACACATTTATTTATTTGTTCATAATTTGTCCCCCACCTCTTTCCTTACACCCCTTACAACTAGAATGTAAGCCCCTTGAGTGCAGGGATTTCATTTTGGTCACTGCTGTTATCCCCAATGTCTATATTAGGACACAGCACACAGTAGGTTATCAATTCGTACTTGTTAAAGGAAAGAATGTGTGATAGGAAGTAAGGCATGTGGAGGAAATGCTTTGTATACCATACTAAGGAGTTTGGGCATGATTTTATGTCTGATAGCCACTCCTGAGGGAGTTTAATGAATGATCAGATATGCATTGTAGAAAGACCACTCTGGATGTAGAATGGAAGATGGAAAAGAACAGGCAAAGAATGGATTAGAGAATATGGCGGAAGATGGATTGAAGCACAACAAGGAGGACGGAAGAAGATGACTAATTAAAAAGTCATTGAAATAATTCAAATAACACAGGCGAGAAATCTGAATTGAGGCAGTTTTACTTTTATGTTATGCAACTCTCAGTGAAGAAATTGTGATTAAAAAGAGGGAAAAGAAAACAATATATCAAGAATGTCTTTTTTTCCATAGTTTACCTGGGAGTTGCAGTCTGGGAATCTTTCACTTTGAGTAAAATCACAGAGTCTGATCCTAAAAAAAGAAACACAACAGCATATTATTATTTAAAAAATTCTACCCAGTTATACACTCCAGGTGTCTATAGTTTAAGCTCCCATACTTCAGTGTATTCTGTTTTCATAAAAATAATGCAGCACAAGGACAAAGGTAAGATGGAAGACAAAAGGAGGCAGGTCCACTTTCACTGAGCCAGAAATAGGGCTTAGGGAAGAGCCTGCCTCACAAAGAAAGAAGTCGCTCCAAAAATACAAGTATATATGCCCTTCATCATCTACTCCTGGGCTGTACTTGATTCCTATGCTGCTTCTTTCTGTTCCTGGGGAACAAAAATAAGCCACAACTTCTCAAAAGTCTTTAGTTCATGAACTACCATGAGACTGAATAAGGTGAAAGAGGGGAGGGGGAGGCAGAGGCAGAAAGAGAAAAAGCTACAGAAGTAGCAGGGTCTAAAAAAGTACAAATTCTATCATTTATTTTGTGTTATTGATAAAGGCAGGAATCATGTCCTTCTAAATGACTGACACCTCATTTAGGATATTTATTATGGTACAAGGAAAGTAATGAAACATTCAATGTACTACAGCATATTCGTTTCAGTTTAGTTGTAGCTAAGCATTTGTCATACAATGTTATGTTTTTGAGGTTAAAGGCTTTTTTTAATGGTAGTTCCCAGTAAATCATCTCACAAAATTTTATAAAGGTTTTCATGAATATGTATAGCTATATAGTGATGCCACTAACAATTTTAATCCCCAAGTGAAAATTTTAAGAAAGTGAGAAATATCTTAAAAAAAAAAAAAAAAAAAAAAAAGCTAAGGAAGGAGGAAAGAGCCTTAGAGACTGATCAAAAGATCCCTAATGTTGGGGCGCCTGGGTGGCGCAGTCGGTTAAGCGTCCGACTTCAGCCAGGTCACGATCTCGCGGTCCGTGGGTTCGAGCCCCGCGTCGGGCTCTGGGCTGATGGCTCAGAGCCTGGAGCCTGTTTCCGATTCTGTGTCTCCCTCTCTCTCTGCCCCTCCCCCGTTCATGCTGTGTCTCTCTCTGTCCCAAAAATAAATAAACGTTGAAAAAAAAAAAAAATTAAAAAAAAAAAAAAAAAAAAAGATCCCTAATGTCTAATCACTTAACCTTAAACTCGTTTTAAGTTATATACCTAAATACATACAATCATAAACACACATAACACACACCTAAAGAAAGGGGAAACTAAGCAAACAAAGAAAATTATCATAGAAAACCTTAATTAACTGGAATGCTAAGTGTCTGGATACTTTGGTTAGCTAAAAGTTAAACAGAAAACTTTTTGTTTCCAAAATTTGCTGATGACCATTCTAAAATGCATAAACCTACTATGCAGGTTTTCTACTAAGTATTACCTGGTTAAGAACTTTTACTTCAACACTTAATTGATGTTCCAAAACTTAGAACTTCAGAGTACTTAATGTTCATTGCAAAGTACTAGAAACAGAGAAAGTATTGAAGTAATTGGGATGACTATACTCTGACTCTAGACGCTGCTCAGGAAGTTAATCTTTTTAAGTAAAATATTATATGAAATCCTTTGCATTTCCATGTAAGAAAAAAGTAAATTATTTATAGGTTTAGTTTATTTGTGGTACGGCTAACTGAATTATATATATTTCAAGTATCTTACATGTTAATTAAATTACATGCACATTACAACCTTGCAATTCCCATAGATCCCATAAACAGTTAACTGGTTGTTATTACTGAAAATATACGAAACCATTGTTACCTTCCGATTGTGTATTTGAAGCTGGTAAGTTGTCTGGCTGATGTAGAAGAGAGTGGTGATGTTGGGGTTGATGGAGAGGATCAGAATCTTTGGATCCAAATGCAACAACATCTGGGGCATACGACGATAAGGAATACACACTGTGGGACACTTGTTCCTGGGTAGTTAAAATGCTGGCAGATCCAGATGATGAAGTATCAGAGCCAATAATCTGAGCTGCACAAGAACTTCCATTTTTAAACAGTGGGTCTTTCAAAGTATTCTTATTAGAACTAAGACATCGGGACCTAGCAAGAGGAGAATATAGTTTTAATATCAAATAACAAAGTACAGAATTAAATTCATTTGATATATGTTTCTGTGACTCACAGGTGTAAAGGAAAATGTGTGGTGGGTTTGGCTACAGAAAACTGTTTCCCTGTAACCATCTGTAGTAGCTGTCTGTAAATCTCTCTTTCTTCTTCTTGGACTGTCTAGAGAAAAAAAAGAAGAAATTTTAAACACATCCAATAAGGCAACTTTTTTCTCAAATCAGCATCTAGACTCCCAGAAGCTCTGCCAAAGTTAAGGCAGAGTCCTTCAAGATAATTAAGAATTATCATTAGGGATATCTAGAAAATTATAACAGGAATTAAATGAAGTAAATACCAGATATATTTTGGAAAATTATGGGACATATATGTAAATAATAGTGCAGAGAAACTATAGGATATGAAACCAGAAGGCCAATAGGCAATCACTTTTGAGTCAACTGAGACAGTCCCAGAAACAAAACATTTGAGGATTTCTCAATTAGGATTCCAAGAAACCCCATGATTCCTGACATCTACTAAAAAAGTCACAAGGAAGCAACTAGAATAGTCAAGATCAGAGTGGGATACCTTGCTGTTTTCTATCCTGTCCAATTTTAACATTGTTTAAGTATTTTCCAAAGATGGTTTTTATCTCAAATATTTACTCTTTTTTCCTAAACCCCAATAATAAGTTTAGGGAAAAGCACATACTCCATAATATTCATTCACTCGTGTATTGACTTGAATACCTACTAAGCACCACTCACTAGAGATACTGCACTGAATAAAGTAATATTCCTGTCCTTGTGGAGCTTATATTACAGTTAAAGGGACTGGCAAGCGAGACTAATCAAAAATTATGGAAAATGAAAATGAAAAAATAAAGACAAGGAAATAGAAAGTGATGGAGGGGAAATAGCAGCAACAGGTAAGACCCTTCTAAAAGGTGATATTTCAATAGAAACCTAATCAAGGGAAGAGGTAAGTCATAGAAATTTATAAAAGACTATTCCAGGTAGAGGAATAGCAAATACAAATGCCCTGAAACAGGTATGTGCCTGATGCGTTCAAGGAAAAGTAAGGTCAGCGTGAATCAGAAGAGCAGTAAGAAATGAGGTCACTCAGCAGAGAATCAGATTACATAAGGACTTGTAACTATAGTAAAGCATCTATTCTATACTGATCCAGAGAAACAATGGGAAGCATTCACTAAATAATATACTCTGGTACTTAAAAAAAATCTTATACACAGTTTAATATAACCACCAATCTTCAAAAAATAACTTTAATACTTTGTGGCAAGGCTAGCAGCATCCTGCACTGTGACATTTCAATATGCACAGAAGCATTTTGCTAAAAATCGAATGAATTAAGCAATTATCTATGCAAAGGCAAACAGACACTAAGTTTTCTCTTCTTGATCACTGTTTCCTACATAGTAAATTTCAATTACATTGTCACTATAATGTTACTGTTCTAACAAGATTCACCTTGAACTATGAGGCATGAGTAAATAAATACTCCTTATGAAAAAGAGCTATCCTTAAATTTGAATAGATGAGTAATGAGAAAATTTGAATAGATGGGTAATAAGAAAATAAGTAGAATTAGTTGAGCATTTGGTGGAAAAATAGACCCGGAGGAAAAACAAATTGCAATTTTCTATATGAAGAAAATAAACTCCATTATTTTATCCTTTATACATTAATACTGTATTTAAGATGATGACATACTCTTTTCTAGTGTTTGTGAAGAGACTGTCTGCAGTACTGGACAGGCACTTCAGTGACAGCACAAAAATTATAATGTAGAAAAAGACCATTAACAGGTATACATTAATATCAATTACCAAATCTGCAGTTTCTAGCTATTCTACTGGGGAGGCCATGAGTATCTGAGAGATAAATTTGAAAACTGTAATTAAAATAAATGTCTTTTTTTATTAAAACCTACATTTGCTATCATAAAGGTTCTTTAAGTAGACAGTCTGAAGAATGAAGCATCATTACAATTATTTAGGTGTAAGAGATTGACAACCAACTACATAGTGATCTATACACAGGAAAGCTGTGTTATGTAGCACTTTCATGACTGAAATTTTTCAATACCTCCCAATGTAAATTCTGACTCCACTTTCCCACTATACCAAATAACCGAATTCATAATCCACAATACAATGGTGTTAACACGTTTTCAGGAGTGGTAAAATGGAGGGCATGAAGGGAAATCAGAAGAATAATACCACCTGGGTCATGGAAATTAACACTTTTTTAAAAAATTATTTTTACATTTATTTATTTTTGATAGAGAGAGACAGAGCACAAGTGGGGGAGGGGCAGAGAGAGAAGGAGACACAGAATCCGAAGCAGGCTCCAGGCTCCGAGCTGTCAGCCCAGAGCCTGATGTGGGGTTCGAACTCACAAACGGCGAGATCATGACCTGAGCTGAAGTTGGACGCTTAACCGACTGAGCCACCCAGATGCCCCTAAATTATTTTTAAAGTTTATTTATTTTGAGAGAGAGAGAGAGAGAGCACATGCATGTGAGGAGGGGCAGAGAGAGAGACAGAGAGAGAGGGAGAGAGAGAATCTCAAGCAGGCTACGTACTGTCAGTGCAGAGCCCAATGTGCCAAACTTGGACACTCTACCAACTGAGCCACCCAGGCACCCATAACTCTTAATTAACCAGTCATTTTAGTTCATTTCCACCTCCTTACTAAACTAGATTTTAAAAAGCTTTGACTGCATTATCACATCATAGGAAGGAGAATAAAGCAGATAAACTGGTGTAAGAGGTTACTTTGCACACCAAGGTGTAGAGAAACATCCCCATCCCATGAAGACTTCAAGAGCACACTGAGGACAGTGAAATAGAAAAGATCTTTGTTTGTGGTACCCTTCAACCTTCATAAACTGACTTCAACCCTATAAAATTAAAAATGCTTCTCTCTTCCCTCCCAACACATAGCAAAATGGTTTCTTGGAATAAGTTTTTATCCTTATAAATAAAACATGAAGAAACAAAGTGCCATTAAGTGACTCACCTAGATTAATTCAATGTAAGAACTGATTTTTTAAAATTAGTCTTCATTCTTTTTTTTTTATTTTTTATTTTTTAAAATTTACATCCAAATTAGTTACCATATAGTGAAACAATGATTTCAGGAGTAGATTCCTTAATGCCCCTTACCCATTTAGCCCATCCCTCCTCCTATAACCCCTCCAGTAACCCTCAGTTTAATGTAAGAACTGATTTTTAAAAGTCTATTAAACACACATAACTCACCCACAAATCATTTTCCCCAGTACATGTATCTTCAAAGAAAAGCTTCTGTCTAAGCCTGAACAACCTCACAGTTATTAGACAACATAAAATGAACAGGAATAGATGTTTTATATTCCAAACAATTATCTAAGGTCTCTTTAAGCCTCTAAATGTTAATTTAGAGGTCACAAGAATTTATCTTCTATTTAGAACCATTTCAGGCAAAGAAAAGATAGTCCATGCAACCTCAAAAGAACATATATGTAATATTTGACTTTTCCAAAAGAAAATCCAAAAAGGTAAGTCATTTGAAACTTCAAACACAATTCTTTTTTGGAGCATCTGGTATTACAAATAAAGTAAAAGAAAACATCCTTCTTTGTATATTACTTATTAAACTATTTCTACTGAGTAAGCAAATTATTAAATTAAGATGAAAGGAAGTAATAATTGGTAACATGTTAAAATAAAAGAAGCTGGATAATGTTATGTGTTAAACCTAATAAATGACCAAGGAAAGTTTCAAACAGTATAAAGGTAATTAAGGTGTTGGACTCTATTTTTAAAATATGTGCCAGATTCTGGTACTTAAATGCGTCTGTAAGAGGCTCCATCATAAACCTGAACTGTCTGTAAGATTATAAAAATTTAACAGAGAACACAAAATAAATTGTAGGAAACTGGTATAACTTTTTGTTACAAATTACTCAAAAAACTTCATAAATACTCCAATTTTGATTCTCTTTAAAGTAAAAGCTTTATACTATATAAACCTCAACTATCAAAGGTATATAATTCAACAACCTTCTGTTTTTAAGTCCAAAATTCTTGGTTATAACAAAATTGTAGGGGCGCCTGGGTGGCTCAGTCGGTTAAGCATCCGACTCTTGATTTCAGCTCAGGTCATGATCTCAGGATTTGTGGGTTTGAGCCCCACATCTGAAAGCACAGAGCCTGCTTGGGATTCAATCTCCCTCTCTCTCTACTCCTTCCCTTCTCTCTCTCAAAAAATAAATAAACATTTTTTAAAAAGCTTAAAAAAAACCCAGTATTGTAAAAGGTTTTGGGTTTTCTTATGAATAAAACCATCAGTGCTGTCTATTAAGAAAGACTGACATCTTAAAATGTTGCTCAGTATGTTGCAGAGAAGGATGTCTGGAAGCAACATATCAGTGAAAAGAAACTACATGTGTTTTTAACATGTTACATTTTTATTGTCCCTAGTATTTTCTCTTTCCCAAACAGAAATTCATTTCCTCTAAACAATGTTAACAGAACTCCCAGTTAAAATGGAAATACTCTACACTGTCCAGTATGGTACCCACTAGCAATATGTGGCTAATGAGTACTTGAAATGTGGCTAGTATGACTGAGAAAGGAAATTTTTAATTTATATTTATACATTTATTTATTTATATTACATATATAAATTATAATTTAATCTGAATTAATTTAAGTAGTGCATATGGCTAGTGGTTACCCTATTAGTACCGTTCTTTAATGATATCCCTGAATCAGCCTTCAGCCAAGTGGTGGTCTAGCCATCACTTACATATTTCCAAATTCTTCTTTATGTATTCTTTTTAAACTTCTATTGTAAGGCTGAACAATGCAGTGGTTAACATCATGTTAATTTTATAAATGACTTTATATTCCTGAAGGTGATAAATAAATCCAGCAGTAAGATTAATATCTAATTTTCCTTCCTTAACATAAGAAACTGTATCTCCCTTGGAGATCCCAACATTTCCATGGAAAATAATTTTTCCTTCAGTTTGTAAGCTCCCATCAGTAAATTCTTTATTCCCAAGGGAAGAAAAAGAATTATATTTTAATCCAGATTATCTAGTACTATCCAAGACTAAATATCTGAATAATCTGTTGATAGTTTAATAAAATTTGGTCCAATATTTTATTTTACTCGTATTATATGGGCAATCCCATATTCCTGTACTACGAGTGACTTGATTTTCATATCAGAATATAGACCTAAAAAACAAATGAGGCAAAATTTTCTGCATCTCGTTTCACAGAATAAATTCAATCTTTGGCATCTTCTTGACACTGTAGAAGGAAGAAAAACTCCACCTTCATGTCCTCCAATGGCCCACCCTGGACATTGGCCTAGAGGGTTGGTTGGAAGGATAAAATTATTCACCTAGCCCAAGTCCTCAGGCTGAAGGCAGAGGTGAAAGGAGGAGGGGCTGAGTGGTCCAAAGGACTGGTTAGCTAGTGGGATTACAACGAACGCACATAGGGGCGCCTAGGTGGCGCAGTCGGTTAAGCGTCCGACTTCAGCCAGGTCACGATCTCATGGTCCGTGAGTTCGAGCCCCGCGTCAGGCTCTGGGCTGCCGGCTCAGAGCCTGGAGCCTGTTTCCGATTCTGTGTCTCCCTCTCTCTCTGCCCCTCCCCCGTTCATGCTCTGTCTCTCTCTGTCCCAAAAATAAATAAAAACGTTAAAAAAAAAAAATTAAAAAAAAAACAATGAACGCACATAGTCTTAAGGATCCTAGTGATCTCAGCAGCAGCCACCTGGGGCAGGGGAGGGTTGGGAAGCCAGTATCCAGCTGCCATGCTGCTGTCTCCTCCCCCACAAGTCTCTCTGTACCCCATAGGCTGCCTAGGATCCAGCAGAAGCACAGCCCCAGTAGTTAAAAAAATATGATTTATGTATGCAATAACTAATACATACATGGTGCTAAATTCAATAGTACAAAAGTGAAAAATAAATCTCTACTATTGCTCAGCTCTTATCACCAAAGGCAACTGCTGCCAGTTTCTTATCTATCCTTTACCTACTAAATATGACTTACTAGTTCTGCCACCCTCTGCTTGAATATTTTAGATTCAATACAAACTTAAAACCAAAAAAATGCACAGCATTTTTACTAACCATGTCACAAATAATCAAGTTCTGCCACTTAAACAATCATCATTAACAAATTATCTAGTTATTTGGCACATAGTGCTATATTCTTGACTCTCCAGTCTGTAAGCTCCAATGGGCTGGAGCCATACTGCTGGGTTGTATAATACAATGCATACCAGACAAGACTCCAAAAGACCTGGGTTGTAGGCTGGCTATTTACTGTGTGACCTCTCACCTTTACTCTCCTAATATGTAAAATGTGCATATCATCTCTACCTATTTCACAGCATTAAAATGACTCAACATAGTAATACATGTGGAAAGCATACTGGAAACTCTATATACAATATAAATGTAAGGTATTGTTATTTATTTGTATCTTCATAGCAAGCAGTCCAAAGCTGACTAGATGCATAGTATTTAACTTAACAGGTACAAGCACATTTCCTACCACATAAGTTATATGCTATATTATATTTACAGAATTGAATTTCTCCTTTAGGCTTACTGAATGCATATAACAACCAAAGTGTCAACAAAACATCTTTTTTGGGGGTAACATCTATGATCTCAAAGATCTTCTTACTCAATGAAGGGTTGTAAATTATTTAGCTGTCTTCTTGATTTTCTTCTTACACTAAGGGAAAATTGTCCTAATAAGAAATAAAGGCAGGTATTTCATCTAACCCAGCAAGATTAACAGTTTTGCCATATGAAACAAAAGTTGAGGAAGGGCCCAAAAAAAAAAAAAAAAACAGAGATAGTTTGATATATGAGAACTCATTTAGGAAATACTGAAAAGTCTGCTGTCCAACAGGAATAGAGAAAATGATAAGAAAAATAATGAAGTCCTCCTAAAATCTAAATTAAGAAACAAAAAGCAGAAAAAGGACTAAGTGAACAGATGGTTAGTAAATGTCTGAATCAGAGGAACAAACGGCAGAATACAGGGAAAGATTCTAACCTTTAGCAGCGTTTGTCGCAGGTTTTCCTTACCTCTTCTGCTGTACTAACATGTCGCCTCTGAGTTTTCTTGGGGCTCAAGAGGTTTCGGCGACATGAACCACTCCAAGATGGACTTGGGACAGGCTTAATAGGAAAAGATTTTTCGTATGCAGACACATGGCAGTGATGATTTGCCTTTCCTGTAAAAGTGTTTGATAATCCACTAAAAAAAAAAAAAAAAAGTTCATAAGAAAAAAACAGCAAGAAAATCCAACCTAGTGATTTTCACTTTCAAGAAATACCAAAAACAAAACACCAACAGGTAGAATAATGGATGTACCATTTGAGGGACATATACAAGAAATGATGCATGGGTTGCTGCACCAGGTTCTGCAACTTAAGAAGTCCTAGATTACCATACTACATAATTACCAAACATCTAAAATTGCATTTCTTAACTTTATAGTTCCTTTGGTCAGGAACCAAAGACCTGTGCAGTATGACAAAAAGTATATCAGGTCAGACTTCTTCAGTAAACTTGGGGTCTATATATCTTACACTTTCTATTTACTTCCTGCAACCCCCTCCCTCAAGCCCTTTGTGGGGAATTATTTATGCAAAGATGGATAAAGCTAAAGCCTCTCAAAGAAGCTTTTAAACTGAATTTTAGGGGCTCCTGGGTGGCTCAGTCGGTTGAGCCCCTGACTTCAGCTCAGGTCATGATCTCACGGTTAGTGAGTTTGAGCCCTGCGTCGGGCTCTGTGCTGACAGCTCAGAGCCTGGAACGTGCTTCGGATTCTGTGTCTCCCTCTCTCTCTGCCCCTCTCCTGCTTGTGCTCTGTCTCAAAAATGAATAAATGTTAAAAAAAAAAAAAAATCTAAACTGAATTTTAAAATTTCCTAAAAAGCCAACAGAGGGCTCCCATCCTTCATTAAAAACAACCAGAAGGCTTTCTTTTAGGCTGCATCGCTCTCTGCCAATTCTCCTTCTGGCCTATTTACCTCCTCTGAAGGAGAATTTTTTTGTTTCTTTAAACTGTTTGTGCCCCCAAATAAAGGAAAACACTGGCAGGAAAAGTGCTTTTGTGAACTTAAAGCCCAGTCTTATCTCTAAGACTTGATTAATAATTTAAAGTTCTTTCTACGTGGTCTTTTTCATCTATTATTACCCAGTAAGTATAAGGTACTTGCTCTTAGCATACTGAATTTTCTTTCTTTTTCTTTTTTTTTTTGCTGAGGATGCAGAATACACAGCTGACTAAGCTGAATTCAATGAAAACAACTCTTTAAATCAGTACAATTAGTCTGGATCCAAATGAAATCAGACTAGTCTAAAGAAAATCAAAAAGCACTTACATGCTCTCTCAAAGGGAAAAAAAAAAGAGACAAATCAAGAAACGGCCTCTTAATTATACAGAACAAACAGATGGGTATCATAGGGGAGGTGGTGGAAGCATGGGTGAAATAGGTAATGGAGACCAAGGAATACAATTCTCATGAGCACTGGATGTTGTATGGAAATGCTGAATCACTACATTGTACACCTGGAACTAACATAATACTGTATGTTAACTGGAATTAAAAACTTAAAAAAAAAAAAGCACTTACATGCTCTGCCTCTAACTCTTCAAATTATAATGGTTTCTATGTGTGTTAGAGTGGGGAAAGGGACAAGGACTCAGAATTTTGGGAATAGGCCTTAGGATGGGTGGATGCAGCTACAAAAAGAAAGGCAAGTATAATTGGCTTGGTGAAGATATAATGAATTCTTCACAATGTCTTTTTTATTGATGCTTCCTAGAGTGTGTGTGTGTTTAATGCAAAAGATTTATTTTCTAAACAAAAAAACAGTGGGAGAACATCTTGCAATGCCAGAGAGCAAGGATGCTTCCAACAATTAATGAGGTTGGGCCAGACACAGCAGTAAGCTTGAAAGAACTCCCACTGGATAAAGCTGTGAGAATGTGAACATTACAAGAATAATGACGGTGGTAGATTGAAACACACTGAATCTGTAATGACATTAAAAAAGAAAAGAAAAATTCCTCTGAACCACATGAAGTGGCTATTAAAAAAAAAACAAAAAAACCTCACTTTGAAAATTGGTAATGGAAAAGAAGATCTAATCGTATATCCTGCCTTCCCAGTAGATGTATCTTAAGGTAACCAAACAACCCTATCTACTGAGAAAAAAAAGCTCTCCTTCACAGCAGAGTGACGATAAGCGTAGAAGAAATGATAACACTGGAAAAGTATTATTTCATTAACTCTAATACAATTATTATCAGGCCAAAGAAGGTGAAAAGATACAAATTTCCAAGTTCTAAGTAAGTTCTGGGGATGTAATGCACAGCATGATGACTATAATTAATACCATATTACATATTTAAAAGTTGTTGAGAGGTCTTAAAAGTTCTTATCACAGGAAAAAATAATTTTGTAACTATGTATGGTGATAGATGTTAAGTAGACTTACTATGGTGATCATTTTTTTTTTTTTTTAAACTTTTATTTACTTTTGAAACAGAGAGAGAGCATGAATCGGGGAGGGTCAGAGAGAGAGAGGGAGACACAGAATCTGAAACAGGCCCCAGGCTCTGAGCTGTCAGCACAGAGCCCGACGCGGGGCTCGAACTCACAAACCGTGAGATCATGACCTGAGCCGAAGTCGGACGCTTAACCGACTGAGCCACCCAGGCGCCCCACTATGGTGATCATTTTGCAATACATACAAATACTGAATCATTATGTTTATATACCTGAAACTAATATAATGTGATATGTCAAATATACCTCAATTTAAAAAAATTATCAGATAACAATTATCAATTGATGTGAATAACTATTAGGCTGATACGAAACTGGTCATTGATAGAACACCAAAGTAACATCATTTACATCAGTTATATTCTAGTCACAAGGGGGAATACCTAACTGTACTAAAGGACCAGACTGTTACCTCTCTACTCCAGAATCACTAATGATAGGAGAACCAGATTTAGAGGTTTTCTAATGTGATGTAACACATCACTAGTTTTTATTGAAGACAAAAATCTAGTTTACAAAAAAATACAGAGGATAAATGACAAAATAATACTATGAAGAAGAAACCTGTCAAATCCAAAGGGTGGAACACTATGTATAAAAGTCATGTCATAAGAAAAAAAGGGGTTTTCCAGATTGTAAGAGACTTAAAGGCAATAACCACCAGATGCAATCCTAGATTATATACTGGTTTGGACAAAGAAGCCATAAAGGATATTTTGGGTCAACTAGGAAAATTTAAATACAGTTTAGTGTACAAGACAAATTTACTGAATGGAAAAGATGTGATTGACTTAAAAAGCAGATTATTATAAAAGTATGCACAGTATGAATTCATGTTTGAAAAAATGTGTATAAATGCAGAGCAAAACATCTGGAAGGAAATATACTAAGATATTACAGAGGTGATCTTTAACTGGTGGAAACATGATGTTTTTATTTTTTATTTTTACCTATCTGTATTTTCTGATTTTTCACAAAGCACATGTACTTGTTTCTATAATAATGTTATTTTTAAAAATAACAGTATAGTCTTACTGAGTAAAAAAAGCAACTTGCCAAATGATGCATATAGAAAATCTTTAATGAAGACAAAATAACATTATACATTTCATAGTACACATGCATATATCTCACGCTATATAAGAGCAAAAGAGAAACAAACATAGGGAAAGGTGTGGATGGAAATACACCAAGGGGAGGGGAATAAAATTGTGAGCAGTGGCCAAGGGATCTTCGGCTTTTTTGGCAATGTTTTAATTTTTACAATGTGAATGCATTAATGAATTCTTGTGTAATTAAAAAAAATAAGGAGTGGAGAAGACTATCCCTGGGAGTATTGACACATGTTTCCAGAGTCCATGTGCTGATAATCATAAAATAAAAGCCATCTCGCTGGTTTCTATCAATGCCAGCAAGCTTAGCTTTAACTAAGCAGGAAATTAAATGATACCATATTCCTAAAATCCATCACTAGAGTAAAATTTAAGAAATCATAAATACCATTTTAAAAAAGAAATATTTTACTAATAAAGTTCTTGAGGGAAACCTTTATAAGCTTAGTGAGGGAATAGGTAGTGCTTATGAAATTGGGCTGAAAGGATAGAGCCCTGAGGCCATGGGGTGCAGAGTTTCTTTGGTTTGAGCCAGGTCTCTGCTCATGTGAAAGCCTATACAAATGCGCTGATTTCTTTGCTACTGAAGTCGTAGAAATTGAACGACTTCCACGTTAAGATTCATAATAGCCATATTAATCCCAAAATAAATACTCATTCATATGCACCAAGATTTCCCTCAAAACTCTCCTCTAATGAGAAGCTTTGGATGTCACCAAAATTCAGCACCAATTAAAAGTTGAAAGTTTAAAACACATTTGTCCATATTTTCATGGTTTAAAGTTCAGAAATGGTGATACACCCTTAAAATGCCAATGTTAACAACTATCTTATGGCCATTTTCTCTTATACCAGAGGAAAGACTTGTGAACTAAGCAGCCAGAATACCTACCTTGAGGTCTTTCGGGTTTCGAGGTAAAGACTTCGGCTGTTTCTTGATTTTTGTAAAGTTGAACCTGATGCTGGAGTGGAATTTCTCCACTGGCCATTTGCACTCTGGCCAAAGGTTCTTAAATCTCCTGAGCCAAGAAAACTGTCTGAGGAAGGGTTGTCTAAAAGAATAAAAGTTTGAATAATTAGACAAATACCGACAGTAGTAGTTTTCCATATGACTGCAACCATGTCCAACATTGTATTCCAAAGTAATGTGGCATAGCACCATGTCTCTCATGGAAGAAAGATCCCAGTCTCAACTGCCAGTAAAGTCTGCAGTAAGGGAACTTCTACAAACTATAATTGATTCAGCCATACTAACCTGAAAATTGATGAAGGAGCTGAATCCTGCCACAGCCATGTGCCTTATCTGCATCAATGTGACTCCGTGGTGTCCACCAAAAGTCAACATTTTACCCCAACTATATCTTGCAAGCACTCCCAGGCCTGGGCCTGAAAGAAGGTAGGCCAGACCAGTAAGAAAGCAGGTGGAGGGCCAAGGAGAATTGTAATTCAAATGAACAACAGTTATTGCTTAATAAGCAGCTGGTGTCACTTTGTTTTTAATTACCATGTTCACGACTCAGGGGCTCTCTCTAAGAGCAGAGATAACCTCATTGCTGCTTATTCTGGCTGGCTTATGGCAGGAATGACCCATCATATGCATCTGGTTCTGGTATGATTATCTTCAGTCACTTAATGTCATAATCATCAGACATATCAATACTCCCTCCAATGCGTGATATTGCAATCAGACTAAGTAAGAATTATATTTGAATCTTCTGACTTGTGGCTTACAGGCTGGGGTAAGAAAAGTTTCTTGAAATTTCACCTAGGACTAGAATAATTTCTAAACCTACCTCTCCCTATCAGCAGGATCAGACAACTTAAAACAGCACCTTCAAAATAACTTCAGATATTAGGTTATGGAACTCTGAGGAACACCAGTGGAAAATTGAGAATGATAATTGTCTACTTCTTGAATTTTTGCCTAATGTGGACATCATTTTGAAGACCTTTCAAAGCGAATTACCACAGAATTCTGCACAATATTATGTTATTTCAAATATTTAATGTAGCTCTTGATACTGTATCCAAAAAATAGACCAGGTGACAAAAATAAGTTTGTATTGCAGGTTTGTTTTTGTTTTGTTTTGTTTTGTTAGGATCAGGAATATCGGCATTTAGGATGAATAAGACAGGAAAAACAGCAGTGGTCAAGGGTGGTGTTAGTACCAGTTGATCCACCAGTGGATGAACCTAATCTAAAATTATATTTACTTTCAAAATGAATTATAACCTTTTACCTTTGTAATCAGTATCTATGCATAACATCTATCACTGTTACTTTAAGGAGAGAAACATAAGACTAATAAAAATGAGTATTATTAAAGGCCAGAACATTTTTATCTTTAAATGCAAAGTAATAACAGTAGAAATCTGCCTCTCACACGTTTTGCTACAATATGATTAGGGAATGATTTGCCTAGAGATGTCTACTTAAGGAATAAGTCTACCAAAAAATGCAAAATTACCCTGACAAGTGTGAAATTTGAGACCAAGGAGAAGCCAGAGTAGCCTCCTCAATGGCATTTGACAAAGGCTTCGGCTTTCAAATGCAAGGGGAAAGCACAGGATCAGGCAGTCTGTTTAACCAGAACAAGGTGGTTCTATCCCCACTCAATGAAAGCAATGAATAGTCCAGTATTGCTGATGTAATCAAGCAGCGATAGAGAGGGACCAACATAGGGCTGCAGACACTCTCTTTTTGGTGTTGGTTTAGCCTGGTATTCTGTCATCATTAAGAGATCAGATTGCAAATGCCACAATTAAGATTACTTATTATGTGCACATACACACACAAAACTATAAGGAAATACACCAAAAATTTAATTTTAGTTGTGTTCCAATAACAGAATGATAGGTATTTTTCTACTTTCTCTACAAATTTTCTACAAGGACAAGGCAATATTTTATGAACATAATGAAATAAAATCTTATATTTTAAAAAATGTAGATCAAGGGGCGCCTGGGTGGCGCAGTCGGTTAAGCGTCCGACTTCAGCCAGGTCACGATCTCGTGGTCCGGGAGTTCGAGCCCCGCGTCAGGCTCTGGGCTGATGGCTCAGAGCCTGGAGCCTGTTTCCGATTCTGTGTCTCCCTCTCTCTCTGCCCCTCCCCCGTTCATGCTCTGTCTCTCTCTGTCCCAAAAATAAATAAACGTTGAAAAAAAAAATTAAAAAAAAAAAAATGTAGATCAAGCAATCACTACTATGAAAGTAACCATCATCAGTTGCTCTTGTTAATTTTCAGGTTTATTTAGTTATAAATAGCAGGATGCTTTAAATTATCTACTAAATGCCAGTGTGGCAACCTAGTTTAACATATTTTCCAAAGATAAGACATTGATAATGACTCTAAGCTTGAGCAAAATCATTTCTTTTCATCTTTATCTACTTTTCTTTGTTTAGGGTTTAAAATGTTTTAATTTTCTTTTGTGTTCTTAATAATAAACACAATAAATTGTGTTCTTAATAAAATCAAGAGCTCTTGAAGTCTGAGCAACATTAAGTTATTAACGGAAAGATTTACATTTTCTCTGCTTTCTAAAAATGATTTTTTTAAATCAATGTTTTTAAATAGGTTAATCTTGAGTGGATTAAGAAGCAGATTTTTTAAAAGCTTGATATAGAGAGGCAGAGCCAGTAAAGCAGTAAATGGTAAGCTCCAGACCCTAGATTCTAAAGTTTTGGGGCTTTCCCATGTTCTTTTTCACCTTGATGGAAAAGAGAATAGAGTCAGAATGAAAGGCTGAGAGAGTCAGAATGAAAAGACTAAAGCAGTAAATGGGATACCCACATCTAGTTCAATCAAGCAGTGAAGCTCATGGTGACTGACCACAGAAATTAATGTGGGGATTATTGGAAAAGAATACAAAAGAGATACAAAAGAGATAGTAGAGACAAAATTCTGCAGGATTTAAAATCAATTGGAATGGGTGTGGCAGGAGAACGAAATGAGGAAAAGTACACAATAAAAAGTAGGTTTGATTTGAACGTTTTATTACAAGAAAAAAGTATATAACTCTTAGCCTTCACAGATTAAAAATTCTGATGGTCAGAGAGCAACCCTGGAGGTCTGTGACATGCCATACCTTTGCTTGGTCAGGGATTAGATGAAATTTGGTAGGCACAAATCTGAATCCTCTGCTTCACACTTTAATTTAGAGAATGAATCTAATAGTTCAGCATCCCCATTTCAACATGGCTGTTGTTATTTGTTATTCATCACATATACAGTAACTGTTATGAAGTTATTTTTTTGCTTTTCCTAAAAAAAATGGCCTTCAAGCGACAGAGAAAAACTTCAGTGTAAGATTTTGATACGAGGATCAATTTATGGTATGAGGACAAACAGGAAAAATCTAACTTTCAAGAATCATGTCACTGAGTACAAAGCTAATAATCTGGCCAAATATCACCACAGTCAAGAACATGAGGATTTGAGATAATCTCAAATATATCCTTTGTGAATATTAAGGGTCTAATGAAATTTAGAAGAAAAAAGGCTATATACAGGGGTGCCTGGGTGGCTCAGTCGGTTAAGCTTCCAACTTTGGCTCAGGTTATGATCTCATGGTTTACGGGTTTGAGCCCCACATTGGGCCCTGCACTGACAGCTCTGAGCCTGGAGCCTGTTTCAGATTCTGTCTCTCTCTCTCTGCCCCTCCCCTGCTCATGCTCTGTCTCTCAAAAATAAATTAATATTAAAAAATTTTTTTAAAAAAGAAAAAAAGCTATACATACAGATGTTTTTAAGTCATATTATTTACAATAGCTAAAAACAGTAAGTGTGAAGGGGACCTAAACTATAGGGAAAATAATGAAGCAAATGATTGCATGGGCCCATTATCCTAACTCATAGCCCCTCGGGTCCCACTGCGTTTCTGAATTTAAAATTTTTGGAATTTTAGAGAGATATCCTGGTATATACTATGGTAGCACTTCAAGGTATAATCTGAAGCTGCACCCTGTAATCAAACATATTGATGGATCTGCAGTGAAATGTGTGGTGATATATCTGCAGTGAAATAAATACTCATATTTATAGATAAATAAAAGACATAAACAGCTTCAGGTCAATTCATGTAGGTTTTGCCAAGGAATTAATTCAGGTCAGGTCACTTTTGATACCAAATGAATTAAGAAAATAATTTTTGGTTTTCAGAGCTTTTTGGATTTTAGAAATGTACATAAAGTATTGTGAATGTGCATATCAGTTCCATGGATTATTAGAAATGAGCATAAAAAGGTAGATACAAAGAATAACATGTAAACAGATGGAAAAGTAAAAATAAAAATATATGGGCTAAAAAAGATTACATGTATTGAATCATACAAGCATGTACACAGATAAAAATTAGAAAAGGCCAGAGTTGAGTTGTTATGGTCAGCAGATTTTGAGTATAATTTCATGTAACTGTTTATTATTAAGCAATTATTTTAAACTACAAGCAAATATTCTACCCAATGTTAAATCAACATATGAAATTACAAGCAAACACAGCCTGAGTTCAAATTGAAATACTAATGATCTCATTTCATTAATGATCTCATTTCATTATCCACTCAACTGTCCTTCCCCTAGAATGAGCTGTCCAACCAGATTTCAGGCTCTCTGCTCATCAGAAAGGCCTTTCCAATAATAATGATGGCAGAGTTACTTTCTGAGCCAGTTAACTGATTTTTCCATACAAATTATGCACACCCTATGTGGAGACCATTTCCCATACCAGGAGAGGAAATCCAGAGCCCAGGGTAAAGTACCACCCACCTAAATGACATTTAAATATAATATAAATCTAAAAGATCATCATACTAACGTCTTTTTAGGGGAGGAGATCTCATCTTGCTGACAAAGAATCCTGAGGAAGCCAAATAACAATAATTATTATTTGCATTTCATATTTATAATCTCAATTTATCCTTATAAAAATCCCATTAGGGCAGGTTCAATGGTATTACTAGTATTCCCATATTTGCAGTAAGGTGAGGAGATTGAAGAATTAGTAGTGAAAAGACATGGGAAGACCACCATCATCTTCCTGGGTTGTAGTGCCAGGAAGCTAACCAACAAAAACCTCTTAGTTTCCCCAAGACAGAGCCAGAAGATAACTGTAAGTCCTAACCTTAGGAAGGGGGCAGATGGAAAGTCAGGCAGGCCAAGGACTAGGAATAGCCTAGAGAATGCGGACTTCTGTCATGGATCACAAGCTGAATAGGCAAGCCCTTGAATATGCAAGCATGGCTGTGGCAGGTGCTAGACAGAAACATATAGTTAACATTTCCTGCCCTGATGGAGGGACAAGCTTGTGTAGAAATAATTTTTTAGGATTCATGATTTCAAGCAAAATAAATAGGCTAGCTCTGTGCTTTAAATCCATCCAAAACAAATATCCTTTACATCATATATGCATATTTAAAAAAAAAAAAAGCCAAAACCAAAGCTGTACTGCTTTTCACAATGACATAATGAACAAGTAAGGAAATGGATTAAAAAAAAAAAACTTTTCCATTAAAAATATGTGGTTTGAGACTAAGTCAGTAAAGTATTATAGCAATGCTCCTTCCCCATTCACACACACAGTGATGTTTTATGGGAGAAAATACAATTTTGCTCTTGACAATGTTTTCACTTTGAGATAGTAAACACAAACAATTTGCTAGGAAGAAATCTGAATGGTATAAATGCCTTGACTCCAAGCAATGCGTCATACCTGAATAATAATTTGGATTATAAGCTGCACTTCTTGTAGAACATGTATAAGATCGGTCCAAATTTCCTTCCCTGGAAGGTAATATCTAAACAAAGCAAAAGATTTTTTGTAAATCATATTTTTACAATAAAATGGGATAAAAATTTATACTAGGAAAAATGTACCATTAAACAAGATTATGACATATTTCAAAATTCAATATAATTGTATTTTTATATACTATAAATAAACTACATACTAATAAGAAAGAAAAATACATAAACAGTTTGATGGAACTACTGAGGCTTCAAGGGGAAAAATGGGCAAAGTATCTGTTACACAACTTAATGCAAAGGATGTTCACTAGAAGGTAAACGTGCATGTGGTATATCCTGTTCTGCAAGCCAGCTGTATCATTTATCAAAGGGGGTGACAAAATGTACCTGTTTGGAATCTTTTGATAACTTCATACAGAAGTTCTTAATCGGGGGTGGGTACTGCACCCCAGTACCAATCTGGAAATGTGTGGATATATATTCAGTTAAATTATTAAAAATGATTATTGGGGGCAGATACTACAGGTATTTAGTGCCCAAGTGTCAAGAATGCTAAACATTCTGCTATGCTTGGAAGAGATTCACACAGCAAAGAATTGTCTCATCCATATTAGTAATGGCTTTCCTACTGAGAAAAACTGCTTTATTACTCAAACCTTAATGTGCAAATAAACCAGCTGAAGATTTTTTTCCTTTTTAAAAAAAAGTATTCATTTTAGTTCCAGGTGTACACAATTATCCAACTTTTCTATGTGTTATGCTATACTCACCACAAATCTAGCTACCATCTGTCACGCTATATTCCCTACGCTGTGCCTTTTATTTCTGTGACTTATTCATTCCATAACTGGAAGCCTCTATCTCCCACTCACCGTCACCCATTTTGCTCCACTCCCCTCTCTACAACCATCAGTTTGTTCTCTGTATTTATAGATCTTATTCTGTTATTTGTTTATTCATTTATTTGTTTTGTTTTTTAGATTCCGCACGTGAGCTAAATCATATTTGTCTTTCTCAGTCTTATTTCACTTAGCATAATATTCTCTAGGTCTATCCATGCTATTACAAATGGCAAGATCTCATCCTTTTTAAATGCTATATAATATTACATTTGTATATGCATACCATTCATCTATCAATGGACATTTAGGTTGCTTCCATATTTTGGCTATTGTAAATAACGCTGCAATAAACACAGGGGTGCATACATCTTTTTAATTTAGTGTTTTCATTTTCTTTGGGTAAATACCCAGTAGAGGAATTACTGGATCACATGGTATTTCTCTTTATCAGATAAAAAGTTTTAAAACTGTAGATTCTGACTGAGGAGGTCTGGGGTGAAGCCTGAGATTCCGTATTTCTAACAAGCTCCCAAGGGATGCTGTTGTTGCTGGTCCTTTGAGAAACTACACTTTTTATAGCACTGGGAAATCTCAGAGCCTCTGAATATTTACAAATTACCCATTTAATCCCAACAATTTTAAGACACTAGTTTAAAAGAACACTGACCTGTGTTTTCGTGATTATAATATGCATAGGAATAAAATGTTTTCTAAAATAAACAGTTCTCAAAGAACTCATACATAGCCTGGTTCTTGTTTTAACTTTAATATATCAAACAAAATTCAGAACACCAGAAATACCAATTCTAAGAAGTTTATATATACATTCGTCCTTTTGAGTATGGCATTTAAATTACATTAGATGAAAACTGAAACCAAAATAATTCATTAAATAAGGGAAGAAAATTATTCCTAACCTGATGGTCAGAAAGTGAAAGCTGGTCCTCTGGAAAACCTGTTTGTCCCAGGAGATGGGTTTTGAATATGGAGTTGTGGTTCACTAACGTTACTTCTCCAGCATCCATCCTCATCCTATCAGCAATATCATCTGCGAAAAGAATCCAAAATTAGTTCAAGTCATATAATTCTTCAATAACTACTTTCCTATGAACAAATCTTTTCACCTAATAAAAATGATTCCCAAAGAACAGCTCTATAGTCAAATAAAACCTCTTTCATAACTAACCATTGGCCAGCAATCTCAAAATGTCATTGTCAAAAAGAGGCCCATGTGCAGAAATTGGCTCATTTGGAATTGACTGAGATCATCTGCCAAACAGTTCAAAACCTGTACAAGTATTTAAAAAAAAAAAAAACAAAACCACATTTAATTCAAAGTTTCTTTAAAAAATTAAATTTTCCCCAAAGAAATGTTGAATGTTTTAACTAGAAAAGAAGTAACTACTTAAAAAAAAAAAAACAACACACACACACAGGGAAAAAAACTCATCATTCAAAAACAAACATTCAAAAACAGTTCATAACTGTTTATTTCCTTTGTCTAACTCAAAAAGTGCTTAAAAATGAATCCACCTGAACTGACTTTTCTGCAAAAAGTATAATGTATACATATGGCTCTTGACAGATACCAGCTCAATTACTATAATACTGTGGCAGAACCTTACTTTATAACCATCTTTGAGACCTTTGTTAATGTAAGAGAATAGAAGCAAATGAGAGTGACAGAATTCAGTGACTTATACTGACATCAGCAATTAGAGAAAAGGGAAACAAATGACCAGGTAAGAGAGACAGTAGACTAAGCAAAAGGAAAAAACAGAAACGAGAGAAGACTAATGTGAATCTAAAAGGAGCACATGAGATGTTATAAGATGTGTAAGATCTAACTGTATAGACTGTTCAACCTATTCCTAATTGGCTACTAGTCCTGACCTTGTATCGATCCCCTTTCTAGACATGAAGAACTATGAATAATGCAAAATGTTGCATTCATAGTGAATTCTCAATGTTACCAGCTAAGTGAAATTTTAAAATTTACCCTAATCAAATTATTTATCACATAGATGGTGGTATAACATAGTACAAAAGAACCGGGACTCTGAAACCAGGCTGCCTGAATTTATATTCTGGCTCTGCCAGTTATAGTTGTTTCTTAACTTCTGTGTCTCACTTTCCTTGTTGATATTAAACACCCTTGTAAGACAGTTGTAAAAAATTAAATGAATTAATATATTTTAAGTACTCAGAATAGGGCCTGGCACATAGTAAATGTTTGCTAGTGTGTATTTGGCTTTTTCAATACAATGAATGAGAAAATGGTTCCAAATGATGCTATAAACAATGTCTCAACCAAGAGTATTGTCTAGTATTACAGTATTACATAATTAAGTTGAGATCTCTCAAGATTATTATTAAGCACAAAGATGCAAATACTGAAAATGTTAAAAACAAAACAAAACAACAACATTTTTTCATTCCAACCTAACTAATCAGAGTAACTAAAAGACTCAATTACTACTTCAGAGTTAGACTTACCCATGTCAGGTCTTTTCACATCACTGACTTTAGCAAAGATACAAAGTTCTATAAAAGAAGACAGAAAACGGAAATGTGACATACTGGAACACCTCTTTCATACAATTACAGAATAGGAAGCCATTCAAAGTGACATTTGTGTTCTTAGGAAAGGAAAATATAAAATGGTAAGAAGAGATGACTTGAAAGAGAAAACAGACACTAAAACTAACCGGAGGCAATTTGAAACATTTCCAGAACCCGAGCTGTATTAGACAGCAATTACAGACTACCCACAGAATGACAGAACATTACAGCAAGAAGCAAGTTGGGAGTGCCAAACCTTAAAGATTGATTTGTATATATATGGTCATAAAGTTAGTGACTGAACTGAAATTACAACCTGGAAATTCTTCACAAACTGTTCCTTTATTACCTCATGCTAAACCATTTAATTAAAAAGTGATAGATCTTGTGGTGGTCCTATTAGACTTCTTTTCTACAAGTTTTACTCAGTGGCCAAACATAAAGCTACTGACACTCTAAGAACAATCAAGGAATATTTCCCAATTGTACTAAAGTACTTTCTCTGCCATCAATTAAACTGCTACAAACCAAAGCCCCTTTACCTACATGAAATTTTCTCCTCCGATGTATCCAATTTTCCCAGAAAAAGAAAGTTAGAAGCCTAACTGCGTGGAACTAGGTTAATAAACATGTCCTTGGCACCCAAGCTTCTTGGCAGATTGAAGAGGAGACTAGGGATGGTAGCAGTCACACTTATTACCGTCATAATCTCATTACCAAATTTTTAAAGTTTATTTATTTTTTTGAGAAAGAGTCCACATGCATGCATGCAAAAGCAGGAGAGGGGCAGGGAGACAGAAAGAATCCAGAGCAGCCTCCATGCCCAGCACAGAGCCCAAGGCAGGGCTCGATCTCAGGACTCTGAGATGACCTGAGCTGAAATCAAGAGTCAGTCGCTTAACCAACTGAGCCACCCAGACGCCCCACCATATTTTAAAAAGATTGAGCATATCATCAACTTTAGTTTGTCATCAACCTTATCAATCAACTTCATCAACTTTAGCAATATCAGGGCTTCAATCTACTAAGGGCTAGATGATGATAACAGGTATTCCTTATGGTCACAATAATGAAATGCAGGCACAAAGGAAGCCTGCTTAAGCTTTTCTTGGCATAGCTACAGACTAAGCAGAGCAATCATCTGATTACCCAGTCTTGCTGGGGAGGGTTCCCAAAGAATTTAAGCCTTATATTCAGGCTTCAAATATATTTCCAAATGCTCAACGTAACAGAAGGCTTCTATCTGGAAATTTTCCAGGTATTCTTTCCTCTTCTTCCTTTTTAAATAAAGCAGAATCCCCTGGGTTCCACATTAATAATTAAAGCCCCACATTTACATTGTAACACAAATGCATCCAGCTTCTTCAGTGTGCTTATGTTACTTTCTCTTCGGCATTTGCCTTTATGTTAGAAGTAGGGATATCTTACTCCAAGATTCTGGAAACGTTAATGCCACCAAACTCTTGTAACCCTAAGATTTTTTTGCCTTTTAAGAAAAGTCTTCCGGGGTGCCTGGATGGCTCAGTCAGTTAAGTGTCAGACTCCTGATCTCGGCTCAGGTCATGGTCTCACGGTTTGTGAGGCTCTACGCTGAAAGTGCAAAGCCTGCTTGAGATTCTCTCTCTCCCCCTCTCTCTCTCTGTCCCTTTTCAGCTCATGTGCTCTCTCTCTCTCTCAAAAATAAACTTTTTAAAAAAGTATTCAAACAATATTTCCTAGTTCACACATTGTTCATTTAATTTACTAAAAGAATATAAGCTATTACAGCTACTCAGGTGAAGTCAATAGCTGAACACAAAACAACAGGAAATTTGAAAGAAAAAAAAAGATGGCGAAGTCCTTACAGTAACAAAATGTAACAAGTATGGCAAAACATGTATAAGCTTACATGCAAACAGGTGACTGTAAAAGAGAATGTCTAGAGCCACAATGAAGTTACTAGAAAGTATTTACTTGAGGAGAGGTGAAGCTTTATCCAGGACCAAATGCGGTTAGAATAATTTATGATATGAGAAGGGAATGGAAATATGGAAATGACCAAGTGAATCATTCTAGTCTGAACTCTGGATATGTATATGGTACCGTTCGTAGTATACACCACGTATTTGCTTGTGTTTCTCGTATTTTCACATGCCATCTCTCCCAGTTAGACTCTAACACCTCAACACTGTAACGCCTTAAAACACTGAGTATTCAATTCTTTTCATACACAAACATTTACTCTGCACCAATTACATACAAGGTATTAGGAATACAAAGATGAGTAAGACATGGTCCCTGCTGCTGAAACACTGTCAACGGGGGGGGGGGGGGGGGGGGAACAGATCCATAAAAAGATCCTCATAGCAAGAAAATAAAGCCAGTGCAATTGGTAGGAGGCGTGGGAGTCAGGTAAAGAAAAGACTTTCAAAGCAGTAGTCGAGTTACATCACCTTGGCCTGAAGCGGCAGAACCTGTTTTTTAATCCATTTGCTCCCTCTAGACTTAACTCATCAGATGGGTGACATGAAGACCATGTCTGCAGTCGGGATGAATTGGAATGGGGGGGAAGGGGGGGAATGAAAGAGACTTCTCAAGAGAAAAATGAAATGAGGCTTCCAGACTGGGACTAAAGGGGAAAAAGGGATCTCTAAATTGGAAGAAGATTCAGGGATCATGCTTAAGAGAGAGATGCATAAGGTTTCACTGTAACTGTAATTCCAAATTCTGTGTAATCTACCTTTCAACAGGAGCCCGTGACACCAACTAGCTCCACAAAGACTGAGGAGATGGTGTGATCTACTCCATTCAGAATATCCAATTAGAACAAAGACGCGAAGTAAAGTAAGTGGTAGCCTCTATAAGGCTTTATATAAATTTTATAAGCACCCCCCCCAAATAAGTGTACCAAACGTGAAGTGAAATGACCTCAACAAGTCTGACTTGAAAGTGATAAAGGAGTAAGTTATTGCCAAAGAGATAAGTGAAAACACTGCAAAGGCACCGATAAACAGAAATCACCAAACTGAAGAGAAGCCGGGCATATACCCAGAGAGACCACGTTAGGGCACACCAAGAAAGAGACGGTTCAAGGGAATTACCAGGAGGCGATGAGCCAGGTAAGCAAACCGTGGCAGTTAAGGGGGTTTTCATAACCTGGGCAGGAGGGTCCAGACGTTTCTTTCTGGTGGTGGCACACTAGCGATATCACGTCTCAGGGAGATACCACAGAGTAAAAGAGTTGGAGAAATGTTTACGTGAGACGCAGAAGTAGTCGAGAAATATCACTCAGGTCTCAAGGAAGGCGGGAGGTGAAGCAGGTGTAACAGAAAGCTGAGCTTCCCGGTGAAAACAGCTTTCCCGTGAGAGAAGACCCTGCTCGGGCGGGAAAGCCCCGAAATCCCAACCGGCCTTTTTGCCCCCAGGAGGGCTGGGCGCCGAGATGGGGCCTGTGGTAACGACAAGGGAGACGGCCTCTCGCCGGCCCGGGAGAAAGAGGCCTGAAGGAACGGCCTCGGGAAGCCTAACTAACGGCCGCCGGCCACATCCCGGCCGGTGGATAGCCGGGGGGAGGGGAGGTGGTCCCAGGGGGCGGGGCAGAGGAAAAAGCGCCGTCCCCACAGCCCTCCCAGCTTCCGCCCAGCCCAACCCAGGCCGCTGGGCCCGGACCGGCACTGCCTCCCGGCCCAGGCTCCCTCCATCCTCACCCCTCCCCCAGCTTCCCGCCGCCACTCACCGAACCGGAACCGGCTGCTATGCGAAGGGGTTTCCGGCCGGGCGCGGAACGCAAAACCCGGGAACCGCCGCGAACCGGAACAGCCTCCACAACACCGGAAGAGCCGTCCGGTGGCTGTGGAGGGGCGGGGGTGGGGCGGGAGGTCAAAGAGCAGAGTTGAGGACTCGGGGGACGCCTGCGCAGTGTGTCCAGGCCTGAGAAGCCCGGGGACCATCTAAGGCTGAAGTCATAATTTCCCTGTTCCCCTTTCAGTTTGGGATTTTTTTCTCGTTCCCGTTCTAGTTCTCGGATTACTGTTAGTGTGCCCGTCGTCCTTCGCTTTTTCCTGTTCCCTCGATCCCCTTGCACGCCGTCTTCTGGTTCCGCTTGGCGATTTTTGCTCTCGCTCAGGTTTCCATGGCAGCTTTTTGCTGTGGCCGTCAATCGGAGGAAACTTGTGGCCACTTTGACGGATGTGGACCTGAGAGCTAACTCGAGCTCTATACCGTGTTTCATTGAGAATCACGGAACGTTAGTGCTTGTAGGAAATATTTTAATCTAACGGTTTCAGGGAAGTGAAGTCATTTCCCAAAGTTATAAAGTGCATGGGAGATCTGGGACTAGGAAACACGTTTCTTAATTTGCAGGCCTGTAGTCTTTGCACTACATCATGCTTGATTGGCCATTCGGGAGAAGAAAAAAAAAACCGTTTGGGATTAGTTTAAGTTAGATTCTGGAAACTTGTGGCACTTTACAGACCTCTGGAAGAGTTTGAAACATAGGGAGAGGTGTGAGGAAAGCTATTGGCGGTCCACCAAAGACCTACTTTTCCGAGTAAAAATAGAAAAGGATCCAGGAGTCTGCCCTCTGAAGAACTAAATGGCCCTGGTGTTGCTCCTGTGACTGAATGGATTAACATACAATCTGTGCTCTACTTAAAAAAAAAAAAAAAAAAAAAATGGAAGAAATACGTTTATTCATTCAGACTTTTTACAAAGTCCTTCAACTTGGCCTCTGGACTCAGGCCCTGTCTAGAAGTCTTGGAGAAATGCTTCCGAGTAGACCCTCTAGACCTCAGAAGTCTGAGCTCAGACTTTATTAAAAGAACGGGAGTCTCTGTAGGCCCCAGCCTCTTACCTACTCTGGAAAAAAGGAGATGCTTGCTGAATTCAGGAGATCTTGCCCTGTCAAATACATAAAAGTAGATTATTTGCATCACGTCACATGCTGATACTACATATTGTCATGTAGTATTGGGCATACCTGATCCGTATCAGTTTTGTCCATCTTAAATCATTCCATAGATCTGTTCATATGGCTTAAACTCCGTCTCTATTTCTAGGAGACAGCGATGCATAAGGAGGAATTTCATCTGAAATTTTTCATGTGTGTGATTCAATCTCGCGGGTTAGTCAGGACTCCTCAGAGCACAGGTACCATTGTCTCCTGATTATACACCAGTGACAAATGGGTTCTCTTGCAGGAATTTCGATACAGGATGTAAAACTTACTAGTCTAAATGTAGGCTTTAGGGGTCAACTGACTTTATTCCATCCCCACTATCATAAAATATTTGTCACTGAGTCATGTCTCTTCCTTGCACAAGTATCAGCTGAGATTTTCGTCTCATATGTGGAAATAGGCCCAGGCAGGTAAGGAGGACTTGGGAGTTAAGGAAGAACAAAATTTATAGCACATCACCTGGTAGTTGATTTCTCTGTCCTTTGTGAATTATTTTAACTTTTCTGGGCTCATCTGTGGGAGTCCTGGTTACAATTGTCATTGATACTCTAAAACCTATAAGATAGAGTCCCAAAGAAAAATGGCTTTCTATTACATCTCAGTCTCAAAGTATCTAGAGATATGTTCTGCTTTTCTCTCATTTATGTCAAAGGAGTAGAACCTTTTTAAGGTAAGATAATATTGAGAAAAGTCATCACTTCTCTAATTTTTCACTGAATTATGGAAAAAAGGCCCTGGACAGCTGAGAGTTACAGAGAAAATGAAGGAGAATAAGTAGCACTTCCTTCCCTGAATCCCACCTTGAGGATAACCTCAAGTAACCTAGAGATACTGCTTTTCAGGGACAGAAGCTTCAGCTTCCAGCATGCTCATACAAAAGCCACCACCTGAGATAGACAACATGAAGTATCTACATGCTACGGATGGTCCAGACACTGTGGAAGGCATACCTATTTTGAAAACTGGTGAGGCATGTAGTTAAACAAGGGGGTGGGGAGAGGTGGAAAGGAGTGTTGGAAAATGAAGTTTATGCATACATTATAAATTAGGATACAACTACCAAATTTGAAATATGAATTAAGACACAAGGGATAAATGTGTGTGTGTGTGTGTGTGTGTGTGTGTGGTGGAGGGGACATAGAGAAAGTAGGAGATCATCTGGGAAACTAGAAAGAGGGACAGTTCTCTCTATGAAGAACACCTTAATTTAGTCAATAGTAATTCAACTGGCTCATAACTGTAAGGCACTAATCTAGTTATACTATTATTAGCAACCTGGATATGTAAAAATGTGAAACTCAATGGATTATATAAAGGAGTTATTATATTGCAAAGTGATTCCAAATATTGTAAAAACTACTCACCTTAGGAATCCATTTAGTAACAAATTTCTGTTGTATATTTTAAATAGTGTTTAACTCACAATTTATATGAAACATTGGAAACACATCCCTAGGTTTCCTCTCAAATGAAATACATCTATATTGGAGTCAGTTCACTGCAAACATTGCATTCCCACATGTGCCCCAAAATAGACTAGAAATGATAGAGACATTGTACAAATTATACATATAAGACATAACCTTGTCATTTTTCTAATAGTTTACAGTTTGACAGATTATTTAGTCCAGATTATTTAGTCCAACTCCTTATATTTCAGGGAGAAATTCAAGTCTAAAGTGATCTTCCTCAAGAACTTAAATTCATTGGAATAATCACTCTCAGTACCTGTGAAATATATTGCAGCATTTATCCAATAATCTTTTGAGCAGTTACTATTCAAAGTCATTATTCTGGGCTCAATAGCTGTGAACATAAACTAGCATTTTCCCTTTCCCCCAGGAGCCTCTGATCAAGAAGGGAGTTAAGTGAAGAGCTTGATAGTTTTGAGTAAGTGAGTAAGTGAAGTGCTTGATACCTTTGGTTTGAAATGAGCGAGTGAGTAAGTGAAGTAAGTAAGTGAAGGGCTGGATACCTTTGGTTCAAAATGTTGAATTTCAAAAGAGGATGCCACAGAGATGTAGGGAAGGGAGGGACCAACTGACTGCTTAGGCAGAGCTTCACTGAACTCTAGCAGGGCACCATGTAGGCAGGGCACTATGGTCCAAGAGCCAGTCCTAAGCTTTGAAATGCATAAACTATAGCTTAATTCAGTCTCATAAGTGAACCTAGAGTTAACCATACTCACAAGAAAATGGTTTATACACAAGAATATCAACTTATGATGACTTTGGAGTAATATGTATCTATATATGACAACGATGTGGGGTCTGTGTCCCTTTAATCAGACTTGCTTTGCCCATCCATAAACAGCTGTTAGGTATAAGAAATAAGCCCAGCTGGTGGCCTTGTCCTACAGTTCCTTGAATTTGTATAGATTATTTCTTATTCCTTTATCTTCCCTGCTTTTCTCATTCTCATTTTGCTCTATACCTAATACTCACTTCAGACCCCCTTAGCTCTGATGACTCATTTGGACCTGCTTCTGTGGTTTGAACTCAGCATTATCCCATGGAAAAAAATTCTGATGTTAACTTCTGTCTTTAAGCACTGAGACCCCAGGTAAGAGCTACAGTGAATCCTTCCAGCTTTCCCACTAGAGATGAAGAATCAATATTGGGACCTCTGTTCCTCCTTATCTGCCTCTCTCCCTGCCTGCTTCCCTTTGTTTCCTTCCTTCCTTCTTCCCTTCCTCCTTTTCTTCCTCCTTCTCTACTTCCCTCCTTCTTTTTATTCCTTCCAAGAAAATAGGTCGAGCGCATACTATGTCCGGCACTATAGTTGGCACTGGGAATAAAGCAGCAAACAAAACAAGTACATTGCCTACTTGCATGAAGTTTTAGTCTTGTGGGAGTAAGAAGTAATCACATAATCACACACAGTGGGATTATTCGAATGGTCCTAGTACCATGGAAAACAATAATATCACATAATTAGAATGTAAAAACAGGGTACCTAACCTGGCCTGAGAGGTTGGAAACACCTTTTCTAAGGAAGTCCTGAAAGATGAGTGTGACTTAGCCAGGAAGAGGGGGTAGAAAAGCTTTTTGGGAAAGAGGACAGTAGAATCTGAGTTGAGAAGGAATTTGGCTCATTAGAGGAATAGAGAAGACTTGGGTGAGGGAAGAGTAGCTGGAGAGTGAACTATAAGGATAGTATAAGAGCCAAATCATGCTATGCCTTCTAGGTCAAATCACTGAAGAGTGACAGGTCTGGCCCCTGGGTTGAAGAATGAATTGGAGGGGGCAAGAGTGGTCACCTGATCTGGTGGGATGGGAAATGTCACTGCCTTGCTCCATTCCTCAAGTAGGGCATGAGTGAGGAAATCATGCCATCAAATAGCATGGTTGGCAGAGGTGAGCCCAGAGCTACTGATGCCAAAACACCCCCAAAACCTGGCCTGGCGTCCCTCAGCTGCTGCTGCTGCTGCCAGCCTGAAGAATGCATAGGGACTTCTTCTAGGATGGTCAGCTTCTTGCCCCAAGTGAAGCTATATGTGGACATGGTGAGCTCTAATCCTGAAGAAAAATGGAACACATTTTGTTTCTAATCTCACACTTGGCAGGGAAGCAGCTGCAGTTACTATTTTCTCCAAATCCCTGCACATTAGAATAGACAGCTCTGCCTGTACTATGATGAGGCAGGCTGTGTGTGTGTGTGTGTGTGTGTGTGTTTCTGGCCTTTAGAGGGTCAGTTCCTAACATAGGGAAGCCATTGGTTCCCACACTGGGGCACAGCAAAAGAGTGAGTCACCTAGGCCCTAACCTTTGCAAAGAATGGTGGTTAGAATTCCCGGGGAGCCGAGAGTGTAAGACCATCATCTCCAGCAGAATGGCTCATGGGCAGCAGGTAGCTTTGTGGGCCAGACTCTGGTCCAGCGGATCCAGCTGCCCACTAGACCTAGAGCCTCTCCTCTGCATATACCACTCCTGTTCACTGATGGACAGCCGGCCTTAGTAACCTGTGACTCCTGAGATGACTACATATTGGGCTGCAAATGAGGGAGCATACCAGACACCCATCTGCCCCTGTGTTACCACTTCTCCTTGGAAGGGTAAGACCTTACTACCAGATTCCTCACTTCAGTTAGGCTATCTGTCACCAGCATTGCCGAAGTTCCCCCCACCATTCTGTTCTTTTAACAGTGAGACCATCAAACCTGCTCACGCCCTGGTTTATGCAGACCAGGATGCAAAGTTTCTCCAACACTGTGAATGCAACTGATACGTAAAGATGTCACCATAGCCAAAGTTTCTTCCAAGCAGGTTATACTGTTTTCTGCATCAGACACAAGATTCTCCATATACGGATGCCATGTTATAAGTGGTCCAAGAACCTGTACCCTTGTTGAAGGAAAATCAGTGGGGGTTCTGCCTCTATAAAGATCATCTTAGTCTCAACTAGTTGCCATTCAACATTGATCTCCTGATCCCAACCTTCTAGGACTAGCTGCAGAGAACTTAAGTTTTCATGAAGCTGAAACTCTCAGGGCTCTTCAAATGTAAACTGAATTGGGAAGATCATTGAGTAAGAAAATAGCCTTACAAATTCTCTTCTTTCAGTCAAATATGCAAGGATACCATTAGACCTGTGGAACACTTTTTCCCCCCATCTTTTATTGATTAATAGAGAAAAATCTCATGCATCCTCTTAGGCCACCCTACTCTGGGTGGTCCCCTATCAAACTGCCTCTCAAGTCAACCCAGATAAATAGATTTAAGAACTAAATATATATTCCTTGGAATATAGTGCTTACTAAGACATCTAACCCTTTCACATGCTTGATGAGGTATTAGTAGATCTGAAGTGGAAGACTCCCAGGATTGTCTTATGTAATTATTATTTGTCTTCTCTGTTCTGATACCCACCCCCCCCCCTCAAAGCTTACCTCTTTAAGGAAAGAAAAAGTTTATCTGGTCTAAGCTTGAGGCTACATATCTTAGCTGAAGAGTTTATTTTCCTCTGCCTTAATTAAGGCTTGAAGTTAGTGCCTTCAGCCTATAGTAGAGGTCATCTGGACACCTGTGACTTCTTTCCTGAGCTAGCTTTCCCAAGAATTTGATAGTAATTGGTGAAAATGACTTCATAGGACCTATTCAAGCCTTTTTGGCATGCAAGTTCATTTTTCAAGTGATGGTGTTCTCAGACCTCCACAACTTGGAACAATTGTTCTCAAACTTTATCGTGCATCAGAATACCTGGAGGGTTTGTTAAACCACATTGCTGAGACCCCACCCCTAGAGTTTTGGATTCAGTAGGTTCCAGGTCAGACCCAAGAATTTGCATTTCTGACAAATATCCAGATGATGCTGAATCTGCTAGACTGGCATTGTCTTAAAACCAGTGCCCTACATCAGAAACATTAGTATCAGTGGCTGGTGGCGGCTGCTCTGTCTCCAGGAGTCATCCTCTCCCAGCCAGAGCCAAAGATGACTCTCCAGTGCAGACAGTGGTTTACTGTCTATGCCCAGGGTCTCTCCTTAAGGAGTTTTCCATTCTGGTGGAAGGAAACAGATAATTACTAGATGAGATCTAGGAGTTTTGTAGGAGTGAGAGGACCAGATAGATGTTCCAACTCAGAGAGAGGCTCATACCCAATTGCTGCATGTATTTCACAACATCAACCCACCACATCATTGTAGCCCATTTCCAATTCTGAGTCAAGTCCAAAGGAAATCTTAGTGATCCTCTGGTATGACACTCCTACCTTATTCCTGCTTTAGAACCTTTGCATTTGCTATTCTCCCTATCTGAAAGCTGTTACCTAAAGGTAGCATGGTTTTCTTTCTTGTATGTTCAAACCTCTTCCTAGAATGTCATCTCAGCAAGGTTTTTCCAGTCCACCCTATTTAAGATAGCACCTCTGTCACTCTGCTTTTTTTTTTTTTTTTAAGTTTACTTATTTAAGAGGGAGCAGGTGTACAGCAGGGAATTGGCAGAGAGGGAGACAGAGAGAGAGAGAATCCCAAGCAGGCTCCACATTGCCAGCACAGAGCCCAACACAGGGCTCGAACTCACAAACCACGAGATCATGACCTGAGCCAAAACCAAGAGTCAGACGCTTAACTGACAGAGCCACCCAGGTGCCCCTGTCACTCTGCTTCTTTGCTCTGCTTTATTTTTCTTCAAAGCACTTATCACTACTTGATTAATTTGTTTATTATCTGTTTTCCTCACTAGAATGTAAGCTCCATGAGGACAGATCTTTTTTTTTTTCTCCATCCTGGATCCCCTTGAGTCTAGAACAGTGCCTACCATGTAATAGGTGCTCAGTATTTGCTGACTGAATATGTGAAACCTAGAGTAATGCTGTTTCCTATTCTTCTGGGTTAGAGTCATTCCTGGACAACTACCATACCTACTTCTCTTTCCCAAATGTCCTGGTACACCATTACTAGCATCCTTAACATCATCTTCATCATCTCATCACAGTGGTCTAAATGTAGATCTGTACCCATTCCATAGTCATGACACCATCCTTGTGGTAATGAATGGGCTCATGAGTATGGCATACATCATCCTCTTTATTGCCCCCCCCCCCAATCTGTGCCAGTGTTAGGTAATCATTGTCAAAGAGATGTTCTGTCTTCATGATCTACTCAACTTTCTGGTAATAATGTCTAGCTTTATACTGGTTTGGAGGGTAATGTCCAAAGCTTTCTATATCTTCATTTACCTACCCACTACTTAGCAGAGCTAATGGTCAGGGCATATGAACCACATACTTTAGAATACTTCAGCTGGTATACTGAAGTGCCCTACTAGCTCAGGATGCTAGTAATGGTGTACCAGGACATTCGGGAATGAGAAGTAGGTATGGCAGTTGTCCAGATATGACTCTAACCCAGAAGAATAGGAAATAGCATTACTCTAGGTTTCACACATTCAGTCAGCAAATACTGAGCACCTATTACATGGTAGGCACTGTTCTAGACTCAAGGGGATCCAGGATGGAAAAAAAAAAAAAAAGATCTGTCCTCATGGAGCTTACATTCTAGTGAGGAAAACAGATAATAAACAAATAGATCAAGTAGTGATAAGTGCTTTGAAGGAAAATAAAGCAGAGCAAAGCACCTATCTAGGTGTTGCAGAATTGTCTTTAAACATCTTTGGACACTTCTCTCCTCCAGAATGCCTTCTTTTATAATAACTATAATTTTTGCACCTACTCTCTGCCTAGACTTCATGCCAACATCTCAGTAGCTAACTGGTATCTGGAGAGTTCTGTGAAGTCCAAGAGGACCTTCTAAATACCTTCCTGTTCTTCCTGTTTAATATAAAGAATATGCCTTTCATTGTTTGTTACCAAGGCATGACATATGAGGTGAGATATCATTTGGCATTTCTATGTGCATATTAGTTTTTCCTGACATGCTGAAAACAGGAAGACCACCACCAGATAGTACAAGAAAGAAGAAATAGTGGATTTTAACCACATGGGCTTCTCAGTCCAGCTGGCCTTCTTTTGGGTTCAGTCCTTTTTTTGTCCCATCATTGTCTGCCAAGTCCTCTAAATTCTAAATTTTAGCTACCAACCGCAACAACTGAATAAAGCTGATTATAGTTGGACAAAGTTCTAGATTTCCACCAGCCCCCTAGTTACCTAAATCATTAGAACAGGCATAGGCCCCCTTGAGAAGCCTATCAGAGGGCCCCAGTGCAAACCGAGGACATTTCACCTTTCTCCTTTAGAGGAAGTGTCCAGGGTATCCTTTTTCAGCCCCATTAAACCACACCAGCAATGAAAGTAATCTTGGAATGAGTTCAAATTCAGCTGCTGGCTTAGTTTGTTTGCCTGGAGAATTTGTTGGTCTCATCTCTTTTTTTGTCTATCTAACTTGCTGCTTTGCTCTTGTAATTCCTGGTCCTAAACTCTAATAAGCTGTGCAATTTACTCCTGACACTTTTCTTAGGCACCCTAGTTTGTATGGCAATGTTTAGACCTCTTCCTCAACCCCCTCTTCCTTAGCCACCATACTGTGCTTACCTGTAGGCTTCATGTACCTGTTCTGAGGGATGCTTCTCAGCCTCCCCCATTAGAGGGATGAGGGTTGGACATATGTCATATTTCCTACAACTGCCCAGATCTCAAAATTCTCTCCCATCATCAATCTACCATAAAATTATGTATCCAAATTTTGATATGTAAGATAAATCAACCATAGCCAGCTAAAATACCCTTTACAAGTTGTTCACATTCCTTAGGAACTATATTTGAAATTTAAAAGTTGGTTGATAAACAGAAAAGTAGGTAAAAGTGAAACATATGGTCTTGGAATTTAGGATTAAAATTAAAGAAAATCTATTTTTATTTATTTTATTTTATTTTTATTTTTCCAATATATGAAATTTATTGTCCAATTGGTTTCCATACAACACCCAGTGCTCATGCCAAAAGGTGCCCTCCTCAATACCCATCACCCACCCCCCCCCCCACACCCCCCATCAACCCTCAGTTTGTTCTCAGTTTTTAAGAGTCTCTTATGCTTTGGCTCTCTCCCACTCTAACCTCTTTTTTTTTTTCCTTCCCCTCCCCCATGGGTTTCTGTTAAGTTTCTCAGGATCCACATAAGAGTGAAAACATATGGTATCTGTCTTTCTCTGTATGGCTTATTTCACTTAGCATCACACTCTCCAGTTCCATCCATGTTGCTACAAAGGGCCATATTTCATTCTTTCTCATTGCCATGTAGTACTCCATTGTGTATATAAACCACAATTTCTTTATCCATTCATCACTTGATGGACATTTAGGCTCTTTCCATAATTTGGCTATTGTTGAGAGTGCTGCTATAAACATTGGGGTACAAGTGCCCCTATGCATCAGTACTCCTGTATCCCTTGGGTAAATTCCTAGCAGTGCTATTGCTGGGTCATAGGGTAGGTCTATTTTTTTGAGGAACCTCCACACTGTTTTCCAGAGTGGCTGCACCAATTTGCATTCCCACCAACAGTGCAAGAGGGTTCCCGTTTCTCCACATCCTCTCCAGCATCTATAGTCTCCTGATAAGAAAATCTATTTTTAAAGAGCTAATCACTGTTTCATTATCTCATCCATCTCTCTAATGCTGGAATATTTGTATCCCTTAGTGTTTTACTCAGGAACAGTACAAATAAACAGTGCCAAATTCTTACTATCCAGGTTCTATTTTCTCTTAATTCATTTACCCTCAACTAATATATTCATGTCATAAGAATTTGATACATTATAATTATTAGTTGGGTTATTTATTTCTTTAATTGTATCCCAGGTCCAGTGAAATGTAAACTTCCTGTGAACCTTTGATAGTCCCTCCAGATTTAAACTCGTAAGAGTTTATTATAACTCATTACCTGGCACAGTGTCTAGCATATAATGAGTCCTCAATAAATGTTTGTTGAATGTATGAATTAATAATGAATAGGGATTTCTCAAGATTCTTATTAGGAAGACATTTATATAGGGGCACCTGGATGGCTCTTGATTCTGGCTCTGAGCTGACAGTGTGGAGCCTGCTTGGGATTCTCTCTTGCCCTCTCTCTATGCCCCTCCTCTGCTTGCACACACTATTAATTAATTAATTAATTAATTAATTAAAGTCATTTTAAAAAGTGGAAGACATTTATAGCTATTTCTCAATATGATGTATTTTTCCCATCAGCTGTCTCTATTTTGTGTTGGTTTTTACTAGCATAATTCTCAGAAAATAACATCTTCAAGTTTGGAGATTGCACTAAGATGACCATAAGCAAGGCCTAAGTACTTCTGAGAAAATGCTTCTGTTCTGGCACTCCCACCCCCAACTGACTTGAAAGTTCCCTACGTGCCTTTTGAGATAGTATTTCCTTGATTTGTGCTTACATAGTTTTCCAGAAACTCCTGGGCATGATTGATCCCTGGACAGAAAAAGGAGTCTAAAGGATCAAGTGTCTTGGGATAAGACTATAAGTAACAGTGACATTTCCTTGCTTTTACCTACTTAAAGTAGACTAATTAATACAGTAAGTCATTAACACTTTCAATGAAGACTTAAGAGTTGGTTTTGGGTAGGGGCACTTGGCTGGCTCAGTTGGTAGAGCATGTGACTCTTGATCTTGGGGTTGTAAGTTTGAGCCCCACATTGGATATAGAAATTACTTAAAAATAAAGTTTTTTTATTATTATTTTTTTAATGTTTATTTTTGACAGAGAGAAAGACAGAGCATGAGAGGGGGAGGGGCAGAGAGAGAGGGAGACACAGAATCTGAAGCAGGCTCCAGGCTCTGAGCTGTCAGCACAGAGCCCGAAGCGGGGCTCAAACTCACAGACCACGAGATCATGACCTGAGCCGACGTCAGACGCTGAACCGACTGAGCCACCCAGGCACCCCTAATAATAAAATATTTTTTTAAAAAAAGAGTTGAGAGGTGCCTAGGTGGCTCAGTCAGTTGAGCGTCTGACTTTGGCTCAGGTCATCATCTCATGGTTCATGAGCTTGAGCCCTGCATTAGATTCTGTCCTGACAGCTCAGAGCCTGGAGCCTGCTTCGGATTATGTGTCTCCTTCTCTCTCTGCCTCTCTGCTGCTTATTCTCTGTCTCTCTGTCTCTCCCCCCAAAACAAATAAACAGTTAAAAACCAAGCAAACAAATAAATAAAGAGTTGGTATTTGGTAGAAGGAGGCAGGAATGGATTTCTTCTCAAATTTCAATCTTTATGTTAAAGTTAGAAACTCCAGAATGTAGGGGGAACTTTTCCAGCTTTTCCTTTCCCAAAACTTTGACATCTTTATTGAGATATAGTCCACATATCGTAAAATTCACCTACTTAAAGTATATAATTTGGGCTTTGGAATTCCAACTTCTCATTCCTCATGTAAGTAGCTTGGAAGTCATCACCACATCAATAAGTAATAAGTAAAAGTAAAAAGACTGAAATATTAACAGTTCTTCTTGGATTCATAAGAAACTGCTAGCCCCAAAGTTGGAGAGACAGATAGGCAAGTAGAGTTAATCACAGGTTCCTAGAGCAGAGACCCATGAGCGGATGTCTTCTCGGAACCAGTGATGAGGTAACAAGTTGTTGGAGGCTCAGTGTAGAATTCCGAGAGTTAAAAACTACAGGGGGACCGAGTCAAAGGGAGTCCCCATAATACTGTGAGATTTACTTTCAGGAGCTCAATTAGATTCTCACAGCAATATCAGAAAAATCCCCTGGAACTTCCAACAGGGTGAGGAGAAAAGGAAACATTTGAAATACATGAGAGCATTCTTTTCCTGTTAACAAGCCCCGCCTTCAGAGGAAACTAGTTAACCAGGGCCTAACTGACCTGAGGAGGAGAAATACCCAACTCTAGCCCATTCTAGCCATCCTGTCCCACCTAAAGGGAGAAAAACCTGAGAAATGCTTGTGAAGTTCACAGTCTAGAGGCATAAGCTGAAATGTAATCATAAGACTATAGAATGCTTCCTTTCCTCACCACATCTTACCACCACATGACTAAAGGCCTATTTACAGCACTTCTTTTTACCCATTACATCATGTCTGGCTATCAAGAAAAAATTACAGGCATATAAAAAGGCAAAAAACACAATTTGAAAAGACAGAGCAAACATCAAAACCAAACATGGCAGGGATGTTGGCATTAGCAGACTAGGAATTTTAAACACCTATGACTAATGTACTAAGGACTGTAATGAATAAAATAGCATGCAAAACAGAGAAGCAATGTAAGCAGACAGATGGAAATCCTAAGAAAAAGCACCCCCTCCCAAATGCCAGAAATTAAAAAAAAAAAAAAAAAACCACTATAACAGAAATGAAGAATGCCTTTTGTATTAGTAAACTAAACATGGCTGAGGAGAGTCTCTGAACTAGAGGATATGTCAGTACAATTCTCAAAAACCAAAAAGAGAGAGAGAGAGAATGAAGACTGAAGAACATATAACAGAATACCCAATGACTGTGGTACAACTACAACAGATGTAACATACACATAATCAGAATACCAGAGGGAGAAAAGAAAGAGAGAAAGGAACAGAAGAAATATTTGAATCAACAATGATTGATAATTTCTCCAAATTAATGTCAGACATCAAACCATAGATCCAGGAAGCTCAGTAATATGCTAAATAAATAAATAAATAAATAAATAAATAAATAAATAAATAAAATCAAGCTCCTACACCTAGGTATATTATTTTCAAATTACAGAAAATCAAAGATAAAGAAAAAGTACCAGAAGCCAAAGGAAAAAAACACCTTACCTATAGAAGAGCAAAGTAAGAATTACATCTGACCTCTTCTCAGAAACTATGCAACCAGGAAGAGAGTGAAGTGAAACATTTGAAATGTAGAGAGAATAAATCAGAACCAGAATTCTGTACCCTGCAAAACTATTGTTTAAAAGTGAAGAAATAGACTTTCTCAGACTAATTGAGGGAATTTGTTGCTAATTTGGGGGTTAAGGGCACAGTTGAAAATCTATGTATAACTTTTTATTGCCCCAAAACTTAACTACTAATAGCCTACTGTTGACTGGAAGTCTTACTAATAACATAAGTGGTCAATTAACATATTTTGTATGTTATATATATTATATTCTCACAATAAAGTGAGCTAGGGAAAAGATAGTGTTATTAAGAAAATCATAAGAAAAGGGGCGCCTGGGTGGCGCAGTCGGTTAAGCGTCCGACTTCAGCTCAGGTCACGATCTCACGGTCCGTGAGTTCGAGCCCCGCGTCGGGCTCTGGGCTGATGGCTCGGAGCCTGGAGCCTGTTTCCGATTCTGTGTCTCCCTCTCTCTCTGCCCCTCCCCCGTTCATGCTCTGTCTCTCTCTGTCCCAAAAATAAAAAAAAATAAAAACATTGAAAAAAAAATTAAAAAAAAAGAAAATCATAAGAAAAAAAGCGAATCATAAGGAATAAAAAATCCATTTACGGTACTGTAAAAAATCTGCATATAAGTGGACCTGCACAATTTAAACCAGTGTTGCTCAAAGGTCAACTGTATATGCTTATGTATGTTTATATATAACTGAAATGAATGACAGCAATGGTACAAGGGATAGGAGAAAGGAATTAGGATTATTTTGTTATTTTAGGTATTCACACCACTTGTGAAGTGGTATAGTGCTATTTGAAAGTGGACTTAGATTAGTTGTACATAAATATTGCAAACTCTAGGGCAGCCACTGAAAAAGTAAAAAAGCATTACTGATATGCTAAGAAAGGAGAATGGAATGATATAGACTGCTCAGTTAAAACCACAAAAGGCAGAAAAAGAGTAGAAGACAAAAATAGGAACAAAGAACAAGGGCAATAAATAGAAAACAGAAATGAATGTGGTAGATATTAACCCAACTATGTCAATAATCACTTTGAATGTCAATGGTCTAAATGCATCAATTAATGTATTGTCAGAGTTAAACGAAAACATGCCCCAACTATGTGTTAACTATAAGAAAACCACCATAAATATAAAGATACATATAGATTAAAAGTAGAGGGAGAAAAATATATCATGCTAATGCTAGTTTTAAAAAGGAGCAATAGCTCTATTAATTTCAGACAGAGCAGACTTCAAAGTAAAAAAAGTTATCAAATATAAAGAAGGGCATTGCATAATGATAAAGGGGTCAATTCTCCAATAAGATATAACTTCTTCATGTATATGCACCTAACAACACAGCATGAAACTACCTGAGGCAAAAGTGAAAGGAGAAATAGATCCACTATCAGAATTGGAGACTTCAACACTCTTCTTTCTGAAAGGGACAGATTCAGCAGACAGGGAATAGGTAAAGACATAGTTGAACTTAACAACACCATCTATCAAATGGATATAAATGACATCAACAGTTCATCCAACAGCAGCAGGATACACATTTTTCTCAAGCTCACATGGAACATTCACCAAGATAGACCACATTCTGGGCCATAAAACATACCTTAACTGAAAGAACAGAAATTCTACAATGTTTGTTTTCAGACCATAATGGAATCAAACTAGAAACCAATAATAGAAAACTGGAAATCCTGAATACATGGGGACTAAACAACACATAAATAACACATAGATTAAAGAAGAAATATCAAGAAAAATTTAAAAATATTTTGAACAAAATGAAAATTAAAACACAACTTACCAAAATTTGTTGGATGTAGTGGGAGCAGTGCTTAAAGGGAAATTTATAGTATTGAGTGCATATATAAGAAAAAAAGGTCTAAAAGCAATTACTGAAGTTTCCAACTTGGGAAACTATAAGAGAAGACCAAATTAAATCCAAAGTAAGCAGAAAAAAAGAGATAATAAGAATTAGAGCAGAAGCCAATAAAATTGAAAATAAAAAATCAATGAAACCATAAGCTGGTTCTTTGAAAATATCAATAAAATTAGTAAGACTTAAACAGGCTAACTAAGGGGAAAAAAGAGAGGACACAAATTACTACTATCAGAAATAAAAGAGGGACATCACTACAGATTCCAGGGAAATTAAAAGGACAACAAAAGAATATTATGAACAACTCTGTGCCCACAAATTTGATAACCTAAATGAAATGGACCAATTCCTTGAAAGATACAATGTGCCAAATCTCACACAAGAAGAAACAGATGACCCAAATAGGCATAAATCTGTTAAAGAAATTGAACTAATAAATAACTTTTCAAAAAAGCACCAGGCCCAGATAGATTCCTGGTGCATTCTATAAAACATTTAAGGAAGAAATTTTGCCAGTTTTCTATAATCTCTTTCAGAAGATAGAAGCAGAGGGAATACATTTAACTTATTCGACGAGGTCAGCATTACCATAATACCCAAACCAGACAAAGATATTAAAAGAAAAGAAGACTACAGATCAACATCTCTTATGAACACAGATGTAAAAATCCTCAATAAAATATTATCAAATTGAATTCAATAAAGTATAAAAAGAATTATATACCATGATCAAAAGCCATTTGATCTGGTTCAACATTTGAAAATCAATTAATTAGCAAATTGAATCCAAAATAGTATAAAAAGAATTATATACCATGATCAAGAGTAATTTATCACAGGTATTCAAGGCTGGTTCAACACTTCAAAATTAATTAATATAATTCATCACATAAACAGATCAAAATAGAAAAAAATCACATGATCATATCAATAAATACAGAAATAGCATATGACAAAAATCCAACACCCATTCATAATAAAAATTTTCAGTAAACTAGGATTATAGGAGAACTGTCTCAACTTGATAAGAAATATCAGTGGAAACTTACAGTTAACATCATACTTAATATTGAGAAACTTGAAGCTTTCCCACTAAGATAAGGTACAAGGCAAAGATGTTTCCTCTCATTACTCCTTTTCAACCTTGTACTAGAAGTCTTAGCTAATGCAACAAGTCAAGAAAAGCTAATAAAAACTGTACTGATTGAGAAGGAAGACATAAAACTGTCTTTGTTCATGGGTGATATGATTGTTTGCACAGGAAATCTCAAAGAATTAACAAAAACTCCTGGAACTAATCAGTGATTATAGGAAGGTTATAGGATGGAGGTTAATATGCAAAAGTCAATTGTTTTCCTGTATACTAACAATGAAAAAATGGAATTTGAAGTTAAAAACACACTACCATTTACATTAGCACTCCCAAAATGAAATACTTAGGGATAAAGCTAACAAAATATATACATTATCTTTATGAGGAAAATTTTAGAAACTCTGGTGAATGAAATAAAAGAAGAACTGAATAGAGAAATATTCCATGTTCACAGATAGGAAAACTCAATATTGTCTAGATGTCAGTTCTTCCCAACTTAATATATAGATTAAATGCAATCCCAATCAAAATTCCAGCAAGTAATTTTATGGGTATCAACATACTGATTCTGAACTTTATATGAAGAGACAAAAGACCCAGAATAGCCAACATGATATTGAATGAGAAGAACAAAGTTGGAGGACAGACCCTACCCACCTTCAAGATTTACTGTGAAGCTAATCAAGACATTGTGATATTGGTCAAAGTATTGACAACTAGATCAGTGGAACAGAATAGAGGGCCCAAAAATAGACCCTCATGAATATAATCAATTGATCTTTCACATAGGAGTCAAGGCAGTACAATTGAGCAAAGATAGTCTCTTCAACAAAAGATGATGGAACAACTGGACACCCATGTGCAAAAAAGTGAATCTAGACACAGACTTTATGCCCTTTACAAAAACTAATTACAAATGGATCATAAACTTAAATATAAAATGAAAAAATATACAACTACTGGAAGAAATATACAACACAACTAGGTGACCTTGGGTATGGTGATGACTTTTAAGATACAATACCGAAGACATTATTCATGAAGGAAATTCAGTTGACCCTTGACCAACACAGGTTTGAAATGTGTGAATCCACTTACTTATACACAGGTTTGTTTGTTTTTTTTACAGTACAGTACTATAAATGTATTTTCCTTATGACTTCCTTAATAATCTTTTCTCTAGCCCACTTTATAGGAATACAGTATAATATGTATAATATACAAAATACATATTAATCAACTATTTATATTATTGGTAAGGCTTCCAGTCAACAGTAGGCTTAATAGTACAGTTGACTCTTGAACAACACAGGGCTTAAGGGCACCAACCCCTCATGCAGTTGAAAATCTGCGTATAACTTTTGACTCCCCCAAAAGTTAATTACTAACAGTAGTAACTATTAACTATGCACAAGTAGACCCATGCAGTTCAAACCGATGTTGTTCAAGGGTGAACTGCAATTAAGTTTTTTGGGATTCAAAATTTATACACAGATTTTTGATTGCATAGGGGCCACATGACTCAAGGGCCAACTACAATTGATAAGCTCAGCTTCATTAGAATGAAAGCGTACAATTCAATGGTATATACTATGTTCATAGAGTTTTGCAGTCACTTTAAGTTTAGGACATTTCCATCACATGCAAAAGACATCTTGTGTTCACCAGCAGTCACTTCTCATTTCCCCATAGTGCTAGGCAACTGCTAGTCTGCTTTCTGTTTCTATAAATTTGCCTATTTCATATGAATGGTATCATATAGTATGAGGTCTTTTGTGTTAGCTTCTTTTACTCAGCGTAATGTTTTTATGGTTGCAGGGTATCCGTACTTCATTCTTTTTATTGGCAAGTAATATTCTATTATATGGATATGTCACATTTTATTTATTCATTAATCACTGTTTCCACTTTTTGCCCATTATGAATAATGCTGCCATGACCACTGGTGTACACATTTGTGTGTGTGTGCGTGTGTGTGTGTGCATGTGTGTGTGTGTGCGTGTGTGTGTGTGTGTGTGTGTATGCATATGTGCTCATTTTCCTTGGGTATATACCCAGGAGTGTAATTGCTGGGTCATATGGTAACTCTGTTTAATATGAGGAACTGGCAAGCTGTTTTCCATAGTGACAACATCACTTTACACTTGTACCTGCAAGACACAAGAGTTCCACTTGCTTCACATCCTCTCCAATACTTGTTATTTTCCTTTTTTTAAAATAGTCATCCTAATAGATGTGAAGTGGAATTTCATTGTGGTTTTGATTTGCATTTCCCTAGTGATTAGCGATGTTGAACATCTTTTTGTATGTTTATTGGTTATTTGTATATTTTATTTAGAGAAATGTCTAAACCCTTGCCCATTTTTTGTTTTTTAATATTACAATTTTATTAGATATTTCACTGAACAGAATATGTTTTTTAAATTGGTAGACTCTGTTTCTTACAGAAGTTTTAGTCTTACAGAAAGTTGAGCAGTTTGCACACAGAGTTTCCTCTCCTGTGGTCAGTTTCCATTTACTATTACTACTTAGTGAGGTACATTTGTTACAGTTGATGAGCCAATATTGATACATTATTATTGATTAGAGTCCATAGTTTATGTTAAAGTTCACTCTTGGTGTTGTGAAGTTCTATGAGTTTTGACAAATATGCCATGTCATGTATCCAGCATTATAGCATCATACAGAATAGGTTTACTGGCCTAAAAACCCCCTGTGCTCTACATATTTATCATTCCCTCTCTACTCTAAGCCCTTGAAAACCATTGATCTTTTTACTATCTCTATAGTTTTACCTTTGCCAGAATGTTACTTAGTTGGAAACATATAGTATGTAACCTTTTCAGACAGGTTTCTTTGACTAAGCAATATGTATTTAAGTTTCCTCTATATCTTTTCTTGGCTTCATAGGTCATTTCTTTTTCTTGCTGAATACTATTCCATTGAATTGATGCATCACAGTTTATCCATTCACCTTTTGAGGGACATTTTGGTTACTTCCAGTTTTGGGCAACTATGAATAAGCTCTTATGAACATTTGTGTGCAGGTTTTTGTGTGGATGTAGTTTTCAACTCATTTGGGTAAATACTTAGAGAAACGTGATTGCTGGATCATACAGTAAGGCTCTATTTAGCTTTGTAAGGAACTGCCAAATTGTCTTTTAAAGTGACTGTACCATTTTGCATTCCCACCAACAAAAAATAAGAGTTCCTGGTGCTCCACATTCTTGTCAGCTTTTGGTACTATCAGGTTTATTATTAATTTTTTTTATGTTAGCCAGTCTAACAATATGTAGTAGTACCTCTCTGTTTTAATTTGCAGTTCCCGGATGACATACGATGCTGGGCATCATTTTATATGATTATTTGCCATCTGTGTATCTTTACCGGTGAGGTATCTGTTCAGACCTTTTGCCCATTTCTGAATTGGGTTATTATCTTTTAAAAAATTCTTTGTTTATTTATTTTGAGAGAGAGAAAGAGAGTGTGCATGCAGGAGGGGCAGAGAGAGAGAAAGAGAGAGAGAGAGAGGGACTTCCAAGCAAGCTCCTCACCATCAGTGAGGGGGGGCTCAGACTCATGAACTGTGAGATCATGACCTGAGCCAAAATCAAGAGTCAGATGCTCAACCTGACTAAGCCATCCAGGTGCCCCAAGGTTATTATCTTTTTATTATTGAGTGGCAAGAGTAATTTATATATTCTGGATACCTATCCATCTGTTATCACATATGTGATTTGCAGATATTTTATTCCATTCTTTAGGTTGTCTTTGGATGGTAACATTTGCATCACAAAAGTTACTTTTGTGTATTCCAGTGGGTTTATCTTTATTCTTATTGTTTGCAGCCAGAATATGCAGGGGCAGAAAAAAAGTAAGCAAGAGGGAGGGCATAGGAAGTCAGCAGAGGAGAGATGCCTGTGGAGAGGCATTGCAACAAAGACCTGGGTGAAGTGGAAAGAGTAAAGAGGATCTGAGGAAAGGATGCACCCTTAGCTCTGGGAGTTCTTGGCCCATGTTGCCTCCACGGACCCTGTTTGCTTTGTAGCCCTGTATTTTCTCAGAGAAAGGTACATAAATATAAAAGGAGTTTTTGGCGTCCCTCTACAGAAAATACCGGTGTTCAATGTTCCTCCAGGGCAGGGACTCTATTTCATTTATCTTTTCATCCTCAGCACCTAATACAAAACCTGGCGCAAAGACTTTCCACGAATGCTCGTTCAAAGAGTGACAGAGGTGTGAGATTAATGCATAAGGCCAGAGGGGGAGGTTTAGTATTAGTTGTTGAGGATGTTTGAATGCAAGGAGTCTCAGTCTGGCTAGGAAACAGTTGTCTCGGCAGACAACATGAGAGGCAACTAAATAATTTCTGATTCCCACTATGTACAGGAGCTGATGGCTCCCGAGACAGAGATGGGGACCCGAGAACCTTCTGGGGAGTGAGGAGAAGCTGATGCCATATCTGAGCTGTCCTTGGGAGGAGGAGGGAGGGGTGGAGAAAGAAGAGCAGGAGGAGGCGGAGCCTCCGGGCCAGCATCAGCTAGTGGAGGTTGGGAAGCCTCTCCTCTTTCCCCTCCCTTGTTGCCTCCACCTGGCTCCTCCCCGCGTTCTCCAAGCTCCCCTCCCCCTTCCCCAAGGACAGTCTGCAAGGAAGCCGTGGCGGAGGAGAGCTAAGACTAAAAGGCAAGAGGGGCCCTTGAGTAAAGACCGCGGGGGAAAGCCGAGAGCGAGGTGGGGATGACCGTGTTGGGAGGAGGCGCTGGGGAGAAGTGGAAGGAGCGGATGGGAAAAGAAGAGGTGGTATGGCATCAGAAGCTGGAGCGAAGAGGGGGGATGGGTAGGGGAGCCGTGAAGAATCCTAGCCCTTTGGTTCATTTCCCTCCGCTAGCACGCACAGCCCCCGCCCCTGGGAATCAGGGATGGGTGGGTGGTGCTCGGACCTCGTTTCCCCTGGCTGCCTCACTCCTATCCTGGCACTCAGCCAGTTCAAATCAGTGCACCTATGATGTTGCCTCCCTGTATTTATCCCTCCCGCCTGCTTGTCTTCACACATGTGATTTTATATTTAGGTTTTATGTCTGTGTGTTTCTATGTGTGTGTCACTGTGGATCTATAAAGGTTGCTTATATATGAATCTGCGTGCATTTCTGTGTCCTGTGCCTCTTATAACTGGTTTAGAGATACAGGAGAAGGTTCTTTTTTGCAGGTCAGCACTCCTAACCTTCCCCCTTGTTAATGGTGAATTCTCTCCCTCACTGAAAACTCCATGGGTGGCAGATCCCTGTGTGAGTTTGTCAGTGATGAGCTCCCAGAGTGAATGAGAAGAAAAGACTCAAGGAAAATGGGATCAGCATACTCATGTTTTGTTCTTTCATTTCCAAATGTTTGCCTTCTTATGTGCACCAGTGACTTAGTCTTTTTTTTTTCTTGAGAACAGCAGAAATTTGGACATGAACACTCCAGTTAATAGGAGAGTGTCTGTATCCATATGTGTTTATTACATTCCTTTCACTGTCACTATATGCTTTCTTAAGTCCTATTTGTATCTCTACGCGTTAGAAATAGAATATGGAGCTGTCTGTATCCAAGCATACTAAATAAAAGCTTTCATAGGTCTGTGTGCGTTTTGTATTGTTCGTCAGTTCACTAATGCCTTCAACAAGGATTTATTGAACTGTTATGTGCATGGACTTCACTAGGCTTTGGTTAAGCTGTGGGAAAGTTTTAAAAAAATGAACGTGATCCCTCCCTGGAGGATTGTTCAGTCTAGTTAGGGAAAGTGGCTTGTAGCAGTCATCTATCCAGGGGTCTGCAAACTTTCTGTAAAAAGCCAGATAGTAAATATTTTAGTCTTTGCAGGCTATCTGGTCTCTGTCACAATAATCTACTCTGTTGTAGCACAGAAGCAGCCATAGGATAATGTGTGAAAGAATGAGAATGGTATGGACACTGAAATTTGAATTTCATGTAATTTTCACATGTTCTGAAATGGTTTTTTAAACCATTTAAAAATGTAAAAATCTGGGGCACCTGGGTGGCTTAGTCAGTTGAGCATCTGACTCTTGATTTTGGCTCAGGTCATGATCCCAGGGTTGTAGGATCAAGCCCTGCATCAGACTCCTTGCTGAATGTGGAGCCTGTATGAGATATTCTCTCTCTCTGTCTCTCTCTCTAAAAAAAAGTTTCTTAAAGAAAAATAAAAATGTAAAAACCTTTCTTTGTTTGCTGCCATACAAAACCAAAAAAAGGGCTGGATTTGGCCTGTGCTCTGTAGTTTGTTGACCCCTGATCCAGTCCAACCTTATTGTCAATATATAAGAAGCAATTTAAATACCATATAAAGTAGTAATTAAGTGCTAAATGAATGATCTAATACCAGACAATATGTGATTAGAGGAGGCCCACAAAGAATCCCTCCTATGGTAATCAGTGAAGAGTTAATAGTCTTAATATTCATAGGATTGCAGCTAGGCCTGGCCTTAAATGATGGAGTGGGATATCTGTGAAAGGGCCAAGGTGGCCTTCTGGATGAGGGATGCACTGTGCCCAGGTACACAAATGGGAAGGAGCAAAGTAATGTTCAGGTGATGATGGGACAGAAAATTCATGGGAACAAAGGTTCAAGCTTTGGCAAGGGCTAGATCATGGAAGCTTTGAATGCCAACTCAAGAATTTGGACTTTATCCATCAGAATGGATTATATGTAGTATGTCTGTGAATCTGTGTCCCATAATAATGCTATATATGTTTGTGTTTGTATGTCTTCACGAGTGTCTCATTGCATGTACTTTATTGGTATGTATGCAGATTTGTGTGTTTATGTGACCTGTGTCTTTATCAGCGGCTACCCTGATTTCCCCAGATTCACAGCAGAAACATGAGCTGTGCATAAAGGTCATCAGCCCCGGTTCAAGTGATTTGGCCCAGTTCAGGTGAATGCATCCTCAGGGTCCTATGACCTACCCATAGAGGTTTATTCTATGTCTCTTGTAGAGTGGAGAAGGGAAACACAAACGGAGACCAGCTATTGTAGTAGGCAATTCAGGTGGAGAGAGGCGCCGAGGATCGCAAATAAGAGAAGGATAAGGGAAGATAGTAAGGGAGAAGAATAGGACTTGGTAACTTTTGACTCTCAGAGTAAGGAGGAGATCAATTTAAAAATTTAGATTTTAACCTGGATAACTGGTAGAGTGATGACTCCTTTGACATTTTGTGGACACAAAAGTGTGTCTTGTGTGTTCCTTTGAGAGAGATAAGCCCTAAAGACAATAATAGGAAGGTGTTCACATGGCGTGTGTACATAATCTATGTATATCTGGCTATGATTCTGTGTTGTTCTTCCCATTTGATAGCATGTAGTGTGAAGGGCAAGGCCTGAAGATGAGTCAAGAGAGGCTCAGGAGGCAGGAAGCCTGAGAGCGATGGGAGAAGGCATAGAATGTCTTTAACCATTCCTGAGCCTGAACCATCATTTTGTGCAGGCTCAAATGTGCATGTAAAACCTCAAACCCCAGTTCCAGCTTAGCCCAATTCCATAAAACGAAACCATCATCTTCACCATAACCCTGCCTTCCCTCACTTTTCTGCTTCCACTTGGCTGGTTCTCATCAGTGCCCCAAACCTCACCCGATTCCTACCGTCTGCAGCAGCCCTTCCCTTCATTAAAAGGAGGAATCCTTGAGGCCACCTTAACTTTCCTCCTTCTTTTCTCATTTCTGTTCAGTCAACCGCCCTTCCCCTTGACCTTAGCTTGTTCTCCAAATAGACTCCAATTCAGGTGGGAGGGATTAGCCGGGACCTTTGCAGTCTTGGGTTTGATTACTGTGACATTTCAGCTTGTCAGTTTGTGGGGGCGTGGCCCTCTTCTGGAAGAAGTCCAAAACACCCAGGCTGCAAAGCTCAGATTTAGTATAGTAGGAGAGCCTGACTGGGGTGGCTCTAGCCAGTCTAACAGAGCCATTTCCTGAGCACCTCAATCCACCTTAACTGTGTCTTAACTGATCGTGCTCTTGAATTCTAGAGTGGATCATGACCCATGAAGAGCACCATGCAGCCAAAACCCTGGGGATTGGCAAAGCCATCGCCGTGTTAACCTCTGGTGGAGATGCCCAAGGTAAGGAGGAAGGCCCTGCTTGGGGAGGGACAAAAAAACCATGGCTGGTAGGCCCTTTTGAGTTTCTTAACTCCCTTAGCCTGTAGAATAGAACTGTCCTTAATGTCCTCCTGCTGTAGATTCACACTGGAATCCTGGGCTTTCCCAAGAGTCTCTATCAGGTCTAAGTCCCCAAGTGCTTCTGGATATTATTTCCTCTACCTTAATTTACTCAAATCTTTATAAAACTTCTTTCTAAGTTTCTCTGAAGATTTGGGACCATTTTGTTCCTTTGGTACCTAAAAGACTGGTGTTTTCTCAAGCATCACTAGGAAGAAAGAGACTAAAGAGATAAACTTGTTGAGAAAGCAGTAGGTGGATTCACTTCAAATACATTGAAAATGGTGGGGAAAGGGGGAGATGCAGAAATTGGTATTTGGTGGGCCCTAGCTAGATCTTCAGGTGTTACCTCTGAGGTACGTAGAGTTTCTGCACCAACCAGGGTCCGGCACCACACTCCTACAGCACATTTCCTTCTACTGGGCACAGTTCTGCTTCATGCTTAGTTTTCTCTGGCCTTTCCTCTTCTTCCATTCCTTCGTCCCTCGAATAAGCAGGAATAGCAGCAGTTAATCGGTACAGACCCATGGGGTGAGGTGGGGGGGGGGGGGCGGGCAGAAAGCAAAGCCAGAGAGAACCCCTTTCTGGGTTGAGTCCCAGAAGCCTGGAAGTCAGGGAAATCAGGTATATGGAAAAATGAAGTGGGAGATAGGGAATGTGTGATTTTTTTTTCCTCCTGATGATCTTGTATATTGTAATTTATAATACGTTGAAATCTACCTTCAGAATCTCTTTGAGAGGGATACCAGGACATGGAGACTGTGCTGAGAAAAATAGAGAAGGAAAGAGATTTCAGCCAGTCTCCCCTTCACTCTGCACCACTCTCTGTAGGCTTCCTAAACTTTGTGTTAAGCACCCACTTTGCTTAGAGCCCTGCCTTGTATGTTGTGAAGAAGTTAATTTCCTTTGGAAACTTATAGTTTTAGGAGAAAAGATAGCATACATTACTGGAATTCTTATGTAAGGCTTATAAATAACAAGAATCAAGTGTGCCTAACCAAGTAGAACCCACTTCTATAATGAACAGATAGGCTTTGGTTGGATTAACCAGGGAAGAGTTCACAGAGAAGGTAGATTTCAAGCGACTGAACTCTTCATTGAATGAATTCTTCATTCCACAGTGTCTGGTGTACAAAGTAGGTGCTATATAAACGTATTTTTAGTTAAATGCAAAGGACGTTATTGAGCACCTGCATTTCAAGCAGAATGGCAGGCACTAAGGATACATCAATGAAAAAGTTACACATTGTTCTTATGATCCTCATTATATGTTAGTGAATCTAGGCTTTAAGTATATTTTTTATCTAATGTATATTTAATTGTAATTGTGATATGTATTATGAACATGAGAATGCCAGAATGAGGACACTTAGGAAGAGGGGCACAGAGGTCTGAGTTCAGGAAGAGTGGCCAGATTAGGAATGCAGAGCCCTACTTGAGGCTGACCTCGCTTTTCGATTGCTTCTCTGCTCTCTCCTGGAAAGAATCCCATGCTCCACAAACTCTTGAGTGTTGATCCTAAAACCTTGGTAGGGTGGCCTGTGAAACTGGATTAAGTGAAGCAAGAAGAGCCTGCTAAAAATCCAAGTGAGGCATACAAAGTTAAGAATTTATGAAAAAGAAGGGCTCTCTGGAGAGGGAAAGAGGAAAAAAAAAAAGAGACAGAGGGAGAGAGAGAGAGAGCTAGGATTTAACTTGGGTCTAAGAGCAGCAGAGCTCTTTCAGCTTCTGATCCTGAGCACAGAAACCCTCTTATTCTAGAGGGACCATCACCTGCTTTAAGGGAAGATCATTCTTGGAGGCAGGTGCTAGCATAAGCTGATTTCTGGAGGGCCAGCTGGACCAAGGCCTAGGGGATCCTGTGACAGGCACAGTGTACCCAGGGAAATATCCCACTGCGAGGCCACATAACATCACAGGTGCATGTGACCAGGTGGTACAGGAAGAAACTAAGGGAGACAGGGAAGCAAAGCAGAAAACTCAAAGTAGAGTTGAGAGGTCTCAGCTGAAGGAGCAGCTCAAATAAAGTAGTGGCCTGCCCAGAGATAGGTTTAATGATCTTCAGTTCTCCGAGGGAGAGGGCACAGAAATGACTTTTAACCCAGAGGCTGTGGGCCACATGGGGAAGTGAAGGTTGGGTTCTATAAAATCCACAGAGGCCACAGCTCTGTCATTCCCTGAGCTTAGCAAAGCCAAAAACCTCTTAAAGCAGAAGAGAGGCCAGATTTCAGACACCCTGAGCTCAGAAACTGGGCTGAGTAGATACAAATTCCAGTCCAGGAATGGCCCCAGCTCTGCTAAACCATACCACATTTGCCCACACAACATTGGCTTATTCTGCTGGAAAGGATCTCAGTCATCGCTCTAGCCCTCTGCCTTCAGATGGGCAGTCCATTCCAAATACATGTTTATCCTGTTTTTAAAGGATTACAGGAACAGGGATTCTATTACCTCTCTGGATTGCTATTCTAGGATTCATAATATTAATTACATATTTGTCAGAAGTGTAATTCAGATCTAACATTTATTTTTCATGTTGGAATTAAAGGATTTTTTTTTTCCTATTCAAAGTTCAATTAAGGTAGAAACTTTCTAACATCTGCTTTCAAAAAGATAGTGACCAAGTCATTTATTAGTTTTTTCTATCTCATGTCATAGAGACTCATTACCCATAGTTCTCCCCAAAGCCTCTTGCCTACAGGCTGTAATTAGAAACTCCAAAGTATGTGCTTCTGATGTTCTCCAGAGCCCCTCCTGGCTGTACCCAGAATACCCCCTGGGTGTTGCCTGTAATCTTATCCTTCGTCTTGCTTCTAATAAGTCAGACAGCTGCGAATAGAGAGTTATTTAGGGCAACATGGTACAGCTAAGGAGATCCTGGCCAGGACTGGTCTGAGGCCAGAATAGGCCAGTGATGTGAAGTAGAAGAGCCCAAAGAATTACTGGGACTCCCTAGCATAAGTTATGTGTATACATACTGGTCGGTGAATTCTAGGGAACTGGGGGTTTTGAAATGCAGGTATAGGGGACAATTAGGGTCCTAAAACTTGATTTCTAGGAAAACGGTTGTCCAGCTTAGAGGCAGGATGACCTCTGGAGGTTGATAAGACTGAGGTAAGAAGGTAAAAAGGGATGAGAGAAGAGAAAGAATCTTCTTTTTTTGTGGGATTTTTCTTCTGCCCAATAGATTTGGATATTTCCTACCTGCCATGTATTGTTTACTTTGTACTTAAAACCTTTTAAGTCATTTGTTTTTCTTAAATCTTTTCTCCCTACCCTTACTCAGGAGTAGGAAACAGCATTCCAACCTATAAATTTCAGTAGTGTTTTTTCCTTATTTCTTAAGATTACAAATTCATACTCCAGAACTGTAGGTATCCAATAGACAAGCCCACAGGCATTGTGAAAGTCTAGAAAATAAATCAACAATAGTTTCATTTCTGTTCTGACCTACTGATTTATCCTTACTAAGGCACTGATGGCTTTGCATTGACCCTGACTTTGTTCTTTTCATACACGCAGGCTTTTCCTAAAGCTTCTGAGAAGCCTGCTCCCATCACAGAGTTTTCCATTTTGATTCCTTCAGTTTGAGGATGTGAACCTAGACTTCTAGACTTATGTGACTTTGCCTTAGTGATGGCGGAAGTGGGCTTTGACAGCAGTGCTCACCAGTGACCTCTTGTTGGCAAGCCCAACCTTCCCGTTCTTATCTTAGATTGATTATTGGAAGCATTTGGCAGTGTTACAACTTCTCAAAACTGTTCCCTTTGGCTTCCAAGACATGGCTAAGACCTGGGTTTCCTTTTGCCTTTCTTGCTGCTCCTTAGTTTCCTTCATGGAACCCATCATCCCCTGCCCATTCCCTCAGCATTGGTTTTCCTCAGCGTTCCATTCCTTGCCTTTCCCATTCTAATTCTACATATTCTTGTGAGACCATCTCTCCCAAGTCCACATGGGTGTCCCACAAGAACTTCAAGCTCAACATATCCAAATACGAATGTATCATCCACACCCCTACCTGCCTGAATCAAAACTTGCCTCTGCTTAGTTAATTGCACCTCAGTCTTACTCTTTGCCTGTCAGTCATGGGGCCTTTCCATCTTCTTCTCCAACACCTTGAAATCTAACCACAGTGCTGTGCTTCTCTTTCTCCATTGCCTCCTGTCCAGTGTCTCTGTTTTGTCCCAAATGCCACTCTCTCAGTCTAGGCCCTCATTTCGTCTAGGCTGCCAGAGAGCCATCTTATCCCAGCGTCCTCCACATTGCCACCAGTGATCTTTTCTGATATACAGATAGCGTCATGTCTCTCCACTCTCAAAATTCTTCAGAGATTCTCCATCATTTGCAACTTTTGTTTTCTAGGCCAAAGACCTCCTTAAGAATCAAATGACAGCTGTGGACCTTCTCCCAAAGGAAATTCCCGTGCCCAGAAAACTTTTCATACAGTTTCATGGGTTCATGGATTTCCTGAAACCATCACCCATGGATCCCCAATCAAATCCTGGCCTACAGAATAAGAGCCAGGCTTCCTCGCGTGGCATACAGGTGCCTGCTTACCTTTGAAGCTTCACTGCTCACCACTTCCTGTCTTACGTTTTATCCTTTGTAATACCCAGTTACCTAAGGTTGTTTCTTGACCCTCACCTTTATTTGTGCTGTTTTCCTGCCTAGAGCACTGTCCCCCAAAGTGGCCACCTGACATAAAAGATTTATAAGGAAATTGTCCTTTAGGTCTCAGGTCAAATGTTGTCTTTTCTGTATAACCTGTTCTGACTTCCTTTCTGGCAGCTTGGATGCTCCTTCTCCTTGTCCCCACTGCACTTTGTACAAATCTCCTTCATAGGGATCCATATTGGAACCATGTTATATTCTTCACAAGTCTTGAGGACCATTACCGTCTCCTGTATCTTTGCATCCCTAGACTGTATCATTCAACTGCTGTTTCCCTAGTGCCTAGATAGTGCCTGGAGTATGGTAGGTATTTAGTCAATATTTGCTCAGTGAGTGAATGGGCCTTCAATTTGATTTGGTGCTTATAGTCATCTAACACCAACTTTCGTCAGCCTGCAGAAAAAAACCCTCCAAAATAGACATTTTGGTTTTGTTGGTTCTATTCTGCTCCAGGTAGCTTTGGAATTTACAGTAGTTCATGATGGATTTTAGAAGATTTTTCTAATTACTGGTTTCTCTAGTGCTCACTGGCACATGATATTTCTCCAGGCAGGGTTAAGGACCCTAGGAATAGATTGTAGATTGAAACAAAAAAATGTTCTGGGGTATCTGAGGGCAGGTGGCTAAAATGGTTCACAAGAAATTGATCTATCAGGGCTCTGAGATTCCCTGACCATCACCGTGAGCCCCTTCTCACATGACAGGGCAGGATGGGGTTACCGGGATCAAGACCCAGGTATGCGTTCCATGTCTCACTGGGGAAGTTCTGCTCAGCACAATTATCAGTAGCATTGTTTCTAATACAGAGGCCGTTATAGCTTCCCCCTTGTGTTGTGTGCTGTGCAGGGTGGTTCCTCCACAGTACTCTTGGCAGAGACAGTTCTCGTCACTGAGTAGCTACCGGAAAGGGAGACTACTTAACATGGGAGAGAGGGGAAAGGCTCTCCTCTCTGTTTTAGTCCTAATTAATTTTAGTCCTGATTGTCTCCCAGTGGAGAGACTGGGCTCTGTGACCTTGACCTCTTTGAACTTCAGTTTCCAAATCTGTAAAATGGAGGTAACTTCAGGGTTGTGGAGAGGATTAAATGAGATGAGGTTTGACAGGCGTTTAGCAGTGTCTAACCCTACTGTAAGCATTCAAGATTATTATTCCCCAGATTGCCCTGGCAGGGAAAGGTCTTAAGAAAGATGGGATTGGGGGGGGGAAGGGAGATGAATTGGAGGTATATGGAGCTACATTAACACTGAACACGATAATTTAGTGTTGGGGGGGGGGAGGCCAGAAGACTTGGAGGAGAAGAGTATTCTAGATTCAGAGAAAAGCCTAAGAGAAGGACTGAGATATCTTGTAGTCCAGGCTGCTTTTCTCAGGAGTAACCTCTTCCTGTCGTCTTCCTTCCCTCCTTTCAGGTATGAATGCTGCTGTCAGGGCTGTGGTTCGAGTTGGTATCTTTACTGGTGCCCGTGTGTTCTTTGTCCATGAGGTTGGTTTTCTACTTTGTTCTCCATCATTCTTTCTCTGTTTTATGCTCCCCCCTCCCTACTTCCTGTTTCCTCACCTCCCAGTTACATGCTATGCCTGACCTATCTCAGCTCCCTGTCTCCAAGAGTGTCTCTCCCTGACTCCAGTCTCCAGTAATGATGGTAGGATATAGGGGTCTACAGATTGGGTCCTCATGTTGCCCGTTCAATTTAAAGGAAGAAGTAACTCTCTCTTCCCCTTACCTCCACCAAAACAAAGAGAGAAGCTGAAATGAGTATTTCAGAGAAAATTTAGTATGTCCTGAGACAGAGCCTTTGGAAAGAACAAAGTCTCATCAGATTTCTGCAGTTTGCTGTACCTTCTGAAGTTCTAACTCCTCTTCCTTCTCTCCCTTCCCTCTCATTCTTTGCCCACTCTTTTCCCTGTAAGGTTTATCTGCCTTCTCCTAAATTGTATCTTTTCAAGTCCCATTTCTCTCCTGCCATTCTTCCACCACCCTTCTCTTTTCCCTCTACTGTTATTAAAACTATCTGCTATTTAGTTCCCCGGGAAAGCAGATTGGAGGACATGGGATAAACCAGAAGCAAGAAGAATTAGGATGAAATATTAGGAAGGACATCCTGACCTTTTGAGATTGCAGGGAAATAGAAGAGGGTATTGAAAAGTTGATGTCTTCTTCCCTGGACTGTGTTAAATATGACAGTGTCATGGGCATCCAGGGATCAGTAATGGGAAGAGATGACTTGATTCTCAGAGAACTGCTTCCCAGAGATCCTGTCCTAATCGTGGGGGTTTAGGGAAAACTGGCTTAGCAGAAGCTGAATGGGTGTAATGTGCTCCACAGGGTTATCAAGGCCTGGTGGATGGTGGAGATAACATCAGGGAAGCCACCTGGGAGAGTGTTTCGATGATGCTTCAGCTGGTATGTTCCAGAGGACTCCTGTTCCTTATTTGTCCTGTCCTTGTCCCACCCCACTCTGGTTTGGCCTCATGGTTGCTCAAGTTCCCCCCATGTGGCTCAACGTGAAGGGTTCTGTGACAAGAGAGGTGCCACGACTGCCCTTTACTCTTTGCGTTTGAAAACATCACCCTGGTTTCCTAGGGTGGCATGGGGGTGGGGGTGAGGTCACAGGACAGTTTGCTCTTTATGGAAAGGTCACAGGCAAGACTTAAGGAACTGGCACGTAAGCAGGAGTTGCTCTGGAGTCACAGGGAGGGTCTGGCCAGGAAAATAACCTTCCCAGAGGCCTGGAGCCAGAGCCAGAAGTAGAGCTGAAATCTGCCGGTCCTCATGTGATGGTGAGAAGGTCACTTGAAACCACACTGTTTGAGGGAGGAAGGAACCAGCACAGCCTTTTAGAGTTTCCAAAAATACCTTAAGATTATGCGGATTGTATCCATAACCCTTTGTGCTACTTTCCATAAGTCATTATATACCTATTTTCTGATTTACTGAAAAATCCACAAATTACATTTGTACCCCCATTCTTTACCGCAGTCCTCTAAAAATCCATGGGAAGAAATACAATATGCAGTACTTAGCGAAGATTCTTTATAGGCAATGGTGCCTGCTGTTAAGTGGTCTGAAAATGAGTCAGAATTCTCTATCGGTACTCCCAAAGGCATGAATGCCAGAAGCTTGTACGATTTGTGAAAACCCTAAGTATACTTACCTCTCCTGGGGCATCTATAAGTCCCTGGGGATTTAAGGCTTTCTATACTCAGAACTACTTTTCCTGTGAATATGTGGATATTGTGTCTCCTTCCACGAGCACCATAGATCCCGAGGAGTGAAGGGGAAAGGATTGGCAGGGCCTAGTTACAATTAGAAATCAGTGAGTTCAAGAGGGAAAGCACATTGGGATGACCAAGCACGTTGGGATGAACTGCTAATTATAGTGTGGACACAATCCAATAAAGTCAGGCCACTGGGGAGAATTTCCAAAGACTAAAGTCAGTGCTACATCTTACATTTCTAAGAACATGTGAAAGATGGAGATTGTCCAAAAGCCAACAGCATGTATGTATTCCTTTGCTCTCCTTGAGGATAATCACTTTGATGACAAAGCCTTCAATGAAATGGGTTAATCTTAGCAGTCTTCTAAGAGGTGTAGCAGAATATAGGAATGACCCTATGATAGCTCAGCCAGAATTATTTCCCTTTCCTTTAGAAAGAACAAATGACTTTTTTTTTTTTTTTTAAGTTTATTTATTTATTTTGAGAGAGAGTTGTGAGTGGGGAAGGGGCAAAGAGCGAGGGAGAGACAGAATCCCTAGCAGGCTCTGCACTGTCAGCGCAGAGCCCGAGGCAAGGCTCAGTCCCACAAACTACAAGATTGTGACCTGAGCTGAAATCAAGAGTCGGACACTTAACCAACTGAGCCACCCAGATGCCCCTAGAAAGGACAAATGACTCTTAAGGATGTCAGGGCACTTCCTAGAAAGCCAGGTAGTTATGACAGCTCATCACGATTTTGGAATAGGGGAAATCTTAGCATGTCGACCTCAAATTTGGCTGTGTCATCTGGGGAGCTGACTTCTACTTCTTCCCCACAGGGAGGCACAGTCATTGGAAGTGCCCGGTGCAAGGACTTCCGTGAACGAGAGGGACGACTCCGCGCTGCCCACAACCTGGTGAAGCGTGGGATTACTAATCTGTGTGTCATCGGAGGTGATGGCAGCCTCACTGGGGCTGACACCTTCCGTTCTGAGTGGAGTGACTTACTGAGTGACCTCCAGAAAGCGGGTGAGACATTGTCATAAGTATTGTTTGTGCGCATGCACACACACCCCTCTCCTCCCATTGGAGGAAATCATCACCCAGACACAAAAGGGAGGTCTTTGCCCTCCTTTCTCTGCCATTGCTTATGCTTCCCATTGGCTGCAGTTCCTTCTCTCTCCAGTCATCTGCTCTTTAGGCATGTCAAGGTGGCTTCTGGTTTGCTTCTCATTGCCAGGTAAGATCACAGCGGAGGAGGCTACAAAGTCCAGCTATCTGAATATCGTGGGTTTGGTGGGCTCAATTGACAATGACTTTTGTGGCACTGATATGACCATTGGCACTGATTCCGCCCTGCACCGGATCATAGAGATTGTGGACGCCATCACCACCACTGCTCAGAGGTTAGGGGACTTGCGGGGGCAGGTGGGGCAGTGGAGGAGGATCGCAGCTGGGGCAGGCTACAGGGCTAGGGCGTCTAGAGAAGATTAATGCCCTTGGGCTCTAGACCCCCAATGACCCGTTTTCTGGGGTGGGAACACTGTCTTTAATGAAGAAGCCTCCCTAAAGCCCTGAAATTGCACTGCTGTCTACAGGCCGTATGTTTGCCCCTTGTCACTGTCTTGCCCACTGTCCACAGTGTAGCTCTGAGGGCTTTGATACCTGTAGGGTCTCCCAAATGATCAGTGTCCAACCTGAGACAAATCCAGGGAGCTCCAAACCTTAGCCACCCTTTCAGCGATAGTGTAGACTGTAGAGGCCGTCACTGCCGCTGCTCAGTAGGCGGCCTAGGGAGGCAGTGTGGGAGAATGGGAGGCGGAAGGTAACAGTTTGCCAGGGTCATCCTAGGGGATTCCAGGCTGATGCTGGTCGAGTCCTCACTTCTTCACTTCTTTTCCTATTTTCTCTTTCCTTTCCTGGACCCCATTGCTCCCTGGAACAGAGCCACAGTACTGACACCTTTTACTGCTATGTTTTAGTCAGCCTGGTCTTCCTGGTCTCTCCAGAAACCTGCTGGGAGGTCTAACAATATAAATGCGTCTCCCAGGGAGGTTTTGCGGCCTACATGTGGGTGGCGGCTTGGGACCATCAGGACACTTGGACTGTAAACGTTCTGTGTCTGTCTCTTGCAGCCACCAGAGGACATTTGTGCTAGAAGTGATGGGCCGGCACTGTGGGTAAGATCCCCGTCTCGACTCATCTGTTCTGTGGAGCCAGCAGTAGCCTTCTCTTCCCCAGAGAGTCCAAAGAGGTCTCCCAGGGATAGCAGATTCAGAGGTGTCCATGCTTGTCTCGGTTATGGCCCCCTTTCCCCACCCCCGTACCCATGCGTGCAAGGGTGTGCCTGTGTGCCCGTGCACAGGGCAGACACCGCTCTGAGATTAGAAGCCACCGTGGCAGGTGAGCACGAAGAGATGGTGCCCTTCAGGGACAAAACTTCACTGAGAGGCTGTCTCAGCGGTGCTCTTACCCTCACCCCAAGCATGAAAGCACAGATCCTCACACATTTCACCACCTATGGGAACAGGCAGACCTGCCAGGTACGGGTTAGGCAGTCTGTGGAGCGTGGCTCCTAGTGTGACGCTTCTGCCTCTCATCTCAGATACCTGGCCCTTGTCACCTCTCTCTCCTGTGGGGCTGACTGGGTTTTTATTCCTGAGTGTCCACCGGATGACAACTGGGAGGAACATCTTTGTCGCCGGCTCAGCGAGGTACTGGCACTTTATTTTGCCCTTGAAAAACCACTCGCCTGTTTCACTGATGATGCACTTCCCCTCCATCTTTCCTCTTTGTTCTTGACCAGACAAGGACCCGTGGTTCTCGTCTCAACATCATCATTGTGGCTGAGGGTGCCATCGACAAGACTGGGAAACCCATAAGCTCAGAAGACATCAAGAATGTTAGTATGAATGAAACCAGAGAGGCCTTGGACACCACCCCCCACCCCCTTCCCCAGTGACTTCTGAGTCTCCCCTTAGTCCTTCTGTACATCTCTCCCCAGGTTTCCTGCCCCCTGGCTTCCCAGGAAGATAAGATATAAGATAAGAGGCTAAGCCATCGTGGTTTATCTAAGCCTCTGCTTGTTTTTTCTCTTTGACTCTATATCTCTCTGTCCCTCTTTTGGTGTCCTCAGCTGGTGGTGAAGCGTCTGGGATATGACACCCGGGTCACTGTCTTGGGGCATGTGCAGCGGGGTGGGACACCATCAGCCTTTGACCGGATCCTGGTAAGTCATGGGGTTCTGTGGCCCTTGCGTCTTAGAACCCAGGACTTGCTGTCCTTCCCCTGCAGAATCCCACTTCCCAGGACAGGGGCTTACACCATTGGCCATGCCGCCTCCCTCCAGCTTCTGGACTGCAGTGGCCCTTGATTCATTCCCATCCACCCGAGTTCTCTTCTGTTGCAAAAAATGATGGGAAATTATATGCTCTCCAAATAGTGAGGTCTAATATCTCAGCTTTGATCATTAGTAAAATTATTAAGATCTAACCTTAGACACTCAGGTTGAACCCTCTCATCCTACTTTCGTTAGAAGAGAGAGGCAATACTCTCCCTTGTTTTATCAATAAGAAGGGCATATTAAGCCTCAGTAATCTCCTTGATTACTACAATGGACATGCTTCTCTGGAACCAAATAGAATTCTAATGGTAAGAGGATGAAGAATCAAGCTTTAGATGAAATCTGGGTAGGGAGATAAAGCCCCATAAGCTCTTAGCTGTAGTCCTTAAATGTGCAGTTCAACCCTGTGATCTGGAAGGGCCTCAGGTGCCCTGGCTCTCCAGGCCCAGTCCAGATGGGGAGGCCTGAACCAGACTGTCTTTGCTCCCTGGGTTCCTGCAGGGCAGCAGGATGGGTGTGGAGGCAGTGATGGCACTTTTGGAAGGGACTCCAGACACCCCAGCCTGTGTGGTGAGCCTCTCTGGGAACCAGGCTGTGCGCCTGCCCCTCATGGAGTGTGTCCAAATGGTAAGTACCGACCTCAGCTCCCCGTCCTAACAGCCCAAGCCCCTGTCTTTGAGCTAGAGCTTAGAGGGAAAGAGACCAACTTCGAAGGGCACTGGAACTCCTGTTGGAGATGGGAAGGCAGCATGGTGTAGGTAAGAGTCAAATGAGGAAAGGGCATAGTAGGCTTTGCATAGGAGCTGTCCCCTCTCTAAGCCTCAGTGTCCCCATCTGTTAAATGTTCCTAAGAAACGTGGGAGACGCTACATCTTACCAAGTAGTGAGACCCAACGTCGCACAATATCCAGCCTCGGATGCTTTTGCCATGTCTTTGTTGGAAAAGAAATGGAGTATGTCTCCAAACGTTATTAAAAGCAGGGAATAGTATTATGGTCTGGCTGGCTAGCTCGTATGTTTCTATGATTTCTACCTTGAACATGTTTCTCTGAAACAACGTGAGGTTCCTAACACTCACCCTGAGGGCTACTGTAAGGAGCAGAGGGAAGCTTTGTAGAAGGTCTGATGCAGTATCTGGAAAATACCGGGTGCTCAGGAAATGGCTCTTATTACAAAGGAATCACTCCTGTGATACCACAGAGCAGTGTGTCTGGGGCTGAGGTGTCTGGCTGATTCTTAGGACTGGCCTGCATGCTCAGGGCTGGCTCCCCATTTCCTGGCCTGCTTTTCCCTCAAACTGGGAGTCCCAGAAACCTACAGCCTAGACAGGCTCCAGCCTTGCTTGGAACTATGTATCCCAAAAGCTAAAGCGCGGGCTCACAGAGCAGAAATCAGTAGCTGGGAGACACACGGCAGGGATCAGCTTTTCTTCCTAACTGGGATCCATAGGGTCTTCTTCATACACTCAGTTTAGAGGCTACTTTCAGGTTGCGGAATGGAGGAAGATGCTATTTTATCTGTGAGCACTCCTCCACTCTGAAAAATATTCGAATAAGTAGAGCATTGAATCAGCTCCTTCCTTTGGCTGCTCATTTCTCTGAAAATTAAGGAAAAACAAAGATGCTGCGTTCTGTGAATGTTTGGGGAGCATAGCAAAGGTGGGAGGCGTGGTGGGTAGGATCCAGGCATAAGAGTGGAGACAGAGCGTTACCACGGGCTAGGAATCCAGCTGTGTAGAACCCTGCCCTGTAGTCATGACTCTTGCTGTGCTCCTCCCTCAGACCAAAGATGTGACCAAGGCCATGAACGACAGGAAATTTGATGAAGCCATGAAGCTGAGAGGCCGGTGAGGAATGACCGGAAGCTCACTAGCTACAGAAATCAGATATTGGAATGGAGCAAAAAACGGACATGGTTTCAGACCCAATATAAGAGCTTCTGCCCCTCCCTGTTCTTATTGTCTCTGTGACAGTTCCTTCCTGAGAGAGTTGGTTGTGAGGTGACCAGGAGGCACAGTTTGTCCCAGGGATGCTCTTCCTGGGATTGGCCTGCTGTAATCTGGTGGTTTTTGTGTGGGTTCCAGCCAGGTTTTCAGTTTCTCTAGCCAAGGGACAGCATGTCGTGCTGAGTGCAGTGCCTGGGAGAAGAGTCCTCAGGGAGGGTTTGATAGGTCACTGGCCCTTTTTCAGCCCCTGCCCAATCCCTGCCAGGTCCCAGTTATGTCCTTTGAGGTTTGCCCAGCTGGACTTCACACTGGGAATAGAACTTTAGATCTCCTTGGCTGCTGGCCGTGAGGAGCGGCCTGAAGACCCCCCACCCCACCTGTACTTTTTCCAGGAGCTTCATGAACAACTGGGAAGTGTACAAGCTTCTGGCTCATGTCAGACCCCCAGTCTCTAAGGGACCGGTGAGTTCTCTCCCTTTGACTCTGTCTCTCAATCTCCCTCCGTGAAGTGCCACCTCCACTCATATAACCTAGAGCCTGGCCAGCTTCTTCGCCCCACTAAAATCTCCAGTGCCGAGTCCCTGACCCTACTAAGAAATTTTCTCTTATGGGGCGCCTGGGTGGCGCAGTCGGTTAAGCGTCCGACTTCAGCCAGGTCACGATCTCGCGGTCCGTGAGTTCGAGCCCCGCGTCGGGCTCTGGGCTGATGGCTCAGAGCCTGGAGCCTGTTTCCGATTCTGAGTCTCCCTCTCTCTCTGCCCCTCTCCCGTTCATGCTCTGTCTCTCTCTGTCCCAAAAATAAATAAACGTTGAAAAAAAAAAAACTTTAAAAAAAAAAAAAAAAGAAATTTTCTCTTAGCCCCCCCAGATACCAGCCCCATGTTCTTAATGTGCTCCGGACGTCTCTGCCCCAAGGCCCACATCCAATTTAGGATCGACGAGGTAGCGTGCAAGGACTGGGAAAGAGATTTACGGATTAATCCTTTGGGCAGACCTGGGAATGAGCATATGAGTGTACTTCAGCCACTTCTTCCCCTGAAGTAGTGGTTCTCGGTACTGAGTGTCTATCAGAATCATCTGGGCTGCTTATTTAACGTGCAGATTGCTGGATCCTTCCCTCAGAGAGGATTTAGCTCTGGGGTTGCGGCCAGGAATAGGTTGGTTTAACAGGCTCCCTAGATCAGGCAGTCCAAATATCACACTTTGGGAAATGCTGCTCTGGAAGGCCTCATTCGTTACGTAATGCTATCTGCGGGCAGGGACAGCGGTTTCCCTTATTGATTTGTGATAAAGAATTTGCTTCCATAGGATGAGGGAACAGGCTGTGCTGACATTCCTGGAGAGGGGGTACATTGTCCAGAGGCACATGTCCTGACCCTAGGACCATGAGGGAGACAGGGTTCAGCTTCCCTTACTGACCTGTCCCCCTCTTCGCCCTGCTCCCTCTCCACTTCTTCTCCCCAGAGTAGCATACACACAGTGGCCGTGATGAACGTGGGGGCCCCAGCCGCAGGCATGAACGCTGCCGTCCGTTCCACCGTGAGGATTGGCCTCATCCAGGGCAACCGGGTGCTGGTTGTACATGATGGCTTCGAGGGCCTGGCCAAGGGTCAGGTACAGGGACTAAAAGGAGGAGGGCACGTACTCTGAGGCACGTAGCAGGGGTGACCTGTCGGTCTTTTTCTTTCTCCTGGCCCCTCCCCTCTCTCTCTCTCCCTTTCTTTCCTCTCAGGGTTTGAGCAGAAGTAGATGCTTAATTTTAGGGCAGTATGAATAGGCAGGAGCCACTGAAATGAACCCTTTACAGGCAACACACCTTGTTTAATTCTCTGTCCCAAAGCTCAGTGCAGTGCCTGGCATAAGTAGGTGCTTACTATTTGTGAATGGGCAATAAGACCAGAGGAAGTTCACTGAGGTGGGGAAAAGCCGATGCGTGGTGTTCCTCTTCCAGCCAGGGGGGTGTCGGGGTGGGATCAGAACTCAGGAAGTAGCATTCAGTCCACAAGGCAGACCTGTGTGATCTTTTCCTGCAGATCGAGGAAGCTGGCTGGAGCTATGTTGGGGGCTGGACTGGCCAAGGTGGTTCCAAACTTGGGACTAAAAGGTAAGTGGCATTTTGGAAGCACCTCCTCCTAGTCACCCCTAAAGATGTCCCTTGGAATGTGGGTGTCAGTTCATTAGGTCAGCGTCTACACTGCTGTAGTCTGCATCTTTTGTCCCCAAGCTCACAGTTGCCTCAGTGAGGGAAGGCCTGCATATCTAGACATCTCTTAGCAGCTCTAGCAGTTTTAAGCCCCAGGATGTGTACTTACACAGCCATGAGAGGGGTGGCAGGGAAGGGGGCACAGGTCAAGAAGTTATACATAAAGCACATTCTAATTCTAGCTTTTTTCTCCCTCAACTTTGCTTAATTCTCCAAATGCCATCACCTCATCGCCCACCCCGCCTCATTCCCAATCAACTAGGACTCTACCCAAGAAGAGCTTTGAGCAGATCAGTGCCAACATCACTAAGTTTAACATTCAGGGCCTTGTCATCATTGGGGGCTTTGAGGTGAGTGCCCTCCCGTTTGTTCCCCTCCTCCCCACTTTTCCCTCTCCCCTCATGGCTGCCACCCTCCTTCTCAGGCTTACACAGGGGGCCTGGAACTGATGGAGGGCAGGAAGCTGTTTGACGAGCTGTGCATCCCGTTTGTGGTCATCCCCGCGACGGTCTCCAACAACGTCCCCGGCTCGGACTTCAGCGTGGGGACTGACACAGCACTCAATACCATCTGCACGGTGAGAGCCCGCCCCCGCTTCCCAGGCCTCTGGCCAGCTCTGTAATCCCTGGACCACGTGTACTGGAGAGTGAGCTACTGTTTTTGTACTAACCAAGTGACAGTGTTCGAACGGTGCCTCTTCGAGCCCAGGCCCTTAACGCACTTTATTTCTCCACGCTACGGTGTTCATTCTCACCTGTCAGCCTCCAACGCATCAGTACTCTGCGTCCCAAATGTTTTTTTCCGTCCTGAGGTCAGATAGCCTAATTTCCCTGCCCTGAACTCTACAAAGGGTAAGTACAGCTTCCTTCCCAGGAGGCGAGTTCCACAGGGCAGTTGGCAGGTGTGCCGGCCGCCCCCTAAGGCAAGAACTTGATGAGGCATAGGGGCCTGGCTGAGCCGGGGAGGGTGGCGTTCCGGGGCCGGTTTATGGCAAGGGCCAGAGAAGTGACAAGGATCAGACCCCGGACTCTGTCTTTCTAACTGAGACTCCGCTGTCTTTGCAGACCTGTGACCGCATCAAGCAGTCAGCGGCAGGCACCAAGCGTCGGGTGTTTATCATCGAAACGATGGGTGGCTACTGTGGCTACCTGGCCACCATGGCAGGACTGGCAGCTGGGGCCGATGCTGCCTACATTTTTGAGGAGCCCTTCACCATTCGGGACCTGCAGGTAGATGGTCACTCAGAGCCTGTTATGCAGCTCTCCCCTGCCCTAGTCTGTCCCCACAGCATCTTGAGCTGTGAGAGCTCAAGATGAGGATAGCTGCTTGGTCTCTGGGGCCCTGCGAGGAAACTAGAAAGAGCAGCAAGAGGGCATCTCCGGTGTAACCTCGCACGCATGACCACAGCTGCTGTTTCTGGAGCATTCGTTTCGAAGGCCCCACGTTGCTAAGCCCTTCTCAACGTGTTTTTGCATTTTGTCTTCAAAACACACGTGCAAGGGAGCTATTATTATCTCCGTGTTACGGACGAGAAAGATTTAGAGAGGTTAAAAGACTTTTCTAAACTTGTGAGTAGGTGGTTTAACTAACAGAGAAAGTCGGTGGTGTCTCTACTGATCATGCCACCCGCCCTGGGCTCCCTTGCTACCAAAGCAGACTCTTCTCATTCCTGTCCCTTCCGGGGTTGGGGTAGGGCGCTCCGATTCCTTTTTCTCAGAGGGGCCGTATGATCCTAGTTTTCTAAGATCTCAGTTCACTGGAGGGAAGAAGAGCCACAAAGTGCAGGGGCAGCAGGCTGAGGGAACTCCCTCATGCAAGAACTCAAGTCCCTGCTAGGAATGGAAGGTGGGAGTCTTCCTCCTTCACCCCCAGCTCAAAGCCCAGATGAAGGAACTGGTTCCTCCCAAGCGAATCACTGCTGCACCGACAAGCAACCCATTCAAAGGCCAACACTGAGAGCAGTGCCCCCCCCCCCCCCCCCCCAGCCTCGGCCCTCTGAGGGAAGGGAAGCAGAATCCCCTGGAAGGGGACACTGGGAGCAGGTGGAAAGGTGAAGACCGGCAGTTACCACGGCTGTCCTTAACTCACCCTCTCCCAGTTCTGCCTGGCTCGTTTGGAGTCTTTGTTCACATTGCAGCGTGCACTGAACTTCTCACAGGGACTAGGCACAGATTGTAAACAGCTCTCTTCCAGTCTCTCTCCCCATCTGGAGAGGCCTGGTGGGGAACAAGAGATCTGTGCACTTGCCGGCCTTATCCACTCCTGGCAAGGCTTAAGATTTACTCTCTTATTTTCAGGCAAATGTTGAACATCTGGTGCAGAAGATGAAAACCACTGTGAAAAGGGGCTTGGTGTTAAGGTACCTCATCCAGGGTGTGTTTCTAAGTGAAGAGAACAGTTAGGCTTTGGCTCTAGCCCACAGAATGAATCCATGGTTGGGATGCCCTGAGGAATTTGGGGACACAGTGAGAGAACTGGAGCCATGGGAGGAGACAGAAAAGGGAAGAACAAAGCCTACTGAAGCAGAAAAGGGTTGGGAGGGATGGGGAGACAACCAAAGTCACAGGCTTTTGGTCTCTACCTGGCAGGAATGAGAAGTGCAATGAGAACTACACCACGGACTTCATCTTCAACCTGTACTCTGAGGAGGGGAAGGGCATATTTGACAGCAGGAAGAATGTGCTTGGGCACATGCAGCAGGTCGGGAAGACACCCCAGTCATACCCTTCACCAGACGGCCACAATCCCCGATAGCCATTGGGTCTCCCACTGGTCCCCAATCTGCTGGAGGCTGTCGGTGCCACCACAGAGCATGAGCCTGCAGTTTTTACTGTCACAGAATCGAAACAGCATTACCCTGGAAATGGCCTTCGAGGTTATGTGATCCCTCCTGGGGCAGGGCTTCTCAGCACTGGCACCATTGTCATTTGGGGCTGGATAAATCTTTGTTGCGGGTGGCTGTTCTGTGCCATCGCGGGATGCTTTAGCAACATCCCTGGACTCTACCCACTAGATGCCAGTAGCACCTCCCTCCTAAGTTGTAACAAATACAAAATGTCTCCAGACTTTTGCCAAATGTCCCCTGGGGGGCAAAATCATCTCCAGTTGAGAACCACTAATTCAGATGAAGAAAATGAGGCCCAGACGGGAGAAACAACTTTTTTAGGGCCGCTCATCAAACTTGGGTGAGAGCCAGAATGCACTCCAGTGCTCTTCCCAGCATGCCACGCTGCCTTCCTGTGCAAGAAGTACAGCCACCTTGCTGGTGTTGGGCTCTGTCTGCACTAACCGGGGTTTCCGGGGGAAACGAATTCCCTTCTGCTATCCACATTCAATCCCCACCTACGGCAGGCCTCGCTCACAGACGGTACTGGTGGTCTTAGGCCTCCCCATCCCAAAGCTGATTCTGCTTAAGTATGGACCTTTGACTGTTGTCTACCTACCTATGAATTCCCAGTATCCTCAACTTGAATGAGCTTATTAGCCCCTGCAGGAATGGGGTCTGACTGGATAAAGCATGGCGATCTATTCCCCACTTTCCCACCTCCTTTCACTTAGTTCAGAGAAAATCTGCATGATGTTTTATATTATTCTGAGGTGCTACCAAGGACATCTATGTTGGTTCACAAGGAACACTTTTGTCGATGATGGTGACTGACAAAAGCTGCTAGGCTGAAGAGGGGCAAGGAGGCGACTGGCCAATCAGACTGGAAGTGAATGAACAGGATCTGGCAGCTGTGGAGCTAGAGGCGGCGGTTGTGAGACCAGGTCCCCCCATATCTAATTAGTTACTCTTACCCCTGGTAAATGGCCAAATAATCTGTGCCAGCTCACTCTGTTCTCAGCGCTGTCTCAGGATTTCCTTCATGGTTAGACTTTTGGATTCCTGTTTCCAGCTGCAAACCTGGGGCCTGTTCTTTCCTTTTTTCTGTGTGTATTCAGGTATCTCTGCCACTTTATTAGAGTCCTTCCCTCTGTAATTTTTATGATTCTTTTTCCAGGGTGGAAGCCCAACTCCGTTTGACAGAAATTTTGCCACTAAGATGGGTGCCAAGGCTATGAACTGGATGTCTGGGAAAATCAAAGAGAGTTACCGTAATGGTAGGTGGGGTAAAAGGGTAAGACCCCCCCCATAGTGGCTGGTTCCCCATTATAGAAGCCTACTGACCATCCTGTATTGCAGGGAGGATCTTCGCCAATACACCAGACTCAGGCTGTGTTCTGGGGATGCGTAAGAGGGCTCTGGTCTTTCAACCGGTGACTGAGCTGAAGGAGCAGACGGATTTTGAGTGAGTACATCTACTTCCCCGGTAGTTTCAGGATCTGCTCTTCCCAACCTGTTCGCTGTCTTCGATCCTTTTATCTTAGGAGTAACACCTGGACTCATACCCGTTTCGGATCTTAGGCCATGTCCTAAAATCCAGCCTCTTCTGCTCCACTTGTTTCTATAAGCTTTTGATAGAAATCAGTTGGGGTGCTGAAAGATTAAATCATCTGTCTCATTCCTCTGTAGCCACCGCATCCCCAAGGAGCAGTGGTGGCTGAAGCTGAGGCCCATCCTCAAAATCCTAGCCAAGTATGAGATTGACTTGGACACCTCAGAGCACGCTCACCTGGAGCACATCAGCCGGAAGCGATCTGGTGAAGCTTCTATCTAACCCTCTTTGGAGTGAGGGTAATGGATTGTCTGATCATGGTCAGCTCACCCCCTGATAGATCCAAGTCCATGCATTCTCAAGTGTTTTAGCCCATTTTTCATTAGGTTTCCTTTTAATCTGCACCTGTAGCCATGACCAGCTCTGGCCAGGGAGCTGAGGCAGTGGGCAGTGCGTAGAAGGTCCTTTGAGGTAGAATTTATCATCACTTCTACCCCAGCTTCATCTGTCACACAAGACTGGGCTCCTCTAGTGCTACTGCTAGATTTCAACTACTCAGTTAGAATCTTCCTAAAAATAAGCTCTATTTATTTCTTGTGATAACAAAGTCTTGGTTCCTCTACTACTCTGACTGCAGTAACACTAATAAAGGCCAACTGGTCACTGTGCTTTTGGTTCTCCTGTTGTCACTTCTGTAAGTAGAATGTCATACTGTCAACCCAAAGCACCAGACCCTGCTCAGACAGACATGTGGGAAAATGCAGCCCATATGATCACCCCATGTACTCCTCTCCATCTCTTGGCTCTGCACATACGGTCCTAGAACATCATATACCGGTCCTTACCCCCTGTCGCACACTAGTCCCTCCTGCATCCTCTGTAGCCATAAGGTGCCCTGCCAGTCTCCCTTAAGCATGAAGTTGTGTTTCACCTCGTGATCATATACCCATTACCTAGGGGTTTTTCCAGCCATTCCATGATCTCTACTTCTCTTCTGACAACTCAGGGTTCTTCCTTCTCAACTCTTCCCCTGTTATTCCTTCCTAGATGAAACGCAGACCCCATTTGTGGGGAGACCTGCACATTTTGAAAGCCTGGGAAAGAGACCCCCACTCCTGGACCCGGTTTGGTGGGCTGGCTGAAATACTGCTTGAGAAAGCGGTCAGTTCTCATTCAGCTCCATTTGTTTTCTATTCCATAACAATAGCTTCTTCCTCATCAGCCAAGTAACCATGTAATGTAGTTGGTCTTCAGGAGCGAGACCGCAGATTTTACCCAAATTGACAGGATGGCACCTGTTGATGCCAAGTTTAAGCTTAGCCTCCAATAACCAGATCCTGACTCTCAGCACAAGCGTACATACTCCTCCCAACCCAGTTTCCTCACCTGCCTGATGAAGCAGGAAGAGGTTCAAGGTTTTACCAGCCGTGGAGGAATGATGATCTCTAATATGTCACTTTTGCTGGCTATCCAAAGTATTACCTTTACACCCTGAAAACAGTTCTGAACAGCAACTGAGAAGGCTTGTCAGGAGTCCAGACTTAAGGCAGCCAAATGCTCTTTGTGCAGTTCATTAAGGGGAAGAAAAATTAACAGTAAATATTAAGCCCTGGTATCACTGCATCCTCAAAACAGCTTATGAGAGAGGTGGTGACAGCCCATTTCAAAGTTACGGACAACGGGGCTCCGGGTGATTAAACAATGTGGAGAAAAGCAGGAACAGTAGAAACTGCCAAACTTGCTTTTAGAAGTGTTTATTTCTTTTTTAAGTGAGCAAAAAAAAAAACAAAAACAAAAAAACAAAAAAAAAAACCACCAATGGCAAAAGGACAAAAGCAGACATGTTTTTTCAAATTAGCTGTGTCAGCAGATTGCAGTCATTTTTATTTGTAGTTCCCGATCAACTTAAAAAAAGTTTTTCAAATTTGCATCTGGGTCATCCAAGATAATAACTACTTGATCTAGTTTAGGAACATGAAAAGGAAGAGTATCGTTGACTAAGTATGGTTCACTCAAACAGTTCCTTTTTGAGTAGGTGGGCCAGCTTGAAAGCAGCTCTTATAATGCTCTTCCCCCACTCGCTGGCCTCCCCGAATGTCTTGTATAGATCCGTAAAAAGCAAAGTTGCCAAAACAACTGAAAGGAAAATAATTCTGAACCTTAGTAGTGTGAATTCCCTAAAGGGAAATGAAGACGACCCATGGGAAAAGGCAGCCCAGCCCATCTCCTTCCCTGCTAGAGTAAACACCTTCATCTAAGGTGCAAGAGCACCTGCTAATAAGCCCATTGGCGCAAACTGGTGTTCACCAAGAGAAAGAACTGCGTTAGAAAAGTTCTTAGGACTGCTCAGAACCTGCTACCTCTTCTACTATGTGGAAAGCAGTAAGAAAATGTTAGTTCTGAAATAACACTGCTGAACTACTGGAACCCTCAGGCACACCCATGGAAAAGAGGCCAAGACCGCTGTTTCCTTTGATGGTGAGAGAGGGGGCCAGTCCCTTCTGAATGCTCCATGACGTGGCACTCTAGGAATATCATCCAGCCCAACTGTGAATCTGCACACCATTTGAGCTTTTAGTACCTTCACCTTTGGGCCACATTTGTTAGCTGGACTTTTCTTAGACTTCTTCACTGACCAGTTAAAATGTTTCTAGAGCGATTCTTCTGAAATGTTAATCATGTTCCCAAAGGAAAACTAAACACACACTCTTTAAATACTCTTCATCTTCCTAGAGAATTCAGTTGCATTGTTGACTTTTTCCCTAAACGGGGGAGGGGGGTAGGGGGAGACCTCTTCGCTTGCAGGGTGCAATATAAAAAGCCAAGTAAGCAATAAAGAGAAAACAAAAGTGAGGGATTTTTTGTTTGTTTGTTTGGTTGCTTGGTTTGGGGAGGGGAGGTGGTGTGGAGGTGACTGTTGTGACATGTTGCCTCTAAATATAAACCACACAACAGGAACAACTGCTTTTCCTGTTTTCCAAGACAAAGAGACAGTACCACAGGGAAAAATCTCACCCAGAGTTGCCTGCCTGATGGTGCAAACAACTTCTCCAGCCTATTCCACAAGTAAGAGGTATTCCTTCAGAGAGGCTGGCAGTGGAAGGCCCTTCACTGCATCTGGCAGATACTGGAGGCCCAAACTCCGGCGCACAGCATAGCGAGACAGTGTTTTTAGAGTTCCCGGGGCTGAGCACAGAACAGTCAGTTTTTCACACAGCTGCTGGTCTCTGGCCACTTCCCGTGGCATGGTGCCATTCTTCCTTAATTCAAAGTGTCCAACAGCTCTGTGGAGAAGCTCAAAGCAAGAGTCTTCTTTCTCTGTTCCAAGTCCCCTGACTAATAGAGCCACCAGGCGGGAGATGGGCGTCTGGCCTTTTAGGTTGATGACTCTGACTTCCGCTCCGTAATCAAGAAGGATGCTGACGCTCTCCAGATTTCCCTTCATGGCAGCCCAGCTGAGCGGGGTATCGTTGTTATAATCCAGGGCATTGACAGAAGCCCCACTCTCCAGGAGGGCCCGCACACACTCAGCATTGTTCTTAAAGGCTGCCCAGTGAAGTGGGGTATCTCGGTTGCCATCCAGCGCGTTGGGGTTTGCGCCATACTCCAAGAGGACCTCCACACAAGCCTCATCTTTCTCAGCTGCATAGTGGAGGGCTGTTCGGTTGTAACCATCCAGGGCATTCACCTGTAAAGACGGAGGAACTATATGACAGTAGCTAGACTACCGAGAGGAAGATGGGTGGGCAAAGAAGCTTGCATGTGTTTATCCACGACCTGCGCTCTGTCATGTTCTGAATATGAGAATCAACAAGCAATTCCCAGGGAGTCTTGGTGATTGAGACGGAGAGATGTCAGGAGCTTCGGAGCAAACAGGAAGAGAGCAGTCTCAAAACAACCAGCACTCTATTATGTGCACTGATCAGCTGGCCTGCATTATTTAGGGTTTTTCTGCTACATTCTTTACTATTCACTAGGATCTCTACCATGGGGTAAAGGGTAAAGAAAGAGTAGATCACGTCTAAATCCTTGTAACTCCTCTGGGAGATATTTATTGGAAAGTAGTTTCAACACATGAGCCAGAGTAAAGGTTTTGAATTATTTTACTTATCCCAACTCACTCTAACCTGTGGCTGATGGCAACCAGATTGAAAAATAATGAGGCCAAACTCCACCCATATAGCTTTGCCGCGTTCTTTAACCATACCGAGAAGCTCAAATTGTTAATCCGATCAGCCCCTTGCAAAACTATGCCGTGCAGTCATAAGAGAACCTCAATAAAGGCATGTGAAGAGAAGAGCACAACCTTGCAATACTGCAAAAGCAGCTGACTTGCTACAAATCAACATTCCCTATAATAAAGACTTCAAAACCCAAACTTAAGACTAACATATTATCTTCCCCCATAAAATGCAATAAAAATAAGCTGATATATTTAACTCAGTTCAACTTTCTATTTAGCTAAAAACTTTCCACGCCCCCGGGGATAGTTTTCATCACTGACATTAAATCACTGGCTTTCATTTCAGGGTCACTCACAAGAGTTATGTAACAGATAATGACAAGTAGAGAACAACATGGCTGGGTGGATGGTGCTGCGGGCTGGCCCCTTAGGCTTACTGACCAATATGTTTGGGGCCTGCACACCAGCTTCGCGGCATGTCTGATTCCAATTGGCGCCTCAGCACGTGCAACTTCCAGATTGCTTACAAACAGTCAAAACTGCTTGCTTACTTATTTATTTACTTAACAAACACTTACTTAGCAATTACTACATGCCAGTGTACTAAACACTTCACAACCTTATGAAGAAGATACCATTGTCACCCCCGTTTTACGGATGGAGAAACCGAGGCAAAGAAAACTTAAGTAACTTGTTCAAAGTCCCACAGCTGGAAGTGATAGAGCTGGGATTCAAATCCGTGAAGTCTGGCTCCAGAGTCTATTCTTTTAACCTTTCATTATACCATGCTGCTTCTTGCTGATGCCGATATAAATTAATCTAGGTTTCTTATCTTAAGATACGTCAGAAAGAAGACAGGAACAGGATACAATAAACGGAAAATAATTAGTGGGCAGAACTAGCACAGGTAGCTCAATCCTGAGGAATGGGTTACCTAATGACATCTATCCCCCAGAAACAGTGGTATTAGAAGTGCATGTCTGGTAGCAGGTGTCAAATGGTTTAGATTTAATCACTCCAGGGGCCTCGGTACTTAGAGCTCCTGGACAGTCAACAGGCCGTGAGAGCACTGACTGGAAATGCAAGCAACTCCAGAAAGAAGGCTGAGAGAAAAAGGGGAGATAAAACTCCCTCTTCCTGGAGCCCGGGACAACTTAAGAAAGAAAGGCAAAGGATGAAATCCTTTGGATCACTACATATATATTTACCATTACATTCTGCTTTGATATTGGCTATGCCAACGTTACCACGGGCTAGAAGGTGGGAAGGGACGGGAGAAGAGACAGAAATTTTAAGAAAACGTGAAGCTCAAGTTGTAGTGGCTCATTAACGCGACAGTGTTAAAAACATTACCTCAGCTCCTTTTTCCAGGAGTAACTCCACACAGTCAGCATCTGACACCATGCAGGCGCAGTGCAGTGGCTTCAGTGTGCCATGGGTACAGTTCACATCTGCTCCCTACGGGCACAAGGAAACTTCAGTCAGTGTGCTCAGCTCTGGCTCACTGAGTAGGATGAGACTCAGAACTGAGTCCAGGGTGGAAGACGGCTCTAGCTCTGACTGTGGTGGAAACATACTACTAGTCTCGATTTCTACTACATATTAAAATACAATGCTAATATCCAAACCGAGGGAACACACTGAAGATGAAAGAAAGAAGCTATCAATTCCCTAGATCAAGTTACTAAGTTCTTCCACAAGGTAACTTGCCAGATGGCCATCTAGGCATCACTGAGGACATAACCTTATGTGCAAAAGCAATGGGAAACTTCTCACCACTCAGGAAAGCTGGAAAACCGATCCACTTTCTACGGCTGCCATGCTCTACAAAAGTCCAGAAAGTGAGTCGGTCAGACTGAAACCAGGAGACCTGGCACCCTCTTTGTCATTCAACGGATGACCATCACTAATAGTAAGGTCATCTTAACGTTATCTTTTTGTTTATAAACATCTTCAAAGTAGCCTCTGAGTACAGGCATTCTCTGCCACCTAGCCTCCGGAGGTATGGCTCTTTCAAATGTGATGAAAGGAGATGGGGATCTCACAGTCAGACCAAAGTCGCCGAATGACTCAGCAGCAGAGCTAGAATTAGAACGTGACAAACTTCCTACTGCTGAATCCTCTGGTACCACTTTTGCTGAGAACAAGTTAACGCTGTATGACTATTCCTTCTCAAAGCTGCACCACACAACCCTGAAGCAGCTACAGAGCTCCAGGCGGTAAAGAAGGATTCCACTGTTGTTGAAAAGAAATGTACAAAAGCAACCATCTGGATGCATTTTCTAGTGATCAAAAAATTACCCTGTAACTTCTCTTCAGCAGGAATAATACTCAGGAAAAGATCTCAGAGACTGTCTAGGATACTAGTTGTATAACAATCGCTGAATGGCAGTGGTTAAAGATGTTAAGATGCTTTCTTAAGTCAAAAATTACCCTGCATTTAAAGGTTGACATTCCTTACAGAATTAAAAGTGGTAGCTGTTGTTAAGATAGACGGCAAGTGATATCTCTCTATGTGATTATTATAAACCACAAGGATTTGAAAACTGCTTCTGCTTTGCTCGTCTCCTTCCTCCCTTAGTAGAACACGTGTAGGAGACTTTGAGCTTGCTGGATCCCATATGCATCATATCCAGACAGAGATTTTACAAAGAACGTGAGACTAGGGTCATCCAGAACATATTTCCTGAAGAAAAATATCAGATGCACAAAGTGAAAGGGAGAAGGAAAGGGAAGCAAAACACAAGGAAAATGTATTTGCATCGTCAAGTTAATACATGTATGAGGACTGTAAAAACTCCTTGTCATCTTGCGCTGAGTCAATGCTGCAAATCTGTAATCTATCACGATTCCCCAGGAACCTTCCCGCTTCACCTCCCAAAGTACTCTCCATCAATACAGCACACTCACCCCTCTGATGAGGTCCTCTACATTATCATGTGGGAAGGAACGAATGGCAGCGATTGTTCGGATTAAGCGCTCTGAGAGAGAGTATTTGCTCTGAATGCTCTGCATAATATACCACATACTGGAACTCATCAAGGCTCAGAGTATGTTCACATGCTCCAAACTGCCTGAAACAAAGAAGTTTTAGGCATATACAATATCACTGAGCATACCTGTCCCTGGGATTAGTTCTCTGAGGCCCTCCCAATAGTAAAAGTAGATTTCAAAGAGGTCAATGATGAATTAATATTTTTTCTTAATCACAGAGAAATAGATTATAATAGTCGTTCAGGGAGCTGGGTAAACCTGGACGAAAATGTTTTGACCCTCAGCACCTCAATTCTACTCTCTGAATAGTCTGGAACAAGATTTCCTCAAGAGGCCCTAGGACCCTTATGGAGCTCTGTGTAGCTTACAAACAAGACCAGGCAAGGAAGAAGATATTTTTTAAGGGCAGAAAATGCCACAAAACATTCTTTTCCTCCTCTGGACTTTGTGGTCTTTACGATCAGCATCACCTTTAGCTTACTTGTTACAGTTGGCCCTGCAGTATATTTATGTTTATATTGTTTCTCGTCTAAATTGTAATCAATTATGGGGCACCTGGGTGGCGCAGTCGGTTAAGTGTCCGACTTCAGCCAGGTCACGATCTCGCGGTCTGTGAGTTCCAGCCCCGCGTCAGGCTCTGGGCTGATGGCTCAGAGCCTGGAGCCTGTTTCCGATTCTGTGTCTCCCTCTCTCTCTGCCCCTCCCCCGTTCATGCTCTGTCTCTCTCTGTCCCAAAAATAAATAAACGTTGAAAAAAAAAATTAAAAAAAAGGCGAGGTCCCTGTCTTCTATATTATTGTCCATGTAAGGCCAGCCACAGAGGCTCACAAAAGTAGGTATTTAATAAATACCGGTTGATTGACTAAACTAAGAAGTGATCGATACCTGTGAGAAGAGAGGGAAAAGGTTATGGAACAAATACATGTATGTTAACAATGGCAAGACATCTGTGAAACAGTTTAAAATGTCTTCAGCAAAGAAAAAAGTGGGAAATATTTGAAGTGGTATTCTAAAACAAAAAACTCAAAATATAATTAGTCATGTATATAAGAAAAAAAAATCAAAGTTCACACCAACGACATATGTTTGTAGCTGCAGGAAAACAAGCAGATTTAAGAGTGCAAAATGAATTAAAAATTTTAATAATTGGCCATTCATGACAACTGAGAAATAGATTTGGGCAAATATATGTTCAAACCACAATATGACAGAGGGTTCTAGCATGGAAAAGAACATAATGCAATGTACTTAAATTTAACTGATAGAAGTTTTGGCTATATAAGAGCCATATACTAATTGGGAAACATTTAAAATTACAACAAACAAGGTGGAACATTTACATGAAAAGGCATATATCAAAAACTGTAGAGAAGATATACTATGCAGCATCAGCTCTCTAGGTGTAACTGCTTAGGAATAAGTGTTCCTATTAAACTATAAGCTCCTTGGGGCGCCTGGGTGGCGCAGTCGGTTAAGCGTCCGACTTCAGCCAGGTCACGATCTCGCGGTCCGTGAGTTCGAGCCCCGCGTTCAGGCTCTGGGCTGATGGCTCAGAGCCTGGAGCCTGTTTCCGATTCTCTGTCTCCCTCTCTCTCTGCCCCTCCCCCGTTCATGCTCTGTCTCTCTCTGTCCCAAAAATAAATAAACATTGAAAAAAAATTTTTTTAACTATAAGCTCCTTGGGGGTAAATATAGTGTTATTTTCTTTTTTTTTTTAATTTTTTTAATGTTTATTTTTGAGAGAGAGAGAGAAAGAGAGAGAAAGAGAGAGAGAGAGAGAGAGAGAGAGAGAGAGCAAGCAGGGAAGGGGCAGAGAGAGGGAGATACAGAATCTAAAGCAAGCTCCAGGCTCTGAGCTGTCAGCACACAGCCCAACGTGGGGCTCGAACTGGTGCACTGCAAGATCATGACCTGAGCTAAGGTCGGACGCTCAACCGATTGAGCCACCCAGGTGCCCCAAATATAATAGCTCCTGGCACATGGCAGTTTCTCAATAAATATTTGTTGAGTTAATGTAAAAATTATTACTTTAGATCCTTAAAAATTCAAGACTTGCATAATCAAAAATGTTATGTATATGACTTAGACTAAGGGGAAAAAACCTAAAATGACTTTGGTCATTTCAAATTATGTAAATTTTGCTTTTTGTAATGAAGTATCTCCTTATACTTGAATAGTTTCTATTTTACTATTTATCTGTTTAAACTGTATAGTATCTGTTTATACTGTATAGTATTAATTAATAGAATGCAAGTTAAAATATTCAATTCATGGGTATCAATAATTCATATCAGGCATTCTTCTCCCCTACGTTATTATGAATGAATAAGCTTACATGTACACCTGTTTATATGTCTCTCTGAAACTTTCTAGATAATTTAGACTTGACATAATTTTAATCTAACAGCCACTAAACTCAGAAACAAGGGTGTGTATCTTACACTTCTTTGTTGCAAGGCGAAAGGAGAAAAAAAAGCAGCCGGTGCGTTTGAACTAGAGATCCCAAGAAAGGGGGCAGAAGACAGAGCATCTAAAGTGGAAGGCTTAGACTGGACTTGCTCTGTTAACCGTTTCTGGGCAATGGATGATCTGAAGAAACTAAACCCTGCAATCATTTTCGAGGCGTTCTTGGGACTCTAGGCTAAGAACTCCTAAGTCAGGGTATGACCAGTGGTCTTCTGCTGCTGCATCGAAGTTCCCGGTAAAGAGTGAAACTTCGGGGCACATTGACGATATGCACTGTCGGGAAGGGTCAAGGCAATGTAAACTTGACCTATCTTCCGACAGCAGCCCGTGCGCGGTTTGACCCCAAGTGGCCCCTTTCCTCTGCTGGAACTAAGAGTCCTCTCTCCCACCTTTTCTTTCACTTCGGATCCAAAGAAAACACCAAGAGGTATTCTACTGCGATGCTAGAAGCACAGTGGAAGAGAGGCGACACTCAACAGCTCTGGTGCTAGTGACGCCTCAGCTTCCGCCCGAGCTGAGAGACCCTCAGCCTAGTCAGAGGCGCCCCCAACCCCACCACACCTGCTGAGGGGGAGAGCTCGCGGCCGCTACGTGTTGCCGAGGCAAAGGGCCGAAGGGCAAGGACACGAAATGCGAGGACGTGTGGTGTCACTTTGCGCATGGGATCCGAAAAGATCGCAGCAACCCCGGCAGGTCTCCCGGAACGAAGGGTGAAAGAGGGTCGCGCAACCTACACCGGTGGAGCCCCGGAGGTTAACCACCCCCCTCCCTGATTTCCCCAAGGCCGGGAACCTGTCTCTGCCGCGAGGGCTAACGAAACCCGAGCGGGGAACGGAGGAGTTACTGGGCGTAGTGCCACGGGTTAGGGAACCTGGCTGCAGGCAGGCCCGCAGCGAGGGACGCACTCACCGAACCTCGGGGCAGAGCTGGGCGGTGAAAGCCGCTGTCAAGGTGTGACCCGGAAACAGAAGTTGGCGTCTCCAGCTGGCCTCTGTTTACAGGATGTGAAGAGCGATTGGGGCACCTGCGCACCGGCCAATGGCTGCAGGCGGGGGGCGCCTGCGCAGAGTCGTGAGGCAGCCTCCGTCCTACCCAGGCATAGTTAACGGATTATTTTCTTTCCCTGCCGGAGGGTTTGTGCGCCGGCGCAATGTAGCGCTGTCGGCCATTGCCCGGGGTCTTGGGTCCGCAGCTCTAGGCAAAAAGCTCACCGCCCCCGGCTATTGGGCCGAGTCTGTGGGGCCGCCCCTATGTGGACCAGGCCTGTAGTGGGTCCTTCCGTGCTTTCCGCTGCCTCCCACGGTCTCCAGCTGAGATCGGGCCTGGGCACCTCATTTCTAACCTTGCTACATTGGTTCGGTTGCTTAGGAGACTAAACTGTTAGTAAGAAGTGTCTTTGGAAAATAAAAGAGACTTCCATCATTATTCATAATATTGGAAACGTGTGCTTTCTGAAACCTCCTGGATAGTGTCCACCCTTCCTCAAAGGGAACTATACCGAAGATAAACAACCGCCTAAGAGGCGTAGCAGTCCAAATGTCGAAGACTGAAAACGATGTACCCGCTGACAGTAACCCTTCCCAGCCAGAGAGATGCTGCAGCGTCTCAGTGACGTCCTTCCCAAGCAAAAGCATAAACATTGGAAGCCAGCAGCACGTAGTGGTGCAGGTAGAGTGAAGCAGCCTGCACAGGCTGACTCTAAGTGCAGTGATCTACCTGGCTGCCTGTTTAACCAAGAACAGCCAACACCTACTCCCCAAAGCTTGTTCTAAGCAGCAGCATCAACCAGTTTGAGAATAAAGCAGGGCCCAGACAGTTCATGAACATCAATGAGGGGATGGTGAACTGGAGAATCTCACGCCTTGTCTGAGGAGTGAGACTCCCCTGCGTTCCAAACTCAAAAGATTTTTGCCATGCAGGAATGTGTCCCCCACCTTCTGCCACTCTGCTGTGGTGAGGTTGTTCAATTTTTCCAAAGAAGCTGATACCCAGTTTTTTTAAACAAGTGAATCCTCCAAGTTGCAAATATTGGCAACATTAAAAAAAAAAATCATTTTGAAAGCAGGCAACATTCAGCCTTGTAAACCATCAATTCTATACTCTAGATTAAAGAAAGGGCTGCTTTGGTCGGGATTAAAGGCTGCTTTGGTCATTGACAGCTCTATGGAAGAAGGGTTTAGGGGTAGCTCTCTGATTGGGAGGGGTTCTGGGGAGTTGACTTGAAGCTGTAGCTACATATTAACTACATTGCTTTTAATTCATAGATTTACTTAGGAAAGCTTGAAGGAGGCTAGACCCCCCCCCCTCCCCTGCAAGCTGCTCTAAAGCATTTGATCAAATTCAGTGAATGGAAACAGTTTGATTCTGTGCCCATTGCTTCTAAACCAGAAATTTGTATTAGGGCTCTAGAGACTGTTAAATCTCCAAACACAAGGGCAAGAGATACCTGTGTTGGTGCTAATCACAAATGGGGAAGTTCATCCTGTGAACCTAAACCCTTCCTGGCCACCAGCAGGGAAGATCATAGAAAAATCAAGCCATTACATGTGTTGTCAAACCTAACCTCGGTTCAGTTAGTACCTCTCAAACTCCCATCCCTATGTCTAGAACTGTGTGACTCACATTAATACCCCAATGGTATATTCTCCCCCAAATCCCCTTGAATCCTACTTAGCTGGGGAATTAATGAGAGTCAGATGCGTAATAAATTCCACTGCATCATGCAGTGGGCCCAGGTGTGCTAAGTCTCCCTGTGTCTAGATCCAGTAAAGTGATGCTCTGCTTGGCACCATCCATAGCTTTCTCTAAGTGGAGAATGAGCTTCAGACAACTGACCTATTGAGGGAATGGTGACTGCAGGCTGCTTTTGTTCAATGTCATATACTACCCAGGATGGTGGAGTACATCCTGTACCCAGAGTACAGAAGGTCTAGCTTTTGTCCTGGCTCTGAGACTGATAGTTATTTCATTCCATTTCATTGGGCATCTGTTTTCTCATTGTGAGAGCATTGGCTGAAATCATTTCTGAATATCCTTCCATTTCTATAATTCCGAATCTATTTAATTCCTAAGCAAAAGTTCCTGCTTCCAAAATTTTTTACTTTCATCAAACGAGTACAGTTTTATGACTATCATAATACTACTATATTAATGGGACCTTTGAAGTCTTAATTATAGGATGCCAAAGTCTACATAGTTTCCATTCCATTTTTGCTTCTTCTGTTGCCTCCTTTCTAAAGCAAGGTAAAGACAGTGATGTTTCCAAGCTTCCAATTTTTAAATGTCATTGGTATTATATAATGTTCAAGCATACTGAAAAAACTGGAGAGAATAGTATGATGAACTCCTATCCATCATCTATATTTAACACAGAAACATTTTGCCAATTATTTTAAATCATTTTTTTCTTTGTTGTTTTGTTCAGCTTTAGGGTTTTTAGTTAAACCATTCAGATAATATCCACACTTCTCACAGTTTGGGGAGAAGTTTTGATTTGACATCCCATAAGTTTTCTAAAAATTGAACTATCTCATGTTTATTTATCCATTTCTTCCTTGAAAAATATGAATTTTTCCCTGTGTTGTCTCATTTCTCAAAATTTCTTCACTGGTAAATTTTGAGGTGTATAAACTCTGCGAAACTCCCAACATCTTATAAATATAGGATTATTTGTCTCCCAGGGAGACTCGCATAGGCCATCTATGCCGATTATTTCATAATGTTTCTGAGAATCCACTGCACAACCAAAGGAAGTTTCAGGTCCATTCATTCATACATTTATCAAACATTTGCCGGCACCTATGTTGTTCCAGGCTCAGGGCTCACAGTGCAGGGAAGACAGTGATGGAGAAACACATTCCCTTATTTTCAGGGGTTGGATATAGATTTGCAAACAGTCAGTTGCAATTCAGGATAATAATTTCAATAAAGTTTTCACGTGCAAAGTCAATGGTGAAGAACAGTTCTACTTCAGAGTGAGATCAAAAGAATAGTAGAGGGGAAGGGTCTGTGAAGACGTTTCTTGAGGAACAATTTGTTTCTGCTTGAGGAACAATTTGCTTCTTCAATTTGTTCCCACTACCTTCCCACCCAGAAGGAGACATAGTGCTGGTGCTGCATCCTTGCCCTCCAGCCCAGAGAGGGATTTCTGTGGGACCAGAGAGCTTGGCAACTGTTTCCCACAGTTGTGAAACACAGTGGCCTGCACCAGCTCTTGCCTAAAATTTAAAGGCAGTAGCCACAAAACGGAGGTGGCTGCAGAGGGATCTGCAGCACTCCCAGATTCAAAGCAGTGACGAATGTGTGAATGTTTCCAAGATCAGATATGGGCCATACAGAAGACAGTCAGCATGGTGTTGCCTTTGGTTTACTCAAAAAGGGTTGTCTAGAGGTGTGGAGAGACCCAGTGACCAGAAGTTAGAGGTGAACAAACATAGGAATCCTAGAATACCCAGAGGATGTCAGAGGCAACCATCTGCATCTATTTAGGCCAAAAAGACTGGAGTGAGAGGTCTCTGATGAGAGCAATCTGCAAAGAACCTTTAAAGTACCCTACAGGAAAATTTCAACTTAAATCATCTGCCTGGCCCAGGTAGTACAGATCTGTCATATCCCTGAGCTGTCTTGCTTCCCACTTTTACACAGCAAGTCAAACAGCAGCTAGCTAGAGGGGGAGGAGGTAAGTTAAGGAGAAAGCTGAAGGCAGGCAGCCACCAGCCACAAGAAGCCTTATGTGGGGGAAGGGGGAGGAGAAGTCTTAAACTAGTGCTTAGAATGAAGACTGAAGTATTTGATTGCCATCTTGGACTGGAAACATTCTAAATACCAAATCAAGACTCTTTCTTGACTTAAAGTGACTTACTTAAAGGATTGTCAGTTATCAAAGAATGAACGAAAAAGTCAGGGAATCTGCCCAATTTTCCATTCAGGGAAAATTGCAGGGGAAGATTATCCCTTCCCCATATCTTTAAAAGATGGTAAAAGCCAAAAACCAAGATGGCATTTTGATCACATCCGTGAATTTTGCATTCAACATTCCAGCTCCATCCCTATACATTTTAGTCTGTTATTTGTGATCTTCGTGCTTTGATTACAAATGAGTTGTTTTTTTTTTTGCTTGTTTTAAATGTGTTGTGTGTCTCTCATACGACTTTTAGGTCATTATGTTGTCTTCTCTTCCCTGCTAATTCCAGTCCTGCTCTCAAGAAGTGTTCATTAGATGGTGTTGATTGACAGTACAACTAGTGTTCCTATTTTCAGACCTTGGCATAAACGTAACTAGAAATTTGATAATGCTGTTTTGCTTGTAACGATTGATGCCATTGCTGTTCAACATGTATTAGCGTCCGGTATCTGGGTAGGTGCCATTGAAGTGTCCCAGGTTACAGATCTGGGTGTCTTACTTTTTGAGTTTGGCGGCTACCTAACAGGCACAGGCTTTTGTGCAACTCCTTTTCTTGGAGTGAAAAACTCTCTTCACCTGCTGGCTCCAAACGTTTTCCTGATTTTGAGTGCTATCCTCTAGAGTGACAGTGTGCTGGGGGAGAGGAATTCTGTCTTGCAGCTTCTGTAAGTGGTAACCCAAAGCCTTTCACAACAGTTTTCTGGCTTCTGGCCAGAGCTTATCTCTTCCTCTTCTGTCTGAAAAGGACTCATCTTTCTTCAGGGGCCACTTAGCTAATGTTGATGCAAAGTTTTCCTGATACGCTTCCTAGGGAAAGTGACTTAAGTAAGAAGTAATTTCTTCAAATGAGCTTTTGTCACCAAAGTGGGGGAGGGGGTGGGGAAGAGGAGGAGAACCAAAAGGAAGTTTGTGATATCCTAAGAGCCAAGGAGAGAGAAGGGATCAGTCAAAATTAACAAAGTAGGGTAAGAAAAAATAAGATCTAAGTGTCAGACTAGTTAGGAAAAATAGTGTTGCTTCATTAATATAATAGTGTTTCTCTTTGAATTTCTTCAGTTTTTAGAGCTATTGTTTGTTGCATATCTCTTGTTTTAGAGACATCATAATCTGCAAATGCCATAGGGACTAAGTTTCCAGTTCTGACAGTAGTTCCAGTTACTTTGCTTGTCTAAGCAAGTTACATTACCTAAATCTCAGTTTACTCATCTGTACAGGACAAGAGTAACAACACTTACCCCAAGAGTTAATTTCACAAAACTTAGATCACATTTGTGAAAGGTGGTTTTGTAAGCTATATAAATGTTGGTTCTTATCTATGTCATCTTTGTAATATTTTGTATTTGTCTAGTTCTCCCAGTTGCACCATAAACGCCTCTAAGGCACAGATCTAGATTTCCTGCACTCACTGCTCCCTTCCCCACAGCACACAGTAGGTATTGGATAAGTGTAAACAGGATTGAACTAAAGTGAACTGACCTCCCAAAGACACGAATAGTAGAATGCCTCTACGTACTGGTCCTTGATCCCGAGAAAGATGTCAGAAGTTACATTTAAAGGGAAATTTGAAAAGGAACTTTGGAAATAGAGCAAAGGAAAAAAAAAGTTCAGAGAAATATAAGCCTCCTGAAGCTTTTTATACACTTAAACCTTGTCCAAGAGAAAGTAGTTCAGCAGAGAAAAGAACCAAATTAATGTGCAGCAGGGGTAGTCTCTCAAGACATGTCATCAGGATTAAACAAGGACTTCTTTCAGAATCTGCTCAGAGGCAGACAGGCTCCCAATATTCACACTGTTCTTTTATTTTTTCCCTTTAACTTGCCCCAAAGGCTCAGGGAAATTTACAAATAACTACTTTTTGAAAATTACTTTGGCCTTATAGGTTACCAATATTTTACACTATCAGAATAATTTTAAGACATTTTGAGACTTCACAGAGAAAGAACGCTTGAGGGATTTGGAAGGGGGGAATGCAGTAAAAATACAAATAACAATGTTAATGATAATATATAAATTAGATATACATAGATACTATTTTTCCAAGAATGTGATCAGTTACAGCTAAATCACCTAGCAAACCAAGACTGGAATAGACAACTAGCAGGAGAGATTTTAAGATCATTCAAGGAAGGGAAGTTAACACAGGAAATGCTCACTCTTATGGTACCACTGGGTGGTCCAGACTGATCTGGAGAGTTCTACTAGCAAGGAATGATTGGATTCTCTGAATCAATTTCAGGGATTTAAGAAGCTTACTGTTAACTTCATGATTTTGTGCTCTCTTGAGGTCCATGCTATTTCTAGTAGGAGTAGGTCTCCCCCTAGAGGAGAAATAGAAAATTTGTTCCTTCAGGCTTGCTCAGCGTTCAGCAAGTAGTTCTGTGTTCATTCATGCATCATTCAACCATTCATTCAATAAATACTTATTAAATTCTATTAATGTGCTGTTCCTTATTATAGATTCTTAAGATACAATTGAATATAAGATCAACATGGTCCCTGCCTCCAGGGAAACTATAGTTAGTGTCAGAAATAAACATTAGATAAAGAATCACCCAAATGCCTAGACAGCGTTCTATAAAGGGAAAGTATGGAGGGTAATATGGTCATTCAATAGAGAGCCTCTATAACAGTGGGAGGTAAAGGAAAACTTCCCTGAGCACAGACTTGGAAAATGAATGCATATAACCAGATAAAGGCTATGGATCAGAGGTGAAGGGAGTGGGCACTGCAGCAAATGGACAAGAGTATTCAAAGACTGTGACAGCAAAAAAGCTTACGAAATTGGAAGAAGAATAAGAAGCCAGAATGATAAGGAGACCAAGGGCACAAGCTGAGGCCAAAAAGGAACAGATGTTCCAAATCAGGCAGGGTCTTGGTGGACATGTTAAGGGTTCTAAACTTTATCCCAAAAGAATAGGAAGCTATTGATAGGTTTTATGCAAGTGACATAATCATGTCTATGTATTTAAAGGATCACTTTGAGTTTCTGATGAAGAATGGATTATAGAAGGGTCAGAGTAAAGACTAAAATAGGAAAAATAGCAATTAAGTGATCTAGGCAAGAAGTGATGGGGACTTGGACTAGAGTGGTGGCCATATAAAGGGAGAAAAGTGAATTTGAAATACTTTAGGTTAGAATTAATAGGGCTGAGTGATTGACTACAAGCTGAAGATGAGAGGGTACAGCTTCCCAACAGTGATTCTTAGATTTTTTCTGTATGCTCCTAGGTGAATTGAGAAGCCATTAGCAAAGGTAGGAACTCGAGAGGAAACAGGTGTGTGTGTGTGTGTGTGTGTGTGTGTGTGTGTGTGTGTGTGTGTGTGTGTTGGGAGGGGATCTGATCAAAGATCAGTTCATGAAATATTTATTAAGGCTCCTACTAACTTTCAGTCAGTGTGTTTGGCACTAGACACTGGAAATTAAAAAGTGGAGGCAAGGGGAGCCTGGGTGGGTCACTCAGTTAAGCATTGGACTTCAACTCAGGTCACGGTCTCGCGGTTTGCAACTTTGAGCCCCACGTCAGGCTTTGTGCTGACGGCTCAGAGCCTGGAGCCTGCTTAGGATTCTGTGTCTCCCTCTCTCTGCCCCTCCCCCGCTCGGTCTCTCTCTCAAAATTAAATAAACGTTAAAAAAAATTTATTTTCAAAGGAGGCAATACAGGATTCCTGCCACAAGAAACTTTTGACTAATGGAAGATAATGATAATATTAATGAGTTATTTCAGTATTATGCAGCTATGCAAGAATAAATGCCACCCAATAGAAGCCCAGAAAAGGGACAATTTAGCACAACCTGGAGGGCTCAGAGAAGACTTTTTAGAGAAGATTATAACTGAACAGAGCCTTAAAGGATTAGGGGTAAGTAAGGTAAAGAAAGGTGGACTTTTTTTTTTTTTCCTCTCGGAAAAAGAAGGAATTGATTCAGCCATCTGCTGAAAACAATTGAAATACTGGATAGAATATTTTTTAAAAATCTCCTTAAAAAGTATCCAAGATGTTTCAAATAGGATTCTTTAAAGAATTATAATCCCAACTCCATTCCAAAGCACAGTAAAAGGACCACTTCAAAAATTCTTTAATGAAATAAATATAACATTGAAACCAAAATCTGATAAAGGTTATACAAAATATAAAGCCACAGACCAAAAAAAAAAAAAAAAAAAAGCTACAGACCAATCAATGCAAAAATCCTAAATAAAATATTGGCAAATGGAATCAAACAGCACAGTATGTCATGACCAAGTGGAAATTGTTTTAGGAATGCAAAAATGTTTCAATGTTAAAAAATACATTAATATATTTATTAATATTATTATATATAAGAAGAAAGGTCTTGTGATTATCTCCATAGATTCTGGAAAAAATATATGAGAAAATTCAAGGTATATTTCTAATAAAACTAATTTTGAAAAGAGGAATAAAAGAGTTTTTTCCTAATATCATAAAGCATCTTGCTTACCAGCATCTTATTATTTTTATGGGAAAACACAGGAGGCATTTCTGCTCATGTTTGAAACAAAACAAGGATGCCCACTGTTACTATAACATCTAACATGGGGTTGGAGGTGTTTGCCACAGCACTGATACAGAGGAAACAATTAGATGTATGAGAATTGCAGATAATATGACGGTGTGTCTAGAAAATGAAAGCGAAGCAATGGGAGAACTACTGTAAATAAAAAGATGATCCAGTAAGGTAGCAGGATAAAAGAGCAATTTACAGAAGTTGGTAGGCATCATACATACAGGGAAGAACCAGCAGAAAATAACGTAGAAGTGGGGCACCTGGGTGGCTCAGTGGGTTAAGCGCCGGACTAGATTTCAGCTCAGGTCCTGATCTCGCGGTTTGTGCCGTGTTCGAGCCCCACATCAGGCTTTAGGCTGGCAGTAAGGAGTCTGCTTGGGAGATTCTTTCTCTCCTTCTCTCTGCCCCTCCCAGCTTTCTCTCTTTCTCAAAGTAAATAAATAAACTCAAAAAGAGAGAGAGATAGAGACAATAACGTAGAAGAGAACTTCCCCATCCCATTTGCAATAGCAGCCATAATTATAAGATTCCTAGGAATAAAGTTAAGAAATATGTAAAAACCAGTGAGGGAAACTTTATAATACTCCCCCCAAACACAAAAGTAGACTTTAACAAATGAAAGACATACCTTAATTTGCAAATTTAATATAATTCCAATAAAAATTCTAACAAGTTTTTTTTTTAGTTAGATAAATCAACTCTTAAGTTCATATGAAACTTTTTTTTTAAACATTTATTTTTATTTTTATTTTTTTTAACGTTTATTTATTCTTGAGACAGAGAGAGACAGAGCTTGAACGGGGGAGGGGCAGAGAGAGAGGGAGACACAGAATCGGAAACAGGCTCCAGGCTCCGAGCCATCAGCCCAGAGCCTGACGCGGGGCTGGAACTCACAGACCGCGAGATCGTGACCCGGGCTGAAGTCGGACGCTCAACCGACTGAGCCACCCAGGCGCCCCCGAAACTTTTTTAATAAACAAGTTTATCTTTGTATAAACAAAACTTTCCAGGAAAAAGCCCTGAAAAGAAGAGCAATGAGGAGGGGCCAGTCCTACCAGACGTTTGAAATACAATGAAGCGTTCATAATTAAAAGTGTAGAACTGGTACACGAAGAGAAAGATACACTACTGAAACATAATAGAAATCCAGTAATAAAGGCATTTAATACATAATAAAGATATTGCAAAACAATGAAGAAATGGACTTTATAATAAATGCTGCTGAGACATCCAGGTACCATTTGGACATAGGTAAAATTGGATTCATAGCTTATACTGCACAGTAAGATAAACTCCACATGGATTAGTTAACCAAACCAAACAAAAATGGAAACCTTAAAAATAATAGAAGAAAACATGAGTAGGAAAGCATTTCTGTGTCTCAAAATCTGGAATCAATAAAAGACATAAATTCTGTTACATAAGTATTTTTTAAAAATTGCATGACTCAAATATCACATGTAAGGCCAAAGACAAAGGTTTCACTGGACAAAATATTTGCAACTTAAGCCATGGGAAAAAGTTAATCTGACATATAAAGAACTCCTAGAAATAAAAAGACATAAATCATGTATTTTCCACATCCACATAGATACTAAGACATAAACATAGCTAACAAATTCATGCAAGTGTCCCTTAAAGTAGTAAAACATACTCCGCTCATTCAAAAAAAGAAAAGCAAATTACATTACACTGAGGTAGCATTTCTTACCGTGTTGGCACTAATCCAAAAGTTTGAGAACACACTGTTGCCGAAGGACAGGGGAAAGAGACATACTGATATGCCACCGTTGAAAGTGTAGAATGATTTAGCCCTCAAGGAAGGGAATTTGGTACTATCTAGCAAAATTACAAATAGATGCATTCACCCTTTAACCCAGCAAGCACATTTTCTAGGAATCTATTCTAAAAGTACATCTGTACAAATTTGGAATGATACATGCACAAGGTTATTCACTGTGGCATTATTTTTAATGGCAAAAGACTATAAATATCCCAAATGCCATTAAGAGAGAGGAACTGAATAGGTAAATAAATTATAGTACATAGTAGACATAGTCATACAGACTATGGAATATTTCTTTGCATTGCTATGAAATGATCATCACAATACATTATGTGAGGCAAGGTGAAGAGCAGTATATGTCGTAGCTACTTTTTTTTTTAATATATGAAATTTATTGTCAAGTTGGTTTCCATACAACACCCAGTGCTCATCCCAACAGGTGCCCTCCTCAGTGCCCATCACCCACCCTCCCCTCCCTCCCACCCCCCATCAGCCCTCAGTTTGCTCTCAGTTCTCAACAGTCTCTTATGCTTTGACTCTCTCCCACTCTAACCTCTTTTTTTTTTTTCCTTCCCCTCCCCCATGGGTTCCTGTTAAGTTTCTCAGGATCCACATAAGAGTGAACACATATGGTATCTGTCTTTCTCTGTATGGCTTATTTCACTTAGCATCACACTCTCCAGTTCCATCCATGTTTGTCATAGCTACTTCTTATATAAAATTAGACATTAAAGAATAATCCAGAAATGAATAACAATGGTTACTTATAGGTGGGTGGAGATGGGGAACCAGGATCAGGGGTAGGATTAGAAGAGAGACTCCTCTGAGTAAACCTTTTGATATAGTTTTGACTTTAGAATCATGTAATTATTTTACATATTCAAAAAGTAAATTAAGTCAAAAAGAGGGGGAAAAAAGGGCAATCCCTGAAACTGAAAACAAATTAAGTAAACCTAAGTGTGTGATTGGTAACACACACACACACACACACAAAAGATTTCTTTCAAATGACCTTTGAATGCAAGACTTTGTCCTTCCTTGGTGGAATATATCCTAATAACAAAACAAACTGTGAAGAATCCTAAACATTCTGTAATTTTATTGTTAATACTAATATTGGTGTCATGAAACATTTTATGTACAGTATAGGAGAACGCAAATAAAAATAAGTTCAGTGTAAGAAGTAATAAAAATGTAAAATCAAATAAGTTAAAAATTGAGTGTTCAAATTAAATCTGTAAGCCATAGATATTCTGAAGAAGGCAATAATCTTACTGAAGAATAACAAGCTGAATGACTTAGAGCTATGGATGAATCTTTGAGTGACGGATCGCAGACATCTTCCGTGGGCCGAACTTCATGATTCCTCAGACAACTCCTGTGAAGCTGATGACATATAGTGCCCTGATACTGAAAATTAGATTGTTCTTAATTCTGAGCATTACAGAATTACAGTTATAAGGGATCAGACACTTGGAAGTTAAGGAGTATCATCATTTATGAAGAAAATTGTTTAATACTTTTAAATATTTTAGCTTCTGGCCAAGGGAAATGTGAAGAGAACATTTTTCACAGATGGGCTCCATGTAAAAGAAAGGGGCAGGGGCATTTAATAAACTTATATCTGGATTGCCTGCAAGCATTGATGTGCATCTGAGTGTAAGGCAGACCTCACAATATACCTGTTTGGAAAAGAAATAGGGATGCACATTATAGAATTTCACCAGTGGTTTTGATGGAAATTTCAAGAACTAGTACGTTCTCTACATGAACGAATTAAGGCCTTTATCTCAAGTGCTACCATTCTCTGAGCACCCAAATTTTCACCTGTTCAGTGGAAACGAGGTTTAAGATTCAGTAGATATTCTTAGAAATATTTCATAAAGTTAAATACATTCTTTTGCATTCTTATACAAATTCTTCTTCTTTTTTTTTTTTTTTTTTTTTTTTTGCTTAGAATAGAAAAAGGAGCAAGCTAACTAAAGGCGACTTTAGGCTGCCTTCTAGAAATGTTTCAAACATTATGGATTGTGTTTGTTGGCTTAAAGGTCAACTGTAGGGAATTATTCCGACTCAGGGTTTGGGCACTGCTTTGAATGCCTTGTTTTCAGAGAAATTGATAGCGGACATGCCAGAAAGTGGGTCCACTTATGGATTCCATCTAACCAGACAAAAAATAGTATCCCTGTTTAATGCATTTTAAAGAATTTCTACAAGGGTAAAGGAAATGGCAAACTTCGGGAGCTGGTTACAAAATATTCGTTACAGAAATGAGTTGAAATGTGCCTGTCTCTGGACATTGGGGGCCAAAGAGCGGAATGGTAATGACAGTTTGAAATCAAACTTGTTACACAAAGCCACTTCTATGAAAGGAGAATTATACTGTTTAAGTAAATAGTTTTATTTTGTGGTTGTATTGAATTTAAATATGTAAAATGTTACTGTGAGTCAAATAATACGTTGATAATGTGACACAAATTTTCAAATGTAATATTGAACAAAATCATAATTATCAAATTTAAAATTTTTAAAATTTTGGGCATCTGGGTGGCTCGGTCGGTTAAGAGTCTGACTTCGGCTCAGGTCACAATCTCACGGTTTGTGGGTTTGAGCCCCACATCAGGCTCTGTGCTGACAGCTCAGAGCCTGGAGCCTGCTTTGGATTCTGTGGCTCTCTCAATCTCTCTCTGCCCCTCCCCCACTCACACTTTGTCTCTGTCTTGCTCTCTCTCTCAAAACTAAATAAATATTAAAGACATTTTTTAACGTTTATTTATTTTTGAGACAGAGAGAGACAGAGCATGAACGGGGGAGGGTCAGAGAGAGAGGGAGACACAGAATCGGAAACAGGCTCCAGGCTCTGAGCTGTCAGCACAGAGCCCGACGCGGGGCTCAAACCCAGGAACTGCGAGATCGTGACCTGAGCTGAAGTTGGATGCTTAGCCGACTGAGTCACCCAGGCACCCCTAAAGACATTTTTTAAAAATAAATAAAAGCTGTTTGATTTTACAGGAGGACTATGGCAAATTATAGACTACAGAGGAAAAGATTAGAGAACTTTAAGACACAGAAATAGAAACTATTTAAAATGAAATACAGAGAGAAAAAAGGCTGAAAAAGAAAGAGTCAGAGAAAAAGTGATCTCTGAGATGTATCAAGCAGTTTAATATATATGCAACTGAAGTTTCAGGAGTTGGGGGCTAAAATTATATTTAAATAAAACTTAAAGGCTAAAAATTTTCCAAATTTGAAAGCGCACGAAATCCAGGTAGAATGAACTTAAACAAAACATGCCAAGGCACATATTAATCAAACTGCTAACAACCAAGGGTAAGGAAAAAATTTCTAAAAGCAGGCAGATAAAAAAGACGTATTACATATAGAGCAAGGGTTGGCAAATTATGGCCCGTGGGACAAATCTGGCCCATCTCTTGTTTCTGTAAGTAAAGTTTATTTGGAACACAGCCCCACACACTCATTTATGCATTTGCTATGGCTGCTTTGTGCTACAATGGCAGAGTTGAGTAGTTGCAGTGGTCTGAAAGGCTTTTATGGTTTGCAAAGCTTAAAAGATTTACTATCTGGCCCTTTACAGAAAAGTTTGCCATTCTGCTACAGAAGAACAAAGAAAATAATGCCAGCATATTTCTTATAAAAACTATGCAAGGCAGAGGACAAGGCCAACCCAGAAGTTTTTGTTCAGCAAAAATATCTTTCAAAAACAAACGTAAAATAAAGAGCATTTTAAACAGAAGATGAAATATAAAAAATATTTCCCACATATTAGTCTCTTGGAAAGATGTGACTAATGTAAAAATAATAAAAATGTACCTGATATTTTAGCATATGTACAACTAATAGATATAACAACAAAAACACAGGATATAAAGGAGGAAATGAAAATATGTTGTGAGGTGCTTAACACTATTTCAAGGTTGACTGTAATAAAGTGCAGGCTTATATTATAAACTCTATAGCTCCACTGTCCAATACAGTAGCTACTTGCCACATGTGGCTATTAAAATTAAAATTTGATAGAATTAAAAATTTAGTTCCTTAGTCACACTAGCCACACTTGAAGTGTTCAATATCTACATGTGGCTAGTAGTCACCATACTGAACAGTGAAAATATGGAACAATTCCATCATCACAGAAAATTCTATTGGAAAGAACTGTTCTAAAGCAATACTAGCAGCAAAGCAAAAGAGAAAAAGAGAAAGAAAAGAGGAGAGTTATTAAGTCAGTATTGAAGGTAAAAAAGGAATCATTTTAAAATTCAAGTAATGTAAACACTGGAATGGAAATAAGAAGAAAGAAACAAAGAACAGATGGGGCAAACAGAAAACAAACAGCAAGATGACAGATTGAAAACCAATCTTATCATAATTGTAGTAAATGTAAGTAGTCTAAATATCCCAATTAAAGGGTAGAGATGGTCAGTTTAGATAAAAAGTAAGACCTAAGTATATTCTAAACATAAAGGCATACATATGACAAAAGAAAAAAATGGAAAAGATATGCCAGGCAAATGCTAATTTAAAAAGCTGAAATGGCTTTATTAATAGAGATTAAGTAAATATTAGAGCAATGGATATTACCAGGAATAAAGAAAAGCCATTTCATAATGGTAAAGTGGTCAGTTTAGCAAAAGAACATAACAATCATCACTTAATAAAGAGTTTCAAAATATAGGAAGTAAGATCTAATAGACATTAGAAATAGATAAGTCTACAAATATAGTTTAAACCAAATATTAATTGTATTGATATTAAATATAATTAGACCAAATGCTTTAGATAAAAGACAAAGGCTGTCAAAATGGATAAAAAGCAAAACAAAACAAAATCTGATTATATTCTACCTACCAGAAAAATACCTAAAACTTATGGAAACATTGGGGTATCAGGGTGGCTTGGTCAGTTGAGCATCTGATTCTTGATTTCAGCTCAGATTATGATCTCATGGTTCGTGAGATCAAGCCCCATGTGGGGCTCTGCTGACAGCATGGAGCCTACTTGGGAATCTCTTTCTCCCTCTCTCTGCCCCTTACCTGCTTGTGCTCCCTCTCTCAAAACAAACAAACAAACAAACAAATAAAACACTTAAGGAAACAGGTTGAAAGTAGATGAATGGAAAAGGATACATCATGCACCCCATTCAAAAGAAAGCGGGTGCAACTCTTATTAATGTCAGTCAAAATTGACTTTAAGGCAAAAAACATTATTAGTGAACAAGAAAACCACCTAATAATGAAAATGATTCAATTCACTAGGAAATTATGGCAATTAAAAAATTTAGATTACACTTATAACATCGCATCAGAATATATAAAGAAAAAATTATCAGTTATCAGAAGGTAAATTCAGAAATATAGTGGAAGATTATAATAACCCCTTTTTAGTAACTTGTAATATAAGTAGCAAAATAACTTAGGATATAGAAAATTTTTATAAACACTTTATAAATCTCTTTAAAAATTTGTACTAATGTATATATCTAAAACTTGCATCCAGCAAATGCAAAACACATATTCTTTCATGATGTATGTATGTAGCGATTATAAATAAAAATTTCTCTATTAGGCAAATTTCAACAAATTTTGGAAGGTTCATATTGTATAGGAAGTATTCTTCAACTACAATTAATTTAAGCTATTAATAACAAAAAAGACAATTAGAAAAGTCTCATGTTTGGAAATTAAGAAATATTGATTCATTCAACAAATATGTAATGCATGCTTACTATGAGCCAGGTACTGTTCTAGGCACCTGGGATTATATCAGAGAGAAGGTAATAATTAAAAGTCTGACACACCAAGGGTTGGAGAAAATATGGGGTAATGAGAACTCTTACTGTGTTGGTGGAGTGTAAATTATGACAACCATGTTTGAAAGCAATTTGATATTTTCCAGTAGGGCTGAAGATAAGCATATTCTATGATCAGCAAGTCCATCCGTATGTATAAACTTTAGAAAAACTTCTATTTTAGAAAAACTTGTTATGTGTACCTGAGACATGTACTAGAATATTTATAGCAGTATTGTAGTAATAGTCTTAAACTTGAAAACAACTGAACTATCAATGGTAGAACACAACAGAATACAAATATTTATGCATTGCAGTATGTTCATATAATGGAATACAGTAAAACAATGAAAACGAATGAAGCACAGGTACCCCCCCAAAACTGATGACTTTCACAAATTTAATATTGTGAAAAAGAGGAAAATAAGCAGGACATAAAACAATAAATTGTGTGATTCCATTCATATAAAGTTCAAGAGAACAAATTCATTGTGATTCCATCATATAAAATTCAAAAACAGGCAAAATCACACTATCTTGTTTAGGGTTGTATAAATATGTGACAAACTATGTAGAAAAGTCATCTTCAAAGAAATTTGACTTATTCCTTGCCAATCTGGATGCCTTTTATTTCTTTTTGTTGTCTGATTTTTGAGGCTAGGACTTCCAGCACTATGTTAAATAACAATGGTGAGATTGGACATCCCTGTCTTGTTCCTGACCATAGAGGAAAAGCTCTCAGTTTTTCCCCATTGAGAATGATATTAGCTGTGGGTCTTTTGGATGTGGCTTTTTATGATGTTGAGGTATGTTCCCTCTATCCCTACTTTGTTGAGGGTTGGGTTTTTTTTCTTTTTAAATCAAGAATGGGTGTTGTACTTTGTCAAATGCTTTTTCTGCATCTATTGAGAGAACCATATCATTCTTGTCCTTTATTTTATTAATGTGGTATATCATGTTGACTGATTTGCAAATATTGAACCACTCTTGCAGCCCAGGAATAAATCCCACTAGATCGTGGTGAATAATTCTTTTAATGTACTGTTGGATTCAATTTGCTAGAATTTGTTCAGAATTTTTGCATCCATGTTCATCAGGGATATTGGCTTGTAATTCTCCTTTTCACTAGGGTCTTTGTCTGATATTGGAATCAAGGTAAGGCTTGGCCTCATAGAATCTACATGTTTAATGCAATCTCTATCAAAATACCACCAGCACTTTTCACAGAGATAGAAAAAACAATCCTAAAATTTATATGGAACCACAAAAGACCCTGAATGGCCAAAGAACTCTTGAAAAAGAAAAAAACAAAGCTGGAGGCATCACAATTCTGGACTTCAAGCTATATTACAAAACTATAGTCACCAAGACAGTACTGGCACAAAAACAGACACATAGATCAATAGAACAGAATAGAAAATCCAGAAATGGACCCACAACTATATGGCCAAGTAATCTTTGATCAAGCAGGAAAGAATATCCAGTGGAAAAAAGACAGTCTCTTCAACAAATGGTGTTGGGAAAACTGGACAGCAAAAGAATGAAACTGGGGCACTTTCTTATACCGTACAGAAAAATAAATTCAAAATAGATGAAAGAACTAAACATGAGACAGGAAACCATAAAAATTCTAGAGGAGAAAAAGGCAGCAACTTTTCTGACACTGGCTGTAGCAACTTCCTACTAGACAAGTCTCTGGAGTATTCTGGATTAGTATCCAAAATCTATAAATAACTTATCAAACTCCACACCAACCCCCTCCCCAAATAATCCAGTTAAGAAATGGGCAGAAAACATGAATAGACATTTTCCCAAAGATATACAGATGGCTAAAAGACACATGAAAAGATACTCAACATCGCTGACCATAAGAGAAATACAAATTGAAACCACAATGAGATACCACCTCACATCTGTCAGAATTGCTGAAATTAGCACAGGAAACAACAGATGTTGGCAAGGATGCAGAGAAAGAGGAACCCTCTTATACTGTTGGTGGGAATGAAAACTAGTGCAGCCACTCTGGAAACCAGTATGGAGCTTCCTCAAAAAACTAAAATAGAACTACCCTATGACCCAGCAATTGCACTACTAGGTATTACCCAAAGGATACAAAAATACTGATTCAAAGGGGCGCATGCACCCCAATGTTTATAACAGCATTATCAACAATAGCAAAATTATGGAAAGAACCCAAATGTATATGGATTGATGAATGGATAAAGAAGATGTGGTTTTGTGTGTGTGTGTGTGTGTGTGTGTGTGTGTGTGTGTGTGTGTATGGAATATAATGGAATATTATTCAGCCATCACAAAGAATGAAATCTTTCCATTTGCAACAATGTGGATGGACCCAGAGTGTATTATGTCAAGTGAAATAAGTCAGTCAGAGAAAGACAAATACCATATGATTTCACTCATATGTGGAATTTAAAAAATGAAACAGATGAGCATAGGAGAAGGAAAAAACAGAGAGGGAGACAAACCATAAGAGGCTCTTAACTACAGAGAACAAACTGAAGGTTGCTGAAGGGGGGAGTGGGCAGGGGATGCTAAATGGGTGGTCGGTTTCAAGGAGGGCACTTGTGATGAACACTGGGTATTAATGCAAGTGGTGAATCGCTAAATTCTACTCCTGAAACTAATATTACATTATATGTTAACTAACTAGAATTTATATAAAAACTTGAAACGTGAAAAAAAGAAAGCAGCCCTTTAAAAAATCTGACTTAAATGCCTCATCCTGTGTCTTGCCCGCACAGTGGATCAGGGAGTGATGCTGCTATCTATTCTCTGTGCTAGTTTGTTTCAGAGTTAAAAATTTACTGAGAAGTTCTTTCTAGCCTTTCCCTCTCTCTCACATCTCTATTGATTATTTCCTTTCCTCCATTAGACTTTAAATTCAAATTACACCCTGGCATCATCTCGTGCTCCACTCCAAAGAACCTTTCTCGATAAGCACTCTTTCCAATGACGAGAATGTCCTCCTAAACACTAATAAAAGTCCACAAGTATGAAGTAGAGGAGACTTAGGGGTCTCACAGACCTCCTTACAATTAAACATCAGCAATTTCAGTGTTCTAATCATGTGAAATTGTGGGCAGTTTATTAGTTATCACACCTGCAGGTGTCTTGAATGGTACTCATTATTTTGCAGAGCAGCAAAAACCACTAGGGCCATTGGTAGGAGGGAACTGATTTTTAGTAATATAAGAAGCAACTGGGAGCAGTTTGTGATACGGTGATGGATGAACTGAGATAGATAGGAGAACAGATATGTAACTCAGGATCGTACTTTAAGGGAAACTAAGCCCCAGCTTAGTGCATTCATTCTGGCAATCACCAGTGAACTCACATAAAATTTCCCTCTGCTTCTTAGAGACTTAGACAACATTGTTGAGAAAAGCAAGATCTTATTGAAATTGTTCTCCTTGGGTTGTTTTAGAGACTAACCTCAATTTCTGGAATATTGTTTTTCTGATCCATGTGTGACATTTCATTTTACTTTGGTTTTACTGTTCTAGAAAGACTGATCCTTAGACCTCCTTTGTTATGTATTTGATCAATGTGGAGAATTTTTGTGTTGGTTTGATTTGGTTTTAGAAGTAGAGCAGGCACAAACAAGAGGGAAAAAAAGGCTTACATTTTATTACAGTAAAAAGTATCCTGGGCTAACATTACCCTACGTTACTAGTCTACCAGTTCAGGAACTCAAACAGAAGAGAAACACTAGTTTTTAAAGCACAGCAACCCTTCTGTTTATAACACCCCTCTCAGTTAGCTATCAATCTTATAACCAGTAGCTTGGTACTTTTTTGGAGCCTGTCTCCAGTAGATTAAGAGTATAAATCAGGAGCTCTCCTTGACATACAGGATGGGGATACACTGCTTGGCATCATCCCATTCTCAAACAACATTGAGGGGAGGAGAGAGCATGCAGTCCTCCGACCTTGAGTTCTGACCAAAACTTGGCCCCATTATTTTTGAGAGATGGAGAGAGTGGTAGAATATACCACTGGGGGTTCACGTGGGTAGGCAGGTGATAATTCTCATTTCAAAGCCACAAACGCTTGTTTTGCAGGAAGTGGCTACTTCTATGTATCTGATAATAAGTATCTTTGTTCAAAGAAATAAGTCACTAACAGGGCCATTTAATTGGGTGAACATAAGCTACAAATCATGAAAGTAAATGGTTGAAACCAAAACAAACAAACAAACAAACAAAAAACGATGCTGCTCTCGAAGATAAGCCAGAGTTGGAGCTCTGCGGGCTACATGTCCTTAAGGGAGATGTTTCTTTTCCTAGATGTGGATTCAGCCTTCATTCATTAATCTATTTGACAAGTATTTCTTGAGCTCAGCACACGTGCCAGGCACTATTCTAGGTGTCGGAGATATCACAGCAAACAAAGTCAAACCTCTGCCCCAATGGAGCTCACTCCCTCGTGGAAAGGCAACAAACAAACAAACAAACAAACAGGTAAAATACAGTATGATGGATGTTAACTGCTATGGAGCAAAGTAAAGCAAAATGAAAGGACTAGAGAGTTCTGGAGTGAAGGGGATCCTTGCACCTTAAAGAAAACAAAGCAGGCATTGGGCCTGTAAACTGTGAAACTTATGGTTGACCATAGAAGATGGAGCTGTTTTCACGTAAGACTTTTTAAAACAGTGGCTTGAGGGGCTGGGTGAAAAAGGTGGGGAGAGGACCCTTCTCCTCACTTCTGTCTAAGATCCCGCACTGTTGCAGTACTTTGAGGATGTGGGTCACCTTTTGGGGACCCAGTGTGTGACACCATCACGAATAGTAGTGTGGTCCCCACATGTGTGTAATGGAATGGAAGCATAGTGCACCCTCATAGTCGCTGCTAAAATGCAGTTGGCAATGCCTTGCTTATCCTTGGGATACTACCTCGTAGCAAAAAGGAAGTGGTAGAAGCTACCTCTGATACTATTTTAGGGTCTCTGAGAGGCATGGAGAGAGAGCATAACTAGATGTAACAGTAAGAGTGAGACCACAACATTTTGTATGAGTTGTCTACAATAGAATACTACAGACTTGCTCAGGATACAACAGGTGGGAAGAGGCTGGGAAGTCTGCATAAGTCAGTATAGAGGAACACTATATTTCTATACATTCCTTTAAATGGAAGGGCAGACATACCAGAGTCCATACCCTGCCCAGATGCTTAGACAGAGTTTCCTCCAAATTGGACCGATACTCTGGGAGAGGCAATTTGTCAAGCAAAATTGTCCTATGGCACCAAAAATTTATGAGTGTTCTCGGGTGGTAAAGCATCATCAGTGCCTGTTGAGGATTCTGACTTGGGGCCAAACCAGTCCCTGAGCTGTTGGCAACTTTCTGGGTGCAGAAAACACATGGAAATGATGGAGGGTGCATGAGGCCCTGTACCAGGCATCATGGGTGGCCCCAGAACTCCAAATGCCAGTCTGTGGCCAACTACCCAGCAACACTTGGACTGGAACTAGTCCTGCCAGAGTGGCACATGATAAATGATTGGACATAATACACTGAGACAAGAAATAAGCCTCTGCTGGTGTTGCCACAAAGAAGCTGTTGCAGTGGGTAATGCAGAAAGGGGAGACAGGGTGAACACCAGCACAACAAGTTTAATTGGAATGACGGGTTATTTGTAGTGGAAATTCGGACTGCATAAGAAGTTGGAAGGTCCCCTGGAATTCTTGCTTTGAGTAAAGCTGATATGGAAGAGAAAGAAATGTAGGGGGAATGGTCTTTTTAAGACTCCTAAAAATAGTTCAAGGGCATAGAGCAAGCCACTGAAAGTCTTGCTCAGACTTAAGTGAGGGTGTGGGTGCGTAGGTGCGTGTGTGTGTGTGTGTGTGTCTAACTTCATGGTCATGTCTGTGACAATGGAGTTCTTGAGAGTGTGGATGGTTGGACACCCTCTCCAAGCTGGAGGCTCATACTAGCTCAGGGTCCTTGCAAACTACCATGCCCATTTCTCTGTACAAGAGTAAAGGAAATGAGCAAAACAGGCTGTCTGTAACACCAGGCAGAGTTTGGTAAGAGACCAAACTCACAACAATGGGTGTTCTCAGTCTTTCTTGCCCCCTAGGAAGGAGACCCCTGTCACTGAGAATGGTGCAGAATGGAGAACAAAAATCAAAGGAGCTGAAACAAGGACCAGGAGTTCCTTCCTGCAGAAGAGAAGAAGAATACATCCAAGAAGTGAAGTAAGCAGGGGAATGAGAAAACAAAGGCCAGGCTTGACAGAAAGTTTGGGGGTGTCTGCAGAGAAAGGAGAGGGGATGGCAGCTGCAGCTATGTCACGATGTACAAGATGAATAGAGAAGGAGGGAAGAAAAGTTGAAGATCTTTTGCTCTGTGCTGGGAATGCAAATTCCTTTAGAGTTTTCCCAGAGACTATAATAAACTATAATAAATAATGAATAAAGAATAAAAAACTATAATAAAGTCCCAGAGACTAATATAAATTGCTTTTTAATTCTTTTTGGCTATTGGATGTGTTTCTTTTGAATGTGACATCATGCTGAGATGCCATAAGGCGACTCAATGCCGTAAGACTTACATCTGGGGAGTACTGTCTGGGATCATGGACCTAAGGTATAGCAGTCAGTTCTACTTTGATTTTGATCATCACTCTAGATCTGGGTCAAGTGAGCATCTTCATCATGGCTGTTGGAGTTACAGTGCAAAAAGTATACCAGCTATATTAAAGAGAAACTGGAAATAAACTGGATGCCAGTTAGAGGAAAATGGCAGAGACTACTGACAATTACCATTCTAGTGAGGCTGTGATGTTTGGAACGAGGTGTACCTGATGGAGACCTGTATCTATGCTCCATGGAATCTCTTCACTCCACTGGCTCATGAGACTGGGATGAAGGAATAGAACAACTAAGGTGGTTTCTGGAAGGTAAGAGAAAGACAGGAAGCATAAGGTGTTACTATTATTATTATTTTTTGCTATGTGGCATACATGATATGTGTGAATACTCTAATGACATGGCCAGAGTACCCATTCAGCCCTCTTTTGCATGGGAATGGACCCACTCAACAAACCCTAGGGCACTGGTGTCCAGAGGTCCCAGCTCTGAAACCCGGCCAGTTGACTGAGGTTCCTTCACTCTCTGCATCTGTCTCTCTTATTTTTCAGAGGCTAGACCCTTCTCCCATTTTCCCTAGTCCCATTTTTACACACAGTTCCTAAAATGATCTGGTTCTGAATCTGATGCACCGATTGTCTCCTTACATTTTCAAGTCCTGCTACTAGTCTACTCCCCAACTTCCCGCCTACCCTTGGCTCTCAAATGTCTGACCTGGAACTTGACTGGATCAGTCACACCCCTTGATCTCTGCACCTGTCTCCCATGTTCTTTTGTGCGTCTCCAATAATTTCCCCTCCCTCTAGGCTCAGACCCCCTGTACTCTCAGCAGACTTCATGCTAACATCTCTGGGCAGCATGATGTAATCTTATGCTTAAAAGCCTTAACATACATGGTATCCTCAACAATAGTGGCAAAAAGCCCTGTATGATGACATAACCCAGCTCTCACTATATGGGGACTATGTTTAATGTAAGATTAAAGCTAAGATGGGAGGCCCTATACTAGGGACAGGGTTACTCTTTACAGGTAGAAGGCAGGGACCCACCTGAAAGGTGAGAAAGCTGGCAAGATGCAATCAACCACGTGAAGTGCTGGTCAAGAATGTGAAGTCACAGACCCTGGCAAAAAAAACCCTGAAATTCATGTCTTTTCTGGCTATAGCAGAACTCTCCAGGAAAGGATGAACAGTGGGGTTGAACCTGTATGCCTGAGAATATGCTTGCTATCTTATGATTAGAAGCTTATGCTGTAGAAGCTCAGCTCTCTCTCTCTCTCTCTGTGTGTGTTGTCTCTGTTTCTATTTCCTATAGTTTTTCTGGTAAAAGTCTTTTTTTTCTGGTAAATACTAGTCCACTTTGGCTGTGCTTAGGAAAGCCAAATATTTCTGTCGTCTCCTAAGCTTTAGGAATAACCCGTGGGGAACAGGGTGGAGGCAGAAGTAATAACCAAGGTGAGAGAGCCGCAAGTTTGGGGAATGGAGAAAGGAATGAGCAAGCAAATAGGACTGCATCATTTATTTTAGGAAATATCACACCGTACGGGTTTTGATTTGTTCATATAGTTGTTTTGGGAAGACAAATTTCTAAAGGCTGTTAAGTACTTGATTATATCAGCAATGCCTTAGGTTAAATATTCTACTTTTAGGTTATTTCCCCACTTATTTCTATTTTAATAGTGAAACAGGCATAAGCCAAACGGTTCTTTAGCGCTGGGAAAGTTTCTTTGGGTTAGCCCCACTCTTCCGTACCAGGGAAACCCAAAGGTAACACGTTTGCTAAGGCTGAACTACTAGTGTGCAAAACACTCAGCTGTACCTAGCTCTTCCCCATCTTGAAGTGATACAGTTTGTTTCTCCTCCTTAGATTTATTTCTTCTCATGAAATTCATTTTTAGTTTCCGGCCACTTGGCGTCTCCAATTTACTAGGGTCATTTACTAGTTAGTATGCTGCTGACCAGGTGCTTTTGCTTCTCAATCTCAAGTCATCTGTAAACATATTAAATTCAAATTTTCTTTCTTACCCACCCCCCTTCCCCACTCCACCTCTCCAATAGGGAAAGGAGTTGTCACAAAGGTTGAGACACTCAGTGGGTGTCTGTACGTGGCCACTGGGCCTGCGGAGGGGAAACTGCCTTCACACCCATCCCCCCATGTCCTTACCCATCCCTTCCGCACACAGCCAACAGTTTACCCTTTTACCTGTGAGCTGATGCAGAATGTTATTCGGAGTTAGGAATAATCTAGATTACCCAGTCCCATGCCCTAACAGATCGGGAAAATTATTTATCCAAGCCTTCTGAATTAAATGGCAGAAACAAAATTGAATTCAGGTCTCCTAAACTCAACTCTGTGTGGGTTGCGGAGTTCTGGATGAGGGAACGGGGGCATGGTGGTTCTTGTTAAAATATTCGTTCAACATACACAGAGAGCATTTACTTACTACGTGCCAGGCACTATTTTCGGTGCTGGGGACTCCGCGGTTGAGGGCGCGGAGACACAAAAGCTCTGCCCTTATGGAGCTTTCGTTCTCAAAACTTAAGTACTTTGCCCCACCATCCTGCAGAAACTCCCAGTGCCGTAGGAACGGTTGGGGCTCATCTCAGACGGGAGGGAATCCCACCCTTTCTTAGCTTCTGTGCTAACCACGCGGCGAGGGCTGATTCACTGCAGGAGCCGGAGGGAAAGGCGACAGACACCCTGCGTAGTGCCCTCCCCACCCTCTGCGCCGCCGGGGCGCCGCGGCGCCCCAGTTCCAGTCTGGGACCAGCGTCGGCCTCTCCACCCTCTCTGCTCTCCTGCGGACGGCTGGAGGACACAGAAGCAGGACCCGGCTCTGGCGCCGTCCTCTGAGAAAGGATTGCGGGTGGGTGAAAATCCTTCCAAGGCGGTCGCGCTCAGGGTCTAGCACCCAGACGGGGGGAGGGACGATGTCTCCCCGACCTGGGGCTTCATGCAGCAAACTGCTCTCTCATGCTGCCCGATTAAACATCGCAGCCACACGCTCTCTCCACTCAGCGGAGGCCACTGCAGCGTCCCCTCCCCTCCTGCCCCACCCGCCCGTTTCGACTCCCGAGCCCCACTGCAGCTTCGCAACCATCCTTCCTTTTCTTCCCTACTTCCTGGTTGCCATGGAGACACACGTCATTTACGTGCCGTGCGTCGCCTTGGAAACAGGGGAGCATCCGCGGCGAGGCCGGGAGACCCGCCCCTGCCACTCCAAGCACACTCGCGGGCGCTGCCCGTTAATGGCCGGGGGTATTCCCGAGCGGTACCCGCTGCTGGCCTCCGCCCGGGCCCCTCCGCGAGCGCTTCTGTGACCCAGAGAACCCGCGGGTCCTCGCAGCTCGTGGCGCCGGGAGAGCGGCGCTGACACGGGCGCAGTTCGGGAGGCGAGGCAGGTCTGGGCGCTTTCGCCCCGGGGCAAGCCGGAGAGTCGCCGGCCCGGGACTCTCGCCGGGTCCTCGTCCCGCCGGCTCTTTCCGGCCTCCCCCGATCCTGCCCGCGCCCTCCGCCCGGGACTCGTCTCCTCACGTCGGCTCCCCGCCCTCTCGGGAGCCTCCTCTGCCCTCGGTTCCTCCCCGCCCCTCCGGGGACCTCTCCCCCTTCCCCGTCCCTCTCCCCCACCTCACCCCCCAACCCCGGAGGCCGGGCTGGACCGGACCCAGAGCCGCCACCGCCCGCTTCTGCCATTCAATGGAGGACGGTCTGCTGGAGATCATGACCAAGGACGGCGGCGACATGCCGGCACCTCTGGAGGTGTCCACCGTGCCGGCCGTGGGGGACGTGATCTCCGGGGAGTACAACGGCGGCATGAAGGAACTGATGGAGCACCTGAAGGCCCAGCTGCAGGCCCTGTTTGAGGACGTGAGGGCCATGCGGGGGGCCCTGGACGAGCAGGCCTCGCACATCCAGGTGCTCTCGGACGACGTGTGCGCCAACCAGCGGGCCATCGTCTCCATGTGCCAGATTATGACCACGGCGCCCCGCCAGGGCGGTCTGGGCGTGGTCGGCGGCAAGGGGAGCTTCCCGGGTGCCCGCCAAGAGCCGGAGACCCCTTCGCCTGGGATCGGGGACAGCGGTTTGCTGGGTCGCGATCCCGAGGACGAGGACGACGATGAAGAAGAGGAGAAGGAGATGCCCAGCTCCGCCACACCCACTAGTCACTGTGAGCGCCCCGAGAGCCCCTGTGCTGGTCTCCTTGGGGGGGACGGGCCACTTGTGGAGCCCCTCGATCTGCCCGACATTACCCTGCTGCAGCTGGAGGGCGAGGCCTCTCTGTGAGGGGACTCGGAGGGGGCACTACTTTCCCGGGCTGGCTTTGGGTTTCCGAGTGCATGACGCGAGGGGACTGAACGGTGCGGTGCAGCATGCTTCACTCCGACCGCTGCTCATGTGGGTCAGGCAGAGACTCCCTCGAGGAAGGATTTATAGGGTGAAGGACTTTGGGAGCGTCAAGAATCCCTTCTGCCCAACCGAGGGAGACGTAGCAAACTGCGGAAAGGTGAGGTTCCGGGAGAGGAAGCGCCCATCTCTGGACTCCCTTCCACCCCCTACCCTGCCCATTCCCCCTCCCCGGCCAACAGGAGAACCCCTGAATTGTGTAAATAAAATTCTGCTTTTTCTATTCTGAAAAAGGACTTATCTAGGACTATGGCAAATAATCTCTTAACGATTTACCTAGAAACTAAGGAATTGGGGGTATTCTGTTCTGGCAACAGAAAATTTACCCTTCTGCTGAAATCCAAGATATTCAGCGCTCTGCAGAAGCCTCTCCCCCTCACAGATCTCTGCGGCTGCTGATTGGTAAAGGAAGCTTGAGGAGGGAACTGCAGCCCTAGGAATCTAAGTGAATGGGGTTCCAAGGGCCCCTGGGCTGGGAGGAGCTGGCTATGAATGTGCATGAAGACATAATAGCTCAACCTCTAGGATTTTTGCATGCAGAGCGGATCCTGCCTTGTCACTGACTTCATCTGGGATTGCTTTATCCACTCACTGGGGCTTAGAGAACAAAGAGCCCAGTACACAGGCAGAGACTTGGGGGTGCTCAGCAGCAGCCCAGATTTAGGGGACGTTTGAGGGACTCTTGGAGGCTGCAGCCAAAAACTGTCTCTCTCCTGGCTACACCTGCTTAACTTCAGTTCCTTTTCCTGTCAATTTGTCCCTGCCCGCTGCCTCTCGGTGTTGCCTCCATAATGTCTTGTGTGTGTTACGTATGTCGACTTGTGCAGTAGTGTGTGAGCCCTGAGGGGCAGGGCTTGTGGCTCTGATGTTAGGTTCAGGGGGCCTCAGACCCTTCTGTGAGCCCCAGGCTATCATGGCGCTTTCCCCTCTCCTTTCCTCTTTTCCCTCACAACCAGGGCATGGAGCATGTGGCTGTCCTGAGGTTCTTAACTGATGTGCCTCCCTTCCACCTCCTCGAGTAGTGACTTTGTGTGCCCTTTCTCCTCCACTGTGTATTCCTTCTCAATGCTTTCCTTGGTGTCAACCTTAATAAAGAGGCGTCATCTCCCCTCCTTGCTGACTGGTACTAGGGGGATGTCAGGGTGGGGCTTCTGGGCCCGTTACATGGACCAGGGCTTAGTTGGGACTGCACAAGCCATGCCTTCCCTCCTCTCTCCTTACCTCCGGTTCCAAGGAGTTGACTGACCCTGCACTGGTCAGGACACGCACTGCCAACTCAACCTACTTTCCCTTCCATCCTGGACCTTGAACTCAAGCTGGACAGGGGAGAAGGAGAGGGTATGTGTTGAGACTCCCAAACTAACAGCAGTTTTTAGTAGCTGACCTCCAGGTGTGCAAGTGACTTCTTTTCAGTGAAGCACCTGGTCCCTGGGAGATGACTTCCAAATCTGAGTCCTGGAATGGCAGGCATGACACCTGTTCCATGGGAGGGTTAGGGATGGGGTATTGTGGGTATTGTTTGGGAGGGATTGCCCGGGATCTCTGGGAGTAGAGTGACACATCACAAAAGAAACCACGAATAACTGCCTCAGGCCTCTAGTGGAGACCGCTGGTAAGGTATTCCCGCGGAGCTTAGACTGACATCAGCTGTAGTCTGCTCCCTTGGGCAATGGAATTTCCCAAGGCTGTCCCAAACAAATTTGGGAGAAGAATGAGTTGGAATGCTCTGTGTGTGTATGTGGTGTGCATGGGGTGTGCGTGTGTGTGTGTGTGTGTGTGTGTGTGTGTGTGTGTGTGTGTGTTCTTGCTACTGGTTGCTGTGGAGAGGTTGAAAGAGCACTGGAATCACAGATCTGGGTTTGAATCTCAGTTCCAACACTGAATGACTGTTTGAGACTTGGTTTACTGCTTGAGACTTAATTTCTGCGTGTGTAAAATGGGGACAAGAAGTTGTTAGACCTGTAGAAATTCTTGTGCAAATGTTAGTTTTTTTATAGTTTTCTTGGGATGGGGATGGTAGTGACTGGCTCCTCTGGGAAAACAAAACTACCTTGAGAAGGTGCTAGAAGCTCTCTTTTTATATAATCCTTCCCTGTCTAATGAACTCTTTAACTTTCAGGAGAATCAAATAAAGGCGTATGATGAGATTCCCGAGGTGATATGGGCCTCATCATAAATGTCATGCAGTTACAGGCCAAAAAGATTTTCGGGGCCAGCCCTGTATACGTAGGATAACCAGAGGAAGCTGTGGGTTGTTCAGTGGTTGGGGAATGTGTGCTGGGGCCCTAGAGAGGGTAGCTGAAGCATATTTGTGGGGAACTATCCCCAAAGGCTGGGAGATAGTTTCCTGTTATAGTTCCAGCATTTAACACCAATAACAATAACATCTGTCACTTACTGAGCATTTACAGTGTGCCAGACACTGTTCACTTTTATCTCCAACAAGAAGTAAGCACTATTTTTATTCCCACTTAACAGTTTCAGAAACAGACGCCAAGACTTTCTCAAGGTCACACAGCTAGTGCTTGGCTTAGCTTAGCCGGCGGCTTTAAGAACGAGGACTTAAACCCAGGTCTTCTGACTTAAAGAACCCTAAATTGGAACTGCTAAGTTAATTGCTCTGTTATTTAGATCTTCAGGCCCCTTATTTCCCCAGTCAAGAGTCTCAGAGTCCTGAAAAGGAAATAGCATTAGGTTTGGTCTCTTTTCATCTTCTCAGAATAAGAAATGGAAGTTCAAGTTTTGGTCAGTGGCTCTCATCAGAGTCTAGTGGACGATAACATAATGATGGCACTGAGAAGATGGCCTTCCGGACCTGCTTCTTGAGAGGAAGGAGCCAATGCTCCCGGGTATTCCCCGCCATGGCTTCATTCTTGTGCCTCTTTCCTGTGTCCTGTGGCTCAGATTCTGCAGAGTCTGACAGGAATCACAAGCAGTTTAGCCCATTAGGCTCTATAGGTCTGGTTGAGCTCTTTACCGTTTGGCTCCATTTCAGTTCTCCTTCCTATGCCCACTGTCCTAAACGTGTCATAAGTCCCTTAGGCCTGGGCCTCCTAAAAGTTCTCCAGCGATTCCTCCCAAGTCCAGATTAAAATCTCCCCAGAAAAAAACAGTCCTTCAGCTTTTTAAAGTCACCTGCACCAGCATCTCCTAGGGGGGGCAGCACAGTTGTTCTCCCATCATCTTATTTCTCCCTATTCCCTATCCTCCTCTTGCATTTCTCCTTTGGGATGCTCCTGATGAGTCAGTTTCAGGTGAGATTCCTAACCTGGGACTCATGGACAGGGTCCCTGTTGAACTTCGCCGGGACACAGCTTCTTGAAATTGAATGCAAAATTCTGTAAGTATCAATATTCCTTAGAGAGATCCGTTGTTTCAGTGTAATTCTTAAAGGTAAAATTAAGTAAAAAAGAATCACTGAGCTTAAGAATAATGAGGCTTTTTAACTTGAAAAATACGAAAGAAGAAATTACCCTGCCGAACTGGTACTGTATTGCACCTTTGCCTCCTGGGACCTCCAGAGTATTTCCTACTTTGAATTGAAATCTTCACATAAATCTGATTATTCACCACCTATGCAACAAGTTCAAATTATATCAACACACATTAAAATGTGCTAAGAATCCTGTCTCCCATTATTTCCAAGTCTTCTCATACTTGGGAGTTTGCCAGAGCACTGCTGATGTGTAAAGGTGAGGAAATGCACCCTGTCCCCCCAAAGCTTTGTGCTGCACTTTATGTTGGGGCCTAACATGGCACTGCATGTAACTCACCATAACTCTGTTGCTGCGGATATTGATTTCTAAGGGAAATCTCTCAGAGTTAGTTCTTAATCTCAAAATGAAAAGACCTACAACTTCATAGAAATAAGGTACAACTTGAGCCTGGTACAACTAAACTCTGTTCTAGAGAAATAATTATTGTTATTTTTAAGTGTTGATTTGTTTTAAGAGAGAGCAAGCACGAGAGAGCATGGGCATGTGAGCGGAGGAGGGGCAGAGAGAGAGGGAGAGAGGGAATACCAAGCAGGCTCTGCACTGTCAGTGCAAAACCTGATGCTGGACTCGATCCCACGAACTGGGAGATCATGACCTGAGCTGAAATCAACTTGGATGCTTAATTGACTGAGCCACCGAGGCACCCCAATACTTATTTTTATAAGAGATACAAAATGGCCTCCAACATAAATATGCATTTTTATGTGTTACCACAGACTATGGTCTCTGCTTGATATGTGTAATGAAATGGCTCACTTAGAAGTTTTCCCAGAACTAAGAAACAGTTCTTTCCCCTATATACTCAATTTTATACTTCTTGCAAGACAGAAAACTGCATCTTTGCAAAGGCAGGTTTTCCTAGGCACCTTTCCACAGGTACATGCCTAGGGATAGAAATTCAGCCAAAATACTCTGTGACAGTAAGAAATTATATAGAAGTACAAAAGGAGTATTCTTGAATCTTTTATCCCAACTACCACTTCCCCCCAACTTCTAGATTGTCCCCAGAAGGTAAATTCCCTCACAGAAGCACAGCCTTTCTGCTTGGAAGCACTGTGCTTGTGGAAGGAAGTCGGCTCTGTAAATAATGCTGTCATGGTGCCACCTGGCGAGGAATAGGGACATTACAAGGAGACCCTCTGAATTTATGGCTTTCAATTCAGCAAGCCCTACCAAATGCTTACTAAAGGCCTGGCTCTTTGCCAAATAGTGGGTGGCAGGGGAAGCTGAATAAATAGAATGTATTTGAACAATATAAAACCCAACTGCAATAAACTCCTAACTGGTCTCCCCTGGCCTCTCACATACCTATAATCCTGAAGGTAAGTCTTCCTAAACCACAGCTCTGAACATTTATCCTCCTCAGAAATCTACATCATGTCCCTATTACTTCTTGAATTAAGTATAAAATCCAGTGGTTGTAGGGAGTCAAGGTCCCCTTGGATAAGACCCTGGCATACTTTTTTTTAACCCATACATTTATTTCCCAGGTACGCTTTCTAGCCATCATTCCATCTTTGGAAGTCTGTATCATCCAGTCAGCTAGAAATGATTCCCAAGGGTATCCCAGTTCTTTTAATCTTTGGATAAGTAGACTGGACGAGTCCCTCCTGGCCCTTGACTCCATTTCTCTTAGTCATTCTTCCCAAGTGCAGTCAGATGCAAATCTCTCCTCTAGAAAAGGGATTTCTGCAGCCTTGGTCACCTGTACCAGCTTCTCATGGGGTCTGGGAAGGCTGCTTTTCCCTCTTCTCTCTCTTATGCTACCTGCAAATGGTTAAGTCCCCAGAAGGGGTATGTAAAACTTTTTGATTATTAATTTGTGCTTTTATTTCTAGGAATTCAATTCATTGCTTTCATCCAATTCTTAAAGAGACCTATAAAATGAAAAGGTTAAACAAACCCTGTAGTCAAAAGTTATTTACCATTCCCCAGAAATTCCCACTTTCCCACATCTGATTCTTTGCTCATTCTCTTTACTCTTCCTGCTCCATTCTGTCTCTGCCAGTTGGAATCCTACCAGTTCTTTGAGGTCCTTCTCAAATGCTACTTCCTTCATGGAGTCTTTCCTAATGTGATCTCTTCCTCCTTTAAATACCTAAATCTTTTATTTTAAACTTTTAAAAATGTTTATTATTTTTTTTTTGAGAGAGAGAGGCAGACAGAGCATGAGCAGGGGAGCAGAGAGAGAGGGAGACACAGAATCCCAAGCAGGCTCCAGGCTCCAAGCTGTCAGAACAGAGCTGGACTCAGGGCTTGAACCCACAAACTGTGAGATCATGACCTGAGTTGCAGTCAGAAGCTTAACTGACTGAGCCACCCAGGCACCTCATGAATATCCAAATCTTTTTGTTGGTACTTCTTTTGGGGATAATTATTATATTTTCCTTACTTCTATTGTTTATTTACTCACTTCTGTTATTTATGTGCTTGTTATTCCCCCTTCCAGATTATGAATATCTTGAGGGCTGGAACTTCTTTCTAATTTTTATATTCTCTTAAGTATTTACCATATGTTATTGACTTTAAGGCATCATCAGTTGTGACACATAATTATTTTAGGTGCCATTAAGAAAGAAAAAAAACACTGCCAATTAAACTTTCACTATGCTTTATCAATTTTATTTAAAAATTTTATTCCGTTTAAAAAGTTTATTTAGAAAGACTTATTTAGAAAGAGATGGGTTTTTTTTTTTTGTATCACTCCAAAGCACACAAATATAATTTAAAGTCATTATGGTATTCTTATAATTTCTTCATATTGAGTCTGACACTTCTGAATCACTTTTGACTCAAGGTTGTTGATGTCTGTTATTTTTCCAAACATTATATTCTCTGGGTCATTTTGAGTGTTAGCGAAGCAGCATTTCTTAAAAAGAGAGCTTCGCTATTGTCTCTGGCAATTTATTCCAGGCCAAAAAAATCTATTCTGCAAGTTTTAAAGCTGGAACTTTTTGATCTTGCCAGAAAGTGTTCAAGGAATCATTTCAGACAACAACCAGAACTAATATTCCTTCAAATGGTCCTTGAATGGTCAATTAACTGAAACATCAAGGGGTTGTAGATTTCCAGTCATACCACCTAGAATAACAACTAGGCCCAGGCATGTGTAGGCAATGACAACAATGTCATGACTGCTGCTTGGCCAACAGTAATTGTAAGCTGACATTGATTACTGATTATGAGACACATCCCATTTCAGAAGTGTTAAAATGGGGGAGTGGGAAGTATATTTGGAATTGATTAAATCAGTAGTATGGGAACTTCCTTATAATCAGAAATAAATGTTTGAGCCTTAAATATAGAATTAAAAAAAAATACAGAATTTTAGAACTGGTAATAAAAAAATATGTCCCCATCTCTTAGAATCTTCAAAAGTGTTACTGCTGAAAGAAATCTTAGTGATGATCATATAGCCATTTTATTTATGTGTTATTTTTATTTTATTTTAGAGAGAGAGAGAGAGAGCACAAACATGAGCAGGGGAGAGGGGTGGAGGGAGAGAGAGGGTGAGAGAGAGAGAAAGAGAGAGTCTTAAGTCCATGCTCAGCGTGGAGCCCAAAGTGGGGCTCATTCCCAGGACACTGGGATCATGACCTGAGCCAAAATCAAGGGTTGGATGATCAACTGACTGAGCCACCCAGGCACCCCAATATAACCATTTTATGTATAACTCAGATGTCTGAAGAGGCTGCTATGTCCCTTAGAGATCTGATTAAATTTGGTCCAAATTCAAATGCCAAAATCTGGGAATTCCACAGGATTCCATACATGCCTGTAGCATCTTATGGTTTATTTTGCTTTTGCTTCTTTCTGCATCCACAATCCTGAGTCCATGCAAGCTGCCTCAGTTTGACTTCTTATCAGCTCTGGGACACATAAAACAGCCCTTTCACTGGTTTCAATAACAAATATAACCTTACTAGGCACTGAAAAATTTTTACTGTAGACTTGAATAAAAAAAGATGAGGGAGAAGTGATCACAAGGAGAGTTCCCATTGAGGAGTTTATGCCTTTCACAGGCTCCTCTACCCTATCCTTCCTTTACTCTCTTCTTCCTCCTGCCTGCTCCAGAGTAACAAGCAAATTCTTTCTCTTATTTTGAGAAAAATAGTTTCTCTCCCATTTAGTGCCTGGATGAGAGAAATTTACCTTATTCTACTATAAGCACTTTATAAAAAAGTGTAGTCTCCTGCAGTGAATATATGATGCCATTGCGTATAACTAAAGAAATAGATGAGATGACATACCCAAGGTTGCATAGTTAATGACAATATCAGAACCAGAACTCTGTCTAAATTATATAGATCAGTGTTGTTTTTTTAACCCATTAAATGGTACTGCACATTTCTCTGCTACAAGTAGTTCTTTTTTAATGTTTATTTGTTTTTTTTTGGGGGGGGAGGGACAGAGAGAGATGGAGACAAAGAATCTGAAGCAGGCTCAAACCCATGAACCACAAGATCATGACCTAAGCTGAAGTAGGATTCTCGACTGAGCCACCCAGGTGCCCCATCTCTGCTATTAGTAGTTATAATATACTAACTGGTGGTTCAGCTTCAATAATAAAAAGGGCAAGTCAACATTGCTTTAGAGCAGGTGAATAATTCTTATAAGCATGAAGGAAAAAGACACCCAAGAAGGAAACCATGACTGAGTCAATTTGCCAACAAGTATTTACCAACTGCCTACTATGTATCATGGAAGGTGGTAGGCACTGGGGCAGACTCTAAGAAGTCATGGTCTCTGCCCTTAAGTTTCTCATAGTCTAATGATAAGGGAATGGTGTTCTCTCAAATTGGGAGAGAGTACTTCTCAGAATATTGAAGGGAAAATCTGTTTTCTTTGAGCATTGTCAACTGAATTAAGGGTACCTCAATTTTAAAATGGAAATGGTGTGTATGTGTGTGATGGGGGCCAGGGGGTGGGGGAAACAAGGTAAAATGGAGAGGACAAAAGTAAAGAAGCGCTGAGAAAACGCACAAAAATTTATACTACAGAGGACATCAAGTACAACATTGGAAGAAAAGCAGTAGCTGAGCTGGCATCTCATACTTCTCTGGAAAAAGTAAGTAGAAAGAGGTTGGGGAAAAATACTTATGGCCTCTACACCAGTGCACAAAGTACAGGTAATATACAAATAGAACTTGAGATTCCATACAATGAGAAAAATAAATTCTCACAGATATAAAGAAACTTGGTAGGGTGGGACTCATGTCTGGGACACGGCAGTGAGAAAAGGTGCGGTACATTGTTCCAAATAAACAATTGGGATCTGATGTGCAGCTGGAAAGGAATTGGCAGTCATGTGATCCACACCACATATATGTGGGAACATAAGCAGCTTCTTTGCTGTGATCTACAGAAAGTTAGCCCCTGCTCTTAGCATTTATAAAATTCAGAAAGGAAAAGAGGAAGAAAAAGTGTAGGGAATGGAAGAAGGAAAGAGACATAAGAAAGTAAGCGGAGGAATACAATAAAAAACAAAGAAAATGATAAAAGAGTAGCACTTTACATCATGAAGACAGTCTTATATGGGATTTTATATCCTTGAGAGTGGAAACAGGAAATGAATTATTTAGGTGAAGGTAAAGGAGAGGAAAAGAAGCAATATTATTGTAAAAATGTGCTAGATTCCACCAAAACAGATGAACTGGATTATAGATCCCAGGAACAAATTATGAAACTGGCACAAAGAAGTTCCAGAAGTGAGGGGAAGTTGATTTAATGTAATAGAATCCTTCAGAAGGAAGAAGATGGCAGAGGAAAGATGATTCTGGGTCAGATTCTGACCCACAAAGATGGAATTGATTGGTGAAATGAGGGTGAAGAAAATATTGAAAGTAACTATTGCATTTTGGTTCTTCCTGATAGCCAAGGAAGTAAGGTAAGAGGTAGTCCAGGGCTACTGGAAGCCTGACTTCAAGTAACTAGAAAGTATGATTTTTATAGCCTGCAACTCTATAGGGGGAAAAGGCTCAAAGAAGATGGCATTCTCTTAAGAATAAAATTTAGTCAGTACAATTGCTTTGGAGTCCAATGAAGAGGACTGGAATGAATGATCACAGGGACCTTGCCAATGAACTCAGATTTAGAGATGTCAGGCAGAGAGTAGGCATAACTAAGAGAGTAGTCCATATATTTCAATACTTTCAAATGCACAAACTATAAGGCAAAAACTGGGGGATTTGATTACAAAATAAAGATTTATGTTCTACAAAGGCCAGCGTGGACAAAGCTAATAGGTAGATGGCAGAATAAGAAACTATTTGCTTTGTCTAAAACTGACAAGGATATAATAGCCTAGAATAGATATGGATCTCGTACAAATGAACAGCAACCAGATAGAAAAAAAAAAGGTGCAAAAGATATCAACAGGCAATTTAAAAAATAGGAAAAAGCTAATATGCATATAGAAATTTGATCAAAAGCATCAATAATCAAAAGCACATTGAACCAACAATAATATATTAGGTTATACCTATCACACCAGCAAAAATTAGAAATCTAGAGAGTTACAGATGTCAGGGATGTGGAAATCTGCTACAAGATTGGTTTCACCACTTCTGGAAAGCAAGCTGGCATTACTTGGACACATTAAATAGATTCATACCCTGTAATCTCTCTCTTAAGTAACATAAAACAAATTCTTTACAAGTTCAGAAGGGGGCTAATAAGAGGATGTTCATTGCAGAGTTATTTGTAGTGAAGTGGAGCTGGGGGCAATGTGGGTGTTCATCACTGGAGTAGTGGAGAAGTACAACATGGCAAATGCACACCATGGCATCAGTGTGAAAGAACAGATTAAATGTTAGCATATGGCAAGATGGATGGAGATGAAAAACAGTGCTTAGTGAAAAACGTAAGACACAGAATGAGACCTATAACTCAGTAGCTTTGGAATACATTTAAAAATACATGCCTACCAAATAATAACTATTTTCTAAGAACACATTTAAACAGAAATATACACACTAAACACATCAGAAAATTGCCTATTGTTGGGGAAGAATGGGAGTGGAGATAGAATGTAAAGATGGAATAAAGAAATAAAGACATATAACAAGAGGGTTTTTCCTTGCAGGCACAATGATGGTGTATCATGAACTGAGGAGTATGATGAACTCAATCCTTCAAGGAACAAAAACTTCAAAACAAAACACAGGAAAACACAAACACAAATTTATCAGCACTAAACCATGAACAGAATAGCACTTAGAGAAGAAAAAGCCGAAATGAGGAAAAACTTGTAAAAATACTGACAGCAAAATAGGCTTGTTATTCCAAAAAAGAAATACAAAGAATTGATACCTTTGATGCTCAGAACACATGGGGTGCTATATACATTTTTGGAGGCACTGATTTTAGATGTTTGAAATACCTCATCTCATTTAATCCCCATAACCACATGAGGTAGATATCTTAGAACTTTTTTGGTTGCAAGAAATGTAAACCTATCTATAATAATTTTGAGGGAAAAAAGTTTATTATAAAGACGCCAGGTTATCTCCAAAACCCAAGAGCAAAAATGCAATTGGCCCTCCAAGGTTGACGAAACCAGGGCAACCATTATCTCAGGCTCTTTCTCTGAAGGTATGGTTTTCTATCTTTGCTTCTCTCTGTCCTCCGACTTCAATCTATTCTCCCTACCTGCCAATTTTCTTTGCTTCTTCACATACATGGAAGAAGACAATGGCTCCATATCTGAGTATCTGCCTGTTCCAGCCCCAAAGTGGGTATATCTGCTGCATTCCAATTCCAAATTCCTAGGAAAGAGGACTTAATCAATCTAGCTTTGCTGCACTGATTGTGGTGATAATGGTGTGGTGTTCCATAGTACTAACTTGACTGCCAGGGTTCACCCCAGTGGGAGAAGAAGAGGGTTCTTGGAGAATGGGCTGAGTGCCATAGCACCCTCTAAAGTATCTCCCATGGCCAATAGGACTGTGGAATATTTGCCAAACAAATGAATAATTGAAAGACATGAAACTCAGCTTTCTCTAACTTCAAAGCCCATGCTCTTTGTACTACATCATACAGCTCCAAAATGTTTCCATTTGAAAAAAACTGATTTCATCACCTCTGTAAAAGAGAATGGTCTTATATTAGGTATCTCCAGAAACCAGATGGCATATTCAAATTAGGATAGTTTGGGGAATTTCATAAAGGTTTATTTATAACGGTGTGGGTAGGTTGTAGGGAAACTGCAAAGGAGCTACAGTACCCCAAATCTGGTATTAGAGGGGCTAAGCCTGAAGAGGTAATGGGAGATGCAGTTCCACCACTTAGAAATAGATAACTAGGTAGAGAAGGCTACAATGACAAGAGCTGAGATCTTACCTAAAGGGACTCAAGTGAGCTTGCCACAATGCCACAGGGAAAGAGCCAGAGGATTAAATAGCCTAACCTCACATTCCTACTTCCCTCTAATCTTCTGCCTATACTACTCATTGGCTGAACCCAATAGAAAGCCAGGGGTCAGGGGATCTGTAGACCTGGTTCCATGCAGGTCAGCCTCCCAAGCCCAGAGCTGGGTAAAGAGGGTCAGGAATTGATCTGCAGAGGCAAAGAGATATCTAGGCCTGTAGACTAGAAAATAGAAACAAACGTGCAATCAAATTGGAAGTCCAAAAAGATAAGACTTTAAGAGTTCCCTATAGAGGATCTAGACATGTTTAATTTTCATGTCCTGGGTAAGCCATATTTCTAGATATTAAAGTGAATATTTAGCTTAAGTCACTAATGATGAATGCCTCAGGGGCTTCCTTGGGGGATTCAAAGCTCTGGACACTCCCTCTCCACTCCTACTAGAGGAGTTTTGCTATTTTGGTTTAAAACATCAGGATTCTGCTACATTGAGAAAATAGCGCTACAACACCTCCAGGTACTATGCTAAGGACGCATAAATGAATCATAAATCAGTGGGGAAGACAGAGAAGTAAAGAAGTAAGAGTACAGTGTTAGGAAAATGCATTGGTTATGAAGGGAACCCAAATAAAGCCCAATGAATCCAGAAAGGGGAAGGAGTCAAGGAAGGCTTCCTGGAGTAACTGCAAAGGGAGGTAAAGAAGTTCCGAAGACACCGGCGTTGTCTAGAAGGGAGGAGGAGCCCAACAATGATTCACTATCACTGAAAATATCGAAGCTACAGATCGGTGGACTAGGCTAGGAGGTAGGAGGACTCGACGTGATAGGCAAAGATCTATGCTCAGCCTAGCCTCCAACCTTGCTCCGCCCCCATCCCAGCGCAACCCATCCTCCACCAAAGGGGAGCGGCATTTCAGCATTTCCACTCAGCTGGGAGGGTATTCCAAACCCAAGAGACGCACTACCGCGGGGCACGGCTGCTGCCTAGTCTCCCAGAATAGCTCGTGTTCCCGGGGGGTCTTCAGGTTAGCGCAATCCCGCCCCAGCGCGGCCAAGAAGACGCTCATTGGCTGCCATAACGGCGATCCGAGAAGTTGGGGAAGGGTGATTGGCCGCAGGTTTGTTTTGTTTGTTTGTTTGTTTAGTGCTGACCACGCCCATCTTCTTTACCCTCCGCAATCGGGTCAGGGCCCAAAGCCTCATGGGTAGTTTGGGCACGCTAGATTGGGAAACATGGCGTCAGTTTTAGGAGGGATTCTGAAGGCTGGAAGAGCTGGAACCAGAGCTAGAATTCCTGGGTTCCCTCCCCACGTTTTCAGGGCATGGGCTGAACTGTGGTAACCTTAGAGGCTTGTCGTGCATCCTCCCGCGACAAGTGGTTTTGCATACGGATAGTGAGGGGGCTGGGACGAGACGGTCATTTCGGAGTGATTTCTGGTTGTTGCATTTACGTGCGTTTTCGCAGTCGCTGGGGGCTTTTCGTGTGCCTCCCGGGCTCAGGAACCCGGGCAGAGGCTGAAGCAGGAGACACCACCAAGGCGTCGGCTTGTCTGGCGTTGGAGCGCTGCCTCCGCGCCCCTGCCCCTGTAAGGTCCGTTGGTGCCCCAGCCTCCCAGAGCCCAGGTCCTTGAATGAGAAAGTGCTCGCCCTTGAGAAGACAGTTTAGGTCGCTCATCCCGATTTTACAACATTCCTGGCCATACTCACCCTCCACCTTCCACGTTGAAAGCATTTCAACAAGGAATCAGGCAGTTCGTTATACCTGGAGTTACTCAACCCCAGCTTCTAGCCTCCCCGCCCCACCCCACCCACTTTACAATTCACTGCTTATTCTTTAAGGCTTAGTTCTAATACCATCTCCTCAGTATAAAGCCCGCTCCATTCTTTGGGACAGTTATTCAGTTACATCCTTAGGCTAAATGTGGGCTCTGGAACTGCTGCCCACTTAGAAATGCCATTTGAAACGTGTGATTTTGAACAAATTAACCTCTATGAGCCCCAGTTTTGCCTCTTAAAATGGAGGTAATGTACTTCCAGGGTATTGTGAAGATCAAATGTAGAGCTGTTAGAACATAAGTGCTTGATAAATGTGAGCTGCTGTTATTATCTGCCCTCCCAACATACTTTGTATAGGCCCCTTATAACGTTTGTTCTTTATATTACCATTAATATATTATATTATATTGCCCTATTAAACTTTGAGCTTAAAAGCCAGAACTGTGTCTTGTTACAATGTCAGCGTACAACAGTGTTGGGCAAATGTAAAGCCAAGAAATTTCTTGGAAAACTTTGCAAAAAGCACCCTCTTCTTTTCCTTTCTTACTTTTTGTTTGTTTCTCTTAAAGCCTCTTTGAGATAGGAATTCTCAAACTTGGAGAAGAAGCTGAGATCCTAGGGGGAAGAATAAGCACTTCTTTTGTTCTCCATGGTGACCACGAAGGCCCTATCCTTTCCCTTTCTGCTTGACAACTTTAGACAGGTTTCATCTTAAGTATAGGCCCCTGGCCCCTTTTCTCAGAGCATTTATTTTAGAAAACTTGTAATTGCCAATCTTTCTGTGCCCCTTTTGAAATGTATATGAATCTCCTTTAAAGCCTTTTGCTAGTTTCCAGACCCAGGGAAGGTCTTTCTCAATGACCTGGGAGCCATCCCTTTTTTATTTTATTTTATTTTATTTTATTTTATTTTATTTTATTTTATTTTATTTTATTCTATTTTATTTTATTTTTAATATAATTTGTTGTCAAGCTAGCTAATATGCAGTGTATACAGTGTGTTCATGGCTTCTGGAGTAGATTCCCATGTTTCATCACTTACACGCTACACCCAGTGCTCATCCCAACAAGTGCCTTCCTCAATGCCATCACCCATTCCCTGCCCCATTAAGCCTCAGTTTGTTCTCTGTAGTTAAGAGTCTCTTATTGTTTGTGGGAGCCATTCCTTTAAAATGCAACCCTCAGGAAGATGGCATTCCTATTTCCTAGTCTCTATGGGAGGGTAGGAGCCCAACATCAATGGGCATCTTGCTCCAAATTGCAAAACTACAACCTGTAAACTTACTTTTCCTTTGAGTAAGACCAGTCACCACACACAGGTAGCCCTACTGCGGCTCTTAAGAACTCTCCAGCCACTTGTTTTAGTAGAGTTGAGTTCAATCTCCTATTGCAATAGTCTTTTATTATTTTTTATGTTTATTTATTTTTAAGAGAGAATGAGAGCAGGGGGAAGGGGAGAGAGAGAAGGAGACAGAGGATCTGAAGCGGGCCTCTGCGCTGATAGCAGCGAGCCTGATGCGGGGCCTGAACCCACAAACTGAGATCATGACCCGAGCTAAAGTCAGACGCTCAACTAGCAGCCACCCACCTTCCCCTCCTATTGCAGTAGTCTTAAATAAAGTCTTTCTTTCCTGTTTAACTTTGCCTGGTGTAATTTCTCTTTGATAATGGAAAATTTTTTGTTCTGTGTTTATTGTTTCTTCTCAATTATAGTGCTGTTTCATTTCTTCCTCCTTGATGACTGAGAAGTGCTTCTCACATGTCCTCTGATATCTAGAGATTCACCAATTTGGACTCAAAAGATTAGAATTTTGTGGAGTGAAGCTACTACTTTAAGTCATTGCAGAAGGTAGTGTGATTTGTATAATATGGAAAGGGTAGTACATCTATTTGAGGGAATCCTAACTGAGGTGCATTCATCTTATGGAAGTGGCACCAGAAAATAACAGACCTGTTCCCTTTCCTATTATTAAGAAAGGGGCATGAGAAAGATGCAATTAAAAAAAAAAAGAGTGGTTAAGAATATAATGCTCTCTCAAGGGACGCTAAATTTGGTTAAGGAGAAAAGCTAGAAGAAGTGAGAGGGGTTAGGGTTGCAAATGGAAAGCCTTCTGCAATGGTAGAGATAGTGTGGAGAGGTGTTAAAGTACAGGGAATGAAATATGTCTATTTAAGCTGGGAAGTAAGGTGCAATGAAATGAAAGATGGTTGGGAAAAAGGAAGGCAGTAGGGAGAGGGGAATTAACTTGGAGTATATACCAGGGAAGGAAACTAATAGTCTGAGAAGCTTGGAAGGGGCATTGACCACTTGGATCATAAGGGAAATATCAAACAGTCATGTTACTTAAGGAAACTAGAAGATTTAGAAGGGATTTGACATATTGGTCTATCTCACCTGCATTTCCTCAACAACACACAAGCATAAACATAAGTTGAATGCAGTGTTATGGTAGCCACTTAAAGCCATCATAAAAGTTCTCCCTTATGGGCTAATGGAAGCTAAGAAGATGGGGTTCAGGCTTATCACCCTTAGTTTTTCTTTTTCTTCTTTTCTCTGACTTTTCTTAATGTCAACACTGCTCCCTAATTCCCTTTTTCTTAACTTCTTCCCCTATTTTTTCTTATGTAGGAGTGGGGTGGATGAGGGTGGATTCAGGATATGAGAGTGGAATGTGAGAAAGAAAAGAACACTACAATGATAAGTTGAAAGAGAAAAGTTTGCTCCTAAATGTGTATGCAAAACTCAGGCTAGGAATAGTATGTAAAAGTACTGTACGAAAAAAATTAAATGGAGTTAAGTGCACTTATGCCTTTAAAAGATGTGACAACATAGAAGAAAAACATGAAAGTCTTAAATTATCCTCAGGAAGGCCTAAGAGAAAACAATGCTTGAAGTGAAATCAGACAGATGAGCATTAGACATCAATAGGATCTTCCAGGACTGATGCTAGTAGAAAGAAAGCTATGAATGCTCTTTCCTGGAGGCTCTCAGCATTGGAGAGTTGCCCAATTGTCAAGACTTGGGTGGGCGGGGGGAGACCTCTCTTCCAGGAGTCTTCCCACTAGATAGATTCTGCCTGGGCCAGGCTGGTCCTCCCAAGGGCCCTCACCATGGCCCCCTTCATTTCCTTGTTTCGAAAACTATAGATGATGGGGTTACACATGGGGGTGATGATGGTGTAGAGAAGGGAGAAAGGCTTGTCTTTGTCAGGGCCATGTGTGCTGCGAGGATTCATGTAAGAGAACATGGCTGAGGTATAGAAAAAGATGACCACAGTCAGATGGGAGGCACAAGTAGAGAAGGTCTTCCCCCGACCTGAGGAGGAGGTTCTGCCAAGGATGGAGGCCAGGATGCGGGCGTAGGAGATAACAATGAGCACCATGGGGCTGAGCAGCACCACGATGGCATCGGCAAAGATCATTTTCAGGCTAAACTGGGGGTCTCCACAAGAGAGGGCAATCACTATGGGGGCCTCACAGAAGAAGTTTTCTATGTGGTTGTCTCTGCAGAAGGGATTCCGGAATGACATATACTCAAGAAAGATGCCATTGATCAGCCCAAAGAACCAGGCAGTACTCACCAGCCTCACACAGACATGCCGGCTCATGATCTGGGCGTAACTGAGTGGGTGGCAGATAGCAACGTAACGGTCATAGGCCATAAAAGCCAAGAGGATGCACTCAGCTACACCCACACAGAAGACCAGGTACATCTGGGTCATGCAAGAGACAAAGGAGACAGTGTGGTTCTTGACCACTAGGTGGATTAGCATCTGTGGGATGGTGGTGGTGATGAAGCAGACATCCAGGAAGGACAGATGGCCAAGGAAGAAGTACATGGGGCTGTTGAGTCTGGGGTCTGTCCAGGTGATGAAGATGATGAGGCCATTCATGGCCATGGCAAGGCTGTAGAGGGCTAGGAAGAGGGCAAAGAGCAATGCCCGAGTGGAAGAGGAGCTCTGCTCAAAGCCCACGAGGATAAACTCTGTCACTGTGCTCCCATTCCTTAGGTCCACCATCTGCGGCCTGCTTGAGGAGGGAGGACAGGAAAAGCACAGGTGAGATAGTTGTAGGGGAATGCAAGGTACTCACTTGGGCCCAGAAACCCAGCTATAAAGGAATAACGAGCAGCGGTAAACATTTTAGAACTTTAGTAAAATATGTAAGTGGCCATGTTATGGGGCAGTGAAGATATCAAGGTCACTATAGGCTGCATACATGGAATTGTAATATCAAAAATTGAGGAAGTGATGGTTATACTTTACTCTGGTTTGGTCAGGCCTCAAGTGAAGTACTGCATCTTATACAGGGCTCCAAATGTTGAAGGATTAGCCACTAACAAAAATGTATTCAAAGGTGCAAAACTCAGATAGTAGGGCTTGGAACCCAGGCTAACTGAGGAATGGTTTAAGAAATTGAGGAATGGAGTATTTGAAGGAAGACATGGTGGCTATTAGCTTATAGAAGATCATATTTAGGAAGCACTTGGGAAATGTTTAAAGACATATTTTTTCTAGAAGAAAAAAATGCTTAGTTTTAGTGTATATATTTAAAACGATAAACGATTGAAGTTTCAGAGAAAACAATAACATTCTAGCCTTTGGCATTGTCCCTTAGCTGATAATAATTTGGATACCTCTGGAAACAGCCATGCTTACCAGTCATCCATCCTCTTTCCAGACTCCTTCTCCTAGTGGTTGCCACTATTGCATCAAACACCCATGCTGTGCATGCTGGAGATGGGGCATACTTGTGAACTCTTTATTGCGTGCTTTCCTCATAGGAGACAGTTTCCCTACTGGGGTTGAAACTTAGGGCTCTGCACCATTGGGTGGAAAGTATGCAACCATCACTGTGAGACAAGGGAAGCTATGAGCAGGGCACAAATTCAGCCTTTTTGGAATGGACCTTCAGAAAATCTTGATCTGTCCCTTTGCTTCTGGGATAAGTCTTGTTCTTTTTCTATCATCAGAGAATGAGAATTCAGAAACTCATGTTCTTTTCTCATTATTGTAAATTTTAGGAAGTCATTATGTTCATATTAAATCTCTCTTGTACTTTTCATCTTGTCTTTGAGTTAGGATATCAGATCCCTTCCACTTTCAGATGCTTATAGTTGGTTAGTATATTCCTTTTTAACCTTAAGTTCTGCCAACTACTCTTCATTTTCTTTTCTCCCACTCCTTTTTCTATACACTCTCACTCTACCCCCTGTGTTAGTCTTTTGCTCTCCCTTTTCCACTTCTACTTCTCACTCTTTCTTCCCCCTCTCCCTTTCTCATATTTGGTGTGGGTGTTTGCCATTTAGCTACCTCTGGGTGGACTCCCTTCTCTTCTCCATATCTTTATTTTTTTCTCCATGTCTTTAAATATCTCAAGTTGCCTATCTTAATTTTAGAAGAGATGTACCCAATTACTGCCACTCCTTTTAGCTTTGTATTCTCGGTAGGTGATTTCCTGATAGGTCAGGCAGTGGGCCATTCCCATCATCTGTACTTTGGAATGCCCCTCTAGAACTTGTACCTAGATATTCTCCTCTTCAGGCCCCAGAAAAGGCAGGGAGGGTCAGAGAGCAATGTTTAATCCAAGATATGGCTTGGAATCACGGACCCAGTGGACATATTGGGGCTGAGGTCAGAATCTGGGCAAGAGAAGTCAGTGAGCTATGCTCCAGACAAGCCTGGGACTTGTCCAAGAAGAAACTGAAGTTCAACCTAAGAAAGCACTAGGATCTATAGGAGTATAAATTCTTATTTGTGGTTCACAGTCCCAGAAAGAATACTCTGTGATACCTGGCATCTAGTGCCCTGTTAACAACCAGGGTTAACGAATCAAGCATTGGTATAAATAAACAGGATAATAATTTGAAAATCATATCCCACCTCATTCTGTTGCTTGGCTGGTGGTGAAGTTTGTCACTGAATCACTGCAGCAAATAATAGAGAAAATCTCATTGTATTTGAAGAACTGGTCCAGGGAGGATGGTCTGACCTGATGGGCCACTCTGGAAGAGAAGTTGTGGTAAAGACCTTGTTAGTTCTTTGATATCCACACCATAGGTGATATTTACTTAAATAATAATACTAAGTTATGTGTGTACTGCACTTCAACTGTCACATATTCCATTTGTTAATAACCCTATTTGCTCCAATTTTTTCATAGTGTATGTTTTGACCTTCTCAGGATTTTTTTAAAAATGTGTATTTATTTATGTTGAGAGAGGAAGAGGGGAAAGAGGCAGAGAGAGAGAGAGAGAGGGAGAATCCTGAGCAGGCTCCTAGCTCAGTGCAGAGCCCAAAACAGGGCTTGATCTCATGAACCTGGGGTCATGACCTGAGCCGAAATCAAGAGCTGGATGATTAACTAAGCCACCCAGACACCCTGCTTCTCAGGATTTTTAATTTTGTCTCAGTGCTAGCTGAATCTTTGCACTTTGACTTGAAAAATCACATGCTCTCTTAATTGTTACTTAAAGAAATACCAGCAAGAAAATAAGAAAACATTCATTCTCCTTTAGCTGCTGATAATCTCATATTATTCTAAAACATGTCCTTGAAGTTATTTCTGACCAAAGAATTTTCTGAGACTGGTTATAAGAAATTGTTGCTATGTGCTGTAAACCTAACCTTGAACTTCTAAAATATCATTTTTATTGGTGACCTTAATTATGGCCATGGTAATATTTAAACTGATAACTCTCTGTTTTCAGAAAGGCACATATACTTGTCAGATTGCTTTGTTAAACTAGAAGAGGATCATGGGATTTTCTTATGCCAAGTGTACAGATATAAGATACATAACCACCGGTGATGCCTTGAATTTTTTGTTTAAAGAGTCAAGGGCCTGTAATCTCATTTAAATTAATAGTAGTTTATAAAATAGTCCACACATGTCACGACATTTGAACCTCTGACTTAGTATTATAGTTTAATGATATAATTTAATCTCATTGAAGACCCTCTGTTAAGTTATGATGGACAATGTAGTTGAACATCATTTGGCAGGGAGAAAGGAATAGGGAATACATTATCAACTGTGGGTCTAGAGTGGCTTCAGAATTGATTAACTTACTGTTCTGATTCATTTTAGAACCCATCTGCAAGCAAAATAGAACTGTTCAAAAGTTCTAAGAGCCTCTCAATAGAGCAGTGATTTGTGTTGGAGGAGTAGCCAATATGAAGGTGTAGGTAGGACTGTTTTAATATTTTACACCCTATAGTTAACCATAGACTTAATGGTTACAATGCTAGATACTATCATGAGTAGGGTAGGGCAGGGATTAATTTCTTCCATATTCCTGATATTTCCTTCCACATGGGTGAAATTGTGATAGCATAACACTCCTGACCTTTCTCTTCTTCATTTACACCATACCTAGGGGGTGGCTTACTGGACTGGTGACTTTAGAAGGAGAAATGGAGCATGTGTTGTCTATCCCTTTCCTCTCACCTTCCCCTGGGGAATGAATGGCCTTCTCCAGGGTAGCCTCTAACCCTGTTTGGGGAGACTCTGTGGTTGTACAGTCTTGCCAATACAGAGGAAATTTTATCTGTCTGACTCTGTGCTTCTGGATTAGGAAGTCCAAATGCTCAAATGTCTGCTTTGTTATTAATAAAAATGATGTTTTAGCTTCCATCTCAGACTTGTCTTATTTCTCAGATGATTCAGACTCAGTTGGGAAGAGCAGTGTTATTTAATGAACCCCTCAAAGTCCCTAATGATTATTGTTAGTAATATAATCACATATATGGAAATAAAATTTAAACCAGGAAATGTGATACAGCCTTGGTTATAACGAAAAGAAACTATGAGTCATGATGATGTCTGGGAAGATCCTGAGAGAGCAGAGTTGTGCTGATACACATATGTTGAATGCTCAAAGTATAGTGCTGGTGAGTTAAGGGAGAGAAGTCTACATTCCATGACCACAGGAGCACAATGAACAAAGTGTGCTATTGTAGACTAGACTGGTGGGAAAATGTCTCATTATAATGTAAGATTTTGATTCCTGTCATATTTACTGAAGAGAATCAGGACACTATTGAATACATTCAACAGTTAGCCACAATGCTCCTGTTGCTTTCCTAGCATGCTATGACCACAGGAAAGAAAATATAATACAATACAGCACTGTATTGTTTATTCTGTAGAGTATGTTTGTTTTAAGAATGAGATTAGTTCACTTAAGTTGTAAACAAATTCACCAGCCCTGTTTAAATCATGTAGATTCTCAGAGAGCCTCAGCCTCTGTGAGGCTTGGCTATTCTCTTTCAGGTCTGCTGTAAATAAAATGTGCCTCTAGTAATTTCAAATCTTAAATAGCTTGAAACCTGGTTTATCTTCTGCATACCCTAATCCCTTGCTTTTTGGATTAAATACATAATTTCATCACCAAGCAACAGAAACATTGTGGCTAACTGTTGAATGTATTCAATAGTGTCCTGATTCTCTTCAGTAAATATGACAGGAATCAAAATCTTACATTATAATGAGACATTTTCCCACCACTCTAGTCTACACCCAAAACACATTATTTTTCTGAGCAGAAAAATTTTATGATAGATATATTTATCAAGGAGTTCATGGAGCTCTGGGGAATCAGTAGGTATATTTCAGAGTGTCCGTGCATCTCTGAAATGTTGTAGGAAAATGTGTGCACGAGATCATTTTTCTTGGAGAGTTCATAGCTTAATCAACGTGTCAAAGGCAACTGGAAACCACAAAGGGTAAAAAACTTGTCATTTAGAGATTTGAAGTCACTAAGTTCCCATAGACTTCTCTTCTTTAGATTGAAAATCAAAGTATTCTTTCATCTTGCTGAATTGTTTGTTTCCTCAAAAATATCTCTATGGAGTGTGATTGAGACATGGTTGAGCACCCAGTTCTACCACTGGTAGCCTCTTGAGATCATAGTTATTCCCAAGAGGTCTCAAAGAAGTCGTCCAGGAAAACAGTTTATTACTAGCTTGGGCTTTGGCTCCCAATCCTTATATTAGAGGCCTCCTAGCTCTCATGTTTGAGGAGGACCACATGGTAAGCTTTCTTTGCCTGGGCCACTCAGTGTCCTAAGGCCTACAGTGCTGAAAGTAGTGAGAAGTCTCCTTGTTTCTATCCTCCAGACCTATATTCCCATCTTACTATCATAATTAAAAGAAGAATAAACAGGCCTAAGAACAGGGTTGGGATGGGGAGGAGGGTACAATAAGATGAGTAATTAAATAGCATATTTATGATATAAGTTCAGAAAATGAAATTCTAAATCATCATGGAGGCAGTATTTCTGGCCATATGAACAACCAGGTCTTATCTAGAGACAGTATCAATGTTTGTTTTTTTGTTATTGTTGTTGTTTTGTTTGTTTGTATTTGGAGAAGTAGGAGGAGGTAGCAGAATTAAAAAAAAAAAGGAGCTTCAATGCCCTTGAGGAAGTTCATCCTGGGAAAAACCTCTATGATGACCAGTGGTTTTCCATTTCCTTCAAGGTTAGGACAAGCAGAAATGGTAGGTAGATGAACTTTCTGTCCCACAAGGGCTTTTAAACAATGATATTACTGGTTAAGGGGTATAGTTTCTTGCTCTGTAGGTTTTTTGAGAATATTTCACTGAAAGTTCTAGTATGTCAGGTCTGTTTTAGACTGGTCCAGTACCAAGGCAAAGGACAGACACCAGCCTACATAATTATCAGTGCCCCCAGGAGGATCCATGGCTCCTCCTCCTATCCTTCCTCCTCAGTTAATTGTATTATTTGAACCCTAAGTAACCTAAATCAGAAACCACAAAGTCACCTTTCACTCTTGTCTTTCTAACCTTCATATTATATTAAGTGCCAATATTCTTTATCTTCTCCTACTCTCCTACAGACACCCTAAAGTCCAGCTACAACTCACATCCCCCACAATACCATAGGCCTCCAAGTCTCTGTGTATGCGATTCCCTCTTTCTGGAATTCATTCTTCAGACATTTTCTCTATTTGGCAAAATCTTGCTTTTATAAGACCAACATCAAGTCCTGCATCCATAGTGAAGCCTTCAACTACTCTTGCCCAGGTCAGCCCATCTGAAGTGGCACTCACTCCTACATCTGCTAGGGGAAACACTCATCACATGCTACAACATCTTCCATCTATTACAAGCTCCTTAATCATAGGGATTTTACATCTTTATCTCCTGGAAACTGCCTAGCACATAGCTATATTTGCTGAAAATAGAATAAATGAAAATCTGAGTTCCAACTTTCTGCATTATTTAATGTTGCCAGTGGCATCAACTTTATTTTTTTTTAATTTTTTTAAAATTATTTTTTTTAACGTTTATTTATTTTTTGAGAGAGAGGGAGCTGTCAGCACAGAACCCGATGCAGGGTTCGAACCCACAAGCCATGAGATCATGGCCTGAGCTGAAGTTGGACTGAGCCACCAGGCGCCCCCGGTGGCATCAACTTGGGAAATAAATTCCTTTAAATCCATTTTTTTAAGTCTGTAAAATACATAATTGTATGGTTGTTCTGAAGATTAAGAGGAGATTTATTAATTCAATCAAAAATGTGTGTGTATGTATATATATGTAAATCCCATAGAACAGTATTTGCAGTAGGGAAAGTGCTCCACAAAACTAATGTTTCCTTTTCTAGGTCACTGGATAACTAAAAAATATTGAGACATTTACATTTTTAAATGTCAGTAATCCTCAAAATGGCTTGAAGCCTCTTAAAAACTGAATCCACAAATTAAAAATGTATTTCTAAGCATTACGTTCTGGCAAAGCATGCAGTACAGTTGGGGGTAGAGATATTTTTACAAATGAACTATAATATGATATGGTTAAGAGCTCTAATAGGGCTTTAATAAAATATTGCAGAATCTCAGGGCACCCGGGTGGCTCAGTTGGTTAAGCATCCAACTTTGGCTCAGGTCATGATCTCATGGTTTGTGGGTTTGAGCCCCATGTCAGGCCCTGTGCTGACAGCTCAGAGCCTGGAGCTTGCTTGGGATTCTGTGTCTCCCTGTCTCTCTGCCCCTCCCCTACTTGCACTCTGTCTCTGTCTCTCCCTCTCAAAAATAACATTTAAAAAAAATGTTAAAAATACTGCAGGATCTCAACAGTAGTAAAATAATGAAATGCTCAGGGGAAAAGTGTATAATAAGAAAAGTGTAATAAGAAAAGGCTCAGGAAAAAATATCTGCTAATGATGGACAGATTCAGAGGCTGTTCTTGGAAAAGGGCATTTTTATAAAAGAAAAAATGGCCAATCTAGGTGGGAACATGGATTAAGTCCAGAAAATCTTCAGTTTAGATATAAATTGAAATTATACATAAACTTTGAGGAAGACTCTAAGAGGCAAAAAGTGGCCCTAAAAAAGATGTTCTTTTAGTAAATTGAATTATTAGTAGATATGTGATTATTGTGATATAAAGGATAGATCCAGTGATGAAAACCAGTTTCTCCTCAATATTTATTAAGGAAAATAGAAATTCCTGTACCCAGTTTGACAATGAATGGGTAGATTGGAGGCATCAACTTCCATAATGGCTGATACTCAATAATTTTGAAATTAAATATATAAAATAAAACATTTAACTAATTGGGGCTTATTTGAGAATTGAGTGGAGATTTTCACTGCTTCTCAAGGCTAAGAACTGAGAGACAGGCTGAAAAACTCTCATAATTAAATAAGACTAGATAAACAGGCAGCCTTCAGGAAGAAGGTAAAGGCATCCACTCTCCTGATTCCAGCCCAGAGAATGTACAGTTCACCCTAAAGTGAATAATCAATTTCTCTTTGTTAACTAAGAATGAGATTTTAAAAAACAAAAGAAGGACCATTGATCATTTAAAAATACAGGCATGATGAAAACCTCTAGAAAGCTACAAGGGCCCTTGAATTAACTCTGCTAAAAGAGAAGGGCAACCAGTATCTACAGAGCTCCTTGTTAGTGAGAGTGGGGTCATCCATAACCAGCGATCAGGAAAAATGTACAAGTTGCAGACCTATCTGTGAAGGAAGAGAACCAAGTATTTTGTATCTAGCTGGATTGTATCTCACATCAGAATTATTAGAAAGACAGGGGTGCCTGGGTGGCTCAGTTGGTGAAGTGTCTGACTCTTGATTTCAGATTAGGTCATGATCCAAGGGTTGTGGTTGTGGGATTGGGCCCCATGTCAGGCTCTGAGCTGAGTGTGGAGCCTGCTTAAGATTCTCTCTCTCTCTCTCTCTCTCTCTCTCTCTCTGTGTGTGTCTCTCTTCCTCTGCCCCTCTCCCTTACTTTCTAAAATTAAATACAATAAAATACAATAAAATAAAAGATAAGATAAGATAAAATTTTAGAAAGATAGTAACCTACAGTGAGACTCTTCACCAGGAGCCAAAAAAAGTGAAACTAGAAAGACCTTGTAAGACAAAAGCTGTCACCCATCAGGCCTTATTCTGAGACCTATTGCAGTAGCCCCATCATTAGAAAGACAGTCCAGGCCTTTACCAAATCCTTACATTGTCAGAAAAAAATAATTGTTTTTCCTTCTGATTTTATGCATTATTCAGAATGCCCTGTAATTGTGGTATTTTTAAAGATTTAAAAAAGCTTTGGACCCTCATGAGTTTTGCTAACACATCCACATGAACTTTGAGGAATTTAAGAATAAATTGGAAGACGACAGGTTGTGCCATGTGGTACCTAACAAAGTTTTATAGACAAAAGCATATGGAACCATGGTTGAAAAGATATTTGGAGGACAGATGTAAATGATTTTTAAGGAAAGACGACCCATCTCAATGTCTTCCTAAATCACTTCAGAAGTGTTTCTATAGATCTACCATTTCCCCTCTTTTCTATTTTAAGCTCATTCCCATCTCCATTTTCTTAAGTGAGATGGACACGGAGTAGTCTCTTTGCTCCTCCACGTGCATTTTCAATAATTGGCTTGCAAGAAAGATTTATCCAATTGAGTTAAATTGTAGAAATGTTCTAAAATCTCTCATTGTGTCTCTCTTAGTCTTCTGCCTTCTTTTTGCTTCAGCTACCTCTTTGCTCCTGGATTCACTTCAATCTCTCCATATCTCTCTGAAACTGAGGCCCCCGAAGTACCTGCAGTCCCCTGATGATGACCTGGCCAGGGCCAAATATTATAAATGTGCCAATGCTGGGCATGCCAGATGCCTATTATGGGCTAGATTCCTGTGATGTCCAAAAGGTAAATGTAGGTCACAAACTCTCCCAGAAGACCTTATTGATCTGCACTAGTGGGAGATACCATAAATAATGGAAATACCAAAAATAACGTCAGTTTCATCATAGCTCAAGTTCTAACTCCGTATTTTGCTTCCCTCCTTCTCGTAAGACATGATCATCCATTGTGCTTATCCATTCTCTATCTGAGCCATAATGTGAACTTCCTATTCCATTAGAAGCTATAATGAAACCAGACTAGACTTGTTGCTCCTCTCCCTTGTCAGTCACTTTCGGTATGGAACGTTAAAGAGTAAAACAACCAAAAAAGCAAAGGGAAAAAGAGAGAAAATGATATGCAAAGGTATTCATAATGATATTCCTCTGAATGTTGATGGCCTGTGTATATGTCCAAAGAGGGATGAGTAAGAAATTGAAGAGGAGAACTTAGTAATCAAGAATTACTCAACATCAGCAGATTGGATAACTTCAGCTGTTCTGTGGCATTAGTTAATCTGAGCTATTTTACTATTTAAAATGCCTGAAAAAAACTGGAGTGACTCTAAATGGCTTAGAGAAGAAAGAGAGAAAAAATTAGAGGCAATGAGAGATGGGGAGGGGGGATGTGTACCAATAGAAAAGAAGAATATAAAGCTGAAGCACAGAAAGATTCCTGGACTGAGAAATGGATGATTTTAAAAGGTGAATAGTTATATATTTAGAGATTCAAAAACTACATCTATAACCTGATCTTATCACTTTATAGGGAAGCAAAGAGGCTAATGGGGTAAAGTACAGGGACTTTGGAGGCAAGCATACCTGAAATTCAGCCTTGGCATTGTCACTTACTATAATGTGGAGTTGGCTAGCTGAGTCACAAGTTTTTTCTCCTATAAAATAAGGATTAACTAAAATAATGTACAGTTAATGGGTGGCACAGATTAGATAATAAATAAAAATTAGCTGTGATCTCTGTTTCCTCTTCATCTCCTTGTGGTTTCACTTCACATGTGGAAGCAATATTGTAAAGATCTGTCCAGTTTCCCACTTGCAGAAACTCAGAGAAAGGGAAGGATCTCATCCATCCTAATGGTTCCTACTTCTCCCTGTCAGGAGGGACTTTCCATCTAACTAAGTTTTTCCCCCTAATATATTTTAGTCCCATTTTCTCTTAATCTTCTCCCAGAAACATTGCAAAAAATATCAACCCCAAGCTCTGTATCACAATCTCTAGGAAAGGATCATCATTGAGTCACTTCTCAGCCTCTCTTTCTCCAGGTAACAATAAAGAGAAATGCCAGATAAATAGAAAACACTGACATGCACAAGCATAAAGAGGAAGACTGAAAAAGGAAAGGATAAAAAGTAATCCTCTGGGAGGATACTAGGATATCCTAGGATATCTCTGGTATAGCAGAGAGATCTTACCCACACCAAACAAAAAAGGAGGAAAAATGTTAAAGCCAAAGAAAGAATTAGAGAGACTGAAATAGAGAAGAGTGAAATAGGAAAGAATGTGCACATGTGACAAGATGGTGTATGTGTGGAAAAGTGATGAATAGGTGGACATTTAGGGGAGGGATAAAGAAGCACATCAAGAGACAGAGAACTAAGAACCCAAATCTCAGCACAAAGAGAGAGAGAGAGAGAGAGAGAGAGAGAGAAAGAGAGAGAGAGAGAGAGAAAGCCAAAGCCAAATGTGGAAAAAGAGACTGAGAGACTGACCAGGCAAGCTAGGCATGGCTCCCTGGTCATGTGGAATCAGAACTAAATAGCCAGGTACTTGGATTCTGTTTCCTTAAGTTCTAGGAGTACAAGATTGACCTTCTGGATTGTCTTTCTCTCTGCAGCAATTAGAGACTGGTCTTTGCAAACCAGACTGGCCCCACCAGAAACATCCAAGCCATAAGCCCCGCAGTCAGAGCCATGGGGCTGGTGGGCAGACTCTGAGAGCCTGGTGGGGACTCAGAGGGAGATCCCAAGAAAAGAGTAGCTGGAGAGAATTAGAAAAGTGGAGACAGAGCTAGGCATCTAGAAAGCGAGAAATAGACAAGGTGGAGGTTAATGGAGTGTCCTCTCCTTCATGGCCACTGTGTGAAGAGCCTGGTGTGATCTGAACACAGGTGGTCACTGAGGGAGTCAGGGGGTATTCATCTCTGATAGATGCCAACCAAGTCAGGCTCAACTTTCATTGCGGAAGTGAGTACATTTACTGACCTTCTCCATGGGCTTTGGTACATGAGGGTGATGACATTGGCTCTGCTAATCTCAGCCCCAGAAGAGGGATCCACAGGCATAGAGTGAGGGTACTGTGAATTTTGCTGCAAACCAGCTGCTTGTTTATAGGACAGGGAGTATGACATCCTTCTGTGAATGCACATGTGCAAGGTGTGCATGCATGCACATATGCACATAGATGTGAGCTTCTAACTGGTTACTGCTGGGAGCCAACTGTAATAAGGCCAACTATCTCTTCCTGAAGTGTTACCATTCTAACTGGATCCCCAGGGATAGTCTCAAACCAGTCCAATCCAAGACTCCCTCGTGAGGCTATGTCCACGGCAGGTGGCCTGGAAAGTCTAGACTAGTCTCAGGTTTTCCCAGAGAAGTTCTGGTCCATTTACCAGGTAACTTGATAGATAAGGGGCCTAGCAAATATCATTATCCCTGTGTTTTCAGCTTTAAATCTGGGAGCCCTTTAACTCTTGCCTACCAATTTTATTTTGCATTAATTTTCTAGTTAGGGTTTCTGATGACTTGTGCCCCCAATTAAATATTCACTTTCATATGATTACACTACATTCAGCACAACAACAAACACTGGCTGAGTACCCACTCTGCTCTAGTTACCTTGTTAAATGCTGCCAATAGGGTGCTAAACAAACAACCACAAGCTCTCCTTGATAACATGCCTCCCTTCTAACTGCCATCCTCTACCTCTTCATTATCACACTTCCATTCTTCAAATCTGGAATGACCTTCTTTTTAGCTTTTTTTTTTTTTATTTTAGAGAGAGAGAGAGAGAGAGAGAGTGCGCGCACACAAATTGGGGAGAGGGGCAGAGGGAGAGATAGAGAGTCTTAAGCAGGCTTCATGCTCAGTATGGAGCCCAACACAGGGCTTGATCCCATGACCCTGGAATCATGACTTGAGCCAAAATCAAGGGTTGGACGCTCAACCAACTAAGTCACCCAGGCGCCCCTGGAATAACTTCTTCCCCCTGATCTACCCACTGTTCTTCCCAAACCCTGCCTGCCTAGTACTGAATTAGATTCAGCATAGCTCAAAGAACTTCAGTCATCCTCATATCCCCTCAATCCTCTAATGCTCTTCTTTCTACCCCTGGAGAGCCTGGAGTCCTATAAAGTTAAAGTTTATGATGCTTGCGTCCTGACTCATTCTAAATGTGTGGGATGGCTTTTTGTCTCCACTCACCACCAACCAAGTGGTCTCCAAGTCTAGGTCTTACAAGATCTAATATAATTGGGGCATTTGGGAAACATAATTCAGTTTGGAGGAAGACACGATTTTCAAGCATAAGTCACAAAAGCTAAGCTTCAGGATATTGACCTTTGCAGTACAAGATGTCTGACATTGTTCAGACACCAATTCAAAAACTCCTAAAAAAAAAAAAAAAGCCAACTTGTCAAGTTCTTTATAGCTATTTCTTTAAAAAAAAATTTTTAACGTTTATTTATTATTGAAAGGCAGAGAGAGAGGGTGAGCAGGGGAGGGGCAGAGAGAGAGGGAGACACAGAATCTGAATCAGGCTCCAGGCTCTGAGCTGTCAGCACAGAGCCTGACGTGGGGCTTGAACCCACAAACCGCGAGATCATGACCTGAGCTGAAGGCGGACGCTTAACCGACTGAGCCACCCAGGCGCCCCTATAGCTATTTCTATACCATTAATTGATATTGTAAGAAGGAACCTTATTGGTGTCCTCACTTCCCTATAACTTCTGGTTCACAACATTTTAAAGACAGAATTCCAACCCAAACATGATATGCAATTCAAATTTGGGTGAAAAAATAATTGTAGTTGACCCTGGAACAACATAGGGGTTAGGGGCACCACCCCATGTGTGGTCAAAAATCTGTATAAAACTTTAATTCCTCCAAAAACTTAACAACTAATAGCCTACTATTGACTGGAAGCCTTATGAATAACATCTACAATTGATTAAGACACATTTTGTATGTTATATGTATTATATGTTGTATTCACACAATAAAGTAAGCTAAAGAAAATGTAAAAATGAAAATCGTTTTAGGAAGAGGAAATACACTTACAGTAATGTGCCATAAAAAATCCATGTGTAAGTGGACTTGCACAGTTCGGGCCCCTGGTGTTCAAGGGTCACTTGTAAATCAAAAAAAGAGATGTCCAAAAGTGGTATAATTTCAAAAGCCATTAGGGCAAAGAGTTGTTAACTCTATTGATGCTATGTGAGGTAACTCTGCATATATTTCCATTTATTTAGATTTTATCTAATGACATTCCATAAATTTATATGCATCTTTCCATGATGGATTACCGTTTTTCATTAGAGTTATTCCTATATATTTTATATTTTGGATAGTATTTAAAATCATATCTTAAAATTTTAATTTTCTAATTTGTTGGTATATAGAAATGCAATTCAGTTTTTGTACATTGATTTTGTATCCAGTAACTGTGTTAAATTATATCAATTTTAATATATTATTTATGCATTCTTTTAGTTTTTCTGTGAAGACAATCATATATCATTGTAAATGAAGGCAATTTTGCCTTTTCATTTCTAGTTCTTATATCAATTACCTATTTCCCTTGTTTTCTTGTACTTTCTAGGATCTTCAATATAATCTTGAATAAAAGTAGGGATAATGGTTACCTAGGCCTCTTTATGATCTGAAGGTAATTTTAATGTTTCACTGTTAGAGGAGGATGTTTGCTGTTCAGTTTGGTGTATAATCACTGTAATAGCTTAAGGAAGTTCATTTCTATTCCTGGTCTGCTGAGAAGTATTGTTTTTTAAGTTATAAACAGGTATAAATGCAAAATAGATGCATTTCCTGCATCTACTGAGATAATCATGAGGTATTTACTTGTCAACGCAGTGATTTACATAATTCATTTTCTGATGTGAAATCAACTCTGAATTACTGGAATAAACCCAATTTTGTTCATTATATAAGGTATTATATTTTTAATACATTGTAGGAGACAGTTTTATTTGAGAATTTTACCAACTATGTTTGAGAGTGAGATTAGCTTATTTTGTCTTCATCAAGTTTTGTTATCAAAGTTATCATTTAAAAAGTTGAGGTGCACGCCAGTCAGAGTGGCTAAAATGAAAACTCAGGAGACTATAGATGCTGGCGAGGATGTGGAGAAATGGGAACCCTCTTGCACTGTTGGTGGGAATGCAAACTGGTGCAGCCACTCTGGAAAACATTGTGGAGGTTCCTCAAAAAATTAAAAATAGACCTACCCTATGACCCAGCAGTAGCACTGCTAGGAATTTACCCAAGGGATACAGGAGTACTGATGCATAAGGGGCACTTTTACCCCCATGTTTATAGCAGCACTTTCAACAAGACCGAAATTATGGAAAGAGCCTAAATGTCCATCAACTGATGAATGGATAAAGAAATTGTGGTTTATATACACAATGGAATAATATGTGGCAATGAGAAAGAATACTATGTAGCAACATGGATGGAAATGGAGAGTGTTACGCTAAGTGAAATAAGCCATACAGAGAAAGACAGATACCATATGTTTTCACTCTTATGTGGATCCTGAGAAACTTAACAGAAGACCATGGGGGAGGGGAAGGAAAAAAAAAAAAAGGTTAGAGAGGGAGGGAGCCAAAACATAAGAGACTCTTAAAAACTGAGAACAAACTGAGGGTTGATGGGGGGTGGGAAGGAGGGGAGGGTGGGTGATGGGCACTGAGGAGGGCACCTGTTGGGATGAGCACTGGGTGTTGTATGGAAACCAGTTTGACAATAAATTTCATATTAAAAAAAATAAAAAGTTGAGGTGTTTTCCTCTTTTTCCAGTTATATAAAATTAGATTAACTTTCATTGATTGATAGTATTTGCTTTAAAATCCTATGTCTGGTTCTTTATTTATAGAAATATTATAGAAATACATTTTTTAATTTTAAATTCCAGGGTAGTTAACATACAGTTTTATATTAGTTTCAGTTGTACCATATACTGATGGTACCATTATAGTACCATATAGTGATACATCACCCAGTGCTCATTATGAGAAGTGCACTCCTTAATCCCCATTGCCTATTTTACCCATCCCTCCCCACCTCCCCTCTGGTAACCATTAGTTTGTTCTCTATAGCTAAGAGTCTGTTTCTTGATCTGCCTCTCCTTTTTTTTTTTTTAAATCTTTGCTCATTTTTTGTTTCTTAAATTCCACCTATGGGTGAAATCATATGGTATTTGTCTTTCTCTGACTGACTCACTTATTTCACTTAGCATTAACCTCTCTAGCTCCATCCATATTGTTCCAAGTGGCAAGGTTTCATTCTTTTATGGCAGAATAATATTCTACTGTGTACATATCACATCTTCTTTATCCATTCATCTATTGATGGACACTTGGGATGCTCCCATAATTTGGCTATTGTAAATAATGCTACTATAAACATGTATTATCCCTACATATATCCTCCCTACAATGCATTATCCCTATGAATTAGTGTTTTTGTACTTTTTTGAGTAAATACCCAGTAGTGAGATTACTGGATTGTAGGGTAGTTCTCTTTTTTAACTTTTTGGGGAAACTCCAAACTGTTTTCCAGAATGGCTGCAGTTTGCATTCCCACCAACAGTGCAAGAGAGTTTCTTTTTCTCCACATCCTTGCCAATACCTGCAGTTTCTTGTGTTTTTTATGTTACCCATTCTGACAGGTGTGGGGTGGTATCTCATTGTAGTTTTGATTTGCATTTCCCTGATGATGAGTGATGTTGAACATCTTTTCATGTGTCTGTTGCCCATCTGGATGTCTTCCTTGGAAAAAATGTTTATTCATGTGTTCTGTCCATTTTTAATTGGATTATTCATTTTGGGGTTGTTGAGTTTTATAAGTTCTTTGTATATTTTGTTACTAACCCTTTATTGGTTATGTCACTTGCATATATCTGCTTCCATTCCGTAGGGTGCCTTTTAGTTTTGTCAATTGTTTCCTTCACTGTGCAGAAGCTTTTTATTTTGATGTAATCCAAATAGTTTATTTTTGCTTTTATTTCCCTTGCCTCAGAAAACATATCTGGAAAAATGTTTTTATAGCTGATGTCAGAGAAATGACTGTCTGTGCTCTCTTCATAATTTTTATGGTTTCAGGTCTCACATTTAGATCTTTAATCCATTTTGAATTTATTTTTGTGTATGGTGAGAAAAAGTGGCCCAGTTTCATTCTTTTGCATGTAGCTGTCCAGTTTTCCCAACACCATTTGTTGAAGAGCTTTTTCCCCCATTGTATATTCGTTCCTACTTTGTCAAAGATTAGTTGCCCATATAATTATGGGTTTATTTCTAGATTTTCTATCTGTTCTATTGATCTATGTCTCCAGTTTTGTGCCAGTTCCAGTGTTTTGATTATTACTGCTTTGTAGTATAACTTGAAGTCTAGAATTGTGATACCTCCAGATTTGCTTTTTTTTTCAAGATTGCTTTGGCTATTCAGGATCTCTTGTGGTTCCATATACATTTTATGATTTTTTGCTCTAGTTCTGTGAAAAATGCTGTTGGTATTTTGATAGGGATTGCATTAAATGTGTAGATTGCTTTGGGTAGTATGCACATTTTAACAATATTTTTTCTTCCAATCCATGAGCATGAGCATGGAAAGTCTTTCCATTTCTTTATGTCATCTTCAATTTTGTGGAAATAATCTTAAACTACTGATTTACTGTATGATTACAAATGTGTGCATGTTTTCTATTTCTTCCTTAGTCATTTCTGGAAAATAGTATCTTTTCTAGAACTTTTCTATTTATTGAAGCAGATTTAATGTCATAAATTTTTCCATAGTATTATAGTAGAATTTTAAAAACTTGTGTTAGTTTTCAATTGCTATGTAGCATATTACCACAAATTCAAGGACTTAAGGTAACACAATTTTATTATCTTACAATTTCCTTGGGTCAGGAGTCTGGGTATGGTTAGCTGGGTATTCTGCTCAGGGTTGCACCAGGCTGAAATTAAGGAGCCACCAGGTTGTGATTTCATCTGAGGCTTAGGGTCCTCTCCCAAGCTCACTGTTTGTCAGCAAAATCCATTCCTTTGCAGTTGTACTACTGAGGTACCTATCTCCTTGCTGGTGTCAGTCAGACAGTGCTATAAACTCCTAGAGGCTGCCCATAGTTCCTTGCCACATGGCCACCATAGGCAGTTCACAATGTGGGTGTATGTTCTTTTCCAGCTAGCTGGAGTGTTATCTTTCTTAGACTTCCAGCCCTTCTTTAGCCTGCCATAATGCAGTTTTATATAAAATAAATTTTATATTTTGACTTTCATTGTTAAGAAGACAGCTGTCAATCTAATTGTGGTTTTTTTGAAGGGAATCTGTCTTTTTATTCAGGTAGCTGTTAAGTTTTTCTCTTTGCCTCTCATTTGCAGAAGTTCTAATGGTGTGCTCATGTGTGTATTTCTTTTTATAAATAATGTATTTTTGATGTATTTAGGACCTCTTTAATCTGTAGATTGATGTCTTTTCCAGTTTTGGAAAAATTTCAGCTATTTTCTCTTCAAATATGTATTTGCTCTATCTATTCTTTTTTTCATCTTCTTTATGACATATCACTCACTTTACTAATCCTTTTATTGGTTGTTTCTAAACATGCTTAAATGCAGATTGAATGTTCCTGGATGTCAGCCCCCAAATTCTTCACTGCTTTTTTAGTGCTTTAGTGCCTTCAAGTGGATAGTTTAAAATATATGTCCAGCTTTTGCTGTTTTTAGTGAGACAGTTGGTCCAAATTACATGGTCCACCAATATCAGAAACAGAAGGCCTCTTATAATTCATTCTGCAAAGTCTGCAGTTATGTGCCCCTTTAATTCTTAGTATTGTTTAAGTCTGTTTATTTTTGATCAGTCATGCCACAGTTATGAAATTAATTTATTCTATCAATTTAATCAATCTTTAGATTTGTTTGAATTAATTATATGATACATTTTTATTCCTTCTATGTTCCTTGCATAATCTATTATTCTGTGATTAAGTTGGTAGCTTAATTTATTACTTTTTAACACTTATTTTTTTTTCCTAATAGAAGGAAGTATTGCTCTAGGTACATCCCACAAAATTGTAAATAGTTTCATTACAAGTTTTGGATTTGTAAAATTGTCTAATTTTTATTATAATCAATTCTTTTGTTGAAAGCTGGACATGAGGTATTGGGTAAAAGGAACTGAGGCAAATAGGCCTTTAGTGGGAAGTTTTATGTTAGGCATTAGGCAGTGTTTAATATTTGCTGTAGTTGTGGTGTCAGAGGTTAAAATTTCCTCTAGTGTCCTCGTTTTTGTCTCACTTGCTGTTTTTTTTGTTTCCCCAGAGACTCCTTCATAAATAAGGTCTGAGGATTCAGCTCTTTCAGCTGTACTCCTTGAAATTCTCCAGCCTTACTGATGTGGTAGCAAGGTACAGGGGAGTGGAAGAATTCCATAGTCTTATGATTAGGTCTCAGTCTCCTAGTGAGCCCTTGTCCCTGGGCTGTAACCTTCATAGGTCCCTCTCAGTTTTCCTTTTTTTTCTTGGATCCTCCCCCAGATTTGTTAGGTTCTCACAAAATAGTTTTCCTTGAGGGCAGACTGTTAGGGAGAACAGTGCTCTCTGGGTTTATTTCAAAATGCTAACTTTTCCCTTCCTCTTGCTGAAGCACAGGGGGTTTATTTCCTGATGTTCATCATGAGAAACCGATGGGGCTGCTGGAAGTAAAACTCATGAAACTATGAGAGCTCCTCTGAGGGCAGGACCTCAGTAGTTTTTATCTCTGAAGCTAGCCTATGCTCAGTCTCTAGTAATAGTTCATTTTCCTTTAATGTTCTGGCCAGGCTCAAGATGCGGCTTCTATTCCCAGAAAGCTGTAACTTTCTGTGTTCCCTTGTCTCCTAGTTTTTGGGGTGGCGGTTTTTCCTGTGACTTCAATTCTCTGATAGATCTAAGAAGTCTTGCTGACTTTGTTTGTTTACCCTTTTTTATTGGTGAGTGTGGGAGCAGCAACTTCCAAGCTTTTTATTCTTTCCACGTTGAACTAGACTTATACCTCATTCTTTGGTATGTAGGTTAATTAGAGTTGTGTTTCTTAATTTCTAACCATATGGGCTTCCTTCTAGTTACCTTTTTGATACTGATTTCTAACTTAACTGTATCATGGTCAGAGAACTTGATCTGTATGATTCCATATCTAAAATGTTTTGAGATATGCTTTATTGACTAGTATATGGCCTATTTTGAAAAAAATTTCAATTCACGGTTGCTAATATGTGCCCGGTACTTGTTAGTCAGTGTTCTGGGAGGAAATGGTTGGCATACTTAAATAGGACTAATGAGGGGGCTTACCAGGATGTGAACAGGATTAGGGGAATCAGAAAGGGATGTTGAAGCATCCCAGGCTCTCAAGAGCAGAAAGCAGGTGCCACCTTATGGGGACAGGAAAGGGAGATTTTGGAGAAGGACACCTGACAGTAATTCTGGGACATCAGGGAAGAAGCAGAAGAATAAAGAGCCTCACTCACTAACTCTCCTGCCTTCCTCTATCCTGCTAAGTAACTCTTATTAGTTGAGCCCAACAGGATGTAGAAGGCATCAAAACCCATTGAGGCAGCAAACAAAGGTCTGTCTGCCAGGACACAGATCAGAGGGAGAAGGTATGTATTTAGTTCTATAGGGGAAAAGAAAATATCCATCATACATAAAAGGAAGAGTGGATCCTTTATATGAGAGGAGCATATGGGTGGGGGAAATATACACATTGATGAAAGAGGGAGATTGATAAGGTGAATGAGAAAAATGTTGACGTTCTAGAAAGTATTCCTATTAGAGGGCACATGGTTTTCACGGGTTGCACTGAATGGCATTTGCAGGAATCATAATGCAAATGAGCAAAGACAATGAATGATAGGATTGAGTTAGGCAAGAATGTGAGATTGGTGGGAACAAGAGAAAGATCACTGATGGATGGATGAAGTTTGAATGGAAGTAACAGAGGAAACGGGCAGAATTTAAGTAGGAGTCCATGCTAGTGGCAGGCAGAAGGATGTGATTGAGTAGGAAAAGTCTTATAATTTGAGATAAGTAGAGGAGTAAGGGTAGACTCAGATAGGGATAAACACAGAGGTTTTAGAGCAGGTTTTATCACATCTACTTATATAGATTGTTGCCATGGCAGTGCCAGCAGAAATCCTGCCCATGGTAAACCAGAAGTGTCTTTGTAGACAAAATTCTGCGTCCTAAATTCTTCGTTTCCTCCTGCCTCTTTTTTTTCCCATATCAATTCCTCTCATCATCTTCCTCATTCTGTCCTTTTAATACTTTATCTCCTGACCAGGGTTACTCAACCTCAGCATTATTGATTTCTTGGGTTGCATAATTCTTTATTATGGGGGTTGGTCTGTGTATTGTAGGATGTTCAGCAGCACCCCCGACCCCTACATACTAGGTGCCAGTTGCACACACCCTCCTCCTGTTATGACAACCAAAAAATGTCTTCAGATATTGCCAAATACCTCCTGGGGGAAGTAATCATCCCTGCTGAGAACTCCTGCTCTAGACTTTAGGTAACTGAATACGGGCAGGGAAGAAAGAGATAGAGGTGTGAGCAGAGTCTTGGAAATGTAGTGTATTATAAGTAAAACAAGAGAGAGGAAGAAATCTCCAAGAACAAAAGGGAAATATTTAAATTGCACAACATGCGTCCAGGCAGGGCACAAAATTTTTCCAGCGAAAGTGAATAAATACACAAAAAACTTAAAGTGCTCTTTTTATATTCTTATAAAATGCAGATGTCACTGGAAGCTTCCTTGACCCTACAAGATTTCATTCTATAGCTCCCACTCCCAGTTTACAATCTGGGGATGTGGATGCACCCCTCAGACTTCCTGTTCTTGCTTCTGCCCTCCCACCTTTCCATTAAGAATTCACATGTATTTGGCATATAGCTCCTCCTCTTGTTTCCTTGGAGGAGTAATACAATCCTATTCATCAGTTCTTACTTTTTCTGGGAACTTTCTTGGAGAATTTTGTAGCCACCATATAGGGATAATATTACATACCCCTTAACACATTTCTCCCATCCATTGCTTTTTCCCAAACTTATATACATCCCTTTGTTTCCCACATGGCTCTCAGTCTGTTCTTTTCCCAAAGCTGGGGCTCCTGCTAATTGCCTTTGCCCTAGAAAGAAATGCTCCAAAGAATGGAATGGTCATCCTCTTACTGTCTTTCTCTTGAAGAGCTTACTACCTTTCCCCCAAATTTGGAATAAACTTTTCCATTTCATTTTACTCGCCCCTCCAATCATGAACATGTATCAGTAAGAGAAATTTGGAAAGATCAATCTATACTGGAAGTGAAATCAGACAGATGAGCATTAGACATCAACAGGATCTTCCAGGACTGATGCTAGTAGAAAGAAAGCTATGAATGCTCTTTCCTGGAGACTCTCAGCATTGGAGAGTTGCCCAATTGTCAAGACTTGGGTGGTGGGGGGGGACTTCTCTTCCAGGAGTCTTCCCACTAGATAGATTCTGCCTGGGCCAGGCTGGTCCTCCCAAGGGCCCTCACCATGGCCCCCTTCATTTCCTTGTTTCGAAAACTATAGATGATGGGGTTACACATGGGGGTGATGATGGTGTAGAGAAGGGAGAAAGGCTTGTCTTTGTCAGGGCCATGTGTGCTGCGAGGATTCATGTAAGAGAACATGGCTGAGGTATAGAAAAAGATGACCACAGTCAGATGGGAGGCACAAGTAGAGAAGGTCTTCCCCCGACCTGAGGAAGAGGTTCTGCCAAGGATGGAGGCCAGGATGCGGGCGTAGGAGATAACAATGAGCACCATGGGGCTGAGCAGCACCACAATAGCATCGGCAAAGATCATTTTCAGGCTAAACTGGGGGTCTCCACAAGAGAGGGCAATCACTATGGGGGCCTCACAGAAGAAGTTTTCTATGTGGTTGTCTCTACAGAATGGACCACGAAATGTCATATAATCAAGCAGAATGCCATTGATCAGCCCAAAGAACCAGGCAGTACTCACCAGCCTCACACAGACATGCCGGCTCATGATCTGTGCATAGCTGAGTGGGTGGCAGATAGCAACGTAACGGTCATAGGCCATAAAAGCCAAGAGGATGCACTCGGCCACACCTACACCAAAAACCAGATACATCTGGGTCAAGCAGGAGGCAAAGGAGACAGTGTGGTTCTTGACCACCAGGTGGATTAGCATCTGTGGGATGGTGGTGGTGATGAAGCAGACATCCAGGAAGGACAGATGGCCAAGGAAGAAGTACATGGGGCTGTTGAGTCTGGGGTCTGTCCAGGTGATGAAGATGATGAGGCCATTCATGGCCATGGCAAGGCTGTAGAGGGCTAGGAAGAGGGCAAAGAGCAATGCCCGAGTGGAAGAGGAGCTCTGTTCGAAGCCCACGAGGATAAACTCTGTCACTGTGCTCCCATTCCTTAGGTCCACCATCTGCGGCCTGCTTGAGGAGGGAAGACAGGAAAAGCACAGGTGAGACAGCTATGTGTGGATGCTACCTAGTTGTATAAAAACAGACAAAGGGGACAAAGGAATGAAAAAGACGGAAATTTTAGTACATTCTATGTGAGTCAATATTGTCATGGGCACTGAAAATGCTAGTGCTATTGTAGGCTGTAATAGTGGAACCATATTATGAACCAAGGGAGATTCTGTTGTACCTTGTGTGAATCAGGCTGCATCTGAAAATATCGTATCCAGTTCTTGGACCTCTATTTTAAATGGTTATCCACTGGGACTACCCATATCCATGGGGCTATGTTCATGAGACAAACAAGACGGTGAAAGATCTGGGAACCACGTGACAAAGCTTTGAAGGAAACTTTAAAGAAGACTCAAGGAATCTGAGACGTCCATTTAAATATTAATGGGATCTCCATCTAGAGGAGTGAATTTTCTATCTCTGTATGCTGTCAATAAGTAGAACTTGAACCAGAGAGTAGAAATGTCAGAGAAAAAAAATGAGTGATATTTCTAATTGCACATTTTCTTTCTGCTCTTAACTACAAAAGCAATGCCTGTTCATTATAGAACATCTAGAAAATACCAAAAAAAGCAAAATTAAGTAAATAAAAACAACCACCTAGAGAGAAACCACATCAATATTTTAGTTTATGCCTTTTCAATCATTTTGTTTTGTGTGTTTATATTTTAAAAGCTTTTAAGATCAACATAAGGTCTGAGTAGAACCTGCCTTCAAAACTTAAGTTGGAGAGAAGTATAGCTTCAGGAAGAAATACAGCACTGATTCCAGGTTGGAGGATTCCAATAGGGAGAAAGTATAAAGGATAAACATTCATCTTTTGTTTGAATGGGCAGTTGGGAACAATTGCATTCCAACCCATTTTGCAGCCCCAAATAATTTATTCATTTAATAAGTGAATGTCTACTATGTTTCACATATTGTGCTAAGTGCGAGGGATATAACATCATTAATGAGACCTTTCTCCCTGAACTAATGGGTATTATACTATATCCTAAGTCATTAGATCAAGGGGATAAGTAAGAATATAAAGAATCCATATAATATATGCATAATATTAACAAAAAAGCATACATTTATAAGCAAATATATTTCAAACTCTCTTGCCTCCATACAGGGAATGTATCTTTTTGAAAGGTCATGGAACATTTGTAAAATATTGTTGTTATATTAGAGTACAAAGAAACCTTAAATGAATTCCAAAGATCCCAAAGAGTGCAGACTATGTTCACTATGCTAACACTGGGCATTAATATTCTTAAATTTCTGTATAGAGGGGATTTCTTAAAATTGTGTTTATTTTCTTCTCTTGAGGGAGAAAAAGAGCACAGTGGCTGGTCAGCTTGTTTATGGGATTTTGCTTACCAATATTGTGTATCATCCCATTGTATACTTTAAATATCTTATAATTTTGTCAATTAGACCTCATTAAAGCTGAAAAAAGTCTGTCAAATCCAAGTGGATAAAAGAGAATATTGTTTGCTGAGGTTTTTGTTTTTGTTTTACTTCAAGAAAATTAGTAAACTCTTACTGGAAATTTTACATTTCAAATGTGTTTCTTTGATAAATAAATTGTAAATAACACTCTTCTGATTAGCAAGGCTGCAGGAGCATTGTCCCATTTGTGCACTGCACAAAGGCTCCTGAAGGGAAGAGTGAATGCTGAAATCCAGCCTATGTAATCTAGCCTGTGCTCAATTTATCAAGCTGTGCACCCTGGTGAGGTGTGAGTTCAAGAGAAGTGGTGCCTTTTCCTCTAGTTCTTGCCTGACAGAGAGTGACTTTTTATAATTAGCGCAAAGGTACCGTATGTGCTAGGGAAGTATTGCTGATCAGGAAGATCTGGCCTTGAGAATATGTCAATTGTAGCACTTAAATTTTTTGTCTTACAACATTGGTGAAATTTTTGAATAAGTAACAATAAATAGGCCTATGTTCCTCTGAGTGGATTTTAGGAATAAAAAGGCAACAGGCATTTCTTATAATGCAGTGGTACTCAAAGTGTGCTCCAAAGGCCATCACCCCCAGCAGTGTTAACTGAGAACTTGATAGAAATGCAAACAGTTGGGCCTTACCTCAGCCACTGAATCAAACTCAGGGATGGGGTCCAGAAACCAGTATTTAAAATACAAGACCTCCATGTGAGTCTGATGCACATTAAACATTGAAAACTATCAGTTTAATGTAGGGCAGGACAAATTATGGCCCCCAAGCTAAATATAGGCCACTGCCTATTTTTATAAACAAAGTTTAATTGGAACATAGCCACTCCCATTTACTTATGCATTGTTTATAATTGTTTTCACACTACAGGCAGGGCTGAGTAGTTGCCAGAGACCAAAGAGCCTATAAATACGGTTGTCGGATTTAGCAAATAAAAATGTAAAATGATTCATTAAATGTGTTCTTCAGACAAACAATGAATACTTTTTATTATAAATATGTTTCATGCAATATTAGTAACCCAACACACAAAGCCTAAAATATTTCACTATTTGGCCCTTTACAGAAAATGTTTGCTGATCCTGCTTAATGTAATGACTTTAGAGTAGACTTGCTTCTGATAAACAAGGGTGTGTAAGGGAAGCAATGAAGAAGGCCTCAGTCCTGAGTACACATCTGGGATTCTGGTGCATCAAGTCTCAAGGACTTCCTTCCCAAGAAGGCCAAAACTAGGAGACCAATTTGCCTGGATGGAAGGGCAGCTGGTGCCACTTCGTTTTCTTTTTATTAAACTCATTTAATCAGTTGCTTTTCCTTTTTTAAGTGCCTGGCATTACACGTGTTCAATTAATATAAAGCAGAAGAACTTCAATAATAAAAATTTTTAAAAATATCAAGCAGATGTTTTAGAAGCATTGGCCAAGTAATTCAGAAGTGTTTCTGTGACAATAATAAAACTAGACATGATTATGAAAATAACCCCAGCTACTTGAAAATGGAGGGAAAAAAAACCCTTTGAAAACAATCCTTAGATCAAAAAAAGGAAATCAAACAGTAATTACAGATTATCTAAAAAGTACTGATAATAAAAGTAGCATATATTAATAAGTACTATACACAGATTTTTGTTAGAGAAAGTTAATAGCCTGAAATAGTTTTATTATTTAACAAAAAGGAATAAACATAAATGAAATAAGACAAGATAAAATTGATGTAGAGGTTAGAAGCAGATAAACAAAATTAACTTAAGGAAGACCAGAGGGGGAAATATGTACTGGAGGAAAAGATAATTTTCTAGGTAAATATAAATCACTAAAACTCATTAAAGAAAAGATAGAAATCAAGATAAGCTAATATTCTGAGTGAAAGGAATGAAATGCAGTTGTTCTAAACCTTAGCTTCACATTATAGTCACTTGAGTTTTTATAAGATTTTTGTGGGGTTTTTTGGTTTTGTTTTGTTTTTTAGTTTATTTATTTATTTTTTGAGAGAGAGAGAGTGCACGGGGGCGGGGGGGGGGGGGGGTGGGCAGAGAGAGAGAATCCCAAGCAGGCTCTACACTGTCAGCTCAGAGCCTGATGCAGGGCTCAAACTCACAAACTGTGAGATCATGACCTGAGCCGAAATCAAGAGTTGGACGATTAACTGACGGAGCCACCCAGGTGCCCCAACTTGAAGAGTTTTTAAATGTTCCCATGGCAAAAGACATGAACAGCCATTTCTCCAAAGAAGACATACAGATGGCCAACAGACACATGAAAAGATGCTCAACATCATTCATCATCAAGGAAATGCAATTCAAAATCACACTGAGGATCACCTCACACCTGTCAGAATGGCTAAAATCAAAAACACAAGAAGTAACAAGTGTTGACAAGGTTGTGGAGAAAAAGGATCCCTCTTGCACTATTGGTGGGAATGCAAACTGGTGCAACCACTCTGGAAATAGTATGGAGGCTCTTCAAAAAATTAAAAATAGTATTGTCTTATGACCTAGCAATTGCACTACTAGGTATTTACCTAAAGGATACAAAAATACAGATTCAAAGGGGCACATGCACCCCTATGTTTACAGCAGCATTATCAACACTAGTCAAATTATGGAAAGAGACCAAATCACCATCAACTGATGAATGGATAAAGAAGATGTGGGGGTACCTGGGTGGCTCAGGTGGTTGAGCATCCAACTCTTGATTTTGGCTCAAGTCATGATCTCATGGTTTGTGAGTTCAAGCCCCACATTGGGCTCTGAACTGACAGTGCAAAGCCTGCTTGGATTCTCTCTCTCCCTCTATCTCTGCCCCTACCCCACTCATGCTCTCTTTGTCTCTCAAATAAATAAACTTTAAAAATAATTAAAAAAATGAAGATGTGGGATACATACACACACACACACACACACACACACACAGGCATATTTACTCAGCAATCAAAAAGAATGAAATCTTGCCATTTGCAACAATGTAGAGGGAGCTAGAATGTATTATGCTAAGTGAAATAAGTCACAGAAAGACAAATACCAATGATTTCACTCATATGTGGAATTTAAAAACAAAACAAATGAACAAAGGGAGAGAGAGAGAGAGAGAGAGAGAGAGAGAGAGAGAGAAGACAGGAAACAGATTCTTAACTATAGAGAATGAACTGATGGTTACCAGATGGGAGGTGGGTGGAGGGATGGGTGGATTAGGTGATGGGGATTAAAGAGCACACTTATCATGATGAGCACCAAGTAATGTATAGAGTTGTTGAATCACTATATTGTACACATAAGACTAATATAACACTGTATGTTAACTATACTGGAATTAAAATTAAACTTTAAAAAAATATGTGGTATAGATGTGTATATATGTGGCATATATGTACAATTAATATTATTCAGCCATATAAAGAATGAAATATTGCCATTTGCAACAACATAGATGGAACTAGAGGGTATAATGCTAAGTGAAATAAGTCAGTCAGACAAAGACAAATACCTATGGTTTCACTCATATGTGGAATTGAAGAAACAAAACAAAGAAAAAAGAGACAAACGAAAAAGCAGGCTCTTAAATATAGAGAACAAAGTGATGGTTAGAGAGGAGGTAGATGGGTGAATGAGTGAATTAGGTGAAGGAGATTAAGAATACACTATCATGATGAGAACTGAGTAATGTATAGAATTTTTGAATCACTATATTATACACCTTAAACTAATGTAATGCTGTATGTTAATGATGCTGGAATTAAAATAAATAAATAAAATAAAATGTCCCCATGCCCTAGCTGCATATCAGACCAATTAAAACAGAATGTATTGAGAGGGCTCAGTCATCAATATTTTTAAAAGTTCCCTAGTAAGTCCAATGTGCAGCCAAATTTGAGAATTATTAAAATAGAGAAGACAAAGAGCTATGACAAAATAGGGCCAGGCTCTGATAGTTCCTTAGGTGAGTTCTTTCTAATATTGCAGCAATCAGATATTTTTGAAGGCTACCAAATCTGTTTACAAGAACAGAAAAAATAAAAGCTTCCTGATTACTTTTAGAAAGTCATAAAACCACTGATACCAAAACCTAAAAAGTACACAAAAGAAAATTTTGACCAAGATAATTTATATTAATAAGGAAATAGGCAAAACAAATTATTAGCAAATGGAATTCACTAGTGTGTTCAAAGAACAGTGCACCATGCTAACTGAAATTTATTCCAGGGATTTAAGGTTTTTCTTATATGAAGAATTCTACTAATAAAACTCACCATATTAATATGCCAAAGATCAAAAGTGTCTAGTCAATGAGATGTAAAAACATTTGATAAAATTCAGCAGTGATACCTGATTTTAAAAATCCTTAGTAAAATAGGACTAGAAAGAGGCTTCATGGCATAATTTAAAAAGGGCACTTGTGATGAGCACTTGGGTGTTATATGTAAGTGATGAAATACTAAATTCCACATCTGAAACCAATTTTACCATATATGTTAACTAACTAGAATTTAAATAAAAACTTGAAATAAAAAATGTATCTAAATTAAAATAATTATGTATATTATGTGTTAGGTATTGTTTGTTCTACATGCGTTTTAGGTAATAAGTGCTCTAACTTCAAAATCATGCATGGGGTAGGTAATCTTTCTTCTAACTTCACAGAAAGGATCAGTAATTTGCCCAACATCACACAGTAAATAGTGAAGCATGGATTCAAATCTGGGAAGTCTGATTCCAAAGCTTCACTGTCAACTACCCCCAAACCTACAGGGGTTTGAATGCCCTACAAGTACCAGCCAAAGCATATGACAAATGAATTAAAGGAGTAGGGTGTTGGTAAGTGTTTAACAGATGGCTCTGGGAGGGGCTCTGATCTATAGCATTTGCCAATTTCCAAAGTGTAAATCCTCCCACCATGACCTATTTCAAGCTAGAAATGATTGAAACCACTAAACATGTTTTAGGAATGGATACACCTTAGGTTACTATCATATAATTTTTACAACCATATAGATACAATAGATGTAAATAACCTTGAGAACATAGATATTAGTAAAATATAAATGAAAAAACTTTGGAAGTAATGAATTTTAGTATTACCTTTGTTTTTTAATATAATTTATTTGGTTTTAAGTTTATATAATTTGTTTATAATAGCTCTGTTTAACAAGTTCTTAAAATTCCTGAAAATTTAATAATTGACCCTTGAGAGCTGGTACTAACTGGCTCTAGTACACCACTGGAATGAAAAAAGGAAAGGGCAAAATTATCATTATTTGTAGAAGATATTTCTAGGATTGGGGTGAATTTCTCCTCTCTATGTTTCTGCCTCAACTTATAGGGAGGCCAGAATTTCTACCTAAATTTCTCCCATCAGGAGGGAATAATGTTACAGGAAACACTTTGACCCCACTGTTCATCTTCACTCTACAAATAAATACCCCTCAGGCACTGGTTACATATATTATGATACATACATAAAATGGGACAATCTTTTGGAAATTGTGTCTTACCTCACTCTATGAGGCGGAAATGGCCTTTTTGTCACCAAATCACTGCAACAGGTAAAAAAAACAGTCTCGTGGACTCCGAGGATGAGCTAGCCCAGGAAGAACATCTGATGTTGGAATCCTCTCTGGAAAAGATGGTGCCCCTAAAAGTTTACATAATCCCTCATATATAACCTCTCAAATCATTCCAAATGAATGTCTATTCAGATAAAACTTCTTTACTCATTTATAGTAATTTATAGTTTACAAAAGCACAGTCACATATATAATCCCATTTAACTCTTACAAAAATCTTGTGAAGTAGACGCTACCTCCATTTTACAGATCAGGAAACTGAGGCTCAGAGAGCTAAAGTAATCTGCTCAAGATTATATAGCTATTAAATGAAAGCAATGGGAAACTACAGCTTTAAAGTCCTTAGAATACCTTTTTCACCACACCAAGGTGCCTCAGGCAGAGGTGTTACTACCTCTTTCAGGTTATACCATTAATGAATGCCTCATTTATTCAGGAATACACACACACATATGTTATAACCCTCCTTTCCTTGTAGTTACATTCCTCATTCTTTGAATTTAATCATGGTAAAGAACAACTTATTGAGAGTGGGGGTAAAGTCCCTTTGAAGTTTGAATACATTCATTAACCTTTTCCGTCAAGCTGAATATTCATGAGACCTTTTACCATGCCATGCTATCCTTATTTCTTTATTACCTTTAAAGTTTCCAGAAATAAGAAAAGAAACAACTAAAGAAAAAATTGATTGGAGACACGGAGGAAAGTATAATAAGAACTAAATAAGCACATTTTGCATTTTTAAAAATTCAATGTGTATAATGCCTTTGGCTGATGGGCTGATCAGATCATCCCTGAAACAAACAATTACATGCTAAGGAAGGGACTGAATCAGAAGAACACTGGAAAGAGACATTTAAGATGTTAAGAAAGAACAATCTGGGAAATATCCCTATTCAAATATGCAACCAAATGTTCTCCACCTCTCACAAGACAGAGCTATAGGAATGAAGGTAAGTGCAACAAGAGTATTAAATTAGAGAAAAGGAATACTTTACTGATTTTAATGAGGGATTTGAAAGCATCATAGTGACTAAGGAGTGATAAAAAGTCTTTTTGGTGGTCTTTGGAAATAGGACAGATTCCAGTGCATCGGGTCTTGTTTCAGCTCAAAATGGTCCAAAAGCAAAGAGTGGACTGGAGCCTTCACTTCCTTCTGTCTGCTTTCTTGTTTAACAGCATCAAGACACAACCACTCATTTAAGTAGGAGACTGGGTGACCTCTCTGCTTCTTCCTCACTCATCTCCATATCCAATTAGCCTTTCATTCTCTCATTTTAACCTCCTCCACTCCCTTTATGCACCCTACACTCCAGTTACTATTTACCATACACAAACCCACCCATCTGTTCATTCACTCATCACTTGGTGCCTACTATGTACACACTCCACTCCTACTTGCCTCCATGCTTTCACACATGCTGGTTGTTTGGTGTGTAATGCCCTTTACCTCTATTGGCACCTGGTGAATTCTTTCTTATTTTTTTGTGACGCAGATCATATGCCACCTCCTCAACAAAGCCTTCCCCAATAGCCTATCATTCCCCCCCAGCTTTCTTTTACGGAAAATAGCTTAATTTCTTTAGAAGTAGCTTTTTAAAATTCCATTATTTGCTCTTTTTCTTTTTGAGTATAGTTGACACACGATGTTACATTAGTTTCAGGTATACAACATAGTGATTCAACACCTCTACATGCTGCGCTATGTTTATCACAGGTGTAGCTACCATCTGTCATGACGCAACACTATTTGCTCTTTGAGCCACAAGTGCTGTATAAAGTTTAAACAAGGCCCCCAAAATAATCAGAAGAATTAAATTAAATTAGATCAATTCTCAGGAAGAGACCAATACTGAAATATTTACAACTATATAATGGATTAGCTAAGAAATAAATACTAAATATAATTGATAGAAATAATCCATACAAAAATAAAACTGAACATAGGTAAAACTGGATATGCTAAGATTTAGATCTACAAATTTTGACCTGGGAAAATGGAACAGGAAAAAATATGTCTGCAAAAGAAAACCTACGGTAGCAGAAGCTATTATGTAAACTTGATTTGTATGAAGGCTGATAACAGAACTGTGTTGGTATATTAAACATAAAGGAATTAGTTTGGGTGAAAATGATTTAGTATTGACAGAAATTGGAAATATCTTAAGTACTATACTAGAAAGTTGGTTAAGGAATTAATTTGGGTTAATAGAATTATTAAGAGTAATTTCATATCAAGAATTTATATGGATTCGGTGTTGGTATAATTCCAATTTAAATGTTTGTATTCATTAACATAGAATCAACTTCAGGGCCAAAATAGTGAGGGAAAACATAACTACAAGGTGATAGTTGTGGAACAAAAGTATCTACCTGTTATCCAACATAGAGTAAACTTTTGATTAATGATTTTTGAACAAGGAAATGAATATTTAAACAGTATAATTTTGTTGATCACTTTCTAATTATGTAACCCACTAACTGAAATCTGTTTTAAATTCATATTTACCAAATTTGCAATATTGAATATATGATTATATTATTTTAATCCTCTTTGAAAATGTTGCATTACTCTGTGTGCTTCTCCCTTTCTATATAGCTTTCTTTTGAACATTTCAAGGAGTTTTAAATTCTAATTTATATAGTGACCTTTCTGCCTTAATTTCCAATGAACATATTATATTCTATTAGTCAGGAAATGAGAGTATTCAGTATAAGTCCATCATACAGAAAAAAGTAACAATTATTCTTTTACAGTTAGAGAAATCACCATCATAACATTTAATATTTCATTATTTCATTGATTCTTCTGCTTTCCAAAAGAGAAAGAGAAACTTGAGGACAAGAGAAAAGAAATATAAATTAATGCTTTAGTTTAAGAAAGCAACTAGAGGGGCGCCTGGGTGGCGCAGTCGGTTAAGCGTCCGACTTCAGCCAGGTCACGATCTCGCGGTCCGTGAGTTCAAGCCCCGCGTCGGGCTCTGGGCTGATGGCTCAGAGCCTGGAGCCTGTTTCTGATTCTGTGTCTCCCTCTCTCTCTGCCCCTCCCCCGTTCATGCTCTGTCTCTCTCTGTCCCAAAAAAATAAATAAACGTTAAAAAAAAAAAAAAGCAACTAGACACTTCACACCACAACCTAATTACAATTGTATAAAATTTTGCATATATTTCAAAAGCTCACAGAAAAACTGGAAGAAAATAGTATTGAATTTTGAATGAAGGAGAACTTCTGAACCAGAGGTGATAAATCATCACCCCTCTGGCCTACAGAGATGTGTTTTATTAAACTACAGTCTTCTGTAAAGGATACCTCACATAAAAATCTAGATTCTGCTTCCCAGGGAAGAACAATCAGAAGGTCTTGCTGCACTGTGCCTGTTCTCATCATCAACTCATTGGAGTTTAGTGCTGGTCTCTGTTCCAGGCTAGTGGGACTGGAAGGTCAGTCCCAAGACACGCCATTGTCATGCCATTGCAATGTCTATTTGACCACTTAAGGAATTTGTGCTTGAGGTCTTTCTCTCAGTCATACAAGAAATCATGAAGAGAAAGATAGATTTGATAGATTTTTACATCAAATGGGAAACTTTGGTACAACAACAACAACAAAAAACTACCTTATGTATTTTTAACAAATAACTGATTCAAAAAGAACACAAATACAAGGGGCAACAATATATTAAATTTATTATGTAAAAAGCCCATCCAAAACACCTAATGTCAAGAGATAAAAAGAATAAAGCATCATGATAAGTCTAGAGAAAGAGAAAAAAGAGAGAAAAATAAAAGAATAAGAACTCGTAACTCAGAAGTGGAAAAACCATCCCAAAGCATTCAAACTTATTAGTAATCAAACAACAGTTTTAAAACAATCAGATACCATTTCTGATCCATAAATTAAAAAATTTTAATTACAACATCAATGCTGGTGAAATTGTACTCCATTCTTGGTTGGAAAGCAGTTTGGCAATAGGTACCAAAAACTTTAAGAATGTTAATTCCTTTTAATGTAAGGTCCCTTTAAAAATACAGACCTTGGAGTCCAAACATCTGGATTTAAATCCTGGCTTCTCCACTTACCAACTGCGTAAACTGAGGCGACTTAAATTAACATGCCTCAGTTTCTTCCTTTCTAAGATGAGAATAATACTGATAGTACCTACTTTATTGGATTATGAGGATTAAATGAATCAATACTTGTGAATTTTCTGGAATAGTGCCTGGCACATTGTGCTATATAAGTTTGCTAAATGTGAATAGATTCAACTATTTTAAAAACTGACTCCAAGAAATTAATTACCAGTTGAGAAAAAGCTTTATATACAAAATTATAAATTATCACTATTTATAATAGCAAAAAAAAAAAGCTATAGTAGAGGAATGGTTATATCATTGAAAATTAAAGAAATATGCAGTCGTTAAAATTATGTTTATGAACTCTGTGTAATAATGTTGAAATACTTACATTATAAATTTAAGCAAAACAAAAAGCAAGATACAAGTCAGTATATTTGGTATTCTCACTACATTAATTAAAAAGAAATTTGCTTTGTATTGATAAAAGATTGGAAGGAAGTTCACCAAAATGTTGAATGGCTGCTTATAGATGATAGAACTATAAAATATTTATTGTTTAACGCTTTTCTCTACTTTCCATTTATTTAAAACTCAGCATTCCTCTACTTTTATGTATTTCTTTACACACATTTTCAAGGTAGAAAGTGATGTTATTATTCTATGATTTAGCTGTTATAAAGTACACCAAAGATAACACACTTCTCATTTACCCATTACATCTTCTTACTCTTAGTGTTTAAATACTCCTCTTAAACTGAACATTGTGTAGTACTAGTTTGATAAATAGTTACATATGTATGCAATTAAAGTTTATTGAAAATATTAAAAAGGGATAATTCAACTTAATACTTAATTTATTCATTCACTCAACCAATATTTATTAAGAGCCTCTTATGGGCCAGGCCCTGTTTTAGACACTTGAAAAAGTGATCAAAATCATTGTCCTCATGATGCTTCCATTCCACTGGAATTATGAAAATAAAGTGGGAATGGCTTTGGCTAAAAGAATCTTGAGATGTCTACAAATATACTTCTCAAAGGATTTAGAAGGGTTAGATTCATGGTATAATTAACCAAAGTCAAACAAATTTAATTCTTAGGCATATTGACCTCAGATGACCATACTCTGAGATGATTTCCTTAGATGTTAAAATTAAGAAAAATAAAGACAGACCCCTAAACAAATGCAAAAATAGAAAATACCTGAAGTCATTTAATTACATACAAGATGTTACAAATTCAATAAATGTTAACCTATCATTGTGAAAATTAACCATTAGGCTCACAGGAGAATTGGTTTTAGGATACTTAGTTTTCTCTCTTTGGGCTATGGTAGAATTAATAACTAAATAGCTTTTGGGCCTTTTTTAGTGGTAATTAAAAGGGGTACTGCTATCAAATGCCTGGATATGTCTAACCTACATCTATTATGGAACAATTTATGTTATCCTAGCCTCAGAAAAAATTAAGATTTATGTTGAAACTTTTCTTTACTATGTGATAGACAACCTTAACAAATTTGTTAAATTAGAATAATATTTTCTATTATGTTATCTAGACATTTTCCAAGGTAAATGTAGTTTCTTTCCCTTTCTCTGCCCTCTAATACTTGGATCCACTGCAAAGTCTCCATATTTCTGAAATTGAGAGACTCTGAACCACACTTCACATCTAATGATGGACTGACTGACAGTGAGAGGGCCCTTGCTTAGCATAACAGATCTTTACAACTATGCACAAGACAGAAGAACAAGCTCTATTTACAATGAAATTTCTCTGGCATTCACATGAGTGAGAGACAGCACAGATAACCTTATTTGAGAACTTTATTTCAATTGATTTTCTTAATTCTCGATGGATCTCAAATCCACTTATCCTTTCTGCTAAAATACTTAATAGTTGTTCAGAGTTTCCCCTCCAGAATAACAATCTAAGCTATATACAAAGCAAAAATCAAATAAAGCCAAGAATACATTCCTCCTCCTGACATTTCCCTCCTCTTAGAAGGGGATTTAAATAATTTGTGGAAAAAGTCCTAAATAACCCCCAAAACCTCCTCCTGACTCCAAATACCCTAAAATGTAGAGGGAAAACAAAATGAAAAGGTGACAAATTAATCCATACATAGCATGATTAATCCTTAAACATTAAGAATTTGGCTATTTGTACAAGATGGATTTGTAGGAAATTATACCGAAGGACTTTGTGATTGATGAAGGCAAAACTGAACATTAGACTGGCTCTTTTCAGCAGTATTAGCAGTCATGGTTAATGTGGACTATGTGTCATTTATGTTGTCTTGAAAAATTGTACTGATTGTAAAAATAACCAGAAACACAAAGATAGGGACATGAGATAGACACATATGAAAAAGTCTTGGAAAGAACTAGAGTTAGTTGGTCAATTATATAGATGGTATTAAGAAGTGAAATAATCACTTTTTGAGATCCAACATCTACATGTGAAACTCACATATATATGGTAGACGTGTAGAAAAAGCTTAGGGTTTGGAATTAGATAAATCAGTACTTACATCTCAGCTTTAATCACTTACTAATAGTATTTTGGGATATCATCTCTGGTTTGTCAAATAGTGTAAAGATTAATTGATAATGGAAATAATACACTTAAAGTGACCTACAAACAGTAATTGCTTAGTACATGTTCATTACCTTCTCCTTTACTTTTCTCCCACCTTTTCTTATTTGCACCTATATGTCGGAAGAGATCCTTTAAGGTCTTGAACCAATGTTCCGCTGCCATGGAAAATTTCTAGGTAGAAACTATGGTTTAAAAAAAATCACTTTTCCAGATCAGGAAATTCTTTTGGATAGCAGATTAAACTCCTGTCCCATCTCTGGCTCCTTGGCTTACTTCCTTGTAATTTTATTTATTCTGTAGATCTTAGAGGAAATGAGAAAAACTGAATCTTCATGTTATTTACCTTATTTTGTAATATATTTGCAAACCTCTTTAAGAATCCTAACCCATCTTTTCTCAAAGGTACAGGAAAGAAAAATGCACAGATATACAGGAAAACTATGCAGGCAAATGGATTGGGAGAAAAACACAAATGAGAAGGGAGGAAGAAAAATAAATCATGAGGCAGATAGAAGAAAATAAAGTAGATGAGCAGCAAACAATGTAAAGTCAAATAAGGAAATAAAGTGAAAGTTACAAATAAAAGGAAACAAGAATAGATTGTGAAAAATGTAATTGCAACAATCCCTCCCATTTCTGTGATTCTCCATGGCTTAGATTCTCTCATTTGCTCCTCACAACAACCAGTGAGGAATTTTGTGCTCTTAAAAGGTGCCACTAACAGGACTTTAAGATGGGGAAATGGAGTTTCAGGAAAGAATAAACAAGCTGACTTATCAAGTAGCTAGATGGGGATAGAGGCAAGACTAATTATGTGGTCTTTCAGGGGCTCCTGGGTGGCTCAGTCAGTTAAGCATCAACTTTGGCTCAGGTCATGCATGATCTCACGGTGTGTGAGTTTGAGCCCCGCATTGGGCTCTGTGCTGTCAGCTTGGAACCTGGAGCCTGCTTCAGATTCTGTGTCTCCCTCTCTCTCTGCCCTTCCCCTGCTCACACTCTCTCTCTGTCTCTCTTTCTCTCAAAAATAAATAAAAAACATTAATTAAAATTTTTTTTAAATTATGTGGTCTTTTACTGTCCTCACACCTCTGTGGATCAAGGCCACTTATAAATAAAGTATTAAAACCAAAATAAATTTTCTGGCTTCATGCTGAAAGAGGATGGAAAAATGGTGAAAGGAGGGATCTAGAGAAAAGGAGGGGAAGGACATAGTGAAGAAAGAGCTAGAAAATGAGAGAAAAAAATCCCCAGAAAGATGAAAAGCCAAATAGGAAACAGACTGAAAGGCTCACATAAGCATAATGGCATACGTCCGTGGATGATGTGGAACCAATCCCCCAATCTAGGGGTTTAGAATCCTCTCACTTCAACCAGGTGACTCTGAGAATAATTAGTCTGGGCTCTGGGTTCTATCTGCCTTGTATACAGGTCACCTCAAAACCAGACCAAACTGCTCATCCAAGTCATCTGCCCCTCAGCCAGAGCCAGAAGGGCAGGTGGGAAGACTCAGAGCCTGATAGAAACATGGAGGACACAGAGAAAGAAGCAACTAACTGGAGAGAGTTAGGCAAGAAGAGATACAGCTAGACATCTAAAGAATAAACAGAGCAAGGCAGAGGTAAACTGAGTTAAGATCTGTAATGTCATCAATGGTCATTGTGTGTAGAGCCCTGGTGTGATCTGATCTGAACACAGGTGATTGCTGAGGGAGCCAGTGAGTGTTCATCTCTGATGATACCAAGAGAGGATGTCAACTTTCAGCATGGGAGAACTGAACATATTCACTGACCTTCTCCATGGGCTTCAGCATCTGCAGGCGAGGACATTGGCTGTACTGATGTCAGGCCCAGAGTGAGGATGCAGTGAATTCAGTTGTAAGCCAGCTGCTCATTTATAGTGTGAGTTCCTGATTCTCTACTCCCTCTGACTCTATAGTACTCTCCATGATGTCTCTCTCACCCCACCCCCTCACAGGTTTACCAGGATATCCAATAGGCTCTCAACATTAGGTAGAGGCTACTTCTTACTGGTCACTGACAGGAAACTAACAGATGAACAATCTATTCTTTCAGTCTGCCTTAGTCTGACCAGGTCTCAGGAGTTTAAGCAGATTAGACCAGTCCTAGGATCCCCAGGGAGACTTGTCCATTGGCAAAGGGCCCTGGAATTTTTGAGTTAGCTTCATTTTTTTCTAGGAAGAATCTTTTCCCCACCCAAGATTGCTATTTGGAAGAACTAAGGGTCAGGTTATCTTCATGGTTCCTGCTCCCTTATGCCAGACAAAGAACCCTCATCCTCAAAGGTAGAACCTACCTACCTACCACTCTGACACTCCAACCCAAGGGATTCAGGAAGATGTAATCCAACATAGGACCCCAGGAAATGAAATGGATAGTAAGTTTTCTTTGGAAAAATGTTTATTCAAGATAGTTCCTGAACTGAATCAGTTATCCAGTCATCTTCAAAATTTCCTGTTTGTCTCATAGGCTTTTTTCTTACAGTTGTTTTCTTACAATGAGAATTCAAACAAGACCCAAAATTTACAAGCAGCACAGGAAAGAGTGGGTCCATATCAAAAGACTAATTCTGCATACCTCTCCTAGTGGAGGAGAGGTTATAATTTCCTCCCTTGCCTTGTTCAGTTGGGCTTAGCAATTGCACAGGGCCGAAGCTATAAGAGCAACATTTCAATCTCTGCTGTGAGCTCAGCCAGAGACTACAGGGCTGATAATGAGAAAATAAATATGTAATATTTATTTGGCCTGAAATCTGGCTTGAAATACTCCCTTCCAGGAGTACCAGATACTGAAGCTAAGAGATTCCACATGATACCACCTTCCAGGAAGCAGCCATTACAGGCATTTTATTTTATTTTATTTATTTTTTTTTTTAAATTTTTTTTTTCAACGTTTATTTATTTTTGGGACAGAGAGAGACAGAGCATGAATGGGGGAGGGGCAGAGAGAGAGGGAGACACAGAATCGGAAACAGGCTCCAGGCTCCGAGCCATCAGCCCAGAGCCCGACGCGGGGCTCGAACTCACGGACCGCGAGATCGTGACCTGGCTGAAGTCGGACGCTTAACCGACTGCGCCACCCAGGCGCCCCAATTACAGGCATTTTAAAGAGGATGGGGTCTCCCAACTACATTTTCTAGAACCCCAGAACTCCTTTTCAGTCTTTTCTAATGTTGGGTAGACTTTCTTTCTGTGGAAGTGATTTTAGGTAAATCTTAGGCACTTTACTCATTCCCCTCTTCTTTCTTCCATCCTTTTTTCCTGAATGGCCCTTACTCTCTAAAGCTTACCAAGAGAGTATGAAGAGTGGATCTGTTTGGATTTGGTGTATGCTTTTCTACTTATACTGGTTTGAAGTTTGTAGCACCCTCTGTCTTCTAATTGTGGTGAGGCATGTCTTTTGTTGAATTTTATTTCTTCTTTTTGACCTATATTGCTTTTGAAGTATTTGTGGAGAGATTCAGTTTTAGGTAGCTATCATTATCCTTGACTAGCCAGATTCCAGCCACTTTGGTTTCTATTTTTGCAACTAAAGTCTTCCTTTGGCCTAATATCTCTTCTTTGTCAATAGTATCTTTTCCCTCTGGCTATTCTTAAGACTTTTTCTTTGTGTTTGGTATTTTGAAATTTCACTATCTTTTTTTACTATTATTATTTTGAAAGAGGGAGAGAGAGTATGTAACAGGGGAGGGTCAGAGGGAGAAGGAGAGAGAGAATTTTAAGCAGGCTTCATACTCAGTGCTCAGAGCAAACGATGTGAGATCATGACTTGAGCCAAAATCTAGAGTCAGATGCTTAACCGACTGAGCCACCAAGATGCCCTTACCTTTTTTATCTATCCTATTTGAGATTTGTTGTCCTTCCAAAATTTTGTTTAATATTTATTTATTTTGAGAGAGAGAGTGGGAGAGGAGCAGAGAGAGAGGGAGAGAGAATCCCAAGCAGGCTCCATGCTGTCAGTAAAGAGCCAGACACAGGGCTCAATCCCACAAACTATGAGATCATGGCCTGAGCTGAAATCAAGAGTTGGTTGCTTAACCGACTAAGCCACCCAGCCACCCCCTGGGTAATTCTTCAGTTCCATAGCTAATAAGTTTTCTAATTATTTCTTCTATTATGTGTAAGGTACTATTTAAATGTCTAAGTTTTTTATTTCAAAAAATGTTTTGACTTATATATCTTATTTGTTTCTTCCAATACATCTGCCTTCACTGATAGTATCTTGTTCCTTTCTCATGTTTCCAACCTCAGATTTTATTTCTTTGAACATCTTAAGCATACTTACATTGTATTATTAAGCCCAAAATTCCATTATCTGAAAATACTGAGGTGTCCAGTGTGATATTTTTTGTTTCTGTTAACTGTTGCTCAGAGTAGTTGCTTTGTAATTTTGGATCATCAGTTCGTGTTTAGCTGGATTTCACATATGGAAATCCTGTGCAGTCTATTTTATGAGAGGATTTATGTTTGCTTCTGTCAAGTGCTCCAGAAAGATACTAACTCAGAGCCATCTTATAATTATTTGGCTTAGAATTATTATTCTGTGTTCCACCATGCACAAAGTGTAAATTAGCAAAGGTTTGTGGTCAAATTTTCAAGGGAGATTCCCCCCGCCTCCAGAACTAATATACACAGATATCCATGTTGCTTTCCTCTGCCAACGGGAAGATTATTTTCTTGAGCATTCTTTTACTAAGTGTGTAGGCCTTTGAGGAGACAGCTTGAGACATGATTTCATTTCCAACTTCCTACATTATGTAGAGCCAAGGGTTTGTCTCTTGTTCCAGTATAGTCTTCTGAAGCCTCTTATGTATTGAGATCTTCAAATATTCCCCCCAAAACATGGTGTTACTGTCATTCTGATTTTCAGTTTTTTCTGTTTTTGCCCACTGAGTGTTTTCCTTATTTTCTTGAAGGCTCAGCAATAATTTGATAGGATTTAAAACATATTTTATATATCATTGTTAGGATTTTATAGTTGTGTATGTGGGAAGGGATGGAAAGGTGGATGAGAAATGGAAATCCTTCTCCAAATCTTCTTATATATTGATATATAGTTTATATTAAGTAAAATTTACCCTTTTTGGTACAGTTATATTTGATATATATGACTATATATATATATAGTCATATAGTCATGTAATCATCACTACACTCAGGACACATGTCCCCAGATTCATCATCTATCATTTCAAAAAACTCCCTCATGGCCCTATGTAGTTAATTTAGTCAACTCTTCCATCAACCCCCAACAGTCACTGAACTGTTTTCTGTACCTATAGTTTTGTCCTCTCCAAAATGTAATTAAAATTGAATTATATAGTACGTAGTCTTTTGAGTCTGCCTTCCTGTATTTAGCATAATGTATTTGAGATTCATCCATGTTGTGTATATCAATAGTTTGCTCCTTTTTATTTCTGAGTATTTCACTGTACAGATGTAGCAGTTTGTTTACCCATTTACCATTTGAAGGTATTCATTACCACTCAGAATGTCAGTTTTTGTGATTATAAATAAAGCTCCTATAAATATCTGTTTTTGTGTCTATGTTAAGTTTTCAATGCCCCTGAGTAGAAACCTAGGAGTGAGATTTCTAGGTGGTATATTAAGTGTTTCAATTTATGAGACACTGAAAAATTGTTTTACAAGAGGTTGTACCATTTTACATTCCCACCAGAAATATATGAGAAATATATGAGAGTTCCACTTGCATTATTTGTCAGCACTAGGTATTTTCAGATTTTTATTTTATTCTATAATTCTAATAAATGTGTAGTGTGATCAAATTGTGATTTTTATTTGCATTTCCATAGTGACTAATAATGATGAGCATTTTTCTTGTGCTTATTTTCCACCCATATATTTTCTCTGGTTAAATATCTATCAATTATTTTGCACATTTAAAAAGTTGGGTTGTTTTCTTATTATTTAGTTTTGAGCATTAGTGATGTATTTTGGATACAGATAGTATCTCAGATAAGTGCTTTGTAAATGTTTTCTCCAAGTCTGTGCTTGTTTTTTTTTTCATTCTCTTAATAGTAACTTTCAGGGGCGCCTGGGTGGCGCAGTCGGTTAAGCGTCCGACTTCAGCCAGGTCACGATCTCGCGGTCCGTGAGTTCGAGCCCCGCGTCAGTCTCTGGGCTGATGGCTCAGAGCCTGGAGCCTGTTTCCGATTCTGTGTCTCCCTCTCTCTCTGCCCCTTCCCCGTTCATACTCTGTCTCTCTCTGTCCCAAAACTAAATAAACGTTGAAAAAAAAAATAAAAAAAAAAATAGTAACTTTCAAAGTGCAAAAGTTTTAAATTTTGATGAAGTCTAATTTGACAATTTTTTTCTTTTATGGTTTATGCTTTTAGTTTCATAGTTAAGGAAACTTTGCCAAAGTCAAGGTCATAAGGATTTTTGTCTATGTTTTACTCTTGAAGTTTGATTATTTTACATGATACATTTAGGTCTATGACCCATTTTGAGTTAATTTTTTCATGAAGTACATGTTATGGGTTGAAGTTTGTTTTGCATATGTGTATTCAATTTTCTCAGTGCCATTTCTTAAAAATATCATCGTTTCTTTATTGAATTAACTTTGTACCTTGTTGAAAATAATTTGGCCATGTATACAAGGATCTATTTCAAAAATCGATTCCATTCCACAGATTTATAGGTCTATCCTTTTTCCAACACCACATAGTCTTTGTTATTGCAGCTTTATAGTAAATCCTGAAATCAGGTTATGTGAGTCCTCCAACTTTGTTGTTGTTGTTCTTTTAAATTAATTGACTCTATTGTTTGTTTGTTTATTTATTTATTTATTTATTTAGAGAGTCCGCACATGCATGAGCATAGGAGGGGCAAAGGGAGAGGGAGAGAGAATCTTAAGCAGGCTCTGAGCCTGACACAAGGCCCAAATCAGAGCTTGATCTCACAACTGTGAGATCATGACTTGAGTCAAAATATAGGGTCAGACACTCAACCAACTGAGCCACCCAGGAGCCCCAAATAGATTCTTTTATTTTTTTTTTTAATTTTTATTAAAATTCTTTTAAAGGTTTATTTATTTTTGAAAGAGAGAGAGAGAGAGAGAGAGAGAGAGAGAGAGAGAGAGCAAGCATGAGTGGAGGAGGGACAGAGACAGAGGAAGGCAGAAGATCCAAAGCAGGCTTTGCACTGACAGCAGTAAGTCTGATGCGGGGCTCAGACTCACAAACCATGAGATCATGACCTGAGCTAAAGTTGGTCGCTCAACCAACTGAGCCACTGAGGTGCCCCTAGACTCTGCTTTTAAGAGCAGCTTTAGGAGGCACCTGGGTGGCCAGTTGGTTAAGTGTCTGGCTTTGGCTCAGGTCATGATCTCACAGTTCGTGAGTTTGAGCCCTGTGTCAGGCTCTGGGCTGACAGCTCAGAGCCTGGAACCTGCTTCAGATTCTGTGTCTCCCTCTCTGCCTCTCTCCCACTTGTGCTTGTCCCCCCCTCTCTCTCTCTCAAGGATGAATAAACATTAAAAAAAATTTAAAAAAAAGAGCAGCTTTAGATTTACAGAAAAATTAACATAAAATACAAATAATTCCTATATACACTCCAACATCTTACCCCACCCACCCAACTTCCTCTGTTATGAACATTTTGCATTAGTGTGGTCCATTTTGTTACTACTGATAAGCCAATATTTATATGTTAACTAAAATCCATTGTTTATATTACGATTCACTCTGTGTGTGTACATTCTATGGGTTTTAAAAAATGTATAATGGCATGTATTTACCATCACAGTGTCATACAGTATAGCTTCACTATCCTGTGAAACACCTGAGTTCCACCTATTCATGCCTCCCTCTTTCCTCCTGGACTCTTGGCAAAACAAACAAAAACTGATTTTTAAAAAAATTGTCTCCATAGTTTTGCTTTTTCCAGAATATCATATAGTTGGAATCATACAGTATGTACCCTTTTCAGATTGCCTTATTTCACTTACTAATATGCACTTAAGAATCTTCCATGTCTTTTTGTGGCTTGATAGTTCATTTATTTTTATCATTGAGTAATATTCCATTGTATGGATGTACCACAGTTTGTTAACATAGTCACCTGTTGAAGGACATCTTGCTTCTAAGTTCCAGCAATTTTGAATAAAGCTGCTATAAACATTTGTCTACAGTTTACCTCTCATTTGGGTAAGTACCAAGGAGTGCAATTGCTGGATCATATGGAAAGAGTATGTTTATGAGTGATGTTGAGGATTTTTTCATGTGGCTGTTAGCCATTTGTATGCCTTCTTTGGAGAAGTGTCTTCTGCCCATTTCTTAACTGGATTATTTGTTTTTGGGGGTTGAATTAGGTAAGTTCTTTATAGATTTTGGATATTAGCCATTTATCCAATATGTAATCTGCAAATATCTTCTCTCATTCTGTAGGTTGCCTTTTAGTTTTGTTGATTGTTTCCTTCGCTGTGCAGAACCTTTTTATTTGATAAAGTCCCAATGGTTCATTTTTGCTTCTGTTTCCCCTACCCCCAGAGACATATCTAGGAAGAAATTGCTACAGCTGAGGTCAAAGAGGTTGCTGCCTGTGTTCTCTCCAGGATTTTAATGGTTTCCTGTCTCACATTTAGATCTTTCATCCATTTTGATTTTTTGTGTGTGTATGGTGTAAGACAGTGGTCTGGTTTCATTCCTCTGCATGTCACTCTCCAGTTTTCCCAACACCATTTGTTGGTGGAACAATAACAAATGTTGTTTTTCCATTGTATAAATGGATTTTTTTCCATTGGATATTCTTACCTGCTTTGTCAAAGATGAGTTGACCAAACAGTTGTGGGTCCATTTCTGGATTTTCTATTCTGTTCCATTGATCTCTGTGTTTCTGTGCCAGTACCATACTGTCTTAATGATTACAGCTCTGCTATATAGCTGGAAGTCTGGAATTGTGATGCCTCCCGCTTTGCTTTTCTTTTTCAACATTACCTTAGCTATTTGGGGTCTTTTCTGGCTCCATACCAATTTTAGAATTGTTTGTTCTAGCTCTGTGAAAAATGCTGGTGTTATTTCGATAGGGATTGCATTGAATATGTAGATTGGTTTAGGCAATATAGACATTTTAACAATATTTGTTCTTCCAATCCATGACCATGGAATGTTTTCCATTTCTTCGTGTCTTCTTCAATTTCTTTCATGAATGTTCTATAGTATTCAGAGTACAGATCTTTTACCTCTTTTGTTAGGTTTAATCTTAGGTATCATGCTTTTTGGTGCAATTGAAAATGGGATCAATTCCTTGGTTTCTCCTTCTGTTGCTTCATTATTGGTGGATAGACATGCAGCAAATAGCTTCACATTGACTTTATATCCTGTGACTTTGCTGAATTCACGCATTAATTCTAGTAATTTTTGGGTGGACTTTCAGGTTTTCCATATAGAGTATCATGTCATCTGTGAAGTGAAACTTTGACTTCTTCCTTTTCAATTTGCATGCCTTTTATTTCTTTTTGTTGTCTGATTGCTGAGGCTAGGACTTCCAGTATATGTTGAACAACAGTGGTGAGAGTTGGACATCCCTGTCATGTTCCCGACCTTAGGGGAAAAGCTCTCAGTTTGTCCCCACTGAGGATGATATTAGCTCTGGGTCTTATATCAGGGAAATATATTTCAAAACCACAATGAGATGCCACCTTACACCTGTCAGAATGGCTAAAATTAACAGCACAGGACACAACAGATGTTGGCAAGGATGCAGAGACAGGGGAACTGTCTTACACTGTTGGTGGGAATGCAAACTGGTGCGGCTACTCTGGAAAATAGTGTGTAGGTTCCTCAGAAAGTTAAAGATAGAACTACCCTAGGATCCAGCAATTGCACTACTAGGTATTTATCCAAAGGATACAAAAATACTGATTCAAAGGGGCACATGCACCCCAATATTTATAGCAGCACTATCAACAATAGGCAAATTATGGTAAAAGCCCAAATGTCCATTGACTGATGAATCATAAAGAAGATGAGGTATATATATATATACAAAGGAATGCTACTCAACCATTTAAAAAATGAAATTTTGCCATTTGCAATGATGTAGATAGAAGTAGAGTGTATTATACTAAGTGAAATAAGTCAGTCAGAGAAAGACAAATACTTTATGATTTCACTCATATATGGAATCTAAGAAACAAAACAGGTGAACATAGGGGAAGGAAAGGAAAAATAAAATAAGATAAAAACAGAGGGAGGCAAACCATAAGAAACTCTTAACTACAGGGAACAAACTGAGAATTGCTGGAAGGGAGGTGAGTGAAGGGATGGGGTAAATGGGTGATGGACATTAAGGAGGGCACTTGTGATGAGCACTGGGTGTTATATGTAAGTAATAAATCACTAAGTTCTACTCCTGAAACCAATACTACACTGTATGTTAACCTGAATTTAAATAAAATCTTGGAAATAAAATAAAGAGCATGTTTAGTTTTGTTAGAAATTGCCATACTGTCTTTCAAAATGACTATATCATTTTGCATTCCCACTAGCAATGAATTTAGAGTTCCTGTTGCTCGATATCTTCCCAACATTTAGTGTTATCAGTGTTCTGGATTTTAGCTGTTTTAATGGGTGTGTAGTGGTATCTCATTGTTTTAATTTGTAGTGCCCTAATGACATATGATATTGAGCATCTTTCATTTGCTTACTTCTTGTCATCTGTATCTCTTCTCTGATGAAGTATCTCCTCAGATCTTTTGCCTATATTTTATTTATTTTTTATTTTTTATTTTTTTTGATACCTTATTGTGGTTTTAATTTCAATTTCTTTTTTTTTATTTTTTATTTTTTATTTATTTTTTTTTATTTATATATGAAATTTATTGTCAAATTGGTTTCCATACAACACCCAGTGCTCATCCCAAAAGGTGCCCTCCTCAATACCCATCACCCACCCTCTCCTCCCTCCCACCCCCCATCAACCCTCAGTTTGCTCTCAGTTCTCAACAGTCTCTTATGCTTTGGCTCTCTCCCACTCTAACCTCTTTTTTTTTCCTTCCCCTCCCCCATGGGTTCCTGTCAAGTTTCTCAGGATCCACATAAGAGTGAAACCATATGGTATCTGTCTTTCTCTGTATGGCTTATTTCACTTAGCATCACACTCTCCAGTTCCATCCACGTTGCTACAAAAGGCCATATTTCATTTTTTCTCATTGCCACGTAGTATTCCATAGTGTATATAAACCACAATTTCTTTATCCATTCATCAGTTGATGGACATTTATTGCCTATATTTTAAAATCAGGTTATTTTTTTACAGTTGAGGTTTAAGAGTTCTTTGTATATTTTAGATACCAGTCTTTATCAGACAGGTGTTTTGCTAACATTTTCTCCCTGTGTGTGGCTTGTTTCATTCTCTGGCTATTGCGTTTTGCATAGCAAAAATTTTTAATTTTAATGAAATCCAATTTATCATTTTTAATTTCATTCATTATAATGTTGGTGTTGCATCTAAAAAATCATTGTCAAGCCCAAGTTCACATAGATTTTCTCCTCTGTTATTTTCTAGGAGTTTGTTTGGCATTTTTCATTCAAGTCATGATCCATTTTGAATTAATTTTTGTGAAAGATGTAAGATATGTATGTAGATTTTTTTTTTTTTGCATGTGTATGTCCAGTTTTTTCACTACCATTTTTTTGAAAAGACCATCCTTTCTCAATTGAGTTGCTTTTGCACCTTTCACTATCAATTGACTATATTTCTGTGGATCTCTATCTAGGCTCTCTATTATGTTCCATTGATCTATTTGTCTTTTGCCAATGGTACACTGCCTTCATTAATATAGATGTATATAAAGTCTTAAAGTTGGGTTTTGTCAGTCCTCCAACTTTGTTCTTCTCATCCAAATTGTGTTGGCTGTTCTGTGTTTTTTGTCTTTCCATGTAAACTTTAGAATCAGTTTTCCGTACTCACAAAATAACTTGCTGGGTTCTTTTCAAAGTTGTTTTGGATACTTTAGTTCCTTTGCATTTCCATGTACATTTTAGAAACAGATTTCCGATTTCTACAAAAATTCTTCTAGTTTTTTGAGATTATATTAAATCTATAGATCAATCTTGGGAGAAATGGCATCATAACAATGTTTAGTTTCTAATTCTGAACACAATATATATTTTTTTAAAAAAGTTTTTAATGTTTTTTTATTTTTTATTTTTGAGAGAGACAGTGAGACAGCACAAGCCGGGGAGGGGCAGAGAGAGAGGGACACACAGAATCCGAAGCAGGCTCCAGGCTCTGAGCTGTCAGCACAGACCCTGATGCAGGACTTGAACCCACAAACCATGGAGATCATGACCTGAGCCGAAGTCAGACATTTAACTGACTGAGCCACCCAAGCACCCCTGAAAACAATATATCTTTCCATTTTTGTTTTCTTTTACTTCTTTCCTCAGCATTTTATAGTTTTTATCATAAAGGTCCTATATATAATTTAGTATTTCATGTCTTTTGGTGCTATTATAGAAGGAACTTTTTAAGTTTCAAACTTAGTTATTCATAGCTAGTATATAGAGATACAATGGATTTTGTATCGATCTTACTAAACTCACTTATTTTGCAGATTCTTTGAGATTTTCTGTCAACAACCATGTCATTTGTGAATACACAGTTTACATTGATTGCATTATAATCTGTAGAGCTAACAAAATCTGTACCCTCCCTCCTCTATTTTTTTTCTTTTTATGCCTTTTTCTTTAGTATTATTTCACTTTCAAGAACTTTCTGTATGATGTTGAATAAGAGTGGTAATACCAGTTATTTACGCCTTTTCTTACTCTTAGTGTGAAAAGAATTAGTCTTTCACCATTATGGGTTAAAATTTTTTATTGTCAGATGTTCTTTATCAGTTTGGAAAAGTTCCCTTCTACTCATAGTTGCTAAGAGGTTTTATAGTGAATAGGTGTTGAATTTTGTCAAATGCCTTTTCTCATCTGTTATAACCATATAGTTTTATTTCTAAAATCCATTACATGGTGAATTTCATTAATTTTTTGATTGATGGGTGTTGAACCAATCTGTATTCCTGGGATAACTTTAGTTGTGATGTACTGTCTTTATTATATAATGCTGGATTCTATTTGCTAATATTTTTTCTTAAAGATTTTTCCATTTATGTTAACAAGGGGTATTGGTCTGTAGTTTTCTTTTTTTGTAAAGTCTTTGTCTCATTTTGATATTCTGGTCTCAAAAAAGTTGAAAATAATTCCTTTATTTTCAGTTTTCTGGAAGAGTTTGTGAAGAATTGGCATTATTTTTCCCCTTAAATATTTGGTAGAACTCATCAGTAACCACCTCTAGGCCCCATGTTTTTTTGGTGGAATATTTTCAGCTATGAATTAATGTAATATATACAACTTCATGTTATTGATTTCTTTTTCAGTAATATCAGGTAGTTTGTGTTTCCCAAGGGATTTGTCTATTTCATTTAAGTTGAATTTGTGAGCATAAAATTGTAATATTTCCTTATTATCCTTTTTTTTAATTTAAATTTAAAATTTTAAGTTTTTATTTAAATTAGCTAGTTAACATATAGTGTAATATTAGTTTCAGGTATACAATATAGTGATTCAGCACTTCCATACAACACCTGGTGTTTGTCACAACAAGTGCATTCCTTAATCCCCATCACCTATTTAACTCATACTCTCACCCACCTTTTTTCTGGTAAGCATGTTTGTTCTCTATAGCTAGGAGTCTGTTTCTTGGTTTCTTTTTCCTGCCTTTGCTCATTTGTTTTGTTTCTTAAATTCCATATATGAGTGAAATCATATGGTATTTGTCTTTCTCTGACTGACTTATTTCACTTAGCATTATCTCTCTAGCTTCATCCATGTCATTGCAAATGCCAAGATTTCCTTATTTTTTATGGCTGAGTAATACTCCATTGTGCGTGTGTGTATGTATATATATATACATGCGTATGTATATGTATACCTATATATTTATATAATCACCTCTTCTTTATCCATTCATCAGTCGATGGATGCTTGGGCTGTTTCCATATTTTCACTATTGTAAACATTGGAGTGCATGTATCCCTTTAAATTAGCATTTTTGTTTTCTTTGGGTGAATACATAGTAGTGCTTTTGCTGGATCATACAGCAGTTCTATTTTTAATTTGTGAGAGAATTCCAAAATGTTTTTTAGAGCGGCTGCACCAATCTCCATTCTTGCCAACAGTGCAAGAGGGTTCCCCCTTCTCCACATCCTTGCCAACATCTGTTGTTTCTTGTGTTCTTGATGTTAGCCATTCTGACAGGTGTGAGGTGATATCTCGGTGTGATTTGATTTGCATTTCCCTGATGATGAGTGATGTTGAGCACCTTTTCATGTGTCTGTTAGCCATCTGTATGTCTTCTTTGGAAAAATGTCTATTTATGTCTTCTGCTTATTTTTTAATTCATTTTTTGAGTGTTGACTTTTTAAAGTTCTTTATATGTTTTGGATACTAATCCTTCATCAGATATATCATTTGCAAATATCTTCTCCAATCCTGATACATTGTCTTGTAGTTTTGTCAACCATTTTCCTTCAATGTCCAGAAGCTTTTCTTAAAAAAAAAATTTAATGTTTATTTTTGAGAAAGAGACAGAGAGAGTCAGGGACAAAGAGAGAGAGAGAGAGAGAGAGAGAGAGAGAGAATCTGAAGCAGGCTCCAGGCTGTCAACACAGAGCCCAAAGCAGGGCTTGAACTCACAAACCATGATACCTTGACCTGAGCCGAATTCGGACGCTTAACTGACTGAGCAACCCAGGTGCCCCCAGAAGCTTTTTATTTTGATCAAGTCCCAATAGTTTATTTTTTACTTTTTTTTCCCCTTGTCTCAGGAGACATATCTGGAAATAAATGCTATGGTCAATGTCAAAGTTACTGCTTGTGTTCTCTTCTAGAATTTTTATGGTTTCAGATTTCACATTTAGATATTTCATCCATTTTGAATTTATTTTTGTGTATGGCATAAGAAAGTGGTCAGTTTCATTCTTTTGCTTGTTGCTATCCAGTTTTCCCAACACCATTTGTTGAAAAGACTGTTTTTTTCTCCCATTGGATAATCTTTCCTGCTTTGTCAAAGATTAATTGACATTTCTGGGTTTTCTATTCTGTTCCGTGGATCTATGTGTCTATTTTTGTACCAGTACCATACTGTTTTGATTACTACAGCTTTGTAATATAACTTGAAGTCTGGAATTTTGATAACTGCTAGCTTTGCTTTTCTTTTTCAAGGTGGCTTTGGCTATTCATGGTCTTGTGGTTTCATAAAAATTTTAGAATATTTGTCCTAGCTCTGTGAAAAGTGATGTTGGCATTTTGACAGAGATTGTATTAAATATGTAGATTGCTTTGGGTAGTGTGAGAGAGAAAGACAGTGGCAGAGTAGGAGGACCCTAGACTTGCCTGGCCCCACAAACAGAACTAGATAACTATCAAATTATCCTCAATACCACAGAAATCAACCCTTTTATTGTCCTTTTAATTTTTGTAGTATATTTTGCAGGAAATATTGTAGCATCCATAGTCAAATTTTCTATTTCATTCCTGATATTGGAAATTTGTGTCTTCTTTGTTTTTCTTTGTCTGACTAGAGACTTATTAATTTTGTTGATATTTTGAAAGAACCAGGTTTTTATTTCATTGATTTTACTCTGTCTTTATTTTCAATTTCATTAGATTATTCCTTCATCATCCTTATTTTTTTCTTCTGCTTGCTTTGAATTTAATTTTCTCTTCTTTTCCAGTTTCTTTTGAGTTAATTTTTTTTAATGTTTATTATTTTTGAGAGAGAGACAGAGAGCAAGGAGGGGAGGAGCAGAGAGAGAGGGAGACACAGAATCTGAAGCAGGCTCCAGGCTCTGAGCTGTCAGCACAGAGCCCTCCCTACGCCAGGCTTGAACTCACAGGCCATGAGATCATGACCTGAGCTGAAGTTGGACACTTAGCCGACTAAGCCACCTAGGCACCCCATCTTTTCCAGTTTCTTAAGATGAAAGTTTGGAGTACTAAGTTAGACCTTTCTTCTTTTCTAATATAAACATTTATTGTTATAACTTTACCTAAAAGCATTGCTTGACTCACATTAAGCACTGCTTATATCTCACAAATTTTGATATGTTGATTTTAAATTTTTGTTCAATTTAAAAGTTTCTGTCTGGTGATCTCTTCTACAACTCAGGGATTATCTAGAATTGTGTTTAAAAATGTTTAGATATTTGGGGATTTTCTGGATATATTTCTGCTCTTTCTTTTTTTCTTTTTAGAGAGAGAGTGAGCATGTGTGAGCAGGGGAGAGGGGCAGAGACAGAGACAATCTTAAGTGGGCTCCATGCTCAGCACAGAGCCAGATGCGGGACTCAATCCCACAACCCTGGGATCATGACCTGAGCCAAAATCAAGAGTCAGACACTCAACTGGCGGAGCCACTCAGGCACCCCTGTTATTGATTTATAATATAATTTTGTTATGATCAGATAACATAACTTGAATAATTTCAATTCTTTAAAATTCCTTATCTATTGCCCAGAGTCTACATATAGATCTTACATCTTTAAAAAAATAATTCAAAATGGATCTCCTCTTAGAACAGCTTTTGCTGCATCCCAAAGATTTTGGACCACTGTGTTTTCATTTTCATTTGCCTCCATGTATCTTTTTATTTCCTCTTTGATTTCTTGCCTGACACATTCAATGTTCAGCAGCATGTTATTTAACCTGCATGTATTTTTTTTTCCAAAATTTTTCTTGTGGTTGATTTCTAGTTTCATATTATTGTGGTCAGAAAAGATGCATGACATGATCTCAATCTTCTTTTTTTTTTTTTTTAATATTTATTCTTGAGAGAGAGAGAGAGAGAATGAGAATGAGCGGGGGAGGGGCAGAGCAAGAGAGGGACACAGAATCCAAAGTAGGCTCCAGGCTCTGAGCTGTTGGCACACACAGCTGTGTGTGCTATAATTCACAAGCTGTGAGATCATGAACGGAGCTGAAGTTGGACGCTTAATCGACTGAGCCACCCAGGCACCAAATTCAATCTTTTTGAATTTGTTGAGACTTGTTTTGTGGCCTAACACAGGGTCTATTTTGGAGAATATTCTGTGTGCACTTGAAAGAATGTGTATTCTGTTTTTAGATGGAATATTCTGAATATATCTGTTAGATCCATCTGGTCCAATGCATCATTCAAAGCCACTGTAACTTTGTTGATTTTCTGTCTGAAAGATCTATCTATTGAAGTGGGGTGTTAAAGCCCCCACTATGATTGTATCACTATTGATTTCTCCCTTTATGTTTGTTAGTAGTTGCTTTATGTATTTGGGTACTTCCATGTTGGGTGCATATATATTTACAATTGTTATCCTTGTTGGATTGTGCCATTTATGATTATATCGTATCCTTCTTTGTTTCTCGTTATAGACTGCTTTAAAGCCTATTTTGTCCAATATAAGTATTGCTACCTCAGCTTTTTGCTTCCATTTGCATAATGTTTTCTATCCCTTTACTTTCAATTTGCATGTGTCTTTACATCTGAAATGAGTCTCTTGTAGGCAGAATATAGAAGGGTCTTGCTTTTTTATTCATTTAGTCACCATATGTCTTTTGATTGGAGCATTCATTCCATTTACATTCAAAGTAATTATTGATAGGTATGTACTTATTGCCATTTTGTTACTTGCTTTACAGTTGTTTTTGTAGTTCTCTGTTCCTTTCTTCTCTTGTTCTCTTCCCTTACGGTTTGATGGCTTTCTTTAGTGATATGCTTGGATTTCTTACTCTTTATTTTTTGCATATATATTATAGTTTTTGATTTGTGGTTACCATTAGGTTTATATATAACATCCTATGCATATAGCAGTCTATATTAGGTTGATATTCGCTTAAGTAGGTATCCACTCTAAAAGCACTAAATTTTACCCTCCTTATGTTTAATGTATATTTTGTCATACTTTACATCCTTTTATTTTGTGAAAACCTCGGCTGATATTTATAGATATAATGATTTTACCGCTTTTGTTCTTTAACCTCTGTACTGGTTTTTAAAAATTTTTAATGTTTATTTATTTTTGAGAGAGAGAGCGAGACAGAGTGTGAGCAGGGGAGGGGCAGAGAGAGAGGGAGACACAGAATTGAAGCAGGCTCCAGGCTCTGAGCTGTCAGCACAGAGCCCGACGCAGGGCTCGAACTCACAAACTGAGATCATGACCTGAGCTGACGTCAGACACTCAACCAACTGAGCCACCCAGGAGCCCCGACCTCTGTACTGGTTTTATAAGGGATTAATCTACTATGTTTTTATGCTTGTATGTGTCTGAAATTTTTTCCTTTCCTAATTTTCCTACTCCTAATTGTGGTCTTTTCTGTCCACTCAAAGAATTGCCTTTAATGTTCCTTGTAAGGCTGGTTCAGTGGTGTTTAATTCCTTTAACTTTTATTTACGTGGAAACTCTTGATTTCTCATTCTGTTCTGAATGATATCTTTCCTGGATAGAGTATTCTTGGTTGCAGGTTTTTTCCTATCAGAACTTTGAGTATTTCATGCCACTCCCTTCTGACATGCAAAGTTTCTGCTGAAAAATCAGTAGATACTCTTAACTATTTTCTCTGGCTGCTTTTAAAACTTTCTCCTCATTTCTATTTCCTGCCATTTTAATTATTATGTGTTTTGGTGTGGACCTCCTTTGGTTCACTTTATTAGGGCTTCTCTGTGCCTCCTAGATCTGTATGTTTATTTCCTTCCCCAGATACAGGAAGTTTTCAGCTATTATTTCTTCAAATAAATTCTCTTCCCCCTCTCTCCTCTTCTTCTGGGATCCATATGATGCAAATGCTATTACGTTTGATGATGTCACTGAGTTCCCTTAACCTATTCTCATTTTTATTGTTTTTCCTTTTTCCTGTTCAGCTTGGTTGCTTTCCATTACTTTGTCTTCCAGCTTGCTTATCTATTCTTATCTATTCTTCTGCTTGCTTATCTATTCTTCTGCTTCCTCTAATCAACTATTTATTCCCTTAGTGTATTTGTAACTTCAGTTATTGAGTTCTTCACCTCTAATTGGTTCTTTTTATATTTTCTATCTTTTTGTTGAAGGTTTAATTGAGATCTTCCACCATTTTCTCAAGTCCAGTATCTTTATGACTATTATTTTGAATTCTCTCCAGCATATTGCTTATGTCTGTTTCATCTAGTTCTTTTGCTGTGACTTTGTTCTCTACTTTCATTTGGTACATATTCCTCTGTCTTCTCATTTTTTCTAACTCTCTGTGTTTGTTTCTATTAGGAAAGTCAGCTATGTCTTCTGATCTTGAAGGTGGAGGCCTTTTGAAGAAGAGGTCCTGTAGTACCCTGTAGCAAAATTTCCCTGTTCACCAGAACCTGGCAGTTCAGGAGTGTTTCCTATGTGTGTTGCATGCACCCTACTGTTATGGTTGAGCCAACTTCGCCTTCAGAGTTGTAATGGCCATCTTTGCCTGTTGTGGGCAGTGTTTGGTCCCTACACTATTAAGGGGACAATCTGGGGCCACCCAAAGCTTGTAGTTGGGTCAAACCAGAAGCCTACCCTCAGCCCATTTACCAGAATTGCATCCCCACTGAACTGCAGGGTGCTCTACTTGCACTGTCCTTTGAGAGACTTTGATTGGTGGCCTGGACCTGCAGCTAGACCAGATGTCTGGCCCCAGTCTGTCTATTGGTTTTTGCAGTAACCCTGAGCCATAGGGCTCTCTATTTGTGCTGTCTCCTATGAGGTTTTTGTTGGTGGGCAGGGCTGGAAGTCAGATCAGATGTTTGCCCCTAGCCCACTGCTGGGGCTGCATTTGAACCAGTGTATGTGGTTATCTTCCCCTCTCCACAGTGCAACAGTCACTTTGGAGTGGTTCTGGTCACTGTGGGGGCTGCTTGCAGAATAGATATATCAAGCATCACTTTGGAGGGACTCCTATCATGTGGGGTGGGTTGAGTGGGACAAATCCACAGGAGAACTTGGGAATGGGGTATTAGGTGTTCATGCTGGTTCCCACAGGTGACTGGGTATCTAGACTATGAGATGGGGGAAAGAAATGATGCCTGCCAGCTCTTTTGTTCTTGGAGAAGTCTCCTAAATATCACTGCCCCTTTAGTGAATGTTTTGAAAAAAGTAAGTAAATGTCTTTGCTGTATACCCCAGATGCTTTTGAAAATGTTGCTTCTATGCTGTATCTCAGTGGGGTAGTTTGTTTTGGTATCTCATTAAGCGTGGGGGCTGTTTCTTATTGCCTTCCAGCTCTCTCAGAGCCAAGTCTCCTGATTTTTATAATTTCTTCTTTTTCTTTCTTTCTTTCTTTCTTTCTTTCTTTCTTTCTTTCTGAGTGAGTGTGAGAGCAAGTGAGCAGGGGAGAGGGGCAGAGGTAAAGAGAGGAGAAAGAGAGAGAGAGGGAGAGAATCTCAAGCAGGATCCCATGCTCAGCATGAAGCCTGATGTGGGGCTTGATTCCATGACTCCAATCATGATTGGAGCCAAATTCAATAGTTGGACTCTCAACTGACTAAGCTACACAGGCGCCCCTAAGTCTACTGATTTTTAAAGTTCCCAGTGTTAAGTCCCACTGAAGGTAAAAATTCATGAAGTTAAGTCCATCTGCTTTTCAAAATCAAATGTTACGGGGACTTGTCATCCCAGTGCAGGTCCCCATGTCTGGGGTGTCTAGTGTAGGGTTTGTTCTTCTCGTTTCTCCATTCTTGTGGTGTCCTTCCCATTTGTGGGTAGTCTCATTTAATTTGGTTCCTGATTGACTAGGACTATCCTTTCTTACAGTTTTTTCTGTGGTCTCCTCACTACAATTAATTGTGGAAAGTATGTTATGCCAGTCTTTGGTCCATTTTCTGGATTATTTACACTGATGTGGCTATTATCTAGGTGTGTCCATGGGATGAGATGAGTTTAGGATCCTACTCTGCCATCTTCCCAGGCTTCACTCTCAGGTCTGTTATGTTTTGTGGTATCTACTTGTTGAATTGATTACTGAGATCTCTCCAATTCTAGCTCTTTGTCCTTTTCTCCTTCTAGTTTTATAATTTTTGCCTTATGTATTCTGAAATCTACTTCTTAGGTACATACACATTTAGGATTATTATGTCCTTTTAGTGAATTGTCCTTTTATTGATCTTTATTTGATTATAATATTATTCCATCTGTCTTTGATTAATGTTTGTATGATATATCCTTTTACATCCAACAATCTGTCTTTCTACAGGTATATTTGGGCCATTTTCACCTAATTAATGATATGATTGAATCAAAATCTACCTACCATATCACTAATTACCTTTACGTTTTTACCTTTTTTTTCTGTTCATTATAGATTAATTGAATATTTTTTATAATTCTATATCTTCACCATTGGCTTATCATTTATAACAAAATTTTTTTAATGATTGCCTTATAATTTTTATTTTAGTTTACTTTTTGAGAGAGAGATAGAGAGTGCATGAGTTGGGGAGAGGGGCAGAAAGACAGAGACAGAGACAGAGAATCTTAAGCAGGCTCAGTGTGGAGCCTGAGGTGGGGCTCAATTCCATGACACTGGGATTATGACCTGAGCTGAACTCAAGAGTCTTGTACTCAACCAACTGAGTCACCCAGATGCCCCACATTTTGATTTTTAATAGGCACATTTAGTTATTTACAGTCCATCTTCAAATAGTATTGTGCCACTTCATGCATGCTTTATAACAATCTACTCCTAATTCCAATTTCCTATTCTTTGTGCTATTGTTCTGTATTTTAATTTTACATATGTTCTAAACCCATAGTACATTGCTACTATTTTTGCTTTAGACAGTAAATTATTTTATAAAATAATTAAAAACCAGAAAAAGTGTATATTTACTTTTCTCTTCATAATTTCCAAACATATTTTTGTGGATCCAAGTATCTTTCCAGAATTGTACCCCTGCCTCTTAAAGAACTTCTTTTAACAGTTCTTGTTCTGCAGGTCAGCTGGCAATTTCTGTTTTAGTTTTTGTGAAAAATATATTTACAGGTGGTCCCTGACTTAAATGGTTCAACTTAGGATTTTTTGACTTAAGAATGGTGTGAAGGGGCACCTGGGTGGCTCAGTTGGTTAAGAATCTGACTTGGGCTCACATAATAATCTTGTGGTTCATGAATTCGAGCCCGTGGGTTCTTTGCTGACAGCTTGGAGCCTGGAGCCTGCTTTGGATTCCATGTCTCTGTCTCTGCCCCTCCCATGCTCATGCTCTTTCTCTCTCTCTCTCTCTCTCTCAAAAATAAATAAACACTAAAAAAATGGTGTGCAAAGGATATGCATTCAGTTGAAATCATACTTTGAATTTTGATCCTTTCCCAGGCTAGCCATATGTAGTAAGATACACTCTTGTGTGACAGTGAACTGCAGCTCCTAGTCAGCCATACAATCATGAGGGTAAACAACTGATACACTTACAACCATTCTATACCCAGACAACCATTATTTTTCACTTTCAGTGTAGTATGCAATAAATTACACGATATATTCAACACTTGATTATAAAATTGGCTTTGTGTTAGATGATTTTGCCCAATGAGAGGGGAGGGGCCAAGATGGTGGAGCAGCATGGAAGTTGTTTTTGCCTCTATTGTCCCTGAAATGCAGCTAGATCAACACCAAACCATCTTGTACATCTTGATTTGAGGATTAACACAACAATATGCACAACTTGAACCACAGAACTTGGCAGGTACCCAGTGTGGAGGGGTTAACTGGGAGAGACAGAAGCTGCAGGGGGTAGGGAGCTGTTTTTACTTGCAGAGAGAGGACAGAGACAGCAGGAGGAGAGTACAGGAAAAGCACTCCCCCACCAAAAGCAGCTGGACAGAAAGAGAAAGAGTGAAAACAGCCACAAAGGACTGAACAAAAAAGAGAGAAAGGAAAAAGTAGGGGGTTTAAATTCCATTAAGACTTTATAAACAGGGGAGTGCAGGGTCTGAAACTCTACAGCTCAATAACTGGCAGAGCTCTGGTGGGAAGGACAAATCCCCAGGAGCAGACAGTGAAGTCTGAGGGGCCCTCAGGCCACACAGGAAGAAGTGGTTCCCCTGCTTGGGGTGGTTCCCCTCCCAAATGGGAGGACATTTGGTAGAGGCTGTGTGGCCTCCCCACAGGCAAAGGTCCCAGTGGACACTGGAGAACAGCCACATTCACTGGTGTTGGAATAAGGATGTTAAGGGTGAAGCCTGGCGCCAGACACGTGTTGTGATTTACCGTAACCCCTGGAACACTGCTGCTACATGATTGCATGAACTTTTTCTGCAGCAGGTTGGCACCAGGCTGCAGTCTCTGGGCATCTGCAGTAGCACAGTTGCACGAATATTCCTGGGTTGCTCAGCAAGACCCTCCCCCAGAGGGTTTGAGCAGGTCAAAACCACAGGGCCCTCAGAAGTGAGGGGTTTGCAAACATAACTCCATCTGAGATAAAACTCAGCCTGGCAGGCTGACGACTTGGTCAAAGACAGTTTAGAATCAGGGAGTGATGGAAGCCAGGGACAAAGGAGGGGTTCTTGATTGCCAGACTGCAAAAGCACAGTTCTGATACTAGAGACTGGGTAGCTGGGTAAAGCCATTTTCACCCCTCCTGTGCATGCTCATAGGTGCCTACATGTGCCACAATGGTCTACCCCAGTAAACTAAGCAGCGTCATCTAGTGGAGAACAGAGCTGTTACACTGAACCCCGCCCAACTGGGCCAACCACCCTCTGGAAGAACACCACAAGTCTCTCTGTCTGCTTAGTTTATGGACTATAAAGTGTTTCACAGTTTGACTTATAGCAGAAACTGGATGTAATTTCAATTGTATTTCATTCTGTTCCATTTTTATTTTCCATTTTTATAAAAAAGATTTTTCTTTAATTTTTCTACTATATATTTTATTTTTTTGTAAATTAAAAAAATTAATGTTTATCTTTGAGAGAGAGAGACAGAGTGTGAGTGGGGGAGGGGTAGAAAGAGAGGGAGACACAGAATCCGAAGCAGGTTCCAGGCTCTGAGCTGTCAGCATAGAGCCAGATGTGGAGCTTGAATGCACAGACTGTGAGATCATGACCTGAGCCCAAGGTGGATGCTTAACTGACTGAGGAACCCAGGCGCCACTACTTTTTTGTAAATTTTTAAAATTCTATTTTACTTTCATCATTTAATTTTATTTTATTTTATTGTATTTATTTTTTAAAATTTTCAAATGTTTTCCTTTTATTTACCTTTTTTCTCTATTCTATGAAGCTTCTTTCAACAACCAGACCAAAAAACACCTAGGATCTAGCATCCTTTATTTGATTTTTTGTGTGTTGTTTTAAATTTTTAAATTTTTACTTTTTAAATTTTATTAATACTTTTTCTTCCTTCAAATGACAAAATGAAGGAATTCACCCAAAAAGAAAGAACAGGTAGAAATGACAGCTAGGGACTTAATAAAGACATATACAAGCAAAATGTCTGAACCAGAATTTAGAATCACAATAAAAAAAATACTAGCTGGTGTTGAAAAAAGCATATAATCCCTTTCTGAGGAGATAAAAGAAGTAAAATATAGTCAAGATGAAGCTAAAAATGTTATAACTGAGATGAAATCTCAAACAGATGCCACGGCAGCAAGTATGGATGAAACAGAGCAGTGAATCAGTGATACAGAGGACAAACTTCTGGAGAAAAATGAAACAGAAAAAAGGAGGGAAACTCAGGCAAAGAGCATGATATAAGAATTAGAGAACTCAGTGACTCATTAAAAAGGAATAACATCCGAATCATAGGGGTCCCAGAAGATGAAGAGAGAGAAAAAGGGGTAGAAGGGTTATGTGAGCAAATCATAGCAGAAAACTTTCATAACCTGGGGAAAGACACAGACACCAAAATCCAGGAAGCACAGAGAACTCCTTTTAGATTCAACAAAAACCGAACATCAACAAGGCATATCATAGTCAAATTCACAAAATACTCAGGCAAGGAAAGAATGATATAAGCAGCAAGGGGAAAAAAAGTCCTTAACCTACAAGGGAAGACAGATCAGGATCACAGCAGACCTATCTATAGAAACGTGGCAGGCCAGAAAGGAGTGGCAGGTTATACTCAATCTGCTAAATCAGAAAAATATGCAGCCAAGAATTCTTTATCCAGTAAGGCTGTCATTCAAACTAGAAGGAGAGACAAAAAGTTTCCCAAACAAAAACTAAAGGAGTATGTGTCCACTAAACCAACCCTGCAAGAAATTTTAAGGGAGATTGTATGAGAGGAGGAAAGATGAAAAAAAAAAAAAAAAAGACCAAAAGCAACAAAGACTAGAAAGGACCAGAGAACAACACCAGAAATTTCAATTCTACAGGCAACACAATGGCAATAAATTCATATCTTTCAGTGCTCATTCTAAATTTTTTTTTTCAACGTTTATTTATTTTTGGGACAGAGAGAGACAGAGCATGAACGGGGGAGGGGCAGAGAGAGAGGGAGACACAGAATCGGAAACAGGCTCCAGGCTCTGAGCCATCAGCCCAGAGCCTGACGCGGGGCTCGAACTCACGGACCGCGAGATCGTGACCTGGCTGAAGTCGGACGCTTAACCGACTGCGCCACCCAGGCGCCCCTCAGTGCTCATTCTAAATGTCAATGGACTAAACACTCCAATCAAAAGACACAGGGTAACAGAATGGATAAGAAAACAAGATTCACCTATTCTGTTTACAAGAGACCCATTTGAGACCTAAAGACACCTTCAGACCGAAAGTAAGGGAAACAATCAATCATGCTAATGGTTGCCAAAAGAAAGCCAGAGTAGTCATACTTGTATCAGACAATCTAGATTTTAAGATAAAGACTAACAAGAGATGAAGAAGGGCATTATATCATAATTAAGGGGTCTATTCATCAAGAATATCTAACAGTTGTAAACATTTATGCTCCAAATGTGATAGCACCCAAATATATAAATCAATTAATCACAAACATACAGAAACCCATTGATAATAATACCTTAATAGTAGGGGACTTCAACACTCACTTACAACAATGGGCAGATCATCTAAACAGAAAATCAGTAAGGAAACAATGGATTTGAAACACACTAGACCAGATGGACTTAACAGATATATTCAGAACATTTCATCCTAAAGCAGCAGAATATACATTCTTCTCAAGTGCACATGGAACATTCTCCAGAATAGATCACATACTGGGACACAAATCAGCCCTCAAAAGCACAAAAAGATTGAGATCATACCGTGCATATTTTCAGACCACAACACTATGAAACTCAAAATCAACCACAAGAAAAAATTTGGAAAGACAACAAATACTTGGAGACTAAAGAACATCCTAGGTGACTAAAGAATGAATGGGCTAACCAAGAAGTTAAAGAGGAACTTAAAAAGTATATGGAAGTTAATGAAAATGATAACACCACAGCCCCAAACCTCTGGGATATAGCAAAGATGGTCAAAAGAAGGAAGTATATAGCAATCCAGGCCTTCCTAAAGAAGGAAGAAAGATCTCAGATACACAACCCAACCTTACACCTTAAAGAGCTGGAAAAAAACCAGCAAATAAAACCCAAAGATAGCAGAAGATGGGAAATAAAGATTAGAGCAGAAATCAATGCTATTGAAACCAAAAACAAACAAACCAAAATAAAACAACATACACACACACACACACACACACACACACACACACACACACACAAAACCAGTAGAACAGATCAATGAAACCAGAAGATGGTTCTTTGAAAGAATTAACAAAATTGATAAACCTTGGCCAGTTTTATCAAAAAGAAAAAGGACCAAAATTAATAAAATCAAGAATGAAAGAGGAGAGATCACAACCAACACTGCAGAAATACAAACAATAATAAGAGAATACTATGAACAATTATACACCAATAAATTGGGCAATCTGGAAGAAATGGACAAATTCCTAGAAACATATAAACTAACAAAAATGAAACAAGAAGAAATAGAAAATTTGAACACACCCATAACCACTAAAGAAATCGAATTAGTAGTAAAAAAAAATCTCCCAAAAACCAAGAGTCCAGGGCTGGATGGCCTTCCAGGGGAATTCTATGAAACATTTAAAGAAGAGTTAACACCTATTTTTTTGAAGCTGTTCCAAAAAATAGAAATGGAAGGAAAACTTCCAAACTCATTCTATGAAGTCAGCATTACCTTGATTCCAAAACCAAAGACCCCACTAAAAAGGAGAACCATAGAGCAATTTCCCTGATGAACATGGATGCAAAAATCCTCAACAAGATACTAGCCAACCAGATCCAACAATGCATTAGAAGAGCTATTCACCACAACCAAGTGGGATTTATACCTGGGATGCAGGGCTGGTTCAATATCTGCAAAAAAATCAATGTGATACATCACATCAAAAGAAAGGACAAGAACCACATGATCCTCTCAATAGATGCAGAGAAAGCATTTGACAAAATACAGCATCCTTTCTTGATGAAAACCCTCAAGAAAGTAGGGATAGAAGGATCATACCTCAAGATCATAAAAGCCAAATATGAAAGACCCACCGGTAATATCATCCTCAATGGGGAAAAACTGAGAACTTTCCCCCGAAGGTAAGGAACATGACAGGGATGTCCACTCTTGCCACTGTTATTTAACATAGTATTGGAAGTTCTAGCCTCAGTAAGCAGACAACACAAAGGAATAAAAGGCATCCAAATCAACAAGGAGGAAGTAAAACTTTCACTCTTCACAGATGACATGATATTCTATATGGAAAACCAAAAAAAAAAAAAAAAACCCTGCTAAAACTGATCCATGAACTCAGCAAAGTCGCAGGATATAAAATCAATGCACAGAAATTTGTTGCATTTCTAGACACCAATAATGAAGCAGCAGAAAGAGAAATCAAGGAATCGATCCCATTTACAATTGCACCAAAACCCATAAAATACCTAGAAATGAACCTAACCAAAGAAGTGAAAAATCTACACACTGAAAACTATAGAAAACTTATGAAAGAAATTGAAGAAGACACAAAAAAATTGAAAAATATCCCATGCTCCTGGATTGGAAGAACAATATTGTTAAAATGTTGACACTACCCAAAGCAATCTACATATTCAATGCAATCCCTATCAAAATAACACCAGCATTCTTCACAGAGCTAGAGCAAACAATCCTAAAATTTGTATGGAACGGATTGGCTGAGTAGCCAAAGTAATCCTAAAAAAGAAAACCAAAGCTGGAGGCATCACAATCCCAGATTTCAAGATGTATTACAAAGCTTTAATCATCAAGATGGTACGGTACTGGCACAAAAATAGACACTCAGATCACTGGAACAGAATAGAGAACTCAGAAATGGACCCACAACTATATGGTCAACTCATCTTTGACAAGCAGGAAAGAATACCCAATCGAACAGTCTTTTCAGCAAACGGGGCTGGGAAAACTGGACAGCAACATGCAGAAAAATGAACCTGGACCACTTTCTTACACCATACACAAAAATTAACTCAAAATGGATGAAAGACCTAAGCATAAGACAGGGCACCATCAAAATCCTCGAGGATAAAGCAGGCAAAAACCTCTTTGACCTTGGCTGCAGCAACTTCTTACTCAACATGTCTCTGGAGGCAAGGAAACAAAAGCAAAAATGAACTATTGGGACCTCATCAAAATAAAAACCTCCTGCACAACGAAGGAAACAATCAGCAAAATTAAAAGGCAACCAATGGAATGGGAGAAGATATTTGCAAACGACATATCAGATAAAGAGTTACTATCCAAAAGCTATAAAGACCTTATCCAACTCAACACCCAAAAAACAAATAATCCATTGAAGAAATGGGCAAAACACATGAATAGACACATCTCCAAAGAAGACATCCAGATGGCCAACTGACACATGAAAAAATGCTCTACATCACTTATCATCAGGGAAATACAAATTAAAACCACAATGAGGTACTACCTCACGCCAGTCAGAATGGCTAAAATTAAAAACTCAGGCAACAAGAGATGTTGGTGAAGATGTGGAGAAAGAGGATCCCTTTTGACTGTTGTTGGGAATGCAAGCTGGAGCAGCCACTCTGGAAAACAGTATGGAGGTTCCTCAAAAAATTAAAAATAGAACTACCCTATGACCCAGCAATTGCACTACTAGGTATTTATCCAAAGGACACAGGTGTGCTGTTTCAAAGGAGCACATGCACCCCAATGTTTATAGCAGCGCTATAGACAATAGCCAAAGTATGGAGAGAGCCCAAATGTCCATCGACAGATGAATGGATAAAGAAGATGTGAGACACACACACACACACACACACACACACACACAATGAAGTATTATCCAGCAATCAAAAAGAATGAAATCTTGCCATTTGCAACTATGTGGATGGAACTAGAGGGTGTTATGCTAAGTGAAATTAGAGAAAGACAAATATCATATGACTTCATTCATATGAAGAATTTAAGATACAAAATACATTAACAGAAGGGAAGGGAAGGAAAATAATATAAAACAAGGAGGGGAACAAAACATAAGAGACTCTTAAATACAGACTACAAACTGAGGATTGATGGAGGGCTTGAGGGTGGGGGATGGGCTAACTGCATAAGCGGCATTAAGGAAGACACTTGTGGGGATGAGCACTGGGTGTTATACACAGGGGATGAATCACTGGAATCTACTCCTGGAATCATTATTGCACTATATGCTAACTTGGATGGAAATTTAAAAATGAATAAATAAAAATATAAAAAATATAAATAAATAAATAAAAAGATTTTGCCCAATGATAGGCTAATGTAAGTGTTCTGAACACCTTTAAGGTAGGCTAGGCTAAAATATGATGTTTCGCGGATTAGATGTATTAAGTGGGTTTTCAACTTATGATATATTCAACTTACAATAGGTTTATTGGGAAGTAACCCCATCCTACACTAAGAAAGATTTGTATTTCTAGTTTGTTTTGAAGGATATTTTCACTTGATATAGAATTCTGTATTAACAGTTTTTTTTCTTTCAGCACTTTAAGTATGTTACTCTGTTGTCTTAGTTTCTGATGAGAAGTATGCTGTGATTTTAATCTTTTGTTCCTCTGCATAAAATGTGTCTTTTTCTTTTTCTCTAGCTGCCTTCAAGATAATCTTTTATTTTCACATTTAAATATGATGTGTCTAATTGTGTGTCTGTGTGGGTGTTGGAATTTATTCTGCTGTGATTCTCTGAGCATTTTGGATCTGTGATTTGACATCTTTCATTATTTCTTTGAAAGTTCTCACCTATTGTTTGTTCACATTTTTCCTACCTTGCTCTCTCATCTTCTAAATTTCTATTTACATGTATGTTAGGCTGTTTGAAATTTTCACATATCTCTTGACTATTTGGAGTTTTTTCATTCTTATTAGTTTTTGTGTTATAGTTGTGTAATTTCTATTGACCTATCTTCCAGTTCACTGATTTCCTCCCCTTGGCTATGTGGAATCTACTTACGAGCCTATTGGAGGCATTCTTCATTACTGTTACTATAAGTTGTTTTTATTTTTAGTATTTCATTTGTCTTTTTCCTATAGTTCCCATTGCTGCCAACTGAAATTACCCAACTTTTGATGTATATTAGCCATATTTTCTATCATAGCCTTTCACATATTAATCAGAATTATTTTAAATTCCCTTTTTGATAAGGTAAACATCTGGTTAACTTTTTTTGTTTTTGTCTTTTTTTTTTTTTTTTTTAAATGACTCCTAATTTTTGGTTGAAAGTTAGACATTGTGGATAGGACACAAGAAACTGAAGAATATAGTATTATGCCTAGAAATGGCCATGATCTAGTATCTATAATTTTGGAAAAGTTCTCAATTGACCTCACTTTCCTTCCAGTTATTACTACCTCAATTTCCTCCAGTGATTCCTTTCAGTTTGCAAAGGAATTTCCCTTATAAGAAAAGTTGTCTGTATAAGTTGTCTCTACTTGCGTGTTTCTTTCTTTAGTCCATTGCAATCTGGCTTCTATCTCAATTCCTCTGAAAATGTTCTCATGAAAGCCTCCAACAATGCAGATGGTCTCTTATTTATCCTAATTTTTATTCAGTCTCTCAGCTCTGTTGGGGGAGGTCATCAAGAGGACATAACTTCTAGCTGACCCATGAGCTAGACTCTGGTAATCAGAAGCTCCTTACCCCCTCCTCTAGTCTTAGAGTGTGTATTTTGCTTGCCTTCCCTGATCCCAGAAGCTGCTCCAAGGACATAGCCTCGAGATAGTGATGTGGTGTTGAGGCCATTTGGATGGTAAATGTGACTGAACCCAGTTAAGGCTTCTATATAAACTTTTAAGATTTGGCAGGTGTTAATGGAGATCTACTCATCTTGTGGCCACCCAAGACAAGCCTCATGTGTAAACTGCTTTGCTTTTTTAAGCCTGCCACCTAACAATCTTGAGTGGCCTGCCTCTTTTTCAGTTTCCCCTTGTCCTCGGCTTAGGAGCTGGTCTCAGATTACATCCAGGAAGCTCTCAAGGAGGTTGCAACCAACAAGCTGCTAATTCTTTCTCATGATCTTCTTGTGACAGAGCCAGACACCTACCCATATTCATTCTCACCCTTGTTATTATGTTTTATTTTTTTTAACGTTTATTTATTTTTGTGTGTGTGAGAGAGAGTATGAGCAGGGGCGGAGCAGATAGGGAGATACAGAATTTGAAGCAGGCTCCAGGCTCTGAGCTGTCAGCACAGAGCACGATGCTGGGTTTGAACTCATGAACTGAGAGATCATGACCTGAGCCAAAGTTGGACACTTAACTGACTGAGCCACCCAGGAGCCCCTCACCCTTATTATTTTTAAGAAAATCCTAGTTTCATTTAGTGTAGCAATTTACTCAGCTGAAAAAAACCCAAAATTTTTTAAGGCTTCCCTGCATATAGATTGTCATTTGACTAAGTCCTGGCCTGTGAGATAAATATAAGCAGATGTTTCTGGGTGGAACTTCCTTTAAAAGGGGTAGGGACTAACTCTGCTGCATTTTTCCCCTTGTTTTCTCTCCTCTCCCTACTTTTGGCTTAGAATGAAGACACTGTCATTGGGAGCCAGAAGCTCTTTTGCAAGTATGAGATGACCTTGAGGGTAACTAGAATACTCTCACTTCTGCCTAAATTATTTTTTTAAATGTTTTTATTTATTTTTGAAACAGAGAGACAGAGCATGAGCAGGGGAGGGGCAGAGAGAGAGGGAGACACAGAATCTGAAGCAGGCTCCAGGTTCCAAGCTATCAGCACAGAGCCTGACGCGGGGCTCGAACTCACAGACTGTGAGATCATGATCTGAGCTGAAGTTGGACACTTAACTGACTGAGCCACCCAGGTGCCCCACTTCTGCCTAAATTCTATTGGTCAAAGAAAGTCACACGATCAAGTCCAGATTCAATGGGGAGAACTGTATGGTCATATGAACAATGGATAGGAATTATTATCCTATTTCAAGGAGAGAGTAATAAGTCTATTAAACTAGTGTATGCAATTGCTCATTCTAGAAACCTAGGAGTCATCTGTGATGCCTCCATTTTCCTCACTCTCAACATCTAATCCATTGGGAAATCCTATTGAATCTGTTGTCAAAGTACATACAGAATTCATACATTTTCTCTCTGCCACCTTGTCCAAGATACCATCACTTCTTGCCCAGGCTCCAGGAGTCTCTTAATTGGTCTTCTCCCTTTTACTCTTATCTTCCTATCAGTTTTCTTCACTGCAGCAAGAGCCATCTTATAATATAAATCAGTTTGCATTGGCCATTCACTTAACAATGACTTTATATTGCATTTAGAATAAAATTTGAATTCCTAATAATACCATTCAAGGCTACGTATTACCCTCCCTCTGCCCTCTGATCTCTCCAATCTCATTTCACTCTGGTTTCTTCTTCTTTCACTATATTCCAGCCACATGAGTCTTATTTCAGAAACTTAAACTTTCCAAGCTCTTCCCTATTTCACGCCTCTCCGTATGTTATTACATCTCTAGAATGCTCTTGCCTTAATTTCTTCCATGACTAGCTCATTCCCATCCCTTATGTCTTTGTTTATGTATCATTTTCTCAGATTAGCCTTCTCTGACCCTCCTCTTTAAAGCTGGTCCCCTTGCTATTCCCTAACTAGCCCTTTGTTGAATTCTGTCATAATTCTTATTTTTCTGTTTACTTATCTCCTCAAGTAGAGTGTAAGCTCCATGAAGGCAAGAGCCATTTCTGTTGTTCGCTGTTGTATCCCAATACCTGGCCTTAACCCTGGTACTTTGTAGATTTTAAACAAAAATGCTGAATGAGTGAGTGAATGGATAAATAAATGATATAATAAAGGTCTGAGCCAGGACAGTTGCCATGGGTAAAGAAAGGATAGAATATTTGAAAAATTTAAGTTTCAAGTTAAATGCCCAGTCCTCTCTGAAGCCTCTCCTTATTTCTCTAGTCAGAAATTGAGTATAATGTCTCATGGCTGAACATCTTCTAATTTCTGTTTGTGCCTCACTTGTGGTACTTAATATGTGGTACTCTTATAGTGATTGTTTTTAATGACTTCTCTTTCCTGCCAGACTTTTACCTATCTTAATGCAAAACTGTATTTTATTCATCTGTCTCCCATAATGCACAGCATTGGCACACAGTAGACTGAATATATGTTTTGAATGAAAGAATGAGGAAATGATCTGAACATTTTCTAGTTCTAGGGTAAGAAGAAGGGGTTTCCATAGATTGGGTACCTGGGTAACTTCCCTGTGACTCAGCCTTTCAGGGAGGAGCCCATTCTGCTTGAAAGTTTTCCAATCTCATTACAAAGGTTCTTTGTTCAGGGCATGACTTTGCCATGCTTCACTTTCTGAAGTAAATCAAAGAAAGATACAAATAATGGATATTCTTCCAGATTTAGTAATCTCAAGCAAAAGCCTACTATTATAGTAGGCAGCAGTAATTATAACACAGAGCATTTCCCAGCACATCCCAGTTAGGCCAATAGAAATGACTTTGAACTTCCAAACTTTTGCTACCTGGGGAAGCCTGGTAATAGTGTTGAGCATACTCTGAGGAGGCACTTGGGTTCCAGCCAGTCTCTGCCGAGGCTGAACCCCTCATTCTCCCTTCTTCTCTGGTGTCTGTGGTAATAGGCCTTAGGGGAGAAGAAAGTAGAGTTGAGCTGAGACTGTCAGGGCCTCATTAGCATTTGCTACTTAGAGATTCCCTGTAGTTCCAAGTGTGGAAATCCCCATAGGCAGCTTTACTTTAGATCAATTTAAGGTCAGTCTCAGGTTTGCTTTTACTCTAAATAAGTCTCAAGAGGTTAGTTAGAAAGATGCCTACAGTGACTCCCCAAGTGACAGCTCAAAGAGGATCAGAAGCAGCTGGGATTTATTAAAAGAGTGAACAAAGGGCACATGTCCAGGAAGTGTCCCTACAGATCTTGTTCCAAGCATCCTGAGTAACCTGGCAACTTCAGGGTCAGCTCTCCCTGGTATGTAACTTACGGACTGTTCCTGGAAGACCCACTCCACTCCTACCCTAAATCTTTGTTTTGCTGTCATTTCTGGATTAGTGAGGAGAGGCTGGTCTCTGACTTTGGGACATCTTTTTTAACAAGTACTTCTCTAATCTACACCAATCATCAATAGCTAGATTAAATCCCCTTCTGGAAATAAGACTGTCATCTCATCATACCCTGCATCACAGATTGTTTCCAATAACAAAACAAAAAGAACCTAAACAATTATTCAAAAAAAACAAACTGTTAAGTAAAACATGGAACACCTATATAATGGCATTTTATGTTGCTCACTCCATGAATACCCGTTTACCTATAATTTTAAGTGAAAAATCAGGATGAAGAATTCTATATATCATATAAAAAGCTACATAAAGCCACATTTTGGCAAGGGATAAATGGAAAATACTAAAATGATAACCGCGAAAGTATTATGGATGTGATTTCCTAATCGTTATTTTTCTTTGAATCTTTCTATTTTTTTTTTAATTTTTTTTTTCAACGTTTATTTATTTTTGGGACAGAGAGAGACAGAGCATGAACGGGGGAGGGGCAGAGAGAGAGGGAGACACAGAATCGGAAACAGGCTCCAGGCTGCGAGCCATCAGCCCAGAGCCTGACGCGGGGCTCGAACTCACGGACCGCGAGATCGTGACCTGGCTGAAGTCGGACGCTTAACCGACTGCGCCACCCAGGCGCCCCTGAATCTTTCTATTTTTTAATAGCATGTATTACTATCATAATCAGGAAAAAAAACATTAAAATGGTAACAGCCATTCAGCACAGAGTTATGGTTTTCTAACATTATGCCAAAAAAAAAAAAAAAAAAGACTGATTAATGTATTTGTTTTTTAGGGTTGCCATAACAAAGTACCACCAACTTCACAAACTGGGTAGTTTAAAACAACAGAAATCTATTCTCTCTCAGTTTGGAATGCTAGAAGTCCAAAATCAAGGTATCAGCAGGATTGATTACTCCTGGAGGCTCTGAGGGAGAATCTGTTCCATGCTTCTCTCCTTCTGGTGGTGGTAACTGGCAATCCCTGGCATTCCTTAGCTTATAGACACAATATTTCATTATCACCTGCCCATCTCCCTATATGTCTGTGTCCAAATTCCCCTCTTCTTACAAAAAGACACCAGTCATTGGATAAGTGCACACCCTAGTCCAGTATGGCTTCATCTTAACTTGATTACATCTGCAAAGACCCTGTTTCCAATAAGGTCACATTCACAGAGAAGTTGCTGGGAGAATAAGTACCCAGGCCTCATCCTCTGTTCTACCTCTCATCTTCAGACAGTGGCCCTCTTGGTAGAATCCAAATGGAAGTAAGATGGCAAGGAAGCCCATGGTGGAGAACTTACAGATTATTCCCTGGGAGCACAGAGCAGGGTGGAGAATGGATTTTTAAGGGCAAAAGGAAGCCATCCAGCATACTGGATATTTATTTAGTGTCATGAATGTTTATATGTTTGGACTGAGGCCTTGGTTCCTCCCTAGTAATGCAAAAGGCTGACCTCTATTCCTTGCCACATGAGCCTTTCCACTTTGCTTCATTGAAGCACACAAGAAAAGCCAGACAGAGAAAATGCCAGCCACATGGAAGGTGAAGTCTCTTATAACCTAATCATGCAAGTGACATCCAATCATTTTTCCTGTATTATATTCATTAGGAAAAGGTCAATAGGTCCAGTCCACACTCAAAGGGAAAGAATCAAACAAAAATGTAAACAACACTTCTCCCCTTTATTCTAATAGATTCCTAATTTTGTTTCCCCTTTTCAAATGCCCCAAGGGTAGCTGGGTAGCTACAGGGGGTCAGTCTTAATTAGTCCATACCTATCATGGTGATCCTATTTCCCTTGCCAAGCATTACTTTAAGTATAAGAGTATGATGAAAATCCAGTAAAATATTTGGGAGGCTAATCTCCTGGTAGGCTTCTGGGAAGATTATCCTTACTGTTTTTTTAAAAATTTTTTTAAATGTTTATTTATTTTTGAGAGAAAGAGAGAGACAGAGGGCAAGCAGAAAGGGGCAGAGAGAGAGGGAGACAGAATCCAAAGCAGGCTCCAGGCTCAAAACTGTCAGCACAGAGTCTGATGCAGGGCTCAAACTTGTGAATGGGAGTTCATGACCCGAGCTGAAGTCGGATGCTAACCAACTGAGCCACCCAGGCACCCCTGTCCTCACTCTTTCAAGGGACATAAGCACAGGGACATTTCCTGCTCCTCTGAATGTGTGATGTTCAGGATTTTGTCAGCCATCTTGGAAGCATGGAGCATCCAGACTAAAAAGATAAACCAACACCAAGTGAGGATGGCAGAGCAGAAAGATTTAGAAGACACCTAAGCTTCTAATGAAGTTAATGAGTTGTTGAATTAACCAACTCTGGATCATCCTTCTCTGTAGTCCTTATTATGTGATTTAACAATGTATTCATTGGGGGCACCTGGGTGGATCAGCCAGTTGAGCTTTGGACTCTTGATTTGGGCTCAGGTCATGATCTCATAGTTCGTGAGTTTGAGCCCCGCATCGTCGGGCTCTGTGCTGACAGCTCAGAGCCTAGAGCCTGCTTTGGATTCTGTGTCTCCTTCTCTCTCTGCCCCTCCCCTACTTATGTTCTGTCTTTCTCTCTTTCTCAAAAATAAATAAACATTAAAAAAAAGACAAGAAAATGTAGTTTAAAAAATAATAAATAAAGTGAACAATGCCTGACACATTACAATGGTGCAATAAATGTGAGGTATTATTATTATTACTTATGTCAGACATTAAACTCAGCAATTTACATGGTGATTAGTTTATTTCCAGGGAGGCAGATATTACCACTTTTATTTTACTGGTGGCAAAGTGAGATCAAGCAGATTAAATAATTTATTCAAAGTCACAGAATGACTATATTAGGTAGAGACTAGAATATCTCCATTTTATAGATATGGAAATTGAGATTTAGCCACTCAACTAGTAAACAGCAGAGCCAGGATTTGAATCCAGACATTCTAACTCCAGAGCCAATGTTTTTAACCACCATTCTACATATTGCCACAGATGGATCATAATTTATTGAACCATTCTCCTGTTATTGGATAATTGGGTTTCTAAATTTTCATTGTTATAAGTAAGTGAACATCTTGTACACATATCCTTGACATAGCTGAACAATGATTTCTGTATGATAAATTCCTAAAAGTGGAAGAGGGTCTGTTTTTTCATATCCAACAATGCCAGAGGAGCAAAATAACCAGAGGAGCAAAAATCAGAAATTAATAGAAACTTTTTAACATGGTCTAGAGCAAGACATCTGAGCTGGAGAGGAGAGAGATCTTTGTGTATTTTCTAAATTGGATGTAGACATGCAAATTAGGAGCAGATCTGTACTCCCAGCCCCCACCCCTATTCTTACAAATTTAGGACTCTGTTCAGTAGTACCTTGAGATTAGAGCAAGAGTATGAAACCAAAAACTGGAGGGGAATTCATAATAGTGCATCCCAGCCTTGGGGCTGCTCGTTCTAGTCCCTACTCCAGTTACTCTCACCCTAAGCAGCTTAGCAGCTTCTTTCTCCTTTTCTTTCCTCCAGACCTTCCCATACCTTATTGGAAGGCAGGGATGTAGAGTGGCTGAAGGGAGCTCTTCCACTGACAGGAAGTGCACGGCATTTTTCAGAATTAGTATTCATGGACGACATTATGATTCTGGATGTTAGTGTTATCTGTCTTATCCCCATTCATTTATTCATTCCACAAATAGACTTAGAATGTCTGTAATTTGCCAGGCAATGTTCTAAATGCCAGGGATGCATCAGTAAGCAAGAGCCAAAACTCCCTGTCCTTGTGACACTCTATTCTTGTTATTGAGTGAATGACTACACAGGACATGCCAATATGCAGATTCATTATGTCAACCATGAATAATAATATATTCAGAAAGTCACTTCTACTGCATTCCAGAAATTCTCTCTGGCCTCACCCTAGTCCCCAGAAATGTCCAAAATATTTGGCCCTCATACTCTTGCTCTAATCTCACAGATCCTTAGATCCACTACTCCAAGCTTAACTTTTTTACCTGCATGATGACCTGACCCAGGAAAATGCATACCTCAGTCCACTTCCATTAGGCTGTTAGCCTTAACCATTGTCCAGAAACTATTTAGGCACAGCAAATTTAGAAGCAAGTCTCCCAGTCTCCCCTTTTAAGATTACTTTATTTTTAAATAGGTAATATAGACAGGTAATTATGTCTCCAGCCTCTAAATTTCCTTTTCCAGAGGTAACCAGTGTTTCCACCTATTTGTGTATCATTTCAGGAAAAAAAATGTAAATGTAACTAATATTGAGTGGAGCTATCTCTGTTGCTCAAGAATTGATGCCTAGGGCCTTTAGTGAGGCAGAGAGGTACTGAAATCCTCATGTTCAAAAGAGATACCACCAAAGAGCTAGCCACATTTGGGAGTCAGATACTCCCTCCAGGTTCAATAAGATGCAGACAAACTAGTTTTCCCACACTTGACTATCTACTCCACGTTTCCCAGTTCAAAAAGCAAAAGACTGGGGAGGGGAGAAGAAAAAATTATCAGAGTTGTGATGGCTTAGAAAAGATTTGTGGCTTTCCCCTCCCTTCTCATAGAAGACAGGGCAGCTTCCTCCACCATCACACCAAGAAGAGTAAGGAGGGAGGTCCCAAGAAAATTCCCAGTAGGTTTTGGGGAGTGTATTTAGAAGGGGGGAGGCAAGTGGATACATCCCTGCTCAGATGCTCACAGATGGTGGAACTGATGATGCTACTGTCATAACTTTTGTGGGGAGCTTGTCATATTTACATGTTCCTAAAGAAGTATGCCTACCATTTGCCTTGAAATATCTGGATGTGAGAGGCTTGCTGGAGTAACCTGAGCCAGTAGGGCAATAAGGGGCAATGGAAATATGATGGTTGATTTTATGTGTCAATTTGATGGGGTCACAGGATGCCCAAATGTTTGTATTTCTAGGTGTATCTGTGAGAGTGTCTCTAGAAGGGATTAACATTAGAATAGCTGGACTGAGTAAAGAAGACTACTCTTCCCAACGTGGGTGTGTATCAATTTGTTGAGGGCCTAAAAAGAATAAAAATGTAGAAGAAAGGAGAATTCACTCTGTCTGCTTGAGCTGTGGCATCGGTTTTCCCCTGCCTTCGGATTGCAACTTCTATCATTGGTGCTCCAGTTCTCAGGCTTTTGGATTCAGACTGGAATTATACACCACCTTGCCCGTGTCTCCAGTTTGCAGGTAGCAGACTGTGAGACTTCTCAGCCTTGATAATCCTATGAGCCAATCCTCAAAAATGTCTTAAGATATATACTATACTATTAATCCTTATCCCAGCCTTCCCCAAAGGTAACTATGGCCTTTTATCAGAGTAACTGTGCACTAGGGAAAAGGAAATAATTAGATCTTTCAGAGACTACCGGACACTAACCCTGAACTGACACAACTTCCAGGAGACTCAAAATGTCACTATGGTCCACCAGTCAGAAAAGGGGCTTATAGAGGTTAGGTAATCAATGGAGTTTTAGCTCAGATTCTCTTCTCAGAGGGTGCAATGGGTCACCAAAAACTATGCCGTGGTTATTTCTCCATTTCTAAAATGCACAGTCAGCAGCTGGCAGAATCCTCACACTGGTTCCCTGACCTGTGGAGTGAAGGCTATTTTTCTGGGAAAGGCAAAATGGAAGCCACTAGGAAAACAGTAAATCAAAGGCAATGTCACACTCCTGGAAGGAATACAAAGATTAGTGCCACCACCAAGAACTTTAAAGATGCAGGGGTGGTGATTCCCACCACATCCCCATTCAACTGTCTTTTGTGGCCTGTGTGATAGATCTCGAAAATGAAAATGGATCACCAAAAACATAACCAGGTGTGGGGCGCCTGGGTGGCTCTGTTGGTTAAGCATCTGACTTCGACTTTGGCTCAGGTCATGATCTCACGGTTTGTGAGTTCGAGCCCTGCATCGGGCTCTGTGCTGACAGCTCAGAGCCTGGAGACTGCTTCGGATTCTGTGTCTCCCTCTCTCTCTCTGCCCCTCCCCTACTTGTGCTCTCTCTCTGTCTCTCAAAAATAAATAAATAAATGTAAAACAAAACAAAACAAAAAAAAACCTTAACCAGGTTCAGCCATTCCTTGGTTCCTGATATGCAGCTATTGACCTAGCAAATGCTTTTTCTTGATATCTCCTAGTAAAGATCATAAGAAGGAGTGAATGATTAGGAATGAATGTTGCTTTCAGCTGACAATGCCAGCAATACACCTTCACAGTCTTACCTCAGAGATATATCAACTCTCCAACCCTATGTCATAATTTAGTTCACACGGATCTTGATCACCTTTTCCTTCCATAATATATCACAGTGGTCTGTTATGTAGATGTTGTTACTGAAAGTTTGAAATTTTCTTTTTTCCTTGGATTGAAACAATTGTTTTATAATGATAGTAAGGATTTTCTTAGCAGTGTCTTCATCATGATAGTCAAGTGGAAAAAAAAAAGCCTATGTTTTCATGTTTATACATGACACGTTAGAAGCCATGGAAATTATATAATCTTTAAAGACATCATGCACTCCTTGCCTTCACGCCTTAGCTGACGTTAGTCCCTAGGGAGCATGCCAGCCCCCTTTATTAATCCTCCTCCTCAACACAGAGCTAACTCCATAGGTGGAGTTAGGACTCCCCTTGGAAAAGGATGTTACTTTTTCCTCTTTGTAGGCATACCTGGGAGTATATGATCCAAAATTTAGATTTGGGGATCAGGGGAAAGTGAGAGCTCCCACATAAGCCTTGAGCCTAAGCAACACTTGCAAACACAGAATTTACTAGAAAGTCTTACACTAGGAGTTTTTAGACACTGACTCAACCAATTAATGATTCTCATTCTGTCAATCCTCTTTACTTCTGGGTCTAGGATAAGGTCAGTGATGGACAGGGCCAATGAAATTTCAGAAGATCAATATTAGATAAGGCTGAAGTCTAGTACTATCCACAAGATTTGTCACTAATTCCCTCACATGAAATGTGTCCACAATCTAGGTAGTACCCTATTTTAAAATTTGTTACTTTTTATTTTCTTAGCTTGATGTTATTCTCAGATAGTAGAAAGACAAATAGCTACATAAACATAAAAATACACAAATATAAGTAAACATGAGATTTAATATTTGAAGAATGTGGTCGTATATTTCCTGACTCCTGTGCTATTTGACACAAAAACCAAATCTCTCTATAATCCAAGTAGTTATTATGTAAGTGATGAAAAGGGGTCTAGTTAAAAGGAAAAGAGCAGGCAATAAGTAAAAGAGGTGGAAGTCAAAAGGAAGGTAAGAAGTTTGTTTAAGGAAAGATAGGAATAAGCAGAAGGGGCAAGGACTTCCTGTTGGCAGTCTTTCCCTTAATGATGTATCATTGTTCAAGTATTTCTAGTAAATTCATGTAATTCTCTTCCTACTCATGGGCCATTCACTCTAATTTATATCAAACTAAGGTCAATTCTTGCTTCATAAAACTAAGCAAGCCCAGATCATTATCCAGTGAAACAATATCTCAATGTCTCTTGCATGAGGCCCTTTTAGTTCTTTAAAGAGAAATTTTGCTCTTCCATGCTTCCTGGAAGAAAGTCATACCCAAGTCCTCACACAGTCATATTTGTGGGCTTCCTCCTTTACCCATTCATAAGGGGCAGTGAAGAACAGGCTTCTACACCACTGTATTCTCTACACCTTTAAATATATGGCATTCAACCTTATATTTATTGAGCATCTACTATGCTCCAGACACTCTTTTAGATGCAAGAATTGCAGCAATGAAGAAGACATTCTTACAGATCACAGATTCTGGAGGAAGGGGAAGTCGATTAACAAATCATAGGTAAACAAGCAGGACATCATTCAGATAATAACAAATGTTACACTACCTTAGATCGGGTGGTCAGGGAATGACCTGAGACAAGAATGATGTGAAGGAGCAAATGTGAAGATTTTGGAACAGAGGGTTCCAGGCAGAGAGAATACAAAGTGTCAAAGTGCTAAGGTGGGAATAAGCTTGGTGAGTTCAAGAAACAGAAAGACTAGAGTGACTGGAGCAGAGTGCAAAGGGCAGAGAAGTGGCAGGGTGGCCAGAGGACAGATCATGTAGATCAGAGAAAGTGTCTGAATTTCATTTTACATGTATAGGGAACAGAATTCTCTAGAGTAGGATTCATAAGAACTTCATCACAGAGTACGGTAAATTAAGAACTGCAGTCATTGGCAGAGTTATTCCTTTTTGATTGAACATTTCTTTTTGCTTTCAGGATAACTTATTACATATCTTGTATGATGTCACCTTTTTGGAAAAACTTCTTAAGAATAAAAAACTTCATTAAAAAATAAGGATTTCTGGCTAAGGAAGAACTTCACTGACAGTTAAACATGAATATTCAATTAATAAGAGCTTTTCAAAAACAAATACATCTATTCTTACAAATAGAATCTACTTAGGTAATTACTAAAATATATTCATGAAGAATACATTCTTAAATAAAATCATAAGAATTCTTCGTATTCTAGAACATGTTCTTATTATTTTTTGTTTTTATAATCTTTCATCTCCTCTCTCTGCTCCTCAGTATCTAGCTATGGTACCAAGAAAACAGAACATTATTTAAAATGCTATTAGGCAACAAATGATTTTTTTTTATATGTTTATTATTTCGGAGACACAGAGAGACAGAGCATGAGTGGGGGAGGGGCAGAGAGAGAGGGAGATACAGAATCTGAAGCGGGCTCCAGGCTCTGAGCTGTCAGCACATAGCCTGACGCGGGGCTTGAACTCACAGACCGTGAGATCATGACCTGAGCCGAAGTCGTTCGCTCAACGGACTGAGCCACCCAGGTGCCCCAACAAATGATTTTTTTAAAACTTTAAATAATAGTAAATAGCTAAAATAAAGAGGTAAATTTGTTGGAGTGCCTGGGTGCCTCAGTCCGTTAAACGTCCGACTTCAGCTCAGGTCATGATCTCACGGTTCGAGAGCTGCCGCCCGCGTTAGGCTCTGTGCTGACAGCTTGGAGCCTGGACCCAGCTTCAGATTCTGTGTCTCCCTCTCTTTCTTCCCCCTCCCCTGCTCATGCTCTGTGTCTCTGCCTCTCAAAAATAAATAAAGATTAAAAAAACTTTTAAGAGGTAAATTTGTCAAAATGATGATTTCATGACAATGCAGCAAACTGGTCATTTGCTTTTGTTGCACTGGCATCCTATATATTGTTAATGAATTAATTGAGGGCTAATAAGAGAGGTCAAAGTTCATGGAAGCCAGAATATTGTAGTTTGAATACAAACATCTAATTTAGCAGAAGGATTTTTTTTTGAAAGATACAAACCTACAGAGTAAACAAAAGATAAAACATCAGCACAATATATTTTAGAAACTGAAGGCTGATAGATGCATGGTATCTGATTTTGCAGAACTAAGAAAGACAAATTCCAGGCCACCAGCTAGGCAGGGGCATGGGGCTAAGAACAAATTGTGATGTGCAAAATCCTCTGGAACTGAGAATGAAAAGTGTGGAGTGAAGGCTAAAATGGGAAGAACTAGTTGAAAGTTACTTAAAATTTTTTTTTAATCCTTCATCCTTTCCCTCACTGCAATAGCTCTGAGACCACCTCTTACCCATCCTAGCAGAAAATTGGATATTTATTCTTTGGAGGAAGTAAACAGAGTGATTTTGTCTCAGCTACAATAGTTCTATTTGAAGGAATTAATATTACCCCAAAAATAGGGGGATTAAAGAAAGATATGTTTCCTAGATGTTAAGATTCTCAGATCTCCTCTCCCATTTAACTCCCAGAGTGCTGGCAGCCACATCTTTAGCCTCCAAGCAGAAGACCAGAAGAGTCTTCTCTGATGAATCAGAGCAACCAGAGAGGAAGGACCTAAACATATTGATATCAGGACTTCCTAACCAAAGACCCAACCAGTGTAACCAATAAAAAAGCTCGTAGTTAACAAGTCCCCACTAAAGCATTTTGGAATTTCAATCTATATTTTAGCCTTCTACTCTACATATGAACAGACAACGAAGTATTACCAGGCAAATGAGAAAACTTCCAATATGAGAAATAAAGGCCAAATCAAACTAATAGTAACAAAGGTGGGCGGGGAGGCAACTTGGAGGAAACAGAGAATGTGCATAGAAAAGAAAAACAAAAGTCAAAATTCACAGACACTCAGAGGATGAAATGCATCCATGAAGCAAGTATAGGATGCTAAGAAAAGGAATATTTAGAAGACAAATGAAGGGCTCTTAGAATTAAATATGATATAGAAACACAATACAAGAGTTGGAAAAGAGTATCTCTCAGGAAGTGAGGCAAAGAGCCAAAGAGATTATCATATGGGAGGAAATCATCATCGAAATCATTCAAAATTTTTTTCTTAGAACCAAACAATTTCTTAGAATTTCATGAATTTCCAGATTGAAGGGTCCACAAAATGCTCAGTGTAATAAAGAAAATAGAAATACACCACAGTATATCACTGTAAAACTACAGTACACTGGTACAAAGAGAAGATTTTGTAAGCTTCCAGATAGATAGAAATATAGAAAAATAGAAAGATAAAATAGGTAAGATAAAAAGAATCAGAAACAGAAATGCTTCTCAAAAGCAACTCCAGAATCTACAAAATAATGGGTAAATACCACAGAAAAAGAATATATCCAACCTAGAATACTAAACCCAGTGAAACTACCAATCAAGTGTGAGGGTAGAATAAAGACATTTCTGACATGCAAGTTCTTACTTTTACCTCCCATGCACTTTTTCTCAGAAGATACTACAGGATACTTTACTCCAAAAAAAGGGAGTAGACTAAGAAAGGAGTAACATATGGGATGCAGAACATAGGAGATCCCACAAGAGAGAGGTGAAAGAATCCCAATGAGGAAGAGATATCCTAAAATGAGAATTACATACCAGACTAGAGCAGTGTGATTCAAAAGTCATACATATTAAATGCTGCTATCCCAATTCCCTCTGTCATTATGCCATTTTTAAAATCTTGACAAAGCTACTAGTAAGTATATTCCATCAGAAAAAAAGGAAGGCATGAGATCCAAGAAATTGGTAATTCAAATCAGGATAAAGCCAAGGGGAATTCTTAGGATAGCAGTAAAGGGAAGTCTCAGAATCACAGCTGCACAGCAGGATCAAAGGAGTAGAATAAATCTCTAGGGAGAGCCTCTCTCTCTCTCTCTCTCTCTCTCTTTCTCATTTACACACACACACACACACACACACACACACACACACACACACACACACTGGAACTGATAGATTAGCTGATGAAGTTGCCCTTGTGGGAATCTGTAATGAAAAGTTTTTGGAAGACAAGATGTCAGAAGAAATAGCAATTGGTAAAGGAAAATTTATGTAAAAACTGTGAAAAGATAAAGCAATTACCAATGTTAGTGAAGAGGTAAGAACGTAATCACAGTACATTACAATAATCTAATAGAATATCTGGACAATAATAATGTAAATACTGAATGCTGACTTAACCAAAAACTGTATATAACTCTACTGGGAAGATGGGGAAAGAAAAGTAGAGAGTTATGGAAGCACAGCAAAGCTATATTTTCTCTACCATTCCTATCTATCACAATTGGAAGTCAAAGGACAATGTCAAAAATAAATGAATGGAAAAGATATTTGGAAATTTGTAGATAGGCAAACAGAGATATATGAAAGCCAGAAGACACAGCTAGAAAAGGAGTCCAAAGTTGTTGTCTCTGGGCAGGAAGACTTGAAGAAGTAAGAAGGAGTGGGGTAGAAAGCCATTATATTTATAGTAAGTCTTTCAATGTTACTTGACTTCGTTCTTATTGCACGCATTACGTTAATCAAAATTTAAAGTAGTATTTAAAATCCCTGGGTTCCCAAGGGATACAGGAGTACTGATGCATAGGGGCACTTGTACCCCAATGTTTATAGCAGCACTCTCAACAATAGCCAAATTATGGAAAGAGCCTAAATGTCCATCGACTGATGAATGGATAAAAAATTGTGGTTTATATACACAATGGAGTACTACGTGGCAATGAGAAAGAATGAAATATGGCCCTTTGTAGCAACATGGATGGAACTGGAGAGTGTTATGCTAAGTGAAATAAGCCATACAGAGAAAGACAGATACCATATGGTTTCACTCTTATGTGGATCCTGAGAAACTTAATAAAAACCCATGGGGGAGGGGAAGGAAAAAAAAAAAAGAGGTTAGAGTGGAAGAGAGCCAAAGCATAAGAGATTCTTAAAAACTGAGAACAAACTGAGGGTTGATGGGGGGTGGGAGGGAGGGGAGGGTGGGTGATGGGTATTGAGGAGGGCACCTTTTGGGATGAGCACTGGGTGTTGTATGGAAAGCAATTTGACAATAAACTATATATTGAAAAAATAAATAAATAAATAAATAAATATTAAATATTGTTACCCTTGAAAAAAAAATAAAATAAAATTCCTGGGTTCCAAGAGAGATCATAATGCCTGATTTTGGCCTATATTTAATTGGATATTCACTCTGAATATCCAGCTTGATATCCCCTTTTAAATGCCCACAGTTTACACCCCACTCTGTACTTCCCAAATGCACAATGAAATCTTATGAACATAGAATAGGAATGAGCAAACTACAGCCCTCAGGAAAAATTGGCCTGCCACCTGTTTTTATATGAACTGTGAATAAAAGTGGATTTTCCAATTTTAAATGGTTGAAAAAAAATCAGAAGAAGAATATTTTGTGACACATAAAATTATATGAAATTCATATTTCAATGTGCATGCTTATTTGTTTACATTTTGTCTATGGCTGCTTTTATGCTACAGTGGCACAGTTGAGTAGCTGTGATAGTGACTATGGATAGCAAAGTAAACAATATTTACTATCTGGTCCTTTATAGAAAATGTTTGCCAACTCATGACTTAGAAGCTTAGTAAGACAGGATAGGTATATGTAGGACCATCTATCCTCTATTAGCACTATCCTGAAATCACATTTCAGAAATACACACACATATAAACAAATACACACTACAAACTATCAGAAAATCATCTTCCCTAGGTTCACCATTGAAGCTTTTTGTCAGATTTCATCATAGCAATTCCCTGGCAGTCCCCACTTCCCAGCATTATGATTTCTGAATTAACGCATGGCCTGTCATCTTCTCAATAAGAAACAAAGAAAAACTTACTTAGGGATTACATTGAATGTGTAGATTTCTTTGGGTAGTATAGACATTTTAACAATATCTGTTCACCCATTCCATGAGCATGTAATGTTTTTCCATTTCTTTGTGTCTTCTTCAATTTCTCTCATAAGTGTTCTATAGTTTTCAGAGTACAGATCTTTTACCACTTTGGTTAGGTTTATTCCTATGTATCTTATGTTTTTTGATGCAACTGTAAATGGGATTGATTTCCTGATTTCTCTTTCTGTTGCTTCATTTTTGGTATATATAAATGCAACAGAATTCTGTATGTTGATTTTATGTCCTGTGACTTTGCTGAATTCATGTATCAGTTCTAGCAATTTTATAGTGGAGTCTTTGGGTTTTCCATGTGGAGAATCATGTCGTCTGTGAAGAGTGAATATTTGACTTCTTCCTTGCTGATTTGGATGCCTTTTATTTCTTTTTGTTGTCTCATTGCTGAGGCTAGGACTTCCAGTACTATTTTAACTAACAGTAGTGAGAGTGGACATCCCCGTCATAATCAAAATAACACCATCATTTTTCACAGAGCTAGAACAAACAATTCTAAAATTTGTGTGGAACCAGGAAAGACCCCGAATAGCCAAAGTAATGTTGAATAAGAAGGCAAAGTGGAAGGCATCACAATTCTAGACATCAAGCTATATTACAAAGCTGTAATCATTAAGCAGTATGGTACTGGCACAAAAACAGACACATAGATCAATGGAAAAGAATAGAAAACCCAGAAATGGACCCACAACTATATGGTAAACTAATCTTCGACAGAGCAGGAAAGACTATCCAATGGATGGATACCTGGATAGCTCAGTTGGTTAAGTGTCCAATTTCAGCTCAGGTCATGATCTCACCATTCGCAGGTTCGAGCCCCACATCAGGCTCTCTGCTCTCAGCCCAGAACTCACTTCAGATCCTCTGTCCACTCCCTCTGCCCTTCCCCTGCTTATGTGCGCTCTCTTTCTCTCAAAAAATAAATAAACATTAAAAAAAAGAGTATCCAATGGAAAAAAGACAGTCTTTTCAACAAATGATGTTGGGAAAACTAGACTGCAACACGCAGAAGAATGAAATTGGACCACTTTCTTACACCATACACAAAAATAAATTCAAAATGGGTAAAGGATCTAAATGTGAGACAGGAAACCATAAAAATCTTAAAAAAGAACATAAGCAGCAACCTCTTTGACATCAGCCATAGCAACTTCTTACTAGACATGTCTCCTGACAAGGGAAACAAAAGCAAAAATGAACTACTAGAACTTCATCAAGATAAAAAAGCTTCTGCACATCAAAGACACCATCAACAAAACTAAAAGGCAGCCTATGGAATAGGAGAAGATATTTGCAGATGACATATGTGATAAAGGACTAGTATCTGAAATACATAAAGAACTTACCAAATTCAACACCCCAAAAATAAATAATCCAGTTAAGAAATGGGCAGAGGACAGGGCACCTAGGTGGCTTAGTCGGTTAAGTGTCCGACTTCAGCTCAGGTCATGATCTCACAGTTTGTGAGTTTGAGCCCCACGTCGGGCTCTGTGCTGACAGCTTGGAGCCTGGAGCCTGCTTTGGATTCTGTGTCTCCTCTCTCTGTCCCTCCCTGACTTGTGTTCTGTCTCTGTCTCTCAAAAATAAATGAATGTAAAAAAAAATTAAAAAAAAAAGAAATGGGCAGAAGACATGAACAGACACTTCTCCAAAGAAGGCATAAAAATGGATAACAGACACATGAAAAAATGCTCAACATCACTAATCATTTGAGATATACAAGTCAAAACCACAAGGAGATACCACTTCACACCTGTCTGAATGGCTAACATTAACAACTCAGGAAACAACATGTGGGTGAGGATGCGGAGAAAGGGGAACCCTCTTGCACTGTTGGAGGGAATGCAAACTGGTGCAGCCACTCTGGAAAATAGCATGGAGGTTCCTCAGAAAGTTAAATACAGAACTACCCTAAGACCCAGCAATTGCACTACTAGGTATTTATCCAAAGGATACAAAAATACTGATTCAAAGGGGTACATGCACCCTAATGTTTATAGAAGCACTAACAATAATAGCCAAATTATGGAGACAGCCAATGTCCATTGACTGATGTATGGATAAAGAAGATGTGGTATATATGTACAGTGGAATATTGCTCAGCCATCAAAAAGAATGAAATCTTGCTATTTTCAACAATGTGGCTGGAACTAGAGTGTATTATGCTAGGTGAAATAAATCAATCAGAGAAAGGCAAATACCATTTGACTTTATTCATATGTGGATGACCATAGAGGAAGGGAAGGAAAAATAAAAATGAAATAAAAACAGAGAAGGAAGCAAACCACAAGAGACTCTTAACTATAGAGAACAAACTGAGGATTGCTGGAGAGGAGGAGGGTGGGGGAATGGGCTAAGTGGGTGATGGGCATTAAAGAGGGCACTTGTTGCTACCATTTTTTTTTTTTTTGAGAGAGAGAGAGAGAGAGAGAGAGAGAGAGAGAGAGCGCACGTACACATGCGTGCAAGCGGGAAAGGGGCAGAGGGAGAGAGAGAATCTCAAGCAGGCAGCCTCCATGCCGAGCACAGAGCTCAACATGGGCTTGATCTCACAATTGTGATGTCATTACCTGAGCCAAAATAAAGACCCTTAACCGATTGAGCCATCCAGGAACCCTAAGGAGGGCACTTGTGATGAGCACTGGGTGTTATATGTAAGTGATGAATCACTGAATTCTACTTCTGAAACAAATACTACACAATATGTTGAATAACTTGAATTTAAATAAAATCTTGGAAGAAAAAAATAAAAGATGTTATTTGAAAAAAAGGAAAAAAAAAGAAAAACTTACTTAGGACCTGACTGTAAGAAAATTGGGTATACCATCTTTCAGTCTCTAGAATTACTATCATCAGGAAGAGAAGGAAACTAGGAAGGTGAGTGATCTAGAGAAGAAGAAAGTAATTAGAAATAAGGAATATTCTTATTTTCTTCATTACAAGAGGGTCTATCTTCCCAAAGGTAATATTGCTAGGAAAATGAAAACTGAAATGTATTTTTTATGTGTTTTTCATCCTTGATTTGAAATCTAGATCTGTTCTCCGTAAAATTGATTCTAGAAAGATAGTTTGCCTTCAAGACCATCTGTTGCTTGGCCCCAGGATGGTCCCAAACTGAATTTGCTTCTCAGAAAGTGAGAGTAAGAAGTTTGGGTTGAGGGGAGAAGGAGAAAGGTCATAACCTGTTTTCTGTCTATATTGGGCTTAAATAACAGACATTTCTACTCACTTACCTGGACTTTCCCTATTCCTCCAATCTGGGATACAGATATTGTGACTCCTCTTCTTAGGAAAGTTCTTCAAATTATGGTTTAGTTTTCTGTACTGGGGAAGTCAGTAATGCCAATTCCATTGAATTTCTGGTCCTATTTCTGTATTTAGACTTGAAGACCATTCCTTGTTGCTATAGAATTCAGGGTTAAGACTTCTTGGAAAACTGGCTTGAGATGCATAGACCTGAGGAAAAGAGAAGGGGAAAGAGAAAATAGAGTCCTGTTTTCAGGGGTTATTAGGGATATTAAACAAATTTCCAAAAGACTTTGGCCTAAACCTAAAGCTAGGATCTCCTGAGATATAGCGTACTGAGAGTTAGAAGAAGGACCTTCCAATCTCTTCTCAACTTTGTTGCCCTGTATTCATGCCTTCTAGTTTCATGTATTCCCATCATGACCTCTGCTATGCTACAGTAGTTGATAACTATAAGCAAAGAGACAAATTAATATTAGAGGTATAGGGCCTTAGGAAAGAATCACAAACTTCTCTAAAAAGATTAGAGGCCCAAGAGAAATACAAATCTTGTAACACACAGCAAGGATACTGGCCCAAAGATACATAAATCTCTTCCTCACTGCTGCTTGTTTTTTTCCTTTTTGGAAGAAAATCCTCACGAATATTTTCCAGTATTCCACATACTTAATTTGTGTGTGTCCTTATGGGAAACAAAGAGCCAATGAGCTCTATTCCTTCTCTTCAACTCTGTCCTTCTAGATTGGGTTATCTCCTGGATAACCCAAGTGCCCTATCTCACCTACTATGTGAACTTCCAGGACTCTTTCTGCAAGTTTTCTCTTATGTCATGGTTACAAATCCTCATCAATTTTTGGATTCTGCTACTGAACACAGAACTAGATATACTTGGGCAGAACATTAAGAATCTGCTCCTGTCCTTCCAGTATGTGTTCCTTGGTGTAATTTTGACTTCAACCCCTCAAGGCATAACTGCCAGAATTGAGTCAGAGCTAATTCAAAGAAGCTATGGAAAGAAATATTTGGGCCAAAAGAGCCCCCATTTATGCTGAACTCCTGATTCCAGGGAGGATGTTCCTGAGTTTCAACACAGGTTACTCTTCTGTCTCCAATGCTTGGCCATTATCTAGCTTGGAGGACAACTGTAGGCCAGGGGAAAAGCCATCTTTTAAGAAAATAGATATGGACTCTCAGAAGTCCAGCCTGGCATATACAGGAACTCTATGGAAATTAAACACCATCTTAATTTACATGCTGGCATTCCAAATTCTGACTACATACCTCCTGCTAACCATTCCCTCAGAAAAGAGATTTTCCCCAGAACTTCCTCTAAACACTTCTTTTTGTGTTTCTTTTTACTTTTTACTTCTTACTTTTTACTTACTTCTTACTTTTTACTTACTTCTTACTTTTTCAAACACAACTCAGGGACATTTGGGGACCTGAAGCTCAAAATCCTTGAACCCATGTACCCTTCACCATGTGTTAAGTGCTTTACTCTGGTAAAAATCTCATGTGTATTCGACCCCAGCCTGATAAAGTATCAGTACTCCCATTTAATAGATAAGAAAACTCAGAGAAGTAATTTATGTCAGATTTAATGATCAAGTTGGGACTTGAATCTAGGCTTTCCGAAGGCTAAGACCTCTGCTTTTTCCAAATCCCATGCTGCTGATTATCATTGAATTAGGAATTCAATTTCTGAAGGTATCTAAGAAGAAAATAATAAAATCCTCTAACTCTATCATTTCATAGGTTAGCTTAATGTTTATTTATTTTTGAGAAAGTGAGATAGGGCATGAGTGGCAGAGGGGCAGAAAGAGAGGGAGACACAGAATCAGAAGCCGGCTCCAGGCTCTGAGCTGTCAGCACAGAGCCTGAAGCGGGGCCCGAACCCACGAACCGCTAGATCATGACCCGAGCCGAAGTCGGACACCCAACCAACTGAGCCACCCAGGCGCCTCTCATAGGTTAGCTTACAACTTATAATAATAATAATCACTACAAGGAAGAGGGGACATAAAATAGAAGGGACAATACAGCTTAGGTTAGAGCACAGGACACATTTGAATATGTCTACTTTACCAATTTCATGGGTCCCAGGCTCCTTATCACTGGAGATTCAGTTATTCCTCACAACCCAAAGCTCATGGGAAAGGTAAACTTACTTTGTATAGCCAACTTACATAAGAAACTCCCCAGATGTAGAGACATCCATTTGTCTAGGCAGAAAGCCAGAATTCTGACGACACTTTTCCCTGACACTACCTAGCCTTTATTCACTCTCAGAAGTATGAGAAGCTGATCTCCACACCTCATTGGCTTGCCTGTAGGTAAATCATTGGAGAATGAGCCCTGGGTACTAGTTTCAATGCTGTTGCTATGTCATGGTAGGACCTTGATTGAGCTCATTATCTCTCGGTTTTTTTCTTCAGTGAAATGAGGGAGTGTTCAAGAGCTACTATGGGGAGTCAAGCAATGGGAAAGGACAGACCCATAGATCCTCTGACCCAAACCATATATTTCTTCCCTTCAAGTCGGTACCCCATAATGGGTAATCACTTTTACCCTCAGAGGCCTTTACCATATTAGGTTCCACAAAGGCCACAAACCTACTGGCTTCTTTGTGCCAAGCACTGTGCTAAGCATCTTCACAGACTTGAGTTTTCCCATTAGCACTCTCCGGGGAAAAAGAAACAGAAACCAAACACAACCACACTCCCTCACTCCAATGCTTAGGTGAGCAAAATAAAACTCCTAGTCGGTTTCTGGAACCCTCAGCAGTTTCAAAGAAAGAAACTGAAGGAGAGCAGCCCCTGATCTTCAGGAGGGTGAAATTTAGGAATCTGTCAAATTCTACCCCAGATTGTCTGTAGCCATCATTTCACCCATTTCTTATTCTATGTCTCATTAATAAGGAGCACAACAGACTCTTCCTTCTGAGGCAAATGACTGAGACAGTCCTGGGGCTGAGTGGCCTCCTAGTCCCATTTAAGAAGCCCTGAGACTACATTCCCCACAAGCTACGGCTCCACTTCCGTTTGCAGATTCCCCCTCCCCACCAAGGGGGCGCGCATGCTCTGACCCATTGGATGGTTCAGATTAGACTCACCCAGGTTTCAGAATATGGGAAAGTACTCAAAAGATAGGTACTTTGGGCTTTTATCCACTCTTGGCACCTAATCTTTCTCCAGCACCTCTTGCGGTAGCCTCGGGACCTTGCATGGTTCCTTGGTCCTGATGCCTGTGGTACCTGGAGGACAGGAGTCCACTACGTTATGTCCCCTCAGCCTTAATGCAAGAGGGAGCCAGATCTCCCAGGAAAGGGATTTTGTAAAACTGCCCGGAAATTATTTATGCAGTTTGCATAATTTTAGTTTTAAGTGTAAATAGGTGGGGTGAAAATTATGAAAGGGAGTGAGGCAAGCAGTCCATTTCTTGGCCATTGGAAAGCATAACTGAGGGTGCAGACCTGAAAAACCTGCCCTATTGCCACGGCAACAGCCCAAGGACTACAATTTCTGGTTTCTTTCATTCTCAAATCAAATCTCAAATACACCGATAAAAGCCCACCAAATAAGATCTGGCCTTTGCTCTCCAGGAGATGAAGTAAGGAGAATAGGCGGTCAGTTGATAAATATTAAACTTCTACTGTGTAGGCAACATACTAGACATGGAAGTAAAACAAATAAATGCTGCCCTTGCTTTCAAGCAAACTAGTCTAAGACAAGTGATGATTGTTGTGATGTGTGCTATGGGAACAAAACACAATGACTCCTAACCCATACTGTTGAAATGGAGAGGTAGAAAGAGTCAAGGAAAGCGACCCAGAGAAGTGATGGGTGTGAATAAAGTCCTAAAGTGTCCCTAGATTTGGAAAGAACTTCAGCCTTCATTATCTACACACAAAGTTAAAGCCCAGATGGATTAAAGAATGAAACAATAAAAACAACTTTAAAAATATGTAGGATACTATTTTTATGACCTAAGGCAGGGAAACAAGTCACAAAACTAAGAAGCCATAAAGGAGAAGACTGATAAAACAGACAACATAAAATTAGCAATTTATCAATAATAGAAGATACCATAAACAAGGTTAAGAGATAACAGAAAGACAAGGGGAAAGTATCTGTATCATGAATGAGAGCAATCAATATCTAGAGGTCTGTGTCCACCAGCCAAAAGTGCCAGGAAACCTGTAGGTAAGCAGAGTCGGATTTTTACATGCTGCAGCAAGAGAGACTATGCACCATGGGGAACCTGTGGGGGGTTAAGAGGGGATTAAGAGGAATTGGCTTGTGATTTGGGCTTGTGTTAAGTTTGGGGAGAGTCTGCCAGAATGTGGGGCAATTCCATGATTGGATAATTTAATTATCCAGAGGTGGGAGGACTTGAATAGAGCTGAAACTGTAATTGATAAAGCAGTAGCAGGCCCTTGTATTAGCTGGGAGAAGGGGATGTTTGGTCATTTTTTTGTAATTTGCACAGTGTTATTTTTATCTGTGCTCAGACATGATTACAGAGCGGTAGTATTTTTGTCTTGCTCCAACAGAGTCACAAATAGCCTTGTTTGATGTAGGTGTTCTCTGAAATTGTTTCTATTAAGTAGGGAACTTCTGGGCCTAGGTTCTAGTTATAGGCTAGCTTCTATCTGACATTCTGTCATTTTCTTTCTTGTAGAATGTATAAAGACCTTCTACAAGTCAATAATAAAACAATATAAAACATTACAGAAAGATAGAAACAATTCACAAAAGAAATACACATGAAAAATTAAACACATGAAAGGATGTTCAACTGCACCAATGGGAAAATGCAAATTAAAACAGTAAAACACTATTGGCATTAATTTAAATTGGTTCAGCCCTTTCAGAGAGCAATTTGACAATATCTACCAAGACATTGTATGCATACACCCTTCAACCAGGAATTCCATTTCTAGAGATCTCTCCTAATGAATTATATGCACATGTACACAAAGAGGAATATAAAGAGACACTTACTGTAGCATGTTTGTAATAGTAAAAACTGTCAAAGGGGCATAATTAAATAAACTCTGGAATATTGTAATAGGTATATTAGCAGGCACTAATCCAGACTAGCTGACTTGGCCAAATGATTGTCAAAATACAGTACCTATACAGAAAAGAGCTCATATGGGAATGCAAGATTTTCCAAAAGTACCCAGACTCTCTGACTTATTTTAAAATTATATGAGGGTTGGGGCGCCTGGGTGGCGCAGTCGGTTGAGTGTCCGACTTCAACCAGGTCACGATCTCGCGGTCCGTGAGTTCGAGCCCCGTATCGGGCTCTGGGCTGATGGCTCAGAGCCTGGAGCCTGTTTCCGATTCTGTGTCTCCCTCTCTCTCTGCCCCTCCCCCGTTCATGCTCTGTCTCTCTCTGTCCCAAAAATAAATAAACGTTGAAAAAAAAAATTAAAAAAATAAAAATAAAAATAAAAAAAAATTATATGAGGGCTTGCAAGGGGGAGTCTGGTTACTCTTATGTACAAGTGCTGCCAGCCTTCTAAACTGATTTAGTGACCTTGGTGACATGTTAATACTGCTTTAAAAAGCTCTTGTTATTTTTAATTACTGAGTAATGTGAGCATCAGGCCCTTTTATTTTATTCCTGAGCCTTACTCCATTCCTGAGCTTTCTTACAATTCTGGACTTTGCCAGAGAGGGTCAAGGTTTGGGCAAGGTTTGAAGAAGAATAAGGTCAGGGAGGAATGTATAATAAATTCATAGGATGTATAATCTATTCAATAAAATATTTAAACTGTTTCTATTGACTTACCTTTCACTGAAGGTTAATTTTAATATTTCCACTTTCTTCTGGAATATCTCCTTTTATTAACTCAAATGTAGAGTGCCCAAAACCAAATATATCACTTCCTCTCACAATGAGCCATTATTTAATAATTAACACAGAACTTTCAGAGGATCAAACTCTAGGCCTATCCTGTTCTCACTGCAAAAAGACCAAAGCCTAACAAGCCCTTCTTAAATTTTGACGAAAGTGTATTCCACAGTTGCAGATCTCATCTGACCTTATCCAAGTAACTCCACCATAAAGAAGAGAATGAAAAATGTAACAAAGGAGCAAGTTCAAGAAGGATCAAGTGCTAAAGACAAGTGAGGACAACAGGACTCGGGCATATCTCAAGGTTGCAGTGTGGTAAGGATTAGGCTCCAAATGAAATTGCCACATAGACTTTGAAGTGATTTTGTAGAGAGAGATAAGAATAAGGGCTTCAGTAGGTTGGCTGAAGGAGTTCACTGTATAACACTATGATGACAGGTAAACTTGATGGTAGAAAGCCTATGAATATACTCAAGAGTTTAGAACCAATTAGAAGATACAAGAAAAGCACAGTTGCTGTAATATGACTGGATCCAAACAGTATTATAACTAGGTTAATGTTACAGCTCTTGAGAGTGTTAGGAGGTAACACAGTTAGGAGAATAATAATAGTGATGATAATATATATAATAGCCAAACTTTTTACATGCCTAATATGTTGTAAGGCTGTAAGTACTTTATAATCATTCATTTAACCAATATTTATTGAACACCTAGTATGTGCTTCTCAGCACAATACTAGTTGAGAATAGGGTGGTTAACAAGTCAGAGAAGATTCTTGTCTTATTGGGGTTTTTGTCTGTTTGTTTCAGGTGTAGCATTTAGTGATTCACCACTTAAATACAACTCCCAGTGCTCATCACAAGTGCCCTCCTTAATACCCACCACCCATCTAACCTGTCTCCCTGATCACCTCGCCTCCACTAACTCTCAGTTTGTTCTCTATAGTTAAGAGACTTTTTTCTGGTTTGCCTTTTTCTTTCTTTCCCCCTATGTTCATCTGTTTTGTTTCTTAAATTCCACATGAGTGAAATTATATGGTATTTGTCTTTTTCTGACAGACTTACTTAGCATAGTACTCTCTAGCTCCATCGACATCATTTCAAATGGCAAGATTTCTTTCTTTTTGATGGCTGAGTAATATTCCTTTGTGTATATATACCACATTATCCATTCATTAGCGATGGACATTTGGGCTCTTTCCATAATTTGGCTATAGTTGACGATACTGCTATAAACATTCAGGTGTATGTATCCCTTCAAATCAGTATTTTTGGGTAAATACCTAGTAGTACAATTGCTGAGTCCTAGGGTAGTTCTATTTTTATCTTTTTGAGGAACCTCCATATTGTTTTCCAGAGTGGTTGCACCAGTTTGTATTTCTACCCACAGTGCAAGAGGGTTCCCCTTTCTCTGCATCCTTGCCAACATGTGTTGTTTCCTGTGTTAATTTTAGACATTCTAACTGGTGTGAGGTGATAGCTCAATGCACTCTCGATTTGCCTTTCCCTGATGACAGGTGATGTTGAGCATCTTTTCATGTGTCTGTTAGCCATTTGGATGTCTTCTCTGGAAAAATGTCTATTCATGTCTTCTGCTCATTTCCTAACTGCATTATTTACTTTTTGGGTTTTGAATTTGGGTAAGTTGTTTATAGATTTTGGATACTAATCCTTTATCAGATATGTCATTTGCAAATACCTTCTCCCATTCCATAGGCTGCCTTTTAGTTTTGTGGATTGTTTCCCTTACCGTGCAGAAGCTTTTTATCTTGATGACGTTCCAATAGTTTTTTATTTTGTTTACCTTGCTGCCAGAGACATGTCAGTAAGAAAATTGCTATAGCCTATGTCACAGAGGTTACTGCCTGTGTTATCCTCTAGGATTTTCATTGTTTCAGGTCTCACATTTTAGATCTTTCATCCATTTTGAATTTATGTTTGTGTATGGTGTAGGAAAGTGGTCCAGTTTCATTCTTCTGCATGTTGCTGTCCAGTTTTCCTAACACCATTTTTGAAGAGATTTTTTTCCCATTGGGTATTCTTTCCTGCTTTGTTGAAGATTAGTTAACCATATATTTGTGGGTTCATTTCTGGGTTTTCTATTCTTTTTCATTGATCTCTGTGTCTGTTTTTGTGCCAGTACCATACTGGCTGAATTACTAGAGCTTTGTAATATAACTTGAACTCTGGAATTATGATGCCTCCAGCTTTGCTTTTCAAGATTGCTTTGGCTAACAAATTCTAGCTCTGTGAAAAATCTGGTGGTATTTTTTATGGATTGTATTAAATGTGTAGATAGATTTGAATAATATAGACAGTTTAACAATATTTGTTCACCAGTCCATGAGCATGGAATGTTTTTCCATTTCTCTGTGTCATCTTCACTTTATTTCATAAGTATTTTATAGTTTTTGGAGTACAGATCTTTTACCTCTTTGGTTAAATTTCTAGGTATCTTATGGTTTTTGGTACACTTGTAAATGGGATTGATTTTTCAATTTATCTTTCTGCTGCTTCATTATTGGTGTATAGAGATGCAACAGATTTCTATACATTGATTTTGTATCCTGTGACTTTACTGAATTTGTGTATCAGTTCTAGTAAGGTTTTTTTTGTGTGTGTGTGGTCTTTTGGATTTTCTACATAGAGTATCATGTCATCTGCAAATAGTGAAAGTTTGACTTCTTTACCCATTTGGATGCCTTTTATTTCTTTTTGTTGTCTAATTGCTGAAGCTAGAACTTCTAGCACTAATGTTAAATAACAGTGGTGAGAGTGGACATCCCTGTCTTTTTCCTGACTGTGGAGGAAAAACTCTGTTTTTCTCCATAGAGGATGATTATTAGCTGTGGGACTTTCATATGTGGCCTTTATGATGTTGAGGTATGTTCCCTCTATCCCTACTTTGTTGAGGGTTTTTATGATGAATGGATTTTGTACTTTGTCAAATGCTTTTACTGCATCTATTGAAATCATCATATGGTTCTTATCCTTTATTAATGTGGTGTATCATGTTGATTGATCTGTGAATATGGAACCATCCTTGCAGTCATTGGACTTATTTTCTAGTGGATTTAATAAGTTATATAATGATTTCAACAATGTATCATAGGTAGTATTAAACCTATTTTTAAAATAAGGAAACCTAAGGAGCAGAGAAATTAAATAACTTTCTAAAAATCACAAGTGTAGAAAGGTGTCAGAGTTGGAAAATGAACCCAGATGGTCTGACTTCAAAGTTACTTCAAAGCCTTTATATTATGATCATGGTTAATTTTTCAAGGGCAATAATATATTTCTATGTGTGTATCAAGGAGTTCTTAAATTCTGAGGGGAAAAGAAAGGTCCCAATCACCACTCAAAAGGAAAATTTCTTCTTAGGCCCAAGACCAATTAGAGACATTTGTGATAGCCTGAATCTTAGAGTTCAATACCAAGAGCAAAGCAAAATTACCTTTTGTAATTCTTGACTGAGAAACAACAAATGTGTGGGATTTCCACAAATGGAATATAGTGAGAAAGAAATAAATAACTACCCCTAATATCCAGGAACTGCTTTGACACTCACAGATAAGCTATGGTGTCTTCTATTTGGACATAATCTCACAAGGATATCCACTTCAGACACCTTGTACAACCCACAATGCCAAACATTTCCCTTTCAACTAAATGAATTAATGCTACTTCTTTACCAATTACATCTTTGCCTCTGCCCTAGTTTATGCTCCTCATAGATAAAATTTATTAATACCCAATCATAGTGTTGCCTTGATTTTTAGAACCACCAAGTCTAAAACCTCCACTTCCTCAGACTCTCCCCCAAATTACCAAACCAAAGCCCAAATCCCAAAATAAATTCTAACATCCTCTTACTGAGACACTCCACAGCTCCTTGTGGTACATGTTCTTTCTTGCTATGAGTGAGTAAAAGACCCAACTTGTTTAACTGCAGGTGTTCCTGTAGCCTTTGGCTGAAGAACACTGACAGTAGCATTAATGATAAGTAACTGCTGGTTTATTTCACCAATTATCGCCTATGCTATATGCAAAGTGATATTTTAGGTTTTAGGGAGTATTTGTGCAAAGGAGCTTATAATCCATTGAGGATACAAGATAAGTACACTAATGAGGCACAAAGTGCATGGATTTTAAGAAGAAGCAAAGGTTATATTATATTGAGGGAATTAGGACAACTTCATGAAGAGGTGTATTTTGATATTCATCTCAAAGTAGAGGAGGATTCCTGATTTCTACATGTGGAAATAAGAAAGGATATTAAGGTAAGTACTATATTTTGCTTTAAGCTACAACAACATTATCAATAAAGCACTAAATGCTCTAGAAATATCAGCCTTATTTATTCCTCATAACATCCACATTTTATGGATGAAATTGAGAGAAGTGAAATCACTTGCCCAAGATCACACAGCAAATAAGTGTTAGTGCTGTGATTCAAACCCAAGTTTGCCAGACTTCAGAGTCCATAAATCTTAACCACTACAACAGAGCAAGCCAGGCTTTGTAAGTAATGGCAACCCTGCCTCAATGTCCCCCAGTGTTGAAGTTACAGCTACAATTTAAGCCACTGGACTCAGTCAATGATGTTAAAAGGAAGAAAGTGAGCCAAAAAAAGGTTTGATGAAAAGGAAGAAAAAAAATAATTGGTCACTGTGGATAAGAATATTGTTATTGCAATATCTAGGCATTTGAGTATATCAGTAAGCACAGTATTTTTTAAGGCAAATTATTCTACTGAATTTACACTGACCAGCTAAAGGTCCATCACAGGTGACCTAGTGATAATTAATGTTTACTCTGATTGGAGGGGCCCTATATAGGAGGAAAGGAACCCTGAAGGATGGTAGTCAGGGGAACAATTTACTTCTGAAGGTAGTAAATATCAATAGGACTACAAAATGGTAGCCATGACACACACAAGAATTATGAAAGAGAAAGATGGTGTAATTTCAGGACAAATAAATGGTTCAGAATCCTTTCAGTGTATAACAGTGTTTAATGCTGGAGAGAAAGTTTGTAAATGGTGTTCAATATTTAAGGAAATTTAATTTGTTAAATTTATAAACTAAATGAGCACTAAATCTCAAAAGAAGTAAACATAAACGTTTACAAAAAATCCAAGTTGAATATAAAGTTTATAACTTTACTATTAAAAATTAAGACACAAGTCACTATGAGTATTACCCCTCCCTAATAAACACACATATAAGTGCCCTCAGACATTAAAACCCACTAATACTAGGGGTGCAATAGGTGACAGGAAAATTCAGCATCTCTCCATCTTGTAAGGATTTTCTGTCCTTAGTGTGAAATGTCTTGAGACTGTACTATGAATTACATTAATTCAATTAGCATGAATTATATGACTAACTATAACTAGGCAAGTGTAGAAGACAATAAACTGGTACCTCACGACTCCAGTAGGAGAAACCCAGGTGAAGAAATAGAACTGTGCACCTCACTCCAGAAATTCTATTAACCTTGTCCCAGTAATAATCCTCTCTCTTCCCCCATATGTAAATGCTCTTATGACTTTTAAAGTAATCATTCCTTGCTTTTTTAAAATACAGTTTTATCACACAAATATGCATCCATAGTTATGATAGTTTAGTCTTGTCCATTAAAATATGTTTGATGTGCTACTGGAAGTCAAAAGAAAGCTGGAACTATAATTATATTAGACAAACTAGATTTTAAACTAAAGACTGTAACAAGAGATGAAGAAGAGCATTATATAATAATTACAGGGCTTAACAATTTTAAGTGCTTACGCACCAAATTCAAGGCATCCAAGTATATAAAACAATTAATCACAAATCTAAGCAATCTCATTGGTAAGAATGTGGTAATTTCAGGGGACTTTAATACTCCACTTACAACAATGGACATATCATCTAGATGGAAAACCAATAAAGAAACAATGGCCCTGAATGATACACTAGACCAGATAGACTTGACAGATATATTCAGAACTTTTCGTCCAAAAGCAGCAGAAAATACATTCTTCTTGAGTGCATGTGGAACATTCCTCAAGACAGATCACATACTGGTTCACAAAATATCCCTCAATAAATACAAAAGAATTGAGATCACACTTTCAGATCACAATGCTATGAAACTTGAAATCCCCCCCAGGAAAAAGTTTGGAAAACCTCCAAATGCATGGAGGTTAAAGATCATCATACTAAAGAACAAATGGGTCAACCAGGCTATTAAAGAATAAACTAAAAAATATATGGAAACAAATGAAAATGAAAACACAACAGTCCAAACCCTTTGGGATGCAGCAAAGGTAGTCCTAAGAGGAAAATACATTGCAATCCAGGCCTATCTCAAGAAACAAGAAAAATCCCAAATACAAAATCTAACAGCACACTTAAAGGAACTAGAAGCAGAACAACAAAGAAATCCCAAACTCAGTAGAAGAAGAGAAATAATAAAGATCAGAGCAGAAATGAACAATATAGAATCCAAAAAAAAAAAAAAAAAACAGTAGAACAGATCAATGAAAGTAAGAGTTGTTTTTTTGAAAAAACAAGACTGATAAACCCAAATCCAGACTTCTCAAAAAGAAAAGAGAGAGGACCCAAATAGATAAAATCATGAATGAAAATGGATTTATCCACAACCAATCCCTCAGAAATACAAGCAATTATCGGAGAATGCATGAAAAATTATATGCCAACAAACTGGACAACCTGGAAGAAATGGACAAATTCCTAGACACCCACACACTACCAAAACTCAAACAGGAAGAAATAGAAAATTTGAACAGACCCATAACTAGTGAAGAAATTGAATCAGTTATCAAAAGTCTCCCAACAAAAAAGAGTCTTGGGCCAGATGGCTTCCCAGGGGAATTCTACCAGACATTTAAAGCAGAGTTAAACCTATCCTTCTCAAGCTGTTCCAAAAATAGAAATGGAAGGAAAACTTCTGGATTCATTCTATGAAGCCCTCATTACCTTGATTCCCAAACCAGACAGACACCCCACAAAAAAGGAGCATTACAGGCCAACATCCCTGATGAACATGGATGCAAAAATTCTCAACAAGATACTAGCAAATCAAATTCAACAGCATATAAAAAGAATTATTCACCATGAGCAAGTGGGATTCATTCCTGGGCTGCAGGGCTGGTTCAATACCCGCAAATCAATCAATGTGATACATCACATTAATAAAAGAAAGGATAAGAACCATATGATCCTGTCAATAGATGTAAAAAAAGCATTTGACAAAATACAGCATTTTTTTTCTTAATAAAAACCCTCAAGAAAGTTGGGATAGAAGGAACATACTTAAACATCATAAAAGCCATATATGAAAAGCCCACAGCTAATATCATCCTCAATGGAGAAAAACTGAGAGCTCCCCCTGAGATAAGGAACACAATAGGGAAGTCCACTCTCACCACTGTTAGTTAACACAGTGTTGGAAGTCCTAGCATCAGCAATTAGACAACAAAATGAAATAAAAGGCATCAAAATTGGCAAAGAAGAAACTTTCCTTTTGCAGACGACACGATATTCTACATGGAAAACCCAAAAGGCTCCACCAAAAGACTCCTAGAACTGATACATGAATTCAGCAAAGTTGCAGGGTACAAAATCAATGTACAGAAAGCGGCTGCATTTCTACACACCAATAATGAAGCAACAGAAAAAGAAATCAAGAAATTTACAATTGCACCAAGAACCATAAAATACCTAGGAATACACCTAGCCAAAGATGTAAAAGACATGTAAGCTGAAAACTATTGAAAGCTCATGAAGGAAATTGAAGAAGACACAAAGAAATGGAAAAACATTCCATGCTCATGGATTGGAAGAATAAATATTGTTAAAATGTCAATACTACCCAAAGCAATCTACACATTCAATGCAATCCCAATCAAAATTGACAAGCATTCTTCTCAAAGCTAGAATAAACAATCCTAAAATTTGTATGGAATCACATAAGATCCCAAATAGCAAAAGTAATATTGAAGAAGAAAACCAAAGTGGGAGGCATCACAATCCCAGACTTTAGCCTCTACTACAGAGCTGTAATCATCAAGACAGTATGGTATTGGCACAAAAACAGACACATAGACCAATGGAATAGAATAGAGAACCCAGAACTGGACCCACAAATGTATGGCCAACTAACCTTTGACAAAACAGGAAAGAGTATCCACTGGAAAAAAAAGTCTCTTCAACAAATGGTTTTGGGAGAACTGGACAGCAACATGAAGAAGAATGAAACTAGACAACTTTTTTACATCATACACAAAAATAATCTCAAATGGATGAAGGACCTGAATTTGAGACAGGAAACCATCAAAACCCTAAAGGAGAAAGCAGGCAAAAACCTCTTTGACCTCAGCCGCAGCAATTTCTTACTCAACACATCTCCAAAGGCAAGGGAATTAAAAGCAAAAATGAACTATTGGGACCTCATCAAGATAAAAGGCTTCTGCACAGCAAAGGAAACAATCAACAAAACTAAAAGGCAACTGACGGAATGGGAAAAGATATTTGCAAATGACATATCAGATAAAGGGCTAGTATCTAAAATCTACAAAGAACTCACCAAACTCCACACCCGAAAAACAAGCCAGTTAGGAAATGGACAGAAGGCATGAATACACACACTTTTGCAAAGAAGACATCCAGATGGCCCACAGACACATGAAAAGATGCTCAATGTCACTCCTCATCAAGGAAATACAAATCAAAACCACACTGAGATACCACCTCATGCCGGTCAGAGTGGCTAAAATGAACAAATCAGGAGACTATAGATGCTGGTGAGGATGTGGAGAAATGGGAACCCTCCTGCACTGCTGGTGGGAATGTAAACTGGTGCAGCCACTCTGGAAAACAGTGTGGAGGTTCCTCAAAAAATTAAAAATATATCTACCCTATGACCCAGCAATAGCATTGCTAGGAATTTACCCAAGGGATACAGGAATACTGATGCATAGGGGCACTTGTACCCCAATGTTTATAGCAGCACTTTCAACAATACCAAATTATGGAAAAAGCCTAAATGTCCATCAACTGACAAATGGATAAAGAAGATGTGGTTTATATTTACAATGGAATACTACCTGGCAATGAGAAAGAATGAAATCTGGCCATTTGCAGCAATGTGGATGGAACTAGAGGGTATTATGCTGAGTGAAATAAGTCAGTCAGAGAAGGACAGATACCATATGTTTTCACTCATATGTGGATCTTGAGAAACTGAACAGAAGACCATTGGGGAGGGGAAGGGGAAAAAATAGTTACAAACAGAGAGGGAGGGAGGCAAACCGTAACAGATTCTTAAGGACTGAGAACAAACAGGGTTGATGGAGGGTCGGGGAGACGGGAAAGTGGGTGATAGGCATGGAGGAGGGCACTTGTTGGGATGAGCACTGGGTGTTGTATGGAAACCAATTTGACAATAAATTATATTAAAAAATAAATAAAAAAAAAAACAGAACGAAACAACAACAAAAACAAGAAAAAACCCAACTCATAGATAAAGAACAGATTGGTGGTTGCCAGAGGTGGGGGGGGGGTGGGATAGATCAGTGAAATGGGTGAAATAAATTTCCAGTTATAAAATAAGTCATGGGTATGTAATGTACAGCATAGTGACTGATGAGGGAAAACGGGGCAAGCTCCCTTGGCAAAGTACAGGCTAACGGCAACCCCCACCCCCACCCCCATCCCCGCCCCAGTCTCCAACCCCAGGTGGGATACGTGTGATATTCCTCGGACACTCCTGGCTACCCAAGAACAAAGGAAAGGAGTTTAAGTGCTTGCCATGGCGATGTGGGAAACTAAGGCCAAATGACAAATTAAATTCCCTTATTGCCTACAGTCCGTTGACAAGTCCTTGAAACAGGCAGAGTGATCTTCCTCTAGGAGCTCAGCTGCCTGGATGAGCTTTGCTACGGGCAAAAGGGAATCTTGGCTTAACATTATCCTTACCCCCCAGCATCCTATAAGCCTACTTCCTTTATCTCAACTGCCCCAAGATATATGCTGGCAATCACACTCCAAGCTTATGGCCCTCTGATATACATCTAAACGGTCTCGTGACTGAGGTTTTACTAAACAGCAATAAATAGCGTTTTCCTCACAACACTAGCCTGTTAAGGTCCTGGAAACCTTGCTTCCAAAATATGTTAGACACTTACTCTATCCCTAAACCCCTCCCAACCTGCAGGTATATAACCAGTTATCCGTCACAACCCCAGTGCAGCTCTCTCTGCCCACGGGTCCTGTCCTTGTGCTTTAATAAAATCACCTTTTTGCACAAAAGACTTTTCAAGAATTCTTTCTTGGCCATCAGCTCTGGAGCCCCACCATCACTCCGAAACACCATCACCTGTAGTAGGAAAGCTCTTCAGAGGACAAGGAAACACTTGCAAGTGAACACAGGAAGGGAAAGGATATATTTTGTGGACTATTCAGAAATACCTGGTCTAGGCACAGGAGAAAGGACGTCTTGTGGCCCTGCCCATGCCATTCTTTCTGACTAAATGCCTTGTTACCTGTTCTCTGCCCGGTCTAAACCTTTCACAAGCAACTCTTTCCCACCTCCAAGAGTCTCTTCCTCCATCCACTTGGCCAGCATTTTCCTCTCCCCAGCCTCACAAAGTATCCTTCATTCTCAGTGTTCCTTTCGCTCCCAAGCCTTACCTAATAATGGTCGCATTTCCTCCTTTAACTATTATTTAGCTTTTTTTGTTCCTCTTATCCCACGCGGGGCAGGTGCTCTCTGGCAGCAGCTACCGAGGTCCTTTATAACTCCCCGCTGGCTCTAAAGAACCGCCTTCCTTCAGCCTTTGGGGTATAGGGCGGGAAAGCCACGGAACAGCTGCTCTCATTGGCTAACATTTGCTTTTCTCACCGCGCGAAGGCTCCTGGGAGGAGGTTTGAGGTGTTTTGTTTTGTTTTGTTTTGTTTTGTTTTTGCAGCGAAGCACCGCCCACTATAATTCCTGGGCTTGGCCACTATTGAGCTCGTGAGTTCTGGGTTTTCTAGGTCAGAGGGCGGGGCAGCCTGGGGAGGCTGTGCCCTCTCTCCGAATTAGGTTACCTGTGAACCATCATTTTAATTTGGATTCCTCTGGTCTTCTGAGGGCCCCTCCACCTCCCTGGCGAGTCTTATGCCTGCATCCCTGCCAGGTCTGTTTGTGAACCTTCACTTCTGGAGGTGGGGAAGTTTGCGAATTTTTGAAGAACGATTTTAGCAGATCCAGAAATGGAGGCTTTCCGAACACAAATATTCTACAGCAAGGGAAGAGGCAGGAGACTCATTACGTGGTCAGTATAGGACGTGAACAGGACGAAGGTAGAATAAGCAGAGGAAATGTTGCTCACCCTGTTTTCTTTGGGACAATACATAGTAGAATTGGTTTAGGTATACAGTCATAAATATAAATAAAAATAATATAAAGTTTTAAATAAATAAGATAAAAAGTAAAGATAAAAATAAATATAAATATTTTGCTACACAGAATATTAAAAAAAAGGGTAGTCAAGGGTTTGGATTTAACAAAATTAGTTTTCATTGCTTCATCAACGATATTTAAAGTAAAACTTTTCTTCCCTTTCTTTTCTAGAAGTGTGTAGTGGTAAAGAATATAGTGTCTTCTAGTACAGTTTGGTGCCACTGCCTTGATTCATGCTTAAACGCCAGCAGTTTTACCCACTATTGGTTTTGCACTATTGGAGTCAAGGTCAACACAGGTAAATAGTTTCTAAGGATTATTATGAAAAGTTTTGACCTCGTGATACTCCCCTGAAAGTCTTGACTTTCCCCGGGGTATAAGAACTACAACTACATTTTGAGAATCAGTGCCCTAGGGAACAGTAAGGCCTTTTCTTTTTCTCTCTAATCCTTCTCATGCAGAGAAGGTAGTACACTTTAGTGAATTATTCAGTATCTCCTTTTCATGTGTGTGTACAGTTGTCCATTCAATTACATGCAAACACCATATTCAATTTGCAACCCACAGAAGGGATTTTAGAAGCCATCTGGACCAATAATTGGTCATTTAAAAATGTTCCACTAACTAATGGCCTGAATGCCATGATTTGAGGCTTGTTCCCCTTAATGTCTTGTATTTCTTGGTCTGCTTTTCAGGTTTTTTTCTTTCAGTTTTTAAGTAGTTTGATTATGATGTGTCTGACTATAATTTTAAGTTCATCTGTTTGAGTTTTGCTGTGCTTTTTGGATCTGTGAATTTATACCTTTCACTAAATTTGGGTAATTTTCAACTATTTTATATGTATGTATGATTATGTATTTTTTCTGCTCCAGTCTCTTTCTCTTCTCCCTCTGAAACTTCTGTGACATGAATATTGTTCCTTTTGATATTGTCCTACAGGTCTCTAAGACTATTTTCAACTCATTTCATTTTTTTTCCTTGTTTATATTGAATACTTTTTTTTTTTATCTTCAAGCTCAGTGACTCTTTCTTCTGTCATCACCATTCTGCTGAGTCCCTACAGTGTTGCTGTAGGATTATGTTATGCGGAATCTGCTACTGCTGCACAGTGGGGAGGAGGAGTTGCTCTGCCTCTTTATTGGCACTTCCCTGGGATAGAGTAGAAGGCTGAAATAGGGTTTGCCTTTCAGGAGCTACCTCACTGGTTGTGAGGAGGGGAAGGAGTGCTGCTAGTTTGAGGATAACCACCTGGAATAGGATAGGTAAAAATTGGAAAGATTCCATCCCATGGTCCTCCCTTTTGCCAGTCGTATAGCTAGACAGAATAGAATTTTCTCCTTTTTTTTTTTTTTCCTTCCTGTCTGGGCCATTGGAAGTTCTGGTTTTTAGGCTGCTCTAGCGTCCAGAATATATATGAGGCAAAAAAGAAAACTCAAGGAACTTGCAGCTACCGTGTCCCCTAAGTCCTGAGATCCTGAGCCAGTCTGCCTGCTTTTATCTGCTTTTCAGAGGCTTCTGGTAGTTTTATATATTTTAGTCCAAGGTTTTTATTTATAGGAGAGGTTGAGTGGAAGTGATTATCTTATCAGGGAATAGAAGTCTCTTATCTCTGTTTTTATTAAAAAATAATCTTTGTTACTTTGATAGGTCAAAAATTATTACTTCCTTTGTAATGTTATTATAGTCAAGGGAAGAGCTTGTTTTTTCACATAGTAACCATTATTTTCATTTATATATTGCTTAATTTGGGGGGTTACTCTTAATTTTCAAATAACTCTTAGACTGTTTTGGCAGATTTTTCCTCAGTTTGCTTTTTCACTCTTGTCTTAATCCTTTAATGCACAAAACTTTTAGATTTTTATATAATCATGTCAGTATTTCCTCTGTGGTATCTTCCATTAATTTTATACTTAGAAAATATTTCTTCTTCCTAAAATCAGATAAACACATAAGCTTCTTCCTGCTTTCATTTTATATGTTTAACTCTTTGATCCATCTCAGTTTTATCAGTGTGTTGTTAAACATGAGTATTGTGCTTAAAATTTTTCAAGTTATTAACTATGGTATTCTATGCGTTTTTCTCATGAAAAGTTACTCCTACCTTGTTAAAGGTAAAGGTAGGTCTTTTAGCCACCTGGGTGGCTCAGTTGGTTAAGTGTCCAACTCTTGATTTCAGCTCAGGTCATGATCTTGCAGTTCGTGAGGTCGAGCGCCACACTGGGCTCTGTACTGACAGTGCAGAGTCTGCTTGGGATTCTCTCTCTTTCTCCTCTCTCTCTGCCTCTCCCCAGCTCGTGTGCTCTCTCAAAATAAATAATAATTTTTTTAAAAAACATTTAAAAAAAAGATATAAATTTGTTTTTCATTTGCCACCAGTGGAGAATGGGGACTGTGTATGGGGCCAGCACTGGCCCTAGAGAGTGGTGAGGCACGGCCCAGGCCAGGGAAGCATATGTTGGGAGTGGACTGTGAAATGAGGTGGGGACATTATGTCTTGTTCTCTGCAGCTCAAAGTGCTAGTCCACAAGAGTTGTGCCTACACACCATACAAAAATAGGCAGCAGGCTGGTTTTGGCCCATGGGCCACAGTTTTCCAGCCTCTGCTCTAGCAACCTGGTGAAGGACCAGAGAACCAAACTGAAAGGGAAAACCCTTTCCTCCTGCAAAGTCTCTGCAGTACCCTTTACTTATAAAGCTTAACATCACGTCAGCTGGAAAAGGAAAAATATTTAAAAGGCCCAGATCCATTTTCACATTCAGGTAACAAAAGCAATAATTTGGCAACTGGCATAACTAGTATGGTAGAAGGTATAGGGAGGAAAGGGGAATCTGAATTGCTTGCCCAAAGCTTTGATTAGTGAAATGATATAAGAGCTGGTGTGGCGATTTCTTTTTTTCCAAATGGAAAATGAAAAATAGGAATCCTTGGTAGGCTTAATTGTGAGGTGTAGAGAATTCTTATTCCAAACTTTTCCTTCAGTACACCACTTACCTTGTCATCTGTAAATGTGAATAATATTATCCAGTTTTCAGTGCTGTTGAAAGAATTAGTGATAACTGCTACATAATACCTGATCCATAGGCCTTCAATAAAAAGTAGCTCTTCTTCCCTAGATGGATCAAAAGCTGAGAAAAAGCCAGGAAGAAGAGTAGGATTAAAATAGAAAATTAGATGTAATTATTCCCAGGAAATGGAGAGGTAAGTGTTTTTGAAATGAAATATTTAGAACTGCAGGTTTGAAGGAAAAAATGGGGGAAATTATTCAGGATAATTCCAGGAAGTGTATTGTGAATTGTGAATGCAAATCAGTCTTGCTCTTGGTTGTATTCCTGAGCATGGGCATTTATTTACACCATTTAATTTGGAGGAAAGAAATTTTTAGTTAGTGAATTTGGATTTCCTGGAATTTTAGATTTGCAAAGATTAGGATAGAAATAAGGTTCCTTGTAGTGGTTATAGGTCTGCGATATTTCAATTTTCAGACTACAAGAGTTACATATCTATGGTAACTGATTTCTTACCCTGCCATTTTTTTGTGTTTCTGCTTTGGCTTCATTTATACTGTAATTTGGGAATTGACAAAGGGGTTTGATGGCTGGGAGTTACTATAACAGAAATGAATGATGCCCAGCATGTAGTGTTATTCTGGGACTGCAGCTTATCTGTGTCTAGGGATGACCTAAGCCTCATATTGAAAGTAAAAATCCTTAGAGAAATGGGTTTTCAGTTTTGAGATTTAACTGACTATAGCAGAATGGTTCTTAGAGGTCCCACATTGTGGGATCATGGAAAGACTTAACTATTAATAATGCTTGATGTAATTTATGAGAGATTTAACTTATATAGCACACCTTTGGGTGAGAAAAATAACTTGGGTAGGATTTTGCTAATACCAAAGCTCTTATTTCTCTTTTGTCATTTTTGGAGGGGTGAGTATAGATTTTATGTTTGTGGGGAGGGGTGTGTTACACTAGGTGTTTAGAGCTTCCTGGGAGGAGTCAGGGAGACCAGATCTTATTTTTTATATAATTGCTGAGAGATTTTCCTGGTCCTCCAGTAAGATCACTTGGATCTAGATTGTCTAGACTCTCTTATGAACGATTATGCTGAGGATTAGAAGGATGAATGCCCAATTGCTAGTCTGTTTCCATGCTTTTATGGAATCTTGATATTTTATTTTCACATTCATTTGTGTGAACTACTTTAGTCCTCCCAAAAGCCATGAGTGGACTGGTGGGTTTATTTGCTGAAATGACTGTTGTGCCAGGCACATAGTAGTAGTTCAGGAAAGAAAAGGAGTCTTTTGGGGAAAAACAACTAACAGTTTAAGGTCAGTGGGGGAGTTATAATAGATTATTGAACAGGTTAATGTCATTTGGTTTTGGGAGAGATAAATTGAGTCAATCCAAGATAATTGAGTGAGACCTAGAACCTTGGGGCCACAGGCCTGTGGATCAAGGAGGGACAGTGAGGTATAGATTGAAGTTAGATCAGAGTGTGCTACTAAATTTTGCTGTACCCTTACATGGAGTTATCCTTAATGAAGTTAGAGCTGCATAACTCTATGTGAGGGAGTGAGATTAATGAAATCTGATGTTCTAGAATTTTGTAAGTTATTAAAGGTAGCCCTGTCTAAGGCAACCAAGTTCCTCTGGAGACCTCACAGAATCATGACCATCATAGAAGAGTCTTGTTACCAACAGAGAACAATATGATCTTGCTCTGGAACTTGAAGCAGAAGGATTTAGGCTAAACATTACTCCCAAGTATCCTTTTTTCTCCTCTGCCCCCACCCCCTTAACTCCAAAGTTTCCAGAAATTAAGAGCTATTGATCTTTTTCACAACAGGGTGGTGCTAGGTGGTAACTTCTGGTTTGTAATCATAGACCATTACAATTGGAAAAGATGGTTGAGTTTTGTCTTTCTGGAGCTGGAGTTGGTGTCTCCTAATTAAAGGTATGATGCTGGTTTGTAGTGAATCTTTTCCTAATGAAATCTTTTTCCTAATGCAATCTTTTTTTTTTTTTTTTTTTGAAATGTCTTTTTGTTTTGGGGCATCAGAATAAGAGGGCTGGCAAGTAGATTTATTCCAAAGAGGAACAAAGTAACTCCAAGGGATTGGTGCTATAGAAAGTTTCTGTCAGCTAGCTGGCTTTCTTAACCTCTGAACCAGCTGAGTGGTAGTAGGGCACTTGTTTCCTACCTCTCATTTTTGTTTTTCCTCTATTACTTAGAGTATATTCATACAGAAATCTATGTATAAATGAATGGTTATATGTAAGTGAAAATGTTTTATTTTATTTTATTTTGCTTTCATATATTTCTTTTCCTTTAATTTCACCCTCTCCCAAAGGTTTCTATTTGGCCTCTTTTCTCATCACTGGGGTATCAATAAACATGGTTGATCTGGTTCTTGTCTTTCTCTCATGATGATACCATTGTGTGCAGCCAACCTATTTTTACCTGGAGCCAGTTGATATGAAGGTCAGACTTTGTTTACCTTCCTCTTATTCTCAAAGCAAACAGTTTTGCCCTTTTATCTCTAGTGGTTGCCCCATCCTATGGCCACTGACCTCTGTAAACAGGAAGTACAGCCAGACCAAGAGACTACACGAGTGAGAGAAATCCTGCTCCATGTGGCTCTGCCTCTCCATCTGGCAGCTCTTCATTCATGCATTGTCCCTGTGCTGATGTGTTACTCTCCTGTTCTTAGAGATCCACAGTACCCTGCTCTAATTTAAAGACTGGGAGAAGGTACAATGAGTGCTGGTAGATCCTTTTGATTCTGAGCTGTAATTGTGGAGACAAACTTCCTCTTGCTCTGTGGTGGAGATACATAAAGGTGTGGGGAGGGTCAACCTTGGAGAAAAGGAAACCTAGCTCAGTAGTTAGTAACTCAGGCCTTAGAATTCAGTAGACTTAGGCATGAATCCACACTCTACCACTTACTGCTGTGTGACTACTTATAGCTGTGTCATTTTTATGTTATGTCCTTCACACCTTGGCCCTAACCTACCTTTCCAATCTAATCTCTTGCCTCTCCCGTTCTGTCTCCTCCCCACTCCCTCTAAGGGTTGTTTTATAACCAGATGGAACTACCTAGGAGCTTGTTGGAAAGATAAAACCTCTGGCCTCATTCCAGACCTAATGTACTGGAATCTGTACTTTTTGAAGTACACATTAAAGTTTAAGAAGCACTGGTCTAAGCTACTTTCTAGCACTTTTATTCCTGGGAGAAACCATGTCACAGTCTAGCCTGTGACTGTTGGGTATATGTGAATGTCCTTTGGAGAAGTAGGATATGCTTTGCAATTTGAAGTGTTCTCTGAATAATTCCCAGCTAAACTGTGTCCAAAATAGTAAGTCCTTGAGCAACTAGCTTCCTTTTCAACCCTTTGAGATTCATCCTGCTCCTTTCTCCTGATTTTCTGGGAGTTTCCTTTGAATCCAGAGAAAGTCTCCTCACCAGAGAGGAGCTTACACAGACTCAATTAAATGCCTGCTGTGTTTAATAAAGAATAATGTTGAGTGCAGCATGGACCACAGAAATTCAAAGGCTATTTGGCTGTCAGGGACCTTTTAATTTAGTTGGAAAGATATAAACATTCAGGGTAAAGTTAATGTTATGCCTTATATTTGGGTAGTCCTTTGTCATCTACCATCACCTCTTCTGAATTTTCTCAATAATTCTGTGATGTTGGTAGGAACATATTATTGGCTTTTTTTTTTTAAGATAAAAAAGTCAGATCCAAAGATATGGAGGGATTTAGCAATGCCACATGGCTGTTCAAGAGCTGGGGTATGTGTCTATGTCTTACAGCTCTGAGTCTAGGCTGTTTTCTTGTTAAAACTATTGTGCCTCATTGTATCCTCTAGTACCGAATTAATTTAAAATAAAGAAAATGCGGTATAGCATTGCAAAATTTTAATGTGGTAGTTGAGAGAAATCATTTGACCAAAAGAATATGAGGGGGCTTCAGTGAAAAAGGTATTTTGCAGGACTCTGAAAGATGAACAGGCTATACTGGGCAGAGAAAAGGGGTGGGCAATCCAAGAAGAAGGATAAGAGGCAGAAAAGCAAAGTCTGCTCAAAGAGTAATGATTATACCAGAGTTCTTAGGCTATTTGTAAACTGGACTGTTCCAATCCAACCGAATGAGGCATCTGAATTTCAGATGTAGGAATCATTGTTTAGGGTAGTGGTTTAGTGGTTCCTTCTTTCCTTCATATTCTTGCATAGAATCCACCGTGTCATGAGACACATCAGGGAGGCATGACCATAGATCTCTAACTGGTGGGCGGAAAAGGTGGGAGTTTCTAGGTCAGGGGTTGTTTGCTAGACTACCACATTTTTTTTTTTTTAAAGGCATCATATGACTTGTTTTAGATAGTTGGGGGCAGCTTCTTTCACCTTAGGGAAATGTGGGTCAATGGTATTCAGGACCACGGAAAAATAGTGAACTTAAGTAAATGGTTGAGATCAAGGTCAAGAAGTGGTAGCACAATAAGGGGCGGGGCGAACACACCCTGGGATCCTAAGGGTGATTCTTATGGGTGCAGAGGCACTGAAGTTCTGGATTGGTTTAGACCTAGAAGAAAGTTAAGTCTGATTGGACACCCTACCTGGGTGGGATCTGGCAGCTCCCTAACCAGGACCTGAACATCTCTGTGGGGCCTTGCCATTGTGACGTGGTCCAGCCAGTCTCAGCTTTAGGTCCCGCCTTGGCTGGGGAGGCCCAGAGCAGTGGCCCCGCGGAGGCGGGAGCGGGGCCATGGCTGAGGTACCTGGGCCCACTGGCGAATCCAAAGGCACTGAAGTTAAAACCCAGCAGGCCACGGAAAAAACTCTCAGGGCACCGCCAAGGCGGGGTCCGCCCTCGGTGCTCAAAGTGTCCCAGTTGTTGCTCCGAGCCATCACAGCACACAAAGGGCTGACTCTGGCCACTCTCAAGAAGGAGCTCGGAAATGCTGGCTATGAAGTGCGCCGGAAGTGCCGCCACTCAGGCGAAGCACCCAGATCTGATGTTAAGGGCACGCTTCTCCGAGTCAGCGGTAGCGATGCCTCCGGCTACTTCAGGGTTTGGAAGAGTCCAAAGCCAAAGAGAAAGCCGGGACGCCCGAGGTTGGAGGGGGGCGTGCGCTCTTCGAGGAGGACTCCTCCTAGGCCACGGAGCCCACGGAGGCGCAGCACGCATCGCAGGGCGGCCAAGAAGGCCAGGGAATTATGGAGACGGAGCACGAAGGGAAACACGAGGATGAGGAAGGTCAGGCCAAGAGCCAAGGACTCGGTGCGTTCCAAAGCCAAGGAGGGAGCAAGGGCCAAGGTGATGTACCAGGGGAGAGGTCGGACCATGAAGGAAGACATCAGGCCTAGGACCCGAGAGAAGAGGCCAAGCTCGAAGCCCAGGGAAGAGAAGCAGCAGGACCAGGAGACGTTGGTAAAACGCACCATCCAGAAGACATCCTTGGTTAAAAGTGACCTAAATTTTAGCGGTCAGGGGAAGACCCATGCATGACCCAAGGGCTGTTCGCACAAAGACTTCTACTAAAGCTTAAAGTCCTCCGTATGCAGCCGGATGCCTGTAGTGTGGGAGCAATTTCCCTTCCTCCAGGCACAGATGCCTTTCCCCTTAGGCTCTAATGAGAGCAGCTCTCACACACACTGAAGTGGACAAAACTATACACAAGACCTTTCCACTACATTGTGTCTGTTTCATCTTTGCTGTACCAGGAAGAAAGGGTAAGGGTGGGTGGTGAGGTGAGACCTATAGCAGAGGCATATGGGGTGAAGAGACAAGGAGATGTTGGGATTCTATTCCTGCTTCAGGACCTGGGAAAATGCCTTTCAGAAGGAAAAAAGGAAATAGGTAGTAGAAAAGCGGCAACTTGATGAGATTAGATAGAAGTACTGAATTAACGTTAGACACCCTATCAAATCCAAATTGAGTTTTGGGGAGAAGGGCATGTAGAGAGCAAAGTGGGGGGCATCGTTGGGACAAGAAAATAGACAACCTTTAAGTTGAGTGGTCTCACTGATCCAAAGTGTTCTTAACTGAAATTCCTTTTAGGAAAAAGGTCCTTCTCCCAAAACTGTAATGGGTTTATAGTTTTTGCTTGACTTGATGATCTTAACTTTAAAACTTTGTCTTATATGTTAATCTTCATTTAAAGAGAGTGTGAAAGCATCTAGCACAGAGCTTGGCACAGGGTAGGTGCTCATTACTGAGATTTTAATGAGTATGAATAATTTGTGATTATGTAATAATGACTACAGCAGAAAACTATACAGGATCAGTACTTAATGAGACCAGGATTCTAGTCAAAGTTCTGCCACTCTGACCTTGGCTGAGTTGTTACTTACCTGTTCATAGCTTGGTTTTCCTTCTCTGTAAAAAAAGAATTGGAATTGGGCTAGGATGATTTAAGTGTTAGTAAAATAAGAAGTACTTAAAATATCATGACATAGGCTTTTCTGGCCAAAATTCAGTAAAGGAGTTATCAACTGGGAAAGCACTAACTATAAGAGAGGATATTATCAAGATTTATGAATGCAAAACAAACAACAAAGATTTATAGAATGCTTATCAGAAATATAAGATGGGGAAGGCTAATGAATAGCTAAGTCTTTTGCTTTTCTTAAAAAACAACAGGCATTGAACACTATATATCAAATATGGAGCAAATGTATGATTTCTTTTAGTTCTGAAAGCAAAGGTTAAGAGCAGCATAGGAGTAGTTCTCATGCCATAGGTCATGACAGGACACGGAAGTGGTCCCTAGGGAAGTAAACATCAAAGTTGCTGGTTCAGGGAAATGACACTGTTTCCAACTGAAGCCAAACAAATAGGGGAAAGGGAACAACTGGGAAGGTGCTTTTTATTCTTGAAAAGAGGTGAGAGTGATCGTTGGAGGTGGGAAGGTGTTGGGACAACCTGGGGAGCTTTTTCAGAGTGTACCTGACCAAGCTTTTGCCAAGAGTCTGATATCGCCTACAAGGGGGAACAGAGTATGTGTATTTACAAAAAACAAAACAAAACAAAACAACCACACAAGAAGAAAAGAAAGCTTACGTGATGCTAATAATCACCCCCTCACACCCTTAAATAAGAATTACCACTTTAAACCTATGCAAAGCTAATAGTAAAATGCTTGAAGTATATCTCATCTATAGATGATCTGAACTTTGAAATTTCCCCCTGCTGTAATTAGGTTCATTGTGTTCTTGAATTGTCTGTGAGTAGCAGAATGAAGCAAACGGAATCAGAGAATAGGGAGCCATCTGAAAAGAGGCTGTGAAAAACATTGTCTATTGAACACAATTGGAACAAAGTTAATCAGATGTCCTTGTGATAGCCAGATGTATTGCCCCTTTATAGTCCTGAGAGGTTTTATTATTTCATTTTTATTTTAGAGAAAGTGTGAATCAGGGAGAGGCAGAGAGAGGGGGAGAGAATCCCAAGGAGGCTCCACACTGTCAGTGTGGAGCTTGATGCGGGGCTCGAACCCACAAATCATGAGATCGTAACCTGAGCCGAAGTTGAGTGCTTAACTGACTGAGCCACCCAGATGCCCTTATAGTTCTGGAAAGTTTTTACCTAAAGAATCAGATGATCTAGAACTAGATGCCTTTTCTCCTAAGATGGGATGCAAAACAGGGGCAAACATTTTTCTAGATTTCCTAAGAACCATCACAGTTCTGTTTGTGTTGTGATGATTTCATTTAAGCAAATTTCCATCCATTCAGTCAGTACATTTATTGAATTTATTAAGTGTCAGATCCTGACTATAATAGCTATCAATGGTCACTACAGATTATTTTTCATTCATAAGCTTTTGGGTGGCTGTACTCCAATGAAATATAAGAAATGACTTTACTCATTGGCAAGCTATCCAGATTATCTAGATTATAATGCTAGCTGGGTACTTCTGTGAAAGGAATTCCCAAGAATAGGTAATCTCATCCCAAGTGTTCACTAATAACTAAATGCCTACAAGATTCTGGGTGCTTTGCTGAATAAAGATGGATAAAGCATAATCCCCACTCCTCACTGCTCACACTCTAGTGCCATATTTGGGTATTTAACTTTAGTCAGAGCAAATGGAACATTGCTGACCTCAATTCTTTGCTTTCAACTGCCTAGTCGATGATGATGATCAGAAAATTGTTGGACTTTAGAGTTGTAACAAAGCTTAGATGCCCTTTTGCATCAACTATTCAATGGTTGTTGATAAAACAGTTAACAAAAAATACAAATGGCCTTTAGAAATATGAAAAAGATACAATTTTACTCATAAGAGAGATGCACATTAAAACAATAAGATAACATTTTTAATCAATTCAAAGGTTTTGAGAACCTACTCCATTGGTAAGGCTGTGGGGGAACAGGCACTCACAACACTAGTGAGAGTGTAAATGGAGGGTATTTCCCTTTTACAATTACAAATGCAAATATCCTTTGACCCAGCAGAACCACTTTATCTTTTAGATGTAAATGCATTTGTGAAAAGACTTATGTCCAACGTATTCAGTACAGCACTGCAGTAACAGAAAAGGAAATAATCTAAATTTTACCAGGGGCCTGGTTAAACTGAAGCTTCCATAAAGTGAAATAGCATGCAGCTGTAAAAAGGGGGGATTCTCTATGTATTATGACAAGCTCCCAAAGATATGTTAAGTGAAAAAACAATTTGGGACATTGAGTATACCATACTACCCTTTGTGTAAAATGGAGGAAAATATACCTCTTTGTAATTGTATAAAATTCTGGCAAGATACACACAAAAAAACTGCTTCTCTACTGTAAGGGGAACATGATGGGAATGGCAGAGGATACGTAGAAATGAGACTCTTTACTATATCTTTTTTTTTTTTTTGTATTTGTTTTCAGAATCAAGTGAATTGTAACTTGTTCAAAAATAAAGTAGAAAATTCCATGTAGTTGTTATAGTTTTTTCATTTATAAGATGGTTTGTACTTTTGCATGCATTATTTCATTTCATTTTCACCTCAGTCTCTTAGATCTTAAGTGAAAAAGCTAATGTTTAGAAAATGTGCACTTTAGAAATTGACTTTTAACTGTGAATCCAGTGCTCTCTTGTCTACAATTATTGATGTCAGATGGGGTCTCATCATCTACTCAGTAACTCTCCAAGATATCTTTTCGATGTAGGTAAAGATCAGAAGTTAGGATTCACTTCTACATTGAGTGTTTTGGTAACTTAGAGGATTTTTGTGGGGGAGGGTGTTCTTAAACACATTGTGGGGTTTTCAGAACATGCAAGCATCTCCATTTGTCAGTGGTCTCAAAGCAGTAGCTCTCTCCTGTCCCTGCTCCTCTGGGGAGCTCTGAAATGGCAAGGCAGTGTGGTTGGGCTAGAAATGCCTAGCAAGGACAAGAAGACATTCTGGGAAATTAATGTAGAGGCACCATGTCAGAAAGGGAGTTTGAAAAAGAGAAAAGCCAAAGGATTTGGAAGAGAGGAACTGAAGACTGGGGGGGGGGAGGTTCAGCATGAGGCCCGTGGATGGGGCTGGGAAAGGCACTGATAGAGGGGAGTAAGGAGAGGAAGTCAGGATTCCAATAGACCACTGGAGCTGGCAGAAAGAACAGGGCCCTCAGTGAACAATCATGGCTGGGTTTCTCCTCCCCCTGTTGTCAATTCCTTCCTTCCTCCTTTTCTGGTTAGGAGAAAGACCAGACTTGTCAAGAGTATTACTCCAAGTGACAGTGGGAAGTTAAGAGTGAACATAAGAAAATAGGGAAACCTGAAGCACCGAGGTAGGTGCCAAAACAGTCTGGCTGGTGTTCAGAAAGCTGCAGAGGCAGATTGTCCCCTAAACAGTAGGCTTGAAGCTCCATTAAGGCAACTCCCACGGAGGAAGAGCAAAGCCTTTGGGATGCACTCAAGGCCTGGGGAAAGGCTCCTTCCCCTCTTCCCCATGTCCCATGAAGCTCCATAGGTGGGAGGTTGTGTCAGTGGATCAGAGGCTAGTGGTGTCCGTGCCAGCTTCCCATGTTTACGCCCACACGAATTTTATTCTTTTACCTTATTCTCTTGATCCCCTTTGCCATATGCTCATCCTCTTTATCCACAAGGGTGAGTATGTCTGGTGGACCCAGTTCCTGCCTAACCCCATCTGTGCATGCCTCCTCTGGCTCCCCCCACCAAATCTCCAATTACTGTAAATTTGCCTAGGGGGTCAATTCATAGTCACCATCATCACCTCAGTTTCCAGACTTGGGTTCAGCACTTTAAGGGTCTCCCAAGAGCAGGGTCAGCACTTGAATGACCCCAAGATGGAGGGCCTTCTTATATTTGCTCCCTAGACCCTTACCTGCCTTACCCTAGGCCCAGTCCTGCTCAGCAATCTCCTTTTCCCAGCTCCAGGTTGGGTGAAGACCAGGGGAGGGACATCTGGAAGCCAGGACACCAAGAGAGAGATGGGGAGGCCTAATTTGTGGCATCTCAAGGTTTATGTTTTTGGGAGAAGCAGTGAAGGGGCTCACGCATGACTGTGTGACTCCTCCCAGAGCTGTCTGGTATCTCCCACTCTGTTGCAGTCTTTTGATCATGAGAGAAGAGCTGAGAATGGAGGGAAGAGGAGAGGAGAGGACTGAGAGAGGAAATCAGTGACACAGCCAATAAGACCTTTATTCAACTGACAGGGACCATGGGGAGCATATTAGAGACCCCTAAGGATACAGACAAAGGTCCCCAGTGGGTAACCCATGGGAAATTCACAGTCCATCAGAGGGAATCAAGTCAGACAAGAGCTAGAAATCCAGCAGGCACAGAGCAGTTGTGTTGGATGGCAAGTGGGCATACACTCCCAAAACTTCCTGGAAGAGTGTGCCTTGGTGTGCAGTATCATGAGACATGGCAGGAAAGTGGTGCCAGGGGAGGGCTCAGTTGAGGAACATGCTGAGTACAGGGACCATGGTCACACTTGATTTCCCAGGCCTGGAAGAGCCAGTGCCTGGCACATAGTGAGATTGCCAAAAATGGCTTATAAAATTGAGAGGGATTCTCAGGAGCCACAAAAGACAGGAAGAGATTGAGTAAATTAAAGTAGCAAAAAGTAGAAACCCACTTTGGAAGCTAAATCTAGGGAAGAAGAGCCTGTAGGGAATGGAGTGTAGGGCCTGGACTTGGCAGTATGGACAACCTCTTAGCCAGGCTAGGATGTGGGGAAGGGTGAGAGAGAGAAAGAGATGCAGGGTGGTAAGATGGCAGCTAAGCTGCTAGAGCCAAGCCAAGGACTGGAGGGAAGAAAGTGGGAAGTATGAGTACTTGACCCTGCTTTGTAGGCTTACAGCTGACAAACTGGACAACAGGCAGAGGGATGGAGGGGCTCATGGTGGAACGGAACTAGCTAGAAGCCTAAAGACAATAACTATGATGGAAAGAGAAGGATAGGGATTAGGAAGAACATATATCCTTAGGAAGGTGAAGCATTCCCCAGGCAAAACAAAACGAAAAGCTACTAAACCAAACCAACTGAAAAAGAGAAATGGGAGTGAAGAATGGAGGAGGAGCTCCATTTATTGGGAAAATGAAGGCAGTAACTGGAAAAGCAAGAGAGAGAGACCCTGAAGACTGGAGTTGAAGAAAACTGTAGCTAACCCTCTCCACCTTGGAGAGAGGAGCTGATCACCTCCAAAGAGACTTAGGTTCACTCCAACCTTTTGACCTTGGAGAGCCCCACAGGAGCGGTCATTTTAGTTCAGTCTGTCCTCATGAGTTTGGTTAGGAGAGGAGCTAGAGGTAACAGGACCAGGGCCTGCAAGACAGGCCCCTTCTTGCAGCCTGAATTGGACAGAATCTTCAAGCAGGAAATGCATTTTTGACACAGGTGCCATGGCTTAATTGATTACAACTCTACCTGGTAAATGGAGTCTGGGTTCAAATCTCACTTCTGTCACATATTACTAAATGAGCCTGGTTCTTTCTTGTGTCCTGGGGACTCTCCAGTACTTCTGTTGCCCTTGTCCATAGGGTATGCCAATTCATGGTTAGAAATCCCTTGCATGGTACCTCACTGGTCTCCAATGCAATTGTGAGGTTGGAAAACTTGGTTCCTTAAGGGCTTGGGAGAGCTGGCCTTACCCTCTATCCTGTGCTAAATATCCACCTTGCAAGCCTCCAGGGCAACTTATTAGGCCTGGAGAAGGACCACTAACTAGCAAAGGAGGACCATTTCCTTGGATGTTGGTTTTTCAGTTTTACATTGGATTTCCTTTCTTTGAGGTATCTTCTCTTTTTTATCCTTTCAGATTTCTGGACCCGTGAATCCTCAGGGCCCATTTTAGAAGCTCTAGCCCCAGTAAGTCACGGCACATTGGTAGTTGCCCCCCACCCCCAAACACACAATTTCTAAAATTGTTGCCTAACCCAGTCCTTTCACCGATTTAAGGGTGCGGGAAGACCTTGGGACTCAAGGGAACCAGAAATGAAGAGAAACTAGCCTGGAGAGGTTGCAGAAAATAAATGTGGCAGCAGGGGTTTAAAGATTTCCCTCCCTCTCTCCCCATTTGAAGAGGGTGAGGTACCACTGATTGAAGTGGAACTTGAATCTCCTAGCCAGTGATTCTCAAACTTTAGTATACATCAGATATTCTTGAAGGCAAGTGAAGACTGATTGCTGGGCTCCACTCCCAGAGTGTCTGATTCAGTTTGTTTGGGATGGAGCCTGAGAATTTGCATTTCTAAAACAAGTTCCCAGGCGATGTCAATGTTGCTGGTTCAGAGACCACCTTTTGAGACCCAAGGCCTAATATAGCACTCCAGGAATAGAAGGAAATTTTGCCAGCTCAGGATCTCTAAGGGGTATATGCGAATAGATTTCACTTTTCTGTTACTGCCCAGCCTCACTCACCCCCATCCAGTGCATTCATCTGAATAGGAATGGAAAGAACATATCTTCTGGCATCTCTGGTTCTGAGTCAGGGCTCACCTTGCCCTTGATGGAAATAAGGAAACAGTGGTTTGAGTGCAGAAGTGCTGGAAAGAAAAGGACTTTGTCACAAATTATCACCCCTTTAGCTCCCGGAAGGAGCTAAACAAGGGAAAACTTTTTCTTTCCACTTCTACTATCAGAGCTAAGGCTTAAAATGTAAATGACTCTGGGAAAAGCTAATACTTTGAGTTATCTCCTCCAGTGTAAGGGATTCTTTGAAGACATACTTTGATGGAATAGAAAGGGAGGACACTTGGGCCCTGAACAGGGTAGAGGCACCACAGAAAGAAAAGGTGACAGGTTTCTGAAGATGGACTTCGCCATTTTACATTTGCCCAGAGAGAACACAGAGACAGTTTTTTTTATTTAAAGGGGATGGGTGGACACGTGGCAAAGCAAGTTGGGAGAAAGATGGGAGTTTGAGACTGATTCCCTATGGGACAAATCATTCAAATCTATTCACCCATCTGATGGCTGTTGCTTATTTTATTTTTCATCCAAGGGAAGTGGTGTTGGACCGAGGTAGAGAAGACAGTGGTATACCAGAAATGCCCTAAGATGTCCTTTCTGCAGAAGGCCCTTAGACTCCATGATGCCTTTCATTTGGGTATTACGACTGCCCCCACACTTTGGGGGCTTCGCTTACTCTCCTTACATTTACTAAAACAGATCAAAGGCTGGAGGTTAACATTTGGTTATTAAGAGGTGTAATCTGATAGTACAGGGAGTCACCTCCCACAGGTCTTTAAAACAAAGTTTGTGAGGAGCTGGATTTGTTAGCATGTCATCGTTTTAAAAAATATAAGTAGAATGTAAGCAATACTCTTGTAGTCATTAAAGACTAGACTCTGTCTTTATCCCCTATTGCCTCTGATATCTTAGTCCTTAAAATACTTAGCGATCCTTGCCCTGTAATTCTTGACACAAATATATAACGACCATACTGGGTCAGGGTAACTCCCTATGATCCCAGATTAGTGATTCCATGGATAGGCTCTGAACCTGCTAAATGTATATATAAAGCAGAGTGAATTGCTAATGTCTGTTATTCTCAAAAAGTGAGTTTCTGGTTTTTATCAGATTCTCAAAAGGGTCTATGATCTAAAATAGGTTCTGAACCATTGCTTACATAGAGCTGATCTGCATTAATGAATGAGGTGTAGTGGGAGGGTAAAAGAAATGGTATAGCCCAGTTTTACCACTGGAATCCAATACTCTCCTAGTCCCTGGGGTATCTCCTAATACTAATCCTAAAATGTTCCTTTCTCTGAGGACCTTATAAAGGGCTGGCCATTTTGCTCTATTACTAGGAACGTAAGCAAGAACAGTACATTCCAAGCAAAGAAGGAAGGCTGCTCTGAGCACCAGAAGGGAGGCAGGGGCTCGGCTGCTCAACTCATATACACTCTAAGAAGCCAAGTCAACAAAATGGCCCTATTTTCAGCTCCATCTGGGTCCAGAACTCTGAAGAGCTGTGATTCACCCAGTTTTTCCTAAGCAAATGGGACAGTCATTAAACTAGACCGTTGCAGCTTACTTCCTCTTGCCTCTCTAGATAATTCCACCAATTGTGGTTGAGAAATAAGTTAAGGACAAACCAGAGTCTAAGCATTAAAGAGAAACTACCCCACTTTCATCCACTTTGCTCCTTTCTCTCCCTAACCCCAAACTGCTCTTACATACAAGATCATTTTTAAATTATAAGCTTGGTATTAACACATTATCAATAAAGCAAAACAATGACCAACTTATCAACCAACAGATGTTAGAATACTTATGTAAGTCCTGGAGTTAAGAGTCTTAGTGTGGATACCTGTCCAGAATTGGGAAGAAAACCCAATGCATTACCCTGCATCAGCTGAAAAGCTAAACCAAGTTTCCCTCAAGTTTCCCTCAAGTTCTGTTTCTGGGAGAATGAGATCCCCAAGAAAAACTGTCTCCTTGATGAGGCAATCAAGGTCAAATAAGAATGATGACAACAACCTGCAAGCACTGTGATTCCTGCCCTAATTTCCCAGCACTAAAACAAGACAAAGAAACCCACTAAGCACTAAGCTTCTATATGCAACTTACTTGAAATCAACAAGAAACAGCTCACCTCACTGAGGATGGGTCTTTCTTTCTCCTCCCAGGCCAAAAGAATCTGTGGCCAGGAGAGTCAGACCTAGACATATATATCCACGTTTGTCTTGATCTCACTAATACTGGGGAAGACATTATATCTCAACTCCCACAACTTAACCCATCACTTAACCCTTTCCATGAGGGCTCTCTTAATTGCTCAGCTTACTTCCTATCTTGAAACAAAACAAAAACTCCCATACAATCCCTACTACCCTCATCCCCAGAAAACAGCCCCTAGAAAATCTAGCTTGTACAGTTTGCACTTTGCATGCTCTCTGAATTCAAAGACCCTGCACACAGATACACATAGACACATAAAGACACAGATAAGAGAAGAGGGGTCTGTTCAAGGGGATAAAGTTTTTTCTTCCGTGTGGGCCTGGGTTACTTGCGGGTATAAGTCCATCTCTTAGCATTGTATGTAGGGTGATCTCTCAGCTGGATATATGTATGAAGAGGATGAAGAGAGTAGGAATAGGGGGTGAAAAGGTTCTTGTTTCTATTTTTCAGGAGGTAGGGGTAAGAGGTGTGGATGTGTATTTCGATGATCTGGTTAAGGGTGATGGACCCACACAGGAATGAGGTCTGCCCCTCAGCTTTCATTTGGATAAAAAAAAGGGGGACTCTGGGTACCTGATCACTATTTCTTTCCTGTTTCCTCATTACTCTCTAACCCAGTGTTCACCAGTGTGTTTCATGGAGTCACCAGTTCTGTGGGATGTAAGATAGAAAGGATACTGAGGTCAAATAAATTTAGGAAACACTGCATTAAAAGAGGCTTAACAATTCCCTGTACCCAGAAAGTTCTCAGAGCCTTTAATATGCTAATATGGTCTTTCTCTATATATAGAGAGAGGATATAATAGTTACAGTATACAAAGGTGGTACTCAAATATTTAACTGGGATAGCATAGGCTCCAACCACTCGGCTTGGACCTCAGTAATAAACTCCCTTGAGAATGGGCTCAGGCTGAATATCAGCCCATGTAGTAAGCACTGTTTCCTAAAGTTTTGCCCAAAGGACTCATCTTGTGTGGTATCTCACAGAACTGGTGAGAAATGTCTGGCCAATGTTGGAACCTCATCTTTCCAGGCATGGAGCCAGGGCTCATGATTCTGGCCATTGGGGTGCAGGAGAGGGGCAGCTCTGGGAGAGACTCCTGGTAGCACCAGCTGCTGATAGATGTGACACAGCTGCAGCAGAAACAGATCTCAAAAGACAGATGTCCCTCTGTCCCAGCTGCTCCGGGGACTTTGTCCCTGGTGGGTCAGCAGGTGCCTGTCCAGGTGATGTTTACGGCCAAAGCTCTTTTCACAGCGAGGGCACTGGAAGGGCTTCTCCCCAGTATGGGTCAGCCAGTGTCTCACCAGGTGGTGCCGTCGGCCAAAGCTCTTCCCACACTCAGTGCACACATGGCACTTTGGCACTGGTGGGGCCCGCTGCCGTTTCCTAGCCCCAGGGCTCTCTCCAACCTCTTGGCCCTTGCAGGATTTGCCTTCCGCATGCACTCTCTGGTGGCTGGCTAGATGGGAGTTGCATCGGAAATTCTTGCCACACTCAGAGCACCTGCTGGGCTTGTCATGTAGGTGGGTTTTCTGGTGCCGGATCAGGTGATGTCTTCGCCCGAAGCTCTTTTCACACTTGAGGCAGCTGTAGGGCCGCTCCCCAGTGTGTGTTTGCTGGTGCCTGGCAAGGTGGGAGCCCCACACAAACTGTTTCCCACATTGGGGGCATGTGTGCGGTCTTAACAGGGAATCCATCTCTGTGCTACATAGAAGGGTTGAGAAGCTATCTTCCTGAAGAAAAGGTGGACCCAGGAGCATTCCTCTGGAGCTCCTGGGCATGGAATCCCAGCTCTCATCCTGCTCTGGGTTCCAGAGAACAGTATCTTCAGACACACTAGATAACATTCTGGGAGGTTCTGCTTCTAGTTCAGGGGTATCACCCTCGTGCTCACTGCCATCTCCTGTGGAGAAGGGAAAATACCAACCCCAAGAGGGGAGTCACAAGAGAGTACCCCAGGACCCAAGTCATAGGTGAGGTAGTATGATTCCTGTTAGGGCCTAAACCTTACCCCACAAGGGCTGAGAGAACAGGCTCTAATGTTGTATAAGACAGTGCAAGAGGTGCAGAGGTTAAAAGCCTAGACTTAGGAAGCAGATTACCCAATTTTGAATCTCAGCTTTCCCACTTAACTTCTGTAAGCCTTCATTTTCTCTTCTGTAAAATGGGAATAATTATAAGATAAATGTTATAAGATAGACAGTAGAGTACCTGCACATAGTGAGCACTTAGTAAATGGTCTATGCTATTGTTGCTATTTATTTATTATTATGAGCATAGGTGGAGAGAGTTAAGAAATGTGCTGCAATCCTCACTGGCTGAGTGACCACCTGTCAGCAATACAAGAGACATTTTGGAAAGCATTTACAATAACATCAACAATAACAACAACAACAACTAACATTTATTGAGTGCTTATTATGTGCCTGGTACTGTTCTACTATGTTAACATATTTAAATCTCACAGTAATATATGGATGAGGAACCCAAAGAGGGGTGAATTTCTTTGCCAAGGTCCCCCAGGTGTGGTCCTAGATTACAATCCACAAAGTTTGGCTCTAGAGCCTACCTTCTAAACCTTTCTGCTACACTGTCTTGCTGTTGAAGAAAAATATCTCTATACTTTTTGACTCCGTAACTCGCTGAGCAGAGGAGGGATTAGACGGACATGTAATGATGACACTCCAAGAGGGGTGAAGGAAGTGGCTGAAAGTCTATTGTAGGTTCTTACCTGTATATGTGACCCTCAGGATGTCCCTCTCCTCTAAGTCTTGGGGGTCAGGGACCCATTGTTCTTCCCCTCCTTCTAGTTGAGAAAGCATGTCCAGTTTGGGAATTGGAAATCCTGCCCATGGGAAAGGAAAACAGAGATGTCAATGAGTTCAACTGTAATTATCTATTTCTGACAAAAAGCTATTTCCTAGATTACTCCTTGGAACTGAAGATAAAAGAAGGCCAGATATAGGCCTCTCTCCCCAAGCCCCCATGTGATTTCTCTTAAGTCCCTCTTCTTTCTTTTAGAAAATCACATTCTCTTCCCTAGTGTGTCTGTTCTCTTCTACTCAAATTCCACTCGAATTTCAAATACTAGCACAACTGTGTTTAACTTCACTTATTTAGCCCTACTAGAGCTGTCCTACCCCCAGACTCCCATCTTACCCTAGATGGCCGCTGAGTTTCCAAGGACTCAGTTCTATCACTTAAATGTCCTCTCTGCTTTCTAAGAATCTCCCAATACCCAACCAAGGTGAGCCTAAAGTTCTCTTCTCCACAATTCAGCATTATTTTGCTGTTGTTTTTAAAAAATGACACCTCGGGGTGCCTGGGTGGCTTGGTCGGTTAAGCGTCCGACTTCGGCTCAGGTCATGATCTCACGGTCCGTGAGTTCGAGCCCCGCGTCAGGCTCTGTGCTGACAGCTCAGAGCCTGGAGCCTGTTTCAGATTCTGTGTCTCCCTCTCTCTCTGCCCCTCCCCTGTTCATGCTCTGTCTCTCTCTGTCTCAAAAATAAATAAACGTTAAAAAAAATTAAAAAATAAAAATAAAAAATGACACCTCACTTCCATTTTCCTTGAATTAGGCTTCATGCTCTTTCTCTGGTGAAAGCTTACACATACTGCCAGCCAGGGAAAGTACCCTAGACAGACACTCTAGAGCATCAGCTCTAGAGCAGATGGCTCCATCCTCCCAGAGTATAATCTTATAAAAGTGGCTAGGGAAGATTATGCTTACTTAGAGAGACCACTATCCCACAGTTTTCCTGCATGACATATTCTCCATAAAAGTCTGTCTGAGAAGGATCCAGGCTCCGCCACTCCTCCTGAGAGAAGCACAGTGATACATCCTTGATGGTTACCAGGCCCTGAAACAAAATGTAGCATCATCTGTTAGTAATTGTTCGTTAAGGAAAATGTGATCTCAGTATAAAATGCTGAGATAGTAGAGGAGAGAGGAACAGGAGCATCTAGAAAGAGAATTTCCCAGAGATAGGGCATACAGTTTTGGTGAAGGGTAAATGAACAGAGGTGTAAAAGTAATGGTCAGTGAGTGAGTAAGGATAATGTCTCTTGAGGAGTTTCCCACTGGGACCATGGCAAGTTGGAGGCACGCTCCCTCATTGCTCATTGCTCCCTCTGTTTAATTATGGTGTCTGCCCAGTGCTTCCCACTTGCCTTATTTTTTTCATTGCAGAAATTGGGTACTAACATCTCCTTCCTCCACTTGACCTTTCCTTTTCTATCAGCACAAAATCATATAGATGAAACATTCTTTCTCGCCCTCCACCCATCATGCCATATCCCTATCTTTTGAGGTAGCATAGTATGGTGGCTAGAAGCCCAGATTCTTGAGCCAAATGACTCCTGGCTCTGCCACTTATTAGCAGTTTGGTCATACACAAGTGCTTCAATCTTATCCTACCCTATTTTCTCATCTGTACAATGGGCATAATTGAGTTTCTCTCAGGGTTAAATGGGTTAATATATGTAAAGCGTTTAGAGAACCACAGTGTGGTAAGCATTCTGGGAGTGTAGTTCTTCTGTGGTTCTTCCATTGCCTTCTGAATCTAAATCTCTCTGGCTCTGCCCCTCTTTACATCTTTCTGTTTTCTCTTTTTTTCCATAAATGCTCCACTGTCCACCCAGTCCTGACTATTTTATGTTCTTCCAAACTTCCTTCAGGTCATCTTTTCCTAATCTTTCCAGATTTTTTTTCTTAAAAGACATTAATAAATTGTTCTTAAAACAATACACAACCATCCATTAAAAACAAATTAACCATAGCACAACCATCCATTAAAAACAAATTAACCTCTAGGAATTCACCCTCTTCTTGTCAAGCCTCCACTCACTTTTTCAAGGGTATGATGAGCCCCTTGGAAAGGAAAGAATCTGCTCAGTTATAAGATGGGGATACTATTAGTGATCATGCGAAATAACAAATCAATAGGGTGATGCTGAGGCTACAGAAAGGCAGTCGTGATGAGACCCTGGGAGAGGCTAAGGGAAGCACACGGCCCACCTGTGATCCTGCCGCAAGAAGTGCAGCTGCCATCTCCCAATCTCCGGTGCTCCCCTCCTGGGGAATGGCAGGAACCCAGGGGGCCGACTGAGCTGAAGAGAGGAAAGAGGAACCACTAGAGATGGACCATCCACCCTTTCCCAATAAGAGACTGGGCCCCATGTTAAAGGAGCTTAAGGGTCACACTGTCCTGTATTTTTGCCCACTGATAAAATTCAAATGCATACACCTAGTGGAAGAGACCTTTACTCAAAATATTCTGCAAGTTTATTGCAGGAGGATGGAGTGGGTTTTAGTAGAACTTATATGTCAGCCATCTCTACTGGACTAGCTGTGGTTTGAATTTGTATTATTTGAATGTAATTTTCACCTAGTAAAGTGCATCTCACTGGGTATGTTCTCAACAGTAATCAGAGCTGTTGTCACTTCCTTTGTCTCCCACATACAATACCACTAACCATGCACTTGCAGCATGTGGAGGGAATGATTATGCAAGAAACGGGAGAAACCCAGTTTCATGGTTTACAGAACCCAGGAGCTCCTTATACTCTGTGACCAGGGCGCAGGAAGAATGGACTAGTCCTGGTACTGGTTATGGTGTTCAGTCCATGGCAATTTGGGGATTTTAACTCTGCTTTCAACATAGATTAAGAGACTACTCTTTGTACTGTGCTCTCCCCTCCCCGCTACCCAAACCCACACACACACACACACACACCCTCCAGGCTCTTACCCTTCTCCTGAAGGGACTGTGGCTCCTCTTCAAGGTCACAGCACAGGTGCTCCAGTGGCCCTGGTGCTGTTCTCCATGGCCCCTCTTCTTGACTTCCCCTTTCCACCTGAGGCTCTGTTCCATCCAGCTGGACATTCATTGACTCCCATCCTGTCCCCAGGACTGCTGTTTGTTCTGAAAGCATCTTTGCTGCAAACCCAAATTGTGACCTGAAACAAATTCATTATCAGCTGTGCCCATTAAAAATGTAAAGGGGTAATACTCCTAAGGGAGTTATGGAAAACAGCCCTAGGGATAAAAGATGAAACTGGGTACGAGAAGCTTGATGGAAGATGAATTTTAAAAGCTTGGTGTGTTCCAATCAACTAAGCCTGGGCCAGGCTTCTTGGAGAAATTAAGAAATGAGCAGGTGCTAAATAGCAAAGTCACTAACAGTTATTTTGGGGACCTCATGGTAGATACAGAATATCCCTGATGGCTGTAAGAACTTCATTTGAAAAAAAAAAAAAGAACAATCCTGGAAATTCAAAAGCTATTCATTTCATTTCAACCACTGAAAATACAATAAAGTAAGCAATCTGGACACATGCAGGAAAGAATATGCACTGACTTCCACTCAACAAAAATGGATATAATCACATGTAAGATTTTCTGCCACAAATCCATTCTCATCAATTGGTTCAGAATGAAATGACTACTATAGGTGGCAGTCCCAGGCAAAGGTATGTGTGTGTCAGGAGCACACACCTCCCTTATGAGACTAAACCAAATGACACCTCACTTAAGCTTCAACAAAGGGACACAACCTCTCACTCTGATGCAGAAAATGAGAACTGGTAATAAATGTGGTACAAAGACCAATAACTCAGAAAGCAGGGGTAAAACTCCCAAGCAACCCTGACAGATAGGAGAAATTGTTAGTCAACGAGGAGTCGATGTCTGATGGAGAAAAGTAAAAAAGAAGAGAAAGTGTTTGAACCAAAAGTGGATAAAGGGGAAATAGTTGCTGCTAATATGACCTCACGGTGAATTCAAAGTCCTATGAGTTGAAACATAAGAAAGAACCTGAGACAGGAAAGATCCAGTCAGATCTCATTAGCAAAATATATTCAATTTTAAAGAAGGGTGTGAAGAAGCCAGAGTATGTTCCATCAGAAGAAACAAAAGTGGAGAAAGAGATGGGAAATATGGCCATTGGGAAAAAGTTAAAAGCAACAGATATAGTTTTCTCCTGTCTAGGAGAAAACAGAAGTGGTTTCTATCTCTGTGTACAGGTCTATTCTCTTGATTGCCAAAAGAAGAGATTTGGGTTAGATAACAAAAATTCTTAATAATAATCCTGTGGTGCATAGGACCAGGCTGTGGGCTTTTCTCCTCTCTGGACATCTTAGGGGTCAGGGCAGGTCTCACGTGTTGTTGACAAGGGATTCCCTGCCTCCTCGCAGACAAACAGTCTATGAGATGGCACAGAGAGCCCTTCTACTTGGCAACATCAGTGTGTGTGTGTGTGTGTGTGTGCGTGTGTGTGTGTGTGTGTGTGTGGTGTGATTTTTATTCAGTACCGAAGCCGTCAGAGCCAATGAAAGGCTTCCAAAAACAGGTCAGAACCTTGGTGAACTATCCTGGCTCACTCATACCCATTCAATGACATTTGCAAGAACCCAGAAGCCCAGGATAGGTAATGACAGATGTCATTTATTTTCTTGCCTATCTGTCTTTGACAGAAGAGGTAGGTGACAACCCTAAGCCCAATGCACAGGAAGGGAACAAATTATCCTTTCATCTCAGAAGTCCAAAGGAGTCTCAGGGCCTCATGGGAGCATCCTGGACTGATTCCCAGCTTAGGAGGTTTCCTTTTCAGAGACTTCTCATGAGAAAGGAAAATTCCCCATAAAGCAATTAAAGGGAAACTTCCATTTTAGCTTTCTCTTCTGAATCCAGCCCCTGTATTTGCCTCGTTTTTAACATATAAGGTGCCAATTCCCTCCCTTCACTGGAGGTCTTCCTTGTTTCTCAAGCTCCTTTTGAACATCCTCCCTCAGGGCTTTACCTACGGCTACTATCTGAACACCTGTCTCAAACTCCTTTCTCCATCCCCCCAGCAGCACAGTCCCTTGACGGGAAGCCTCCTTCTGCAGAGCTTACTGGGCTAGCTGTGAGCCTCTCCAGACTACTGGAGACTACTTTCCACAGAAAACCTGTGTAAGTGCTGGCAAAAATCTCAGCAGCAAGGGGGTGGCTACTTATCCTCACACTGCATTTCCTACATGTTCACTCTCTCAGAGACAGCACCTGGGCAGTTAAGGTGTCAGCCCTAACCAGGTTTCTCCTGGCTCCAGGATGTTCCCAGGCCTACTGGAGTCTGGGTTCTAGGGCTTGCATTTCTCACTTTTCCTCACATATCCGGGTCTCAAGCCACCTGCAGAAGTTTTTGCAGCCGGCGCTGTTGAATAGGGAAAAGGCGGTGTATCAAAATGAGTGGCCCAAGGGCACGAGGACGTGTCTCTCCCGTTCTGTCAGAGAACCCTGCCCTCCGCCCCGGGTGGGGCATGGGCGGGACGGGCGCCTGCTCCGGAGTAAGGTTGCTTCTTCCCTTCTTCTTGTCACAGTGCCCCTGGAGAGGGTCAGATTTCAGAGAATCCGAGAGGCTGAGCCGGGGCAGGGGAAGTGAGGTCAGAAAACAGGTTTCCCGTGAACTGGGGCAAGAGCAAGTCAAGAGAAAGGAGCCACGGGGTAACCTGTGCCCGAGTGACAGCGGTGGGAACCGCGGGGCCTGACAGCGACGCTGGGGACGGGGAAGCCTGGGCGAAGGCCGGACACAGAATGTCAGTGGGGCCAACCCCCCGGTTAAGGCAGCGACCGGAGGCCGCGTCGATCCTCCTCCCCGCCCCGTGGGTGACTGGGCCCCCACCCGCCTTCCCGGGAAGCCGGGCGTCCCTCCCTCCAGCCGCGACTAACTGCTGCTCGGCCCCACTCACCCCGGTCGGCTTGGCCTGCGGCCCGTGCCTCCCTCCTGGGCGCCGCCGGCCCCTCCCCTCCGCCCTCCGCTTCGTCGGAGCCGCGGGCTGCTGAGCCAGCGACGGGCGGAGACGGCGGCCGGGCGGGCGCGGGTGGGGCGGGCACAGGAAATCCCCGCCCGCTTCCGGGGCTCGGCGGCGGCGGCGGCAAGGGGGAGGGGGCGGGGGCGGGGGTGGACCGTGGCCCCCACGCCCCCCATCGCTCAGGCCGATAGAGCCGGGGACCTCCGCGCCCGCCGCCCCGGGACGCCGGATCCCGCCTACGGTGGCCGCCCACCCGCGCCGGCTCCCTGACTGACCATTTTCGGTCCCGGCCCTCGGCCTCCCACGGGGTTCTTTGCACACGGGTTCATTAATTACCCCGACATTTAATAACCGATCGTTGTATGCCAGACAATCGCTGTGAGAGCAAATTCTCAGGCAACAATCTGGAATTCGTCAAGGAGCTTGACTTGTAGGTTTCAAGGTAGCATGGATAGGGGGCTTGAGAGGGCATTGAGGAGGAGTCACTAATGCTGCTTGAGAGATCGTCAGGTTGACTTCAAGGACAAGGTGCTATCTGAAGTAGGCCTTGCAGCCGCATTGTCCAATTTGCGGGAGCCACTAGCCATATGTGGCTGCTGAACTCTCTGTATGTGGCTAGTCCAAATAGAGATGTGTTGTAACACACACACACACACACACACACACACACACACACACACACACACACACACCAGGTTTGGAAGACTGAATTAACAAAATGTCAAATAGCTAATGAGCAGCATTTGGTATATATAGGACTAAATACATTACTTTGTTCTTAAATTTTTTTTTAATGTTTTTATTTTTGAGAGAGAGAGAGACTGTGAGCGGAGGAAGGACTGAGAGAAGGAGACACAATCTGAAGCAGGCTCCAGGCTCCGAATTGTCAGTGCAGAGCCCGATGGGGGCTCAAACTCACAAACCAGAAGACCATGATCTGAAGTGAAGTCGGTGGCTTAACTGACAGAGCCACCCAAGTAACCATATAGGGTTAAATACATTATTAAAATTAATTTCATCTACTTTTTTTCACTTTTAAATATGGCTGCTAAAATTATTAAATTATATATGTGGCTTGCTTATTTTTCTATTGGACAGAGCTACCTCGAAGCATTAAGATGAATTTGAGAAAGATGAGAAGGAATAAACTATGTTACCATTAGAACCTATTTATAATCTACAAATCACATTATTTCATTATCACAACAATTCTGTACAATTTTATAGACTTAAAAAATAAATGACTCACTTTAAGGTCATAAGTGACAATCATTCCTTTAATATATATTTAGTTTTTGCTATGTGCCAGGCACTAAAACTAACTGCTGGCAGTCAGCGATCCCAAAGGAATTGTCTGTGTTTCAAGAACTCAGTCTTTGGAAACATAGGTCAACAAATATTTGCAGTTAAATGTAATAGATGCTAAAATGGAGGAGTATACTCCACATTAGGAACAAAGAAATAAATATGTATGGGAGGGAAGTCAGAGAATGCCTCACAGAAGTCTTGAGGCACAGAAGAGTAGAGAGGGCTCCATAATGAGGAAGAAGAGAATGTGATAGACCTGCAATTGGGAAAGGGTATAGAGTATACTCTAGAGCCAATCACCGAGTATGTGGGGGGAGTGGTCAAGCCAAGATTTGTATCTTGGAGTTCTGGAACTAAGTCCATGGGTTCTTTTCATTATGTTACCACTGTTGATAAATATAAGGTGTGTTAATCGAGTAGGCTAACAAAACCACTATCTCAGTGATTTAACATAATAAAGACTTATGTTTCATATAAGTCAGGTGTAGTGGGTTGGTTGGGGCCAGTGGGTGGGCTATCTGCTCCTTGAAATCATGGAACGACATGGCTTGTATCTTGTGGCTCCACCATCACCAGTTGCCTTGTAATTGTCCAATCTATGGGCCTCAGATAAGGGAGAACTGTGGTGGACCTGTTGGAGATATCCGGGGCCAGCCTGGAAGTGAAGTACATCATTTTCACCCCATTCCCTTAGACTGAATTCAGGTGTGTAGTCACATGGTCCCACCTGACTGCAGGGGTGGCTGGGAAGTAAAATGCTTGTGCCTAGTAGAAAAGGAAATGGGGTTTAATGGACACTTATATTGCCTCTGCCACACAAAAATGAACATAACCAGGCACCTAGACCTGACTTTACTTAAAAGGGATATTTGGGGAGAGCTAGTAGATAGATAGACAGATAGATGATAGATAGATAGATAGATAGATATAGATAGATAGATAGATAGATAGATAGATACATAGATAGATAGATAGATAGATAGATAGATAGATAGATAGATAGATAGATAGGAGAGGCAGCCCAGATTCTCCTCTCTTCTTTGGGAAACAAACCAGTGTAAGATTGTATCCTTTAAAAAAAAGGGGGGAGGAGGCAAAATAGGCTCTGGCCCAATGGCATGATAGTGGGCCATTAATAATTAGTAAACATATACTTTATGTCAGAACCTTGTCTTAAACATCACAGGGAAAAATGTAAAACACCTCTATATTATGCTTTGATGTGCCATCTCTTTACCTATCAATCAGCAAACTGTGAAGTGTAGATATCATCTCAGCATGGGTTTGGGGTATTAAGTGAGCCAAAAGGCAAAATTAGAAATTGAGCCCTGGGCTTAGACTTCTAACCTGGTACACCAGAGTAGATCTTAGCTTTCACAGTAATATATGGACAAATCTAAATGCCTATATAATGTTACAAGGTGGAATAATTAAATATGCAGTGAGTTTCGGGTAGATAATTCCATCTTTTAAAAACGTTCTGGTGGAAAAGTTTCAAGATCAGTCTTGATGGCAAAATGTAGGAAGAACAGCTTGGATAGAATCAGAAGACACAAATGGACTTGCTGTGGCATGCTGTGGGATGAAGAATACAGATGTGGGGGTGTCTATCTAGAGTAGAGGAGAATTGAAATGAGGAAATTGATAGAAAGATGAGAATGTGGGGTTTTTTATTTGCCATGTCAAATAATAAAGAGTCATTATATTTAGTATTACAAGAAAGCAATATACCTGATGGGTCTAATCATGTCATTCTAAGGAAATGTGGTGGCCTGTGGCTGCCCTATTGATAGAACCTCAGAATGGGATGAAGTGGGCCCATAGCCAGATTCTAGTGTGTGGAATATAGAGTTCCTTAGGACACAGCAGTGTTCTTTCTGAGCCTCAGGGAGAGTTCCCAGGCACTTACGGTTTCAAGTTCTCTATAGACTTTGAAAGACCTTAAAAGACTCAGTCTCTTGCCTATCAGTCTTGGCTTCTTCACTTCTGAAATCCTGTTCTGCTGTGGTTTGAATAAGAAAGTACAATGCAGGTATTTACCAGTTCAAGATTGTGTTATAAGAGTTCTTTTATCAGTCAGTTGATTGTAATGGATTATCAGCTTGGCTTATAAAAACCTGTTCGGCCATTATGAAGCCCTACCTTCTGTTGCTAACTAGAACCTAACCACCACTTATGACACTGCTTTTCTTCCATTCAAAGTTTTGAAGACTAGTGTCAGAGATGAATTTTCTACCAACAGGTCAGTGGGGATGTTTACTTCCTCTATGTCCATGACTATAAACAAGAGAGAAGGGTTGAGGGAAGTTTCAGATTAGGGCTCCTATGTAGAGAAAGGTTAAGGGTCTCCTAACCAGTAATTAATAATTACAACTAACATTTGTAGCACACTTTACATTTTACAAAGTACTTTTTGTATATGTGATCTTCACAACTCAGAGAGATAAGTTATTCCTAGTCTATGGTTAAGGAAATAGTGGTTCAGACATTTAAACTGTAGAACCTCCACTTTCTATCATCTTGGGCAGATTTATGTATATAAAGCTGTTTACTAATCAATAAAATGAATGCCATTATGAATGCCAAAATGAACCCCTACTTGGTGGGGTTGCTGTGAAGGATGAGATGATGTAGATAAACAATTGAATGCATAGTAAGAATGCAATAAATGGTAAGACCTAAGAATTGAAGCTGCATAATGATTGAAAAGAGGACTTTAGTAGGGTGATGGACAGGGAAAACATAAGATGAAAGATCAGTTTTATTCCAGAGTCTTAGTGAAGTAGACAAATTGGTTAGAATGTAATGAGCTGAAGGTGCAGGTGGTAGAGTGGGGAGCTTGAATTGGAGATAGGGAGGGGTTGCAGTCATTGGTAGTAACTAGGTATAGGATATGACTGTGAAAGTGAATGGCCAAAGTGGTGGACAAAGTCATTTCAGGTAAGAGAAAGCCAAGGAGCTGAGAGGCTAGGGTGTCAGCAGGGATAGTATCCAAAGTATTTAACTACCAATACTAGCATGGACATGGATCCATCAAAATGGATGTAGCCTATAGTGTTGGTCCTGGAGGCACCAGCGACTATGAAAATATTTCAGTATTTTAATAACCACACTTGTGCAATCTAACCCAGGGCATAAGATGGAATTGTCCACATGGATATCGGGGTCGCCAGGAATGATGATGGTGTTATGGAGCATGGGACAGCAAGCCAGTTGAGGGAGGCTTTGATGAGAAAAGGAGAATGACCAGGATATGTTAGGTCATAATAACAAGGAAGCGTGCTGTGTAAGATGGTTTGATGGCAAGTGCTTCAAAGATACAGGACGTTATTTATGAAGGAAGGAGGGAAATGGTACTTGAGGCAGCATGAAAAGCAAAGAGAACATTTTACTTCTGGCCGTAGATAGTGTAAAGCCATCATTCATATGGCTGAAACAAAACTTTCATGAAACAATACTCACCCTAACCACATGCAATGTATGCTGTTGGTTTCTATTCTATTACTTTATTTTAAAAAGTTTTCCATTTACTACCCACTAAATTAGTTTCACAACTCACTAATGGATTGCAGTTTATCATTTGAAATGTATTGGTATGTAAGTGGTAGGCGCAAAAATAGCCACCTCTCCAGAGGACTGCATAGGAAGCGTGCTTTGTTAAGGGACAGCCAGGTTTTGACTAGATAAAGAAAATAAAGAAACGTCTATCAAAGACGTTGAAGGATATAGGGGTGTCTTGGTCCATTTGGGCTGCTGTAACAAAATACTGTAGACTGGGTAGCTTATAAACACTGAACATTTATTTCTCATAGTCCTGGAGGCTGAGGAGTCTAAGATCAGTGTCTCGTGAGAACTTGCTTTCTGATGTCTTCTCACTGTGGAAGAGGTAAGGGAGCTCTCTTCTGAGGCCTCTTTTATAAGGCCACTAACCCCATTCATGAGCCATCTGTCCTCATGACCTAATCACCTCCCAAAGGTCCCACGTCTAAATACCATAACATTGGAGATTAGATTTCAACACATGAACTTTGGGGAGATACAAACATTCAGTCTATAGAAAGGGGGTTTTGTTGATGAAAGACCCTGAATACCAAAGGTCACAATGGAAGGATTTAGAGGTTGTTTTGGGAGTTGGAGTCTGATTCAAATTAGGCAATGTAGAAGACCGTAATAGGGTGAGAACCTCTATTTCGAGAGATGATCTGGAGGCTGAGGATTCTTAAGGTGAGTGTTGTAAGCAGAGATATAGGGCATGATGGGATTAGTTCTCTCAGGCGGGGGGTGGGGGGGGGTGGGGAGGAGGGGTGGATAATCAGTTCTAATTATAGCCTCCTTCTTGGGACTGGTCCCTTAGTCAGTTTGTCAGTAGAGGGGTGAGGTATAAAGATTGGTTGGGGTTGAGTAAGATGAGGTGTGTGTGCCTCATCTTGAAGTGTGTGAGGTCTCACCAAGGAGTGTGCTGGGCTCTGTGGACTCTCTTTCAGTTCTGTTTTGGACAGAGTTAAGGCCAGAGGGACTGTCTTTCCAGAAGTTCCAGGCCTGTGAGGATCCTCTAAACCCCGCTTGGCAATGAGTGGTAGTCGTATCAAAGCCTAAGAAGTTTTGTGGCTTACACTCAAATCCTACTGTCCTTGATATTGAGAGGGAGGGAAGGAGTGGCCTTAATAGAAGCTAATAGTTTCACGTACTCTTGAAGTAGAAACATATTAATTAAAAAGACAGTGCTAAATTAAATAGTGGGCACAAGGGTATCCTAGAAAAAGTGCTAAATTAAGAACCAAAAGATTTGTTTTTTAATTCTGGCTGTGCCTCTGGGTGACAGATCAGAGCCTTAACCTCATCTATCAAATTAGTATAATGTTGTTCTTCTTTTCCTTAAAAGCTGTTGTGAGGAATAAATTAAGTAAAAATATAGGCATATGGTGTAACATTTATAAAGCACTATTCAAAAGCAAGATGTTGGCAATGAGTATTACTTGGCAGAAATAATTTGTAGTCAGTGCAAATAGTGGACCAAGTGCAGGCAGCTGTCAGTTAGTGACAGCTGGTGTTACAATTAGGGTAAGACTAGATGTTTTATAAGATTTAAAGAGGTTTTTGATGGTGGGACACAACTCAGATAGATAAAAAGGCAGAACTCTTTGTTAATTACAGCTCCAAAGAGAGAAGTCGGTTGTGCAGGGATGCATAGCAGGTTACACCTGAGGACAGGGTAACAGTAAGCTGAAACTGTAGGAAGGTGCTTATGTATGGCAAACAGGATAGAGTTAGGTAGGTTTCCCAGGCAGGCTTCCTGGGGATCAGATATTTTAAATAATTCAATGGGCCTAAAGAAAGAAGTAGCTGTTCCTGAGTGTAGGTATCTGGGGGCCCTGGCAGTTGGGTATGTGTATATTGTAACCCAGGAGTGTTAGAGCCTGATAAGGGAAGTAGTTTGGGGTGGGGGTTGATAAATTGCCAGTGAAGGAGAATTGAGAGTTTTAGCCATGACATCAAGACTGGGTCAACATGGCACTTGTGAAATATCATATTACACTGGGACAGCTTTGGAGTGGTGTAATCTCAAACTGTCATTTTTTTTTTTTTTATAGTACAAAAGCTTACTCAAAGCAGACTTCTCATTGGTATAGTATAGTTTCTTAATTTAGCTGTTTATTTACAACACATTTTATTTATAAGTTACTGAAAACCTAATCTTTAATTCTATTATCTCTACCTCTTAATTTATATTTTAAGTAGGCCAGATTTCTGAATCATTTTAGAGAAATACCTGGCATCATCTAATACCCCATGGCAGAAAGAGTTAGACTTTAAAAGTTCTTCTGAGATTACAAATGCCTATAGCATATAATGGCTGGTATAATACAGGCTCAAAGTTGTTTTCCATCAGATTAGAGTTATTTGCCTATCATATGGCTGTGCTAAAGTAATTTTAAGATGTCTCCTAACATTCTAACCCCCTCATATATGTCCTCTGTAGTCCATTCCTCTTGAATATGGATGGGACTTGTGAATATGGTAGAATTTTTATGGAGTTATTTCTAGAGAATGTATTGTAAGCCCCGGAGGGTGAATGGGGCAATAGCTGAAACGTCAGCAATGTTCTGGTCTCAGGCTGTTGAACGTGCTAGCATTATGAGATACAAAGCCCCATGATCCCCCCCAAGGACAGTTAAGAAACAGAACCCACTGCAATTTCCTGACACTCCTTGGAACTGCACATACTCCCTGCATGCCTTCACGTTGTCACCAGATGTATGTCTGAAAATCCTTTGTGTTCTCTTTCCATACTTTGATACTCTTGGATACTTATATCTGATAAAATATGAAATAAAGGCTATGTGCAGTCTCCTGCTTTTACTGCTCTTTCGCAGAGGCAGTCCTGCACGTCCGCTCAGTCTGGTGTCTGAGAACTTCTTGTTCTGTGCATGGCAACAGAATTTCATTTCCATGATTATCTACTGATCATTTGGCTTTGAATTAATCAAAATGGAGATCATCTTGAGTATCCCTGATCTAAGGGGGTGAGCCCATAGGAGTGGGCACTTCCTAAAGTTAGAAAGCTGCCATACTGTGAGGGGGCCATGTGGCTAGGAACTGAAGGCAGCCCATAGGAGCTAAGAGTATTCCCTGGCTGTCAGTTAGCAAGCAAGTGGGGACCTCAGCCCTACAGCCACAAGAAATTGGATTCTAACAACCATGTGATCTTGGAAGTAGACCACTGAGTCTCAGGTGAGATCATAGCATGGCTCGCAGTTTGATTTTAGCCTGATGAGACCCTGAGCAGAGTACCAAAGTGATCCATGCCTGGACTTCTGACCCACAGAAACTGTGAGATAATAAATTTGTGTTGTTTTTGGCTACTAAATTTGCGGTAATTTTTTATGCAACAATAGAAAATGAATACACTATGTATCCCACTTTTCATTTTTATGATTGTGCATGCATAGGCACTACATTTATTTTTTTCCTTGTACATGGAAATGAATTATTTACTTTTTTTTTTTTTTGCCTCCTTGAACAAAGCTACTGTGAGCACCTTGTAAATTACTTCTGGTGTACTTGTTCAACAGTTTCCCTAGGATTAGAATTGCTGAACATGTGAATATTCATCTTTATTAGATAATGCCAAATTGCAAAAGTTGCCGCAAAGACTTTTTAAAAAAATAAATAAAGTTAATAAACCTCCACTAGACAAAAAGAAAAAATGAGTTACCAATATCAGGAATAAAAAAAGTGCATCGCTACAGATTCTTCATAGACTCAAAAGTTAATAAAAGCTAATAAAAGACTGTTATGAACAATTTTATGCCAATGACTTTGACAATTAGATGAACTGGACAAGTTCTTTGAAAGAATTATCAAATTATAAGAAAATATAAAAATCTAAATATATCAACTAAAGAAATTAGATTTGTGATCATAAATCAGAAGGAATTTCAAGGTCCACATAGTTTTACTGGTGAATCTGATCAAACTTAAACAAAAGTATACTAATCCTACAAAGAAAAATACCTACAAAGAAAAGAGAGAAGGGGACAATTCCTCACTCATTTAAGGAGGCTATAATTATCCTAATACTAAAAATTTTTTTTTAATATTGGAAACAAGGGTGTCTGCTCTCACTGTTTCTTTTCAACATTGTACTGGAGGCCCTAATAAGTGCAAAAAAGGGCAAAAATAAAAAATAAAGTCCACATAGTTTAGAAACGAAAAGTAACCTTGTCATGTACATAGAAAATTTAGAGGAATCTACAAAGAAGTTACTAGACTATAAGTGAATTCAAGAAGGTCACATGATACAAGGTAAATACAGAAATCAATTATATTTTTATAAATAAGCAACAGTGGGAAAATAAAAGTAAAGCAATTCAATTTATGATATTTAAAATATGATATACTCAGAGATAAGTTTAACAAAAGATGTGTAAGATTTGTACACTGAAAACCAGAAAACACTGCAGAGAGAAGTTGAAGAAGTTTAAATACATGGAGAGATACACCATGTTCATGGATTGAAAGATTCACTATTATTAAGATATGTTATCTCCAAATTGTTCCTTAGTGTCTTTAGAAGAAAACATAGGAGAATAGCTTTGCAACACTGAGAACATTTTTGTGAAACAATAAAAAATGTTAATTTTATTAAATCTTGACACTTGAGTATACATCTTTTTACTTTTCTGTGTAACAAAATGGGAAGTATGCATAAATCTCTTGTACTGAAAAACAAAGCAGGATGGTTGTCTTAAGATAAAGCATCTGTACATTTATTTCAGTTGTGAACTGAAGTAATTACTTTTTGAAAAAAACAGAATAGCACTTTTACTTGAGAGAATGTATTCAAAATGGATGAAAGACCTAAATTGAAATAGGAAACTATTAAAATCTTAGAGGAGAACACAGGCAGCAACCTCTTTGACCTCAGTTGCAGCAACTTCCTACTAAACACATTGCAGAAGGCAAGAGAAACAAAAGCAAAAATGAACTATTGGGACTTCATCAAGATAGAAAGCTTCTGCACAGCAAAGGAAACAATCAACAAAACTAAAAGGCAGTGTACGGAATGGGAGAAGATATTTGCATATCTGATAAAGGGTTAGTATTCAAAATCTTTAAAGAAATTATCAAGCTCCACACTCAAAAAACAAATAAACCAGTTAAAAAAAGGTCAGAAGAGATGAATAGACACTGTTACAAAGACATCCAGATGGCTAACAGACATATGAAAAAATGCTCAACATCATTCATCATCAGGAAATACAAATCAAAGCCACAATGAGATACCACCTCACACCTGTCAGAAATGGCTAAAATTAACAACACAAGAAACAACAGGTGTTGGCAAGGATGAGGAGAAAGGGGAACCCTTTTGCACTGTTGGTGGTAATGCAAACTGGTGCACCCACTCTGGAGAACATCATGGAGGTTCCTCAGAAAGGTAAAAATAGAACTACCTTATGATCTAGCAATTGCACTACTTGGTATTTACCCAAAAGATACAAAAATACAGATTCAAAGGGGTACATGCACCCTGACATTTATGGTAGCATTATAAACAATAGTCAAACTATGGAGAGAGCCCAAAAGTCCACTGACTGATGAATGGATAAAGAAAATGTGGCACATATATACAATGAAATGTTACTCAGCCATCAAAAAGAATGCAATCTTACCATTTGCAGTAACATGGATGGAGCTAGAATGTATTACGCTAGTGAAATAAGTCAATCAGAGAAAGACAAATACCATATGATTTAACTCATATGTAGAATCTAAGAAACAAAACAGATGAACATATGGGAATTGGGGGGAAAATGAGAGAGAGAAACAAACCACAAGAGTAAACTGAAGGTTGATGGAGGAAAGTGGATGGGGGATTGGCTAGATGGGTGATGGTTATTAAGAAGGGCGCACTTGTTGTGATGAGCACTGGATGTTGTATGTAAGTGATGAATCACTGAATTCTACTCCTGAAACCAATATTGCACCGTATGTTAACTAAAATTTAAATTAAAAAAAATATTTGCCAGACTTTTTCTTAAAATCAACATAAATAAGCATGACAGAGAAAAATAAAACTGACATTATTTGTTGCTAGTGGTAACATTCTGAGATTGGTGATGATATTTTTGGATGTGATTTTTTATATTATCTAAGTAACTAAGTTAATATTTGGAACATCTGTATAATACATATTTGGAACATCAGGGAACCAGTATTTCTCATATGACCAATGCATGGTATTTTAAAAATCATGCCTGGATGAAAGTTCTACTCAAAATGCAATATAGACCAATGTATTTTAACAGAGTATGAAACAATCATTGATATAGTTTCAGATCTGAAAATGCTCCTCCCTTTTCAATAATGTATCTGTCTGAGGCAGGATATTCTTCATATACTTCAGAAAAAACAGGTTCAGCTATCTTCATTAAGTCAGACATTAAAAAGATTTGTAAAAATGTATAACAATGCTACTCTTCTCATTTTTTTTGTTTCAGAAAATATAATTATTTTAGTGACAATGATACTTATGTTGGGCACCTCGGTGGCTCAGTTGGTTAAGCCTCCGACTCTCGATTTTGGTTCAGGTCATGATCTCATGGTTGATGAGATCAGGCTCCGAGTCGGCCTCTGCACTGACAGCATGCAGCCTGCTTGGGATTCTCTCTCCTTCTCTCTCTCTGCCCCTCCTCTACTTGTGCTTGCTCTCTCTCTCTCTCTCAAAATAAATAAAAATAAAACATTAACAAATGCTACTTATGTTAACACATAATGGATTTATTATTGTTATTTTTAGGTGAATTGAAAAACATTTTTTTTTAAATTCTCAGTTTTAATTAAAATTTTTTGAGAGTGTGAGTGGGGGAGGGGCAGAGGGAGAGAGAGAGAATCTTAAGCAGGCTCTACGCCCAACATGGAGCCCAACTCAGGGCTCCATCTCATTATGGTGAGATCATGACCTGAACCAAAATCAAGAGTTGGACCCTGAACTGACTGAGCCATCCAGGTGCCCCTCTCCATTTTAATTTATAAAACAGTAAATATCAATAGGTATAACCCACGTTAAAAAGATACCTTTGGAGTCTTCAATAAGTTTTAAGAATATAACAGGGATTCTTTTTTTAAAAATATAATTTATTGTCAAATTGGCTAACATAGTGTGTAAAGTGTGCTCTTGGTTTTTGGGGTAGATCCCCGTGGTTCATCGCTTACATACAACACCTAGTACTCATCCCAACAAGTGCCCTCCTCAATGCCCATCACCCATTTTCCTCTCTCCCCCTCCCCCCATTAGCCCTCAGTTTGTTCTCTGTATTTAAGAATCTCTTATGGTTTGCCTCCCTCCCTCTCTGTAACTATTTTTTTCCCCTTCCCTTCCTCTATGGTCTTCTGTTCAATTTCTCAAGATCCACATATGAGTGAAAACATATGGTATCTTTCTCTGATTTATTTCACTCAGCATAATTCCTTCCAGTTCCGTTCACATTGCTGCAAATGGCATGATTTCATTCTTTCTCATTGCCAAGTAGTATTCCATTGTATATTCAAACCACATCTTCTTTATCCATTCATCAGTTGGTGGACATTTAGACTCTTTCCATAATTTGGCTATGTTGAAAGCACTGCTATAAACATTGGGGTAAATGTGCCCCTATGAATCAGTACTCCTGTATCCTTTGGATAAATTCCTAGTAATGCTACTGCTGGGTCATAGGGTAGTTCTATTTTTGATGAACCTCCACTCTGTTTTCCAGAGCGGCTGCACCAGTTTGCATTCCCACCAACACGGCAAGAGGGTTCCCATTTCTCCACATCCTCACCAGCATCTGTTGTTGCTTGACTTGTTCATTTTAGCCACTCAGACCAGTGTGAGGTGGTATCTCAGTGTGGCTTTGATTTATATTTCCCTGATGATGAGTGACGTTGAGCATCTTTTCATGTGTCTGTTGGCCATCTGGATGTCTTCATTGGAAAAGTGTGTATTCATGTCTTCTGCCCATTTCTTCACTGGATTTTTTGTTTTTTGGGGGTTGAGTTTGGGAAGTTCTTTATAGATTTTGGATATTAACCCTTTATCTGATATGTCATTTGCAACTATCTTTTCTCATTCCATCAGTTGCCTTTAAGTTTTGTTGATTGTTTGCATTGCAGTGCAGAAGCTTTTTATCTTGATGAGGTCCCAATAGTTCATTTTGCTTTCAATTCCCTTGCCTTTGGGGATGTGTCAGCAAGAAATTGCTGCAGCTGAGGTCAAAGAGGCTGTTGCCTGCTTTCTCCTGTAGGGTTTTGATGTTTTCCTGTCTCACATTTAGGTCTTTCATCCATTTTGAGTTTATTTTTGTGTATGGTGTAACAGGGATTCTGATACCAAATAATTTGAGAACTGCTACAGTAGGACACTGCTTCAGTCCCACAAAGTGTTGTCACTCAGCTGCCATGATAAATGAGATTTCAAAAGGCCATTCTTCCATTTTATAATGGCAGCGTCAGGGTGATGGAGAATATGGTAAAACCAATAAACTCCATTGGCATGAGCACATTGCTCATAATTTTTTTCTGGTAAATGAACTCTCTGGTCAGAAGCAAGACTGTGTAGGGACACCTGAGTGGCTCAGTCAGTTGAGTGTCCAACTTTGGCTCAGGCTGTGATCTCATGGTTCATGAGTTTGAGACCCACATTGGGCTCTATGCTGTCAGTACAGAGCTTGCTCTGGATCCTCTGTCCCTTTCCCTCTCTCTCTGCCTTTCCCTTGCTTGCGCTCTGCCCCCTCCCACCCCCCAAAAAAGAAGCAAAACTGAGTAGAATACAATGACAGTCAATATGGCAATCCAGCAGCCCATGGATGATGGTTTTGGAATCTCACCATCTGGAGGACTTTCCTTAGAGCAGATACAACTTAACTCTTTGTAATATCTTGTCTTCATTTTTTCATATTTTACAAAGCTGATACTTTTATTTCTAGGAATACTCTATTTTTCTTCATCCTTGTATAACCTCTACTTGAATTTACTTTTCTAGGCATTTCTTAAATGTATAATAAAAGAAAAAAATGAGTTTTCATTATAGCATAATGGCAATATGAAAAATCATATTGATCAGAATAAACTGGAGCACAGTCATTTGGTTTGCAACTAACTTGTCAAACTTTACAGGAAAAAAAGGAAAGATAGAAGGTGTTATGGGTGGAATTGCAATTGTGTCTCTCAAAAAAAGATATGTTGAAGTCTTAATATCCTGCACTTCAGAATACAATCTTATTTGGAAATAAGGTCTTTACAGAGGCAATCAAGTTAATAATTAGGGTGGTCCCTAACCTAATATGACTGGTATCCTTAGGAAAAGGGGCAATTTGGACACAGAGCCAGACATGGATAGAAGGAAGATTATAATATGAAGACACAGGGAGAATGCCATGTGAGGACAGAGAATTAGAGGGATGCAATGGGAAGACAGGGTCTAAGGAATGTCCAAGGCTACTGAAGATGGGAGGAGGCCTAGAACAATTCTCTCTTAGAGCACTCAGAAGGAACCAACTTTGGAGTGACAAAATTAACAACTTCCAGAATCGTGAGACAATAGCTTTTTGTTGTTTTAAGCCACACAACTTGTGGTACTTTGTTAATGGTAGCCCTAGAAAACTAAGGCAGATGGTAAAATATTTATGGGAGTAACTGTATTAACCAACCCAACCTTTATCCCAGAAACCAAGCACCGAGTACTGAATACTTAATACATCAGGCCCACTGAATGTTGAATGAAGATCCTTGAAAGTGGAAATCTCCCTAAGGTATATGTCAATCATCTTGCTCCTTATTCCCTGTTCTTGGTCCAAAACATTAGACCTTAAATGTTTTTTTAATAAAATAAGTAATGATAATTGGGATGAAAAACAAATATAAAATATGAATTTCAAATATATTTTATCATATTGTTAATTAATACTATTTTATAACATTTATTTTCTTTAAATATGGGAAATATAATACCTACTCTTCTAGGGGCAGTTCTTTCCTTCCTTCCTCCTTCCCTCCCTCCTTCCCCACACCCACACCTTCTTCCTTCCTTCCTCCCTTCCGTTTTTCCTTTTTCTTCCTCCCTTCATTCCTTCCTTCCTTCCTTCTCTTTCTTGTTTTCAACTGCCCCCAAACTTTATTTATTACAATATCACCAAAATAACAATAGGAAGATGTATTTTTTAAATAAAAAGATTATCCAGAATTCTATCTAAGCAATAGGTGCTTTGGGATGATCAGGGCCTTGGAAATGAAAGTGTGGTGAAGTCAGGATAAACACAGGTATTGAGATCAAAATACCTAGTCCTAGTTCTGCTCTGTAGGAATAAGCTATTAAATAACCCCTCTGAGCCTCAGTTTTCCCATCTGTAAATGGCAGATGTTTAACATAAAACTGTTGAGAGAATGAAAGCAAAAATAAAATTATCCTTTATTAAGTTAATTTTACATATAAGAATATAGGATCACATGGGTTCAGTAACTTTCACAAAGTCACCATCTAGTTAACTCACCAATTCCAAGGCCCAAATTCTATTAGAACTGACCCATACTATATGAAACCTTTTAACTTCACTTTTCAATGGTATATGGTGATTATATAGCAAAATTGGTAGCCAGGGCTGACTCAACCTGCATAGCCTGTCTAGCTGCCCAGTTCAGTTCAAGTTCTTCATCTATTAATGCCTTCTAACCCTCATAGGGCTCCAAAGGTCCATGGGTTAAGGTCTTAATTTTCCAGACCTCATCTCTGTTTAGCAAAAACTTTGGATACAAGGCAATAGTTTGTGGAAGAGTAGATCACAATCACAATCAATCACCCAAGCTTGATTTTTCATGTTTGCTTCACCAGAAAATGGTATTTTCATTTCTAGAAAAATAAAAAAGAACTTTTAAGCCTGTATCAGGTAAAAGGAGATATAAGAATCCAAATTTGAACACATGGCTTAGGGATGCAGGGTATTAGAGAAAAGAAAAAGATCAGAGGTGAAGCAAAAAAATCACAGTTTGGGCTGCAATAGGGTGCATCACATTTGGTCATACCTGGGCTGGGAAGGCTAACTCTGTCATCAGACCATACCATTTAGAGGCACATGAGTCTCAAGACAGAGAAGGGATCTTGAATTTGGTCAAGAAGAAGGCTGCAGAGTTTGGCTCATTGACTGCCTTTGTGCCAACGAGAGTTCAAAGATTGCTGAGCCCATGCAAGTAGTAGGACCTTCACTAACACAACAAATGCACCAGTAGGAAGTGAGGAGGATGGCCTGCTAAGGAAGCCTAATCCTGGAGAGTAGGGGAAAGGCCAAGAGAACCTTCAGAATGGTTCAGAGCTCAAAGTCAGGATACAGTGAAAGGTGAAGGTGGCCTGTCCTGAACACTCAAGGAGGCTTCCATCAGGATCACTTCAAGAAAAGTGACTACCCAGGCAGGCTGAGAAAAATAGGTCAATATATATTGCCAATAAGAATCAAAGCAATGATGTAGAAATGCGCCTTAAAGCTAAGGAAAAGTACTTATAGACCATAGGACTGTGCTTTAATAATTTATGGACATATCTGTCTGACCTTGTGACTCAGGTGCCAAACCAAGTTTATATATTGAGCCAACCACATGCTCACTAAAACAGGAGTGCTGTTGTCTTTTTTGTGACTGCTGAGTTGTAGATCCTTTTAAAGGGCAGGTTAAAAAGTTGGGTTAGATAGGAAAATGGCATTATATGTCCTTTCTCAAGCACAAGGTGACTTAATCTAGGCCAGTTGGACCCTTTCACTCAGGCATTTTCATTATCAAAGGTTATGGTTGTCCAATAGGGGGACAATCTGAAGAGATTATTCATTAATTTCCATGACTTAGATCTCCACAGGTACTCTAACTCCTGACCTACCCGAAGTTTGGATCTTCAGCTTTCTCTTTGATTTCTTGAGATGCTCAATTTTCTTCAAATATATTCTATTATTATTATTATTATTATTAATTATTAATATTTTGCTGAGGACAGCCATGTGGTATGTCTTTCCATTTATTCAGAGCTTGTTTCATGTCACTCAGTATAGTTTTATTCATACAAATTCTGTACCTTTTTTTTTTTTAACATTTTATTATTTATTTTAGAGAGTGAGAGAGACAGAGCACAAGCAGGGGAGGGGCAGAGAGAGGAGGACACAGAAATCAGAAGTGGGCTCCAGGCTCTGAGCTGTCAGACAGAGCCCGATGCAGGGCTTGAACTCACGAACTGCGAGATAATGACCTGAGCCAAAGTTGGCCACTTAACCGACTGAGCCACCCAGGTGCCCTTGTACTTTTTTTTTGGTTAAGTTTATTATAAGTTATTTTGTGATTTTGTTGCTAATGTGAATGAATGATTTTTTTTTCCATTTCCAGTTCAAATTGGTTACTGACACGATAGTAAAAGGCTATTTTTTTTTGTATTTATTTTGTGTGTTGCCAACTTAGTTTCTCTTATTACTTCTCATACTTTTCACCCCACCCTATTGAATTATCTATGAATATAATCACATTATCTGCATATAAGAATAAGTAACTGGTTTTCTACGATCATTCTAAGTATTTCATCATCATGTCTTATTACCTTAGTTATAATCTTCAAAACAATATTAGGAAATAGTGGAGAAGACAGGCATCTCTGCCCAATTTCTGATTTTAATAGTAATTACTTCAGTATTTCACGATTTATTTTGATGTTTACAGTTTTTAAGGAATTTTGAAATATGCCAAACATCCTGAATAGTACATGTAACATATATGTATAGTTTAGCAAATAATTACAAAGTAAAGATCTATGTAAACACTATATAAGATTTTTTAAGATTTAAGTACATGTAACATATATGTATAGTTTAACAAATAATTATAAAGCAAAGATCTAGGTGAACACTATAAGAAAAAAATTAACATTTTTTTAAAGATTATCAGCACTGGGAAAGTATACCACTCCATTATATGAACCTTGTTCCTTCCCCTCTTATGATAACCCAAGCTGCCCTAACATTCTTACTGATTTCCTTGCTTACTTTATGGTATTACCATTTATAATGCATCTCTAAATAAAATAGTCCTGTTTGCCTTTACTTGAATTTTTTTTTAACATTTTATTTATTTTTGAGACAGACAGAGACAGAGCATGAATGGGGGAGGGGCAGAGAGAGAGGGAGACACAGAATCGGAAGCAGGTTCCAGGCTCTGAGCCATCAGCCCAGAGCCCGACACGGGGCTTGAACTCACAGACCGCGAGATCATGACCTGAGCTGAAGTCGGACGCTTAACCAACTGAGCCACCCAGGCGCCCCTGCCTTTACTTGAATTTTATATGAATAGAATAATGTATTACATATAATTTCGTTCAATATTATATTCAAGATTCATTCATGTTATTCCATATGACTATAGTTTGTTAATTTTCATTGATTATATTCACTTCACAGTATGGATATATCAAAATTTATCTATTTCTATTATACATGGCCATTTGAGTTATTTTCTGATTTTGGTTATTACAAACAGTGCTACTATGAACATTCTTGTACATTTATTTTGGAGCAATGAGTATGAGTTTCTCTAGGATAAATACCTAGTGGAATTCTGGGCTGAATTAACTTTACCATATAATGGGTCACTGAAACTTTTCCTAAAATGAGAGTCCTCATTGTTCCACATTATTGCCAATACTTCATTTTATTGGACTCCTTAATTTTTCCCCTTCTGATACCTGTTTAATGGTCCTTTTCATTGTGGCTTTAATTTGCATGACTACTATTAAGGCTGAGAAACTTAAAGATTTAGACTTCCTCTTCTATCAAGTTCCTGTTCTTTTTGCTCATTTTTCTATCAGAATGATTTTTTTTCTTTTTATAATGTAGGATATTGGGATTTTTGGTATCCATATGTGTGGCAAATATTTTTCCCACTTTGTGGCTTGTCTTTTCATTCCTAAGAGAGTTTTGATAAAGTTCATAATTTTAATATAATTGTATTTATCAACTTTTTATACTTAGTGCTTTTCATATCTTGTTTTTAAAAATCCTTCTCTATCATCAATACATTGTCCTGCACTATTTTATAAAAGATTTATAGTTTTGCCTTTCACATTTAGTAGTTTAGTCTAATGGGAATTGATTTTTACATATGGTGGGTGAGGATAAAATTTCATTAATTTTCTACATGGATAATTAATCATCCCAGCCCTACTGACTGAAAAGTCTATCCTGAATGAATTGATATGTCTTATGATCTCAGTATCCATTTCTGTATTTCAGGCCCATTTCTGAGTTCTCTTTCCTTGTCCATTGGTGTATTTGTTTGTCTCTGTGTTAGTAATAGAAAATCTTAGTTACCGTTTTATAATAAATCTTGATGTCTGGTGAAACAAGATCATTTACCTTGTTCTTTTTTTAATGTTTATTTATTTTGAGAGAGAGAGAGAGAGAGAGCAGGGGAAGGGGCAGAGAGAGAGGGAGACACAGAATCCTTAGCAGGTTCCAGGGTCCAGCTGTCAGCACAAGGCCAGACGTGGGGCTCCAACCCACAAACCGCGAGATCATGACCTGAGCCAAAGTCAGACGCTTAACCGACTCAACCACACAAGTGGCCCTACCTTGTTATTTTTAGCTTCAAGGGTAGCTTGGCATTTTTTGGACCATTTTGCTTCTACATAAATTTTACTTTATTTTTTATCTTTTTTTAGTTTTTATTTATTTTTTCCTTTTTTTTCTTTTTTATTTTTTTCTCATACATTTTATTTTATTTTATTTTCAATATATGAAATTTATTGTCAAATTGGTTTCCATACAACACCCAGTGCTCATCCCAAAAGGTGCCCTCCTCAATACCCATCACCCACCCTCCCCTCCCTCCCACCCCCCCATCAACCCTCAGTTTGTTCTCAGTTTTTAAGAGTCTCTTATGCTTTGGCTCTCTTCCACTCTAACCTCTTTTTTTTTTTTCTTCCCCTCCCCCATGGGTTTCTGTTAAGTTTCTCAGGATCCACATAAGAGTGAAAACATATGGTATCTGTCTTTCTCTGTATGGCTTATTTCACTTAGCATCACACTCTCCAGTTCCATCCATGTTGCTACAAAGGGCCATATTTCATTCTTTCTCATTGCCACGTAGTACTCCATTGTGTATATAAACCACAATTTTTTTATCCACTCATCAGTTGATGGACATTTAGACTCTTTCCATAATTTGGCTATTGTTGAGAGTGCTGCTATAAACATTGGTGCCCCTATGCATCAGTACTCCTGTATCCCTTGGATAAATTCCTAGCAGTGCTACTGCTGGGTCATAGGGTAGGTCTATTTTTAATTTTCTGAGGAACCTCCACACTGTTTTCCAGAGCGGCTGCACCAATTTGCATTCCCACCAACAGTGCAAGAGGGTTCCCATTTCTCCACACCCTCTCCAGCATCTATAGTCTCCTGATTTGTTCATTTTGGCCACTCTGACTGGCGTGAGGTGATATCTGAGTGTGGTTTTGATTTGTATTTCCCTGATGAGGAGTGACGTTGAACATCTTTTCATGTGCCTGTTGGCCATCCGGATGTCTTCTTTAGAGAAGTGTGTATTCATGTTTTCTGCCCATTTCTTCACTGGGTTATTTGTTTTTCGGGTGTGGAGTTTGGTGAGCTCTTTATAGATTTTGGATACTAGCCCTTTGTCCGATGTCATTTGCAAATATCTTTTCCCATTCCATTGGTTGCCTTTTAGTTTTGTTGATTGTTTCCTTTGCTGTGCAGAAGCTTTTTATTTTCATAAGGTCCTAGTAGTTCATTTTTGCTTTTAATTCCCTTGCCTTTGGGGATGTGCCAAGTAAGAAATTGCTACGGCTGAGGTCAGAGGTCTTTTCCTGCTTTCTCCTCTAGGGTTTTGATGGTTTCCTGTCTCACATTCAATTCAGGTCCTTTATCCATTTTGAGTTTATTTTTGTGAATGGTGTGAGAAAGTGGTCTAGTTTCAATCTTCTGCATGTTGCTGTCCAGTTCTCCCAGCACCATTTGTTAAAGAGACTGTCTTTTTTCCATTGGATGTTCTTTCCTGCTTTGTCAAAGATTAGTTGGCCATACGTTTGTGAGTCTAGTTCTGGGGTTTCTATTCTATTCCATTGGTCTATGTGTCTGTTTTTGTGCCAATGCCATGCTGTCTTGATGATGACAGCTTTGTAGTAGAGGCTAAAGTCTGGGATTGTGATGCCTCCTGCTTTGGTCTTCTTCTTCAAAATTACTTTGGCTATTCGGGGCCTTTTGTGGTTCCATATGAATTTTAGGATTGCTTGTTCTAGTTTCGAGAAGAATGCTGGTGCAATTTTGATTGGGATTGCATTGAATGTGTAGATAGCTTTGGGCAGTATTGACATTTTGACAATATTTATTCTTCCAACCCATGAGCACGGAATGTTTTTCCATTTCTTTATATCTTCTTCAATTTCCTTCATAAGCTTTCTATAGATTTCAGCATACAGATCTTGTACATCTTTGGTTAGATTTATTCCTAGGTATCTTATGCTTCTTGGTGCAATTGTGAATGGGATCAGTTTCTTTATTTGTCTTTCTGTTGCTTCATTATTAGTGTATAAGAATGCAACTGATTTCTGTACATTGATTTTGTATCCTGCAACTTTGCTAAATTCATGTACCAGTTCTAGCAGACTTCTGGTGGAGTCTATCGGATTTTCCATGTATAATATCATGTCATCTGCAAAAAGTGAAAGCTTAACTTCATCTTTGCCAATTTTGATGCCTTTGATTTCCTTTTGTTGTCTGATTGCTGATGCTAGAACTTCCAACACTATGTTAAACAACAGCGGTGTGAGTGGACATCCCTGTCGTGTTCCTGATCTCAGGGAAAAAGCTCTCAGTTTTTCCCCATTGAGGATGATGTTAGCTGTGGGCTTTTCATAAATGGCTTTTATGATGTTTAAGTATGTTCCTTCTATCCCGACTTTCTCGAGGGTTTTTATTAAGAAAGGTTGCTGAATTTTGTCAAAGGCCTTTTCTGCATCGATTGACAGGATCATATGGTTCTTATCTTTTCTTTTATTAATGTGATGTATCACATTGATTGATTTGCGAATGTTGAACCAGCATCTATCTATTTTTAATATAAAATTTATTGTCAAATTGGTGTCCATACAACACCCAGTGCTCATCCCAATATAAATTTTAGAATCAACTTTTTAAATTAAAAAAAAAGTATTCTGGATTTTTGACTGACATTACTCTGAATATATAAATCAACTTGGGAACAACTGGCATCTTTACAATAACCAGGCTACCAATTCATAAGCATGGTATATTACTCTCCATTTATTTAGGTCTTCTTTAATTCTTCTCAGTAGGCTGCTGTTATATATTTATGTTTATTAATTAAGTATATCCAAAGGGTACTTTGTTAATCTTTTAATTTTGTTTCTATAATGATCATGTCTATTCTCCACTCCATATACTGGTATACAATATATATTTAGATCAAATGCACATTCTGTATTTTTAAATGTGAGACCTCAAGTGAGAGAGTTTAAGAAAAATAAAATAGGTACAATATACTGATTTTCAATCTGACAATTGATTATTATTTTTACTTTTCCCTGCTGTATTGGTCACACTTTTCCAGAAAAATAGAAAGAACAGAAGAGAATGGAATAGAAAAAGAGATATACATTGCTTCTTGGCCTTTTGGCTAAGACAAGTGTAGGAAAAGAGATCTGTTATGAGGGATTGACTGGCATGATTATGGAGGCTGAGAAATCCCATGATTGCTGTCTGCAAGCTGGAGTCCCAGAAAAGCCAGTGGTGTAATTCCATCCAAACTCAAAAGCCTAAGAACCAGGGGAGTCAGTAGTGTAAATTCCCATCTGAGTCTGAAGGCCCAAGAACAAGGAGCCCTAGTGTCTGAGGTCAGGAGAAGATGGATGTTCCAGCTCAGAGAATGCAAATTTTCCCTACCACTGCAGTTTTGTTCTATTTGGGCCCTCAACCGATTGTTGAAGGTTGGGCCTTCAACAATGCCCCACATTGGTGAGGGTAATCTTTACTCAGTTCATTGATTCAAATTCATCTGGAAACATCCTCAAAGACACATCCAGAAATAATCAATTTGGCCAGACACCCTGCTCTGCTCCAAATACGCTTTATCTGTGTCAGCCTGCTATCTTCTCAATATAGCCAAGATCCCTCTCAGATTATTTTTGCAAAGGGCTGCTAGATAGGAGCCTATATATCAAACTCTTTTCCCCACCCTCCATTTTTGTGATAGCCTATTTGCTTTGAAGTCCAGACAAATACTTGAATTTTTTTAAGGACATAGGGTGAGCTCACATTTATCATTTTCTAATTTTTTTTTAAAGTTTTTATTTATTTATTTTGAGAGGGAGTACAAATGGGGGATGGGCAGAGAGACTCCCAAGCAGGCTCTGCGTTGTCAGTATGGAGCCTGATGTGGGGATACATCTCATGAACCATGAGATCACGACCTGAGCTGAAATCAAGAGTCAGACCCTCAACCAACCGAGCCACCTTGGCACCCCCAAATACTTGAATTTAATTGAAATGAAATTTCCCCAAGTGCTCTATGCCCATAAAAATCTTTCTTCTTTAGAGATAATTTTTTTCTATTTCCTGAGCAGAATCACGCAGCTTTTATTGTACCATGAGGCACACTTTTGTTGCTTCAGCATCCTCTGCAGAGCAGCCTTCACCTCCTGGTTCTTGAGGCTGTAGATGAGGGGGTTCAGCAAGGATGTGATCACACTGTACTGAATGGAGACCACGCGCTCCAACACTGAGCCTGAGGCAGGGCTGATGTACCTGAATAGAGCCGTCCCATAGAACAAGAGCACCACGGTGAGGTGGGAGGAGCAGGTGGAGAAGGCTTTGGCTTGGCCCTCAGAGGAGCGGATGTTCAGAATGGCAGAAATTATTCTGGAGTAAGAGAAGAGGATCAGGGGAAGCGTCAGCAGCCCTAGAAATGCACAGGACACCGCAAGAAGAATCTCATTGACAATGGGATCGGTACAGGACAGAGGAAAGAGAGGAGGTAGCTCACAGCTGAAGTGGAGGATGATGTTGGACCCGCAGAAATACAACTTGTGGATGAAGAGACTATTCAGCAAGGAAATCAGAAATCCCACTGCCCACGCTATGCTCACAATCACAATACAGAGAGGTCTGTTTATGACCATGGTGTAGACCAGAGGGTGGCAGATAGCAGCATAGCGGTCATAGGCCATGGCAGAGAGCAGACAAGCTTCTGTTCCCCCAGAGAGAGTGAAAAAGAAGCTCTGAGTGATGCACCCCCACATTGAGATGCTTTTATTCTGAGATAAGAAGTTCTGGAGCATCTTGGGCACAGTGACTGAGGAGAAACTGAGATCCAGGAAGGATAGGTGTCCAAGGAAGAAGTACATGGGTGTGTGGAGGCGGGGATCAACCCTGATCACCAGGATCATCACCAGATTCCCCACCAGGGTCAGGAGGTAAATCCCCAGGAACAGCACGAAGAGCATGGTCTGGATCTGGGGGTCACTGGATAATCCCAGGAGGACAAACTCAGTAATCATACTGACATTTTTCATGGTTGCTTAGAGATTCTGTCCCTCAAAAGGAATGAATGATTTTTCCACTTGATAAGACATTGATCTGAGTCTTTCTCAGTGAACAGGAGTTTTCTACTCGCAGACAATATATCTCCTTACCTATAGACCAAAACAGGAAACTCAGGATAAGGAAGTGTCTTCTCAGATACAATCTCTTCACTTGCCCTTCTTTTCTAACTACTAGCACTATTTTGTCATGATCTCTATACCTTCACCCTACATGACTTTTTTAAAATAAAAATACCATGCACGTGCAAGTCAGGTACATCCTGGAATCAAAAGAAGGGAAAAGAGCCCCAGTGGCTAAGCCTAGAAAACCTTTTATGGTTAAGGGCTAGGAAGCCCATGCACAAGTGATTCCTTCTCAGAATAGTCAGGTCATAGACTCACAGTAACTAAGGTGGTGTCATAGTGACTTTAAACCCTTCATTTTACAAATAAGGATAGGGGCGCCTGGGTGGTTCAGTGGGTTGGGCATCTGACTTCGGCTCAGGTCATGATCTCGTGGTTTGTGAGTTCCAGCCCCGTGTTGGGCTCCCTGCTGACAGCTTGGAGCCTGGAGCCTGCTTCGGATTCTGTGTCTCCTCCTCTCTACCCCTACCATGCTCATGCTCTGTCTCTCTCTGTCTCTCAATAATAAATAAACATTAAAAAAATTAAAAAAAAAAACAAATGAGGATAATGCATTGCCTAAGTTCTCATAGCAAAGTGATGTTGAGGTTGGGACTAAACCAGATGTTCCAACTCATCTGATATGCTAGTGCACCACACTTGTGGTTTTGAATTGATTATTAGAAGCTGAATTTTGTGTGGTTTTGGCATCACAAGGAACTTTGCTAGTAGGGAGTTCACTTAAATTGTATTTTAATATTCCTTGGCTCTGATACTTAGCCAGTGGTATCTACAGTTCTGTGTCAGCTGCTATTGAAGTGGAAAGAGAACTAGTCTTAGAGTACAGTAGTAACCTTGAGTCTTAGCTCAAACATTCTAATGGTATCATTTGGTAAAAGTTACTCAGTTTCCTTAAGCCTTACCTTATTAATCTGTAAAATTGGGTAAATTAAACAAATACTTCTATAAACCAGAGGGCTCATAACATGCTGTGCAAAAATCAAATTTTTGTATGTATGAAGATTGACACAGAATATTGAAAATAGAAATAATTTCTCTATTGGGCAGTAGGTTTATGGGCATTTTTTTCTTGTAAACAGTTTCTCTAATGTTGTAAAATTATTTTTCCATTGATTACTTCCCCCCCCCCCTTTTTTTTTATAAAGAAATGACTTGGAGACTTTCAGGAAACTCTCAGTCTAGCTTTGTTTTCTCCAGAGAAAAAGGCAAAGGGAAAATTGGATTGAAGTGAGAGAAAAGCCCCAGGGCAAAGGAAGCTGAACTCCTAAAAAGAATATTCTTTTGTGGTCTCTTCCCCAACACCATTGGGCATCTCAGTAGTTTGGTTCTATGTGGGTGCATAAGACTGGTGCCCTTTTGAAATCCCTCATACCTAGGATTCCAGAACACTACCAGGGCTGTGTTTTCAAAGTGTGTTGAATGCAACCTTATATATTCTGCTGTAGTGCTTTAGGGACCACTCTAAATGGTGAGGGAGTGAGGAGTCAGAGGAGTCTTTGGGCCCTCACATCCATCTCAATTGCCTCAGCTCTTCTTACATCTATTTGTCATACTTGATTTGGTGGTAGAATTTCATTGAAGCAAAGGGTTTCATTAATAAAAACTTTCTAAAACCCAGTGAAGTAGGGATTCCATTGCCAAAAGGACTACGAATCTCTCTCTGTACTTCGTCTTTTTCGTTTTCAATGCCCCAGGAAATCTCCTTCCTACGCTTCATCTGGCTTTGTGGCCAATAACACATTCCCATTTAAAATAAAAGCCTCACTTTTTTGTGTGTGTCCAGAACCAGATACATAAAGAAACAATAGGAAGGGGGTACCCGGGTGGCTCAGTCGGTTAAGTGTCTGACTCCAGCTCGGGTCTGATCTCACAGATCATGGGTTCAAGCCCTGCATCGGGTTCTGTGCTGACAGCTTGGAGCCTGGAGCCTGCTTCGGATTCTGTGACTTGCCCTCTCTCTCTGTCCCTCCCTTGTTCATGCTCTGTCTCTCTCTGTCTCTCAAAAAATAAATAAACGTTAAAGAAAATATTTTTTTAAAAAAAGAAAAGAAACAATAGGAAGACCCCACATGGACAAACGGCAGAAGACTTAATCTTCCAGCTCGACTATTATCTGACTGGAAGTAGCAATGTCTGACTTTGAGAAAGTTACTTCTCTAATCTGGGTCCAGTGTAAACTAGAGGGGCTTGGGTCAGAGGTCTCTACAAATCTTTCCCAGTTACATATATCAATGTGCCTCTAAGGCTCTCACCAACCATACTGAGCAGGACTGCTTTTGGTCCGATGTGTCTTCTGGTTTTCTAGCCAGGCTGCCTGCCACAGGACACTGCTGCAGGAAGGAGACGCGGCTCCAACAGCTGGAAATGAGAGCCAGGTCCCATGAAAAGCGGACTTTGTTTTCCAGCCAATTATATGAGTAGAGACAGATACAGACAGGCAGTAGTTAAGAGCCAAAGTGTTCTGGTGAAGGTCTTTCTGGAGGTGGCTCTCTTATGACTTGGATTTTTCTCTCCTTTTTTTCCCCCTTTTACTCCCTAATCCTTGAAGAGAGCTCCTGGCCAGTTAGTATGACTTGTATTTCTTCTTTCATTAAATCGCTCGGATCTTATGCCAGGTGGGCCCTGGGGAGGAATGGGGAGGAGAGGCTCCAGAGAGTCAAGAATTGTTCACTGCCCATGGGAGAGGCAGCATTAACCTGAACCAAAGGGGCCACTGGTCCTAGGACAAAGTGGCTACTGACATGGCTATTGCCAAAAGAGGTCTGGCTGAGGGCATACAAGTGCAGAAAGCTCCTGGCCACAAATTGCTTTACTAATTAGGAAGAAGGGGTTCAGGAGGTTCTGTAAAGTTTCTGTCTTGTCTCTGGTAGCGCTTCGATTTTTAATGTGAATATGCACATGCACACACACACGCACACAGCCAGGTCCACACAATTTAAAAGGTCATTACTCCTATGAAGACACTCCTTTCTCAACCCTTGCTTCTCTAGCTTTCAGCTCAGGCTCTTGCCTCCTATTTCACAGAGAAAATGTTCCTTTTTCTAATTTTGTTGTATGGCTCTCTATTGGTCCTCAGCACTGATTGTTGCTCAAGTTTTTCCCATTTAAAAGTGTAGGGGCAGAATCAATAGCCCTTCCTCCTCCAAGGGAGCTGGTTTTCCTAGGGTCAGTACTGTGGCAGGAAAGGACCTATTCTGAAAAGGAAACATGTGGTGAGTATAGACACAAGAAAAGGTGAAACCAAAACTTTGGTCTACCTCTACAAACTAGAAGTTACTCCTCTGTAACAGGGGACTAGAGAGAAGCTAACTAACTGGAGGATATAAGAAAGCATATCAGACTCCAGGCTGCTGGATTTCCCAACCACTTCCTTGTCTTTCCTTCTCTTTATAGCCACATTTTTTTTGAGGGGGAAGGAGTATACTCTATACTGTAGTCTCTTCCTCATTCACTTCTTGGTCCACTGTAATCTCTCTCTTTCTGTTTCCTCTATTGCCCCCAGGGACAATTTACCTACTATATTCAGATGTGCATGAGAGGCGTTAAGGCATTTGTGGACTCAGGTGAAGGCTTTGCCTTGGCCCCCAGAAGACTGGATACCTAGGATGTTTCTGGACTAGGAAAAGAGGCTTAGAGATAGTTTATAAGCCCAGAAATGGAAATGATCTCACAAATATTAACTGTTGACAGTAAGATCTATACTGGATGAAGGAGGAGTGAAGGCAGCTCAGAGATGAAGAGAGGCTAATGGACCTACAGAAGGGGAAGTTTAACGTATCAGTCAGCTTAGGTCAATTATGCTGTGATAATAAGTGACCCAAAATTTCAGTGGTTACCAACAATAACAATTCACTTATCATGTTACATGTCTGTTAAGATAGCTGTGGCTCTTTTACTACATAGTCTTTACTTCAAGACCTAGACTTATAGAGCAGCCTTTATTTTTATTTTTTATTTTTTGGATTTTGTGGTTGTATTTAATATGATTTATGGAATGTTTAAGAAGTAAATGAAATCTATGCAACTGAGAAACAATGATAAAATCTTGAGGAATTAAGTTTCAGTATCTTTATAAGACTACCTAAGTCACACTTTCTTTTTTTAAAAGTTTTTATTTAAATTCCAGTTAGTCAACATAATAATAGTTTCAGGTGTACAATATAGAGATTCAACACTTCCATACAACACCTGGTGCTCATTATAACTACGCTGCACAAAGCAATTTACACATTTAATGTAATCCCTATCAAAACACCCCCAGCATTTTTCACAGAGCTAGAACAAACAATCCTAAAATTTGTGTGCAACCAAAAAAGACCCCGAATAGCCAAAGCAACCTTGAAAAAGAAAAGCAAAGCCGAAGGCATCACAATTCCAGACTTCAAGTTATATTACAAAGCTGTGGTGATCAAAATAGTTTGGTACTGACACAAAAATAGACACATAGACCAATAGAACAGAATAAAAAACCCAGAAATGAACCCACAATTATCTGATCAATTGGTCTTTGACAAAGCAGGAAAGACTATCCAATGGGAAAAAGACCGTCTTTTCAATAAATGGTGTTGGGAAAACTGGACAGCTACATGCAAAAGAATGAAACTGGACCACTCTCTTACACCACACACAAAAATAAATTCAAAATGGATGAAATACCTAAAAGTGAGACCTGAAACCATCAACATGCTAGAGGAGAACACAGGCAGTAACCTCTTTAACACTGACTGTAGCAACTTCTTTCTAGATATGTCTCCTGAGGTGAGGGAAACAAAAAGCAAAAATAAACTATTGGGACTTCTTCAAAATAAAAAGCATCTACTCAGCGAAGGAAACAACAAAATAAAAAGGCAATCTATGGAATGGGAGAGGATAATTGCAAATGACATATCTGATAAATCTATAAAGAACTTATACAACTCAACACCCAAAATCCAAGTAATCCAATTAAAAATTGGGCAGAAGACATGAATAGATGTTTCTCCAAAGAAGACATACAGATGGCCAACAGACACATGAAAAGATGTGTAACATCACAGATCCCCCTCAGGGAAATACAAATCAAAACCACAATGAGATACCACCTCACACCTGTCAGAATGGCTAACATTAACAACATAGGAAACAAGAGGTGATGGCAAGGAGGTGGAGAAAGGGGAACACTCTTGCACTGTTAGTGGGAATACAAACTGGTGCAGCCACTGTGGAAAATGGTATGGAGGTTTCTCAAAAAGTTAAAAATAGAAGTACAAGGTGATCCAGTAACTGCACTACTAGCTGTTTGCCCAAAAATACAACACTAATTCAAAGGGATACATGCACCCTGGCTCCCAGTCCCTCCCAACCTATTTCTAAGACTTTTTCATCTTTTGTTCTCCCCAGATGTTCTCCCTCTCCTGCTGGGATACACTAACTTACAACTTGTATTTTATATTGTACCCCATGGGGAAAAATCTTAATTCCCTTCCTTTTTTCCCTCCTTACCCAAAATCTCATTTTACACATTCTCCATCCCAACCTCCCTTACTTAAACTTTACTTATAAGATAATATTATTTATTTAATGCATAATTTACGCCAGGCACCATAACAAGGTCTGTATATGCTTTTGATCTCATTTAATCCTTATAAAATCTTGTAACATAGGTATTACTGACCCCATTTCTGTGGGTCAGAAAGATTAAGTGACATACTCAGTCATAGACCTTACAAAGTAGTAGAATTGGGACTCACTCCCAAGGCTCTCTGAGTCCCATTACCATGTTTTCCCTACTTTGCAGCACTACAGAAGTTTGCTTATGAGTAAGTCTTTCCTGGTTTGGAAACTATGCTTTCTCCTGGGGGAACTTGGGAACCCAGACAGGAATTAGGTGGTCCTGGGATTTGGGGCCACTGGCTCTGTCTGGAACTTCTCCTTACCCAGGATGTCTGAATGCTCACAGAGATATAGGTATCAGGGATATGATTTCTTGGAACAGAAATGGGGACTTTTGGGCCAGGGAAAATTCCAAGAAGAGAAAACTAAAGGAAAAGCTGAATTGAGCACTATGAGCAATTAATGGCTGAAAGCAGAACTCTACAGAGGTGGAGGAATTAGCATATGAGAGATGACCCTTCTAGTTTTCCCTCTCCTGTTTCCCTACCTGAAGCATCTGAAGAAGTCCTGGTGGCGATGAATTAAAAAGTGACGGTAGACATGAAAGATTAGGATTTATTCATGCAAAGAGGAATTCTCTGATCCTCTTTCCTAAAAATAGCAGCCAAAAGAACCCCCAAAAAAACCCAAAAAACAAAAAACTTCCATGCTCTTCATTATACTCTTGCAAAAGTTACTTTTGCTATGTTTTGATCCCATCTGGAGCCAGATACTGGCCTCATTGAAACTTAGAAATTCCTAAGATTCTAGACTATAGTGCAAGTTTTCTGGAGTCTTTTTTGGGCTCCATGGAGCTTCCTCAGGGCCACAGGAGCCACTACAGGTACTGAGAGGCTACTCAGTGTGTGGGCCTTCCCCCATCCCCACCTACATGTTCTATAATCACTAGGGCTCTTCATTTATCTGAGATATATATTAGGGAATCTTTGAACAGAAGTAGGAGAAAGACTTCCTCTTTGGTTTCCATATTCATGACTCTAGCCATCCTCCTTCTTAAAAATGCTTTTATCTATCTATCTATCTATCTATCTATCTTCCAGACATGAAGAAACAGAACAGAAAACTCCAAATAGCCAAGTAGGTAAAGAGCTGAAACTTGCAGAATAGTTACTACTTCATTTTGTGACTTGAGGAATAATCTTCCTCGTCTTGGGTTCAATTTCTAGTTCTAATAAAAATTTAGAACTAGTGTCCATTCAGATCCTTCTAGCTAGATGTATTTCTCATTCACTAACCTACTCATTGAGCAGGCCTGTCCTGGGTCCAAAATGTACCCTGCACTTTGAGCCAGGCTGTCTACTGCCTCCAAAGTAGGGCTCTAACATGTCAAAGAAACCTTAGCAGTAGGGGTCTTCTGCAGAGGGTTCCAAATGGATTCATCACAAAGCAGGCTTAGTTCCTGATCAATGCTAGGTCTGGAGTCAAGTTCAAACTCAAAACAGCTCACTTCAAGATCACTTCTAGGGAAAGGCTAAAGTGTTCAGACATCCAGTTGATGCTTTTTTGAGTCTTTTGGTCTCACCTAAGAGAATCTGGTACCCATCTATTATTTTACTCTTCTTTTGTCTCCCTTGGTGTTGAGTTCATGCCCAGTTCATGTGACTTATATATGTTTCTCTTCAACACTTTGTTGTTAATCTTGTGCCAGGTGGGCCCTGAAGAGGGATGTTGAGTAGGCACTGCTGGGAGCCAGGAATTGTTCACTGCTCATAGGAGAGACAGGAGATGGACAAGCTACCACTATTGTGGCTTCACGAAGACACAGGAGTACAGAAGGCTCCTGGTTACAAACTGCTTTGCTAAGAGGGGAACAGGGGACCTGATGAACTCTAGTGTATGAGACTCTACTGAGGACTTGTTTCGTCCTGGATTCTGAGAACACCCCATCTTTCTCTCTCTCTCTCTCTACCCAAGCACACATACTTTCCTTTCCCAGTGTGACTAGTTCAATAGTTTCATTACTCTCCTGAAACTATGTATGCCTTTAACCCTATACTCCTAACTCTCAGCTGATAATTTCCAGAGGAAATGTTCTGTTCTTGCTACAGGTGACCTCTAACTTCCTAATCTCCACACATGGAGTTCTTCTTTTCTCCCCTTCAGCCTTAGGGGAAGGCCCTCTTTCATCTATGGTCAGTGCCTCTCTCTGCCGTGGATCCTAGCCTGACCCTTCTCTTTGAACATCTCCATGAATCAACCATGCTCTTTCTCTTGTATTGTCTCTCCCTTCCATGGAGTCTTTCCACTCAGTATATACAAAGAAACTGCTTAGGTTTATTTATTTAAAATAGAACAGGAGGGGCGCCTGGGTGGCGCAGTCGGTTAAGCGTCCGACTTCAGCCAGGTCACGATCTCGCGGTTCGTGAGTTCGAGCCCCGCGTTGGGCTCTGGGCTGATGGCTCAGAGCCTGGAGCCTGTTTCCGATTCTGTGTCTCCCTCTCTCTCTGCCCCTCCCCCGTTCATGCTCTGTCTCTCTCTGTCCCAAAAATAAATAAACGTTGAAAAAAAAAAATTAAAATAGAACAGGAACAATTAGTAACCCTCTCTTCTATAAGAAGCCTTAAAGGGGCGCCTGGGTGGCTTAGTCGGTTAAGCAACTCACTCTTGATCTCAGCTCAGGTTGTGATCTCACAGCTTGTGAATTTGAGATCCACATAGGGCTCTGTGTGGATGGTGCACACTGCTTGGGATTCTGCTTGGGAATTCTGTCTCTCCTTCTCTCTGACCCTTACCTGCTTGTGCTCTCTCTCTCTCAAAATAAATAAACAAATAAATAAATAAATTTCATATATATATACACATATATATACTCACATATATATAAATATATATGTATATATATGTGTATATATATGAGTATATATTGTTTATTTATAAATAAACTATATATGTGTGTGTGTGTGTATATATATATTTTATATCCTTATATATATATATATAATATATATATTTTATATCCTTAAAATATAATGGAGTTTAGAGCCCTTCCATGAGTAATCAAGTCAATCGCTTTTAAAGGCTTCTACATGTAAAAACACTAAGATTTAGATACCTTTCCAATGGAGACACAAGGAAAGTACAAGTTAGTGAAAATTTTACTCACCCATCTACATTTTAATCCATTTCTAAGATTGCCTCAACCCTTCAGAAAAGATACATATGGAATATACTCCATAGTATATAACACCTCTGTTGTATCCCATAGTCAAGTACATTAGTATTTCTGTAATGAAACTTCTGAGTACTCCTTCTAAGTGGGGTAGAAAGAGACTACAAATAATCCCTTTTATTTTTTTTCCCAGAGTTTGTTTCTTGGAAGAAATGCTGCATCATGTGCCCAGTATACCCTTTTAAAATCAAAACCTCAAGGGGTTCCTGGCTGCCTGAGTTGGTAGAGTATCTGACTTTTGATCCCAGTGTCATGAGTTCAAGCCCCACACTGGGCATGCAGCCTACTTAAAACACACATACATACATAGATACATACATACATCAGAAATTCAAAGCTTTTATTTTTCAATTCAGTGCAGATAATAGTGGGAGGGAGGGAGGGAGGGAAGGAGAGGGGGAGAGGGGGAGAGAGGGAGAGAGGGAGAGAGGGAGAGAGGGAGGGGGAAGAGGGAAGGAGAGAAACAGAATGGTCATGAATTTGGACTCTGTAGTGCAGAATTCCTGGGTGTCAATCCTGACTCCACCACTCACTGGCTAAGTAAACTCAAGTGAGTCCATGGCCTCGGCAACCCCCAGTTTTTTCATTTATAAAAAGGGAACTTTTACCTTACAAGATTGCTATAATGAATACATAAGATTGCTTTAAAGTATACAAGAACAGTGCCGGCCAATAGCTTGATAAATGGTAGCTCTTATGTCTGTTTTTATGGCAAAAATTAAAGTAGAGACAGGAAGCTTACAACAAAAATTATTTCATAAGACATTAGAAATAAAGTAAGCCATAATTTATGACCATAAGTGTAAAAACCACAGTAATATTTAATACAAAGTTTTAAGTATCCTCATAAAAAGGCAGAGATTTAAGAAACAAAATCTAATGATATGCTGCCTAAAGATAAAGTACATATAACAATATAATACAGAACTGTTTAAACTAAAATGATGGACAAAGACACTATTAGTGTTTTTAAAACAACTGTTTGCAAGCCAGCTTGTCTTGAAGCTCTCCACACTAAGGGTGACCTTGAGGGACAGCTGAAGCTGAATTGGGTGCAAGCCAGGGTGCCCCAAGGTGTTCAGCACAGGGGATGCCTTGGCTAGGTTGACTGGAGCTGAGGGTGGTACAAGCGGGAGTGTTCCAGGGTACTCTGCACAGGGGGTGCCCTTGCAAGGTGGCTGAAACTGATGCAAGCATGGACCTGGGGTTCCCAGGGTGCCCCATGCAGGGGGCACCCTGGCAGGCTGGCTGGATCTGAAGCAGTCAGCGGAGAGGTTCCTGAGTGCTCTGCATGGGGTGGGGTGGGGGGTGCCCTAGCAAGCTTTCTGTTATTTGCTAAGTGAAATAAGTCAGACTGAGAAAGATAAATACCATATGCGGAATCTTAAAAAAAAACACAAATGAATAAAAGAAAAAGCAGAATCAGAGAACAAACAGATGGTTGCCAGAGGGGAGGGGTGTGAGGGGAAAGGCAAAATGGGTGAAAGGGAGTGGGAGATACAGGCTTCCAGTTATGGAATGCATAAGTCACAGGGATAAAAAGCACAGCATAAGTAATATAGTCAATGATATTGCAGTAACTACGTATTGGGACAGATGGCTATACTTGGAATGAACATAGCATAATGTATAAACTTGTTGAATCATTATGCTCTACACCTGAAGCAAATGTAACATTGTGTGTCAACTATAGCCAAATAAAAAAAAAATTAAACAGAAAGAACAAGTGGAAATACTAACATCACAGAAAGTGAATTCAAATAGAAACATTAAGCCAAAAAAGAATTCCATTTTATAATATGTATAATCCACAATAAAGACAAAGCTATCTGGATCTTTTATGCTACATAGTACAATTTCACAATGAATTTTGAAAACATTTTGAAAAAATTTCAAAAAGCAAAAACATGGAAATATAAGGAAATATAGCCAGAAGCACAATTATGGTGGCAAACTGATATCTAACTATCTAGCTATCTAGCTAGCTATTTTTAGTCTTTGACAGATGAAATGGGGGGAATCAATCAACAATATTGTACAAGATTTGAATATATAATCAATAATATAACACAATCTAAATACTGAAAGCTAAATATCAATCACTATTAATTATAAAATACATATGAACACTTCCCAAATACAAGTTAATTTAATTTAATGTTATTTGAAAAGATGTATCCTTGAGTGGGTTTTCTCATGAATGTAATGATCGTTTAATATTAGGAAAATTTATAATTGTTCCAATAAGAAGATGTATATGATAATCTCCATAAATTCTGAAAATCTACTTTATAAAATTTGATACCTATTTTGATAGTATCTCTTTAAAACTAAAACAGATAGCTATAATGTGAAAAAAATATGGAGTATATATAAACTGATATGTAATGTCATAACAGTGAATTGCCAGATTCATTTTTATTAAAATTAGGAACAAAACAAGAATGATTGCTAAAACTATTACTTTTTAAAAAATATTTATTTTTTGAGACAGAGAGAGAGTGAGCATGGGTGGGGGAGGGGCAGAGAGCGAGTGGGGACAGAAGATCCGAAGTAGGCTCCACACTGACCGCAGCAAGGCTGATGTGTGGCTGGAACTCACAAACCATGAGATTATGACCTGAGCCAAAGTCAGATGCTTAACCAACTGAGCCACCCAGGCGCCCCTCAAACTATACTCTTTTGTATGATGAAATTATTGGTTTATGTTAAAAGATATGAGTAATAAATGAAAGTTTCAAGAATGAGAAAGAAGGATACTCAGCTTCCATTTTGATAAAAATATGATTTATATCATATTAGGATTATTTAGGAGCAAGGAGAAGCTCAGATCAGCTTAAGAAAGAAAAAGAGGGCTTGTTGGATTGGAATTGGAGTACTTCCAGATTGGAGGCAATCTTCATCCACTTTTCACATGGACATTATCCCTCTAATTTTGAGCCTCTGACTGTTCTCTTATCTTTAGTCTTCTCAAGCTAAGAGAGTTTGATTACCTTGTTTAATCACCATTTCAAATGGAGTATTCCTCAGTAGTTCCTAGATCTGGCATTCTTCTCTGGTGTAGTGGACATGTCTGTATTTCTTTATGACAATTTTTAGTTGTATATTTTCACCCAAAGAGCTATATTACAAAGTTGTAGTCATCAAGACAATATGGTACTGGCACAAAAACAGACACATAGATTGATGGAACAGAATAGAAAACCCAGAAATGGGCCCACAACTGTATGGTCAAATAATCTTTGATCAAGCAGGAAAGACTATCCAACGGAAAAAAGACAGTCTCTTCAATAAATGGTGCTGGGAAAACTGGACAGCGACATACAGAAGCATGAAACTGAACCACTTTCTTACACCATACACAAAAATAAATTCAAAATGGATGAAAGACCTAAATGTAAGACATGAAACCATCAAAATCCTAGAGGAGGACATAGGCAGCAACCTCTTTGACCTCGGCTGGAGCAACTTCTTACTAGGCATGTCGCCAAACACAAGGGAAACAAAAGCAAACAGGAACTGTTGGAACTTCATGAAGATAAAAAGGTTCTGCACAGTGAAAGAAACAATCAACAAAACTAAAATGCAGCCTATGGAATAGGAGAAGATATTTGCAAATGACATATCTGATAAAGGATTAGTATCCAAAATCTATAAAGAACTTATCAAACTCAACACCCATAAAACAAATACTCCAATGAAGAAATGGGCAGAAGACATGAATAGACACTTTTCCAAACAAGACATCCAGATAGCTAACAGACACATGAAAAGATGCTCAGTATCACTCAACATCAGAGAAATACAAATCAAAACCATGATGAGATACCACCTCATACCTGTCAGAATGGCTAAGATTAACAACACAAGAAACAACAGTGTCGGGAGGAGGTGAGGAAAGAGGAACCCTCTTGCACTGTTGGTGGGAATGCAAACTGGAGCAGCCACTCTGGAGAAGAGTATGGAGGTTCTTCAAAAAACTAGAAATACAGGGCACCTGGGTGGCTCAGTTGGTTAAATGTCTGACTTCAACTCAGGTCATGATCTCACAGTCCATGAGTTCAAGCCCCACGTCAGGCTCTACGCCGACAACTCAGAGCCTGGAGCCTGCTTTAGATTCTGTGCCTGCCTGTCTCCTTGCCCCTCTCCCATTTGCATTCTGTCTCTCTCAAAAATAAAATAAAAACATTTAAAAAAAACCAAAAAAACTAGAAATAGAAGTACCTGATGATCCAGGAATTGCACTAGTCGGTATTTACCCAAAAGTTACAAAAACACAGATTTGAAGGGTTATATGCACCCAAATGTTTATAGCAGCATTATTAACAATAGCCAAACTACTGAGAGAGCCCAAATGTCCATCATCTGATGACTGGATAAAGAAGATATGGTGTGTGTACACACACACACACACACACACACACACACACACAAAGGGATAGTACTAAGCCATCAAAAAAGAATGAAATCTTGCCATTACAATGGCGTGGATAGAGCTAGAATGTATTATGCTAACTGAAATAAGTCAATCAGAGGAAGACTAATACCATATGATTTCACTCATGTGGAATTTAAGAAACAAAACAGATGAACATATGAGAAGGGGGGAAATAAAGAGAATAGAAGGAAACAAACCACAAAGACTTTGAACTATAGAGAACAAACTAAGGGTTGATGGAGAGCAGTGGGTGGGAGATGGGCTAGATGGGTGATGGGTATTAAAAAGGGCACTTGTGGGCACCTGGGTGATTCAGCAGGTTGAGCGTCTGACTTTAGCTCGGGTTATGATCTCACAGTCCATGGGTTCGAGCCCTGCACTGGGTTCTGTGCTGCCAGCCTAGAGCCTGGACTCTGCTTCAGATCCTGTGTCCCCGTCTCTGTTTGCCCCTCCCCTGCTCACACTCTGTCTCTCTCAAAAATAAATACACATTAAAAAAAATTTTTTTTTAAAAGGGCACTTGTTGTAATGAGCACTGGGTGTTGTATGTAAGTGTGAATCACTGAATTCTACTTCTGAAATCAATACTGTACTGTATGTTAACTAACAAAAATTTAAATTAAAAAAATAGTGAAAAAAAAAGTAAAACAAGTTAGTGGAGGGAAAAATAGAATAATTCTTAGTAAATTCAAAAGAAGGCAGGAGAGGAGAGGAAAAAGGAACAGAACAGTTGGGAGTTAGAAAACAGTCAGATGGTAAATTTAAGCCACATTATATGAGTAATTGTAGTAAGTGTAAATTGACCCAACACCCCAGTGAAAAGGTAAAGATAATCGTATTGGATGAAAAAACAAAATCCAACTGTATGGTACTTACAAGAGACATATCTGAAATATAAAGACTGCAGAATGACAGAAGATGGAAAATGATATATAAGCAACATTAACCAAAAGAAGTTTGTGAAACTATACTAATATCAAAGTAATTTTAAGGGAAAAAAATTACTGTAGATAAGACACATTTCATAATGATAGAAAAATCAACCCAACAAGAACATAGCAATTTTTAAATTTTTTTTCAGTTTATTTATTTACTTTGAGACAGAAAAAGAGAGAGAGAGAGAGAGAGAGAGAGTGAGCACAGGGGAGGGGCAGAGAGAGAAGGAGAGTGAGCGAATCCCAAGCAGGCTCCACACTGTTAGCACAGAGTCTGACGCAGGGCCTGAACCCACGAACCACAAGATCATGACCTGGGCTGAAATCAAGAGTCTGATGTTTAACCGACTGAGCCAGCCAGGTGTCCCAAGAACATAACAATTCTAAATTTGTAAGCACATATAGACTAGATCATTGTTCAACAAATATCCACTAACCTCCTCCACCATTTTCATGGAGAAATACACTTCTCTATTCCATTGAAGTTGCGAACCCTATGGCTATGTGAATAAATTGCTTTGGCCAATGGAATGTAAGCACAAGTGGCAGACTGCCAGCTGCAAACCTAGGCTTTAAAAGGCACTGCATGGGGGCGCCTGGGTGGCTCAGTCGGTTGGGCATCCGACTTCAGCTCAGGTCATGATCTCGCGGTCCGTGAGTTCGAGCCCCGCGTCGGGCTCTGTGCTGACAGCTCAGAGCCTGGAGCCTGTTTCAGATTCTGTGTCTCCCTCTCTCTCTGACCTTCCCCCATTCATGCTCTGTCTCTCTCTCTCTGTCTCAAAAATGAATAAACATTAAAAAAAAATTTTTTTAAATAAAAAAATAAAAAAAAATAAAAGGCACTGCATGTTTCCATTTGTCTTTCAGAGAGTTTCTAACCTCTATGATGAGAATAATAGCCCCAGGTAGGCATTGCCTACCTAGAATGAGACATGTGGAACAGACTACAGCCAGGAAGCAAGTCCAGCCAATCTGCAGATCTCAGCCTAACACTTAGCTACCTCACCTATAAATGATAAACTGCCACTAAATACTTTTGTGGTTGTTTATTGTGAAGCAATAGCTGACTGATAGAGCACCTAACAAAGCTTCAATATATATATAAAGCAAAAAATTAAACTAAAAGAAGAAATAGACAAATCGCACCCTTGATAACAATCTGATAGAAAAAGCAGACCAAAAATCAGCAAATATGTGAAAGGTTGGAAAAACATAAGTAGTATTTTGACTTCACTGACATACATGAATCACTGTATCCAATAACTACAGAATGCTCACTGTTTTCATACGTACCTGAAACATTTTCTAAAGTTTGTCATATACCAGGGCATTAAAAAATCTCACTACATTTTAAAGAACCAAAATCAGATAGAACATGATGTTATCTAAATTAAGTAGAAACAGTCGATTTAACGTTATTTCAGTATTTCAATACAAAATAGCTAGAGAATCCCTAAATGTTTGGAAAATAAGCAGTACCTTCAAATAACCCGTAGATCAGAGAAGAAATAACAATGGAAGTTAAATTTGATGTATTAAGCTGTCTGGCTGCTATTAGGTTGGCAGTTCTAATGTAGAAATTCCACAATTATCTTCTATTGTTTTATTCATGTTTAGTATTTTAATAGTTACTAATTAGAATGTATTTCTCTTTTGCAGTGATAATTTACAGTTAAAAGATATTTCCACAGTGATGGGTCATTTTAATTGTTACAGGCAAATGACAGAAAATACTGAAGACTAATCATTTCTTGGGCCAAGTGGAGGCTGAAAGACATCAAAGTGCAGTGAAAGAAATAAAGATAATCACCAGTATCTGCATTATTAAATATCAATGAAAGACTTTTCATTAAACAATGTTTTTTTTCATTATTTTACTGAAAAGCATTAAATTGACCATTTCATTAAAATAGCATATAGTAGATAAAGAGAGTCAGTTGTTAAAAAGAAAAATAAACAACAGTGATAATTACAGTGACTCAAATGATAATTCATTATGCTCAGAATCAAATGGATAAAATTGGCCAAACATAAAGCAAACAAATACAGCTTTGTATTACTAAACCAAACAAAGATAATGTTGTTATATGAAATGATAGTATCTATCCCATTAATGTAGTTAATTTGAGTTTTAAAGTTTTGTGATATTGTGCAAGTTTAATTCATAAGACTGGTTTGGTTTCACAGTGTATTATATGCCATAAAGGTAAAGAAGTTACATCTTGTGTGAACACTTTTTAATTTTATAATAAAACAATATAAGAGAATATTGATAATATTGGAAGTTTTTTTTTTTTAATTTAAAAGAGTATATACACTTTTTGAGTTAGGGAAACAATGCTGTGTGTGTGTGTGTGTGTGTGTGTGTGTGTGTGTGTGGTAACTATTTGTGAAATAATAAATATATATATTGGTCTCTGCCCCTTGTTCTTGCTAGTATTTGGTCTTTGACTCCAGTTACTGATACAGAGCTCTTAAATCCTTGTAATTTCTTGAGTGATAAGAGCATCCAACACAGAACCCCTAAGTCCCTCACAATTTCTGGAATGACAGGCACATCAACTCTGGGTGGGCTCCCAGATGGGGACTGGTTACTAGAAAAATGAAGCTGTGATTAGACACTTGGAACTTTGAGTCCTGCCTCCCATCCTCTGGAGAGGGGAGAGGAGCTAGAAAATATGTGAATCAACTATGTCTATGTGATGAAGCTTCCATAAAAATGCCTAAAGTATGGGCTTTGGAGAGCCTCCAGGTTAGCAGACTTGTGGAGATGCCAGGAGTGTGGGCCCCAAATGGGCATTGAAGCTCAGTAGCTCTTCTCACATACTTTGCCCTATACATCTCTTCTATCTATCTGTTCCTGAGTTGTGTCCCTTTATAATAAACTGGTAATCTAGTCAGTAAATTGTTTTCCTGAATTTTGTGAGCTGCCCCTGAAAATTATCAAACCCCAGGAGGGGATTGTGGGAACATCTAATTTATAGAGCGTTGGTCAGAAGCACAAGTGACAATTGGACTTGTGATTGGTGTCTGAAGTTGTAGGGCATGGATAGTCTTGTGGGACTAAGCCTTTAACCAACCAGGTTTGTGCTAACCCCAGTATCAGAATTGAATTGAGTTGCACACCCAGCTGGTGGCAGAAAATTGGTCGGTGTGGGAAAAAACCCACATATCTGGCCATGGAAGGGTTGTGAGTATGAGAGTAAAAGAAAACACAGTGTGCTTTTCCAAGACTATTAGCATAAGTTTACTTGTCAGTATATAACAAATATCATGTATGTGGTACGTGTCATAAGTTTCATTATTATACATTCTCTTTGCTGGTCGTAATCACTTAGAAGACATAATAAAAAAAGATTTTGTTTACATTATCTATAAAAAAAAATAAAATAACTGAGACTAATCCTGGATAAGAAATACATAGAATCAGTATGAAGATAAATCACTGGGGCGCCTAGGTAGTTCAGTCGGTTGAGCATCTGACTCTTGATTTCGGCTCAGGTCACAATCTCACAGTTCATGAGATTGAGCCCCACATCAGGCTCTGTGCTGACAGTGCAGAGCCTGCTTGGGATTCTCCCTCTCTCTCTCTCTCCCCGCCCCCCACTCACTCTCACTCTCTCTGCCCCTCCCCCACTCTCTCTCCTTCTCTCTCAAAATAAACTTGAAAAGAAAAGAAAAGAAAAATCACCTGTTTCCTAAGTAGAAAATCTCAGTGCACACAGATTTCATTTTCCTAGATCAGAATCCTTAATGTTGCAAAAAGATCCATTCTGTCCAGGTACTGGCCCTAGCAGGTAGGGCCATTTCAATACTTTCCATGCAAGTGCTTTTGGCAGTTTATGGGAACTGAGAAGACCTGCTTAGAGAGCCAAGAAATACCCCTAGGGTTTCCCATAAAGGCAGGTCATGAGGGAGGGAACAAACAGCCAATAGTAGGTGAACCTCCTTTCCCCAGATACTTTTGGTTATGGTTTATGTGACTCCATCTTTCAAGCCCTGGTATGGCCAGAAGCTATAAAGATGGCACATTAATACAGTTTGACCTAGTAAATCTACTATTGGAAATCTATCCTAATGAAACACCCTAAAATGAAAACCAGTGTTTAGGTGCAAAGATATTGGTTACAATATCATTTACAATAGAAAAACCTGACAAAAATTCTAATTATTCCATAATTATGAAATAGTTCATATTAACCCAAATCAAATGAAATAAGATTCTTGTTTTTCCCTCATTCATCAGATTTATTGGTTACCAAGTTTTTTAATGCTACTTTCTAAATATATCTCAGATGGCAGCTTCTTAAAGATGAAGTTCTAGGGAAATCAGATATTCTAGATGAGACACATGACTGGTTATGTTCTTTACCAAGGCCCTTTTTCTCTGAAGGAATCCAGACAGTTTGCTACCTCCAAAATAAACTAGAAGCTGACTCCAAAGGATAAATTTATATTTTTGAAACAATTACTATGAGTATCATAGCTCAATATAATGCAGTTATATTTTATTGAAAAATTTATTTAAAACAAGGTATCTTAGGGGCGCCTGAGTGGCTCAGTCGGTTAAGCGTCCGACTTCAGCTCAGGTCACGATCTCGCGGTCTGTGAGTTCGAGCCCCGCGTCGGGCTCTGGGCTGATGGCTCAGAGCCTGGAGCCTGCTTCCGATTCTGTGTCTCCCTCTCTCTCTGCCCCTCCCCCGTTCACACTCTGTCTCTCTCTGTCTCAAAAATAAATAAAACGTTAAAAAAAAATGTTAAAACAAGGTATCTTAATAAAACATAAGATACTCAAGATGTTGATGACAAGTCTGGAAGTCAGGAGAGGACTGCGTCAGAAATTGGGTTAGCCTGGTGGGCATGGAAAGTATCAAGATCTGTTGACTGAGGAGGTAACTTCTATTTCTGACAGTATAGCTGATTAATTGTCTCACAGTCTTAAATAATTAATATGCTAAATTACAAAAAATTAATAGGTTGCCGAGATATTTTTGGTTCTTCAGAACTCACAAATGAAATGAAAGCAGAATTCCTAGAAGCTAAGCAAGTACCCTAACCAGCTTGATGCAGGGGGCAAGAGATAAAACCTAGAGACCAGCTAGGCTAGGGAGTCTAATAGGAGACTCTTGATAGAAATCATTTCAATAAGAAAACTCTAAACAGTGAATTTGACAAACATTCTTTGCAATAAATCCCAGAAGCAGTATAGCCTTGCAGTTGTGAGCATAGACTCTGTACCCAAACTGCCTGGGTTTAAATCCCAGCTCTCCCACTGACTTTTGGAAAGTCACTTTTCCTCTCTGTGCATCAGTTTCTAAGTCTGTAAAATGAGGAAAATAATAGTACCTATCTCATAGTGTTGTTCAGAGCATTAAATTAGTTAATATACATAAAGTTCTTAGAATGCCTGGTACAGAGCAAGAATTATGTAATTGTTAGAAATAAGGTGCTACACAACATGCAGAAGAATGAAACTGAACCACTTCCTTACACCATACACAAAAATAAACTCAAAATAGATGAAAGACCTGAACGTGAGACAGGAAACCACCAAAACCATAGAGGAGAAAACAGGCAACAACCTTTGACCTCAGCCGCAGCAACTTCTTACTCAATGTGTCTCTGAAGGCAAGGGAAATAAAAGCAAAAATGAACTACTGGAACTTCATAAAGATAAAAAGCTTCTGCACAGTGAAGGAAATAACAAAACTAAAAGGCAACTGACAGAATGGGAGAAGGTATTTGCAAATGACATATTGGATAAAGGGTTAGTATCCAAAATCTATAAAGAACTTACCAAACTCAACACACAAAAAACAAATAATCCAGTGAAGAAATGGGCAGAAGACATGAACAGACACTTTAAAAAAATTTTTTTTGAGTTTATTTATTTGAGAGAGAGAGAGAACAGGGAGGGGCAGAGAGAGAAAGAGAGAGAGAGAGAGAGAGAGAGAGAGAGAGAGAGAGAATCCCAAGCAGGCTCAATGCTGTCACCACAGAGCCCGACAGAGGGCTTGAACTCACAAACAGTGACATTACGACCTGAGCTGAAACCAAGAGTCAGACCCGTAACTGACTGAGCCACGCAGGCACCCCGAATAAACAGTTTTCTAAAGAATACATCCAGATGGCCAATAGACACATGAAAAGATGCTCAAAATCACTCATCATCAGGGATATACAGATCAAAATCACACTGAGATACCACCTCACACCTGTCAGAGTGGCTAAAATTAATAACTCAGGAAACAATAGATGTTGGCAAGGATGTGGAGAAATGGGAACCCTCTTGCACTGCTGGTGGGAATGCAAACTGGTGCAGCCACTCTGGAAAACAGTGTGGAGGTTCCTCAAAAAATTAAAACTAGAGCTACCCTTTACCCCAGCAATAGCACTACTAGGAATTTATCTAAAGGATACAGGAGTGCTGATCCACAGGGGCACATTTACCCCAATGTTTATAGCAGTGCTTTCAACAATAGCCAAATCATGGAAAGAGCCCAAATGTCCATCAACTGATGAGTAGATAAAGAAGATGTGGTTTATATATACAATGGAATACTACTTGGCAATGAAAAAGAATGAAATCCTGCCATTTGTAACAATGTGGATGGAACTGGAGGGTATTATGCTAAGAGAAATAAGTCAGTCAGAGAAAGACAGATATCAAATGTTTTCATTCATATGTGGAACTTGAGAAACTTAACAGAAGGGGGAAGGGAAGGGGAAAAATAGTTTCAAACAGAGAGTAAGGCAAGCCTGTAAGAGACTCTTAAATACAGAGAACAAACTGAAGGTTGATAGTGGGTGGGGGGAGGGCAGGAGAGAGGGGAAAATGGGTGACAGGCATTGAGGAGGGCAATTGTTGGGAGGAGCACTGGATGTTGTATGTAAACGATGAATCATGGGAATCTACCCCTGAAACCAAGAGCACACTGTATACAATGTATGTTAGCTAACTTGACAATAAATTATATTAAGAAATAAATAACAAATAAAAAGAAATAAGGTGCTACAATCTCAGTGGAAGCATAAATAAGAAATAATCTACCATGGGGATGAGGGCCATGAGAAAATTACCCCTTTTGACATTAAAGTTGGATAAAGGAAGAAGAGGATATTTCCTGAAAATTCATAACCTGGTGCTTATTCATGCCTGGTGCTCAGGCAAGTGTGAAGTCTGAATTCATGCTGTCTGTGTGTGTGCTCAGAAACACGTCAAGCAGAGAATTTAATTTGAAGTGGGGCTGACTCAAAGGTAACAGGTAGAAAGAAATATATATACTTTCTAGAGAATAGAACTTAACTCAAGCTACAATCTAGAAATTTATGGCCAGAAAAATTACCTTTCAAGAAATAAAGTAATTTTCAGGCAAACAAAAACAGTTCATCACTAACAGACTGACACAGAGAATTCTAAAGGATCAAATTTGGACATGAGAAAATGACCACTAATGGAAGATCTGAGACGCAGAAAGGCATGGTGAGTTTGCCTGCATTTCATTAGGGTCTCAAGTGCAAGTGTGCTGGTGGGTACTGTCATAGGAATAAATTATTAATGTGTCATTTGTCACTGGTACCCAAAACATTATTCAATATTTGCAAAGTATTTTCAGTCCCTTCTACAAAAAATACACACAGATCCCAAGTATTATGGTTTTAAAAAATGTTTTTAAATGTTTATTCATTTTTTTGAGAGAGAGAGACAGAGAATGAGTACTGGAGGGGTAGAGAGAGGGAGACACAGAATCCAAAGCAGGCTCTGAGCTTCTCAGCACAGAGCCTAATGCAGGACTTGAACTCACGAAATGGGAGATCATGACCTGAGCCAAAGTCGGACGCTTAACCAACTGAGCCACCCAGGTTCTCCCCAAGTATTATGGTTTAATAACAGATCCCAAGCATTACGGTTTAATAAAACAATCCCGAAAGTAATGATAAGTTTTATCAGAAAAGTCAATATTTGTAGCTGGTAATTCTAGTATGTTTTACTGGCAGGCACAGGCAATATTGATACAATAACCTCTAATCTCATACTATAAAACAAAGTTTTTTTTTTCAATTTAGTAAGATATAGAATGTATATAATCTATAGAATGTATAGTAAAAATACAAATCATTTAAAATCTCCTTTATTTTTCCTTTAGGTTATAAAATATCACTATGGTGCTATATATAATTTTGTATTTTGTCTATAATTGTACCTTTACAAATATATTTTCCATAAATTAAGTTTCTTCAGCAACTGTAAATACTATATATATAACAAACATATCATTTTTTAAAAAGACATAGTGAGCCAAGATATAATAAATATATGGGTAAATTTAAATAAAAGCTGACTGATTAAAATAGTAATGATAATGACTAATTTGTGGGGGAAATTTTAGAACTAAAATACTGGATTTTAGTGGCATATAAATTTGGGATGGTGTTGCTTGGAGTTAAAGTGTTTTATTATCTTTATATTGTTTTAGAAGAGGATAAAGATACTAACTTTAGATTTTGTTTAGTAAAATTAGTATATTTAAAAAAAAGAAAACTAGGATAGCTCTCAAAAAATAGACAAGGAGAGGGAAAAATGGAAAGAAATAAAAGGAAGTTACAGAAGAAGTGGGAAACACAGAAATGTATCTGAACACACAAGTAACTATTGTAACAATTGTTGGTTTAACTCTTCTTTTTAAATAATTTTCAGACTGGATAAAATAATAAAAATGCAGCTCTATGCTGCTTATGAAGACATACCTAAAAACAAGAATAAATCATGTTAAGTGAAAGAAGCAAGTCATAGAAAAAAACTTACAGCATGATTCTACTCATATGAATTTCAAGAACAGGCAAAACTCACCAGTCTTATTTAGGGATCACGAGTAAGTGGCAAACTTTTAATAAAAGCAAGGGAATGAGTACCAAGTACTGTGCAATTCAGGACAATAGTTACCTCTGGGGAGAGGAAAGAGTGATATGATGGGGGCCACACATGGAGCTCCTAAGGCTCTGGGAATGCTCTATTTCTTAAGTGAAAGATAAAAAGATAAAAATAAAGATTGAGAGGGCATGCAGACCCTTAGGAAGAATATGGAAAATGTAGTCTTGTGACAAAACGTAAAGAAGCAAGAACTCAGCCCCCAGAGCTCCTGACAGCATGGCCCAGGGCAACCAGGTCAGGAAGCAGGAGTTCTCAGTGAAAGTACTCGCATAGGAAGTTCCAGTTCATCTGGTCTATTGCTTCCACCATAGCCTCAGGCTGTCTTTACTCTCTAAGACAAACTAGTGACCACTAACCAGGAACACTGCCTATTTGATGACCTCAGGTGCTCTCAGGTGAGGTGGAGGAAGCGCTTGTGAGTCACTGTTCTGGGACATCTGTCCCTTGGCTTTATGCTGTGCTCGCTTCCAAAGAACCTTTTAGAATGACGCTCCCAAATGGTGGTGGAGGGAATGGGCTGGTCTGCCTTCAGTGGAGCTCTTCCCCTCTTTCCAAGGTCTTTTTTTTTAATATAATTTATTGTCAAATTAGTTTCCATACAACACCCAGTGCTCATCACAACAAGTGGTAAGGTCTTAAAATAATGTAAATTTTCATTTTTCTCTTTCCCAGTCTTGCAGAAGGTGTGATCATAAGATCACACAATCAAATGTTCTCATCTTGACTACTTGACAGACCAACTCTCCCATTGAAAAGAGATTCTACATTTTGAGATGTCAATATTTTGTCTTTCACCAAAGACAAGTTTCTCAAACACATTAGCTGTCCTAGAACATTTTTTTCCTCATACTTCTCACACTCACACTAGTTGACTAAAACATAGATCGTTGAGCTCTACTGTTGATTCCATAGATTAGTGGTTGGGCCTGAGAATCTGCCTTTCTAGCAAGCTCACAGATGCTGCTGATGCCGACTTGTGGATGACACTTAGAGAACCACTGACCTCAAATGTCTTTTATCCTCTCCAGGTATTTCTGAAGATCTCTCCTCCCCATTCTTTGACTGAACCCCACACAGAGAATCCTTCATCTGAGGAGTGCATTTACTGCCTCAGCATCCTCTGCAGAGCAGCCTTCACCTCCTGGTTCTTGAGGCTGTAGATGAGGGGGTTCAGCAAGGATGTGATCACACTGTACTGAATGGAGACCACGCGCTCCAACACTGAGCCTGAGGCAGGGCTGATGTACCTGAATAGAGCCGTCCCATAGAACAAGAGCACCACGGTGAGGTGGGAGGAGCAGGTGGAGAAGGCTTTGGCTTGGCCCTCAGAGGAGCGGATGTTCAGAATGGCAGAAATTATTCTGGAGTAAGAGAAGAGGATCAGGGGAAGCGTCAGCAGCCCTAGAAATGCACTGGACCCTGACAGAAGGAACTTGTTGGCAGTGGGATCAGTACATGACAAAGGGAAAAGTGAGGGCAGCTCACAGCAGAAGTGGAAGATGATGTTGGACCCACAGAAATGTAACTTGTGGATGAAAAGATTATTTACCAGTGAGTTCAGAACCCCTATTCCCCATGCTGCACTGACCATTACCATGCAGAGAGGCCTGTTCATGACCATGGTATAGAGCAGAGGGTGGCAGATGGCAGCATAGCGGTCATAGGCCATGGCAGAGAGCAGACTGGCTTCCGCACACCCACAGAGAAGAAAAAAGAAACTCTGGGTGATACAGCCCCACACAGAGATGCTTTTCTTCTGAGACAGGAAGTTCTGTAGCATTTTGGGCATAGTAACTGAAGAGAAGCAGATATCTAGGAAGGACAGATGTCCAAGGAAAAAATACATGGGGATGTGGAGGTGAGAATCCCCTCTGATCACCAGGATCATCACCAGATTCCCCACCAGGGTCAGGAGGTAAATCCCTAGGAACACCACAAAGAGCAGAGTCTGGATGCGGCAGTCAGCAGACAGCCCGAGGAGGATGAACTCAGTGAAGAAAGTGAAGTTATCCATGGCTGTTTATAAATTCCAACCCTAGAAAGAAATCAACTGTATTACAGAATCCGAGTAGTCTTTAGTAATCAGATTATCACTCCCACACCCTAAAACTTCTCAGGAAATACTCCTTTCAGCTTAACAACAGAAAAGGTAAATAAGTTGAGTATTTCCAATTGTGATAGATATGAGTTGAATTATATCCCCACTCCCCAAATATGTTGGAAGTCCTAACCCCCAGCACCTCACAATGTTACCTTACTTGGAATTAGGATAATTGCAGATGTGGTAAATTAAGATTATCTTATTTTGGAATAGGATGGGCTCTTAATCCAATATGACTGGTGTCCTTATAAGGAAGAGGAGAGTACCATGTGAAAACAGACACACAGAGGGAAGGCAGCCATGTGACAACACAGGCAGAGATTGGGGTGATACAGTTGCAAGCCAAGGGATCCCAGTGATTAACAGCCACCACCAGAAGCTAGGAAGAGGCAAGGGAGGATTTTTCCATACAAGTTTTAGCAGGGGGGAGTGGTCCTACTTACACCAGCCTCTAGAACTGTGAGACAATACATTTCTGTTGTTTTAAGCCAGTTGCTGGTACTTTGTTACATCAGCCCTAGGCAACTAATAACAGTGACTTTCAGAGTTTCTGCCCTTTGGCCCTCTCATTAATTCTGTCAGTGAATATAGCAAACATCTTTGGAACCTAAATCAAACTACACACTTTGACCCTTAAGAGTATAGTTATGAGAACCAACAAATGTGAGGCATCAAGTGAAACTGTTTCAGAAAACAGACAATTGAGTTGCAAGTGTTTTTATATTTAGGTTTGGGTCCTAAAGCCAAGGAGTAGAGAACTCATCCTCTCATTGTCTCAATTTTGGGTAAAGATGTGAAGAAAGGACTTGGAAAATGTTACTACAGATTGCACAGGGCTTCCCAAACATTTCAAGATCCTTCAAGAGTAACCTGTCACTCTAAGTTCATACTGCAAAACTGGAGAAATGTGTGTGGGAAAGGGTGGATGTGCCACAGACAAGCTTGCTCTGTCTTCAGGCCCACGAGGTCAGGTTCTCATAGCATCTCTAGCAGGGAGATGAAGGCCCACCGAGATGAGGGGACTTGCTCTGCATCACACAGCTGATCAGCAGAACAGCTAGGAATGAACCAGAACACTCTGCTCTCAGTCCAGTGCTCCTCCTACCACAACACAGCCAGCAGAGGGATGACATATTTTTTGAGCCATTTAAGGTATGCTTAGAGGACTACATAGCTATGTCTTAAATATAGCACTGTGTTTAGAATTAAAAAGCTGGACCTGAGAACTGAAAGCTGTATGAACTTAAACCTTCTGAAGGACAATTTTTCACATCTTTAAAATGGAACAATTATATCTGTTTCATGTGTTTGACATGAACTTATTTAAGAAGACTTTTAAGTGGTTGAAGACAAATTTCTGGAGAAACTGTTCTGGGAGCTTTCATGGAAAGGAACTGACCACTAAAAGAGGGAATAGGAAGAAAGTAAGAAGGGTGAGCTGTTGGGGGTGCCTGGGAGGCTCAGTCAGTTAAGTGTCTGACTTTTCACGGTTCATGAATTCAAGCCCCCACATTGGGCTCTGCACTGACAGTACGGATCCTGCTTGGGATTCTCTCTCTCTCCTCTCTCTGCCCCTCCCCGACTTGTACTTTCTCTCTCTCTCAAAATAAATAAATAAACAAACTTAAAAAAAAAAAAGAAGGGTGAGCTGTGCCCTTATGTGGGAATATTTGTGGTTAGTGGCATTGCCTTTTAAGATCAAGAAGACTTCCTTTCTCATTCTTAGTTCTGACAATTACAGCAAAGGCATCATTGGGGGAAATCTCCACCTCTGAAATTTGCTAAGAGATTGAACTCCCAGTCTGTTCTCTCTGCAGATTATTCTTGTTTGGAGACAAGGAATACAACTTAATGATCTCTTGCTATCCCTAAAGCCATAAGACCTTAGAACACTTAGTGAAAGTCAGGCAACAGGGAATGAGAAGGACTCCTGTTTCCTTTACTCCTCCTATGGCATATACTTGAGACAATGCCGTCCTGACAACTCCTTCATGCCAAAAGAAGACGTGCTTTAGTGTCAGGGACCAGGGACATGAGCAGAGGAGATAGAGAGATCCCAGATGGACAGAAGTGCACATAGATGAACATCTCATGAGATTCTACTCCCAGGGGGAGAAACTGGTCTACTTATTTACTTTAGGCAATGTATTTCTCTTATGCTTGACTTTACTTCTTTTTCAATACCATGAGGAATCTGGGTCAGACCTGGATTCCTCCCAGTTATGCAAACCCATGAATATTGGACATTTTTCACTCCTATTGCTGAGCTGGATTGTTCTAAATCTGGCTCCTATTTGGGATTCTGAACCAGATTGCCTGTCTCCCCCCACCCACCACCACCACAGTTGGGCAAGTGGGATGAGACAGTGCTCTAGCTAGGCCTTGGGCAAAGTCAATTTTATATCCTGACATTTTCTAGGATTAGAGCCTGTGGAATCAGCTCTAGCTAATGCCCAAAGGGCTTGCATTCTCAGCACTGGGACTTTCTGGGCCTTGCTAAAAGTCATTAACTCTTGTCAGTCTTCCTCTAGTAACCTACCTGAATCCTGAGAAGAGCTCCTGACCAGTTTGTACGAGTCTTATATTTCTCAAGCCCTATTCTCTTTGGCCATCTCTTTGCCAAGATAACCCTGGGAGATGAGCATGAGGAAAGACCTCAGGGAGCCTGGGACTGCTCACTGCACATGGGGGATGCTGCAGCATCAGAGTCATTTGAGATCTGGTGCTGACTTTGAAGGCTGGCTGTGATTTGGAAGTGGGGATGCAGAAACATTTCTAGGCAGAGCATAAGGCATGATGCAAAATCTGACAAATAAAGCCCAGTTTAGGGTTTCTCAACCTCAGCCACGAGTATGTACATTGAGAGGCACTGGTGTGTCTGCTAGCATGGGCGTGCATGTGCACACACATGCGTGCACACACACACACATACACACCACCCACATACTCATGTATAAAGTCTAACATTCTCCTTTTTCTTTTGGATTTACTCTAAATTCTATTGTCTTCAGGTGTGCTATGTTTCTTCCCTCACATTCGCCTCACATGGCCTTGTAAGAGCAATTAGAGGTATGAGGCAGGAACTCTTTCATTTTCTTGATTTCCCACTTACACATGTATTTCTCTGCCCTTTCTTTAGTAGAGGTATCTGCCTTGAATCTAAGGCTAACACCTGTATGTGTATTTTAACTCCCATTCCATCCTGAGCCTCTGGGTCCTTTTCCTTCAGCCATGCCAATTTTCTGTTTTTATCATCAGTTTCTTTCTGTTATTCATTTGCACTAAGAATATAAACAAATTAAAATATCTCTTATATTTACAAGTATCCAGTTGACCCCATTTTTCACTGGGGCAGGGGGTGAACTGATTTTACATTGCATTACTCTACTTCTCTCACAGCTACATTTACTGAAAGCCTAACTTCACTCTATTACCTGCCAAGCTTTTTCACTTTTCACGCCACAACACTCTGGATTCTGCATCCACCATTCCTTTTCTTTCATGTTGCTCGTGACTTCTACAACCAGTATGAATTTTTCCCCTGATACTGGAATGTAAGAAACATCACATTTTAGTCCTCATTTTCTAGGGTTGACCAGACATCAAATTTCTGAACCCTGCATAGTTAAGAAAAAGTTGGGGAGAGGGAGGTGATTATTCTTTTTCAGCCATAATGAAAATAGCCCTTTATCCACACTTAACTTCGGAAGGAGTCTAGAATTCTTCCCCAGTAGGATAAGATTAGGAGGAGTAGTGATTTCCTTTAATGAAGGACACCTTTCTCATAAGCTGTAGGACACCAATTGGTAATGGATGACTAGAAGTACTTACATTGCATACACATAGCATAAAAATGTAAATATGAATTAACTTCATTTAGGGATCAGGTTTAGAAGTATTACATATAGCATTACTATTTACAATTATGTTCATCAATACATACACTACCTTTTTATAAAAATAAATTTGATATGGCTATATTAAATTTAGTATTGCCAGGTTAAAAAGCATGAAGGAGAGTGACCGCAATTACAGTTTGGAGCAGGTTTAAGAAGGATCTTATGGGGCGCCTGGGTGGCGCAGTCGGTTAAGCGTCCGACTTCAGCCAGGTCACGATCTCGCGGTTCGTGAGTTCGAGCCCCGCGTCAGGCTCTGGGCTGATGGCTCAGAGCCTGGAGCCTGTTTCCAATTCTGTGTCTCCCTCTCTCTCTGCCCCTCCCCCGTTCATGCTCTGTCTCTCTCTGTCCCAAAAATAAATAAACGTTGAAAAAAAAAAATTAAAAAAAAAAAAAAAAAGAAGGATCTTATATGCAAGAGGTTGACAAACTATGGTTCATAGGTCAAATTCAGCTTACCTGTCTGTTTGTAATAAGTAAAGTTTTATTGGAATAGCCACACTAATTCATTTACTTTAGGCCATGGCTGTTTTCACATATGGCAGAGTTGACTGGTTACAGCAGACGCTATACATATGACCCACAAAGCCTAAAATGTTTGCTACCCTGCCCTTTAAACAGAAGTTTGCTTACCCCTGTTATATGACATGCTAAGGAACTCAGAGTTTATCCTGAGTCATTACTGAACCATTGGATAGATGGGAAGAAATTGAGTGGGAGCAAACAAATCACTAAAATGACTATTGTAGAGCCTGGGAGATAAAGGATCCTGCTCCTGGACAAGTGAAGAATGGTTCCCTCATTTTTTAAGTATTCACCTGATAATCCTACCCTATCTGCTGGGTTATTGTTTTCTGTAATTTAAGATATTAAAAATACACTGGAAATAGCTATTTTAATAATCAATAATTAAATTACAAACATAGCTATTTTTCTTATCAGAGTTTTCCCCTTACATTCTAGTCCTTCCCTCTGGGATCACTTTATTTCTTGTGGAAGTATTCTTTTAGTAAATGTAGTCATGTGTAATAAATTCCCTTAGTCTTTGCACGCTTGAAAGTACCTTTAGTTTTTCCCCACTTAAAAAGATATTTTAATACATATCCATGGTACAAAAAGTAAGTTTCTCCAATCCCTATTCCTCAATTAATCCCTTTCTTAGATGCAAGAACTGTTTACCATTTTACTTGTATAAACTTCCAGAGATAGTCTATAAGTATAACCACATCTGTGTATATAGTATTTTCACACATAAATGATAGTATAGTTTATATACCATTTTGCAACTTTCTTTTTTTACTTATCAATTTATTTTAAAGACCATTCCATACTGACATATATAGGCTGCCTCATTTTTATTTTTATCTTTTTAAGGACTCAGAGGTCATAGTTCATGTTTCCAAAAGAAAACAATTTCTCAGAGAGATATCAGAGATATTTTACAAGGACATCAAAGACTGTGGTTTGTAGGATTCTCTTAATGGAGGACCATGTTTTCTTCACAGAGAATGTTGGCTTTTTTTTTTAACTGATGTGTAGCTGACACTCATTGTTACATTAGTTTCAGATGTCAGAGCTGTTTCATTTTTTTAAGTGGCTGTCTAGTGGTCCCTTGTATGGGAGTACTACTATATTTATTTAACATGTACTTTATAAACGGCAATAGCCAAGATTTCATCATTCTTCCATTCATTCACCAAATATCTTGAGCATCTACTATGGCCAAGAAACTCTTCCAAGATGCTCAGGAAGACATTAGTGAACAAATGGAGCTCCCTGCCTGCATAGGGAAATATAACGATTATCCTTGTATATGTTTCCTTTTGCACACTTGTAAGAATATTGGTAAGATTAATTCCTAAGAAAAGATATACTTGAAAAGATCAAAACATTTTTTATAGAGATATCCAGATTTCTCTTCATGAAAGCTGTACTAATTTTAAAAGCTCATTAGCAGGGCACCTGGGTGGCCTATTTGGTTAAGTGTCCCACTCTTGATTTTGGCTCAGGTAGTGATCTCATGGTTCGTGAGTTCGAGCCCTGAGTCGGGCTCTGGGCTGACAGTTCAGAGCCTGCTTAGGATTCTCTCTCTTCATCTCTCTGCCCCTCCCCTGCTCATGCTCTCTCTCTCAAAATAAATAAATAAAACTTAAAAAAAAGTTCGTTGGCAATGTATGATAGTGCGTATTTCCCATACTTTTGCCAACAGTGTCTTATCAAACCTTTTGATCTTTGCCAAGCTAATAGTTCTTAAAAATCTCATTGTAGTCTTATTTTGCATTTATCTCTATTCTAGGTGAATTTAAACATATTTTCATATGTTTAAGAGCCCATATATTTTCTATTTGGTGAACTCTCTGCTCATGTAATTTGCCCAGTTTTATTCCGGGCAAATTGATTTTTCATTGATTCATCGCCACTTACCATATTTTAAAGAATTGAGTGATACAAGTTGCAATTATTTTCTAGTTTTATTGTTGTCTTTTTGATTTGTTTAAAATATTTCTTCTTGAAATATTTTCCTAGTTTTTTTGTTGTCTTTTCATTTTGTTTAAAGTGTTTCTTCTTTGAATAACTTTTAAAATTTTGATACAGTTCAATTTATTAATCTTTTACTATATACTTTCAACTATTTTGGTCATACTTACAAAGACATTTTACTTATAACCTATTTAGACATTCGTCCACATTTTTGTAGTTTCATTATTTTTCTTCAATTCATTTGGAATTTATTTGGTTATAAGACAGGAATCCAGTTTCATTTTTCACACAGAGCTACCAGTTATCCCATGTCTTGTAATGAATGACCCATCTTCAGTCTATTGATCTGAATTAGCATCTTTTACATATTCTAAATTGTATACATTTGGGTTCATTTATGGACGATTCTGTATATTCATGCATATGTTTGAATTATTGAATCCTTATAATGTGATTTCATATTCTAAAGGACTATTTCCCCACTGCACTTTTTTTCCTGGAAATTTGCTGAGTAGTCTTGCTTTTTTTCCCCCCCTTTGAATTCTAGAAAGAAATCATTCAATTCTAAAAGAAGCTTGTTGCCATTTTTATTGAGACTATGTTAAATCTATAGGCTTTTTAGATAGATATGAGATCTTCATTATAACTGAGTTCTACCACTCAATAATAAGATATACTTGTTCGTTTGTTTAATCTTCTTTTGGGTCCCTTGATTGAACCTTAAGGTTTTCTTCTAATAGTTCTTGCACATTTTAAATAAGTTTATTCCTAGGTATTTTGTATTTTTTATTGCTACTATAACATTAATTTCTTCCATTATGTCTTCTAATTAGTTGTTGTCGAAGATGTAAAAACTACTGATTTCTGTTTATTAACTTTATATCCAGTCACTTTATAAATTCTTTTATCACTTGTAACAGTTCTGAGTATAGATCTCCCAAATTTTCCAGGTAAACAATCATATCCTTTGTAAAAATCCTAATGTTACTCTCTTTACGGTTCGTATTCTTCATTTCTTATTTAGTTGTATTCACTAATGCCTCCAGAGATATTCCATGAATATTTAATATTATATACACTTACATAGTAGTGATTATAAGGAACTCCTTTTTCTGATTCATGGAAATGTTCTTAGTGTTATGCCATTAAGCATAATGGAGATACGTACCTAAACACATGTATATTATTTATTTACATATATTCATATGTTTATATATAGCATATTAAGGAATTTTATCCATATTTATCATATCAATAAGTGTAAACAAGACAAACTCATTTATTACAATTAAAATGCCCATTTTAGGTTATAAGACAAATGTAAGTATAGTATAGACAAGAAACAAATATAATTAGAATGATTCCAAAATGAAAGAACAAGAATAAAGTCATATCAGATAAACAGAAATAAACAGAAGGCACATGGTTAAGATCTTAGTAATAGATAAAGTTTAATTATTGGTAAAAATATTACTCATGTCAAAGAAGAATATTTTATAATAAATGACTATTCTTCATAATAAAGAACTAATAATTGTGAATAGCTCTGTTTCCAAAAAAATTAGCCTCCAAAATGATCAGAAATGCCAGAAATATCTGAACCAAAATAATAAAAGAAGACCTTAATTCAACTCTTTAGTTCATCCTAGACCCAGAGGGGGGGAAAAATGAAGATGTAGATGATGTTAGTAATAAAATTTAGTTATCTATAACTTTATAACTCATAGAAAATTTTTAAATGGATGATATATTTTATTTGGTTAGAAAGAAAACCTTAATAAATTTTCTCAAATAGAAAAATATAGATAACATTTTACTAAATGTAATGAAACTATAAATTAATTACAAACTTGTAAACTATCCTTACCATCTGGAACATCTCTTATAAGAAAAAAGGAAATCAAAACTAAAATTTGATATCTAGCAAATCTTTTGAAAAGCACAACATATCAACTATGGTGGAATATTAATAAGCAGAAATAGGAAGAAATGGGGCAGCTGGATGGCTCAGTTGGTTAAACTCCTGACTCTTGATTTTGGCTCATGTCATGATCTTATGGTTTGTGAGATTAAGCTCCTCATGGGACTGTGGGCTCTGGCTGCTGGCATAGAGCCTGCTTGGGATTCTCTCTCTCTGCCCCTTCCCCACTCATGCACTCTCTCTTCTTCTCTGTCTCATAAATTGAGGAAAGTAAAAGGAAAGAGCCAATAAAAATACAAGCTGAAATCAATTAATTAGAAGAAGCATCTGAATTCATAAATCCAAGAGTCTGTCTTATGAAATTAATTAACTCATTAAAAAAAGAGGAAGAAAAAAAATCACTGAAATGATAAATAATAATGTATAAATAACCATAGATACAGAAGAAACAGAAACCATAACTAGTTATAAAATATAAGAAAAAAGTAATTAAAGATTCCTCTCCCCAATGCTCTCTTCTCTCTCCCATTGCCAATAGCAATAAGCCAAGGATATTTCACTGTGATTTCTACCAAACATTCAAAGAAATGATAGCCCTGATACTATATAAATTGTTCCATGGAATAGAAAAAGAAGCAAGCTTCCAAGTTCTTTTCATTAAGCAAGTATAATATTAATACCAAAGCTCCATGAAACAGACCATAGGAGGAAAAAAAAGACTAACTAACATTGATATAAAACATCTTAAGTAAAATATTAGCGAAGAGAATACATCAAAATACTAAAAAGTGATAAACCATGACCTAATGCTATTTTTTGCAAGAATGAATAGTTCAATATGAGGAAATTTCTTGATGTCTTCTACATTAACAGAGAAACTGACAAATGATATAATTATTTCTGCAGATTCATTACACATACATTTATTGAATGTTTACTCTCTGCCATGCACTGTTCTTATTACTGGGGACATATTAGTGAACCAAAAAGATAAAAACCTCTGTATTCCTACTTGTATGGAGCAATGAGAGCTTCAGAGCTTGAACCTGAAGTGCTATTTTGACCTAATATAAAGCCTCTACCACTATGCTGTACTTTTTCAAAATAAAAATTATAAACACCATCTTGAGTAGTGATATTGGTCCTCTGTACTTTCCTCTGTACTTCACAACCACTATATCCAAGTACTCTTCTCAACACTTTCTCACATTTAAAAATATTATTTATTTTATTAATGACAAATTTGAGGTGGCCAAAATTTGGTTCCTCTGTTATCACTCTCCTCACCCTTACTCCTTATCCACATCCCCAGTTCCACCACCACTTGACCACCACAGAACTATTTCATTAGATGTGTTAAGAATATAAGTCCTTTGAGAAATTGCATTTTGGAAATTTGCTTTAAGATGTAGAAACACATGAGAAATATTGAATTAAAAATTGACTTAACATTTCACAAATTTACTTCATCTTCTAACATATTTTCATTTAACCTCCATATATACCCTTGTGAAATCTCACTCTATGCCCATTTAGAGTCAGCAACTCCTAGAAAACAATTGGGTTGGGAGGAAGTAGGGATTAGACAAAGTACATCATTCTGAAAAAGGTAAACATGATAGATCACACACCAAAATCTTGGGTAGTAAAGGATGAAAATGTAGTATGTTTATAAACTAAGTGAAATGGACATTTATGTTTTGTCTTTCCTGCATCTTTTTTTCCATTTATAGATTACTCTTCATTTGCTCCATATTGGATTGTCAACCACAGAGGTTTCCTACCCTCTAAGATTAGAGGTTGATATTGCACAGAGATTAATCCCAAGAATGGACATGTAATCCACACAGAGCTGATCTGAGTCACTTAATGAGATCTGACGTAAGACATAAATGTTTGAGGAGAGGGCAAGAAGAAGAAAGGGAGAGGAGAGAGAGAGAGAGAGACTACCTCTGAGATTTTAAACTAAGAAAAATGTAAGTCTAGAACTGCCAGTGGACAACTTTCTCACTGTGTGGAGAGGCTGAGAATAAAGCCAAAACAGTGAAGATAAACTATAATCTGGGAAGAGGAAAGTACAGAGGACTAATGTCATTGTTTGAACACGTGGAGCCAGCTGTTCCTGGGGCTACTGAAATCCTGAACTTTCCAGGAGCAAGTTTTCAGTGTGCAATAGGAGTTTTAAGGGAGAATGGGTCAGTGGTCTGGCACCAAGAGAATGTCAGAAGGTACAAGTTATAACCAGTTTGAGTTCTGAAGCCTGAGATTAAAAAATGTTGATTCCATGCATAAAAATAAATGAGGATAAAGAAAAACTATAAGGTTTCTTTTTTATAAAACATGGAGGAAGGAGATAAATGATTTTTAGATGATCAGAAAGAAAATAATAGATGTAGAAGAAGAGTAATTAGCTTTTCTAAAGAAGAGAACTAAGGAAAGTGGGACTAGACTAATATTCCTTAGCACAACAGAGGGAACTTAAGATCTGACTTTGTTTATCTAGAATGTCATTCAAAATTCATAAACATTGAATAATAATTGCCATTCATAAATTTCCTGCCTGTTATCAGATGTTTGGAGTGCAGAACCTGGTGCAGAACTAACAAAACTGTGAGATCATGACCTAAGCCAAAACCGAGTCGGATACTTAACTGACTGAGCCACCCAGGCACCCCTCCCTAATTATCCTTTTAATATTGGTAAAATTTGTGGTCAGGTTCCTCTTTCATTGTTGATATTGATCAGTTTTGCTAGAAGGTTATTTCATTGATCTTTTTTAAAGAAGAAAGCTTTTGTTTAATTTGTCCGTACTTTTTGTTCATTATTTATATCCTTGACTTGGGTTCTTATCCTTATAACTTTCTTCTGTCTGGTTATTTTGAGCATAACTTGCTCTTCTTTTACTAGCTTCTCAAGATGGAAGCTCATATCATTGAGTTTAGACTTTTTTTCATTTTTGATATAAGCATTTAAAGCTCTAAATTTCTCCCAAATCACTGCTTTATCTGACAACTTTTGAAAATTGAGATACAATTGACATAAGTTTAAGGCGTACCATGTGTTGATTTGATACTTTTATATATTACATGATTACCACCATAGCATTACCTAACACCTCTATCACATCACATAATTATCATTTTTTTTAATGAAAGCACTTAAGATCTAGTTTCTCAGAAACTTTGAAGTATATACTACAGTATTGTTGCCTGTAGTCACTATGCTGTGCATTAGATCTCCAGAACTTATTCATCTTCTATCTGTAAGTTTTTACCCTTTGACCAACATCTCCCCAATTCCCCCACCCCTGAGACCCTGGTAACTACCATTCTACTCTGCTTCTTTGAGTTCAGCTTTTTAGATTCCACATATTCAGGTCCATCCATGTCGTCACAATGGCAGGATTTCCTTTGTCATAGCTGAATAATATTCCTGTCTGTGTGTATTACTGCACTTAGGTGTTTTCATATCTTGGCTATTGTGAATAATGCTTCAATAAACATGTAAGTGCAGATAGATTTATGATAATCTGTTTTCATTTCTTTTGGGTATATATCCAGAAGTGGGATTGTTAGATCATATAATAGTTCTATATTTTTAATTTTTGAGGAACCTCCATACTTGTTTCCATAATGGCTATACCAATTTACATTCCCACTAACAAGTGTTGTCTTTTCTCCACATCTTTGCCATCACTTGTTATTTCTTGTCTTTTTGATGTTAGCCATTCAAACAGGTATAAAATAATATCTCATTGTGGTTTTGATTTGCATTTTCTAGATGATTAGAGAGATTGAACATCTTTTCATGTACCTGTTGGCCATTTAGATGTCTTCTTTGGGAAAATGTTTATTCAGTTCCTCTGCCTGTTTTCAAATCAGATTTTTGTTATTGTTGTTATTTAGCCATATGGGTTCCTTATATATTTTGGATATTAACTCCTTAACTGATACATGGTTTGAGAATATTTTCTCCTATTCAATATATTGTCTTTTCTCTTTGTTGACTGTTTTTCATGCTGTGCAGAAGCATTTTAATTTGTTTAGTCCCACTTCTTAATTTTTGCTTTTGTTTCATGTGTTTTTGGTGTTATATACAAAAACTCATTGCCAAGACCAATGTCAAAGTGATATTGCTCTGTTTTCTTCTAGGAGCTTAAAATTTTGAGGTCTGGAGCACTTGGGTGGGTCAGTCAGTTAAGTGTCTGACTCTTGATTTGGGCCAGGTCATGATCTCATGGCATGAGATAGAGCCCCATGTTGGGCTCCACGCTGGACATGGAGCCTGCTAAAGATTCTCTCTCTCCCTCTTTCTTTGCCCCTCTCCTGGTTTTGCTGTCTCTTTCTCTCTTTCTAAAAAAAAAAAAATCAGGTCTTAGTTTTAAGTCTTTAAGCCATTTCAAGTTACTTTTTCTGAGTCATGTATAATAGGGGTCTGATTTCTGCATGTGGTTATGCAGTTTTACCACTACCATTTTTTGAAAAGACTATCCTTTATCCATTGGGTGTGCTTGGCTCACTTGTTAAATATTAGTTAACTGTATATATAGGATTTATTTCTGGGCTTTCTATTCTGTCCAATTGATCTATGTGTCTACTTTTATTTCAGCACCATACTAATTTCTAGAGCTTTGTAGTATAGTTTGGAATCAAGAAGTGTGGTGCCTCCAGCTTTGTACTTTGTCAGGATTGCTGTGGCTATTTAGAGTCTTTTGTGGTTTAGAATTGTTAGTCTCTTTACATGAAAAATGCCATTGTAATTTTTTTTTGAGAGACAGAGAGTGGACGCAAGTGAGCGAGGAGCAGAGAGAGAGGGAAAGAGAACAAATCCCATGAGGGGCAGAGAGAGAGAGGGTGGGGAAAAGAGAAAGAGAGAGAGAGAGAAGTAGGGCTCACCCAAAGTGGGGCTCAAGTTCACCCAAAGCGGGACCCAAGCTTGCCCAAAGCAGGGCTCAAGCTCACCCAAATGGAGCACAAGCTCACCTGATGGGGACTCCAACTCACAAACTGTGACATCACGACCTGAGCCAAAGTCAGATACTTAACTGACTGAGCCACTCAAGAGCCCCCACTGGAATTGTTTTTTGATAGGAATTGCTTTGAATCTGCATTGATGGATTTGACTAGTATGGACACTAACAATATTAATTTTTCTGATCCATGAACATATGATATCTTTTGATTGTCTTCTTCAATTTCTTTCATCAAAGTCTTATAGTTTTCAGTATACAGATCTTTCACTTCTGTGGTTAAATTTATTCCCATGAATTTTATTATTTTTGATGCTATCGTAAATGGGATGGTTTTCTTTACTTCTTTTTAAGGTATTTCATTGTTATTGTATAGAAGTGCAACTGATTTCTAGATGTTGATTTTCTGTCTAGCAACTTTACTGAACTTGTTGATTAGTTCCAACTGTTTTTTTTTATTGAGTCTTTAGAATTTTCTATATATAAGAAGATATCATCTGAAAATGACAATTTTAATTCTTCTTTTCCAATTTGGATACCTTTTATTTCTATATCTTATGTATTTGCTATAGCTAAGATTTACATTATGTTGATTAAGAGCAGTGATAGTGGCCTCTTTGTCTTTTTCCTGATTTAAAGAAAAGCTTTCAACCTTCCACTGTGGAATATGATGATAGTTGTGGGTTTCTCATATATGTTATTATGTTGAAGTATGTTCTTTCTATACTTAATTTGTTGAGGGTTTTTTCATGAAAGAATGTTGAATTTTGTCAAATACCATTCCTGCATTTGTTGAGATGATATGATTTTTATCTCTCATCCTATTAATGTGATGTATTACATTTATTGAACCATCCTATATTGAACCATCCTTGCATCCCAGGGATAGATCACACTTGATCATAGTTTGTGACCCTTTTAATGTATTGTTGAACTCAGTTTTCTAATATTTTGTTGATAATTTTTTCACCTATATTCAACAAGGATATTAGCCTGTAGTTTTCTTGCAGTGTCCTTGTCTGGCTTTGGTATCAGAGTAAGGCTGGCCTCATAAAATGAGTTTGGGAGTGTTCTCTCTTCAATTTTTTTGTAAGAGTCTTAAAAGGATTGACATTAATTCTTTAAATGTTTGGCAGAATTCACCTGTGAAACATTCTGGGCTTGGACTTTTCTACATTGTGGCATTTTAGATTACTGACTCAATCTCCTTACTCATTATTGATCTGTTCAGATTTTCTATTTCTTCATGATTCAGTCCAGCTTGGTTTTATGTTTCCAGGAATTTATCCAATTCTTCTAGATTATCCAGTTTGTTAGAGTAAACTTGTTCATAGCAGTATGTATGATCCCATGTATTTCTGTGGTATCAATTGTTATCTTCTCTTTCATTGATTTTATGTATCTGAGTCATCTTTTTTTTAGTCAAGCCAAAGGTTTGTCAATTTTATCTTTTTAAAAATAGCTCTTAGTTTTATTGATCTTTTCTATTGTTTTTCTCATGTCCATTTCATTTGTTCCACTTTGAGCTTTGTTATTTCCTTCCTTCCATTAACTTTGGACTTAATTTGTTCATCTTATTCTAGTTCCTTGAGGTGTAAAGTTAGGCTGTTTTCTCAATCTAGGTATTTATTGCTATAAATTTCCCTCTAGGAACTGCTTTTGCAGCATTCCATAGAGTTTGGTATATTTTTTTCCATTTTCATTTAAGTTTTTTTGTTTCTATTTCAATTTCTTCTTTGACATATTGGTTGTTCATAAGTGTGTTTAGTTCCTACATGTTTGTAAATTTTCCATCTTATCTCTTGTTGACTTCTAGTTTCATATCATTGTGGTTGGAAAACATTTACATCTTGGGTTTGCAAAGACATCTTTTGTGGCCCATTAAATGATCTATCCTGGAGAATGTTCTGTGTGCAACTGAAAAGAATATATATTCTGCTGCTGTTGGATGGAATGTTCTATAAATGTCTGTTAGATCCATTTGATCTAAAGTGTGGTTCAAGTCCAACATGTCTTTATTGTTCTTTTTTCTGGATGATATATCCACCGATGAAATTGGGATATTGAAATCCTCTACTATTACTTTATTGTTGTCCACTTCTCCCTTCAAATCTTTCAATATTTGCTTAAAATATTTAGGTGTTTCAATGTTGGATGCATATATATTTATGATTGTTATATTCTCTTGATAAGTTTACATCTTTATTATTATGTAATGACCCTCTTTGGCTCTTGTTATAATTTTGGGCATAAAGTTTGTTTTATCTGGTATAAATACAGCTATTTTCTTTTGGTTTCCACCTTCATGAATATCTTTTTCTATCCTTTCCCTTTGAGTGTAGGTGTGTCCTTAAATCTGGGGTCTCTTGTAGGCAGCATATGGTTGGATCTTATTTTTTTATTCACCTAGCCACACTGGATACATGAATATAGGATGTCTTTCCATTGTTTTCTTTCAATAGTGTTTATCGTTTGTAGTTTTTAGAGTATAAATTTTGTACTTATTTTAATAAACTCATTCCTAAGTATTTTATTATTTTCAATGATATTCTAAATGGCATTATTTTCTTAATTTTGTTTTTGGATTGTTCATTGCTAGTTTATAGAAATACAATGGTTTTTATATATTGATTTTATATCCTGCAACTTTGCTCAATGTTCGTTCTAATTCTTTTTTTTCAATTTTATTTTTTATTTTTTAAAATTTACATCCAAGTTAGTTAGCATCTAGTGCAACAATGATTTTAGAGTAGATTCCTTAATGCCCCCATTTAGCCCATTCCCCCTCCCACAACCCCTCCAGCAACCCTCAGTTTGTTCTCCATATTTATGAGTCTCTTCTGTTTTGTCCCCCTCCCTGTTTTCATATTATTTTTGTTTCCCTTCCCTTATGTTCTAATTCTAATAAGTTTTATTAGAACTAATAATTTTTAGTGGATTTCTTAGATTTTTCATGTACAGATCATGTCATCTGCAAATGAACATAGTTTTAATTCCTCCTTTCCTTTCTGGATTCCTTTCATTTCTTTTACTCGCCTGGTTGCCCTGGCCAGATCCTCCACGACAGTGCTGAATAAATGTGGCAAGAATGGACATCCTTCTCTTGTTCTTTATTTTAAGGATAAAGTATTTAATCTTTTACCATTGAGTTTAATGTTACCTAAGGGTTTTCCCTAGATGACTGCAGTTTTCTTGTGATGTCTTTATCTGGTTTTGGTATAAAGGTAATAGTGGCCTAATAGAATGAGATGGGAAGTGTTACCTCTTGTTCTGCTTCTTGGAAGAATCTGTGAAGAATTAGTATTAATTATTGGGCAGGCTATGTTAGCCCCACTTCAAAGTATGACATTTTTATGGACTCTTGAATTCTACAAGTGTTCAATGTGGTTTTCCACTTTGGATGGTCACTATTCTCAGCCATGTGAAATCTCTTGGAATTGTTCTCACAGCTTCTCACAGTAGTGGTGCTTACTTGGCCTATTTGAGTTTCACTTAATGATTCACAGACAGCATAACATTAAACATAGGCTAATGGGGCTCTATATTCAAATTTCTGAAATTTTTTATCTAAGTATCTCGTCTTTCTAGCACTCTTCCCCACAAGTCCCTCTTTCTTTCTCTTCTTGAACTCAATCTGTGTCTCCTAACTCAACAACACTGTCATTTTCTGCTTGTTTTCTCCCCTCCTGAATCATGGTCTATAAAGTGCCTCCAGTGAGAAAGGCAGGACTCACCTTATCTGTTTCCTGTCTTTCAGGATTCAAAATCCTGAGCTGCCTGTTTTCTAGTGGGGGCAAACAGGACCTTTTCCAGATATTTTGCTCATTTTTCTAGTTATTTATGAGTAGAAGGACAAATCTGGCACCAGTTATCCATATGGCTAGACATGGAAATCCCGTCAAATAGTTTTGAATGTTTCCTGCAGGCTAGATATTGTTTTAGGTGCATAAAATACAGATAAAGTCTCTGTTTTCAAGGTGCTTATATTATTTTGGGGAGGACCAAGTGTAAATACAAATATATATAAATACTGTTAGCTGGTGATAAATAGTAGAATGGAGAAGGTAGAATATTTAATATAGGGTAGTCAGGAAATAATTCCATGAGGAGAATACTCTTAGGGAAAACCTAAAGGGAAGGAACAAGGCATGTGAATATACAAAGAAAAATATGTCAGTAGAGGAAACAGCAAATGCAAAACTCTTGAGTGGGAAGAAATCTGGAGCCTTTGAGAAACAGTAATAAGGCCAGTGTGGTTGGAGTATAGTAAAAAAGGAAGAAACAAGAGAAGTGAGGTCACCAAGCCCACAAAAGACAAATTTTGTGGGCCTTGTAGATCAAGGAAGTTTGGACTTTCAATGTGATAGGAAACTATAGATTTTTCTTTTCTACCTCTTTAGGGGAATGATATAATCTGTTTTATAACTTTTCTAAAAAGTTCATCAGTCTGTTTTTTTTTTCTGTTTGTTTGTAGGTTTAAGAGACAATAATAGAAGCAGTGAAATCAGTTGGGAAGCTATTGCCTTTTTCCCTAGCTGGGCTAATATTCAGCCAGCATTCATGGCAGACAAGAAAATCATAATCCATTTTTATCTGTTGGGAATCTATTTTCATTGCTCTGTACTCATGCCTTACTGGTTATTAAATATTTGGAATACCAGCCCTGAGTCCAGATGGGAGAAAATAATGGCTTGAACTAGATTGGTGGAGGTGAAGGTGATGAGAAGTGTCCAGATTCAGGATAAATTTGAAGACAGAGCAACTGGGATTTATGTATTGAATATATGCTGGGAGAAAGAGAAAAAAAGGAATCAAAAGATGACTCTCAGGTTTTGAATGAATTATGGTGCCATTAACTTATATAATGACTTCAATTTGAACATGTTACATTTGAGATACCTGTTAGATATCCAAGAGATGTCAAGTAGGTAATTAAATACATGAGTTTGGAACTTGCAGGAGAGGTCCAGGGTGGAGATACATATTTGGGATTCATAGGAGCAGAGGCAACATTTAAAGTCAGGGATTAGATGGGATAACCAGTGGAAGAGGGTACATATAATTGGGAAGATATGTTGGGAGAATTTCATAGAATTGTCTATTGGTATTGGACAGATGAGTCTGTTTCTTAAAGTTGTGAATGAATTTATAATTTGGGAATCTTAAGATTTTAGATGAGGGTTTTAAACCTAGGAGCAGATGAAACACTTTCACATTTCCTCCCTATCCTTACATAAATCAGAAGAACCATTCAAAAGTTATGTTTCAGATCCTCTTTACTAACTCTAGTTGGAAACCTACTATTATTGAGAATTCATCCATATAGTTTATTTGGCTCTTGACACTATTTTAACTCAATGTCTTTCCTTTGTTTCTCATTCATTTCTGTGTCTAGCCCTGCCTCCCTGAACTGAACAAGGGTCAGAGCTGTGATTGTTTGGATGGGCAAGAGAAATTCCAGAAGGATTAAATGTAAAAAAAAAAAAAAGGCACACAAAAAACTAGAAGAAAATTTTTGGACACAGACGGTAAAGGATTTTGTAAGCTTAAAAGCAGAGAAAATTACACAAAAAGAAAAAGAAATAGATATGGCTACATAACACAGTTTAAAAAATAAAAACAATAGGGGCGCCTGGGTGGCGCAGTCGGTTAAGCGTCCGACTTCAGCCAGGTCACGATCTCGCGGTCCGTGAGTTCGAGCCCCGCGTCAGGCTCTGGGCTGATGGCTCAGAGCCTGGAGCCTGTTTCCGATTCTGTGTCTCCCTCTCTCTGCCCCTCCCCCGTTCATGCTCTGTCTCTCTCTGTCCCAAAAATAAATAAATGTTGAAAAAAAAAATTAAAAAAAAAAATAAAAAAAATAAATAAATAAAAACAATAGAAGTAAAATGGTAAACTTTGGAAAAGTTTGCAACAACTTATAGCAAAAGATCAATATCCTTCTAATTTAAACACATCATTCAAATAAAAAAATAATACTATGAATGAAGTAACAAACAGGAAAATGGTATGTTAATGATAAAAGAAGAAATACCAACGTTTAATATTTGAGAAATGTTAAATGTTATTTATGATAAAAAATAAATGCAAATACATGAAAGAAGTAGCATTTTATGCATATAAAATTGATAAAGATTAAAACATGATTTAAAAATGATTCTCAGGCCTGGCAAATAAGCATTGCCGGACCCTCTAATATTCTGTTGGTTTGACTATAAATTAATGCAAAAACTTATGCAAGCATATGGGCAATATAAATCAAGAACATAAAATACTTATAGCACTAAGATAGGTGTGGAAATGCAAGTGAGAAAATGAGGGATTGCAGTTTAAGTGTAAGCCACGCTTTCACCAACACAATTCATACATATAGTATGCATATGTGAAGCAAGTAGGGAAGTCCACTAGGGATTTATTGCGTAAGAGTCTGCAGTAAGAATTGAAAATAAAGGAGCAGGTGGCAAGCACACATGTAAGCATGTGCCAATAACTGTCTCAGTCTCCTAAGGGAGGGGAGATTGATTATATAGATTGATTGGTCCTTGGATCCATCTGTCAAAGATGCAGATGAGGAAGGGAATGGTTACATGATATAGATGACAGACTATTTACATAGTTTATATGACTTCATTCATATCCTTTATTAGGGTGTGGTCTGGGTAAGGATTCTGGGTATAGTTATGCCCCTATACTATATATAAATATGTCCACTTTGGAAAGTTTCTCTTAATAATGTTTTAAAAGTTGGGGTGTGGGAGCATAATGATGTCATTATGAACTGTTTCTTTAAAAGTCATTAAATTGGGCACCTGGGTGGCTCAGTCAGTTAAGCATCCAACTCTTGGTTTTGGTTCAGGTCATGATCTCATGGTTCATGAGTTCAAGCCCCACGTCAGGCCCTACACTGACAGAAGCGCAGAGCCTTCTTGGGATTTTCTCTCTCTCCCTCTTTCCCCCTCTCCTGTTCACGTTCTCTCTCTCTCTTGAAATAAATAAACTTTAAAAAGTCATTAAATCATGTTAATTCTATTCCTACCATATCTCAAATTTAGATCACTTAAGGAGAACCAGATGCACCACATGAGGTACATGATTTACTACACTCCATACTAAAATCCCTTTTTCCAAAACATAAGAGACTCTTAAAAACTGAGAACAAACTGAGGGTTGATGGGGGTGGGAGGGAGGGGAGTGTGGGTGATGGGTATTGAAGAGGGCACCTTTTGGGATGAGGACTGGGTGTTGTATGGAAACCAATTTGACAATAAATTTCAAAAAAAAATCCCTTTTTCCTTGACAAAATCAGATGATGTCAATCCTTAGAACTGATGCAAGGGTACTTATTATTGTATAAAACCATTATCCATATTTTAGCAATACACTTCAAAATGAAGTATATTTTTTCTGAAAACTGATTTTTATATATTTACATCTCTAAAAATTATAAAATACCTTTCTTGTCCATCCATTCCCCTAATGTCTTAGAGTTTATTACATATTTAAGATTAAAAGTTCATAATTAAAATATTAAATGAACCAACGATATTTATTATTTTGATTTGTAAGAAATTAAGAAAATGCCAAAGAAAAAACCTTACTTTTGGTTAATGCTTATAAGGGTATAAACACAGGATTCATATTAACATTTTCATTAAAGGAGATCATATGAGTCAGCCTACACTTTGGGTTTTGAGTTTATTGTCTCCTCACTCCATGAATCTTATTTGTTTATTTAGCTATCTATTTAAATTTTAGTTAACATACAGTGCAATTTTGGTTTCAGGAATAGAATTCAGTGATTCATTACTTACATACAACATCCAGTGCTCATCAAGCGCCCTCCTTAGTACCCATCACCAATCTAGCCTATCTCCCACCCGCTTCCCTCTATCAACCCATAGTTTGTTCTCTGTCATTAAGAGTCTCTTGTGGTTTATTTCCCTCTCTTCTCTTCTTCCCCTACTTCCCATGTGTTCATCTGGGTTTTTTTCTTATATTCCACATATGAGTGAGATCATATGGCATTTGTCTTTCTCTGATTGACTTATTTTGCTTAACATAACATATTCTAGCTCTATCCACACCATTGCAAATGGCAAGATTTCATTCTTTTTTTTTTCTTTTCTTTTCTAATGTTTATCTTTAAGAGAGAGAGAGAGAGAGAGCAAGCAGGAGAGGGGCAGAGAGAGAGAGGGAGACAGAATCCGAAGCAGGCTCCAGGCTCTGATCTCTCAGCAAGCGGGGTTCAAACTCACAATCTGCAAGATCATGCATGACCTGAGCTGAAGTCAGATGCTTAACCGACTGAGCCACTCAGGCGTCCCAAGATTTCATTCTTTTCAATGGCTGAGTAATATTCCATTGTGTGTATGTATATGCATATATATATGTATCCATTCATCAGTAGATAGACATGTGGGCTCTCTCCATAGTTTGGCTATTGTTAATAATGCTGCTATAAACATTGGGGTGCATGTGCCCCTTTGAATCTGTATTTTTGTATCCTTTGGGTATACGAAGTAGTACAATTCCTGGATCATACAATAGTTCTATTTTCAGGTTTTTGAGAAACCCCCATACTCTTCTCCAGAGTGGCTGCTCCAGTTTGCATTCCCACCAAAAGTGCAAGAGGGTTCCCCTTTCTTCACCTCCTCCCAACACTGTTGTTTCATGTGTTGTTAATTTTAGCCATTCTGACAGGTGTGAGGTCATATCTCATTGTGGTTTTGATTTGTATTTCCCTGACAATGAATGACGATGAGCATCTTTTCATGTGTCTGTTAGCCATCTGGATGTCTTCTTTCAAAAAATGTCTACTCATGTCTTCTGCCCATTTCTTAACTGGGTTGTTTGTTTTATGGGTGTTAAGTGTGATAAATTCTTTATAGATTTTGGATACTAACCCTTGATCTGATATGCCATTTGCAAATATCTTCTCCATTCTATAGGCTGCCTTTTTATTTTGTTGATTGTTCCCTTTGCTGTGCAAAAGCTTTTTACCTTCATGAAGTCCCGATAGTTCATGCTTGATTTTCTTTTCCTTGCATTCAATGACATGTCTAGTAAGAAGTTGCTCCAATTGAGGTCAAAGAGATTGCTTCCTGTGTTCTCCTCTAGGATTTTGATGGTTTCCTGTCTTACATTTATTTTTTAATCCATTTTGAATTTATTTTTGTATATGGTGTTAGAAAGTGGTCCAGGTTCATTCTTCTGCATGTTGCCATCCAGTTTTCCCAGCATCAGTTGTTGAAGAGACTGTCTTTTTTCCATTGGATATTCTTTCCTGCTTTGTTGAAGTTTAGTTGACCATACAGTTGTGGGTCCATTTCTGGGTTTTCTATCTGCTCCGCTGATCTATGTGTTTGTTTCTGTGCCAGTACCATACTGTCTTGATCACTACAGCTTTATAACATAGCTTGAAATCCGGAATTGTGATCTCTCCAGTTTTAATTTTCTTTTTCAAGGTTGCTTTGGGTAATTGGGGGTCTTTTGCTGTTCCATACGAATTTTTGGATTGTTCTAGTTCTGTGAAAAATGCTGGTGGGAATTTTGATAGGGATTGCATTAAATGTGTAGATTGCTTTGGGTAGTATTGACATTTTAACAATGTTCTTGCAATCCATGCCCACTCCATGAATCTTTTGTGACAAGAAATTAATTTATTTGACTGAATATATGTCAAAGCAGTAATGGGCACTGGACTCAGAAGGGATTGGCTGAATGAGACCATGAAATACTGAATGAACTAATTGGCTTGACAGCCTCAAGGTTGAATGAAAACATCATTTTGTGAGACCACAGTCATTCTATTTTTGGGGTTCCAACAAGTCACCAAAGAGCTAGATCTCATCCCAGACCCTAGTCACCACCAGAACACCTGAAAAACTATTTTTCCCCCTTGAATGGGCTAGGGCAGGTCCCCACCAACCTGTGTCTTTGCTTTCTGGCAACTAGGCATATCAATATGTTTTTTAGGCTACTCAAGGTTAGGTGGATGAAGCAAACTTCATTCAGTACCATATTCAATTAGTAACTACTTTCCACTTTGAAGTGCATTTTACACTCCTATCTTAAAAAAAAAAAAACACTCTGAACTCTATCCTAAAACTCTTGGACAAAACAAACATATTTGGACTTAGTTTGTCTACACTACTCCATTCTAGTACTTTTTTCTCAGTCTTCACTTAATTTTCTTGCCAAATACAATAAAATAAGCAATCACACACTTAAACCTCTATTACCAAGAGGTTATTTTCATCAAATGGCATATTCTTAAAGTGATCAAGTTAGCCATTATGAATGTATTTCATCACCTGTTTTCTCACTGTCTTCAAGCCAAATACAATAGGAATTCTCCATCACAGAAGGACACATTTATTGCTTCAACATTTTATACAGAGCTGCCTTCACCTCCTGGTTCTTGAGGCTGTAGATGATGGGGTTCAGCAAGGATGTGATCACACTGTACTGAATGGAGACCACTTGTTCCAACTTGGAGCCGGAGAGGGGAGTCATGTATCTGAATAAAGCTGTGCCATAATACAAAAGCACCACAGTAAGGTGGGAAGAACAGGTAGAGAAGGCTTTGCCTTGACCCTCCGAAGAACGTATGCTTAGGATGGCAGAGATGATTCTGGAATAAGAGAAGAGGATCAGGGGAAGTGTCACAAATCCCAACAGTGCACACGACCCAGCAAGAAGGGCCTCATTGGCAGTAGGGTCAGTGCAGGAGAGAGGGAAGAGTGAAGGCAGCTCACAGCAAAAGTGAGGGATGATATTGGGGCCACAGAAACGTAAGTTGTAAGTGAAAAGACTGTTTGGCAAGGAGTTTAGGAACCCCACTGCCCATGCTGCAGTTACCATCCCGACACAAAAAGGCCTATTCATAACCATGCTGTAGAGGAGAGGGTGGCAGATGGCAGCATAGCGGTCATATGCCATGGCAGAGAGTAGGCAGGCCTCTGTGCTCCCAGAGAATATGAGAAAGAAACTCTGGGTCACACAGCCCCACACAGATACGGTTTTCTTCTGCATTAGTAAGTTCTGCAGCATCTTGGGCATGGTTACTGAAGAAAGACAGAGATCTAGAAATGACAGGTGACCTAGGAAGAAGTACATGGGTGTCTTAAGGTGAGAATCAGTTCTGATCACCAGGATCATCATCACATTCCCCATTAGGGTCAAGAGGTAAATCACCAGAAATAGTGCAAAAAGGATGGTCTGGATCTGGGGATTTCTGGACAATCCCATGAGGACAAACTCGGTAACGATGGTGAGATTTTTCATGATTAAAGTTACTGGCCCTGGAAGAAAACATAATGTAGCTGAGTCATTTCAGATGAATAAGACTGCCTCTCTTATTTAAAAAAAAAAAATGTGACTTCCAGCTTAAAGGTATAAATAAAAATCTATGAGACCAAGGAGTTTCCTTCTGGGTCACACTCATTATTACTTCAATTCTGGTGACATGCAGCATTCCAAAGTGCCTCCTCTGTAACTGCTTCTTTGAACTTTAATACCCATTTATTCAGGAAATATTGAATAAGCATCCTAGTGCTGGGCTCTGTACCAGATCCTGAGAATACAAAATTGTTTCAGACATGATTCCTGCCCTCAAAAGGGCTTAGGATTTAACAGAGGCAGATAGACATATAAAGAAGCAAAATAAAGGCTGTAATAACATAATGCACAGGATACAGCAATGGCAAAAATGTGAATCAATTATCTCTGGATGACCTGTTAAACAAAGAAGTAATGCTTAAGACTGTTTGACTGATATTTACTCCACTAAGTAGACAAAGTAGAAGATAGTGTTCTAGGCAAAGGAAATGGTATTATCAGATATAGGGAGGCATAAAATAATAGTGCTTCTCTGAAGAACTTCATTATCTCAGAATGAGTGGGTGCAGGAGGATACACAGGGACATGTGGTGCCAAGCATGAAGGTCATGTGATCAAATTGGCAATTTAGAAGCATTAACCCTACAGAAATGTGGAAGATGAGCAGAAGGTCATGGAGCATATAGTTAGGGCAATTAGCTCATTCTTTCAGTAGGTATTTACTGAGTATCTACTATGTGCCATGTAGAGTTCTAGACTGTTAGGGTGTGCCATTACAAAAATTTGTAATGTAAGCTTCACAGAGCTTACATTCTAGTTAGGAAACTCAGAAGATAAACAATAGACATAACAATTAAATATAATGTGTTAGAAGGTGCTATGTGCTATGTAAAATAATAGATCACGGAAACAGAGATTGTTAACGAGGGGGTAGAGGAGGGCGGTGAGGTATGCAATTTAAATCGAGTGGTCAGGAGAGGAGAAACTGAGACAGTGTCACTCAAACAAGGATTTGAAGGAGATGAGATCATTATCCCTGCAAACATTCTGTGGAAGGAGAATTGGTAGAGTATAGCAGTAAGCCTGGTCAGAGATGATAAAGGGTTAACAGAGGTTGCAACAGTGAGGGCAGACAAGAGGAGGCAGATTTAAGAGATATCACTGAGATGAATTCTAAAGGATGTCATTATCAATTTGTTGGTTAGGGTGAAAGAAAGTAAATAAACAATTGATTCTCAGGTTTCTGCCTTTGGTGACTGAGGGGTCCCATTCACTGAAATAGGTGATCCAGGGAAAGGAACATGTTTGAGACAAAGATAATAAACACAGTTTTGAATACGTTGTTTGACGAGCCTTGTGGGACAGTGAGGGTGTGTCCAGGAGGCACTAGGAATTTGGGTCATGAAGTTCAGGAAATATATTTGGGCTGAATATATGAGTCAAAGAGTCATCAACAAACTTACTCAGAGTGAGCCCACTCATAATAGAAGATGCTCTAGGATGGAGTTCCATATAACAGAAAAATCCAATGGGAAAGAGGGAAAGAGAAACTCACAAAGATCCTGTACTCGTTCAGCATGGTCAAGCATGGACCTATGCCTTTCTGATTTGAAGGACTCATTGGAGCTCATAGAACCCAATGTCCTCTCTTTATAGGTGAGGAAACTGAGGTCCAGTGAGGGGAAGTGAACTGTAACTCCTCCCACCAACTCCATTACTCACCAATCTACCCATCATCTTTGTTCCTCTTTCCTTGCCTATCCTGTTAAGAACCCTAAGGTCTCAGCTCAAGGGTCATTTCCTCAGGGAAGGCCTTACTCTTCATCTTGCCACTGTAATTTCCTTTTTTACATTTGTTTCTCCTTTATTATGCTTGCTACAATTGTAAAAAAAAAAAATTTTTTTTAAATAGGGTATGTAAGAGAGGTCTTCCCAACCTCCCTCAACTTTTCCCTATCCCCTGCAGTCAATCTTTGTCTTATTACCTTGCTTTGTCCTTACAACACTTACCAGTACCTGGTATTTTATAATACATTTATTATCAACTTTCTCTTCCACTGGGATGTAAATTCAAAGATTTGTCCTGTTTTGGTCATTACTGTATCCCTAGCACTTAGAAGAGTGCCTAACATATAGAAAGGGCTCAGTATATATTTAATGAATGAATTTGTTTCATGTCTGTGTTTTAAGAAGTTCCATGAGGCCATGGACCATGTCAGTGTTTTTTATCTTTATATCCTCAGAGCTTAGCACAATGCCTAGAACTTAGTAGGTACTTAGGAAAGGTTTATAGAATAAATGCATGAAAACATCACAAAGCTAGCTCTTGTACACTATTCTACTTTTAATGTAGGAGATTAGAAAAGCATTTTTGATTATTGAATAAGTAAAAGAATAAAGAAATTAATGTATGATTCATAAATAACCCCATTAGTGAGACATAAACTGCCCTGGGAAGTAAGATGTCATATTATACTCTGATGCCCATGGCCCTGTCCTAAGGAAGGTTCAGTTTGAGGTCCCTTTGACTTTCTTGAATGGATGGCAATGAGGCTGTACAGAGTCAGAAGACCTTGACACGAGTCTCAGCTACTGGTCAGGCAATGTGGTTTTAGGCAAGTAGGCCAATCTGAATCTGAATCTCTATTTTCTCGTTAGAATTATCTCCCAAGGTCTACATGGCAAACTAGATAAAAATGAATTATTTGGGGCGCCTGGGTGGCGCAGTCGGTTAAGCGTCCGACTTCAGCCAGGTCACGATCTCGCGGTCCGTGAGTTCGAGCCCCGCGTCAGGCTCTGGGCTGATGGCTCAGAACCTGGAGCCAGTTTCCGATTCTGTGTCTCCCTCTCTCTCTGCCCCTCCCCTGCTCATGCTCTGTCTCTCTCTGTCCCAAAAATAAATAAACGTTGAAAAAAAATTAAAAAAAAAAAAATGAATTATTTTAGGATTTAAAATCTGGTTTCTGAAGAGGAGGGAAAATGGCAGCACAGTAGGAGGACCCCAGGCTCATCGTGTCCCACAAACACAATTAGATAACTAGCAAATCATCCTAAATGCCCCAGAAAATCAACCTGAAGACTGACAGCACAAACTCCTCAACTAAAAAGAGAAGAGACCACACAGAAAAAGGTAGAGAGTGCACAGACATGTTTTAGGGGAGAAAAGGATAGCAGGTACTGGTGGGGGAGAGGGAGCCATGGTCGCAGGGAAGGGCAAGAGAGATTGGAGCACACAGGGGGATGCACAAGGAAAACATCTCCCCAAAGCCATTGGCTTAGAAAATGAGAGTAACTGAATTTCATGGGTTCTTGCAACCAGCAGGGCTTAAAGCCTGGAGTTTTATTTATTTATTTATTTTTTTATTTATATATGAAATTTATTGTCAAATTGGTTTCCATACAACACCCAGTGCTCATCCCAAAAGGTGCCCTCCTCAATACCCATCACCCACCCTCTCCTCCCTCCCACCCCCCATCAACCCTTAGTTTGTTCTCAGTTCTCAACAGTCTCTTATGCTTTGGCTCTCTCCCACTCTAACCTCTTTTTTTTTTTTTTTTTCCTTCCCCTCCCCCATGGGTTCCTGTTAAGTTTCTCAGGATCCACATAAGAGTGAAACCATATGGTATCTGTCTTTCTCTGTATGGCTTATTTCACTTAGCATCACACTCTCCAGTTCCATCCACGTTGCTACAAAAGGCCATATTTCATTTTTTCTCATTGCCACGTAGTATTCCATAGTGTATATAAACCACAATTTCTTTATCCATTCATCAGTTGATGGACATTTAGGCTCTTTCCATAATTTGGCTATTGTTGAGAGTGCTGCTATGAACATTGGGGTACAAGTGCCCCTATGCATCAGTACTCCTGTGTCCCTTGGATAAATTCCTAGCAGTGCTATTGCTGGGTCATAGGGTAGGTCTATTTTTAATTTTCTGAGGAACCTCCACACTGCTTTCCAGAGCGAAAGCCTGGAGTTTTAAAGGTTAGTGGCTTGTCTGGGATAGAGCCTAAAGGGGCACTGTGCTGTTTCTGGAGAGAAAGGCAGGCAAAAAACCTGGGGAGCAGATGGCATGGAACAGTGATATAAAGAATTCCTGGGGCACACAAGAGGGTGCTAATTTGCTCTTCTCAGAGCATGTCCCCGAGAGGGAGCACTCATAGGGATGCCTCTCCGGGAACAAAGGAGCTAGCTGGCACCATTTCTTCTCCCATGCCCAGTGTAAACACAGAGTGACCTGCAGGAAGCAGCACAGTGCCAACACTGGCTGCCTAACTTGCTTACACCAAGCCCCACTCCCTCTGCACTCTGGCAGGATTGCTTTTCTCACCCAAGTTTGCCTCAGTCCCAGCGTGGTGGGCCCGTCCCCCAGAAGACCAGCATAAACCTCTGTCCACATCATGTCTTTTGACTAGGGGGTTCTTCAGGGCCTCAGTTCTGGTGGAGGTGGTACCAGATTTCATTTCACAAGCAGACCAGAGCATACCTAGTTCAAACTCAGCACATTCAGATCACGGACCAAACATTGCCCACAGCAGGCAAGGAGACCCTCTGCAGGTAACTGGCCTTAAGGGAGGAAAGGCCAAACCCAACAGCAGAGCATATGTAGCACACACCAGAGACACTTTTTTAAGTGCCAGGCCCTGGGAGATACATGACCTCTTCTTCATAAGGCCCTTACTTTCAGGAGCAGGAGACATGACTTTTCTAACACAGACAAGAAGGCAGAGATATAGACAAATGCCAAGGTGGAGGAATTTACCCCAAATAAAATAACAAGATAAGGCCATAGCCAGAGATCTAAGCAAAACAGATGTAAGTAACATGCTTGAGGGAGAATTTAAAGTAACATTCAGAAGGATATTCACTGGACCTGAGAAAAGAATAGAAGACATCAATGAAATCCTTATGACAGAAATAAAAGAGTTGAAAAATCAACCAGAGGTGGAAATACAATAAATAAGATTGGAAACAGCGTTGATGCAATAAACAGGAGGCTTGAAGAAGCAGAGGAATGAATTAGTGACCTATAAGACAAAATAATGAAAATAGTGAAGTTGAACAAAAGAGAGAAAGAATTATGCAACACAAGAACAGACTTAAGGAACCCAGCGACTTCATCAAATGCAGTAACATTTGTATTATGGAAGTCCTGGAAGAAGAAGAGAGAGAAAAGGGGGAAGAAAATTTATTTGAAGAAATAATAGCTGAAAACCTCCTAAATCTAGGGAAGGAAACAGACATCCAGATCCAGGAGGCACAAAGAATTCCCATCAAAATCAACAAAAGCAAGCCAACCCCAAGACATATTGCTTGAAATTTGAAAAGTATAGTGATAAAGAAAAAATCTTAAAGCAGCAAGACAAAAGGAGTCCTTAACTTACAAAGAAAGACCCACAAGGCTAGCTGGAGATTTCTCAACAGAAACATGGCAAGCTAGAAGGGAGTAGGATGACATACTCAGAGTGCTGAATGGGAAAAATCTGTAGCCAAGAGTATTATATCCAACAAGTCTATCATTTAGAATAGAAGGAGAGAGAAAGAGCTTCCCAGACAAAAACTAAAGGAGTTCGTGACAACTAAGCCAGCCCTGCAAGAAATATTAAAGGGGACTCTGAGTGCAAAGGAGAGACCACAAGTGACAAAGAATCAGAGAAAATCTCCAGAAACAATGGAAAACAAGTAATAAAATAGCAAAAAGTATATATCTATCAATAATTACTTTGAATGTAAATGGACTAAACACTCAAAAAAAAAGATATAGGATGTCAGAATGGATAAAAAAAAAAAAAAAAAAACAAGACCCATCTATATGCTACCCACAAGAAACTCATTTTAGACCTAAAGACACCTGCATATTGAAAGTGAGGGAATGAAGAACCATCTTTCATGCTAATGGATGTCAAAAGAAAGCCAGAATAGCAATACTTAATATCAGACAAATTAGACTTTAAAACAAAGACTGTAACAAAAGATAAAGAAGGGCACTATGTCCTAATAAAGACACAATCCAACAAGATCTAACAAATGTAAATATTTATGCACCCAACATGGAACACCCAAATATATAAAATAATTAATAACAAACATAAAGGAACCCATTGATAATAATAGTAGGGGACTCTAACACCCCATTTATATCAATGAACAGATTATCTAAACAGAAAACCAATAAGGAAACAATGGTTTTGAATGACACACTGGACCAGATGGACTTAACAGATATATTCAGAACATTCCATCTTCAAAGAGCAGAATACACATTCTTTTCAACTGCACTGGAACACTCTCTAGAATAGATCACATATTAGGTCACAAATCAAGCCTCAACAAATACAGAAAGACTGATATCATACCATGCACCTTTTCTGACCACAACACTATGAAACTTGAAACTAACCACAAGACAAAATTTGGAAAGACCCCAAATATATGGATGTTAACAACATACTACTAAAAAATGAATGGGGCAACCAAGAAATCAAAGAAGAAATTAAAAATATACATGGAAACAAATAAGACTTAAAATACAATGGTCTCAAATCTTTGGGAAGCAGCAAAAGTTGTCCTAAGAGTAAAGTATATAATAGCGACACAAGCTTACCTTAAGAAGCAAGAAAAATCTCAAATAAATAAACTAAACTTACATCTAAAGGAGCTAGGAAAAAAACAACAAACAAAGCCTGAAGCTCACAAAAGGAAGGAAATAATAAAGATTAGAGCAGAAATAAATGATATAGAAACTAAAACAAATAATATAACAAATCAATTAAACCAGGAGCTGATTCTTTGAAAAGGTTGATAAACCTTTAGCCCAACTTACCAAAAGAAGAGAGAAAGGACTCAAATAAATAAAATCACAAATGAGAGACAAGAAATAACAACCAACACTACAGAAATATGAACAATTATAAAGGAGTATTATGAAAAACTACATATGCCAACAAATTGGACAATGTGGAAGAAATGGATAAATTCCTAGAATCATACAAACTATCAAAACTAAAACATGAAGAAATAGAAAGTTTGAACAGACCAATAACCAGCAAAAAAATTGAATCAGTAATCAAAAAACTCTCAACAAACAAAAGTCCAGGGCCGGACGGCTTCACAGGCAATTTCTACCAAACATTTTTTTTAAAGTTTATTTATTTATTTTGAGAGAGGGAGTGCACAAGCAGGGGAGGGGCAGAGAGAGAAGGAGAATCCCAAGCTCTGCACTGTCAGCACTGAGTCCAATGGTGGACGTGATCTCACAAACCCTGAGATCATGACTAGAGCTGAAACCAAGAGTCAGATGCTTAACCAACTGAGCCATCCAGATGTTGCTCTACCAAACATTTAAAGAAGAGTGAATACCTATCCTTCTGAAACTTCTCCAAAAAACAGAAAAGGAAAGAAAACTTCCAAATTCATTCTATGAGGCCAGTATCACCCTGATACTAAAACCAGACAAAGACTCCACTAAAAAAGAGAACTACAGGCCAATATCCCTGATGACCATGGATGCAAAAATTTTCAATAAAATACTAGCAAACAAAATCCAGTAATACATTAAAAATATTATTCACCATGATCAAGTGTGATTTATATCTGGGCTGCAAGGGTAGTTCAATATTTTCAAATCAATCAACATGTACACCACATTAATAAAAGAAAGGATAAGAACCATATGATCATTGAGGCACCTGGGTGGCTCAGTCGGTTGAGCATCCAACTTCAGCTCAGGTCATGATCTCGCCGTCTGTGAGTTTGAGCCCTGCGTCAGGCTCTGTACTGACAGCTCAGAGCCTGGAGCCTGCTTCAGATCCTGTGTCTCCCTCTCTCTCTGCTCCTCTCCCCCTTGCTCTCTGTCTTTATTTCTCAAAAATAAATAAACATTAAAAAAATTTTTTAAAAAACATATGATCATTTCAATAGATGCAGAAAAAGCATTTAATGAAGTACAACACCCATTCATGATAAAAACCCTCAACAAAGTAATTTTTGAGAGAATATACCTCAACATAATAAAGGTCATATACAAAAAACCCACAGCTAATATCATCCTCAATGGGGAAAACCTGAGAGGTTTTCCTCTATGGTCAGGAACAAGACAGGGATGTTCACTCACCATTGTTACTTAACATAGTACTGGAAGTCCTAACCACAGCAATTAGACAAGAACAAACCAAAAAAAAAAAAAAAAAAAGAGAGAGAGAGAGAGAGAGAGACAGAGAGGAAGGAAGGAAGGAAGGACGGAAGGAAGGAAGGAAGGGCATCCAAATTGTCAAGGAAGAAGTCAAACTTGCCCTATTTGCAGATGACATGTTACTCTATGTAGAAAACCTGAAAGACTCCACCAAAAAACTGCTGAACTGATAAATGAATTGGGTAAAGTCACAGGATACAAATTCAACATACAGAAATCTGTTGCATTTGTATATACCAATAATGAAGCAGAAAAAAGAGAAATTAAGGAATCAATTCCATTTACAATTGTACCAAAAACAATAAAATACCTAGGAATAAACTTAACCAAAGATGTTAAAAATCTATGTACTCTTGAAACTATAAAACACTGATGAAAGAAAGTGAACATGACACAAAGAAATGGAAAGACATTCCATGCTCATGGGTTGGAAGAACAAATATTGTTAAAATGTCAATACTACCCAAAGCAATATACACATTTAATGCAATCCCTATCAAAATGCCACAAGAATTTTTCACTGAGGGAGAACAAACAATCCTAAAATGTGTATGAAACCACAAAAGACCCTGAATAGCCAAAGCAATCTTGAAAAAGAAAAGCAAAGCTGGAGGCATCATCATTCTGGACTTCATATTATATTACAAAGCTGTAGTGATCAAGACAGTATGGTACTGGCACAAAAATAGACATATAGATCAATAGAACAGAAAACCCAGAAATGAACCCACAACTGTATGGCCAATTCATCTTCCACAAAGCAGGAAAGAATACCCAGTAGAAAAATGACAGTCTCTTCAACAAATGGTGTTGGGAAAACTGGACAGCGACATGCAGAAGAATGAAACTGGACCACTTTCTAACACCATATACAAAAATAAATTCAAAATGGATGAAAGACTAAATGTAAGACAAGAAACCATCAAACTCCTAGAGGAGAAGACAGGCAGCAACCTCTTTGACCTTGGCTGCAGCGACTTCTTTCTAGATATGTCTCCTGTGGCAAAGGAAACAAAAGCAAAAATAAGCTATTGGGACTTCATCAAAATAAAAAGCTTCTACACAGTGAAGGAAACAATCAGCAAAATGAAAAGTCAACCTATGGAACGGGAGAAGGTAACTGCAAATGAAATATCCGATAAAGGCTTTTTACCCAAAATCTATAAAGAACATCTAAAACTCAACACCCCAAAGAACAATCCAATTGAAAACTGGGCAGAAGACAAGAATAAACACTTTCCAAAGAAGACATACGGATAAAGCAGAAGATGCGCAACATCACTGACCATCAGGGAAATACAAATCAAAACTACAATGAGATACCAATTCACACCTCTAAGAATGGCTAAAATCAACACAGGAAAGAATGGGTGTTGGTGAGGAAACCCTGTTGCACTGTTGGTGAGAATTTAAACTGATGCAGCCACTCTGGAAAACTCTGGAGTATGGTGGCTCCTCAAAAAGTTAAAAATACCAATATTGCACTATATGTTAAATAACTAGAATTTAAATAAAATTTTGAAGAAAAAAATAAATTTCCAGATAGTATTTAAAAAAAGTTAAAAATAGAAGTACCAAACAATCCAGCAAATGCACTACTACTAGGTATTTACCCAAAGGATACAAAAATACTGAATCAAGAGGATACATGGGGATGTGTGTGTGTGTGTGTGTGTGTGTGTGTGTGTATAGATATAGATAGATATAAATAAATATGCATATAGATATATAGGTATATAGATAATATCGTGCTATTTGCAATGACATGTATGGAACTAGAGAGTATTATGTTAAGCGAGATACCTGAGAGAATGGCAAATACCATATGATTTCACTCACATGTGGAATTTAAGAAACAAGCAAAGGGAAGTAAAAAGAGAGAGAGAGGCAAGCAAGAAACAGATTCTTTAACTATGGAGAACAAACTGATAGTTACCAGAAGGGAAGTGGGCAGGGGGATGGGTTAAACAGGTGATGGGCAATAAGCAGTGCACTTTTTGCTATGAGCACTGGGTGTTTTGTAGAAGTGTTGAATGATTATATTGTACACCTTAAACTAATATTACACTGTATATTAACTAACTGGAATTTAAATTTAAATTTAAAACTTTAAGAAATAGAAAAAAAAGTCTGGTTTCTGGTCTTAATTCCAACAGCAATTGGTTTAGCTTAGGAACCTTAGATTAGTCAATTCACCACAGAGAGGTTCTGTTACACTGTTGGAAAAAAATAGGGATAATAACATACTCTTAATGGAATAAAGTTAACTGCAAAACAAAAGTAATTTGGTCATGTATGAATGCTGTATTTCTGATAGGAACTAGACTAACTAGCTTATGATCGTTAACAAGTCAACTGATTTTTCTGGGTCTAGTCTAAACATGGTGCAAAGCACAGGGTAATCTCCCTGATTTCTCCCTAACATATTTTGTTACTCTTTTGTCTCCTCACTATTTTAAAATTTCTCTTTTAATAATCTTCTACAGTATTTACCCTTTGGGATCATCATAAAGCGTTGAATGACTTCAGAAACCTATTAGTGGCCTGTCTGTATGCAAGTTTTCCCCTTCTGTGATGACCTGCAGCTGCTGTAATTCCTTGGGCGAAATTAAAGTGACGGCATGAATGCCTGAAATCCTATGCATATACGATAGATAGATAGATAGATAGATAGATAGATAGACAGATAGATAGGGAAAGATCTCCACTCTACTTATAATCAAAGACTTCCAAACTAAAGCCAGATGATGATACTGCTCAGTATCTATTTATATGGAGATAAACTTTTTAACTAAATAAATAAAACTTGCCAGTGCTGGCAAGATTTGGTGAGACTTCTATGCCCTTGTACATTGTTGGTAGCATTATATGTTGGTACGATACTTTTGGCAATATGAAATATAAAATGTCTCTTTTGGAAATTTATCTTAAACGCATACTTCAAAAGAAGAGAAAAACAACTGCGGGAAAATGTATATTCCAGAATTCTTTTCTTTTTTTCTTTTAGTTTTTTTTAATGTTTATTTATTTTTGAGACAGAGAGAGACAGAGCACGAACGGCGGAGGGTCAGAGAGAGAGGGAGACACAGAATCCGAAACAGGCTCCAGGCTCCGAGCTGTCAGCACAGAGCCCGACACGGGGCTCAAACTCACGGACCACGAGATCATGAACCAAGCCGAAGTTGGATGCCCAACTGACTGAGCCACCCAGGCACCCCAGTATTATTTTCAAGATAGTAGCACTAGGATCAACCTAAAGATCTAATAATTGGAGAACAGCTGCTACATTTTAGTAGAAACACATAACAGGATATTATGTTATGATGAAAATGATAATTACAGAGAGGCAGAAACTATAGTTCAGTAAAAAGATCAGAATATACAATTAGTACAAATTCATATAATGTAAAAATATGCACACAATAGGAGTTTATAAGAAATTAAAAATGGGGAAAAATCGTTAAGCTGGTAACAGAATGGACAACTGTTTTGATTTTACATTTAAAAATATGTTTCTTATACTTTCAATTAAAAATATCTTTTGGGGATAGGTAACATATGAGCCACACTGTACCCTTTGCTTCAAACTCAGCAATGAATTAAATCTAACTCCAATAAAGAGTATGTACCTCTTTCTTTTCCCATTCTGTGTCTGCCCTGCCTGTTCTGTAACAAAATTGAATTTGGTCTAAAAAGCCATTTCTTGAAGGAGTCTTAGTTGCTCAGATGGAGAATGGAAAACTTTTCTTTTAAAAAAAATCTTGTTTTATAACAATAATGCAAAGCAAATTTACAGATTTTGCTTCATCTCTGAAAAATTCTAAGGAGCTGCACAATTAGGCTATGCTTTCTATATATTTGGTCTTGCTTGGAGATGAGGCCAAGAACTAACTGAGCTCTGAAATTAATTTCAGCTTAAGATCTTGGCATTTAGCTAGGAAATTCCCCACCGGAGAAAATGAGAATACTCCAAACTCACTGTCACCCATAAATCAGGAATGCTCCATCCAGCTGCTTACCTGGTAGCTGTAGCTGCACCCTCCCCATTTAATCCCAAAAGAATCTCAACCTTTTGTCTAGAATCTGATGAAGAAAAAGGACAGATTATGGATTAATGACGTGACAAACTACTCAACCTCCTAAATATTTCATCTCAGCCCAGTCATGACCTTCTTTTGTGAAATTGGAAAGGCATTTTTGCTTCTTCCTGGGCTCAGTTCCTCTGCTGTGCAATGAAAGGTTTAGAACAGCTGTCTAGTAAGATTTCTCACACCTGGTGAGATGGGGAAGATTGAGAAGGACTATGAAGTCTAGTTTTCCTTGGAGACCTGATTTGCTGCCTTCTGCCTCCTTTTGAGAGATGAATGATGTGGGGTACTCAAAGAACTCAGGTCTTAGGAAAAACTTATTTTCCCTCCCAACCAGTTGAAAGCTGTGTCCAAGTGCAGTTAAGCAAGTCACCTTATGTTTAGTTTAGATAAAGGATTAAGTGTTGACATGCATGGGCTCTGGTGTGAGCCAGTACCTGTCAAGAGGCTTTGGCCATCCTTTTTTTCTTCCTGTCTTCTTTCTTTATCTCTTCTGGTTCTGAGGAGAGATGCTGGCCAGTTTGTAAGAATTTTATCATTTTTTTTAGTCTTTTTCTACTTGGTACCCATATGGCAGGATCGCCCTTAGAGAGGGCAAGTGAGTAATGAGGGCCCCAGGGAGCCTGGGCTAATCTGTACTTATGGGGGAAGTGATATTAGTCAGTTACCTCGGCCCCTGGCACTCTTGCCTCTATTGTAGTCTGAGGAAGGGTGGGAGAATAAGGAGTGGGCACTGAGGGCCTGTAAATGCTTCTCCTAGCCAGGGACCAGCCTGGGGCTTCCTCAGGTTTGGCAGAACTTGATCTTCGCTATACATTTCCATGCACACACACTCCTACCACACTCTCTCATGTACATGCACACAGTTAAGCCTCCCTTCTAGAATCACGGGATTCTATGGAGCACAAAGGATCACACAGATCATTTTATTTCAATCTCCAACCTGAAGCACGAGCCCTGTAAAGCATCCCCCAAAAGCGTCCGTTCAGCCTGTTGGAACTTCTTCAAGAATTCCCCTCCATCAACTATTATAGAACGGATTTAAGGTTTGTCTCCATCCTGCCTAAAATCTTGATATTATATTATCTACGTGACCATTTCCATGAACACCTAAATAAGCTTTAGTCTTTCTCATCTTAAAAACAAAACAAAACCAAAAACAACAAGCAGAAATAAACAAAAACCCCCTTGACTCCCTTTGCCCTAAACCTGTGGCCCCATTTTCTCAATCTCCTTCACAAGAAAACTTCTCAAAGAAGTTATCTGTGGTTGCTCTTTACTTTTTCACCTGCCACTCTCTCCTCATCTTACTCCAGCTAACTGAAACTTCTCTTGTCAATATTATCAACTACTTCCAAAACCAATGTTGCAAGATCCAATGTAACTTTTCTGTTTCTTCTCACTTGAATTTTCAGTGGATTCAATTCAACACAGCTAACTTCTCTGTCCTCCTTGAAACGCTCTTTTCTTGGCTTTTGTGATACAAAAATTACCCGATTTTCTCCCTTACTCAATGGCTGCTGCTCCTGTTTCTCTTGTTGGATCATCCTCGACTTGAATTAGAAATGCTGAAGTGGGGCGCCTGGGTGGCGCAGTCGGTTAAGCGTCCGACTTCAGCCAGGTCACGATCTCGCGGTCCGTGAGTTTGAGCCCCGCGTCGGGCTCTGGGCTGATGGCTCAGAGCCTGGAGCCTGTTTCCGATTCTGTGTCTCCCTCTCTCTCTGCCCCTCCCCTGTTCATGCTCTGTCTCTCTCTGTCCCAAAAATAAAATAAACGTTGAAAAAAAAAATTAAAAAAAAAAAAATAAATAAAAAATAAAAAAAAAAAAAAGAAATGCTGAAGTGCTCCAGAGCTTATTCCCAGGACTTCTTCCCCACTTCATTTTCCTTAGACGTTCTATGCCAATCATATAATATTTCCTAATACCACATATACCCCAAATACTAGCCCTGACCCCTCCCTAGAACTTCAAAATAATATATAAAACTAGATACTTGACATTTCACTTTGATGTCTAAAAACCATCTTAAACAGTTCAGTTAAAATGCAAATGACCGACCAGCCAATCTAATAAACAAAAATCAAATCCTTAATTTTCACCCTCATAATGTGCATTTCCCCCAAATATGCTGATTTCAGCAAATGATGCCACCATCTCCCATTTGCTCAGGTAAAAATCTGACTTACCCTTGAGCCTTCTCTTTCTTTTCCAGTTTATATCTAATGTGGGAGCAAGTCCTATAATTATACTTCCAAAACATACCCCAAATTTCTCTACTCTTTCTTTCTCTGAGAAACTTTAGTAAAAAAACTGCCATCATATTTCACCTGGAGTACTATAATAGCTATTAGTCTTTTTATCACCAATTTCAATCTTGTCCCTCTATTAGTTCTCCATAGAGTAGCCAGAGTAATCTTTCAAAGCTCTTCTGCTTAAAAATCTAAACATGTAAAAGTTACTAGGGGACCTCTGACAGTCTTCCTAACCCCTCTCACACTGAGCTTCAGGTCTGCAGTTTCTTTCTGTCCCCTGTTAACTCAAGCTCCTTCTACCTTAAGGCTTCTGCACTAACTGTTTCCTCTGCCTGGAACGTCCTTCCTCCTGAGCATGGAGGGCTTCTCTCGTCATTCTATCTCAGTTCAATGACACCTACTCAGAGAGGTCTTCCATAACAACCCAATCTAAAGTAAAGAACCAGACAGTATTTACCATGTAAGCCTAATGTCATTCTCCACACAGAACTTATCATTGTTTGAGATTTAATTATTCATTATCCATCATTTATTTGTTTCTTTTATTGCTGGTTTCACCTCACTAAGCTGTGAATTGTATGAGAGCAAGGACATTGACTATGTCTTTCACCATGAATTCTCCAGTATGAGGAACAAAGCCTAACAATGTGGATTTTGTTAAATAAAGAGTAGGTCGGGAAGCTCTTGCTCTTAGACACACCAGCCCACATTTTTTACGCTAAAATATTACCTTTTAAATACTTAGTACTCAATGATTAGGAGGCCAGAGAAATTTTATCAATTTTGATTTAATATTTCCCATTCTGATGTGTTTTCCTACTGTGTCTTCTAAAAACTCCCAAGTGAAGCAAACAAAGATGATCTCAGTTTACCTGCTTAACTGGTTCAATCTTGTCCATGAAGCTCAGTATTAAAATTTCCTTATCCTACTATTAGAGATTTTTTTTTAAATTGTGGTCTGTCTCTTCAGCAAATGGTGTTGGGAAATCTAGACAGCAACATGCAGAAGAATGAAACTGGATCACTTTCTTACACCATACACAAAAATAAATTCAAAATGGAAGAAAGACCTACATGTAAAATAGGAAACCATCAAAACCCTGGAAAAGAACACAGGCAGCAACCTCTGGACCTCGAATGGAGCAACTTCTTACTAGACATGTCTCCTGAGGCAAGAGAAACAAAAGCAAAAATGAACTACTGGGACCTCATCAAGATAAAAAGCTTCTGTACAGCAAAGGAAACAATCAGCAACACTAAAAGGCAACCAATGGAATGGGAGAAGATATTTGCAAGTGACATATCATATAAAGGGTTAGTATCCAAAATCTATAAAGAAATTATCAAACTCAGTATCCAAAAAACAAATAATCCAGTTAGAAAATGGGCAGAAGACATGAATAGACACTTTTCCAAACAGGACACATGTTTGGACACATGTTAGGTGGCTAACAGACACATGAAAAGATACTAAACAACACTCATCATCAGGGAAATATGAATCAAAACCATGGTGAGATACCACCTCACGCCTGTCAGAATGGATAAAATTAACAACACAAGAAACAACAGACGCTGGCGAGGATGTGGAGAAAGAGGAACCGTCTTACACTGTTGGTAGCAATGAAAACTGGTGCAGCCACTCTGGACAAGAGTACGAAGGTTCCTCAAAAAATTAAAAATAGAACTACCATATGACCCAGCAATAGCACTGCCAGGAATTTGCCCAAGGGATACAGGAGTGCTGATGCATAGGAGCACATGTACCCCAATGTTTATAGCAGCACTTTCAACAATAGCCAAACTATGGAGAGAGCCTAAATGTCCATCACCTGACAAATGGATGAAGAAGATACAGTTTATATATACAGTGGAATAGTACTTGGCAATGAGAAAGAATGAAATCTGGCCTTTTGCAGCAATGTGGATGGAACTGGAGGGTATTATGCTAAGTGAAATAAGTCAGGCAGAGAAAGACAGATACCATATGTTTTCACTCATATGTGGATCCTGAGAAACTTAACAGAAGACCATGGGGGAGGGGAAGGGGGAAAAAAAGTTACAGAGAGGGAGGCAGGCAAACCATAAGAGACTCTTAAGGACTGAGAACAAACTAAGGGTAGATGGGGGGTGAGGGAGAGGAAAAAGTGGGTGATGGGCATTGAGGAGGACACTTGGGATGAGCACTGGGTGTTGTATGGAAACCAATTTGACAATAAATTATATTTTAAAAAAAGATGATGTGGTGTGTGTGTGTGTGTGTGTGTGTGTGTGTGTGTGTATGTGTGTGTGTGTTGGAATATTACTCAGCCATCAAAAAGAATTGCAATTTGCAACATCATGGATAGAACTAGAATGTATCATGCTAAGCAAAATAAGTCAGTCAGAGAAAGACAAATACATGATTTCATTCATATATGTAATTTAAGAAACAAAACAGATGAACATAGGGGAAGGGAAGGAAAAATAAAGTAAGATAAAAACAGAGAGGGAGGCAAACTAAGACTCTTAGATACAGAGAACAAACTGAGGGTTGCTGGAGGGGAGGTGGGTGGATATTGAGCTGAATGAGTGATGGGCATTAAGGAGGGCACTTGTTGGAATGAGCACTGGGTGTACATATAAATGATGAATCGCTAAATTCTATTCGTGAAACCAGTACTACACTATAGGTTAAATAACATGAATTTAAATACATTTTTTAAATGTGGTAAAATACACAGAACATAAAATGTATCATCTTAACCATTTTTAATGTACAGTAGTGTTAAGTACATTCACACTATTATATGACAAGACTCCAGAACTTTCTTCATCTTGCAAAATGGAAACTCTTTACCCATTAAATAACAACTCCCATTCTGCTTTCCTCCCCAGCTCTGGCGAGCACCTTCTACTTTCTGTCTCTATGAATTTCACTATTCCAGGTGCCTCATATAAGTGGAATCCTGCAGTAATTTCTGCACCTGGCTTATTTTACTTAGCATAATTTCCTCATGGTTCATCCATGTTGTAGTGTGTGTCAGAATTTCATTCCTTTTTAAAGCTGAATACTATTCCTATTAGAGATATTTAGCCTTGCATTCGTATAAAAGCCATAGATCACAGAATCTCTTTATCACAAAACTTTATATTTCTTCATTTTTCCTTGACACTTTAAGGTCAAGGTTGTTGACATTTCAAGGTCAATTTTATTTCCATCAAAGCACCATTTCCTGGATGTCCTGAATTGGATGAAAATGTCTTTAATTCACTGAGTATGGCTGCTCTGTTTTCTACCTGAAAATTCCATAGTCTCCTTATTCCTGAAGATGTGTTTGCTCTCTCACCATCCTTTGAATGCATTTCTTCTCAGGCTGCTGGGAAGAATGTTCAGCTTCAGTTTCCACTCAAAGAACAACAGCAATCTGGTGAGGGAACTCTAGGTCAGGAAGCCTCATTGAGATACTACCATTATGTTTACTCAAAACCAACTCTCTTCTGCTCTTTATGTGTTTAAAAGACATATTCCAAGGAAAGATATCCTGAAGCTTAGCTTGGGTCTCATGTATTTATCTTTGGCATTTACTCTGTCACATCAATTGGGTAAATAACTGTCACATCTTCATTTCCTGAATACCAAAGGACACTCTAATGGTACCAGTTGTCCATGTGGACTAGATAAGTGACACTTTTTGAAAGGAAGTATGGATTGCTATAGACGAAGAAACTAGAAAACATACTGTTTAGGAAAAAACAAAATAAAATCCACTACATTGTGAATAGTAAATAAACATTACCTCAAAACAGGGATTATTTGACCATCTTGTTTCTTCTGAGAAAATTAAGACTGTGTCATCACCATAAAATAGTTCTTTAACCTATCCTGGTCCACATGGAGATGATGTTACTTTATTTTTTAATTTATTTTTTATTTTTTGTATTAAATATAATTCATTGTCAAATTGGTTTCCATACAACACCCAGTGCTCATCCCGACAGGTGCCCTCCTCAATGCCCATCACCCACTTTCCCCTCTCCCCCACCCTCCATCAACCTTCAGTTTGTTCTCAGTCCTTAAGAGTCTCTTATGGTTTGTCTACCTCCCTCTCTGTAATTTTTCCCCCTTCCCCTCCCCCATGGTCTTCTGTTAAGTTTCTCAGGATCCACATATGAGTGAAAACATATGGTATCTGTCTTTCTCTGCCTGACTTATTTCACTTAGCATAATACCCTCCAGTTCCATCCACATTGCTGCAAAAGGCCAGATTTCATTCTTTCTCATTGCCAAGTACTATTCCACTGTATATATAAACCGTATCTTCTTCATCCATTTGTCAGGTGATGGACATTTAGGCTCTCTCCATAGTTTGGCTATTGTTGAAAGTGCTGCTTTCAACACATGTGGGGTACACATTGGGGTACATGTGCTCCTATACATCAGCACTCGTGTATCCCTTGGGCAAATTCCTAGCAGTGCTATTGCTGGGTCATATGGTAGTTCTATTTTTAATTTTTTGAGGAACCTCCACACTGTTTTCCAGAGCGGCTGCACAAGTTTGCATTCCCACCAACAGTACAGGAGGGTTCCCATTTCTCCACACTCTCGCCAGCATCTATAGTCTCCTGATTTGTGCATTTTAGCCACTCTGACTGGCATGAGGTGGTATCTCAGTGTGGTTTTGATTTGTATGTCCCTGAAGAGGGGTGACGTTGAGCATCTTTTCATGTGTCTGTTGGCCATCTGGATGTCCTCTGCAAAAGTGTCTATTCATGTCTTCTGCCCATTTTCTAACTGGATTATTTGTTTTTCAGGTGTAGAGTTTGGTAGGTTCTTTATAGATTTTGGATCATAGCCCTTTATCTGATAGGTCATTTGCAAATATCTTTTCCCATTCCGTCGGTTACCTTTTAGTTTTGCTGATTGTTTCCTTTGCTGTGCAGAAGCCTTTTATCTTGATGAGGTCGCAACAGTTCATTTTTGCTTTTAATTCCCTTGCCTTTGGGGATGTGTCAAGTAAGAAATTGCGGCAGCTGAGGTCAAAGAGGTTGTTGCCTGCTCTCTCATCTAGGGTTTTGATGGTTTCCTGTCTCACATTCAGGTCCTTATCCGTTTTGAGCTTATTTTTGTGTATGGTGTAAGAAAGTGGTCTAATTTCATTCTTCTGCATGTTGCTGTCCATTTATCCCAGCACCACTTGTTAAAGAGACTGTCTTTTTTCCATTGGATACTCTTTCCTGCTTTGTCAAAGATTAGTTGGCCATACATTTGTGGGTTCAAATCTGGGGTTTCTATTCTATTCCATTGGTCTAAGTGATTCAATCAAATGGAACAATACCCATATCACAGGAATTCCAGAAGAAGAAGAGAGAGAGAAAGGGGCCGAAGGTGTACTTAAATCATAACTGAGAACTTCCCCAATCTGGGGAAGGAACCTGGCATTAAAATCCAAGAGGCACAGAGAACTCCCTTCAGATGTAACTTGAATTGATCTTCTACACAACATATCATAGTGAAACTGGCAAAATACAAGGATAAAGACAGAATTCTGAAAGCAGCTAGGGATAAACGGGCCTTAACATACAAAGGTAGACACATAAGGGTAGTAGCAGACCTATCTATTGAAACTTGGCAGGCCAGAAAGGAATGGCAGGAAATCTTCAATGTGATGAGCAGGAAAAACATGCAGCAAGAATCCTTTATCTGGCAAGCCTGTCATTCAGAATAGAAGGAGAGATAAAGGTCTTCCCAAACAAATAAAAACCGGAGGAATTCATCACCACTAAACCAGCCCTACAAGAGATCCTAAGTAAGTGAAATGTTGCAAGGACCACAAAGTACCAAAGACATCACTACAAGCATGAAATCTACAGATAACACAATGACTCTAAACCCATATCATTCAATTACAACACTGAATGTAAATTGACTAAATGCTCCAATCAAAAGACATAGGGTATCAGAATGGATAAAAAAAACAAGACCCATCTATTTGCTGTCTACAAGAGACTCATTTCAGACCTGAGGACACCTTCAGATTGAAAGTGAGGGGATGAAGAACTATCTATCATGCTACTGGAAGTCAAAAGAAAGCTGGAGTAGCCATACTTATATCAGACAAACTAGACTTTAAATTAAAGGCTGTAACAAGAGATGAAGAAGGGAATTATGTGATAATTATAGGGTCTATCCATCAGGAAGAGCTAACAATTATAAATGTCTATGCACTGAATTCGAAAGTACCCAAATATATAAAACAATCACAAACATAAGCAACCTTATTGATAAGAATGTGGTCATTGCAGGGGACTTTAATACTCCACTTAGAGTGATACTGTTACTTTAAAAAATCTGGGTACTAGCAAACATTTCTTTAACTGCTATAATCTCCCATCTTAAAAAAAACCCTGGTGGGGCGCCTGGGTGGCGCAGTCGGTTGAGCGTCCGACTTCAGCCAGGTCACGATCTCGCGGTCCGTGAGTTCGAGCCCCGCGTCAGGCTCTGGGCTGATGGCTCAGAGCCTGGAGCCTGTTTCCGACTCTGTGTCTCCCTCTCTCTCTGCCCCTCCCCCGTTCATGCTCTGTCTCTCTCTGTCCCAAAAATAAATAAATGTTGAAAAAAAAAAAAAAAAAAAAAAAGAAAGAAGGTCAACATGGATGGATCTTGAAAGCATTATAAAAAAAAAAAAAAAAAAAAAAAAACCCTGGAAAAGTAGCTGCAGAGAGAATCAAATCAAGAAATCTTTCATCCTAGGCAAAGGGTCCACATGAACCAATTGTGAACAGACAGGTTACACAGGTGGTTTTAAGGATAGCACAAATAAAACCTTCCTCCTAATATCCCAAATATGGATGCACTCACACCCCTGGGTGTACAGAATCTACGAATTGTAGAAAGGTTTCTGACCTTGGAACTGAGGCTCCAAATTGAAAAATATATATATATTGCTAGATTATTTTCTCACAGCCTGTGCTAAGAGTTAATGTCACTAGCCAGAGGCTTGACATCTATAAATGAAACAGTAGGTTTTTGTGTTAGAGCTATTAAAATGATCATGAATGATATCCCTAAAATAAAATATTCACTTCCTTTCTCCTGCAGCTAATGCTGAAAATTTCTTCAATGAGGTTTTATTTATTCAGATTGTGCATGCAAAGTTAAAATTCAAGGAGCTCTTGGAAGCAAGGAACATAATAACAACTGTCACCTCGTATCAACAAGCCATAGCCTGGGTTTGTTGGAACTTGTCTAAAAGAAATGCTACTTGAGAACAGTTCCTTACAGAGTGAGACATACAAGAAGTACTTGGCATACAGACTTGAAGAACCTAGATGACCTGGAAAAGAACAGCGTTTCACTGTTTTTGTAAGACACATGAGGTTAAGTTGATCAGAATGAGTAATTTAGGGCTCTGTACTACCATGAAATCCCTGAGTTTGTGGGAATGTATTGGTCTGGGAAGAAGAGGAGATAACCAAAAAACAAAGGTAGGAAGGTACTAGAGACAAGTTTACCTGGTGTAGAATTTTGCCCAGCAAATGCCTAATCTTGCATCCTTTCCATTTTCTGTAACCTACAGTCTTGATAGGTGGACAGAATTGGAGATTACTGTAAGAGTAGAAAAATTAATGCTCTGGAGATCATAGGAATGGGGTGCTGGTTGAGATGACCTATTGAGAGACGGGAAACTCAAAATATCTTTTTTTTAAAGTTCATTTATTTATTTTGAGGGAGAGAGAGAGAGCATGAGCAGGGGAGGGGTGGAGAGAGGAAGAGAATCCCAAGCAGGCTCCATGCTATCAGCACAGATCCCGAAGATCACTGTGAGACCATGACCTGAGCTGAAATAGATCCTTAACTGACTGAGTCACCCAGGTGCCCCTCAAAATATCTTTTTGGTGAAAATCAAATATCAAAATCAAAAAATATCTTTTTTTTTCCTATCCTTTCCAGATAGCTAGTGCTGGAAGCTAGCTCTGGAAGAGTCAGATCCTTAACCGACTGAGTCACCCAGGTGCCCCTCAAAATATCTTTTTGGTGAAAATCAAATACCAAAATCAAAAAATATTTTTTTCCTATCCTTTCCAGATAGCTAGTGCTACAATGCTAGTATCAGCTTCCCTGAAGTTTCATGCCCCAGAGAAATACAGACTTTGCTCTAGAAGCAAGAGAAGGCAGCAGGATACATGAAAATCAAATATCAAAAATCAAAAAATATCTTTTTTTCTATCCTTTCCAGATAGCTAGTGCTACAATGCTAATATCAGCTTCCCTGACATTTCACGCCCCAGAGAAATACAGACTTTGCTCTAGAAACAAGAGAAGGCAGCAGGATACAAGTAAATTAAGAAAGTCTTGTAGACATATCTGGGGCCAAGTCATCAAGTCCTAGTTCTGTTTCTCACTAGCTTTATAATCTTTTAAAAAGTTTTGGGGCGCCTGGGTGGCGCAGTCGGTTAAGCGTCCGACTTCAGCCAGGTCACGATCTCGTGGTCCGTGAGTTCGAGCCCCGCGTCGGGCTCTGGGCTGATGGCTCAGAGCCTGGAGCCTGTTTCCGATTCTGTGTCTCCCTCTCTCTGCCCCTCCCCCGTTCATGCTCTGTCTCTCTCTGTCCCAAAAATAAATAAACGTTGAAAAAAAAAATTTAAAAAGTTTTAAGGCTTCCTTATCTCAATTCTGATCCACAAAATGGCATCTAATAATACCTCTCTTACATGGTTTTAAGAAGTTATTTAGATAACTTATGTGCCATGCTAAGCACATATTGGCTGTGATTAAACTGTGCTATTCATTGCCTAATTGTAATCCCTTAATGTTCCCAAGGAAGAGAAAAATCCATTCTGAAGGCAGATCAGAACACATTAGTAAAAAGAGAAGTAAAAACTAGATCAAGGTGGGAGAGATGGAGATGGATGAGGGGAGGATGATCCCACTTGTGAGAGCAGAGTCTCAGGAGTGCTCAAACACAAAGAAAGTACAGAGCAAAGGAGACATAGAGAGGAAGAGATGAAGGGAAGTGTGATAAATGGCCCAGGAGCTGATCAGAGATATCAAGGGGGACCTGGCTCTCCTCTTCCCAGATGGCAAAACCCTCTAGGTGCTCTGGCCTGTTAACTGAATGTCCCAATAAACCTTCATGCAGAAGGAAAAAGCAACAACTTTCTTTCCAGGAAGAGGCTTTTGTCTATTTAGGTGCCAGTATTACAAAAAGAAACGCATTAGTGCATGTGCCAGGATCCTTCCAGGCTAATATTTCACAACCCCTTTTTAGATTCTTATAAGTTTGGGCTGCTCTGAATCCAAATAAAGAGAAATTTCGAAAAGTTTTGATTCTTGACATATAAATATTTGACCAATTATTCAGACCATTTCAAACCTGATTACGGTTATTTTTCACTATTTTCTCTTATTGGTCTAAATATTTTTTCCTGAGGGTATTATGCAAATAAAGGTTTTTCAGATCTAACCATTCAGAAGGACAGCTAGATTTAAGTAGCCAATGGCTGGGCAGCTGGGCCAGCAAGCCCAGGAGACAGCTGAATTGATACGCTGAATTCTGTAGAGTTCAGCCAGAAGCAAATTTTTGACCTCATTATCTTAGAAATTTCCTTATGTGTATGTATGTATTGACCAAAATAATCTTAAAGTTCTCCACAACTTGACTAAACTTTAGACAGGTTTCTTCCTGAGTATAGACAGTTCCCTTCTCTGATTTCTCTTTTCTTAGAGCAGTTACTCTAGAAAACTTGAAATTGTAAATTCTTTCTTTGCCTCTTTAAAATGGATATAAATCTTCTCCCAGCCTTTTGCCTGTCTTTCCCAAGGACCTGGGAACTATCTCAGTGAAATGCAAACATTGAAGGAGATAGTACTCCTATTCCTCAGTCTCTGTGGGAGGATAGGAGCCTAATTTAGGTGGACAATTAGCAAATACAGGTGGCCTAATCACAGAGAAGAACATTTGGAAACTCATGAATAATTCAATGTATTTGACACAACGCAATGATCAATATCCTCCCCCACAATCCTCTAGTGCTTTTCAACTAGCTCATACCAGTTTTTTATTTATCTTTATTTAAAGTATAGGTGACATACAATGTTATATTAGTTTCAGATATACGACATAGTGATTTGACAATTCTATACATTACTCAATACCACAATAAGTGCAGTCACCATGTGTCACTATACAATGTTATTATATCATTGAGTATATTCCCTATGCTGTATTTTTCATCTCCATAATTTATTTATTTTATAACTGGAGTTTGTACGTCTGAACTATTTTAATCTATTTTGGTTTATTTAACTACCTTAATTTATTTTATTAATTATTATTAATAATATATTATAATCAATATATTATAATTGTATAATATAATATGTCAATATATTAATTATTATATTAATATAATTATATATTAATACATAATTAATATAAATATATTAATTATAACATATTATATAACATATTATATAATATAAATATAATATAAATATATAATATACTATAATATTAATTATTATATTAATATTATAATTAATTATTAATTATTAATAATAATAAAATATTATTATTTAACTACCTTAATCTATTTTGCCCATCGCCCCATCCATCTCCCTCTGGCAACCACCAGTTTGTTCTCTGTATTTAAGAGTCTAGTTTTTTTGTTTTTGTTTTATTATTCATTGGTTTTGTTTTATAGATTCCACATATAAGTGAAATCATATAGTATTTGTGCTTTAAAACTCTCCTGCCTTTTCTTTCAGTGGAGTTCAGTCTCTCTCCCCTATTGCAGGTTTTTTTTTAATGTTTATTTATTTATTTTGAGAGATAGAGAGAGCACTTGCATGTGCATGCAAACAGGGCAGGGGCAAAGAGAGAGGTAGAGAGAGAATCCCAAGCAGGCTCCAAGCTCAGTGCAGAGCTCAACACAGGGCTGGGCCAAAATCAAGAGTAGAACATTTAACCAACTGAGCCACCCAGACGCCCCTCTCCCCTTTGTAATTTTAAGTCTAGTATAAAAGTTGAAAGAAGAAAACTACACTAACAATAACTTATTAATGGAAACACAATATTAAAAAATGCTCCAGAGATGAGACAAGAGGATCAAGGCATGGGAAATGAAAATGGGCTTAGGTAAAGACATAACAGTTTGATTTCCACTGTTTTCTATGGGTGAATTTGGGAAAGGTTTTGATCCCTCCTTTTTTTCCCCCCAAAGTTACCACAGAGATAATAATATTCTCTGTAAAGTTGTGAGGATTTCATTAGAATGTGAGGATTTAGTTACGAATAGTGCTCAGCACTAATTAAACATATGACCTTCAGTCATATATTTCCAACTTTTTCAACCATTCTAAATTTAAGTACCCAGTATCTCTACAAAGATAAAGAAAACTAAGGGAACAGAGACCTAAGAAGCAGGTCTTGCCTAAGTGAGGCAAGCATCACTACAAGTTAGATGATTAGAGGACACAAAAAAAGAATAAAAAAGAAAAGACATATTCCAAGTGAAATATGCAGAGAGAGAGGGAATTAAGAAAAGTCAGCAACTCTGTGTTAAAAAAAGAAAACTGCAGGCCTAAAATGGCATCACTTAGACCGAATTTCCAAACCAGAGCTTAATACCCAGTCTAGCTGCAGTTTTAACCTCCTCCAGAAATGTGACCTTAACCAATCAGTTAGGAAAATTTTTCTTTCCGTTAGCACCAGTGAGTCTCTCACCTGGGTCCTCTCCATCCCCCAAAGATGAGGTAATCTGAATAAGACACTTTGCTTTTTCCCCTAGCAAACATCCTCCTCTAGAACAATCTTTTTCTTTTGCTAACAATTTTCTTGCATTGTCTATAAAAACCTTCCATTTTGTACAACTTCTCAAAGGGCCTCTACTTGCTAGATGGGGTGCTGCCTGATTCATGAATCATTTAATAAAGCCAATTAGATCTTCAGATTTACTTTGTTGAATTTTGTTATTTAACATCTGGTAGATAGGCAGGAGAATTCAGGATGGTACCTTGCTTCTACCTTCTGAGATAGAAAGATTGACCAGGTTTTCTGCCTTGATGGGCAAACAGGTCTGACTTCAGGAAAACTTTGCATCTGGGGACAAACAGTCTTTTTCCTTTTTCTTTCTGGACATAATTGTGAAAAAAGTGAACCATATTGATTGAGGTTACAGGAATCCCCAATCAAAATATTCAGAAGCATTTCTGAACTTACTAGTGTATTCTGAAGAGAGCCAAGATCAATCAAGAAGTTACAATTCTCGGGGCGTCTGGGTGGCTCAGTTGGTTAAGGGTCCAACTTCGGCTCAGGTCATGATCTCCTGGTTCATGAGTTAGAGCCCCATGTTGGGCTCTGTATTGACATTTCAGAACCTGGAGCCTGCTTTGGATTCTGTGTCTCCCTTTCTCTGCCCCACTCTCACTCTGTCTCTCTTGCACGCTCTTAAAGATAAATAAACATTAAAAAAAAAATTTTAATGTTACAATTCTCTCCAGGTAATTTTTTGAACACCTACCCGCATGCTGTTTCATTCCCAGTCACACATCCACTTTTTTCCTCCCATATAGCTTTCAGACCATTCTAAGTACCTGAGAATATTATCAAAGCAAAGGATTATCAGGTCTAGTCAACCAGAAGTGCCACTAGGTTTAAGTAGCCAATGGGTGAGCAGCTGAATTGGATCTAGAAGATGGCTAAGATGGTAGCTAGCGTTCCTTGGAGGCATAGCCTGAAGCCAAGCTTTCAACTTAATTTTTTGTTGCTGTTGTTTTTTGTTGTGGTGGTGGTGGTGGTGAAGTTTTGTATAATAATAACTTCTAAATTCATAGCATTTTTTCATTATTGGTCTCTGCAATGTACTCTTTATTTTCATGCTCATTGCACAGGCCCATCTCCTTTCATTTGAATGTGTCCTTGTATATTGGTGGTTTGTATAGTTCATGTAAAAGGTATTTATTTATTTAAATGTTTATTCATTTTTTTGAGAGAGAGTGAGAGGGGGAGGGGCAGAGAGAGAGGGAGACACAGATCCACTCAGAGCCTGATGCGGGGCTCAAACTCACACACCACAAGATCATGATCTGAGCTGAAGTCAGACACAACCAACTGAGCCACCCAGGTGGCCCTGTGTAAAAGGTATTTAAATGGCTTACTCTGCCATGTGCAATTTCCAGCATGTGAATTTCCACATAAAATTCAGCAAGATAGTAACAACTCATCTAGCTCGTTTTTTCTAACTACCACATAGTGCCCCATGGTATGCATCCACCAAGACTTTTTCCTTTCTGCTTCTCTGATTGACACCCATTATATAATTCCAAGTTTCCAACTCCATTCTTCCACAATCAATGCCAAAATGTAATTCTTATGTTTTCCTTTAGAGACCGTGTGTGAATGGGGGGGGGGGGAGGGAGAGTTGTAAAAGGAGAAAGAGGAGAGGGGAAAGGAAATATGGGGTGGTAGGAAGAGAGAGAGAAAGAGGACACTGGGTCATAATTTATGCATATATTTAACCACTGTCATATCGCTCTCTACAATAACTACTCTTTCATTATTACCAATTTCTTGTATATCTATACAAAGATATTCTAAGAATTTAGAAACGTTTATAACACATATATAGTCATATATCCTGATTTTACTAATACACATACCCTACTCTACCCTGTGTCTCACTATGTCTCTGTTTCCCTCTTTCTCTATAGTTGTCTATTATGAAAATTGTATTTTCCTGCTTTATGTGAAGAGCTAATTAGTAATGGATGATTCTTTTCTGATCAAATTGTGAACACAATGAATAATGCTCACAGGAATCAGAAACTGTAATAAAAAATTATTGCTGATATAAACTCAACTTAAAACAAAGAATGAATACTGATAAAACAAAGAAATATAACATAAGGAACACACACACACACACACACACACACACACACACACACAAAAGATCTACTGAGTCATGAGTAGCTAACACTCCCCCTGAATTAGATTTATTTACCCATCCCATCATAGATAGCACAAGATAACCATACATGTCTCAACACAGGGCAGAACTTGCTCCACTAATTTTATCACATGAATATTTATTCATGTGAATAAACTAGCATGTACCTTCTCCATGAGCAAATAGGAAAGAGGGGAAAGGTGGGATTGAGCTATGCTTCTCCCTAACTCACCAATCAGGTAACAACTTGCCTCCTGCAGGGGTTGGAGAGATTCAGGCTTAGGGAAGGAATGTCTTAGCTTAGATTCCCTAGAACCACAGACTGAGAAGGATATTTGTATGTAATTTAATAGGAGAATGCTCTCAGGAGAAATCTATAAGGAAGTAAGGGAATCCATTATATCCAGTATAAGGAAGGAGTTGGATAAGAATGTTGTTTTGGTGAAGTCTAACAGCTGTATTCTAAGATGAAATCTACTGGGATGGCTGTAGTTCTGAACTTCAGAAGTTGATTTAATCTCTCATAATAGGCTCCACTTTTGAATAATGTAAAGAGTTACTTGGGACCCATAAAATTATCATAGTACCAGCCATGAAAGAAACAACAAGTAGCATCAAATAAATTATTATGAGCAAATTGAATAAACGTAACTCATTGTTCAATTAAAACTACATTACCATTGTCAAAGACCACAGCAGAGACGTAGAGGGAAGGGAAGGAGATGAAGAAAATTTTTGTTTTAGGGTAACCAGGACACCAGCCAGTCTTTGCTAATTGCCTAAAGGACATAATTTGGTTACTGAAACACAAATGGAAGAAATAATCTATCAAGAAGTCATTTTGACCCCACTTGCTTTGCCATATTTGTTGAGGCAAAGCCATATATGCACGTGGATACATCTTTCAGAGTGTGGTATTTAACACTATCTTATAAAGTGTTAGCACTTGTAATAGTGGTAGTCCCAGTCTCTGATATGGTTATTGAGGTAAGGTATTAAGTAACAATTCAACTGAATGTATTTTAAAGATCTAATTGGCTTTATTAATCATTTCGTGAATTGTGCAGCATCCCATCTAGCTAGGAGAGGAGAGTTCTAAAGGGCTCAGAAATGGAAGGGTCTTTAAAGGCAGTAAGAGAGTGAGAAAAATGGAAATTAGCAAAGAATCCATTGTTTTTTGGCGAGGTCATGCTCCTAGGGGGAACTAAAGGGATCTTTTTTTTTTTTAATACGAAATTTATTGTCAAATTGGTTTCCACACAACACCCAGTGCTCATCCCAACAGGTGCCCTCCTCAATGCCCATCACCCACCCTCCCCTCCCTCCCAACCCCCATCAACCCTCAGTTTATTCTCAGTTTTTAAGAGTCTCTTATGGTTTGGCTCAAAGGGATCAGTAAATTTCCTAGTGCTGATCAGGAAATTCCTGTGTTGACTGGTTATAAGCTACATTTCTGGGGGGTTGAAACTGTAGTTAGATCCTTCTCAGTCTCTGGTTCTAGGGAATCCAACCTAAGACACTTCCTAAGCTTCAATCAATCTCTCCAACCTCCCACAGGAGGCAAGTTGTTACCTGATTGGTGAGTTAGGGAGAAGAAGCATTAAGTCTTGGTTTACTGACTTGGGGCCGTAATATAAGTGACACCATTTGGGGCCTATGGTTTTCTTAATAGTACTTTCTTTCCCTTTCAGAGTATTCAAAAATTTTGAATACATTTTGGTTCTACCATTTGTTTTTGATACCACAGGTTACATAAATGTGGGCTCTATCAGGACAGCCTGTACCTCAATGGTAAGGTAAAATGTAAGGGGTTATGAGTAGGGCACCAACAATATCTGCTTTCTCTTATTCCTGATTATCTCATCTTCCTTTATTTTTTAAATTGCATTTTCCTCTTATTTTGATAATAAGACAAAAGCAAATTTATTAAAAAAAAATTTTTTTGCTTTTGATTTTAGGAGGAAAGATTTCAGAAGACAGTGTTCTAAGCATAGTTGTTATTCGTTGTTGTTTTTTAATTACCTTAAGCTTGTAACTATTTTATACCAAGACTGAGAAGATGGTATAATCATTTCATAGTGAAGTATTCAGTCTTTTTCTTTTGTTTATTAATAAAATATTCTTAGGGTAAAGATTCAATGGGGTAATTTGGGGACTATTAATATCTTCACAATATTGAGACTTCCAGTACTTGAACATAGACTATTCTTTCATTTTAGGTTTTCTTTATCTTTCAATAATTTTTGTGACTTTGTTTTTTTAGTTTTAGCTTCACAGCAAAATTGAAAGGAAGTAATAGAGATTTCCCAAAACCCCTGCTCTCACACGTGTATAGCGCCTCCCATTATCAACATCCCCCACAAGAATCATATATTTGTTACAATTGATGAACCCGCACTGACACATCATAATCAACCAAAGTCCACAGTTTCCTTTAAGGTTTACTCTGCGGTTGTACATTCCATGGATTTGAACAAATGTATAATGACAAAACAGAGTAGTTTTATTGCCCTAAAAATCCTCTGTACTCCACCACCTATTCATCCTTCCACCACACCAAGCTCTGGCAACCACTTACATTTATACTGTCTCTAGTTTTGCCTTTTCCACAATGTCACATAGTTGGAATCAAAGTATGTAACCGTTTCAGGTTGGTTCTGTTCACTTAGTAATATGCATTTAAGGTTCCTTCATGTATTTTCATGACTTGATAGCTTATTTCTTTTTAGCACTGAATAATATTTCATTGTTTGGATGTACCTCTGTTTATTCTTTCCCATACTGAAGGACATCTTGGTTACTTCTAAGTCTGGGGAATTATTAATGAAGCTGCTAGAAATATCGATGTGTAGGTTTTTGTGTGGACATAACTTTTTAAATCCTTTGGATAAATTCCAAGGAGCATAACTGCTGAATCAAATGGTAAGAGTATTTTTAGTTTTGTAAGAAATGTCAAGCTGTCTTCCAAAATGGCTATACCATTTTGCATTTGCACCAGCAATGAATGAGTTGCTCTATATTCTTATAACAACATTTGATGTTGACAATGTCCACATTTTAGTCATTCTAAAGGATGGGTAGTGGTATGTCATTGTTACTTTAATTTGCATTTCCCTGATGCCATATGATGCGGAGCACCTTTTCATATGCTTATTTGCTATCTGTGTATCTTTTTTGGTAAAATGTTGAGGTATTTGGCCTGTTTTTTAAATCAGGTTGTTTGTTTTCTAATTTTTGTCTTATGAGTATTCCTTGTATATTTTGCATAACAGTCCTATATCCAATTTGCCTTTTACAAATATGTTCTCCTAATCTATGACTTGTCTTTTCATTCTATTGACACTGTTCACAAAGCAGTTTTTAATTTCAATGAAGTTCAGCTTATCAATGATTTCTTTCATGAATCCTGTCCTTGATATTTTTAAAGTCATTGCTATACCCAAGTTTTTCTAAGTTTTCTCCTGTGTTAACTTCCAGGACTTTCATAGCTTGCGTTTCACATCTAGGTCTGTATTCATTTTGAGTTAATCTTTGTGAAGGGTAGAAGGTCTGTGTCTAGATTCTTTTTTTGCATGCCAATGTCCAGCTGTCCAGCACCATTTGTTGAAAAGATTGTGTTTGTTCCATTGTATTGCCCTTACTCCTTTGTCAAAGACCAGTTACTATATCTATGTGTGTCTATTTCTGGGCTTTCTACTCTGTTCTATTGATCTATTTGTCTATTCTTTCACCAATACTATCTTGATTACTGCAGCTTTATAATAAGCCTTGAATACAGGTAATGTCAGTCACCCAACTTTGTTCTTTTCATTCAGTATTTTGTTGGCTATTCTGAGTCTTTTGACTTTCTATATCAACTTTAGAATCAGTTTGTCAACATCTACAAAATAACTTGGTGGGATTTTGATTGGGATTGCATTGAATCTATAGATCAAGCTGAGAAGTACTAACATCTTGACAATATTGAGTCTTCCTATCCGTAAACATGGAATATCTCTCCATTAATTTTTCTTTGATTTTGTTGATCTGAGTTACTTTCCTCATATAGATCTTGTACATATTTTGTTAAATTTATTCCTAAGTATTTCATTTTTTTCTGTTGCTAATGTAAATGGTATTGTGTTTTTAATTTTAAATACCAATTGTTCATTGCTGGTATATGGGGAAGTGATGGACTTGTACTTGTGTATATTAACCTTTTACCCTGAAACTTTGCTATAAATGCCTATTAGTTCCAGGAGTTTTTTTGTTTGTCTTTTGTCTTTTTTATCGTTTTTGTTTTTGTTTTGGTCAGTTATTTTGGATTTTCTACATAGATAATCATGTCATCTGTGAACAATGTTTTATTTCTTCATTCCCAATTTATATGCTTTTAATTTATTTTTCTTGCCTTAATTGCATTAGCTAGAACTTTCAGTATGATGTTGAAAAGGACCAGTAAAACGGGACATCTTTGCCTTATATCTGATCTTCATAGGAAATTTTGAGTTTCTTAGCATTATGATGTTAGGTGTATCTTTAACTTATCAGAGTCTACCTATATATAATATGCAGCTTCATATATAGGGTTAGAACCATACAATACTATGCTTCCATGTCTCTCTTTCTGTCTTATGTATTATTGTTATCATACATTTTAATTCTACATATATTATAACCCCAATATGCTGTTATTATACTTGCTTTAAACTGTCAACTACGCTTTAAGATTAATAAACGAGATAAATGCCTTTTATATTTACCCACATGTTTGCCATTGTAGGAAAAATTGTATACATCCAAATTTCCATCTGCTATCATTTGCCTACTGCTTAAAGAATTTACTTTAACATCCTTGTAGTTTTACTGATGGTGAATTCTTTCATTCTCCGCATCCTCACCAACATCTGTTGTTTCCTGTATTGTTAATTTTAGCCATTCTGATAAGTGTGAGGTGATATCTCATTGTGGTTTTGATTTGCATTTCCCCGATGATGAGTGATGTCGAGCAACTTTTCATGTGTCTGTCAGCCATCTGTATGTCTTCTTTGGAAAAATATCTATTCACGTCTTCTTGCCCATCAGTTGACTGGATTATTTTGGGGGGTGTTGAGTTTGATAAGTTCTTTATAGGTTTTGGACATTAACTCTTTATCAGATATATCATTTGTGTATCTCTGCACCCATTCAGTAGTTTGCCTTTTAGTTTTGTTGATTGTTTCCTTCACTATGCAGAAGATTTTCATTTTGATGAAGTGCCAACAGTTTATTTTTGCTTTTGTTTTCCTTGCCTCAGGAGACATATCTAGAAAGAAGTTGCTACAAATGACGTCAAAGAGGTTACTGCCTCTGTTCTCCTCTAGGATGTTGATGGTTTCTTGTCTCACATATAGGTTTGTAGTCCATTTTGAATTTGTTTTTGTGTATGGTATAAGAAAGTTGTCCAGTTTCATTCTTTTGAAGGTTGCTGTCCAGTTTTCCCAACTCCATTTGTTGAAGACACTGTCTTTTTTCCACTGGATATTCTTTCCTACTTTGTTGAAGATGAGTTGACCATACAGTTGGGGGTTCATTTCTAGCTTTACTATTCTGTTCTATTGATTTATTTGTCTGTTTTTGTGCCAGTACCATATTGTCTTGATCACTACAGCTTTGTAATATAATATGAAGTCCAGAATTGTGATGCCTCCAGCTTTGCTTTGCTTTTTCAAGACTGCTTTGGCTATTCAGGGTCTTTTGTGGTTCCATATAAATTTAGGATTATTTGTTCTAGCTCTGTGAAAAATGCTGGTGGTAATTTGATAGGGATTTCATTAAATATGTAGTTTGCTTTGGATAATATAGACATTTTGGCTATATTTGTTTTTCCAATCTATGAGCATGGAATGTCTTTCCATTTCTTTGTGTCATCAATTTCTTTCATAAGTGTTCTACAGTGTTCAGAGTATTGATCTTTCACCTTTGCTTAGATTTATTCCTAGGTATCTTATTGTTTTTGGTGCAATTTAAAAGTGATTTATTTCTTAATTTCTCTTTTGGCTACTTCATTATTGGTGTATAGAAATGCAACAGATTTCTGTATGTTGATTTTTGTATCCTGGGACTTTACTAAATTCATGTATCAGGTCTAGAAATTTTTTCATGGAGTCTTTTGGGTTTTCTACATAGAGTATCATGTCATGTGTGAATAGTGAAAGTTTGACTTCTTGCCAATTTGGATGCCTTTTATTTCTTTTTGTTGTCTGATTGCTGAGGCTAGGACTTCAAGTACTATGTTAAAGACAGTTGTGAGAGTGGACACCACTGTCTTCTTCCTGACCATAGAGGAAAATCTCTCAGGTTTTCCCCATTGAGGATGATATTGGCTGTGGCTTTTATATATATAAAGGCCATATATGGCCTTTATTATGTTGAGGTATGTTCCCTCTAAACCTCTATGTTTTGGAATAGTTTCAGAAGAATAGGTATTAACTCTTCTTTAAATAGTTGCTAGAATTCCCCTGGGAAACCATCTGGCCCTGGAATTTTGTTTGTTAGGAGTTTTTTTGATTACGGATTCAATTTCTTTGCTGGTTATCAGTCTGTTCAAATTTTCTATTTCTTTGTGTTTCAGTTTTGGTAGTTTATATGTTTCTAGGAATTTATCCATTTCTTCCACATTGCCCAATTTGTTAACATATACTTTTTCATAATTTTCTAATTGTTTTTATTTCCATGGTGTTGATTATTTCTCCTCTTTCATTTGTAATTTTGAGTCCTTTCTTTTTTCTTTTTGATAAGGCGGGCTAGAGGTTTATGTATTTTGTTAATTCTTACAAAGAGCCAGCTCCTGTTTTCATTGGTTTGTTCTATTGGTTTTTTTAGTTTCTATATCATTTATTTCTGCTCTAATCTTTATTATTTCCTTCCTTCTGCTGGCCTTAGGCTTTGTTTATTGTTGTTTTTATTCTTCTTTTTGTTTGTTGCTTTTTTACACTTTTAGTTTTAAGTTTAGGTTGTTTATTTGAGATGTTTCTTATTTCTTAATGTTGTTTTTTTTTTAATTTATTTTTGAGGGAGAGAGAGAAAGCATGAGCAGGGGAGGGGCCAAGAGAGAGGGAGACACAGAATCCAAAGCAGGCTCCAGGCTCCGAGCTGTCAGCACAGAGCCCAACATGGGGCTCAAACAAACAAACGCGAGATCATGACCTAAGCTGAAGTCAGATGCTCAACCGACTGAGCCACCCAGACACCCCATAGATTTTTCTTATTCCTTTATTTTTTTTTAATTTTTTTTTAACATTTATTTATTTTTGAGACAGAGAGAGACAGAGCATGAACGGGGAAGGGGCAGAGAGAGAGGGAGACACAGAATCGGAAGCAGGCTCCAGGCTCTGAGCCATCAGCCCAGAGCCTGATGCGGGGCTTGAACTCACGGACTGCGAGATCGTGACCTGAGCTGAAGTCAGACGCTCAACCGACTGAGCCACCCAGGCGCCCCTAGATTTTTCTTATTTCTTAAGTAGGCCTGTAGTGCAATATGCTTCTCTCTTAGGACCACTTTTAGTGCATCCCAAAAGTTTTGGACAATCATGTTTTCATTTTCATTTTACCCCATGTATTTTTTAATTTTTTCTCTGATTTCCTGGTCGACCTATTTGTTATTTAGTGGAATGTTGTTTAACATTCATGTATTTGTGGTCTTTCGAAATTTTGTCTTGTGGTTGACTTTAAGTTTCAGAGTGTTGTTGTCAGAAAAGATGTATGGTATGATCTCAATTTTTTTGTACTTGTTGAGGCCTGATTTGTGACCTAGGATGTGCTCTATTCTGGAGAATGTTCCATCTGCACTTGAAAAACATGTTTGTTTTGCTGCTTTAGGATGAAATGATATGAATATGTCTTTTAAGTCCATCTGGTCCAGCGTGTCATTCAAAGGCATTGTTTCCTTGTTGATTTTCTGTTTAGATGATCTGTCCATTGATGTAAGTGGGGTGTTAAAATCCCCTACTATTATTGTATAATTATCAATGATTTCCTTTATGTTTGCTATTAATTTATATATTTGGGTGTTCCATGTTGGGTGCATAAATATTTACATTTGTTAGATATTCTTGTTGGATTGTCCCCCTTACTATGGTGTAGTGCCCTTCTTCATATCTTATTGCAGTCTTTGGTTTAAAATCTAGTTTGTCTGATAATAAGTATTGCTACTCTGGCTTTCTTTTGATTTGCATTTACATGATAAATATTTCTCCATCCCCTCACTTTCAATCTGCAAGTGTCTTTAGGTATAAAATGAGTCTCTTGTAGGCAGCATATACATGGGTCTTGTTTTTTTTAATCCATTCTGACACACTCTGTCTTTTGATTAGAGCATTTAGTCCATTTACATTCAGAGTAATTATTTACAGATAAATATTTATTGCCATTTTATTACTTTTTTTGTTGTTTCTGGAGATTTTCTATGATCCTTTCTAGTCTTTGTCACTTTTGATATTTTCTTCACATATTTAATATATTTAATGTTTCTTGCAGGACTGATTAAGTAGTCATGACTCCTTTAGTTTTTGTTTGGGAAACTCTTTATTTCTCCTTCTATTCTGAATGATAGCCTTTATGGATAGAGTATTCTTGGCTGTAGATTTTTCCCACTCAGCACGTTGAATATATCATGCCATTCCCTTCTGGTTTGCCAAGTTTCTGTGGAAAGAACTGTAGCTAGACTTATGGATCTTCTTTTGTAAGTTGGGGACTTCTTTTGTCTTGCTGCTTTTATGATTTTTTTATCACTATATTTTTCAAATTTGACTACTGTATGTCTTGGTGTTGGCCTGCTTTTATTGGCTTTGATGGGACTTCTCTGTGCCTCCTGGATTTGGGTGTCTGTTTCCATCCCCAGATTATGGAAGTTTTCAGCTATTATTTACTCAACTAATCTTCTGCCCCCTTTCTCTGTCTTCTTCTCCTGGGACTCCTATGATATGAATACCATTACACTGATGGAGTTACTGAGTTCCCTAAGTCTATTCTCATGATCCATAATTCTTCTTTCTCTCTTTTGTTTAGCTTCATTATTTTCCATTATTCTACCTTCTATACTACTTATTCATTCCTATGATTCGTCTATCCTTGTGGTCATTACATCCAGTCTGTTTTGAATCTCAGTTCCTGCATTTTTCATTCTGTCTTTTAACTCTTTTCTCTCTGCGGTCCCCCTGATGTCTATGCTTTTCTCAATCCCAGTGAGTATCTTTATGATTGTTGTTTTAAATTCTCCATCAGGCATATTATTTATACTTTTTTCCATTAGATCTCTGGCCATGACCTTTTCTTGTTCTTTCTTTGGGGATGAATTCCTCTGTTGGCATTTTGTCTAAGTCTTTGTCTTCTGTATGTTGGAAAAGCCTGTTTTTTTTTTTTCCTTCTTTGAGAGTAACGGCTTTAGAAAAAGAGGTCATGTAAGTGTCCAGGGCCTCATGCTTCAGTGAGTGTCTCTGGTGTGTGTGCTGCATGCACTCTGTTTCTGTGCTCTATCCTTCAGGCCAGTCATTTGCAGAGGCTTTCCTTGCCAGCAGTGAACAGTGTTTGGATCTTGGTTAGAGTATGGCAAGTTTTAACTAGGTATGCTCTGGTCTGCTTGTTAAATGAGACCTGATGCTGCTTCCACTAGAAGTGAAGCCTTGCAGAACTCTCTGGTTGGTAGACATGGTATGTGAAGGCGTTTTCTGCTGGTCTTCTGAGGAAGGGTCCCCTGAGCTGGGATTTAAGCATACTTGCCTGAAAAAAGAAGTACCAGCAGATCAGAGAGGTGGGACTCGGTGTAAGCAGGTTAGGCAGCCAGTGTCAGAGCTGTGCTGTTAATTGCAAGTGGTTCTGTACTTATGCTGAGGGGTCGGGGAGGGAAATGGTGCCAGCCAGCTCCTTTGTCTTTGCTGCTCTCAGGGAAGCATTCCCAGAAAAGCGAATAATTTCCCTCCATGCATCCCAGACATTTTTCAGATTGCTGTTTTCATGCTATCTGTCTTTGTATTGCTTGCCTGCCTGGTGCAGTGCAGTGCACTTTGGACTGTATCCCAGCCAAGCCTGCTGACTTTTAAAACTCTCAACTTTAAGGTTGTGCTGTGGTGGGGGCCTATGCTGGTCTTCTGGGCAAGGGTCTCGCTGCCCTGGGACTGATGCAGGTTTGACTGAGAAGAGCAGTTGCACCAGAGCACAGGGGCATGGGATCTGGAGTAAGTAGGCTAAACAGCCAGTGTACAGGTTAGTCGTCCTCAACAGGTATCTCTTCCGAGGAGCAGGGAGGGAAATGGTGCCTGCCAGCTCTTTTTTCCTGGAGAGGTGCCTCTGTGAATGCCACCTCTCACAGATGTGCTCCAAGAAGAGTGAACAGTCTCTCCCCCATGGGTCTTAGGTGATCCCCAGACTGTGCCACCTGCCCTAGGGTTGTTTGCCTGCCTTCTCTCCAGAAGTAGGGCAGCACCCTCAGGGCTCTATCCCAGCCAAGCCCATGTACCTCTAAAACTCCAGTCTTGAGCTCTGGTGGTTCCAAAAACTCACAAAAAAACAGGCCCTCTCATTTTCCCAGCCAATGGCTTTGGGGAAGTGTTCTCCTTGTACATATCCCTGTGCACTCCACTCTCTCACCTCTTTCCATGACCAGGGCTTCCTCCCCTCTGCAGCACCTATGATCCATTTCTCCCCCAAACCACATCTCTGCACTTCTTCTCCTACTCGTTGTGGCCTCTTCTCTCCCTCTAGTTGCAGTTTGTTCTGTTAGTCCTTGGGTTGATTTCTTGGGTATTCAGAATGATTTGATAGTTATCTAGCAGTGTTTAAGAGATGAGACAAACTACTACACTGCCATCTTAGCGCCTCCCTTCCTGATTGGTTTTCTTAATTCTTTTATTTTTTTAGCCTGGTTTCCTAAGGGTTACTCCTGATCCACCATAGCTTTGTGGTCAATTATTGGTCAAAGGCGGTGCTTCCTCTTAGGTGGTGGAATCCACTCTTTGTCAGTGAATTTGTGTGTGACTTAAAGAATGCATTTAAAGTTCAAGAAGTTTGCGAGTCTTTCCTAGCCTTTGGTATCTATCTTTTCAAGGGCTCAGTTTAGCCAGGGATGAGTAGGTCACTAGGACACTCACTGGCCTCCCTTGAATGTGTGTGAACACTTGTGAACACACTTATCCCTCCAGGTTACCAATGGTATGTGGCAGCTTAGCAAAGCCCTCTTTGACTATCTCCTTCAGAACTCCCTTTTAAATTTCTTTATAATCTACAGTCTATTGCTTGTTCTAACCAGTATCAGTGCATCAGATAGCTGTATTATTGACTGTGTTGTTTTTGCCAATTCCCCTGGGCATGGAATTTTAAATGCTTTACTCCAAATAAAGTCATCTCACTCTGCTATCATTTGAGGCTGGGTTGCAATCATAGTAAGGCTTGGTCTACCTCCTGTTCACCTGAAATATGAGAAAGACTGATGGGTCATTAAGGCCAAGGGTTATTTGAGAACTAGCTGAACTTTGAATGCCCTCCCCAATGCACACATAGATCCATCCATTGGCAAAGAGTGGAAAGCTTATGGGCTTAAAGTATTTGATCACAACCTCTTCCCAAGTTATTGGTTAATCATCACATTATAAACACTGGAACAACCCTTAGGAAGCTAGGCAGAAATATAAAAAATAAGAATAAAACAGCTTTATTGAGATATCAGTAGGCATGTACCACGAGAGAGACAAGTTATGTAGATTAAATCAATAGAAAAGTACTTAAATACAAAGCAGAACATTAGTCAGAATCTAGAATATACTATATTGTTTTTCAACCAGTATTGAGACTCAGACTAGCTGCAACATTGTTGGTTACTGATATCATTACTGCTTTTGACAATGCCCATAGAGATGGAATTTTTCATAATCTGCCCCAAATAAATTTAGTCCCCTCAGTTTTAAAGTTTATTTATTTATTTTGAGATAGAGAGAGAGAGCACGTGAGCAGAGGAGGGGCAGAGAGAAAGGGAGAGAGAGAGAATCCCAAGCAGGCTCTGCTCTGTCAGCACATAGCACAATGTGGGGCTCAAACTCACAAACTATGAGATCATGACCTAAGCCGAAACCAAGAGTCAGATGCTTAACCAACTGAACCACCCAGGCACCTTAGTCCCCTCAGTTTTTAGTTGAAATTATAATTACATTATTGAAAATGTTCCATTTTCAACAAAAAAAAATTACAAGTCATACAAAGAAACAGAAGAGTGTGGTCTACATACAGGAATAATAGTTGACAGACACTGTCTTGAGTGAACCCAGATATTAGATTTAGCAGGCAAGATACTCAAAGGAGCTATTATAAATGGAAAGAAAACTAAAGAAAACTATGTATAAAGAATTAAAGGAAGGCATGACAAAAATGACACATCAAAGAGAATAGCAATTTTGAGAGAATTGATGAGAAAGAACTAAATGATAATTCGGGAATTGGAAAATATAGTAACTGGAATGAAAAATTCACTAGAAGGCTCAACATCAGATTTGAGCTGGCAGAAGTAAGAATCAGATAACGTAAAAAAAGAACAGTAGAGATTAACCAAACTTAAGAATAGAAACAAAAATGATCAGAGCCTCAGAGACCTATGGGTCACTATCAAGTGTTCCAATGTTTGCATAATGGGAGCCCCATAAAAAGGAGTAAGAGAGGGGCAGAAAGAATATTTTTAAAAAACAGGGGCACCTGGGTGGCTCAGTTGGTTAGACATCTGACTTTATTTCAGCTTAGGTCATGATCTCATGGTTCATGAGTTTGAGCCCTGTATCAGGCTCCTAACTGGGAGTACAGAGCCTGCTTGGGATTTTCTCTCTCTCCCTCTCTCTCTCTCTCTCCCCCTCTCCCCCTCTCTGCCCCTCCCCTGCACACACACATTCTCTCTCTAAAAAAAAAAGTATATTTGAAAAAATAATGACCAAAAATGTCCCAGATTTGATGATAAACAATTTGGACATATCCAAAAGACTCAAGAAATTTCAACTAGGGTAAAAACTTAAAGATCTACATGTAGAAACATCATCAGTAAACTGCTAAAAGCCAAGGCAAAGAGAAAATCTTGAAATAAGCAACTAAAATGACTTACCATATACAAAAGAACCACAATAATAGTAACAGCTAATTTTTGCAACAGAAACAATGGAAGGCAGCAGGTAGTGGGACAAAATAATAAAAGTACTGAAAAAAAACTGTTCAACCAAGAATTCTGTATCTAGCAAAACTGTCCTTCAAAAATTATGAGAGTAAAATAGAAACAATCAGTATTAGTGAGGATGTGGAGAAAAAGAAACCCTGGTACACTGATGGTGCAAAGGCAAACTGGTGTAGCCACTATGGAAAATAGTAGGGAGGTTCCTTAAAAACATAACAACAGAATTACCATATGATCTAGTAAGTCCACTATTGGATATTTCCCCAAAGAAAATGAAAATATTAATTTAAAAAGACATATGCATCTTTATTTATTATTTATTGCAACATTATTTATAATAGCCAAGACATGGAAGCAATCCAATTATCCATCCACAGATGAATGGATAAAGATGTGACATATATATATGTATATATATACACACATATATATACATATATGTATATACATATACATATATATACACATACACACACATATATATACATATATACATATATACATATTACATATACATATATACATAATACATATACATATATATGTATATATACACATATATACATATATATACATATGTATATAGGATGGGATCCTATATGTACTATTTACATATGTATATGTACACATATATGTACACATATATGTATACATATGTATACATATGTACTATATACATATGTATATAGGATATATATGTGTGTATATATACATATATACATATACATTACATATACATATATATACATATACATATATACATACACACATATATATGTATATATACATACACACACACACATATATATGTCACACACACACACATTATCTATCGAATATTACTAGAATAATGCTAAGTGAAATAAACCAGAGAAAGACAAATGCCATATGATTTTACTCATATGTTGAAATGAAACAAAGAAAAAAACAAAACAACAACAACAACAAAAAACCAGAAAACCAGACTCTTAACTATAGAGTTAGAGTTGCAACTGGTGGTTGCCAGAGGGGAGGTGTAGAGGGAAATGGGTGAAATAGGTGAAGGGTATAAAGAGTATACTTGTGATAAGCACCAAGTAATGTAGAAAATTATGGAACTGAAACTAATATAACACTGTATGTTAATTATACTAGAATTAAAAAACAACAACAACATGAAGGTAAAGCAAATGAAATTCAGCAGCATATTAAAAAGATTATACATCATTATCAAGTGGCATTCATTTCTAGGATACAAGGATGATTCAACATATAATAATCAATCAGTGTAATACACCACATTAACAAATGAAGAAAAAAAAATGATGATCATTTCAATTGTTGCAGAAAAAGCATTTGACAAAATTCAACACGCTTTTATGATGAAAACAATTAACAAACTAGGGAATAGAAGGAAACTATCTCAAATAATAAAAGCCATGTATGCAAAATCCACAGCAAATATCATCCTCAATGGTGAAAGATTAAAATCTTTTCCTCTAAGATCAGGAACAAGAAAAGGATGCCAATGTCACCAATTCTACTTAATAGTACTGGAAGTTCTAGCCAAATCAATTCGGCAAGAAAAAGAAATAAAAGGCATCCATATTAGAAAGGAAGGAGTATGGGGTGCCTGGGTGGCTCAGTCAGTTAAGCATCCAAGTTTGGCTCAGGTCATGATCTCACAGTTCGTTAGTTCAAGCCCTGCATCGGGCTCTATGCTGACAACTCAGAGCCTGGAGCCTGCTTCCGGATTCTGTGTCTCCCCCTCTCTCTGGCCCACCCCCAGTCGTGCTCTGTCTCTGTCTCTCAAAAATAAATAAACGTTAAAAAAAATTTTTAAAAAAGAAATAAAGGAGTAAAATTATCTCTAATGGTGGGTAATATGATCCTATGTAGAAACCCTAAAGATTCCACACAAAAAGCTGTTAGAACTAATCATGAATTCAGCAAAGTAGCAGGATACAAGGTCAACACACAGAAACCAGTTGCATTTTTATACACTGACAATGAATAATCTGAAAAGGGAAATTAAGAAAACAATTCCATTTACAACAGTATCAAATAAAAAAAAAAAAAAAAAAAAAAAAAAAAAAAAGATTTGTACACTAAAAACTATAAAACGTCGCTCAAGGAAATTAAAGAAGACATAAATGGAAACATGTCTTACGTTCTTGTATTCGAAAACTTGATATTGTTAAGATGTCAGTACTACCCAAATGATCTATAGACACATGAAGTGTCTATCAAAATCCCAATTATGTTTTTTTGCAGAAGTAGAAAAACCCATCCTAAAATTCAAATGGATTCTCAAAGAACCTAAAATAGCTAGAAAAATCTTGAAGAACAACAAATGTGGAGAAGTCACACTTGCTGATTTCAAAACTTACTATAAAGCTACAGATATCAAAACAGTGTGATACTGGCATAAAGACAGACAAATAAACCAATGGAATAGGATAGAGAGCCCAGAAATTAACCCTCATGTATATGGTCAAATGGTTTTTGACAAGTATGCTAATACCATTCAATGAAAAAGGGATAGTCTTTTCAACAAATGTGCTGGGAAAACTGGTTATCTCAGTGCAAAAGAATGAAGTTGGACCCTTACCTAATGCCATATGCAAAAATTAACTCAACATGGATCAAAGACATAAATGTAAGACCTAAAACTATAAAATTCTTAGAAGAAAACATAAAGCAAAAGCTTTGTAACACTGGACTTGGAAATTATTTATTGGATAAAATCTCAAAGGCACAGGTAACAAAAGAAAAAAATGCACAAAATGCACTCATGAAAACTTAAAAATGTTATGCACCAATAGACATTATTGACAGAGTAAAAAGGCAACCCACAAAATGGGAGAAAATATTTGCAAGTCTGATAAGTGATTAATAACCAAGATGTGTAGAACTTCTAAAACTCTACAACAAAAAAAGCAAACAACCCAATTCAAAAATGGGCAAGGAATAGATATTTCTCCAAAGATATACAAATGACAAGTAAGCACATGAAAAGATGCTCAATACCACTAATCATTAGGTAAATGCAAAATAACACTACAATGAGATACTATCTCACACCCATTAGGATGGCTACTATCAAAACAACTCAGAAAATAGTAAGTATTGGCAAGGATATAGAGTAATTGTCTTGTGCACTATTGGTGGAAATGTAAACTGGGATAGCCACTGTGGAAAACAGTATACTGGTTCCTCAAATAGTAAATAAAAGGATTATCATATGAGCCGAAAGAATTAAAAACAGAGTTTCAAGGAGTACACCCATGTTCACAGCAGTATTATTCATAATAGCTAAAACATGGAAGCAACCCAAGTGTTCATTGAGAGATGGATAAGCAAAATGTGGTACATACATACAATGGAATATTATCTAGTCTTAAAAAGGAAGAAAATTCTATGATATGATAGAACACGTATGAACATTGAAGACATGATACTAAATGAAATAAACCAGTCACAAAAAGAAAAATACTGTGTGATTCCACATATATGAGGTACTTAGTCAAAAGTATAGCGACAGAGTGTAGAATGGTGGTTGCCCAGGGCTGGAGGAAGGGAGGAATGGGGAGTTATTGTTTCATAGGTATAGAGTTTCAGTTTTAAAGATTAAAAGAGTTCTGGAGATGGATGGTGATGATGACTGCAAAACACTATAAATATACTTAATACCATTGAACTGTGGTATTCTTAACATTCTTAAAAATGGTTAAGATGGTAAATTTTATGTTTATATGCATTTTATCACAATAAAAAAAATTGGAACAAAATTAAGGTAAAATAAAGACATTCCCAGAGTAACAACGGCTGAGAGATTTATTGCTATCAGAACTGCTTTACAAGAACGAAAGGAAGTTCTTTGAAAAAGAAGGAAGTGATAGAATATGGTAACTCAATCCACATGAAGAAATACAGAACACCAGTAAAGGTAATTACACAGTGTTTAAAAAACAAAATTCAACTGAGTAAATTTGAAGACAGAATTGGCTTTATTAAATGATTCACTAAATGAATCAGGCAGCAAGTAGAGGGGAGCTCCAAAGGAGTTGTATAAAATGGTAGGTTTTTACAGGAAGAAGGGTGGGGCAAGAAAGTTATTGGCAAAATAAAGGGATTGTTCCAGGTAAGGTTGTTTTCCCTTAGTGGAAGGACTAAGAGGTGTTATCATGCAGATTACCTCATCCTCCATAGAGATAACACAGAGAGGGTCCATGTGACTGGTGCTGATCAGAAAATTCCTTACTGATCCTTAAGACTTATTTCTGAGGGAGGTTGAAACTGTAATTAGGTTCGGTATGGAGCCTTGGTTTGGTGACTTGGCCTAAGTGATGCCATTTTGGGCCTGTGGTTTTAATTACAATAGGTAATTATAAAAGACAATACACAATATGTTTCCTTTTTGGTTTTAAAACTAATTTAAAAGGCCAAGGCATAAAATAAAAATTATAAAGTTATATTGTTGATGTTGTCACATATAAGGATAAAATAATTATGACAGTAATAGCACAAAGAGACTATGAGGAAGTGAAGCAATACATTGGAGCAAGGAATTAGGACCAGATGCAGACTCAAACCCACAGGATAAAATGAGTATTAAAATGTTAAAAAGAAAACCACAGACCTAAAATAAAGTGACTTAGGTTAAAGCCCCAGGTCAGTAAACCAAGACTTAATACCTAATCTGATTGCAGTTTCAACCGCCCCCCCCCCCCCCACCCAGGAATGTAATCTTTAACCAGTCAACAAGGAAATTCCTTATTAATACTAGGAAATTTACTGATAGACCCCTTCCACTCCCTTTAGGACAATCTTGTCTAAACAATGCATTCCTTACTAATAAATTCCTTTCTTTTTTTTTCTTCTTAGGCCTTTTCTCTGCCTTTAAACAAACCTTTTGTTTAGCTCAGCGAGGTGGGATGTTGCCCAATTCATGAATCATTTAATAAAGCCGATTAGATCTTTAAATTTACTCAGTTGAATTTTGTTTTCTTAACAATAATAAATATATTGGTTAATATAAAAGATTATAATTATAATTCCTCCTTTCTCCTCTTCTTTAAAAACGAGATTTTGTAAAGCAATAACTCTAACACTGCATTTTGGATTCATAACAAATATAGACATTACATGATAATAATAGCACAAAGAGAAAGAAGGAATTGAGTCATACTGGAACAAAGCTTCTCTATTTCACTAAAATTTAGTATTACTCTGAAGCAGATAGTTATAAATTAAGATTAATACTGTAATCCTTAGAGCAGGGTTTCTCAATCTCAGTACTATTGATACTTTGGGCTGGAAAGTCCCTTTATTGTGGACAGCTGTCTTGAATGTAGCAGGACATTTAGCAGCAACTCTTGCCTTTATCCAACAGATACCATTAACACTCTTAATTGTAACAAACAAAAATGTTTCCAGACATTATCAAATGTTTCCTTGGGGGAAGAATTATTTTCTTTTGAGAACAACTACCCTAGACCAATAACTAAGAAAATAACCCAAAAAATAAGTAAGAAAACTCAACAGAAAAATAAAGTGGAGCACTAAAAAATATCTACCTAATACAAAAGAAGGTGGTAAATGAAGAACACAAAACAAAAAAGACATGAGATACGGAAAATAGCAAAATGGCAGACTTAAGTCTAACCACCTTGAAAATTATTAAATGTAAATCGATTAAACTGCAATCAAAAGTCAGATATGGTCAGACTGGATTTAAAAAATCAGGTTCATCTATATGCTATCTATAAAAGAAATATTTCAGATTAAAATACACAACTAGATTGAACGTTTAAAAAATGGAGAATGGGGGCGCCTGGGTGGCGCAGTCGGTTAAGCGTCCGACTTCAGCCAGGTCACGATCTCGCGGTCCGTGAGTTCGAGCCCCGCGTCAGGCTCTGGGCTGATGGCTCAGAGCCTGGAGCCTGTTTCCAATTCTGTGTCTTCCTCTCTCTCTGCCCCTCCCCCGTTCATGCTCTGTCTCTCTCTGTCCCAAAAATAAAATAAACGTTGAAAAAAAAAAATTTTAAAAATGGAGAATGATACAGCATGCAAATAGTAACCATATGAGGACTAGAAAGAAGTACTGATACATGCTACTGATGTGGAAAACAAAGGCAGAAGAAAAAAAAATTAAATTTCTTTACTGCCTACAGCCCATTAATAAGTCCTTGAAACGGGCAGACTAACCTTCCTCTGGGAGCTCAGCTGCCTCAGTGATGACACTTTGCTAAAAGCAAAAGGGAATCTTTGCTTAACATTATCCCAACATCCAGGATCCTGTAAGTCAGCTTTGATATATAAAAAAAAACCTTTGGAAACGTCCTTTATCTCTACCCAACAAGATATAGGTTGGCAATCATACTCCAAGCTTTTGGCTCACTGACACACATCTGAAGGGTCTCATGACTCAGTTTTTACTAAACAATAATAAATGACCTTTTCCTAACAGCAGCTCCTGGAAACCTTGTTTCCAAAATATGTTAGAGACTTACACTATCCCTGACCCCCTCCCAACCTGAAGGTATATAGTCAATCACTCTTCACAACCCCAATGCAGCTTTTTCTGCCCATGGGACCTGTCCCGTGCTTTAATAAAACCACCTTTTTACACTATAAACGTCTCAAGAATTCTTTCTTGCCCATTGGCTCCAAACCCCTACACTCCACGCCACATCACTACCACGTAGATAAACCTCAAAAACATATGCTAAGTGAAATAAGCCAGGCATAAAAGACCACATATTGTATAGTTCCATTTAAATGAAATGTCCAGAAAAGGCAAATCTGGATCTGAGAGTGCCTGGGTCTGTGGACACAGATAAGAACAAGGAATTTTGAGGATTATAAAAATGTTCTAAAATTGGATTGTGGTGATGATTGCACAATTCTGTAAATGTACTAAAAATCACAGAATTTACACTTAAAATGAGTGAATGTTATGGTATGTAAATCATACCTCAATAAAGTTATTAAGAAAAGATAAATGAGAGACGTATGAGCCTTGCCTTATGATACTTCAGAATAACCAACATAAGATTATAATAGAAAAAGACAGATAATAGATAAAAGAAATCTCAGATATAAGTCCTAGAATTTAATTATGATTCATATATTTCTACATGGTAGGAAAGAAAGTAATGTTGAATACATATTGTTGTCTCTTTAAACCAATAAAGTAATATATTTAGACATCCATATTACACCAAAATATAAATTCCAAATGATTAAATAATTCAAGATAAAATAATACAAACTAAGGAAAACTAAGAGATAATATGTACAGTAATTAGAGCATTTGTCCAATCAAAACTGGACATTTACATGATATCAGGAAAAAGGCAGACATATTTGACTATATAAATATTCAAACTTTTTTATGATAAAATAAAAACAAAATAAAGAAAAGTAACGAATCTGGATCAATATTTGCAACACAGTTTGCAAACTACTGTTAATATTGCTAACAGACAAAATATTGCTAATGGACAAGAAAAACAACACAGAAGAAGATAAATAGACAAAAGATATGAATGAGCAACTAATTTGCTGGAGAGAAAATCCAAATTATTAACAGACACTTGAAAAGATAGTAACACTCACTGGTAGTAAGGTAAATGCAGAATAAGCTAAATACAGAAAACATTTGTACCCATCAGTCCAAATGATATATAACATGTATATCTAGAGAGTATACAGGGGAAAACCACACTTATTCATTACTTAGGATATGTGAACTTTCCAGAAAGCAAACTAACAACATATATTCAAATTAAAATTATATCCACTTTGATATTAGAATCCTGTTACCGAGAATCACCTCCATATAAATAAAAGCATCCAAACTGAACGATTTATAAACAAGTTTGTTTACTGAAACATTATTCATTGTGTCAATATCTGGAAGCAAAGGTAATGCCTGTATAAAAGACAGTTGTATATATTAAGGCACATCCTCACCATGGAATATTAGGTTGTAATTTGAAAGAAATAAATTAGACCTAAGCCATTTGACCAAGATTAGTATGTCCATGGTATTGCTGAGTGAGGGAGAAACAAGATAAAACTTGATATTTAAAGGGAGTTTTTAGGGGCGCCTGGGTGGCTCAGTCGGTTGGGCGACCGACTTCGGCTCAGGTCATGATCTCACACTCCGTGAGTTCGAGCCCCGCATCGGGCTCTGTGCTGACAGCCTGGAGCCTGTTTCAGATTCTGTGTCTCCCTCTCTCTCTCTGACCCTCCCCCGTTCATGCTCTGTCTCTCTATGTCTCAAAAATAAATAAACGTCAAATAAAAAAAAATTTTTTTTAAATAAATAAATAAAGGGAGTTTTTAGAAGACAGAATAACCATGAATGTGTAAAATACGTATGTGTATCTGCACACATATGCATAAGCACTTATATGTGATTCTATGAGTATGAGAAAGCTATGAAAGAAAATGTTTTCAGTTACTGGGTTTCTGGAGAGGGAGGTGATGTGGTTGAAGGGAAAATAAAAACTGGGGAAAGGAGAGGTAGGTAAAGAAAAAAAAAAGAAAAAAATAAGACTGGACCACCATGAAGCACCATGCATAAAAAAATCTCATTTCCACATTCTCATAAAATTATATATGTGTCTTTATGTGTAAAAATATTTTAAAATTACTTTCAAAATGTCAAGTTCATACTTCGTGGTTGAACATACTTAAAATCATTTCCCACAAATGATCTCCAGAGTTTTGAAATAGAAATTAATGGACTACTGTTTTAAATGCAAATCTCCTAATATCTTTTCTGATTCTTCATTTCACCCCAAGTCATGTTAATTTGGATCCTGGAAATTGACATAGATTTGTGTGCTTTTTCCATTAAGGGAGGAAGAACTTGACTGAGGACAAAGTGCAGTGGGGGGTACTTTGTTTTAAGATTTTATTATTTTTTAAAGTAATCTCTACACTTGATATGGGGCTCAAACTCACAACCCCGAGATCAAGAGTCTCATGCTCCATTGACTGAGCCAGCCAGAAGCCCGTGTGGGGGGTACTTCTGAGTGGCTTGGAGGTTTGGTACTCTGTAATCTCAAACCCTACCATGTATCACTGTTGAACTCTTGATCAATTCCCTAATTTTACACATGCAGTCCAATATAATAGTTAATTCTAGTAGGGCTGTAATTCAGCAAGCCAGAGAATGAACTTCTGGGTTTGACTTTAGAACATCTCTAAGCCGTAAGTAAGGTTAGAATTTCCAGATTTGAATTTGTCTTGCTTGAAATTATCCTTAAGTATTAATATTTTTATCTCCACATACTAGATGACTGCAGCAGCTTCTTACTCATCATAATTTCATTATCAATGGACACATGATTTCAGGTGATCAAGGTGGTAAGTACATTTGCTATTGAATACCATAGTGAGAATATAAGAGAATTAGAATATAAATAGATTTGCTGTCTTTTGCACCTCCATCTATATTAATTTTAAATGTTTATTTATTTTGGGGAGAGAGAGAGTGCGAGCAGGGGAGGGGCAGATAGAGGGAGACAGAGGATCCAAAGCAGGTTCTGTGCTGACAGCAGAGAGCCTGATGTGGGGCTTGAACACACGAATTGTGAGATCATGACCTGAGCCAAAGATGGATGCTTAACTGACTGGGCCACACAGGCACCCCAACCCTCCTTTAAAAACCCACACATTTTACTGGGGGTCAAGTGAAGAACAAAATTCACTTTTTAGTGCCAATTTGAATACCAGTTTGGATTCTTTTTTTTTTTTAATATGAAATTTATTGTCAAACTGGTTTCCATACCACACCCAGTGCTCATCCCAACAGGTGCCCTCCTCAATGCCCATCATCCACCATCCCCTCCCTCCCACCCCCCATCAGCCCTCAGTTTATTCTCAGTTTTTAAGAGTCTCTTATACTTTGGCTCTCTCCCTCTCTCTCTTTTTTCCTTCCCCTCCCCCATGGTCTTCTGTTAAATTTCTCAGGATCCACATAAGAGTGAAAAACATATGGTATCTGTCTTTCTCTGTATGACTTATTTCACTTAGCATAACAGGCACATGAAAAGATGCTCAACATCACTCCTCATCAGGGAAATACAAATCAAAACCACACTGAGATACCACCTCATGCCGGTCAGAGTGGCTAAAATGAACAAATCAGGAGACTATAGATGCTGGTGAGGATGTGGAGAAACGGGAATCCTCCTGCACTGCTGGTGGGAATGCAAACTGGCGCAGCCGCTCTGGAAAACAGTGTGGAGGTTCCTCAAAAAATTAAAAATAGATCTACCCTATGACCCAGCAATAGCACTGCTAGGAATTTACCCAAGGGATACAGGAATACTGATGCATAGGGGCACTTGTACCCCAATGTTTATACCAGTTTGCATTCTTTGGTTCCAACCAACATAATTTGAATTTGGTTCACACTAGTTAAGAAAAGGATGTTTTGCAAAGGATACCAGATTAAAAGAGCATTTGTGAAAATGGACTCTGGATTCAGAGTGACTGGCTTGAAATTCCAGCTTCATTTGTAAAACAGGAATAATAGTACTTAGGTCATATAAAGTTGTTGAGATAATTTAAGAGAATTATATGTGTAAAACACTTAACTTACGGTGAGCGTCTTTATTAAAAGTCTAAAGTCTGCTATTGTTATTTTGCTTGTTGAAAAACTTCCTGTGAGGAAACCCAGTAAGCAAGGTATCACTGGAGATTCTCAACAGCAGGAGAACCTGGACAGTATCTTGTTAGGAGACAGGGGTAGAATGACTGGCCTTTTGTGGTTCACATGATCTCCTTGTGGCAAGGGGAGACAAGGGGCCACCATGGAGAGCCCCAGTGAGGTGCATAAAATGGGGAAGGGTTAATATCTCTAACCAAGAGTAGTGTGCAGTTACTGGAGGAAGGGTAAAAGGATGTTGGGCAGGGAAAAAAAACAGATGTTATCCACAAAATAAATATATATGTTTATTTACTGTAAAACAATACCCTGGAAAATTATCTGACCCATTTTTCTTCCTCTAAATAGGGCTGACCATTAAGCATCCTAAGAATAGAGCTTGCTGCCTTCTTCTTGAACATGTATTTAGATGCTGACACATACATATCTTTCAACAGCTGACATGATGCTCAATCAATAAATAATCCCTTGTTTCTAAAAACATTTCTTACAAGCTGCATTCAGACCAGTGTTCTATCAGTGAAGGAAGTGATCCCTATTCCGTAATTTCATATAGTGAAGTTTTTAAGAACACTTCTAATAAAGATGTTGCTAAGAATGCTAGAATAAGAAAGGAGGAAAGGAAAAGGAAAAGGAAAAGGAAAAGGAAAAGGAAAAGGAAAGGGAGAAACCTTAATTTTTCAGTTATAAGATATCTTGTGGCAAAATGGTTTAGCTTCTCTATGGTCCTGTTTCTCTGGTCCACTATGTGAAAGAATTAACATATCTTCTTAATATTCTTCTCATAGCTGTCTTCACCTCCTTGTTCTGTAGGCTGTAGACAAGGGGGTTCAGCATGGGAGTGACCACGCTGTATTTCAAGAACACCATCTCCAGACGGGAGCCTGAAGTTGGCAAGAGATAGCTGAGGAAACCTGAGCCATAGAACAAGATCACAGTAGTGAGGTGAGAAGAGCAAGTAGAGAAGGCCTTGCTTCTGCCTGACGTGGAGCTGATGCTCAGGATGGTGGAGACAATGCGAACATAGGAAAAAACAATCATAACGAAGGTTCCAAAGAAATGCAAGACAGAGGCGCACAGCAGGAGTGTGAAGTTGGTCGAGGTATCAGAACAAGACAGAGGGAAGAGAGAAGACAGCTCACAGCTGAAGTGGGGAAGAGTCTGGTCCTCGCAATAGTCTAAATTGACAGCCAAGAGGATATTAATGAGAGCATCAACAAAGGCCAGGCCCCAGGAACCCCACACCATCCCAACACAGAGCTGGTTGCTCATCACCTGGCCATAGAGCAGAGGGGAGCTGATGGCTACATAGCGGTCATAGGCCATCACAGCCAGCAGACAGGCCTCCGTGCCCCCGGTGGCAAACACAAAGAAGGCCTGAGCCAGGCAGCTCTCTACAAAGATGGTTTTACTTTCAGAAAGTAGATTCTCCAGCATCTTGGGGACTGTGACAGATGAGTGGCAGAGGTCCAGGAAGGACAGTTGTCTCAAAAAGAAGTACATGGGCATGTGAAGGTGAGAATCAGTCCTAATCACCAGCAGCATCACCAGGTTCCCCATCAGAGTCAGGACGTAAATCACCAGAAACAACATGAAGAGCAGAATTTGAGTCTGAGGGTCAGCAGATAACATAAGGAGGATGAACTCACTGACAATGCTGTGGTTTCTCATGGTGATAAAAATATTTACCCTGGGAATCCAAGAAAGAAAGACATCAGATCTCCTTTTGTGCCTCCAATTTACCCCTAATGCTTTAGCCTTCCTGTTCATGTACATTATTTCACAAATGTACTGGAAACCATGTTGAAATATTTCTAAGCTGACTTCCTAATCATGACAATAAATTTGATATTCTTGGATGACAGCCCACCATCCCTCTATCAGTTCCTTACGTAATTTTGTAGGCCCTCATGTTATGCCCCTAGAGGTCCCCTTCTTTTATTTTTAAGATAGGTATTAACACAAAGAACATTTTGTATATTCAGTGGGAATAGAGAAATTTTGTTGGTGTGGCAGAATAAAAGGTTAATAACAGAAGTAAAATCCTTGAGAAAGGGACAATGACCCAGGAGCACAAGTAATTTTGTCTATAGGTAGGAGAAGGGGGCCTTTATCTGTTGAAAATAAGAGGTAAGGTAAAGAGAGTGGGGACTAAGGCAGCTAGCTTGGTAGACTGTATGGCTAAAATATGAGAGAATTTCCAACTGTTTGCAAAGTTTTTGATAAAATGTGAGATGAAATTATGAACACGGTCTGTTTATCTATCTATCTATCTATCTATCTATCTATCTATCTATCTATCATCCATCTTATCTATTTGTGTGTGTATATGGTGTGTGTTTTTAGTGCTGAGGGATTTTGATGATCTAAGAACACAAAACTCAGGTACATCAAGTGGAAGACTTACTAAGGAAATGCAGTAGGATTCACTGGTAATATATTTGCCTATTTGATATTTGGAGACTAATATGAACAAGTATGTGATTATCTCAGTAATATTTAGCTGCTTAAGCACATGTATAGAACAGAAAGAGATGTGATATTAAATGGGCTTTGTTTTTTTCCAGGAATATGCAGTGACAAAGAAAAAAAAGGTAAGGAACTCATGCATGTTTGCAAAGTGAAATGAATCACAGAAACAAGGCTCTATAAGGAATTAAATGGGGAACATGCAGAGGATTATGGCTACGGCAGTCACATATCCCATGCCCAGCTTAAATCACACTCTGCTCCTGTCAATGTCTCAGCCAGCTTTGGAAGTCCACAAGACAACCAACCTACGTTTTCACATTCTAAAACTTGTCCATGTTCTTCTGCTTTGTTCTGACACACATGACTTGCAACCTCAGACTCAGGATAACTACTCTGTAATGCTGTCCAAGTCCATCCCATTATGGCTTTTCCTTCTAACTCAAGACAACTGATCAAAGACTGATCTCTCTTCCCTTGACTGTTAACCAAGCACTGGATGACTAAATTCAATTACCTATTTAAATAACCAGCAGCACCAGGTGGTGGCAACTATACTTTGAGATCCCCTGACAAACTGCTCATATCCCAGGAAAATTATTCATTTTGTCCACGTAGCATTGAGAATCTTGTATTAGGACACACCTGGGAAGAATTCTATTGAAAATTAATATTTGTAATGAGATATATGCTGGCAATAAGAAACGATGAGTTGGGGTGCCTGGGTGGCTCAGTCGGTTAAGCGTCCGACATCAGCACAGGTCATGATCTCACAGTCCATGAGTTCGAGCCCCGCATAGGGCTCTGTGCTGACAGCTCAGAGCCTGGAGCCTGCTTCAGATTCTGTGTTTCCCTCTCTCTCTGACCCTCCCCTGCTCGTGTTCTGTCTCTGTCTCAAAAATAAATAAAAATATTTTTAAAAATTTTTAAAAAAAGAAATGATGTTATGTATATTATTTTTCCAACATATGTATATTTATTTCCAGTTATTTGAGGGGTGGGTTATGAAAATAATGGCTAAAATTTTCATATTTCACTCATTAATTTAGATCTAATCAGAGTGTCCATTTGGGTTTCTGCTGCCCAGATCACATTATCTCCAACCATCATATGGATAAATCAGCTGGTACAGAATTGAAGCATGAAATCCTTTATGTTAGGCAAAAGGCCCATGATACCCAGGGTGTGGAAAAGAAGGAGGTACTATGCCTCTGTGACATGATTTTAGGGCAATACAAAGAAAAACCCTTTTCTATCTTCCACCTCCAAATAGTCCTGACTTATTAACTGCAAAATATTCTATGAATTATGGGATGAAGTTTATCCTTGAAACAAAATGAAAATGGGATAACCTTGCATGTGTATTTGCACACATAAAATACAATGACAGGAAGAAAAGTTGCCATCGGGGCCTGACTTCCACAGAAGTGAAATGTCAGATTTCTTTTTAGGGTATTCGTAAAGTGTCAAAGACATTTCCTTAAAATAAGTAAATAAGTAAAATAATAAAAACAAATCTTTTTACTATGGCTAATGACCAAAAGGTACTATTAGTGATTTCTTTCTTCTGCTGCTTTTTAAAAATATTTTATTTTTTCTTTATTTTATTTTATTTTTTTTTCAAAGTTTATTTTTTTGGGACAGAGAGAGACAGAGCATGAACGGGGGAGGGGCAGAGAGAGAGGGAGACACAGAATCGGAAACAGGCTCCAGGCTCTGAGCCATCAGCCCAGAGCCCGACGCGGGGCTCGAACTCACGGACCGCGAGATCGTGACCTGGCTGAAGTCGGACGCTTAACCGACTGCGCCACCCAGGCGCCCCTATTTTTTCTTTTTTAAAGTTTATTTCTTTTGAGAGGGGCAGAGAGAGAAGGAGAGAGAATCCCAAGCAGGCTCCACACTGTCAGCACAGAGCCCAACGTGACACTCTAACCCACTGTGAGATCATGAGCTCAGCCAAAATCAAGAGTCGGATGCTTAACTGACTGAGCCACCCTGACACCCCTTCTTCTACTGTTTCTAAACATAAAATGTCAATAACTTTGGAAAACATGATATAGTAGTTTTGTTGCCAGATATTAACATAATTAGAGGGAGAGAGTTAATTGGATCCCATCCAAGGGAAAAACAGCTAAGGACTGGTCAGTGCAGAATGAAATATGAAATGACTTTATTTCATAATGTTGACCTGAAAGTATTAGCTGAGAACATTAATAAGTGTCTTAATGATGAGGAAGCAGGAGAAACAGGTTTAGCATTTTATCGATTTTGAAAGACAAGCGTGGCCACAAAGGAGCTTAAAGCCCTGGTTTTATGAAGAGGTATCTTGTATGAGGAAAAAAAAAATACTAAAACCAGAGTTAAGCAGGTATTGGAGATAAGCATCACCTAGTTCATTTTTGCCCAGATTGTGCCTCAATCTTGCCCCAATTGTGCCTCAATCTTGCCCCACATGTCTCAGGGGTAGTCCATCTGAAGATTATTATAATGCAGGTAAAGTAATTCTCTGAAGCTCATAAGACTGGTTGAGGAGGAGGCAGTTTAAAGCATGAAGAGTGGAAAACATGCTCCTAATGTCCTACCATATCCCTATCTGCAGTGCTTTCAGATGGTGGACTCAGCTTCTCCAACATAAAATAAGGACTTTATGCCTGAGGTTCAGGAAGTGTAGCACAATGTTGCCAACACCCTGCAATTTAGACAGATGTGTGGTATAGCGGGATCATGTCACTTAGCAGCTGTTTAGCTTTGGAGATATTGTTTGATATTGTAAATTATAATTGTTCCACCCATAAACTGAGTACATTTGGGGGAAATAATATATGTCTTATATTTGATTGAATTAGCCTATACATAAAGAGCTGGAAACAGGACTTCCGATCTATTAATGTAAATGTTAATGCATCCCAGGAAAAGGAAGAAGAGTATATCAGAGTAGTAGACTGAAGCATGTTAGGGAAGAGATAATATGAGACCATATTGCAAAAGAGCTGTCTCTAAATGTAGGGATAGTGTCTAGACTTGAGAACAGTAAGAAGATGACAGAATTCAAGGGAAAGGTAAGTCTCCTAGAAAGCAGTAAGAAAGGAAGGAAAGGAAGGAAAAAAGGAAGCACCTCAAGGAGTAGGTTGGGAGAAGACAAAATCATCAGAGGACTCAGAGGAACATTTTCGTCCTCGAATTCTCTTAGGGGAGACATTATCCCGGAGTTTTGAATCAATAGGTAGAGGGATCAGGTGATATTCATTAAAAGAAGATGTAACACAACTTTCCAGCTCTGGGAATAGACATTTTCATACATTTTCCTCTGTAACTCTAAATATTTTGCTGACAGAATTTTCTGAACAAAGGATTCTGATACTCTAACAATCAAAAGACCAGTTGGTTTAGGCTGAACTAAGGATCCCAAGGGACTGGCTCAATAATCTATATTCCCAGGAGTTATAGCGGAAGCCTACAGTGTAGACTCAGTTGCTAAGAAGCTTGAAGTTTTAAAAAGACACTGGGGTTTTTCTCATGTGTGACCGTTGCAACTTATAAACCGAAGCAATCAACCTGAACTCCTAGATGTACTCTCCAGCTAGTCTGGAAACTGAAGAGAGGCAGGGTTGGAAAAGAGAATTTGGAATCTTTTCCCTCAGGACCAGGTCATATGGACCCTCAGAGAATTTGTTTGGGATCTGAAAAGAGATTCACAGCTAACCTCCAGATTATCTTCTCATATGTGTATGAGATTATTTATTCAATTTGGTTTAATATTAATATTAATATTAATCAAGTGAAGTAATATTTAAACATTTTTAAATAATTTAAATACTAATCTGTATCTTATTATACAACAAATACATACTCATGGCAAAGAATATAAGCAGAATGCAATTTTCAATAGCTTTCCTATAATCTCTCCTATTCTTACCTTACCTCAAAGATCAGGAGTCAGAAGGGGAGAAGTTTCCAGTTGTTAAAGATACCTCGTCTAATTATATCCAATAACTAGGAAAATATCCATAGGAATCAGTATGGTGTTAGCTATATATGTGTATTATATATATTTATATATAAAACAAATTATACTTATGGATATGTATATATATAATTTGGCTTTCAAAAAAGAAATGTTTAAGTATACAATAAAAACTAATAAAATGATTACATATAGAAGGATGGAGAAAATAAACAGGATGGGGAAAACAAAACAGGGAAGAAATTTATGTTATTTTTAATGTTATTTGTTATATAGTATTGACTTCTGAATAACCTATTTTACCAAACAGAAACAGGTTAAATTCAAAATTCTAAAACTAAAAACCAAAACAAATAAGCCTAGCTATACATCAAAGAAATGATATAACCACTAAAGAAAAAAATGGTTTCAAATGACCTGAGATTATAAGATTTTAAGTGGACTGTTTCAGTGAGAGAGACAATCTAATCAGTAGTCTTATTGATAGGAATAATATTGGTATGGTTTTTGAAACTATTATTTGTACATTTGAAAGATAAAGCAAATATTATGCTACTGTTCTTAGGAATACTTACTTATTCAGCACAAGAGCAAAGTGACACAATATAGAATCAAAGAAATAAGAATTTTGCTATCTTAAATTTTAATTTGAAATATTTATATTATTAAAATGTCAATACTACCCAAAGCAATCTACACATTCAATAAATTTGAATTTGAAATATTTATATTATTACAATGTCAATACTACACAAAGCAATCTACACATTCAATGCAATCCCAGTCAAAATTGCACCAGCATTCTTCTCAAAGCTAGAACAAACAATCCTAAAATTAGTATGGAACCACAAGAGACCCCAAATAGCCAAAGTAATACTGAAGAAGAAAACCAAAGCAGAAGGCATCACAATCCCAGAATTTAACCTCTACTACAAACCTGTAATCATCAAGACAGTATGGTATTGGCACCAGAACAGACACATTAGACCAATGGAATAGAATAGAGAACCCAGAATTGGACCCACAAATGTATGGCCAACTAATCTTTGACAAAGCAGGAAAGAGTATCCACTGGAAAAAAAAAGTCTCTTTAACAAGTGGTGCTGGGAGAAATGGACAGCAACATGCAGAAGAATGAAACTAGACCACTTTCTTACACCATACACAAAAATAAACTCAAAATGGATGAAGGACCTGAATGTGAGACAGGAAACCATCAAAACCCTAGAGGAGAAAGCAGGCAAAAACCTCTTTGACCTCAGCCGCAGCAATTTCTTACTCAGCACATCTCCAAAGGCAAGGGAATTAAAAGTAAAAATAACTACTGGGACCTCATCAAGATAAAAAGCTTTTGCACAGCAAAGGAAACAATCAGCAAAACTAAAAGGCAACCAACGAAATGGGAAAATATATTTGCAAATGACATATTGGATAAAGGGCTATGATCCAAAATCTATAAAGAACTCACCAAACTCTACACCCGAAAAACAAATAATCCAGTTAGAAAATGGGCAGAAGACATGAATAGACACTTTTGCAAAGAAGACATCCAGATGGCCAACAGACACATGAAAAGATGCTCAATGTCACTCCTCTTCAGGGAAATACAAATCAAAACCACAGTGAGATGCCACCTCATGCCAGTCAGAGTGGATAAAATGAACAAATCAGGAGACTATAGATGCTGGCAAGAATGTGGAGAAATGGGAACCCTCCTGCACTGCTGGTGGGAATGCAAACTTGTGCAGCCGCTCTGGAAAACAGTATGGAGGTTCCTCAAAAAATTAAAAATAGAACTACCATATGACCCAGCAATAGCACTGCTAGGAATTTGCCCAAGGGATACAGGAGTGTTGATGCATAGGAGCACATGTACCCCAAGGTTTACAGCAGTGCTTTCAACAACAGCCAACGTATGGAAAGAGCCTAAATGTCCATCACCTGACAAATGGATAAAGAAGATGTGGTTTATATATATGATGGAATACTACTTGGCAATAAGAAAGAATGAAATCTAGCCTTTTGCAGCAACGTGGATGGAACTGGAGGGTATGATGCTAAGTGAAATAAGTTAGGCAGAGAAAGACAGATACCATATGTTTTCACTCATATGTGGATCCTGAGAAACTTAACAGAAGACCATGGGGGAAGGGATGGGGGCAAAAAGTTACAAACAGAGAGGAAGGTAGGCAAACCATAAGAGACTCTTAAATACAGAGAACAAACTGAGGGTTGATGGGGGTTGGGGGGAGAGGGGAAAGTGGGTGATGTGCATTGAGGAAGGCACTTGTTGAGATGAGCACTGGGTGTTGTATGGAAGCCAATGTGACAATATATTATATTAAAATCATAAATTAAAAAACTAGAGTAAATGAAGAAAAAAATAAAATAAAATAAAATAAACAGAAATATTTGTGAACTTGTTACCTTTTGTTTTGCTTTAAATGGCTCTATTGAAAAAGCCTAGAAGTATTGATAAAGTAGTAATGATCACCTATGGTACCCTGATTTTGGCTTCTAAATACCATTAAAGGAAGCAGAATTCCTTAGAAAAATGGCTGATTACAGGTTTAGGGCAAAATGTACACGTAAAAAAAATCTGATTTTTTTTTTTTTTTTTTTTGGTGCCAGAAAGTAAAGGAGGCATCAAACCTATTATGATCATCAGAAGGATACAGCAACAAGACCACAGGCCAAGAACAGAATATTTTAGTGAAAAATAATTACTGAAATTGATTAAAACACACTGCATATATAAAAAGACATGATTTAATGGCAATGCACAATCAATTATTCAACCAATCAATTGATAAAGCACTGAAAGGGGACCTTCTGGGAAGATGGAGGCGTAGGAGGACGCTGGGCTCACCGCGTCCTGTGGATCACTTAGATTCCATACACACCTGCCTAAATAACCCAGCAAATCGCCAGAAGACTAGCAGAATGGATTCTCTGGAGCCAAGCATAGACAAGAGGTCCATGGAAGAGGGTAGGAAGAGCAGAGAGGCGGTGTGCACTATATGGACTGGCAGGAGGGAGCCCGGAGGGAGGGGCAGTCTGCCCGCTGGCAAAGCAGAGCCCCCGAGTCTGGCTTGCAAAAACGGAGGGGCCGGACAGAGTGTGTTCTGACAGCAAGAGGAACTTAACTTCTGGAAGGTTATAAGTTAACAGATCTGCTTGGAGAACGGGAGGGCTGGAGGACAACAGGAGGGAGAGTTGTTGAGCCCCGGACAAGAGAGCGCAGCTTGGCAGGGAACAAAGGCAATGGCCAGCAACATCTCCCTCGGCCATCCCCCAGCCAAAATCCCAAAGGGAACCGGTTCCTGCCAGGGAACTTGCTGGCACCACACAAACACCCAACGCTGTGCTTCTGAGGATCCATCCCTCCGGCGGGTCTGACTCCCTCCCGGTGCCACAGGGCCCCTCCTGAAGCAGATTTCCAAAGGAAAAGGGAACTGAGCCTGCCTCTCCTGCCCCTGTGCACCTTCCCTATCCACCCCAGCTAATACGCCAGATCCCCAGCACCACAAGCCTGGCAGTGTGCAAGTAGCCCAGACGGGCCACGCCACCCCGCAGTGAATCCCACTCCTAGGAGAGGGGAAGAGAAGATACACACCAGTGTGACTGTGGCCCCAGCGGCGGCCTGGGGCAGACATCAGGTCTGACTGCGGCCCCACCCAGCAAGGCAAGTTATTCAAGACAGCACAGGGGAAGTGCCCTGCAGTTCCACACCACTCCAGGGACTATCCAAAATGACCAAACGGAAGAATTCCCCTCAAAAGAATCTCCAGGAAATAACGACAGCTAATGAACTAATCAAAAAGGATTTAAACAATATAACAGAAAGTGAATTTAGAATAATAGTCATAAAATTAATCGCTGGGCTTGAAAACAGTATAAAGAACAGCAGAGAATCTATTGCTACAGAGATCAAGGGACTAAGGAACAGCCAGGAGGAGCTAAAAATGCTATTAATGAGCTGCAAAATAAAATGGAGACAACCACAGCTCAGATTGAAGAGGCAGAGGAGAGAATAGGTGAACTAGAAGATAAAATTATGGAAAAAGAGGAAACTGAGAAAAAGAGAGATAAAAAAATCCAGGAGTATGAGGGGAAAATTAGAGAACTAAGTGATGCACTAAAGAGAAAGAATCTACACATAATTGGTATTCCAGAGGAGGAAGAGAGAGGGAAAGGTGCTGACGGTGTACTTGAAGAAGTAATAGCTGAGAACTTCCTGGATCTGGGGAAGGAAAAAGGCATTGAAACCCAAGAGGCACAGAGAACTCCCTTCAGACGTCACTTGAATTGATCTTCCGCACGACATATCATAGTGAAACTGGCAAAATACAAGGATAAAGAGAAAATTCTGAAAGCAGCTAGGGATAAACGTGCTATAACATATAAAGGGAGACCGATAAGACTCGTGACAGATCTCTCTACTGAAACTTGGCAGGCCAGAAAGGAATGGCAGGAAATCTTCAATGTGATGAACAGAAAAAAATACGCAGCCGAGAATCCTCTATCCAGCAAATCTGTCATTTAGAATAGAAGAAGAGATAAAGGTCTTCCCAAACAAACAAAAACTGAAGGAATTCATCACCACTAAACCAGCCCTACAAGAGATCCTAAGGGGGATCCTGTGAGACAAAGTACCAGAGACATCGCTACAAGCATGAAACCTACAGACATCACAATGACTCTAAACCCATATCTTTCTATAATAACACTGAATGTAAATGGACTAAATGCGCCAACCAAAAGACATAGGATATCAGAATGGATAAAAAAACAAGACCCATCTATTTGCTGTCTACAAGAGACTCATTTTAGACCTGAGGACACCTTCAGATTGAAAGTGAGGGGATAGAGAACTATTTATCATGCTACTCGAAGTCAAAAGAGAGCTAGAGTAGCCATACTTACATCAGACAAACTAGACTTTAAATTAAAGGCTGTAATAAGAGATAAAGAAGTGCATTATATAATAATTACAGGGTCTATCCATCAAGAAGAACAATTATAAATGTCTATGTGCCGAATATGGGAGCCCCCAAATATATAAAACAATTACTCACAAACATAAGCAACCTTATTGATAAGAATGTGGTAATTGCAGGGGACTTTAATACCCCACTTACGACAATGGATAGATCATCTAGACACATGGTCAATAAAGAAACAAGGGACCTGAATGATACATTGGATCAGATGGACTTGACAGATATATTTAGAACTCTGCATCCCAAAGCAACAGAATAGACCTTCTTCTCGAGTGCACATGGAACATTCTCCAAGATAGATCATATACTGGGTCACAAAACAGCCCTTCATAAGTATACAATAATTGAGATCATACCATGCATACTTTCGGACCACAATGCTATGAAGCTTGAAATCAACCACAGGAAAAAGTCTGGAAAACCTCCACAAGCATGGAGGTTAAAGAACACTCTACTAAAGAATGAGTGGGTCAACCAGGCAACTAGAGAAGAAATTAAAAAATATATGGAAACAAACGAAAATAAAAATACAACAATCCAAACGCTTTGGGACGCAGCAAAGGCAGTCCTGAGAGGAAAATACATTGCAATCCAGGCCTATCTCCAGAAACAAGAAAAATCCCAAATGCAAAATCTAACAGCACACCTAAAGGAAATAGAAGCAGAGCAGCAAAGACACCCCAGACACAGCAGAAGAGAAATAATAAAGATCAGAGCAGAAAGAAACAATATAGATTCTAAAAAAACTATAGAGAAGATCAATGAAACCAAGAGTTGGTTTTTTGAAAAAATAAACAAAATTGATAAACCTCTAGCCAGGCTTCTCAAAAAGAAAAGGGAGATGACCCAAATGATAAAATCATGAATGAAAATGGAATTATTACAACCAATCCCTCAGAAATACAAGCAATTATCAGGGAATACTATGCAAAACTATATGCCAACAAACTGGACAACCTGGAAGAAATGGACAAATTCCTAAACACCCACACACTTCCAAAACTCAAACAGGAGGAAATAGAAAGCTTAAACAGACCCATAACCAACGAAGAAATTAAATCAGGTATCAAAAATCTCCCAACAAATAAGAGTCCAGGACCAGATGGCTTCCCTGGGGAATTCTACCAGACATTTAAAGCAGAGATAATACCTATCCTTCTCAAGCTATTCCAAAAAATAGAAAGGGAAGGAAAACTTCCAGACTCATTCTATGAAGCCAGTATTACTTTGATTCCTAAACCAGACAGAGACCCAGTAAAAAAAGAGAACTACAGGCCAATATCCCTGATGAATATGGATGCAAAAATTCTCAATAAGATACTAGCAAATCGAATTCAACAGCTTATAAAAAGAATTATTCACCATGATCAAGTGGGATTCATTCCTGGGATGCAGGGCTGGTTCAACATTCGCAAATCAATCAACATGATACATCACGTTAATAAAAGAAAAGAAAAGAACCATATGATCCTGTCTATCGATGCAGAAAAAGCATTTGACAAAATTCAGCACCCTTTCTTAATAAAAACCTTCAAGAAAGTCGGGATAGAAGGAACATACTTAAACATCACAAAAGCCATTTATGAAAAGCCCACAGCTAATATCATCCTCAATGGGGAAAAACTGAGAGCTTTCCCCCTGAGATAAGGAACATGACAGGGATGTTCACTCTCACTGCTGTTGTTTAACATAGTATTGGAAGTGCTAGTATCAGCAATCAGACAACAAAAGGAAATCAAAGGCATCAAAATTGGCAAAGATGAAGTAAAGCTTTCACTTTTTGCAGATGACATGATATTATACACGGAAAACCCGATAGACTCCACCAAAAGTCTGCTAGAACTGACACATGAATTTAGCAAAGTTGCAGGATACAAAATCAATGTACAGAAATCAGTTGCATTCGTATACACTAATAATGAAGCAACAGAAAGACAAATAAAGACCGGATCCATTCACAATTGCACCAAGAAGCATAAAATACCGAGGAATAAACCTAACCAAAGATGTAAAAGATCTGTATGCTGAAATCTATAGAAAGCTTATGAAGGAAATTGAAGAAGATATAAAGAAATGGAAAAACATTCCATGCTCATGGGTTGGAAGAATAAATATTGTCAAAATGTCAATACTACACAAAGCTATCTACACATTCAATGCAATCCCAATCAAAATTGCACCAGCATTCTTCTTGAAGCTAGAACAAGCAATCCTAAAATTCATATGGAACCACAAAAGGCCCCGAATAGCCAAAGTAATTTTGAAGAAGAAGACCAAAGCAGGACGTATCACAATCCCAGACTTTAGCCTCTACTACAAAACTGTCATCATCAAGACAGCATGGTATTGGCACAAAAACAGACACATAGACCAATGGAATAGAATAGAAACCCCAGAACTAGACCCACAAAAGTATAGCCAACTAATCTTTGACAAAGCAGGAAAGAATATCCAATGGAAAAAAGACAGTCTCTTTAACAAATGGTGCTGGGAGAACTGGACAGCAACATGCAGAAGATTGAAACTAGACCACTTTCTCACACCATTCACAAAAATAAACTCAAAATGGATAAAGGACCTGAATGTGAGACAGGATACATCAAAACACTAGAGGAGAAAGCAGGAAAAGACCTCTCTGACCTCAGCTGTAGCAATTTCTTACTTGACACATCCCCAAAGGCAAGGGAATTAAAAGCAAAAATGAACTATTGGGACCTCATGAAGATAAAAAGCTTCTGCACAGGAAAGGAAACAATCAACAAAACTAAAAGGCAACCAACGGAATGGGAAAATATATTTGCAAATGACATATCGGACAAAGGGCTAGTATCCAAAATCTATAAAGAGCTCACCAAACTCCACACCCAAAAAACAAATAATCCAGTGAAGAAATGGGCAGAAAACATGAATAGACACTTCTCTAAAGAAGACATCCAGATGGCCAACAGGCACATGAAAAGATGCTCAACGTCGCTCCTCATCAGGGAAATACAAATCAAAACCACACTCAGATATCACCTCACGCCAGTCAGAGTGGCCAAAATGAACAAATCAGGAGACTATAGATGCTGGAGAAACAGGAACCCTCTTGCACTGTTGGTGGGAATGCAAATTGGTGCAGCCACTCTGGAAAGCAGTGTGGAGGTTCCTCAAAAAATTAAAAATAGACCTACCCTATGACCCAGCAGTAGCACTGCTAGGAATTTACCCAAGGGATATAGGAGTACTGATGCATAGGGGCACTTGTACCCCAATGTTTATAGTAGCACTCTCAACAATAGCCAAATTATGGGAAGAGCCTAAATGTCCATCAACTGATGAATGGATAAAGAAATTATGGTTTATATACACAATGGAGTATTACGTGGCAATGAGAAAGAATGAAATATGGCCCTTTGTAGCAACATGGATGGAACTGGAGAGTGTGATGCTCAGTGAAATAAGCTATACAGAGAAAGACAGATACCATATGTTTTCACTCTTATGTGGATCCTGAGAAACTTAACAGAAACCCACGGGGGAGGGGAAGGAAAAAAAAAAGAGGTTAGAGTGGGAGAGAGCCAAAGCATAAGAGACTCCTAAAAACTGAGAACAAACTGAGGGTTGATGGGGGGGGGGGTGGGAGGGAGGGGAGGGTGAGGTGATGGGCATTGAAGAGGGCATCTTTTGGGATGAGCTCTGGGTGTTGTATGGAAACCAGTTTGACAATAAATTTCATATATAAAAAAAATAAGAAATAAATTAAAAAAAGATAAAGCACTGAAAGAAAAAGCTCAATGGACATTAACAGAGGTTATACTGAAAATTTATAATTAAAGGGAATGAAATAAAGTAGTTCTCATGACTTCTCGTATGTATTTCAGGTTAATCAAAGAAACCCTAATTGATATGAGAACTTAATTTTATTCAGATTAATTCCAGCTAATAAACGCAGAAGGAATAAGAAAATAAGAAAATTACCCGTTTGGAAACTCGAATGAAATAACTACTTCAAGCAATTGTCATCAGTGGTTTGTAAACATCTTTAAGTAAAAGAAGGTTGGAGAACTTTACAGTGAAGGGATACAAGCATCATCACTTGCACCCACTGATCTATCTTGTCATCAAAAAAGTGGGATAACCAAACATCATATCTCTCTTGATGTAATGCAACATGAAGTTCACAACTCACTTATGAAGATTTTCAGAAAGGACTCAAGTCTTTTCTTATGACAAAATGTGGGCTCAATGGACAAGGTAAGTAACACAACTAGGAAGAAAACTAGCTAAATCCAGAATGCAGATATTCCACAGGAAAACTGTACAGACTTCAACAACTTAACAGCAGTCACAACTTCCAGATATGCTCAGGAGCTGTGACGTCTCCTGCCTTGGCAGTGGAGTAAGCTTGCTGTAGCACACGACAGCCCTAGTTCCCCTCTTGAGTAGGATGATCTGAATCCATCAATTTTTCTATCATTTAGCTCTGCTCTCAGGAATATTCCTTGTTCCACTACCTTGCATGGCCACATCTGAGATGAGTACTGGAGAAAATGTCCTTCTTAGTATCTTCATAGCTTTCACTGCCTGCTTTTCATTGGGCTTCAACATGTAGAATTTTCTTTAGGGATCAATCAAACATTGATTTTTACAGGGCAGGCTTCCAGTCGGTTCTCTGTGTAGGTAATCGTAGTTATAAATCTTGAATAGCCTTGATTTTTAAATCTGAAGACACTATTATCTTAATCTTACCGAGCAAGGCTGCTCTGCTTTTCCGTCACTCCCCTTATTAATTAGGCCACTCGGAGGCTACCTGAAGCAGTGGGTTTGAATGAGAAAGCAACACTCAAAATCTTGTTTTTCCAGTATGTTTTTGTCTTTTTGTGTGGAAGAAATTTAATTTTATCTCCTATCATGGCTGTTGCATCAAAGCCAGTGTTTATAACTGTATCAGTTTCAGATATGAACCAGTCAACATTTCACTCCTGTAAGACTCTAAATTACACAACTCTCAGGTAATATAGATTGTTAACTGCAGGCAAAAATTAACTTGGTAGACTGTATTACCTTCAATTACTGCTTGTTGGCAGGAGTTCTAGCCAGAATTGATCTCTCATAAGACTTGGCTGAAATGGGAAGAAGGCAGTCAACACCCACCAATATCCTGTGTTTTTACTATCATTTCCTCTAATGTTATGGTGACAGTAAGCATGTGGGCTGCCTTTCAAGGTACCATGGATGCAACTTTGATCAAATAATTTATTACAACTTAACTAGGGTATTGGATTTTCTAACATTCATTTTCTAAATCCTTACTGCCTGTTGCTTGACTGCCTGCACCAAACCCCACACATTATAGGTTTTGCTAAATGGAGCACTCTACTTCCTGGAATCAAATTCTATATTCTTTGAGATAAAATTTATTTGCAAGTATCTGAGACCAAAACGAGAACAGCATAAGCAACACAGAATTTTATTTCTGTCACATAAAAGTCTGGAAGTATTCAGGGTTGCTATTATGGCTCTATTGCCAAAAGTCTTCAGCATCCCAGCAACTTATATTTGTACTTACATGAATGGCCTCCATTCCCAAAGTCATGTAGTAGACAACACGGGTATTCCAGTCCCTGCATTAAAAATGCACTCTTGCAAGCAATAAGAAGAAAGGGATAAGAAGGAAGTGGAAAAAGGCAAGAAACAATACTCTTTCAGGGATGACTTCTTAAAACTTTAACGTTTTACCTCACTGGTCTGAGTTTAATCACATGGTCACACATGGCTGCAAGAAAGACTGGTTGAAGAACTATTCTGCATATAGATGTGCTTAGATAAAGAACTGTAGTAATTCTGTGGTGAGGCAACAAAGGATAATAGATACTTGGTGACAATGAGCAATCTCTGTAGCACTGTTAATGTAAAATGAGAAACGAGAATGAGAAAACTATAGAAAAATATCTATATTAATATTGATGCAAAAATTCTGAGTAAATTATAAGTGAATTGAATGTAGCAATGTATAAAACTAAAATTCAGTATGATCAAACAAGGATTAATGCCAAAATATAAGGATGGCTTCATATCAGTAAGTTTACTATCAAAAACATTATAACAAGATGACTTAATGTTTCCCTAGTTTGACTAATCTTTAGATGGGCTTTTTCCTGACTCTAGGCCCCTGACTTTTCTTTTCTTGGAGCTTTTACGAGAGAAAAATTGTCATCATAAATCATTTCTCTACATCTTTGAGATGTAATCTTTTTAAAGGCCTGTTGCCAATTTTACAACTCAGGAATGTCTTTCCCAAAGACCTGGGAACTGTCTCTTTGAAATGTAATCATTAAGGAAGATAAGCACCTGATCTCCCAAGATTCTGTGGGAGGGTAGGAGCCTAACTTCAAGGACACATTGGTCTTAAGTTGTAAAACTACCTCCTGTCATGAAGACACATGAAAGTTTACTTTTCCTATGGGTAAAGCCAATTAGCAAACACAGATGGCCCAGGATCTCCCCCCTTCACCCTAGTTCTTAAAACCCTACCCCTACTGTCTTTTGTTTCACTGGAGTTGAGTTCAGACTCAGTTCTTTTCTATTGCAATAGCCTTGAATACAGTCTTCTTTGCTTCTTTATTTTATCTAGTGCAATTTTTGCTTTGATAATATCAAAGAATAAAAGAAGTAAAACTGTGGCAATAGTAGTGGGTGCTGAAATGTAATTGTAAAATTATGTACCCACTGCTAATAAATAGGAATAGAAACCACTAAAATGAAATATCATAGGAAATATTATCTCAGAAGTGAAATACTAAAAAAATTTCAGTTAAATTCAAGAATAAGCTAGGGATTCTCATTGACACCATTATTAAATGTTATTTTAGAAGTTTTCACAAAATGAAAAAAAGAAATGAAATTACTATATGGATATTAGAAACAAACACTATAAAATATTTTGTTCTTTGATGTATACTTGCATGTCTAGGAAATTTAAGAGATTATAGTAAAAGAAAAAAGAGTTAAGAGATTTTGGGACAGTGGCTCATTGCATCTGCCTGGGTTCAGCTGCAATCACAGGAATTTGATAGAGGTCTCAGTTGCTTATGAAAATTTTTAAGAAGGGCTGGAGAAGCAGGCACTAGAATGATCTCCTAGTTAACAATGTATGCAGATCCCAGAACCACTCCTTTGTCACAATAGGAAAAGCTGCTGCCACTGGTGCAGAAAGCCTAGGAATTTGGAAAGTTCTATTGCTGGAGCTGATCACAGAGCCATGCTACTTTCAACCTGGTCAAAAGATGTCTCTACTATTGTAGAAGCTACTAAATCAGGGCATCTTCACCACAGCTGCTATCTGCAGAGCCATGCCATCTCTGCCATGATCTAGGTTGGAAAAAAGGATACCCCACATCTTGTCATTGTCCCTTGAGGGTTCAGGCCCAAATTATCATTTCATATGAATATATCTGAAACCTAAGAAAGCTTCTTAAAACTAGATCCAATGGAGTTTGCAAATATAGCTGTTACTCTTCTAGTTTCTGCACACTAGAATAGGATTGGAAGAGACGCACACAAATGCAATCCATGGTATCTTCTATACTGGGTACAACAGTAATTATTTAAAACTTGCCATCTTTTCTCTGTACTAACAGTAAGAGCTTATAAACAAAAATGGGGGGAAAACCCATTTATAATAGTGACAGAAAAAATTTTAAATTATGGGTATATCTAAGAAGAATGGCACAGGACCTATATAATGATAATCTGTGAAATTTTATTTAGGGATATAAACAATGAACAAAATGAAAGACATATTCTTATTGGGATGGTATTCTTATTGGGATGAATTAACATCATTAACATGTCTATTATCCCCAAACTATTTTTTAAGTTTGATGCCAGTTCAGTTGTAATCCCAAAATTGTATTTCTTTGAAGTTGGATAAAGGATATATAATAGAATGAGAAGGAATAATATCGGGGGGAGGATGATACTGAAGAAACATTATCTTGCCAAATATCAATATAATATTTTAAAAAGAGATAAATAGAACATCATTAAAATAAAAACCCATAAATTTACCTCAGATTTTAATGTGTGACTCAATTGCTATTTTAGTTCAGTTGAAAAAGAATGAGTCATTTATTAATGTTGCTGTCACAAGTTGTTATCCATCATATCCTAATGTAGTTAGACATCTATTTCACAACAAACACAAACACGAATTTCAAATGATTACAGACTTAAATGAAAAATATAAAAAATTACAGTCTAAGAAAGACATCTAGGAAACCGTTTTTAAGAGGTAGATCTTTACCTAGATGGGTAAAGAGACTTAATGTTTAAAGAAAATAAATTACGTATGAATATATAAGAACTAAAAACTTTGGCATGGGAAAGGATACCATAAAAAAAAAGACAAAAGCAAATAACAGAGCTGAAAAGACACTTGCTGCATAGAAGACAAATGGTTAATGTACCTGAAATGTGAAATGCTCTAAAACATTAATAAAAACAGCAAACAAGCCAAAAGTAAAATGGGCTATGGATATGATCTTCACAAAAAATCATATGCAAATTGTCGACTAATATGTGAAAAGATGTTAATATTGCCTAGTAATAAGAATGCACAGTGAAATAAAAATATCATTATATAATAAACTATAACACATTGCAGGCTCAGTAGGGCTTAAAGGGCACTCTTGCTTTGCTGGTAGAGATGTGGAGTATACCTGGTAAACAATTTGGCAACATCAATTAAAATGAGATATACATATACACTTTACAATTCTATCTCTGGGAATTAATCCCAGGTAAATAAAAACATTAAATTTCATGTTAACCACTACAAAAATGTAGTGGTTAAAAAATGGAAGCAAAGTTGCTTCCATATTTTGGCTAAGCAATATACGTCAGACTGAGAAAGACAAATACCATATGATTTCACTCATACATGAAATCTAAAAACCAAAACAAATGAATAAAAAAATAAACAAAAAGCAGAATCAGACCTGTAAATAAAGAAGAATTGATGGTTGCCAGAGGGGAAGGAGTCAGGAGATGGGCAAAAGGGGTGAAGAGGAATGGGAGACACAGACTTCCAATTATGAAAGGAATAAATCACAGGAATAAAAGGCACAGCATAAGGAATATGTCAATGATATTGTAATAGTGTTGTATGGTGACAGGTGGCAGCTACACTTGTGGTGAGCACAGCATAAGGTATAGAGAAGCTGAATCACTATGTTGCACACTTGAAACTAATGTAGCATCATATGTCAACTATACTCAAATTTAAAAAAAAATTTAATGGAAGCAAAGTGAGCCCATATGTAAGAGAATGGTTTGAGAAACTGACACATTGATAAGATGGAATTTAATGCTGACACGAAAAAATGAATTAGAGTTATGCCATTTGATAGGTAGTAAGTTTTGTAAATTATTAATGCGAAAAGACAAATGTGTATCATATTATGCATACTTTTTAAAACAGAGATGGAAAAGCTTCTCTATATATACATATGTGAACAGAATATGTGTACAGAAATTTGAACATGATTATATAAGCCAAAGAAAACTAAGAAAGATATATATTCTGTGGCTAACACGGATTACCTTGAGTGGAGAAAAAATAGGAAAAGATGTTGAAAGGATGGCAAGCCAAAAATAAAGAAAAAATCACCAAGAAAAAAATTGTATGATATGATCCATTCAGGTATTTATGTAAGATGAAGTCTAAATAAATTAATATTATTCAAAAAATAACACTACACAGAAATTAAACATACACTCCTTAGTTAAGAGAAAAAAAAATTCATTCCAAAAATGTTCCCTAGATTATTGGAGATAAAAACTCATCTATTACTATAGATGAATTTCTTCTGTGTATAATTTTTTCCTTCTCTGATTCTGATTTCACCTCTCAGGCCATGTTGATTTGAATTCTAGGCCTCAACAGAAGCATCATGAAAGAATATATAAGATAGGAGGAGTTACTAGCTTTCTTCCTTTAGGAAGACATTGCAGCTTTAGAGAGATTGGAGGTTCAGTTTTCCAGGTCCTCCAAATTCTTCACGATGTCATTACTCCAATTATTGAGATGATACAATTCCTTGATAAACATCCAATTCTCCCATAAGTAACCTAGTGTGATAGTGAATTCACTGAATCAATCTCTGAGTTATTTTGTATAGCTTCTGCTCTATGTCTATAAAATGAAAGATATCCCCTGAAGTTCATTCTGTACCTTAAGGCCAAAAATCAAGAAATGAAATAATTATCTTGACAGCAGAAGACCTGTGGTCTTGGCATTCCTCCTTCTCTTGGACTTGCTTAATTTTAGCACTTCCTCCTTATTCAGAGGTTTAGCACAATCTCCACAGTCTCAGGCAATCATGGGTCTTAAGAGTGGCAATTACATATCATGAGAAGAAAAAATGAAAGGACAACTCACTTCATTGTGCACATCTTAGCACAATAACTAATTCTACATATCCTCACTTCCCTGAGGGTTGTTGTCTACAAATCAATCTCCATTCCAATTTCAAAACTAGTTTGCTTTCTTTGAAAGAAACAAAAACTGACTGTGGATAACCTGATGAAAGGCAGAAAAAGAAGTTTTGGAAAAAACAAAGAAGGATGATTCACAAAATAGAAGAGGAAGGGTATCATAATAATCATTTTCTTCTTTCAAATTTTAACCAAATATCTAATTCTAAACACTTTGCATTTCACTAAAGTTCAGTTGATTTAATCTCGCCTTTGAAACCGGTGTGAGTTACCATTCTTTGGTTATAAGCAATTGAATCTGGTAGTAAATAATTGTGAAAAGGATCGGTGAGTCTTATAGACCGAATGGAAGGGGAAGTCAGTGACTGAGAACATGGACTCTGTTCAAGCTACAGAGTTTAAATTCCAGCTCCACCATTTCCTTGCTATGAATCCCTGGACAGGCAAGTATCCTCATTTCCTCACTGGTAAAGGAAAACTAAATAAAACTATCTCATACCTGTTGAGATGATTAAGTAGGATAATAAAGGTAAGGTAATATATATAAAGTTTTCTATTGCTGCTAATAACAAATTATCACAAACTTAGTATCTTAAAATGACAGAAATATATTATCTCACAGTTCTGGTCAGAATCTCAATGGGCTCAATTGATTCCACTGGTCACACAAGGCCAAAATCAAGCCAACAGACATTACCTGAAGGATCTGGAGGAGACATCATTCAGTTTGTTGGCAGAAGTCAATTCTATGAATTCCATGAAATGAGGTTCCTATTTCTTTGCTGGCTCTTGGCTGGTAGTTGTTCTCAGTTTTTAGAAGCCACATACAATCTCTGGCTCATAGTCTGCATCCATGAGTAAAGCCAGCAATGCTAGGCTGAGTTTATCTTATGCTTGTATTATCTCTGACCTTCCCTTCTGCTGCATTGTTCCTGCCTACAGCTGGAGAAGCTTCTCTGCTTTTAAGGATTCATGTGATTAGACTGAGCCTACCTGCATTATCCAAGATACCCTCCCTATTTTAAAGTCCATAACTTTATACATCTGTCCAATCCCTTTTGCCATTTAACATATTAATAGTTTCCAGGGATTAGGAGGATCTCTTTGGGGGACTAGTCTGCCTATCACAGGAACTTAGCACACTTCTTGGCTTGAGTTAAGAAATGTAACAAATTAGGGGGTGCCTGGGTGGTTCAGTTGGTTAAACATCTGACTCTTGATTTCAGGTCATGATCTCACAGTTCACGGGATCAAGCCCCGCATGCTGAGAGCATGGAGCCAGCTTGGGATTCTCTCTCTCTCTCTCTCTCTCTCTCTCTCTGCCCCTCCCACACTCACAAATGCTCTGCTCTCACAAAATAAATAAATAAACTAAAAAAAAAAAGAAAGAAATGTAATGAATTAGCTATTGTCACTATATTTGTTTAAAATATGACTTCAGGAAGGACAACCGTTAAGGGAGCCAGATTTCATGGACTCTTTAGGCACTATAGTCAGATCGACTCTTCCAAATGCTGTCTTTTCTTGTTGTTTATTCCTGCTAAGTACTTGAATTTCCTAGAGTTAGATTCTAAACAACTTCACTTGGGTCTTGGTTTTACTCCTTGCCTCAATGCACTGTCAGGAGAAAGGGGTAGAAAAGTTAGCCTATTCTAGATTATAGGACCACCCCACTTTACAGACCCATATCAATTTGAGAAAACTAGTCTTCCTGAGGATTTGGGTGTAATCATTTGAAGAAGTGTGAAAGAGTAATGATTAACCAATAGCAATAGATGTCCACCTAGAAATGAAAAATAAATCAACATTTTTATAAAGTGACCCCTCAAAAAGAAGACTGATTCATTTCTCCTTTCCTGAATAAGACTGAACCTGAGTCATCCTGAGATAACAGTTTTCTGTCCTCTTCACAAGCATTTTCAAGGAAATAAATGCCACTGTATTCCCTAAAGCATCTAGCATCATGGACAATCAAGAAACCCTCCTTAAAATCCATTATCTGATCATGTAGCATAATAGTTCAGTCTCCCTTTAGTCATAATCTTCTGTCTACTACATGAGAGAATGAAAATATTTTCCGAACATTCTTCCCATAGCTGCCTTCACCTCTTTGTTCTGTAGGCTGTAGACAAGGGGGTTCAGCATGGGAGTGACCACGCTGTACTGCAAGGAGAGCATCATCGCCAGATGGGAGCCTGAAGTTGGCAAGAGATAGCTGAGGAAACCTGAGCCATAGAACAAGATCACAGTAGTGAGGTGAGAAGAGCAAGTAGAGAAGGCCTTGCTTCTGCCTGACGTGGAGCTGATGCTCAGGATGGTGGAGACAATGCGAACATAGGAAAAAACAATCATAACGAAGGTTCCAAAGAAATGCAAGACAGAGGCGCACAGCAGGAGTGTGAAGTTGGTCGAGGTATCAGAACAAGACAGAGGGAAGAGAGAAGACAGCTCACAGCTGAAGTGGGGAAGAGTCTGGTCCTCGCAATAGTCTAAATTGACAGCCAAGAGGATATTAATGAGAGCATCAACAAAGGCCAGGCCCCAGGAACCCCACACCATCCCAACACAGAGCTGGTTGCTCATCACCTGGCCATAGAGCAGAGGGGAGCTGATGGCTACATAGCGGTCATAGGCCATCACAGCCAGCAGACAGGCCTCCGTGCCCCCGGTGGCAAACACAAAGAAGGCCTGAGCCAGGCAGCTCTCTACAAAGATGGTTTTGCTTTCAGAAAGTAGATTCTCCAGCATCTTGGGGACTGTGACAGATGAGTGGCAGAGGTCCAGGAAGGACAGTTGTCTCAAAAAGAAGTACATGGGCATGTGAAGGTGAGAATCAGCCCTAATCACCAGCAGCATCAAGAAATTTCCCATCAGAGTGAAGAGATAAATCAGAAAGAACAGCACAAAGAGTATGGCCTGAATATTGGGGTCAAGAGATAGTCCAAGGAGAATGAACTCACTGATAGCACTGTAGTTTTTCATTGCCATATACAGAAGTGTTCTCTCTGGAAAACAAGAAGATCCACCAAAAGTCTCTCAGTGCCTCTTACTTACCCCAGCACCTAGATCTTATTCTACATGAATATCTTTTCACTAAAGTCCCACAATCCACATCCATGTATTTAAAAGTTAACATCTTGGCCGTCATTTTGCCATTGATATTTTAAATAAGCCATGGTCCTATTTTTTATTATAGTCTTTTCTGGAGCTATAATGATTTTATGTGGTTTAGATGGTACATTTGAAAAGAAGTTTCCTGACATGAGAAGAAGGTGGAAAAGAAGATTGCAGGAGTGAATTACTTGAGAAACTGAGGTAGGATTAAGTCTAGAGTAAAAGGACTTAGGTCTAAGAGTAGGGATACTTTGTCACTTCTATGTCTAAGAGAGAAGATCAAGAGTGCAAGAAGTGAGTTTCCATTTGACTGCTTCCATTTGTTTTCAATAAGGTGTAAATGAGATCATTGGTTGTGCATGTGTATGTGTATGAGCATGCCCACATGCACACAAGGAATTATAAAGGTATTGATAATGATAAAATTAAAATGATAAAATTATAAAGGTATTGACAATGATAAAAAGCACAATCTTGAGAAAAGGGGCCAAGGTGAAGTGTAAGAAACTATTGGAGGATAGGAGGACAATAAGACACCAAGGAATTAGAAACTGGCTGTGGAATTAGATTGTTCTGGATTATTCTAACTTTAAATTTCCTTCATTTTATTTAATGGCATCATGCTGTAATTAAACTTTAAAATACATTCACAAAGTAATAATACATTTTCAAAAACTGATAGCCTACACCATGATGTCCAGTGATGTGTTAGGTGGGCTTTTGTGGGCAATGCTATGACTATAATGGGTCATGAAAAGCTGTACTCAGGTGATAAGACAATGGTCTGGTTATATCAGCATGCTAATCCTAAAAATCATATATCCAGTAATTTACATAGTCACTATTCCTACCTCTGCCATTATTGCAGGCTTTAAGGCCCCCACATGGTTATCTAAACTTTCTCCTCATACTATGAAACTTGTGCATATATCCCTGTAGTGGCCTGATATTCTAAACGTCATCTGAGTCTCAATAAAACTGTTCAATATTCTTGCCTCAAACTGGAGGCCCTTCCGGGCTCTGGCTGTTCTAATTGAACACTATTTCATTTACTTTATCAGTAAAGACTGAGGAATCTATCATGTTGTCATTCACTAACTGAACAATTAATGCCTCCCAGCCCACATAAGGAACAAAACCTAATTACCTGAATTCTCAGTTGGTAGTACACTGTTCTGTGGCAACAATATTTTCAGATCCAGTAAGTAATAAGACTCTTCAGCTCGTGAAGTCAACATTAAGAATACTGTTTTAAGGGAGAAGTAGAAAATCATATATTGGGTGTTAACATTTATGATGGATTCAACACTAGCAATGTAAAACAATAAATTGCGGGTAATATCTAGATATTTTGTATAGTTGTTTGGGTTCAGAGTATAGGAGATAATATCTTAAATTATTCCTCTTTCACTCTCTAGATATAGCAATATTATGCATGGAGGCTCCCAATGCTCATTCTGAGATCACCCCGTTGCCCCCAGAACAAAGCAAGAGAACCCAAGTAAGGGTTCACAGTAGCCAGGGGTGAGGCTTGTGTTGTATCATCTCAGAGACAGCACATACAAAGGAATTCCCTTTCTCTTGGCTACCAACAAACATAGTCCAACTAACTAGATCCAAAGATTCCATGAACTATATAGAGAGAATCCCAACCTTGAATCAAGGCAATACCTTGCAAAGAGAAAAGCATTCTGACAAAAGTCAGTGCTACGATTTAATTTCACAGTTAAGTTTCTTCTTTAACATTATTTAGAGATTCTCAGGACAATCTTTTAAAAATAACATTAAGGAGGAATATCAGTAAGATGACAGAATAGGAGGTCCCAGCCCTTGTCACCCCAAGAAACAATGATTTAACAACCATCTATGGATGAAAATACCTTTATGAAAGATCTGGAATCCAGGTGAGACATTATAGCACCCTAGTGGAATACAGAAATGAGAAACACATTTGAAAGGGTAAGAAATACCTTTACCCATATCAACCCTCTCACAACTCAGCATAGTAAAGCATAAAAAAAGATATCCTTGACCCACAAGTTCTCCCATGGGGAAAAGAGGCAGCAAGCATACCCATGGATGCCAGCCCCAGATTTACCTGCCACATACCCCAGCACTATCTGCCTGCCTGTGAACTCCAGCACAAACCACAAGGCCAGCCCACATACCCCATCAGCCAGCCTGCTCATGGTCCCCACCAACCAGCCTACCAAGAATCTCTGGCTTGGCTGATGGTGAAGGACTTTCCTTGCTGAAGAAGTTTCCTCTTGAAGAAGTATCTGCACTCCAATATTCATTGTCACATTATTCACAGTAGCAAGACATGGTGGCAACCTAGGAGTCCATTGACAGATTAATGGATTAAAAAATGTCATGTATATATATATATATATATACACATATATATACATATATATATATACACATATATATACATATATATATATATATATATGTAATAGAATATTACTCAGCCCTAAGAAAAAGAGGAAATCCTGCCATTCGCAAAAACATGGATGAACTTAGAGGACTATATGCTAAGTGAAATAATCCAGACACAGAAGGAAAAATACTACATGGTAACACTTATATGAGGAACCTAAAATGGTCAAACTCATAAAAGCAGAGACCAGAAAATGGCTGCCAGAAGTTGGGAGGAGGAGAAAACAGGGCGGTATTAGTTAATGGATTAGGGTAGTTAATGGATTAGGTAGTTAATGGATTAGGATTAGTTAACAGATTAAAGGGTACAAAATCAGTTACACAAAATGAATAAGTCCTAGAGATCTACCATATTTCATGGTGACTATAGTTAGTAATTCTGTATTGTATCCTTAAAAGTGACTAAGAGGGTAGATCTTACATGTTCTTATCACACACAAAAAGTCACAATAATAAATAAAGAGGGTGGGAGGAAACTTTTGAAGGTGATGGACATGTTTATGTCATAGATTGTTAGGTGGTCTCACAGATGTATACTTATCTCCAAACTCATCACATTTACACATTAAATAGATACAGCTTTTTCTTTGTCAATGTCGTCTCAATAAGGTACTTTAAAATTTGTATTAAAGCATTTTTATTGTGGCTGATTCCTGAAACATCACCATTATTGATTTATTTCTTAAATCTCTATTTCAAAATTTAAAGTAAACAGCTCTGGGAATATAATATAATAGGTTTGTTTCTAGATATTAACACCATTATGTGGAGGAAATTAGTTGGCTCTTGACCAAAGTAAAAGTTCCCTGAGAAATGTTAATTTCAGAATCAGATGAAGGCTACCAAGCATAATAAATAGCCCATAAGAGTTACTCAGAACGTGATAGTGAAAAATATGAATGAATGACTGAATGAGAGACTACTTTTTTTTTTTTTTTTTTTTTTTTTTTTTTTTTAAATTTTTTTTTTTTCAACGTTTATTTATTTTTGGGACAGAGAGAGACAGAGCATGAACGGGGGAGGGGCAGAGAGAGAGGGAGACACAGAATTGGAAACAGGCTCCAGGCTCTGAGCCATCAGCCCAGAGCCCGACGCGGGGCTCGAACTCACGGACCGCGAGATCGTGACCTGGCTGAAGTCGGACGCTTAACCGACTGCGCCACCCAGGCGCCCCGAGAGACTACTTTTTAAAGACAAGCCAGTCTGTGTGATGAAGACACACGCTTCTAAATAGTATTTGTTGTAGTCCCATGATTTTTAAGGGCACTTGGCATTAGGGGAAAACACAAAATTGGAGGTGCCAAAGATAACCATCGCCTATTTTCTTCATGTGTTCTGGTTTGCTTTATGTCCCATTCCTTGACCGATTAGATACCTCATATGCTCTGGGGTGGGTTAAGGGAGATCTTTGGTTTGGTTTGGTTTCACAAAGATTTACTAAACAAACATGGAAATCAATAGTATTATTACATAAATTAGACTGCAGTATAATTTCCCGAGGATTTATATACAAATCACAATGATTCCTATTATGCAATCAATTGTCAAGATTTTGAACAGTACTTTTCCATATGAGTGGCTCACATGAGTGAGGACTAGCTATATACATTGCATAGTAACTAAGATCCCCTTATGGAGTTTCCAGTTCCAGCTTCCCAGGAAAAGCACCAAATGACAAAGCTTACTACCTCACATCTGTGGTACCCTATAGCAGTCACATTTGCCCTACAAGCATGAACAAGATGATAAAGCTGCCCATAAGGGCAGCACAAAAAGAATGATGGTGAAATACCATCTTAGAAGACAAGGAAGCACTACCTACATTTCAAAAGGCTTCAAATCCCATCTGTCAAAACACAAACTCAATTATTAGATATTTATTGAATTATTGTTAATCATCACAGGTCTGTCAATGGGACTGTGATTATATAAGAGAATATCCTTATTTGTAGAAGATGAATGCTTAAGTACTCATGAGTGAGGTGTTACAATGTCATATTACTTTCAAGTGATTCAGCAGATCAAATTACATAGAGAGATAGATAGATAAATGTAAGTTAATAAAGTATACGTAGCAAAATGCTAACAATTTATGGATCTAGGTAAAAGTTATACTATCATACTACTTTCAACTTTCCAGTGTGTTTATTATTTTTTTTGAATTTTTAAAAAATGTCTTAGTACTTATTTATTTTTGAGAGAGAGAAAGACAGAGCCTGAGCCAGGGAAGGGCAGAGAGACGGGGAGACACAGAATCTGAAGCAGGATCCAGGCTGAGCTGTCAGCACAGAACCTGACGTGGGGCTCAAACTCACAAACCGCGAGATTCCATGACCTGAGCTGAAGTGGGATATTTAACTGACTGAGCTACCCAGGTGCCCCAGTGTAATTTTTTTTTTAAGTTTATTTATTTACTTTTGAGAGAAAGAGCAAGTACGAATTGGGGAGGGGCAGAGAGAGAGAATCCCAAGCAAGCTCCATGCCACCAGCATGGAGCCTGTTGTGGGGCTTGAACTTACAAACCGTGAGATCATGACCTGAGCAGAAGTCAAATGCTTAATCTACTGAGCCACCCAGGCACCCTTGTTTATAACTTTTTTTAATGAAAAATGTTTTTAAAATTTTTGAATTAAAAAACCCACAAATTTAATGACTAAATTTTACTTAGACATTTCCACTGTGGAAAATCAAATTAAAGCTAAATGATATACCTTAAAATACAAAAATGTACAGAATACAGTTACAGTGTATTTCCCTTAGTTACAAGACCATGTGTTTGCAATATAAATCTGATAATAAAATGTTATTCTTGGTTACAACACACTCTCTCTATACCCACCAAACACATTCCAAAAAAATTATGTATTCAAATACATAATTAAGACAAGTCTTTGTGTGCTTTTCCTTTTGTTACATGAAAGTTGTGAATTCTCACCTCTGTGAGACACAAAACATTATATATAAGGAACTTGACCAACATATGGAAAATATATACTACGTAAAGTGACCAAAATAGGAAAGCAACTGAGGAGAGGCATCTGGATGGTTCAGTCCATTAAGCATCTGACTCTTGATTTCAGCTCAGGTCATGATCTCATGGTTTGTGAGTTTAAGCCCCAGTCGGGCTCTGCACTGACAGTGCAGAGCCTGCATGGGATTCTCTATCTCCCCCTCTCTCTCTGCCATTAAGCATCTGACTCTTGATTTCAGCTCAGGTCATGATCTCATGGTTTGTGAGTTTAAGCCCCAGTCGGGCTCTGCACTGACAGTGCAGAGCCTGCATGGGATTCTCTATCTCCCCCTCTCTCTCTGCCCCTCCTCACACTCTCTCTCTCTCAAAATAAATAAATAAAGTTAAAAAAAAAAAAAAAGGAAAGAAAGAAAAGCAACTGAGGAATCGTACTTCAAATCCCTATCATTGAAACAATAGAGAATCTAGCATTCTGTCAATGCAATGCAAAATCAGCTGCTTAGGGAAGAAATCCAACCAGTTATTTGCCCTGCACATGTCAACCAAGTAGCTGGACCAATTGTTTTAATGTTCAGGTGTAATAAGTACCCAACCTGTGGTGCTCGCTCTGTTGTCCTTGAGATCTTTAGTTAACAGCATTAAAGCCATATTTTCAACAGAATGGCCCAAAAGAAGCAACTAAGTCAAACACAGAAATGAAAAACACACCTTGAATTATTGAACTGTTTGGCTGCCTTGATGACTTTTAAATGATTTAAGTAATTTAATTTTCAGATATAGATTTGAAAATGTTGAACTGGAAACTTATAAGCAAATGATTGTGTAGTTGCTTCACAAATAGAGATCCGAATGAGTTTTACAATGTTGTGATTTTTTCTTTGCAAGTATCCTATTGATTGAGTTTCTTTTGTTTATTGTTTTATGTTCACATACGAAATCATGCACATTGCCAGCAATGGGTAAGTTTATGCTGACAATAATTCCAACTTCTGTTGTGAAGGAATTAGAAGTCTACTGATGCAAATGTACTATATATTACACAGTCAGTTTTGACTTTATTTACTTCTTAGTTTTACACACATATATGAAGACAAAGTGGCAAGACTTCCACTTGAGAAAGCAAGACCCACCAAATATACTTGTTGCAATGTGTGCATTTCTTTTTCTTATATTTATTTATTTATTTATTTTTAAAAAATGTTTTAATGTTCATTTATTTTTGAGAGAGAGAGAGACAGAATACTGGTGGGGGAGGGGCAGAAAGAGAGGGAGACACAGAATCCAAAACAGACTCCAGGCTCTGAGTTTCAGTACAGTAGGGCTCAAACTCAGGTATGGTGAGATCATGACCTGAGCCAAAGTCGAACGCCCAACCTGAGGCACCCAGGCACCCCTTTTTATTTATTTATTTATTTATTTATTTATTTATTTATTTAGAGCAAACGCACACATGAGTGGGGGACAGGCAGAGGGAGAGAAAGAGAGAATACCAAGCAGGCTCCACCTCAGCATAGAGCCCAACTATGGGCTCTATCTGACAACTGGTGAGATCATGACCTGAGCTGAAATCAAGAGTTGGTCTCTCAACCGACTGAGCCACCCAGGCGCTACACAATGTATGCATTTCTTAAAGATATTATTTTATAGTATTGATATTTAAGAAAATGATGACAACTCCTAAAATTACATAAAACAAATCTATAACTTACTTGATACAAACTCTGTGATTTATTTAACTGCCAAAAAGTGCAACTCTCTGGAGTTCAGGATTGAAAGATTTTACTCTATAAAAATTAGAAATATGTGTGGTGTTCTTACCTGTTCGGGTGGTAATCTCAGTGACCCAACCTTTCAAGACTCTGATAAAATTCAAGCTCTATGCTAAAAGGCAAAGAGAAGCAGCAGAGGCATGGAGATCTCATTGGAGGCAGACATATGTGGGGCCCTATCCCAGATCTGCTACTGTCTAGATACATGAGCTTAAAAAGAAGTTTCATCTTTTTAATTTCAAGTTTCCCATCTGCACAGTGGGGATAACAATACCCACTTTGCAGCGTCATAATAATTTAATTGGGTAATTTATATAAAATAAAAGCTTTAACAAACTCAGTTTTAAATTTACCTTAAATGCTTAACATTCCAAAGGATGAGGAAAAGAAGCACATCTGAGAAGCTGACAAAGACATCTTAGGGAACTAGTCCTAAAAACTAGTCATCCTGGAGCAAACAGCATTGCAGGAGAGCTCTGGGACAGTGAAAAAAGAGTTTAGATGAGAGGAATCAGAAGAAGTATCTTAGAAAGCCATAAAGAGAGGGGAGGCAGGAGAGAAGGGAGAATAAAGTAGTTCAAGTAGCTTCAGAAGGAACAAAACCATCAGAGAATTTAGGAAGGACATTATTATGCCCTTGGCTTGTATTCTGGAGCTCAGCATTAATAACTGGAGCCATCCTTGTTTAGTTGATTTCCATAAAGAGAGGATTACCGCAACTACTCAACTCTGTGAATAGGTGTAATTTACAGTCTAAAAAGCTGGATGAATAAAAAGAAGTATGTTTACCCAGGCTCCAAAAGACCCTGTAGATAAATCTTCAGAAACTTTTTCTAATTTCTGCTTGAGGATCATCTCACTTGAGCAATTTCTTTCATCTTTCTTAATCCTGATTAATCATTTGTCCACTTCCTCTATGATGAACACCTTGCTGTTTGCACTGTCCAAATAATGAATCCTCTTATGTAACCAATCAGAGACAGGCAGCTGGATTTTGTCAGTTGATGGGTTGAAGGACTGAATGGGGAGCCTAAAAGACAGCTGGCTAATGTTAGGCATTCCCTGGAGTCACCTAGAAGTTTGACTTTGGACTCATTAACTAAAAAGAAGAACTTTTGGGAGGGCAACAGGGGACATTATTATGCAACATCTTTGGAAATTCTGGGTTTGAAGCAATTACTTTGAACTATTGAATGACAAATTCTCTTATTCTGATGAGAGCTCCACAGGAACAAGGAGGGAGAAGAAAATTTGGTCCCTGTGTAGGAAGCCAGGATTTTCCCTCAGGCCAAATACAAAGTGGATGACCCCTCTTGGGATTTTCCATGGAAGCTGAGGAGTGCTGAGTTTATCTCCTGATCATCTTCCCATGTGTATATGAAATAGGTTTGTAAATACCAGTAAGCTGAATATCAGGAGAGTCAAATGAGTAAAAACAAGACAAACTTGCTTTTCATTAGTCTTTCATTATGTAAGAAATTATGAAACAATCTCCTGCCATATCAATAGACACTACACCACCTTACCTAGATATAATGGCTTAGCAGATATGCTCAGAGGCATTTTCTGTACATATATGAGATCCATATGTATGTTCCAGCTTGTTTTCATCACTTAATTAAACACCTTGGAGGTCTTTTCGTGCCTACACGCAATACCCAGCTTTTTCCTCTTTATGCCTATGTGATATTCATAATACAGATCTGCCATAATTTATTTAATCATCCTTCCATTGATAATTATTCAAGCTGATTCCAAGCTTCAATAGATTCAAATCTATTATAATTAGTGCTATACTGAGCAAAAAAATGTTTGTACCTATGGGTATGTATGCTAGTTATTTTGGAGTCTAGAACACCATATTGCAATTTCTGCATCAATATCAGAGATATAAATTTGAAATTAGATTTGATAGTTTACATATTCCACCTCTCAGTTATATCAACTTGCTGTTGTGTATTTGACTGTGTGAGGTATCTATTTGACTATGTGGACTCAACAATGTTAATTTCATGCTGCATAACATATAAAGGGGAATGTGAGAACAAATAAAATCAGAGTCATGCATGTAAGTTATTCGGCCTCTGAAAGGAGACTTCCTCATCTTTGAGGGAGAACAGGAAAACTGCATGTGTCTACAGTTGCAGCACAAAATCGCTTTGAGAAGACATGGAACCTAAAGTCAATATATTTAAACTAGTGCAGTGACAGGAAAAGTAAGTCAGAATAATTTCTGTACTCTTGTACAAATAGTGCTGGCACAGGTCAACACCAATCGCAATGAAGATTTCCAATGAAAACCAAGCAAGCATTTATTATTGGACATATACTTCTACTACACACACACAGCAATGACAGATAAAGTACAAAAAGAATTTACCACTTATTTGAAATTTAATCTTATGATATTCCATTTTTTGAACATTTCACAATTTATCCATTGTTCTGCTGATTGGTATTTGAATTGTTTCCACTTTTTAGCAAGTATTCATAACTCCGCTATGAACATTCGTATAAAAATCTTTTATGTAGATGTACACACTAATTTTCCGTGTATATTACTTGAAGAGGAATTGCTGGGACATAGCATAACTATATGGTTGGTCTTAGTAGAAACTAGCAAACTATTCTCCAAAGTGTTTGTAACACTGCATGCTCAGCACCAACATATGAGGGTTTCAGTTGTTTCACATTCTTATCAATATTTTGTATTGTTAGTCTTTTTTTTAAGTTTAGCAAATCAGATGCATGTGAAGTAAAAATTCATTGTGGTTTAATTGCATTGTATCAATCATGTTGAGGAAATTTCCATGTTTACTGGCCACTTGTATATCCTGTTTGGTGAAAAATATAAATTTTTCCATTTGTATTGAGAATATATATTCCAAAGTCTATGAATTCTTTTACCTTTCTTAAATGTGTCTTTCAATGAACAGAAATTTTTAATTTAATGCAGTACAATTAGGCACTTTTATCTTTTTATAAGTAGTACTTCTTGTTTCCTCTTCAAAACATCTTTGCCCTTCCCAAGATCATGAATATACTTTCCTAGGCAGTCTTCTAAAAGCTTTATTATTTCACTAGTCACAAATAGGATTACAACACATAAAACTGAATTTCTGTATGGTGTGAAGTAGGCTATACTATATGGGATATTCAAACAATCTAGTACCTTCATTTCCACTTAAATTATATTAGTACATTTGTTGTAAATCAAATGCATATACATATGGGTCAATTCCTGTTCCAATATTCAATTTGTCTATTATTATGCCAATTCCACATTGTCTTAATTACTCTTATTTTACAAGCCTTGAAATCTGACAAAGTACTCTAGAGTTGTTTTTCAAGATTATCTCATCGATTGTGGAACTTTAAATTTAAAATTGAATTTGAGAACATTTGTCAATTTCCATAAAAGTTTTGCTGCAATTTTGATTAAGATTATATTGAATATACAGTCGCCTAGATGGCTCAGTTGGTTAAGTGCCAAGTCTTGATTTTGGCTCAGGTCATGATCTCATGGTCATGAGATTGAGCCCTGTGTTGGGCTGGGTGTAAAGCCTGCTTAAGATTCTCTCTCTTCTTCTGCCATCTGCCCTTCCCCTGCTCGCCTGTGCTCTCTCTCTCTCTCCCTTTCAAAAATAAATAAATATGTAAATGATAGCCTTGCTGGATAGAGTATTCTTGGCTGCAGATTTTTCCCATTCAGCACTTGGAATATATCATGCCACTCCCTTCTGGCTTGCCAAGTTTCTGTTGAGAAATCTCCAGCAGCCTTATGGGTCTTCCCATATGGGTATGTTGTGTTTTCATTTTTGTCTCAGAATTTTTATTTCCCTTTAGCATTCTTTTGTAAGGCATGTCTAGTGATGATAAATTCCCTCAGTTTTTTTTTTCTCTATGAAAGTCTTTATCCCTCCTTCATTTATGAAGAACAACATACTTTGCTGGGTAAAGTGGTTTTTGTTGACAATTTTTTTACTTTGAGCATTTTGAATATATCATTCCATTCTCTCCTGGGTGGAAGGTAACTGCTGAGAAATCTGTTGGTCTTATGCGGATTCCCTCATATGTGGTGAATCTTTCCTATTGCTGCCTTTAAAATTCCCTCCTTGTCTTTGATTTTAGAGAACTTGATTATAATCTCAGTCAAGATCTCCTTGGGTTGTATCCTTTTGGAGATCTTTGAGCTTTGGGTACCTGGTTGGCCATATCTTTTCCCCAGATTTGGGGAATTTTTGTCCATTATTTCTTCAAGTAAGCTTTTTATCCCTTTTTCTCTTTTCCCTTTTAGAACTTCTATAATGCAAATACTTTTCTTTTTGTTAGTTGCCCATAATTCATACAGGCTTTCTTCACTCTTTTTCATTCTAATTTATTTTTTCTCCTCTGATTGGATAATATCAAGAGTTCTGTCTTCCAGTTTACAGATTCTTTCTTCTGCCTGATTGAGCCTGCTGTTGAAGCTATTACATTTTTCATTTTACTCATTGTATTCTTTAGCTCCAGAATTTGTTATGTTCTTTTCTGATTCTAGCTCTTTACTAACTTATCATTTTGTTCATGCCTTGTTTTCCTGAGATCCGAGTTGCCTATCTGTATTCTCTTGAATCTCAGTTAATTTCCGTAAAATAACTATTTTTAATTCTTTTTCTGGTAACTCACAGATCTCCATTTTTGGAAGATCAGTTGCTGGAAAACTACTCTGTTCTTTTAGTGGTGTCATATTTCCTCCTTTTCCATGTTTCTGATGACTCTGCATTGATGTCTACAAATTTGAGGAAGCAGTCAACTCTTCCAGCTTTTTTGGACTGGTTTCAGTGGGGAATATCTTCATCTGAATGTCATTACAATGGCACTCGTTGGGTGGAGTGCAGTGTATTTGCTTCCTGGGAGGGCACAGCAGCATAGTCTCTATGCAGCTCCACCATCTGAAGTCAACATTGGCACAGACTATGGGAGTCTTCTGTGGCCAAGACTGTGGAGTACATGTGGATGGCAGTGGTGGCTATGGCTATTGGTAGTCTCAAAGAAGAAACCTGCTGGTATCTTCTTGTTGCCCCTTTTTGCCCATGGGAGGAAGTTCTAATCAAAAGGATCCCTCTTTCTGCCTGATCTGGCATGCTGGAACTCAAAGTGCTAGCAGAGTTGAGGTCCTATGATCAGGTACATGTAGCACTATCACAGTGCCTGGGTCCTGGGGCACAGATGCACTTGCTGCTGCACTAGTACTGGTGTCTAAGGTGTGAGAATCTGCAAATCTCCCATGGAACCAGGGTCTGGGTCTCGAGACCTTATCGTAGTGTCTCAGGCAGGAAGGAGAAATGCAGTAGTAGCAGCACACTCATAATTGCAAGGCACAGTAGTGGCTTGGGTCAGGGGACAGGGTATAGTAGCAGCACAACCTGTGGATGATGAGTCCAAGTCCCAACTCTGGCCCAGGGAGCAGTTGCAGAAAAAGAGGAGCATGTTTCAAGTGGCAGTCCTTTAAAGCTACGTGTCAGGACCCAGGTGACAGATTGGAGAGCAGCGGTGGCTGGGTCCAAGGAATGGCAGGTCAGAACCACATGTTACCTGAGGGCAGGGCTCAGAGCAGTGACAGCTTGCCCCTAGTAATGGTGGTCAAAGAGTGACTTGAGACCCAAGGGGTAGACTTCAGAGAAGCAGTGGCTGCCCTGGAAATGGTAGGACAAAGCTATGACCTGGGACTAGTGGCAGGATGCAGAGAAGCAGCAGCTCTGGTTCCATATGTGGCAAGGTACTGTGGCATCCTGATCCCAGAAAGTGAGGCACAGCAGTGACTGAGGCCCCTGGGGCAAGTCTCACCACAGCAACATCTCCAACCCCAGGGAGGAGATGCAATGGTGGGGACTCCAGGCACCTCCATCAGATGGGATAAGCAATAGTGAAGACCATGGGAGTTCTTAGTACCAAAGGATGCAGACATCCACAGCAGTGAGGCTTGCTGGGGTTCTCCTGCTCTCCTTTTCCCCATGGGATGAAATTCCTCTGAGAGGATCCTTCCTGGAACTGAGCTGCTCTTGACCAGGGGATAGGGTAACACAGGTAAAATGCTTCTTATGCTTTTCTATGTGGCCATCCTCAATTTTTTACCTCAGCAGTTTTTTCTCCTTCTTCCTTGTAGTCCAGAACTTTCTCTGAGCTATCTTAGTTGTTTATTTATTGTTTTGCTGGTTTTGGTGGGGAGAGAGTGTTGGGAACTCCTAGCCCTCCATCTTGCAGATGTCACTTCCCTTGCCTCATATATTTTCAAAGCTTTGTTTTTAGATCCATAAACATTTTGGAAGCTATTCCTTCTGGGGAGATTTTGTTCTTTTATCATTATGTAATATCTCTCTTTGGCCCTGATAATCTTCTTTATTCTAAAGTATACTTTGAAAAATTAGTATAGATAATCTACCCCCCTCTTCATTGTTTTTCTTGGTATATCTTTTATTTTTTAATTTACATCCAAGTTAGTTAGCATATAGTGCAATACTGAATTCAGGAGTAGATTCCTTAATGCCCCTTACCCATTTAGCCCATCCCCCCTCCCACAAGCCCTCCAGTAACCATTTGTTCTCCATATGTTTTGTACCCTCAGTTGCATAGTACCCTCTAGTTGCATCCACACAGATGCAAATGGCAAGATTTCATTCTTTTTGATTGCTGAGTAATACTCCAGTGTGTGTGTGTGTGTGTGTGTGTGTGTGTGTGTGTGTGTGTGTATGTATACACATCTTCTTTATCCATTCATCTATCAATGGATATTTGGGCTCTTTCCATACTTTGGCTATTTTTTTTATACTTATTTTTGAGAGAGATAGAGAGACAGAGAGCAAGAGGTGGGGGGACAGAGAGAGTGAGACACAGAATCCAAAGCAGGCTCTAGGCTCTGAGCTGTCAGCCCAGAGCTCAACACAGGGCTTGAACTCACGAACTGGGAGACCACGACCTGAGCCAAAGTTAGACGCTCAACTGACTGAGCCACCCAGGCATCCCCATACTTTGGCTATTGTTGATAGTACTGCTATAAACATTGGGGTGCATGTACCCCTTCAAAACAACATACCTGTATCCCTTGGATAAATACCTAGTAGTGCAATTGCTGGGTTGTAGGGTAGTTGTTTTTAATTTTTTGAGGAACCTCCATACTGTTTTCCAGAGTGGCTGCACCAGCCTGCTTTCCCACCAGCAGTGCAAAAGACATCCTCTTTCTCTGCATCCTCGCCAACATCTATTGCTGCCTGAGTTAATGTTAGCCATTCTGACAGGTGTCAGGTGATATTTCATTGTGGTTTTGATTTGTATTTTCCAGATGATGAGTGGTGTTTCCCGGATGATTTCCCATCCGGTATTTCCTGGATAATCCAGTGGCCATCTGGATGTCTTCTTTGGAGAAGTGTCTATTCATGTATTTTGCCCATTTCTTCACTGGATTGTTTGTTTTTTGGGTGTTGAGTTTGATAAGTTCTTTATAGATTTTGGATACTAACCCTTTATCTGATATGTCGTGCAAATATCTTCTCCCATTCCATCAGTTGCCTTTTAGCTTTGCTGTCATGGTATATCTTTCTCATCAGTTTTTGTCTGATGTATTATTGTCTTCTTCTTAAATTTTATTTCTTATAGACAGCATATATTTGTTTTATAGTGCAATATAATATCTTGTGTTTAAACCCATTTGTTTAGCCCACTCACATTTAAAATTATTAATGGTTTCCCTATGCTGTTATCATATACATTTTTAAATAATCTCAGTCTACCTTCAAATAATAGGTATAGCAATTCAAGTGTAGTATAAAGACCTTGTAACAATTTATTCCCAATTATTCCTTTCTCTGTTTTGTGCCATTGTCATGCATTTCACCTGTGAACACACAGTGCACTATTATATGAACACAGAACACACTGCTACTATTTTTGCTTTAAAAATATTTGTTTTTATCTAAGGAAAACTTTTTTTTTTCTGATTGGCTTTAATTTTTCAACATTGCTACACTGGATCTTATTTGAGAGTCACTTATGTCCACTTGTGTCAATGCTTTGAAACTATACATACTACTGCCACATTCTGCCACTCTCTTGTAATTGTCTTGCCATAAAAATAATTTTAGAGCAGTTAAAGTTTTATAAAAGACTGTATTTTCCCTTTATTTGTTCTCTTTTTTATACTCTCCATTTCTTTTTATAAGTCTAAAGTCTTAGCTTATATAATATTCCATGTACCTGAGAAACCTCATTTAACTTTTTTGTACACTAGGTCTTCAGGAAATACATTCTCTCATGTTTTCTTTGCCTAGAAAGTCTTTATTTGTTCTTTAATTTTGGAGGTTATCTTTGCTGGGTACACAGTTCTCAGTTGGCCATTTCTTTTTTGCAGCTCTTTAGAAATTTCACTCCACTGTCTTCTTGCTTGCATGGTTTTAATGGGAATTCTCCTGTAAGAGAGAATTGTTTTATTTTTCCTTTAAAAGGTTTTTAGTATTGAATTTTTGTCTTTTTATTTTTTGACCCCTACTGGTTTCTCCCATTCCCCAACCCCCCACCTCTGGCAACAACCAGAGGCTGCTGTTATTCTTATATTTGTACCTCCCAGGTAATGTATGTTTTTTCTCTGTCTAGCACAAATTCCTGCTCTTTTCCCATGGGTAGTACTCCACTTTTCCCCCTCTTTTATTTTCCCCAAGGTGCAAAGAATTTTACCAGTGCCCTCAACTAAAGGTTTTGATATACTCTGTGCAGATTAAGGTTTTTGTTCCATAAGGGAAATAGAGAAGGGTCTAGGTGGAGTTTCTGCAATGACTGCTATTCCCTTACCCCCACCACAGGGAGGCTTTTTTGCAGTACTCTTTTTTCTTTACATTTCTCAGAGGAAAAGCCTGAAAGTGTGAACCTCCAGTGTCTGCCGCCCCCAGAGTCTTCATATTCTCACACTAGCCTACACTCAGTCTTTGGGAATTGATAAAAATTATGTTGTATTTATTCTTCAGACCGGTTTAGATGGTTTTCAGTAGTATCTATCCTAGTTAAACCTTTTTACCCTTGCAGGTGTTTGTTTCTCTCTAGATTTCAAATTAGCCATTTGCCCTGCAACCTGCTTAGGGGCTCAAGAAGCACAAGGGCACCTGGATGGCTCAGTGGGTTAAGCTTTCAAACTTACATTTCGTGAGATCAACCCTGAGTCATGCTCTGCACTGACAGCATGAAGCCTGTTTGGGATTCTCTGTCTTCTCTTTCTCTGCCCCTCTCCTGCTCTCTCTCTCTCTCTTAAAGTAAATAAATAAACTTAAAAAAAAAAAAAAGAATTGCAGTTGTTAATCTGCAGTGTGTCCAGCTATTTTCTTCTTGCAGTGATAGGAGCAGCATTCTTTCCAGCACTCTATATCTGGGCTGCAACGGGAAATTCTCTCTTCATCAGTCATCAACCATTTCACTCTATTTAATGTGATTTTTTCTCTTTCCTTGAAGCACTCGACAAGTTATATCTTTCTTAAATTATGCAAAATTTGTACAATAATTTCGTCAGATTTTGCCTCTTCAGATTTTATCATTTCCTTGATTCCCTTAAATCCCTCTACTAGAAGAATTCTGGAGTCTCTCAATAACTCATTTATATCTTTAGTATCTTTGTGTCAGTGTGCTTTATTAGATATGAGTATCTCAGTATGATTGTCTTGTCTTTGGCAACATTGAGGTGGTCTAATAATAAAATACAATCTAGGGCTTATTTCAAATATTAATATTTTTATTTCAGTGGTCACATTTTTTCATTTCTAAAATACTAGTGAAATATTTTATCTCTTTGATCATGTTTTGTTTCTTCCTGCTTTTCTTAGTAATTATCTATTTGTTGAAAGTGGAAATTATGCTTTTGTTTAACACTTTTGAGTGTCTTAAATATATCTTTTAAAATATTTTTTCAGAATAGGTTATAATATGAATTTCTTATAGAGTTCTTCCTCTTCTGATTATTGATTTTTTTCTCTGTCATTCCTATTATGTTTTGGAATTATGGCTTACAGACTAATTTGAACTTTTTGTTGTTTTCCTATTAATTTTTAAATTAATTCCAGTATAGTTAACACATAGCATTATATCGGTTTAAGGTATACAATACAGTGATTCAAAAATTCTATACATTACTCAGTGCTCATCATGTTAAGTGTACTCTTTAATCCCCATCACCTATTTCCTTTTGCTTGTTTCTTAAATTCCACATATGAGTGAAATCATATGGTATTTGTCTTTCTCTGACCAACTTATTTCATGTAGCATTATACTCTCTTACTCCATCCATGTTGTTGCGAATGGCAAGATTTCATTCTTTTTTATGGTTGAATAGTATTCTCTTTTTTTATCTACACCATTTCTTCTTTATTATCACTGATGGACACTTGAGCTGCTTCCACATTTTGGCTACTATAAATAATGTTGCAATAAACATAGGGGTATGTGTATCCCTTTGAATTAGTGTTTTGGTATTTTGGTGGTAAGTACCCAGTAGTGTGATTATTGGATTGTAAGGGAGTTCTACTTTAATTTTTCAGGAACCTAAATACTATTTTCCAGAGTAGTTGTATCAGTTTGCATTCCCAACAGCAGTGCAAGAGTGATCCCCTTTCTCCATATCCTCCCCAAAACTTGTTTCTTGTGTTGTTGATTTTAGCCATTCTGACAGGTGTGAGGTGATATCTCATTATAGTTTTGATTTGTATTTCCCTGATGATAAGTGATGTCAAGAATCTTTTCATAATGTATCTGTTAGCCATCTGGATGTCTTTGTTGGAGAAAGGTCTGTTCATCTCTTCTGCCCATCCCATTTTTAAATTGAATTATTTGCTTTTTGGGTATTGAGTCATATCAGCTCTTTACATATTTCGGATACTAATCCTTGATCAGATATGTCACTTGCAAATACCTTCTCCCATTCAGTAGGTTGTCTTTTAGTTTTGTTGATTGTTTCCTTCACTGTGCAGAATTTTTTGATATAGTCTTAATAGTTTTTTTTTGCTTTTGTTTGTCTTGCCTTGGTAGACATATGCCTGTGGTCTCTTCAAGGATTTTATGGCTTCAGATATCCATTTAGGTCTTTAATCCATTTTGAGTTTATTTTTGTATATGGCATAAGAAATTGGCCCAGTTTAATTCTTTTGCATATAGCTGTCCATTTGTTGAAGAGACTTTTTCCTATTGTATATTATTTCCTCTTTTATGAAAGATTAATTAATCATACAATTGTGGGTTTATGTCTGGGTTTTCTATTCCATTGCATTGATCCGTGTGTCTCTTTTTGTGCCAGTACCATACTGGTTTGATTACTATAGCTTTGTAATATAACTTGAAGTCTGGAATTGTGATACCTCCAGTTTTATTTTTCTTTTTCAATACTGCTTTGGCTATTCATGGTCTTTTGTGGTTTTATGCAAAATTTAGGATTGTTTGTTCTAGTTCTGTGATAAATTCTGTTGGTATCTCGATAAAGATTGCTTTAAATCTGTAGATTACGTTGGGTAGTATAAACATTTTAATAATATTCATTCTTCCAACCCATGAGTATGGAATGTGTTTCCATTTCTTTGCGTCATCTTCAATTTCTTTCATCAGTGTCTCATAGTTTCAAAGTACAGGTCTTTCACATCTTTAGTTAAGTTTATTCATAGGTACTTTATTATTTTTGATGCAAGTGTAAATGGGGTGGTTTTCTTAATTTCTCTTTCTCCCACTTCATTATAAATGTGTAGACATGGAGATGCCTGCATGGCTCAGTTAAGTGTCCAACTCTTGATTTCAGCTCAAGTCATGATCTTACAGTTCATAGGAACGAGCCCCATGTCAAGCTCTGCACTGACAGAGTAAAGCCTGCTTGGAATCCTCTCTCTCCCTCTTTCTCTCTGCCCCTCCCTAGCTCATGCTCTCTCTCACTCTGTGTCTCTCAAAATAAATATTTTAAAGAATGTATAAATGTATAGAAATGCAACATATTTCTGTCACAGACTAATTTGAATTTGAGTTTTGTTTTTTTTGTGTTGTTTTGTTCCCTCTCTCTACTCCTCCTATTTCTCTACCTGGCAATTGCCTTTACATGGACCTTTGTGACTTCTTCCACAATCAGTTAGACTATTCAGTAGGGTATTGCCTCAATGGCAGAGAAAATTAAACCTTGACTAAACACTACTCTGGTTTTACCTAACAAAGTTTTAAAACAAGACCTGAAAATAACCTAACTGCTCCCAGAATAAAGCTCAATAATACTTTTAGGAATTCAAAAATATCAACCATCTGGCAGGGTAAATTTCATAATACATGGTATCATAATATCACAATAAAAAGCTCCTAGACATGGCAATCCCTATCAAAATAACACCAGCATTCTTCACAGAGCTAGAAAAAAGAATCCTAAAATTTGTATGGAACCAGAAAAGACCCCGATAGCCAAAGCAATCTTGAAAAAGAAAACCAAAGCTGAAGGCATCACAATCCCAGACTTTAAGCTGTATGACAAAGCTGTAATCAATGGAACAGAATAGAGAACCCAGAAATGGACCCACAAATGTATGGCCAACTAATCTTTGACAAAGCAGAAAAGAATATCCAGTAGAATAAAGACAGTCTCTTCAGCAAACAGTGCTGGGAAAACTGGGCAGTGACATGCAGAAAAATGAACTTGGACCACTTTCTTACACCATACACAAAAGTAAACTCAAAATGGATGAAAGGCCTAAATGTAAGACAGGAAGCCATCAAAATCCTTGAGGAGAAAGCAGGCAACAACCTCTTTGACCTCACCTGCAACAACTTCTTACTCAACACATATCCGGAGGCAAGGGAAACCAAAGCAAAAATGAAGTATTGGGACCTCATCAAAATAAAAAGCTTCTGCACAGCAAAGGAAAAAATCAGCAAAACTAAAAGGCAACTGATGGAATAGGAAAAGATATTTGCAAACAACATATCAGATAAGGGTTGGTATACAAAATCTATAAAGAACTTATCAAACTCAACACCCAAAAAACAAATAATCCAGTGAAGAAATGGGCAAAATACATGAGTAGACACTTCTCCAAAGAAGACATCCAGATGGCCACTGGATCATCCGGGAAATACCAGATGGGAAATCATCCGGGAAACACCACTCATCATCTGGGAAATACAAATCAAAACCACAAGGAAATACCACCTAACACCTGTCAGAATGGCTAACATTAACAACTCAGGCAGCAACAGATGTTGGCGAGGATGCAGAGAAAGAGGATGTCTTTTGCATTGCTGGTGGGAATGCAAACTGGTGCAGCCACTCTGGAAAACAGTATGGAGGTTCCTCAAAAAATTAAAAACAGAACTACCCTACAACCCAGGAATTGCACTACTAGGTATTTATCCAAGGGATACAGGTATGTTGTTTTGAAGGGGCACATGCACCCCAATGTTTATAGCAGCACTATCAACAATAGCCAAAGTATAGAAAGAGCTCAAAAGTCCATCAATGGATGAATGGATAAAGAAGATGTGGTGTGTGTGCATGTATGTGTGTATATATATGTGTATGTATATATACACACATACATGCACACACACACACATACATGGTATATGTGTATAATACATACAATGGAGTATTACTCAGAAATCAAAAAGAATGAAATCTTGCCATTTGCAACTACATGGATGGAACTAGAGGGTATTATGCTAAGCAAAATTAGTCAGAGAAAGACAAATATCATATGACTTCACTCATATGAGGACTTTCAGATACAAAACAGATGAACATAAGGGAAGTGAAGCAAAAATAATATAAAAACAGGGAGGGGGACAAAACTTAAGAGACTCATAAATATAGAGAACAAACAGAGGGTTGCTGGAGGGGTTGTGGGAGGGGGGATGGGCTAAATGGGTAAGGGCATTAAGGAATCTACCCCTGAAATCACTGTTGCACTATATGCTAACTAGTTTGAATGTAAATTTAAAAAATTAATGTTAAAAAATTATAAATAAACATTAAAAAATAAAATTAGAAAATTAAAATTAAAAAAAACTCCTAGGTATGTGAAGAGTAAGGAAGATACAACCCATAATGAGTAAAAAAAAAAAAAAATCAGTCACTTGAAGCTGATCCAGAAATAACAGAATTTTTAGATTACTGGAATGTTGGCCAGGGGTGAAAAGGAAGGATCATAAAACAGCATGAGGACACATTTCGGAGTGATGGATATGTTCATTATATTTACTGTGAGGATGGTTATGTGAGATAGATATAGAATAGACATGGATATAGATATCTCAGAGCTTATGAAATTATATAGTTATTATATACAAATTATGACTCAATAAAACTGTTAAAATTTAAATTGTGCAAGACTTTGACCTAGAATTTTTACTTCTATAAATCATTCCTAAAGCAATAGCTACCTATATACGAGAGGTGTATGGTCAAAGTACATTAGTAATTTAGTAAGAACAATTAAAAACAACCTAAAAATATGAGTAGATTAATTAGTTACTGTACATCCATGTAAGTATATTATGCAGTTATTAGAAAAATTGTTCCTAATCTATATGTGGATGAAACATGTTTACAAGAAATAGTAATGGTAAAGAAAGGAATTTGAAGAATCCCCTTTTCTTGCTGTATAGCAGCCTAGATACCCTCCAGTGACTATTGTAACTAAAAATAGTACATAAGCATATATACTATGTATAACTATATATATATGTATACATATATATATATATGTATACGTATATGTATATATATATATGTATATGTATATGTATATGTATATGTATATGTATAACGTACCATTTTCCATCTGCCTCTTCCCCCCTCCCCAAAATAAAATTTTAAGATATTAAAAGGGGTGCTTGGGTGGCTCAGTTGGCTGAGAGTCCAACTCTTGATTTTGGCTCAGGTCATGATCCCAGGGTCATGGGATCGAGCCCTGTGTCAGGCTCCAGGCTAAGTATGGAGCCTGCTAAGGATTCTCTTTCTCCCCCTCTGCCCATCTCCTCTGCTCAAGCGCTCTTGCTCTCTCAAATTAAAAAAAAAAACATAAAAACAAAACTTACCATTTTATATACATTTCTGAATTTGCAAAAAGAGAAGGATTCTGCAAAGTCAAAAACAAAATGAAATCTGAAACCCAATGAATTAAGTGAATACCAAACCTGACTTTTACCCCAAGGATTTCTGTTGAATCCCAGAAGGTCCACTCTAATGACTATTGTTAAGCATGGGCTGTCCCACAGTAGGGACTTTAATTTAGACTCCTGTATAACCTGGGACCCAAAGATGGTCAGTAAGTGACAGTGTCACCATTAGTTCTGAGTTAAAAAAAAAATTTAATCTTCATAACATCGAAGCAAGTTTCAAAATTCCAGCTTCTGATGTGATTTTAAACATGTCAAGTGGGAAATTTAATTTAAAATAGTTCCTTCAGGTGTTGTACACTGAGCATGGAGCCTGCTTAAGATTCTCTCTCCTTCACTCTCTCTGTGTTCCTTTCCCCAACTCATGCTCTATCTCTCTCTCTGAAAATATAAAACAAACAAACAAACAAGAAAGGATAAGAACCATATGATCATTTCAATACATGCAGAAAAAGCATTTGACAAAGTACAACATCCACTCATGACAAAAACCCTAAACAAAGTAGGGACAGAGGGAACATATCTCAACATAATAAAAGTCATATATGAAAGATCCACAGTTACTACCCTCAATGGGGAAAACCTGAGAGCTTTTCCTCTACGGTTGGGAACAAGACAGGGATGTCCACTCTCACCACTGTTATTTAACATAGTACTGGAAGTCCTAGCCTCAGAAATCACTGTTCACTATGACATGATACTCTTTGTAGAAAACCCAAAGACTCCACCAAAAATTGCTACAACTGATACACAAATTCAGCAGTCACAGGATACAAAATCAACATACAGAAATCTGTTACATTTCCACATACCATAATGAAGCAGCCGAAAGAGAAATCAAGGAATTGATCTCATTTTCAATTGCACCAAAAACTGTAAGATACCTAAGAATAAACCTCACCAAAGAGGTAAAAGATCTGAATTCTGAAAACTATAGAACACTTACGAAAGAAATCAAAGATGACACAAATAAACAGAAAGGTATTCAATGCTCAGGGATCAGAAGAACAAACATTGTTAGAATGTCTGTACTACCCAAAGCAATCTACACATTTAATGCAATCCTTATCAAAATGCTAACACCATTTTTCACAAAGTTAAAAAAAAAATCCTAAAATTTGTATGGAACCACAAAAGACCCCAAATAGTCAAAGCAATGTTGACAAAGAAAAGCAAGGCTGGAGGCATCATAATTCCAGACTTCAAACTATATTACGAAGTTGTAGTCATTAAATAGTAGACTGGCACAAAAACAGACATGTAGATCAATGGAACAAAATAGAAAGCCCAGAAGTGGACCCACAGCTATATGGCCAACTAATCTTTGACAAAACAGGAAAAATATCCAATGGCAAAAAGACAGTCCGTCCAGCAAGTGGTGTTGGGAAAACTGGACAGCAATATGCCAAACAATGAAACTGGACCACTTTCTTATACCATACACAAAAAAATAAATTCAAAATGGATGAAAGGCCTAAATGTGAGACCAGAAACCATCAAAATCCTAGAGGAGAACACAGGCAGCAACCTCTTTGACCTCAGCTGCAGCAAAATCTTACTAGACATGCTGCTGAATGCAAGGAAAACAAAAGCAAACGTGAACTATTGGAATTTCATCAAGATAAAAACTTCTGCACAGTGAAGGAAACAATCAACAAAACTAAAAGGCAACCTTTGGAATGGGAGAAGATATTTGCAAATGGCATATCTGATAAAGAGTTAGTATCCAAAATCTATGAAGAACTTGTCAGACTCAACACCCAAAAAACAAATAACCCAGTAAAGAAGTGGGCAGAAGACATGAATAGAACACTTTTCCAAAGAAGACATCCAGATGGCTAACAGAAACATGAAAAGATGCTCAACATCACTCATCATCAGGGAAATACAAATCAAAACACACTGAGATACCACCTCACACCTGTCAGAATGGCTACAATCAAGAACACAGGAAACAACAGGTGTTGGTGAGGATGTGGAGAAAGGGAAACCCCTCTTGCATTGCTGTTTGTGAATGCAAACTGATGCAGTCACTCTAGAGAATGGTATGGAGGTTCCTCAAAAAAAAAAAAAAAACTAAAAATAGAATTAACCTACAATCCAGCAATTGTACTAAGTATTTACTCAAAGGATACAAAAAATAGAGATTCGAAGGTGTACATGCACCCCAATGTTTATAGCAGCATTATCAACAATAGCCAAACTATGGAGTGAGCCCAAATGTCAATCAATTGATTAACAGAAAAAGAAAATGTGGCATATATATACAATGGAACCTTATGAAGCCATCAAAAAGAATGAAATCTTGTCATTTGCAATGGTGTGGATGGAGGTAGAAAGTATTATGCTAAGTGAAATAAGTCAATCAGAGAATGACAAATACCATATGATTTCACTCATATGTGTAATTTAAAAAACAAAACAGATGAACATATGGGAAGGGAGAGGAAGAGAAGAGATGGAAACAAACTACAAGAGACTCTTAATGATAGAGAACAAACTGAGGGGTGATGGAGGGGAGGGAGGAGGATGGGCTAAATGGGTGATGGATATTAAGGAGGGCTCTTGTGATGAGCACTGGGTGTTTTATGTAAGTGATGAATCACTGAATTCTATTTCTGAAATCAATATCACACTATATGTTAACTAAAATTTAATTTAAAAAAAAGTCCTACCTAAAAAATAGCTTGGAACAATAGGAAACTAACTAACCCTAGGTGAAAGATCTGAGATGCAGGAAGGAATGGTGAACTGATACCAGTGATCATCATGAAACAGGGCTGTTGCTACATAATAGGAATAATGGGGTAAATGTGTGGCACTCAGCTGAACCTCTAGGACATCTCTTGGCACTGCAGTTATAGGAACTACATCTTGATAAGGACATAGAAACGAAGTTCTCATCTGCCTCAGGGATGAAGTTCTTCTTCACGCAGCAGAAATGTGGGCTGATGGTGACAGGAACCTTAATGAGTGTTAGAGAAGGGAGATGATAAATATAATTTATGGTCTAGGGACTAACCACCACAGCAAGAACTGTAATTCCTACTAGCCTTATCCTTGTAGATTATGACAGACACAGAGATAAACTGCCCATATTCCACTTCAACAAGACCTACTTACTGCCCAGATGCAGGGAGTGTAGTCAGTACACACATTCCAGCTGTTAGATCCTTCAGTGTCTGCCTCAAATGCAGGGGGCCAACTTGCCCAAGGTCATGTCCTTCTAGGGACAGACAATACCACTGATTGAGTGAGATGGTAGCATAAGACCTGGCTGTTTTGGTCTGATCAGAGACAACTCTGATGGTCAATACTCACAGGCTTCCTGTGGATTGTCTAAACCTTGCATCACAGTCCAACTCCTCCTTATGCCCAATCATGCTTATCCTCTAACTTTCCATAGGTGTTAATCTCCGATAAACCACCTTGCCCCCCAAACTCCAATGCGGCATCTGCTTCTAGAGAACCAAAATTATGATAGAAGATTTCCCCCAAGAAATTAGGACCCAAATGATTTTTATAGGGTTTTGGCACAATGGCATTAACTTAGTATAAGGAGTATGTAAATCTGAGTGGTAAGATGGATACCCTATAGTGGGCACTGTCATGAACCTCTTAAGAACCTCGTGGATTCCTGTTACATATTCTCTGCACCTTTTTCTCAGCTTCTATGTGCTTTCTAACAGTGTGAACCTTTAATCTTTGAAGGATTCCCCTTGGGTCACAGGAGACATTTCACTCAGATACATAGAAAGTTGGAATTACCTGGAAATTTATACCCAGGTAAAAAGTGAGTTCTTCTCACTTTTTTTTTAATGTTTATTTATTTTGAGAGAGACAGAGAAAGTACAAGCAGAGGACGGCCTTGGGAGAGCAAGAGAGAATTTTAAGTAGGCTCCACATTCAGCACAGAGCCCGATGTGGGGCTCAATCTCATGACCGTGAGATCATGTCCTGGGCCAAAATCAAAAGTCGAATGCTTAACCAACTGAGCCACCAAGGGTCCCCTTTTCTCACTTAAACAGTTTCTCTCAGGCTCATTTCTTTAAAAAACCACATTTACATGAATCCTCATCTCAAGGCCTGCTTCTGAAGAATGAACTTAAATTACGTCAGCTATAATTTTGGACTTGATGGACCCACCCTGCTTCCAGAACATCTGGTAGATAAAATGGCATACATAATCTAACAAAAACACAAGAATATCCTTGAAACACAAATGGAATAGAAATGCAAAATACTGCATTGCACTTCCAATCTCTAGGTACAGCTCTGATTAAGTTCATATAGGATACTGGGAATTAAATGTGCTCAGTATGAGATAGATGACGAGATTTATTCAAACTTGAAGTGAGTGTGTGGGGTGGAGTCACCCTATTCCTTATAGAAAGCTAAGAACAAATGAAACTTGCCAAATTTCTAGCCAATAACTTTATAGGAGTTTCTGGAACAAGCATGTCAGGAAATCATAAACAAAACCTCATTAGGAAGCACTGAGACAATCTGCTCACTGACTCGCTGACAGGAGTCTTAATTAGTCATCACCTAATATCATCACCAAGCAAAAGCTCCAAAAGGAGTGAAAGCTGGTTGTGGATTCGAGGCTGGGGCAGGGGAAGGGAGACACAAACTGACAGGGAAGAGTTTGCACAGAGAAGGAGAAGGAGAAGGAGAAGGAGAAGGAGAAGGAGAAGGAGGAGGAGGAGGAGGAGGAGGAGGAGGAGGAGAAGGAGGGAGAGGGAGAGTGGGAGAGAGAAGAAGGAAAAAGGACAAAGAAGAAGAAGGAGGAGGAGGAGGAGGAGACGAAGACGACAAAGACGATGAAGACGATGAAGACAAAGATGAAAGAAACAATCAAATCCTGCCTATTAAATGAGTCAGTCTGCTTACCAAAATTCCAAAACATATGAAAAAAGTTAGTGCTAAAATTCTAGCCAACAAAATCATCAATTTGCTACTATTTTGGAACCTCATCACATAGACATCAGCATACATGTTTTTAAGATACAAAAAGGGATTGGGGCGCCTGGGTGGCTCAGTTGGTTGATTGTCCAACTTCAGCTCAGGTCATGATCTCATGGTTCGTGAGTTCAAGCCCCGCATCGGGCTCTGTGCTGACAGCTCGGAGCCTGGAGCCTGCTTCAGATTCTGTGTCTCTCTCTCTCTCTGTCCCTCCTTCACTCACACTCTGTCTCTCTCCCTCTCTCTCTCAAAAATAAATGAACATTAAAAAAATTTTTTTAAAAGACACAAAAAGGGATAAATGAATAACACAGTTTAAATATTACAATTTTCTGAAAAAATGAGGCAAAATAAAACAAAATCAAACAGCTACTAAGATAAATTATTAGCTATCTTTAAAATTATTCTCATTAAAATTAAAACTGTAATGGATGGAATAACCTCTACACTACATTGCTTATATATTAATGGGTGATTGTGAAGATAGTACTATGAAATTCTCTCAGAACACAACATAGAAAAATAAAACATAAGAAATTAAAGCATTTAAGAGACATAGAAAATAGGTTGAGAAAATGCACATATTATAGAGCCCTAACGAGACTGTTCAAAAATTCCAAAAGGCAAATGAATGATAGAAAATTCATACTTGAATAACCAGAGAATTTTCCATAAATAAAGATATATTTTATTCATCTTAGAAAGTATATTATCAACATCAAGCAAGATAAATAAATATAAATTTATAGTAAAGCATATTCTGGTAACTCTGAACATCCAAGGTTTTGTTTTGTTTTGTTTTGCCATTTTAGTCGTTTTTAAAAGTATGGTTCAGTGACTTTAAGTACATTCTCAGTAGTGTGCAACCATCACCACCATACATCTCCAGAACTTTTCATCTTACCAAATTGAAACTGTAGTTATTAAACAATAATTCCCCATTCTCTCCTCTCCCCATCCCTGGCAACTAACTAACATTATACTTTGTGTCCCTATGAATTTGGCTATTCTAGATACCTCACGTGAGTGGAATCACACACTATCTGTCCTTTTGTTTCTGGCTCACTTAACTTAGCATAATGTCCTCAAGGCTCATTCATGTTGTTGCATGTGTAAGAATTTCCTTCATTTTTAAGGCTGAATTATTTTCCATTGTATGTATATCCACATTTTGTTTATTTATTCCTTTGTGGACTAATATTTGGGTTGCTTTGAATTTGGGCTATTATGAATAATACTGCGATGAACATGGGCATAAAAATATCTGTTCAAGTACCTACTTTCAAATTCTTTTGGGCATATAACCAAAAGTGTGATTGCTGATCATATGATAACTCTATGTTTAATTCTTTTGAGCAACTGCCATCCCAACTATTTGCCATAGTGACTGCACTATTTTATATTCCCACCAACAGTACACAAGGGTTCCCTTTTCTCCACATCCTCACCAACATTTATTTCTTGTCTTTTTAAAAACAAAATTTTTTTTTTAATTTTTTTTTCAACGTTTTTATTTATTTTTGCGACAGAGAGAGACAGAGCATGAACGGGGGAGGGGCAGAGAGAGAGGGAGACACAGAATCGGAAACAGGCTCCAGGCTCTGAGCCATCAGCCCAGAGCCTGACGCGGGGCTCGAACTCGCGGACGGCAAGATCGTGACCTGGCTGAAGTCGGACGCTTAACCGACTGCGCCACCCAGGCGCCCAAAACAAAATTTTTTAATAACCTCTACTCCCAACGTGGGTCTTGAACTCACAACCCCAAGATCAAGAGTTGTATGCTTCACCAACTGAGCCAGCCAGGCACTCCTCTTGTCTTTTTGATACCAGTCATTCCAAGAAGTATGAGGTGCTATCTCACTGTGACTGTGATTACGCATTTCTGGTCTGATGTGTCATCTAAGGCCAATGTCATTTGTGTATCATTTGTGACAACATGGATGGACCTTGGGGGCATTATGCTAAGTGAAATAAGTCAGAGAGAGAAAGACAAATGCTTTCATACAGTGATGACACTGTATGATTCTGTTTATATGATTTTTGTAAAAAGACCAATCTATAGTGGAAAAAGCAGTTCAGTGGCTAACAAGTGGTGAACAAGAATTGACTGGAAATGGATATGAAGTCATCTACTTGGGTGTTGGTAACTTAATAGCTGAAAAAGGCTGACTTACACAGCAGTTTACATTTATTAAAATTAACTGAATAACACTCTCAACATTTCAGCATATAGATTTCACCTCAAAAGAAAAAAAGAAGTAGTCAAATTTTGAATTCTAGTTAATGATATACATGCTGAAATATTTAGGGTGAAATATACTGATTAGGGTGAAGTGTACAGATGTAATTGTAACTTTTTTTGAAATGCATTTGAAAAAGGTACATTGATGAATGGATAGACAGATAGGTAGATGATAAGGCATGCATAAGAAAATGTTAATAGTAAAATTTAGACATGATTTTGTAGATGTTCACTCGTAGAATTCTTTCAACTTTGCTGTATGTTTGAAATCTTTTATTTTCAAATTAAATGAATGCTGGAAAAGCTTGAAAACAATATTTGAATTTTATAAGTAACAAAATACCAATGAAATTAAAAACATTAAGAGAAAATAGAGAAAAATTATAAATCACTAAAATTGATTCATGTACAAATATGAAACCCAAATATACCATTAATTACTAAAGAAATTAAATTGGCAATCAAAATTTCCCCTCCCTAATAACAACAAAAAGCTAAGTCCTCAAAATTTTAAAAGCAAATTTCATAAAACCTTCAAGGAAGTGATAGTTCCTTTTTTATGCAACTTTTTAAAGAAAATATAAAAATGAAAGCAAGCGTACTACTGATGCCAAGATTAGATGTCTAGACAAATTTATGTAGGCAAAAAGCAGATTAGTGATTGCTCATGGCCAGGGTTGTGGGGAGGGAATGGAGAGCGGCTGCCCATGAGTGCTGAAGTTATTTGAAGTAATGAAATGTAGTGATGGCTGCACAGCTGTGAATGTGCCAAAGACCACTGAATCGTATGCTTGGTTTTCTTTGCTTGTTTTCTCCTTTCAGAGATTCTCATTTATTATAAAATGGTTTCACAAAATTCCAAAAATATGCCAAACTTCCCAGTTTCCACCATGTGCATGGGACCATTTAAAATACAACCCTGCTGTGGGACGCCTGGGTGGCTCAGTCGGTTGAGCGTCTGACTTTGGCTCAGGTCATGATCTCACAGCTCATGAGTTTGAGCCCCATGTCAGGCTTTGTGCTGACAGCTCGGAGCCTGGAGCCTGCTTTGGATTCTGTGTCTCCCTCTCTCTCTGCCCCTAACCCACTCGCATTCTGTCTCTGTCTCTCTCAAAAATAAATAAACATTTTAAAAAAAATTTTAAATACAACCCTGCTGCCACTGACCATTCTGTGTCCCATACTGGCCGAACCCCAGAACTATGGGCACATACACACATGCTTGAGACCAGAACTTCCTTTTGGAAACTCTCAAGCCAAAAGGTGACAATCAGGTACCCTAGCTCAAAAGAAATGAGTGGCAGGAATTTGCATATTTTAAAAAATTGAGGGGCGCCTGGGTGGCTCAGGTAGTTAAGCCTCCGACTCGATTTTGGCTCAGGTCATGATCTCATGGTTTGCGAGATCGAACCCTATGTTGGACTCTACACTGGCAGTACAGAGCCTGCTTGGGACCCTCTGTCTCCCTCTCTCTCTCTCTGCCCCTCCCCTGCTCATGCTCTCTCTCAAAATAAATAAATAAACATTCAAAAAAAGTTGAGTCAAACTCATCTGGGCTATAGCCCAAATTTTTTTACTCTAACTGTGTAAAGAACAGGACTTGAATTTGGAGTGGGAGGTCAAGACTGTCCTTCATAGAACCAAATGAAGGCAACTGTACCTTGCAGCAACAGGCTCAGAGTCTCCCTCCAAGGCAGGGTCTGCCCAAGAGGCTACAGGGGGGGTTTTCCTAACATCAATCATCCCCGGGCTGGCTCTGTGCAGGTCCTGCTGGGGTCAGGCAAGGGCTCAAAGTCCAGGACAGACCTACCTCACCCATGGGTAGCACCTGCCCCACAGGGCCTCAGCAGTCTTCCCTGCTGCAGCTTCTCTGCAGAGCCCTGCTCCTCACGGCACAGGCTTGCACATTTCCAGGTTAGCAGTGGTGCTGGAGCTCCTCTGGCAGCAGCCCCTCCCTGAGGGTGCTCCGGGTGCCCAGGATGAGGTGCGGGACTGGGTCCATGCCCCACTACCATGACCTGAACTGTATGCTTTGCATAGGTGATCTTTGTGATTTGTGAAACATAATCTCAGGAAAGCTGATGAAAAGACAACACGAGGTGAATGTAAGAAAAAAATCATACTATCTGATTTATGAACATAAATGGGAAATTCCTAAGTTAAATATTGGCAAAAGTTCATTCAGTCTTGACTACTCCACCTAAATAGGGTGATTTCAGGAATGCAACGATTCTTCAATACCAGAACACCTACTGATACAATTTAGCATTAAAAAAAATAATAAAACCATATAAATTTTAGGATTGTTTGTTCCAGCTCTGTGACAAATGTTGTTGGTATTTTGATAGGGATTGCATTAAATGTGTAGATTGCTTTGGGTAATATAGACATTTTAACAATGTATGTTCTTCCAATCCCTGAGCATGAATGTTTTTCCATTTATCTGGGTCATCTTCAATTTCTTTCATCAATATTATCAGAGTATAGGCCTTTTACTTCTTTGGTTAGGTTTATTCTGAATAGCTTATGGGTTTTGGTGCAATTATAAATGGGATTTATTCCTTGATTTTTCTTTCTCTGCTTCATTATGGGTGTATAGAAATGCAACAGATACCTGTACACTGGATTTTGTATTCTGCAACTTTACTGAATTCGTGTATTAGTTCTAGCAATTTTTTGGTGGAGTCTTTTGGGCTTTCTATGTAGAGTATCACGTCATTTGCAAATAGTGAAAGTTTTGCTTCTTCTTTGCCAATTTGGATGCCTTTTATTGCTTTTTGTTGTCTGAATGCTGTGGCTAGGACTTCCAGTACTATGTTGAGTATTAGTAGCGAGAGTAGACATCCCCTGTGATCCAGTAATAACACTACTAGGTATTTACCCAAAAAATACAAAAACACTAATTCAAAGGGATACATGCACCCCTATGTTTATTGAAGCATTATTTATAATAGCCAAACTATGCAAGAAGCCCAAGGGTCTATCAACAGATGAATGGATAAAGAAGATGTGGTATATAAACATACAATGGAATATTAGTCAACCATAAAAAAGAATGAAATCTTGCCATTTGCAACAACATGGATGGAGCCAGAGAGTATAATGCTAAGCAAAATAAGCTAATCCAAAGAAAAACAAATACCATATGATTTCACACATATGTGGAAACAAAACAAAACAAATGAGCAAAGAAAAAAAAAGAGAAAGAGGCAAACCAAGAAATAGACTGTCAACTATAGAGAACAAACTGATGGTTACCAGAAGGGTGGGGAGCGCAGGGATAGGTGAAACAGGTGATAGGGATTAAGGAGTGCACTTGTTGTGATAAGGACCAAGTGTTGTATGTAAGTGTTGAATCACTAAATTGTACAACTGAAAATAATATTACACTGTATGTTAACTAACTAGAATTTAAATAAAAACAAAAAATAAAATGAAACTATATGACTATTTCAATAAACTTATTTTTTATTCAACATGTATTTATTGCATGCCTATTATGTGACAGATACTATACATTAGTAAACAAAAGAGAAAGGGTCCTGGTCTTCAATGGAAACAGAAAAAGCATTTGATAAAATTTTACACCAATTCTTAGTAAAATGTAGTTAAGAGAGAATTATTATAAGTGAATTCACTTATAAGTGTATTATATATCTTATAATGTAAGATATATTGATCAATAACAGAACAAACATCATCCTTAATGTTGAAACATAAGTTTTTTCACTGATCCCAATAAAAAGATGTTTGTACCAGAGGTTCTGGCCCATGGATTAACTTTAAAAATGAAAAACATACAACTCAGCACCAAATAAATAATGAAATTAAAAATGGGCAGAGGACCTGAATAGACATTTTTCCAAAGAAGACATTCAGATGGCCAACAGACACATGAAAAGATACTCAACATCACTAATCATCAGGGAAATGCAAATCAAAACCACAATGAGATACCACCTTAAACCTGTCAGAATGGTTAAAATAAAAAACACAAGAAATAACAAGTGTTGGCAAGGATATGGGAAAAAAGGAACTTTCTCCCACTGTTGGTGGGAATATAAACTTGTACAGCCACTGTGGAAAACAGGATGGAGTTTCCTCAAAAAAATTAAAAACAGGTGTGGCTGGATGGCTCAGCCAATTGAGCATCAGACTTTGGCTCAGGTCACAATCTCACAGTTCATTGGTTCGAGTCCCACATAGGGCTCACTGCTGTCAGCACAGAGCCCATTTCGGATCCTCTGTCCCCTCTCTCTCTCTCTGCCCCTCCTGTGCTCATGCTCCCTCTGTCTCAAAAATAAACAAACATTAAAAAAAATAGGAATACTATATGACTCAATAATTCCACTACTGGGTATCTATCCAAAGAAAATGAAAACACTAATTCAAAAAGATATATGTACTCCTATGTTTATTGCAGCATTATTTATAATAGTCAAGATATGGAAGCAACCTAAGTGTCCATCAACAGACACACACACACACACACACACACACACACACACACACACACACATTCTACGCAGCCATAAAAGGATGAGATCATGCCATTTGGGACAATGTGGATGGATTCAGAGAGTATTATGCTAAGTGAAATTGGCCAGACTGAGAAAAACAAATACCAGATTCACTCATATGCATAAACTAAAAAAAACAAACAAATGAAGAAACAAACAAAAAAGCAGAATCAGACTTATAAATACACAGAAGAAACTGATAGATGCCAGAGGGGAGTGGGGTCAGGGGATGGGCAAAATGGGTGAAATGGAGAGGAATATATGAGATTCCAGTTTTGGAAGGAAAAAGTCATGGGAATAAAAGGCACAGCATAGGGAATATGTCAATGATATTGTAAAAACGTTGTATGGTGACAGATGACAGCTACACTGTAGTGAGCATAGCATAACACATAGAGAAGCTGAATCACCTCTGTGTTGTACACCTGAAACTAATGTAACATTGTGTGTCAATACACTCAAATAACTTTTTTAATTTAAAAATAATAAACATAAAAAATAAAAATGAGATACATAAAAATTAGAAACAGAAAAAAAATTATTTGCTTTTATTCAAGATGAAATCATTAAAATGTAATTTTAAAATCCAATAGTATTTATAAATAAGCCATTAGAAATAGGAAGATAGTTCGACAAAGTTAACAGATATAAGATTAGTATACAAAATATCACAACTTTCCTATGTACTAGAAATAACCAAGTAGTAAATGTAATTGAATTTTTAATTCATAATAGAAACAAATAATGGAAAAATATCTGGTACTATATCTAACAAAATTTGTGTGTGTCACCTTTATGAAAATAAGTTTTGGGATGCCTGGGTGGCTCAGTTGGTTGACCATCTGACTCTTGATTTCAGATCAGGACATGATCCCAGAGTTGTGGGATCAAGCCCTGCATAGGGCTCCACACTGGGCATGGAGCCTGTTTAGGATTCTCTCTCCCTCCCTCCCTCCCTCCCTCTCTCTCTCTCTCTCTCTCTCTCTCTCTCTCTGTCTCTCACTCCCACTTCCCTCTCTCCCATTCTATAATTTAAAATATTTCTAAACAAAAAAAAAAAATAATAAGTTTCATCAATGGTAACTGCAGAATAGCCTTTGTGAATGAAAATGTTGAACCTTTGCATAACCACCATGCCCAGCCATGGCCACACTGCAAATTCATGGACCAGAACTAGGCTCACCAGGAAGGAAGAGATTGGCATTCACATGGTAGACTATTCTACGCATGATTATTTCAAACTGCTTTGGCAGTGGAGTCCTTCTGGTGAGAACTCACCCTATATATTTTCTCAGTTTCTTTGCCTATAATTTAAACAATCAAAATACATTTACTGTGAAACATACATGTTTGAAACTATTTTATATTCTTGAAAAAGTAGTGAAGATTGGCAGAGATCAAGATTGCCCTTGATCTCTTTAAGTTTATATTTTCTGCTACTGGGCAGTACAAAGTGAAGGGTAAGTAAGTAAAGTAAGTAAGTAAAATCTAAAAGGTAATTTCAGGGTCGTCTGGGTGGCTCAGTCGGTTAATCATCTGACTTCAGCTCAGGTCATGATCTCCCGGTTCGTGAGTTCACACCCTGCATCGGGCTCTGTGCTGACCGTTCAGAGCCTGGAGCCTGCTTCAGATTCTGTTTCTCCCTCTCTCTCTGCCCCTCCCCACTCGCACTCTGTCTCTCCCTCTCTCAAAAATAAACAAACATTAAAAAAAATTAAAAGGTAATTTCAGAAAGAAATAATGATTTTTGACCTTGATAACTTTAATCTCCCAAATCTCCTTCTCAGTAATCCTCCAATTGTATTTCATGATCCAAGGGGCTTTTGCTGAAAATCCATTGGTTTCTTTTTAGAGTTTGTCATAGGCACAGTGCAGCATTTGCTCTGCCATTGACTCTCTCACATTCTGCCATTTCTGTAGCATTATTAGGGCTGAGTGGCAGAGCTACTTGTCCAGCAGTGTCTCCCTCTCACAGCTGTAGAGACTACAATATACAGAGATAGATATAGATATAGATGATATAGATATATAGATATAGATAGATATAGATATATAGATATAGAGATATAGATATAGATATAGATATAGATATAGATATAGATATAGATATCTTTTCTTTGCAAATGACAGAATCTAACTCTGACTTACTTAAGTGAAATAAAACAAAACAACAATAACAAAGCATTAAAAGGGAAATTCATGAACTGGGTCTGGGGTAGCTCATAGCACCAAAGGGACAGTCAGTGTGTCAAGGTAGTAAAGAAAACAGGCTTTGGGATAAGTCTATTTGATTCCAAATTCCACCCCCATCACTTACCTCTCTGAGTCCACGTTCTCTTTTCTGAACAAGGACAACTAAAGTATTTACCCAAAGCATTTGTTGGGGTATTTAAGTGAGATAATATACGTAAAATACTTAGCACAGTACCTGACATGATGCAAATATCTAATCACGTGCTTTTAATATAATTTCATTTATCAATCTTCCTTGAAAGTACAGAATCTAGGATAACAATAGTGATCTTAGCAGCAGAGGCGCTGGGATAGGCTATCAGAGTGCTGCAAAGAGAAAGGCTGACCTCTGCCTCTCTGAATCTATCCTCAAGATTAAAATTTCTAAGGGAATGGATGGTGTGGCACTGACCATGTGCTCATTCCTATACCAGCCACTGTCTCAGGAAGAATGAGTGAATAACGAGTGGGGGAGGAAAGAGAATTTGGGGACACCAGAATTAACAGTCTCTCTAGAACTATACTGAACAACATGGAGTTTAGTTACTGGAAGGATAGTAAAGATAGTGTAAGCAGGCAATAACAAAGTCTACCTTACTGTCTATAATAAATTAAATATTTTGTAAGAAAAATTGTAAGACAAGAGGTTTATCCATTCATTTTCCTCCGACTAGGACAGAACAACTATCATTCCAAGAGAATAATCCCACCTTTTCTTCAGCATTTTAAAGAAACAATGTAAGGTATCTTGCAAACCATGATTATCAGAAAATTCTCCTTAACATTCATGCACTATTTATTGTGGTTCTATTCATTTCTTCCCTCATCGTTCTGATTTTGTAGTCTATCAATTAGAACGCTAGACACGTTTTCTCAAAATTCTTCTCACAGCTGCCTTCACCTCTTTGTTCTTTAGGCTATAGATGAGAGGATTCAGCATAGGAGTGACCACACTGTACTGCAAGGAGAAGATTAACTCTTGAGTGGATCCTGAATTTGGCATGAGATAGCGGAGTAATCCTGAGCCATAAAAGAAGATCACTGCAGTGAGGTGGGAGGAGCAGGTGGAGAAGGCCTTGTTTCTGCCTGTGGTAGCATTGATACTCAGGATGGTGAACAAAATGCAAACATAGGAGAAAAATATCAAGAGGAAATTTCCAAAGAAATGCAGGAGGCTGGAGGAGAGCAGGGCAGTAAAACTTGCAGACACATCAGAGCAAGACAAAGGGTAGAGAGAAGGCAGTTCACAGCTGAAGTGGTATATATTTTGAGCCCCACAGAAGTCTAAATTGAGAGCTACAAGGATATTGATAAGAGCATCCAAAAAAGCCACGCTCCATGAGCCCCACACCAGCCCCATACACAATTGTCTGTTCATCATCTGGCCATAGAGCAGAGGGGAGCTGATGGCAACATAGCGGTCATAGGCCATGACAGTGAGTAGGCAGGATTCAGTGCCCCCAGTGGCAAACACAAAGAAGGCCTGAGCCAGGCAGCCCTCTACTGAGATGGTTTTCTTCTCAGACAGGAGGTTCTCCAACAGCTTGGGCACAGTGACAGAGGAGTGGCAGAGATCCAGGAAGGACAACTGTCCCAGGAAGAAGTACATGGGGGTGTGGAGGTAAGAATCAGCCCTAATCACCAGCAGCAGCATCAGGTTCCCCATCAGGGTCAGGAGGTAAATAACAAGGAACAGTACAAAGAGCAGAGCCTCAATCTTGGGGTCAGCAGACAGCCCAAAGAGGATGAACTCAGAAACAACACTGTGGTTTCTCATTGCCTTCAATATTTCCTTTAGAATGTAAGAAATAAGTCAGATAAAGCCTCTTCTTCTAACAAATATTCAAGTGTTTTAATGCTCTTCTCCACTCAGAAAGTTTCATACCTACTCAAAAATTTATGCTCTGAAATGATAAACTTCCTTAAGTCTCTAGATTTCCTAAAATCTGAAATAATCTTTTCTACAGGATTCCAACCCTAGATCAACTCCCTGTCCACTTTTATTGTTCTTCCTTTTAATGTCTTAGAATTTATTTTTTGTTGTTGTTTTATTATTAAAGCTACTGGATGATGTTCTGTAAACTCTTGGTAATAATCCAGTAGAGAGGGAGAAATGGCAGGAGGAATAAGAGAAAATTGCAGAAATAGTGTCTGAGAGCAGCTGGATTGCAGAGCAGAAGCAGAGTATGGCCTTAGGTGGGTGTGGGTTTACTTCGTCCATCAAACATGCATAGATTTGTTGTTGGGAAGGAGCAGTTCCCATCTAATGGCTTGTTTTTTCAATAAATATTTAAATGGGGTCATTAATGGGAACTGAAGATGAGTAGTGACTAGAGATTTGCAGAGTGAGGAAAAAGTTCATGAATTAGAAAGAAGGCAGCATACAGATATCCCAGATGCAATACAAATGATTAAGGGAAACTGTTGATGAATATGAGAACATACTCTGGTAATAATTTCTATCCCCAGTTTGTGTCATCTATTCAACTTCAGCTCTAGTCTGTTGCCCTTATGCCATTTGAAAATATAGACTACCTACTCACTTTCCAAAGCTGAGCTTTCTCTATTTGCTACTCGGGACTGACAACCCAGATTATAACTACAGACTCAGAATGACTCTCCAACACCACTGACTATATCATCTTGACCCCTCATGTCCTGCTCTGTCTCTTGCACTCATACTCCAAGACTGGCACATTGAATTTCTCAAAGAACTTATTATTTCTTTCCTGTTATTTATCCAACGACACCTAGAATTAAAGCTATTCTTAGGAATCAAGTCCACATCACCTGTACTTCTCACCTAGATGACCAATAACTAGCACAGAATTAAATGAAAACCTTTTCAAATCCAGTGATCCAGAAGACAAGTTTGAATGTCAGTGTGAGAATTCAGTGTTAAGGTGGAGCCTGAAAATTCCTGTTGGATACAGACCTCTCCCTTGATTTCTAAAAGAGGGAATAGTAGGCTAAGTTGTGTGTATTATTTCTAAAAACCTAAATACTTCCAGTCACGTAACGATTGCATTTTCCATATTATTTTTTTCTTTTTCTCACCACTGTAGTTCTAGCTACAGCAACTTGGATTCATCCTGAGAGCAGAATATCATTGGCAGAAGATGCCAGAAAAGCAAGGAACCAAACCATGAAATGCAGACAGAGACCTACCCATTATAATTTTGGAGGGCACCAAAAAGAAAGGCTCCTCATCTCTAAATGGAGCCCTACTTACTAGCACTAGAAACTCCTTAAACTTTGGGGAAATTTTCTCTCTTAGAAATAAAAGCAAAAGGACATTTTCATGAAAGATAAACCCGGAAAGTATGCCCTATCAGCAGCCATACTTCCTCAAAAGTATATAGGTGTATTGTAGTAGAGTTATTTGAGGGATCACATAAATAAATAAAATCACTTCTATTTTTACCTGGTGCTGAAATTTCATTACTCTCAATGTTTCATTTATTCAGACTGTGAGTCCAAATTTAGAACAGAAACAGCTCTGAGAACATTACCGCTATAAGTTTTCACTTATTATCACAATTAGGTGGAGTTAGCTGACTAGATAATTTCCAAAGAATAGCTGCCTAAGAGGAGCTTCTTTTAAGATGAGACATACAAAAGTACCTAGCATTATAACTGCTCCAAAGGATAAAAATGAATATGTGAATGAGTGAATAAGTGAATGAAGGAAACTTAGGGGAAGAATAGTCTAGGGTTTTACTACTCACAGGGAACAGATCTGATTAGGAACCAGTAAGGGATTTGGACAGTCGAGGCTTGCATGAAACCAGATGTATGAAGGGCACCGAAAAATTTTGCCAACTGGAAATGTTTGCCCCATTATAGTGTCTCATGCCCTGGTCTGAACCTCCACATACCTCGGAGCATATAATTACAGAGAATACCTATAACTAAAGATGTAATTAGTTTCTGGACCCATACATTTGGAGTGCTTGGAGAGAGTTATTTTTGAGTCACAAAGTACCCAAAGTCTATCATTGATGTCCTATCCCTTCTCACCTCTTACAGACAGCTCTCAACCTTCCTGAACTTCCAGGTTTCTGGTATAATGTGGCCTTTGAGCACCCCAAAAACAAGGAATAAAGCTAGATATAAAAAAGATCTTGTCCCAGTTGTCCCATATGTAAAATGAAAGCTAAAAATTATTACCTTGAAGAGTTGTGAGGACTTAAGAATCCTGAAATGTTGAAGACTCATTAGATTCTCTTTTCTTCACACCCAATGCAAGGGTTTAATTCTCCCAAAAGGAGGAAGAGAGGTGATTTTAAGGAGCAGACCAAACATTTCAGGTCTCAGAAATGAATGCCATGTCAGAGACAGACGGGAAGGCAATGATATCCAGCCCAGGGAAACAGAGAGGAGATGAGAGCTATAAGAAAGGAAGTGCCTGATGAGGGGGTAACAAGAAGCAGCAGTAATTGAAGCAGAAAGGATCCTACACAGGGAGAACAGAAGCAGATAAATTCATCAGAGAACAGATGAAAAATATTACCACGTGTCTGGGTTTTTCTGGTGCAAAATATGTCCCGTTTTTCTGAGTTGGTGGGCATGCCACTGAGCTCAGGAGAATTCACAAGAGAGAAAATGTGCCACAACTGTCCAGTCATGTGAATTGGCATTGCTTTTTCTATTTAAAAACTTTCTGTGCATAAAGAGAAACATGTAAGCTCAGTCCTCAAAAGCCTCTGCAAATAAAGGCTTCAGAAAACTCTTCTAAATTTTGACAGCATCTTTACACTTATCCCTTAGTGATTCCATAAAATGACAAAGGAAAACTTGAAAACTTAAAATTCCTAACAAGTAATAAGGCAATTTCTTTCATATTTCCCCCAACATAATTACACAATAATTTCTGCACATATCTCTCTGTATGAGTGTTAATATATTGCTCAGAGCACCATCCTGACAGAAGAGGCTCAGGTCTAGCCATTCAGAAGGGATTGTGGGTTAAGGTGGCCAATGAGATGGCAAAGTATGACCTGACAGCCCAGGGGACATTGTGGGTCCATCCTGATTGCTGGAAAGCTCAGCTTGAAGCTTGCTTTAGACTCATTAGCTAAACATGGTTACTGAATGATCCCTCTGGGAATTCCTACTAAAGTGATTCACAGCTTCCCTTTAGGTCATTTTTCTAATGTTGTCATGTATTTGATTATTACATTTATTCAGATGTAATTATTATATATGACATCATCATTGTTACTACCACCACCACCACCACTACAACAACAACTATTACTACTACTACTACTACTACTACTACTACTACTATATGGTCAATGATAATTTAAATTTACCAACATATTTGACTTTTATTTGCTCAATTTTTTCTATGGCACAAAAACAGACACATAGACCAATGGCATAGAATAGAAACCCCAGAACTACACCCACAAACGTATGGCTAACTAATCTTTGACAAAGCAGGAAAGAATATCCAACGGAAAAAAGACAGTCTCTTTAACAAATGGTGCTGGGAGAACTGGACAGCAACATGCAGAAGATTGAAACTAGACCACTTTCTCACACCATTCACAAAAATAAACTCAAAATGGATAAAGGACCTGAATGTGAGACAGGATACATCAAAACACTAGAGGAGAAAGCAGGAAAAGACCTCTCTGACCTCAGCCGTAGCAATTTCTTACTTGACACATCCCCAAAGGCAAGGGAATTACAAGCAAAAATGAACTACTGGGACCTTATGAAGATAAAAAGCTTCTGCACAGCAAAGGAAACAATCAACAAAACTAAAAGGCAACCAATGAAATGGGAAAAGATATTTGCAAATGACATATCGGACAAAGGGCTAGTATCCAAAATCTATAAAGAGCTCACCAAACTCCACACCCGAAAAGCAAACAACCCAGTGAAGAAATGGGCAGAAAACATGAATAGACACTTCTCTAAAGAAGACATCCGGATGGCCAACAGGCACATGGAAAGATGCTCAACGTCGCTCCTCATCAGGGAAATACAAATCAAAACCACACTCAGACATCACCTCATGCCAGTCAGAGTGGCCAAAATGAACAAATCAGGAGACTATAGATGCTGGAGAGGGAGTGGAGAAACGGGAACCCTCTTGCACTGTTGGTGGGAATGCAAATTGGTGCAGCCGCTCTGGAAAACAGTGTGGAGGTTCCTCAGAAAATTAAAAATAGACCTACCCTATGACTCAGCAATAGCACTGCTAGGAATTTACCCAAGGGATACAGGAGTACTGATGCATAAGGATACTTGTACCCCAATGTTTATAGCAGCACTCTCAACAATAGCCAAATTATGGAAAGAGCCTAAATGTCCATCAACTGATGAATGGATAAAGAAATTGTGGTTTATATACACAATGGAGTACTATGTGGCAATGAGAAAGAATGAAATATGGCCCTTTGTAGCAACGGATGGAACTGGAGAGTGTGATGCTAAGTGAAATAAGCCATACAGAGAAAGACAGATACCATATGGTTTCACTCTTATGTGGATCTGGAGAAACTTATACTACAAATGGGGGAGGGGAAGGAAACCCATGGGGGAGGGGAAGGAAAAAAAAAAAAAAGAGGTTAGAGTGGGAGAGAGCCAAAGCATAAGAGACTCTTAAAAACTGAGAACAAACTGAGGGTTGATGGGGGGTGGGAGGGAGGGGAGGGTGGGTGATGGGTATTGAGGAGGGCACCTTTTGGGATGAGCACTGGGTGTTGTATGGAAACCAATTTGACAATAAACTTCATATATTGAAAAAAAAAATTTTTTTTCTACTAAAATTGGAAAGTTTGATAGCTGAAACTGCAATGGATGAATTCAACACAAATCAGACAAAGCTGAAGAGGTATTAGTGAATAAGAAGATAGGTCAGAGGAAAATAAGAACTCACACCTGTGAGCATCTTCTTTCTCCTAGAACTTCTTTTAAGTTTCATTTAGTGCAATTCTTCTTCATGATGTATTTATCTCATCTTCACTCTTTTTTTTTTTTCAACGTTTTTTTTTATTTTATTTTTGGGACAGAGAGAGACAGAGCATGAACGGGGGAGGGGCAGAGAGTGAGGGAGACACAGAATCGGAAACAGGCTCCAGGCTCTGAGCCATCCGCCCAGAGCCTGACGCCGGGCTCGAACTCACGGACCGCGAGATCGTGACCTGGCTGAAGTCGGACGCTTAACCGACTGCGCCACCCAGGCGCCCCTCATCTTCACTCTTAAATGATGTTTGACCAGACACAGAATCCTAATGGGGAAGCTTTTGTTTGTTTGTTTGTTTATCCAGTACTTTGAAGATGTCTTCTGTCATCTGTCTTTTGTCTTCTTGTTAGTCTAATTCCTCTCTTGTGAAGGCAGTTGTTAATCTAATTGTACTTCTCTGGAGTTCATTTGTCTTTTCTCTCTCTCTCTCTTGCAGGTTTTAATATTTTCTCTTTTGATTTTTAGTAACTTTATTATGATATGACAAAGTGTGACTTTCTTTTTTTAATTTATTTATTTAAATTCAAGTTAGTTAACATACGGTGTAGTATAGGTTTCAGGATTAGAACCCAGTAATTCATCACTTACATATAACACCCAGTGCTCATCCTAACAAGTGCCCTCCTTAATGCCCATCACCCATTTAGTCCACTCCCCTTTGGCAACCCTCAGTTTGTTCTCTGTATTTAAGAGTCTCTTATGGTTTGTCTCCCTCTGTTTTTATCTTTATTTTCCTTCCATTCACCTATGTTCATCTGGTTTGTTTCTTAAATTCCACATGAGTGAAATCATATATTTCTCTTTAACTGACTTATTTCACTTAGCATAATACCCTCTAGTTCAATCACATTGTTGCAAATAGCAAGATTTCATTCTTTTTGATTGCCAAGTAATATTCCAGTGTGTGTGTGTGTGTGTGTGTGCACACATCTTCTTTATCCATTCATCAGTCGATGGACATTTGGGCTTTCTCCATGATTTGGCTATTATTGATAGCACATAAACATGTATAGATAGATACATATAGATACATAGGTAGATACATATACATATTGATAGACAAACATAGGGGTGCATGTGACCCTTCCAATCAGCATTTTTTTCTTTTCATTTAACATACTTGGGATTTACTTATAGGGCTTCTAGTATTTGTAGTTGATATACTTTTTTAGTTTGGAACATTTTCATCCATTATCTTACATGTTTCCCTATATTCATATGTATTACCTTATTCTCTCTCCCTTCTCTGTAATTCCATGTACATGTATGTTATCCTTACCATTCTATGCATTAGGTATTTTATATTCCCTTGTTTTTTTCTTTATTCTTTCTGTACCTTACTGAATACATTTTCTTCTTACCTACCTTATAAGTCATTAGTATACTCCTCAACACTATCTAATATCCTTCAAACTTATCCATTAAGATCTTAGTTTCAGCCACTGAATTTTCTAGAACTTTCACTTAGATTTTTTTTATAGTTTCCAGAAATATTATGCCAAATTCTCAATCTTGTCTTTAATCTCCATAAATATTTTAAGTTTATTTGTTTTAAAGTTATGTGTCTGGGTCTGTTTCTACTGTCTTTAGTTTTTGTCTCCCCATATTGTTTATTTTTTTCTATTGAGAACAGGATGTTATTATGAAAATTATGGAAATAATTTAAAGCTCTGGCTTATATTCTCTTCCTCCAGAGAAAATTTTCACTAGCTTCTGTCAGACAGCCATGGACATTCACAGTCCTGGATCATTCTCATGTAATTCCAGGGGCTGAGATGAAGCTGGGCTTCAGTCCTTATGAAGTTGGGCTGCTTCCAATCCACTTTTATTTCAGGGTATTGCCCTTCAAGGCTCCAACCCACCCCCTTGGTGGTCCCTGCATTCCATTTTTCCCACTAACTTTAGGAAACTGTCAAAATAACTTTTCACATTCTCAACGACCTCTTCAAGATGCACTTATATGAAAAAGAGATCCCCGAATGCTGAGCTTGCTTCTCTAGATTTTCTTTTCTTTGGGATGATGGCTCTAAAATTCTTCACTGCTTTCTTAGTTTTAAAATATCTTCAAAGCATATATTAAAAATATGCTTTTCAAATAAAGATCCCAGAAATAAACCCATGCTTATATGGTCAATTAATCTATGACAAAGGAGGCAAGAATATACAATGGGAAAAAGACAGTCTCTTTCAATAAATGGTGCTGGGAAAACCGGACAGCTACATATAAAGGAATGAAACTGGGACACTTCCTTACACCATACACAGAAATAAATTCAAACCAGATCAAAGACCTAAATGTAAGACCTGAAATCATAAAAATCCTAGAAGAGCACAAGGCACCAATTTCTCTGACATTGGCTGTAGCAACATTTTTCTAGATACCGTCTCCTAAGACAAGGGAAACAAAAGCAAAAATAAACTATTGGGACTCCATCAAAATAAAAAGGCTTTTTGCACAGCAAAGGAAACTATCAACAAACAAAAGGACAACCTACTGAATTGGAGAAGATACTTGAAAATTATACCTGTGATAAGGGGTTAATACCCAAAATATATAAAGAAATTATATAACTCAACACCAAAAAAATAAAATAAAAACAGTCCAACCAAAAATGGGCAGGGTACCTAAATAGACATTTTTCCAAGAAGACATACAGATGGCCAACAGACACATGAAAAGATGCTCAGTATCACTAATCATCAGGGAAATGCAAATCAAAACCACAATGAGATACCTATCAGAATGGCTAAAATCAAAAACACAAGAAATAACAGGTGTTAGCCAGGATATGGAGAAAAAAGAACCCTCTCGCACTGTTGGTGGGAATGTAAATTGGTACAGCTACTGTGGAAAACAGTATGGAAGTTCCTCAAAAATTAAAAATAGAAATACCACATGATCTGGGGTGCCTGGGTGGCTCAGTTGGTTGTGGGCCCAACTCTTGATTTTGGCTCAGGTCATGATCTCATGGTTGTAAGACTGAGCCCCATATAGATTGAGATTCTCTCTCTCTCTCTCCCTCTGCCTCTCCCCCAACTAAGCACATGTTATCACTCCCTGTCAAAAAAAAAAAAAAAGTTCCCTACTGTGCCCAGTTTACAGACTTTTATAAATAAATAATCACTGAACTTTTTTTAATTTTTCTTAACGTTTGTTCATTTTTGAGAGACAGAGACAGAGTGCAAGCAGGGGAGTGGCAGAGAGAGAGGGAGACACAGAATCTGAAGCAGGCTCCAGGCTCTGAGCTGTCAGCACAGAGCCTGATGCGGGGCTCGAACCACAGACCACAAGATCATGACCTGAGCTGAAGTTGGCCGCTTAACCGGCTGAGCCACCCAGGCGCCCCTCACTGAATTTTACTGAATGTCTTTTTGCGTCTGTTGAAATAACGTGGTATTTTTTTCACTTAAAGTTTCAATTAGTGGGTTTAAATAAACTTTTTTAAAGCTTGAATTAGAAAATTCTTGCATTCATGGTATAAATCCAACCACTTTAAAATTAGAGGATTGGAGAAAAAACAATTCCTTCTAAATATATTCATAGTCAAGGTTCAAATAAATTAATTTTCCCAAACCTTGTAACTAGAAATTGAAAGGTATTAAAGAGCAAGGATTAAAGTTTATTTACATCTAAAATACTTTTCATGTTGCCTGTCTCAAACACACACACCATTATATATGAAACATGTAAGTGAAATATCATATACCTCTCTATCCATCTCTCTCTCTCTCTCTCTCTCTCTCTCTCTCTCTGTCTCTCTGATCTGTGTATCTACACAGACATACACACAGAGACACACACACAAACGTCACTTGTAGCTCATTTGCTCTGTCCTTGGAAAAAAAAAAAAAAGGAAGGTGACATTTCATTCTTCCACTGAACTGAAACCAGAAATGCCTTATTTTGATTTACATAAATTGGCATTAGAGGCTGCTCCTGTAACCCTGGAGCATAATAGCATTATCAGGTCACACAACTCCTGTTGTTGTTGAGAAATAAAGCAGGGGCTCTAAGTTACAGGAAATAAAATGAAGATAGTTCCTCTAATTAAATCAATCAGATTCAACAGGTGGCATAGCCATTTTTACCTGAGATAGAAACAAGAGAGAAATGATCACAAACTGTAAGCACATTAGGAAGGTCTGGGAGATATGGAGTTTGGCTGAGCAAGTCTGATAGCTGAGAATAAAGCCCATTGACTACTTTTTCTCTTCCTATCCCTTTTTTTCTTTTCTTCTTCTCTTAATGCAACCTAAAATTAAAGGTAATTAGAATAAGCTAAGAGTTAAGAGAAAGATACAAAATTATACCTTGACTTCCTTTTTTAAATGTTTATTTATTTTGAGAGAGAAAGAGAGAGCACAAGCAGGAGAAGGACAGAGAGAGGGAGAGAGAGAATCCTAAGCAGACTCCATGCTCAGCATGAAGCCAGACACGGGGTTCATTCTCAAGAACCCTGAGATCATGACCTGAGCTGAAATCAAGAGTCAGACGCTTAACAGACTCAGCCACCCATGCACCCCATTGACTTCCTTTTTAACACTTAAATAATTCCTTTTTAACATTAATTCCAAATATCATATTTTAAAAATAGTGCCTGAGTAACCACTGCAACAGATTTACATTTTTTTGTAAATGACATATGCGAAGCTCAAAGTCATAAATCATGGAGGCATGAAGAGTAAAGAAACCAGCTGGTTCAGACCAAATGACTAAGACACCACTGCCTCCTCGTGGCACAATTCCAGAATGACAAGTTATGATTAGTGGAAGGTGTTTTGTTTTTTCAAATCAGAGTTTCGACAGCCAATGTCACAGAAGCCATGGCTTGGAGTAGAAAGAGAGTTGCTATAAAGATCCCAGAAAGACATGAGAAGAATAGCAATTCTGAAAAGAGACAAAACCAGAGGAAAGTTATCCAGGTTTTCTTTCAAGTCCCCCAGGTATGGGGGCAGAGAGGTTAAAAAAGACTTGAGTAATAAGAAAAGCTGGACTTCAGTAGTTCCAGAATGGTATGCAGTAGAGGGAGATTGTACAGAAAAACTAACAGACACTTAAATCAAGTCTACATTACAGGCGTTGCTCTTTTCTGTATCATGTAAAATTATATATATACACATATACACAACCTGGTATTTCTTCATAAATATATAAGACCCAGGCTCAAAAACAATGTCATTTATTTTATGTTTGACTATGAATAAGTTACTTAATCCTCTATTAGTTTTCTTATCTATAGGGATAATCATAGTAACTACTTCAGTGAGTTTTTGCAACTCAGTTTAGTGAGTTTTGCAGTTAAAAATGTTAATAATAAAAATAATGACATGAATGAGTCTTTACCATGTGCCACAGGCTATTTTAAATGTTTTACTTTATCTTATTTCTTCTCAAGACATTTATAAAGCATGCAAAGCTCTTAGCTAATACTATGTCAGCAGTTTGTACTCAATAAACAATATTTTTAAAGTCTGTAAAGCGTCCTCTATATCTCAAGTCAAGTAGGAGGAACACGTTTGTTTACACAGTTCAGCCAATAAGACGCGTTGTCCAGGCACTGTACTGGGCTCTGGGAATACAAGAATGAGTAAGACAGAGTCTCTTCCTTTAAGACATTTATATTATGTGGAAGAAATCTGTATTAACAGCTATAATGCAACATAGTAATTTATATTACAACAGTGTGACAAGATTGCTATGGGAGTTCTGAGGAGGAAAAAAAAAATCATTCTTCATCAGATGGTCAGGGAAATATTCACAGCAAAGATACCTATTTGAGTTTGCCTTGTCTAGATCACTAAATTTTAGGAAGAAAAGAAAAAAAATCTTCCTGGAAAAAGAAACACTTTATAGTAAAGGGAGAGAGATGTGGACATGTAACATTTGAGATTAAGAGGATGAATTTTGGAATTAAACAGAGCTGAACTGAAATCCCAGCTCTGCTCTTCACCTGCCTTCTGACTTTGGACAGGCTACTGCTCTTTCTCCTGTTCCCTTGCCTATAAAAAGGATGTGACAATCGTGCCCTATCAAAGGTTGGTTGTGAGAATTAAATGAGATGTTCACATAACATTTGGCACATTGTCTAGCCCATTAGTGTTGCGTTGTTATTAATATATTTCCCTCTAAGTTGTCATTTCCTGAAAAAGGAAAACCACCTACTAATTGCTAATTTTTTTGTCGAGCAGAATTAACCATGTTAAATGGATTGTAAGATGCATTTGTATTTCAGAAACACTAAAATATGAAAAATGTCCATCTTAGAATCAAAGAAAATTACATTATCATAATTATGAGGACCAGTCTGCAAAGAATCTTTAATGCTATCCTGAATATTCAGATTTGAGCCTACTGTTAAAATCCTTCCCTTGTTGGTGGTTTCTAGATATTTTGTTTATAGTTCTTAAATCACACCTTAAGGTTAATGTTAACTTTCTGTTTCGTGTGGTCTCTAACATGTCCTCAGCAAATAGTGGATATTCCAAAGAGTATGGAATTAAATGGAATCTGACCAACCCATGAAAGGTGACCATCAGATTCTCATCTTCGAACTCAAAGGAATAAGCCATAAGATCAGTACAAAATGAATACAAAAGATGCAGTTTTTGCCTAAACCCAATAGCTGATAGATAACTCACCTCCTCCCACTGTGTGCTTGTTTAACAAAAACAAAAAACAAAACCAACTACAGCAGTGGTAACTACATGTTAGAGTGCCTCTGAATCATGTGTTGTTAATACATGGATTGGTGCCCACACCCTAAGAGTTTCTCCTTCAGTAGGTCCAGGGTGGAGCCCCAGAACTTGACTTGTTAAACCTGGTAGGCTAGTACTGATGAATCTAGTCTGCTACACTTTGAGAACCACTCAAGTAGAGGCAATTGGGCCTCCAGAGTCTCAGCCAGGGACAATTATTCAGAAAGGTCCTTGGCTCGTCTGACCTTCTCTCTGGTGGGTTGGGTAAGTCTGCCTCAATGCCCAGAAGCCTGTGAGGCCTCTCCAGTCAGCTGCCTTCTCTGGTTCTGGCTCTTCTCTTTGTTTGGCATTCTCTACATCCACGATAACATTAGATATTGTCCTGGGGAGAAGGAACTGTGCTCCCACTGAGCATTATTAGCCATAGAGAGAGATGAATGGGAAGTGAGATTCTGCCAGGTATCTCGGGGTCTTGTTACTGCAAACTACACTTGTCTCTTTAGGCTCCGGCAGCTTCTGCCTCCTCTGACAGATCATAGGAGGCTTAGTTAAGGAAAATTTGTGGAAGGAGCTCCCCAGTGTCCAAGCTCAGGAACAACTGCTGAACTTTAGCCTCCCTCATCTAGAGACCTCTGAAGAAATTGGCCAGCTGCCCACTTTGTCTTCAGCTTCCTCTCAGCAAAAGTATTGGAAATAAAAGAGAGGGGATACCCTTGAGGCATTCCTAGTGAGCTCCAACCTGACCTGCTATAGCCAAATGCAAGCATAAATTGTCTTCAGCCTCACTAGCTGGGATTGTTTAGAAGCTAGCTGGATTTAGAAAATATTTGTTAACTGCTACAGGAGAGGGATTACACCAGTTAAAACCCTGAATTATAAACATTTAAAACACATAACTCAAGTAATTAAACATACATGGCATTTTGTTATTGGGATGTCTGAACAGAATAGACTCCTCCTTTCCATTATAGTTCACACATCCTTTCTACTGCTTTGTTATTGTAACAGTGACCACCCTATTGACCTCCTCCCCATTAACATGGACATTTACTGCATAGCTCATCCAAACATTACTGCTTAACTACAAAAGAGCTACTCAAGGACTTGGACCACCTCCTCCAGCTATTTTACTCCCAGTTTCCATCCTAGTAGTCAAGACACAGCAGGTACTTAATAAACATTTACAGAACAAATAATGTTAACATCAACCTCCTGATCTCTCTTCATTGTTGTTTTATTCCTGATACCCTTTCCATGAGGATACCTCATTGTTTTGTTTTTTTTAAATAAAACCCCTATCCTGATACCTCTTTTCCTATTTTAGAAAGATGATTGAGATGTTTCAGCATGAATGAACAGACTCAAATACTTCTAGTCTTTAACAAAACATGTAAATCTTTTAGTTTTCAAATACAGATTTTAAGCAGTTTAGCAGACTTATCAAATCTTTCTTTCTGTTGCTGTGTTTTTCAACAGCATGTCCAAGTATAATGACATTACTTCCCACCCATCAATTCTTTTCTTAAAGCCCACTTTCCCTGTAAGCTGGCTTCTGGCTCTCTTCCTTCTCGGGAACTACACAGTCTGTGCACTAAAATCTTACTCTTGACAAATCTTAACTACCACTTTCTTCTTTGATTTCTATACCTTCATGAATATTACAAAATTGCACTTTCCCTGCTTCCTTATACTTCTTGTAATTCTTTTTGTCTGCTTAATAGATCCTACTTTAAATGGTAGATGCCTCAGGCCAGGACTTTTAGAGCTTGCAAATGCTGAAGTAATTAGCAATGCTATTCACCAATATTCCAGTTTTCTATCTAACAGCATGATAGGAGGGAATTTCTGAACCACCTCAAAGCTAAGAGTGCCTATGTCTTGCTTGAACCAATGAAATATGAGTTGGGGGGCCTGGGTGGTTCAGTTGGTTGGGCATACGACTCTTGATTTCTGCTCAGGTCATGATCTCAGGGTCGTGGGATCCAGCCCCACATTGGGCTCCACGCTCAGAGTGGAGACTGCTTAAGATTCTCTCTCTCTCCCTCTGCCCCTCTCTCCTGTTCCTGATCTGTCTAAAACAAAATGAAATAAGTGGAAGTTACATGTTTAAGGAAAATGTTTTTAAAAAAATTTTTTTAACGTTTATTTATTTTTGAGACAGAGAGAGACAGAGCATGAACAGAGGAGGGGCAGAGAGAGAGGGAGACACAGAATCTGAAACAGGCTCCAGGCTCTGTCAGCACAGAGCCCGACGCAGGGCTTGAACCCACGGACCGTGAGATCATGACCTGAGCCGAAGTCGGACGCTTAACTGACCAAGCCACCCAGGCGCCCCAAGGAAAATGTTTTTAAAACAGGCATAATTCATCATGTTTCTAGTTTGCTGCATCAGAAATTGCTGAAGCATGAAGAAGAAACTTCCTCAGCTTGATTACTTGAGTGAGGATGATACAGAGTAGGGCGTTTCCCCTAAAGCTCCCCAGAAAGGACATGTAATGTGAACAAAACCAAAACTTCCCAGTTTTAAACTGCTGAGATTCGGGGGTTATGTTGGGAGTCCCAAGAGTACCCTCAGGCTTGATGACTCACCAGAAAGACTCACAGGACTTCAGAAGTGGTCCTAATTATGGTTACAGTTTATTACAGGGTTAGGATACAAATGAAAATCAGCAAAGGGAAAAAGCACATGTGGCAAAATCCAAGAGAAACCAAGCACAAGACTCCAGTTGTTCCCTCCCAGTGAAGTTGCATGGGGACCCACTTAATTCTCCCAGGAATGATGTGTGAGAACACATGTGAAGAGTTGCCAACCAGGAAAGCTCACACAAGCTATGAAGTCCAGAGTTTTTATTGGAGGTCAGTCTCATGCAGTGCCTATGTGACCAGCCTCAACTACTCAGACTCAAGTCGCCTCCAGATCAAAAACATTCACCATAAATGTAAACTTATTTGGTCAAGCTAGTACACCATGGCTCAAAGCCTCTGTCTACAAAAACATTCTTGTCAGGCAGAATATTCCAAGGATTTGGAGATTATCTCCCAGGAGCCAGCCAAGGAGTCCTGAAGACAGGCCTTTCTTTGGAATATGTAGGGAATGAGAAACCCAGGCCAGCAGAGTTAACTCTTTACTGCCCAAGGAGTTAATCTGGGGGCGCATACAGCCCCCAAATCATCCAAATCATCCAAATTCCAAATCATCCAAATAATTTCCACTTTTGAAATACTTGTTAAACTAGAAAAATGAACAAATGTCCAAAAGTTTAAAAATATCATTACCAGGAGATCTGTACTGCAAGAAATTTAAAGAAAAGTCCTTTGCGGAGAAGGAAATGATACCATATGGAAATCTGGATCCACATAAAGAAATTAAGATATCAGAAAGGATATTTACATGAGTAATTATAAAAGACTGTTTATTCTTTTTAAATCTCCTTTAACAATAATTGAATATTTAAAGCAAAAAAAATAATGTATTTGGGGGGTTATAACAAAAGACAACAATAGTATAAAAGCATCAGGGGATAAATGAAAGTATATTGTTATAAGATTCTTATACTATACACATAAAGTGACATAATATCACTTGAGGGTAGTCTCTAATATGTTAAAGATATAAACTATAAATCATAAAGCAGCCCTTAAACTAAAACAAAAAGAGCTACAGCTAATAATCCAACAAAGGGATAAAAGAAAATCATAAAAATACTCAATTCACAAAGACACAGAAAAAGAGGAACAAAGGAACAAAGAATAGCTAGGACAAATAGAAAACGAAAAGCAAGATGGCAGCCTTACACCCAAATGTATCACAAATCACATCAAATGAAAAACTGGACAGCAACATGAAAAAGAATGAAATTGGACCACTTTTTTACACCATACACAAAAATAAACTCAAAATGGATGAAAGATCTAAACGTAAGACAGGAAGCCATCAAAATCCTTGAGGAGAAAGCAGGCAAAAACCTCTTTGATCTTGGCCTCAGCAACTTCTTACTCAACACGTCTACAGAGGCAAGGGAAACAAAGGCAAAAATGAACTACTGGGACCTCATCAAAATAAGAAGCTTCCGCACAGCGAAGGAAACAATCAGCAAAACTCAAAGGCAACTGACAGAATGGGAGAAGGTATTTGCAAACAACATATCAGATAAAAGGTTAGTATCCAAAATCTATAAAGAACTTATCAAACTCAACACCTAAAAAACAAATAATCCAGTGAAGAAATGGGCAAAAAACATGAATAGACACTTCTCCAAAGAAGACAACAAGATGGCCAACTGACACATGAAAAAAAGCTCAACATCACTCATCATCAGGGAAATACAAATCAAAACCACAATGAGATACCACCTCACATGTGTCAGAATGGGTAACATTAACAACTCAGGCAACAACAGATGCTAGCAAGGATGCGGAGAAAGAGGATCTCTTTTGCATTGCTGGTAGGAATGCAAGCTGGTGCAGCCACCCTGGAAAACAGTATGGAGATTCCTCAAAAAACTAAAAATAGAACTACCCTACGACCCAGCAATTGCAGTATTAGGTATTTATCCAAGGGATACAGGTATGCTGATTCGAAGGGACACATGCACCCCACTGTTTATAGCAGCACTATCAATAATAGCCAAAGTATGGAAAGAGCCCAAATGTCCATCAGTGGATGAATGGATAAAGAAGATGTGGTATATATATGCAGTGGAGTATTATTTGGCAATCAAAAAGAATGAAATCTTGCCATTTGAAACTACGTGATGGAACTAGAGGGTATTACGCTAAGCAAAATTAGTCAGAACAAGATAAATATCATATAACTTTACTCATATGAGGACTTTAAGACACAGAACAGATGAACATAAGGGAAGGGAAGCAAAAATAATATAAAAATAGAGATATAAAAAATAGAGAGGGGGACAAAACATAAGAGACTCTTAAATATGGAGAACTAACAGAGGGTTACTGGAGGGGTTGTGGGAGGGAGGATGGGCTAAATGGGTAAGGGGCATTAAGGAATCTACTGCTGAAATCACTGTTGCACTATATGCTCACTAGTTTGGATGTAAATTTTTAAAAAAATTAAATTAAAAAAAGAAAAAAAAAAGAAATTGAAGCCAAATTTTTCAGACCCTGTTTTGCAATTCAAAGTTAAAGGTGGATTCTGCTAAGCTCCTTCCTGCTGTCTCTCAGAAGCACTGGATGTTTAATGCAATGGGTGGAAGGCAATGAAGCAGCCAAAAATCCTAGAAATTAAAACTCAAATTTTGTATTTTCTCATTCTTTCATCATTATCATTTAGATTGAATGGAACCCCGGCTAAGGGGGTGGGGGGCGGGAGAGCCAATTGTCTCAGATCTATGATGTCACAGCTGAAGTCACAGAGAGTTGAAAAGGGCAAGGTAGATGGGGAGCAGATGAGATGGGATTGTTGTGAAATGGGGTTCAAAGAGGAGAAATTCCAGGGAGAAAGGGGTGGGACAAAGTATGACTTGGGCAGTGGAGGTGGGTAACTTTCTGGGCATAATTGGCCTAGTTCTGACTGGGGTTTGGAAGAGGGGAGGATAAGAGCAGGAAAAGGGGAGGCAACTTTTCCGAGGAGGGTTTAACTCTTGTCTAGGTCACTGCTTTGGCCTTTCAACCCCATGTGTTTTTGACACTATCAACTATGAGGTTTCCCTCTTCCTCCACAAAGCACTTGAAGGTTGGAGCTGCCAGACTTCCAGCCTGCAGTGTTACCCTTAGATGACCATGAAGATTCTGACTGTGGGGTAGAATGGAATAGGGAATTTTCCTATCTTCAGTTCATTACACACTACTTCCTATCCTTGCTTTAAAGTCCACCTTCACCTCAAGGGGACTCTAGCCAGCTTCTTAGCCCCAATCTCAGCCAGCTATTCTTTTTTACTCAGGTTCTTTTTTTTTTTTTTCCACCTACCTTCTCACTGGAACCTTCTGTTCTTACTTACTGAAAAAGACTTACCTGGGGCTACACTTCCTTCCTCTCACCCTTATCTTTCTTTACACTTATGTGCACGTGCACACACACACACACACTCACACACACACATTCAAAACACAAATGCTTCGTGTACTACTGAGACCTCTGTCCTTGTGGGTAAGTGCTTCTCTTCTCACTATACACCTGTCCTCTCCCCCTATCATTTGTGCCTCCCCAGGGCCTAGAGCTATCTCCAACTTCAGCTCCAGAGTCTCTGGTTTCTGTTCAAGGACAAATGGCACAGCATACTTTCCAAGATCAAGAACAAAGGACCTCCATATGGCAGAATAGGTAAATGGGGGTAATGATGATTGCCAAAAGTCTTTAGATTAGATATGCTGCGTGGGAGAAAAACTAGGGTCACCTGTCTACCATCCCCCTTCTGATACACTTACTTCCTGACAGAGGAAGGGGGGGGACTTTCATGTATCCTCTCTTCTCCACCTCCTCAATGTTAGAGACATTAGTAGACCTTTGTCATTTCAATTTAGAAGGTTAGCTTCAATCTGAAATCCCTCTAGGAGTTAGTTGAGTATACAACGTAGGGACATTTATCCCAGGGTAAACATTTGTTAAGAAGTCCTTATGTGATCTACAGTTTAAATCAAGGCCAGCCATCCAAAACCATGCTTCCCTTGGACTAGGGTGGAGAGGAGGGCCAGAATCTGCTGTATGAAACTGAGTATGAGACCCAGGCAATGTTATCCATAAAGTCAGAAGAAAGGAGGCTTGCTATGAACTTATGGGTCAAGAAAGCTTCAGAAAGGAATTAGGACTTGGCTTGAGCTTTTGAAGTATGCAGATGTTTTGACTTAAGAATTGGTAGGAAGTCAGGAAGAAAGAGAAAGTGTCTTCAAGGTTTCCAAGTTACCTATCTCTAAAGTGCTCAGAATGGTCAACTGGACCTCAAGTCTGAGAGCCAGTGAGGAATTGAGAAGCCTGAAACTTGTAGGAAGATGAAAATCTGTTCCAAGAGTATGAAGTCTCTTGAAGACAGCTGCAGGACTATGAGGAGAAATAGTGAGTAGATATCGGAGTCTCTGCGAGTTCTATATGAGAAAGCATAAAAACCACACCAGAGATGTCTGCTGACAGGTGTTCTGACGGTAGAAGCAAGCAAGACACTGAAAAATAGTGATAATATTTAAAATGAACTTTACAGGGGCGCCTGGGTGGCTCAGTCGGTTGGGCGTCCAACTTCGGCTCAGGTCACGATCTCGCGGTCCGTAAGTTCGAGCCCCGCGTCGGGCTCTGTGCTGACTGCTCAGAGCCTGGAGCCTGTTTCAGATTCTGTGTCTCCCTCTCTCTCTGACCCTCCCCCGTTCATGCTCTGTCTCTCTCTGTCTCAAAAATAAACGTTAAAAAAAAAAATTTTTTTTTAAAAATAAAAATAAAAATAAAATGAACTTTACAGTTACAAAGGCTTTTATATAATCTAACCCCAAACTCAGTAAGGTAAAGATCATTTCTCCTACTTTTTGTACATGCGGAAATAAATTTATACAAAGGGACTTGACAAAAGTCCAAGAACTAGAACACAATGAAGCTGGAATTCAGACAAACTCTTCTTTCTCCAAACTCCAAATTCTTCCTACTGCAGTGTAATTAAGCTTTCAATAACTCAGTATAAATCAAGGAGGACATGGGGCGCCTGGGTGGCTCAGTCGGTTAAGCGGCCGACTTTGGCTCAGGTCATGATCTCGCGGGGTTCAAGCCCCGCGTCAGGCTCTGTGCTGACAGCTCAGAGCCTGGAGCCTGTTTCAGATTCTGTGTCTCCCTCTCTCTGACCCTCCCCCGTTCATGCTCTATCTCTGTCTCAAAAATAAATTAATTAATTAATTAAAAAAAAAACAAGGAAGACATAATTTATGCTCTCTTAGAGAAGTCATAACAAAGAATATATTCAAACTGACTGAGGGGGAATTAGCTTTTTTTATTACTATTACTTAGCATGACAGAGCTTCAGTTTGCTGTAAAATGCTTCCCCCACACAGCAGCCCTGTTTGAGGATAAAAAATGTGGATCAAAGCACCCACCTCAGTGCCTGGTTCATGAAGGCTCAATCTTCTTCAGCCCCAACTTCCAAGAATAAATTGCTAAAATTGTACCATGACTGCATCTTTTCTCTCTCCTCTTTCTCCCTTGTTGCCCTCCTTTCTCTTTCTCTTTCCCTCTATCTCTCTCTCTTTAGATAGATAGGTAGATAGATAGATGGATATTGTTTAATTTATTTAGCCATTGTTTATTAAATAATGTAATCAACTTGTGCTTAGCCATTGATCATTACATAGCAATAATTATTTACTATTGCCATTTTGTTGTATCCTGAACATATTGTAATTCCATTGCTTCTCTCTTCTTGCTATCTTTGTGATTTGTTGAATCTTTCTTTTAGAACAAAATAAGCTGTTTAGTTAGGATTATATTTTCAGAAATTACAAATAAAATTGTAACATTTATAACAGGAATATATATGAATACACACACACACACACACACACAGACAAAATGTAATTCATTCAGTGGAGACAAGAATGTTCATTTTTAGAAGAAGTTCATTTTAGCCTAATCAATAAGTAGAATGGCAAGTACAATCACCTACAATACATAACAACAAAAAAAAAACATTTTACTAAACCTGTCAACAAATTCCGTGAAAAATGTTCAATAAAAAGAAGTTGCCTAAAATGACCCATAAGTAAACAAACCTAAAACTAATAGGACTAATATTCACTGTCAAATAACCAAAGGCCCTTTCTGCTTCCATATATTCTGTAAGAACGATGAATTGTGAAAGAAAATCAAAGTTTGGAATTTCAATAAAATGTCATTTAAAAACTTTACAAAAATGGCTCTTCTATATTAATAAGAAAATAAACTAGGTGTACAATCCCCATTACTACGTTAACAAAACTAGGAAATGACTGGGAATGAATTGTTGAATGTTCCTAGTGATATGCTTTGATTCCTTTCTCTTTATCTTTTGTGTATGTACTAAAGATTTCTTCTTTGTGGTTACAAGGAGGTTTACATAAAACATCTTATATAGTATAGGTCCATTTCAAGCTGATAAATTTGATTGCATACAAAAACTACATTTTACCCCTCCCCTATGTTTTATATTATTGTTGATATTCACATTTTTTAAGATTTTGTTTTAAGTAATCTGTGCATCCGGAGCGCCTGGGTGGCGCAGTCGGTTAAGCGTCCGACTTCAGCCAGGTCACGATCTCGCGGTCCAGGAGTTCGAGCCCCGCGTTGGGCTCTGGGCTGATGGCTCAGAGCCTGGAGCCTGTTTCCGATTCTGTGTCTCCCTCTCTCTCTGCCCCTCCCCCATTCATGCTCTGTCTCTCTCTGTCCCAAAAATAAATAAACGTTGAAAAAAAAAAATTTTTTTTTAAGTAATCTGTGCATCCCACGTGGGGCTCGAACTCACAACCTGAAGACCAAGAGCCACATGCTCTACTGACTGAGCCAGCCAGGCACCCCAATATTCACATATTTTCATAACGTGCATCCATTAACAAATTATTGTATCTAGAGTTATTCTTAATACTCTCGGGTTTTAAGGTTTATACTAGCATTAAAAATGATTTAAGCACCAACATTACAGTATTGAAGTATTCTGAATTAGACTATATACTTACCTTTTCCAGCAAGATTTACACTTTCATGTTTTCATTCTACTGTTTAACATCCTCTCATTTCAATTTGAAGAACTCCCTTTAGCATGTATTTTTTTAATTTTTGTTTTTACATTTATTTATTTTTGAGAGACAGAGCACAAGTGGGGGAGGGGCAGAGAGAGAAAGAGACACAGAATCCCAAGCAGGCTCTAGGCTCTGAGCTGTCAGCACAGAGCCCAACATGGGGTTTGAACCCACAAACTGAAATCATGACCTGAGCCAAAGTCGGACGCTTAACTGACTGAGCCACCCAGGTGCCCCTAGCATTTATTGTACACCAAGTCTAGTGGTGATGAACTTGCTTAGCTTCTGTTTGTCTGGGAAAGTCTTTGTCTCTCATTTATTTCTGAAGGATAGCTTTGCCAGGTAAAGTATTCTTGGTTAGCAGTTTTTTTCTTTTGATACTTTGGTGTGGGATGCCTGTGGCTCAATTGGTTAAGCATCTGTCTCTTGATCTCAACTCAGGTTGTGATCTCATGGTTTGTGAGATAGAGCCCCACTTCAGGCTCTGTGCTGACAGTGCAGGGCCTACTTAGGATTCTCTTCTCTCTCTCCCTCTCTCTCTGCCCCTCCCTTGCTCTCTCTCAAAATAAATAAACTTAAAAAAAAATACTTTGGCTATTTCATCCTACTACCTCTGGCCTGCAAGGTGTCTGCCATGAAGTCTGCTAATAGTCTTCTGGAAGTTCCTTTGTATGTGGCAATTCACTTTTTCTTGCTGCTTTCCAAATTCTCTTTGTCTTTGACTTCAGACAATTTGATTATAATGTCTCAGTGACGATCTTTCAATGTTCAGCCTTTCTGAGATTTTTGAGCATCCTGAATCAGGATGTGTTATTTCCCTTCCTGAATTTGGGGATTTTTCTGGCATTATTGTTAAATAAGCTTTCTGCCCCCTTTCTCTTTCCGTTCCTTCTCTCAAAATGTCATTGTGTCATTTGATGGTATCCCATAAGTTACATAAGGTTTCTTCCCTCTTTTGCATTCTTTTTTCTTTTTGTTCCCCTGCTTGAGTCTGCTGTTGAAGTTCTCCATAGAATTCTTTAGTGCAGTCATTGTATTCTTCAGCTCCAGAAAGTGTTCGGTTCTTTTTTTTTTTATGGTTTTTACCTCTTTGTTGAACTTTTCCTTTTGTTTATGATTGCTTTCCTGATTTCCACTAGTTGTCTGTGATCTCTTGTAGCTCACTGAGCTTCTTTAATATGATTATTTTGAATAGTTTTCAGACAATTCCTATGTTTCCATTTCTTTGGTGCCTGCCACTGGAGCTTTGTTCTTTTAGTAACACTCTTCCTTGATTCTTCATGTTCCTTGAGTTCTTCCATTGCTGTCTTGGCATTTGAAGAAGCAGTCCCCACTGCCAATCTTTACTGACTGATTTCAAGAGTGAAAGACCTTCACCAATAGCCCAGCTAAAAATGGGGGTGGGGGGTGTCTCTCAGGCCTTTTTTATGGATGCACTACCCTTACCTTCTTGTTCCCTCTTGCGGAAGGTTTAGGATTTTGTCTTCTCTTCCCATAAAGCTAGTCTGGGTACTGACAGCCTCCTATTTATTTTCCCCAGGATGGTGCTCTGGTGCATTCCAAGATTGTATGTCTTCTCTCATTCCTACATAATTGAGCCAGCTGCTGATATCTACATACTGTGCAATGCTTGCACTTGCCATCTGCAAAGGCCTCTGTGCACCATCTTGGGGTGTGTGCAGAGTACTGTGGGCATTTGTCAGCCAATTCCAGGGCTAGGGGGACCTGCAGATAAGGAGTCCCATGGAGTTCATGGGTGGTCCTCTTGGTAGGGAGGATCTGCAGCTGGTTTCTGAGATCCATGTGGTGGCCTCTGTGAGTGTCCACTCCTTTTCTTTGTTCCCAGATTCCCCCAAACTATTTAGGTGTGCCAATAACCTCAGTGACCCGGGTGAGGTGAAGCAGAACTGGCCTCTTATGCAACATCTCACAAGGCTGGGGAATCAGACTGCTCATTTCACTCTCACTTTTCCCCATGGGAGAAATCATAGGCTAAGAGTGTTTCTTTTGACACTGAGTTATGCTGCCCTTGGGGAAGGGTGACATAGGTAAAGTGAAACTGTTTTTCTTAACCTCTTTAATGCATCTACTTATGGATATTTTGCTCCTGCAAGGTGCTGGAATCTCTCCACTAGACTCCTGGTTTCCCACAGAGGTTTTCCCATTCATGATGGTTGTCAAAATTGATGTTTCTGTGGTGGGTATGAGGACTGGAATCTCCTTTTCTGCCCTCTTGCTGACATCACCTACCCAGTGCCTCATCAGATTTATATCATTCTTTCCAGAAAATCCACTGATGACACCATGCAACCAAAGGTAGGTAAGACTTCCAAATAGACTGGTTCCTTTTGGGTTTCTCATTCTTGGGGAAAATGGAGAAGAAGGGACTGTAGCTAGGAGACAGGAATGCTGCCTAGTAAGGACCATATCTTGGAGGACTTGGGCATTATAGTTCAGAGTGCTCTTGACCAGCTGGTGGATCACTGTCTACCAAGACTAGGTAATACCTTCAATGCTACTACTACACTAGATAACTCCAGGGGCTATGTGGGTGTTCATAAGGGAAAAATATGAGACTATTTATACCTGTCACCCACCAGATAGATCAAGAGATGACACAGGAGATATGGCCTGAAAATGACTCAGTAGGGCTGAAGGAGACTTTGGGCTGTCTGAAAAATAGGGTGACTTCAAGTGTCCATCTCAATTCCAAAAAAATATCTTGTATTCTATCAGTTTCAGGGTGTGTCTTCTGATTCTGGGAGAATTAGGGTAATATTTCCAAGATATGTCTCTTATTTCAACAGGAAATATAGCTAACAATAACTGAAGCCCTCTGGGACCAAGTAAGTCATCTTCGACAGCATTGTGAGAGGCAGGAGAAGGGATAGAAGACTTAAGAAAGGAGCAAACTTCTTTCTTTCCCCTTGAGTAATTACTGATTGATAGTGAAGGATTCCCATGCTCTCTTCCATCTTGTTCTATTACCCATCCAGTCCTAAATCCTCAGAGACTCCTCATGTTTGTGCACTTCAGCACCCTTCTAGAGATCCACCTGTCCATTAGATAATCCCAGCCTTTTAATAACTGCATAATGAATAATTTAAATCTCATCCACGAGCAAGAACCTTAGGGGAAGTATTGAGAAAGCCATATACTTTAAATCTCGGATGAGAAGAAGGCAAAGTTACCATTTTGTTAGGAAAATTAAAGATCTTAACTCCATTTATGATCCAAAAGAAAGTTATTTTATCTTTCGAGCTACTCAACTTGTCCAGTAACTACTTGACTGTGGCCCTTGATTCCTATATCATAAAATGTTTTCTGAAAGATTTGGCCCCTCCAGAATAAGTTAGCTCCAAAATAAACGTCTCAAAAAATAAATGAATCAACCTGAAGAATAGAAGTATTTAGTTTTATCCATTTGAATGCCAAATTAAGTCCATTAAAAAAATACTAAGTTTCCTATAATTGCTAGTGAGTTTCAGAGAGTAACATGCCAAGTGATCCCATTGCTTCTAAAGGTCTTGTCTGGAACATGATTGGGGTTTTGTCATTAGCACAGAGGAGGATTATTTTTTCCCACTGGCTATGGCTGGCAGGTCTATATCAAGACATTAAAAGACATTAAAATTAGATTGTCATTCAGATACAATTTCAATATTTTGGATGCCATTCTCCTCTGCATTATTTATAATAGGAAATTGCGTTATTACTAATGCATTTCTAGCTGTTGTGAATTTCTTTAGAGTATTTTAATAAAGATTTTGGAGAAGCACAAATGCCAGATTCATCCTGTGGGATCAGAGGCTGCTAATAAAAATGTTTTAATGCTCCAAACTGTCCTACACATTCCCAAATTTATTGACAGTAGTTTAAATGGGAATAATGGCTAATAGTAGAAAACCATGCTGAAGCTTTCCTGTTCTTTATTAGATTTGAGACTCAGACCCGCTTTTTGTTGATGACTTCTAAAGTGTTGAGAAGTAAACGAATAGAAGTCTGTACTTTGGATAGGAACATGAATTGCCATTTTTGTGGTTAGGAAAAGAATGGTCAGGAAAACCATTTAAGTTGATTTAAAGAAATCCAGTCAAAAAATGTCTTCCTTTGTTAAATCAAATGTTCTATAATAATGAAATTGTTGAATCCAATTAAGAGTGTGTTTTGGAATTTGACAACTATGAGTTGAAAACAAAAATAGGCCCATTAGGTCACCAATCTGAATTTGTTGCCTTCAGTCTTCTAACTGAAGCAATGCGATGAGTGGTTAGTCTCAGAATATATATTATTAAGTCTTGCTTTCTGAAACTGCTTTACAATAGACATGAATTTAATGAATTTGAAAGTAGCTTCTTTCATTCTATAAAAACTGATGCCTTTTCCATTTTTACGAAATGTCCTTGGTTTCCCAGCTATATGAAAACAACAAGGTGGCCAATTCTCAAACATGAAAATGCCAGGTTTCACTTTATATTTCAATCGCCTATCAGTGCAGAAGCTAAGTATTCCCACAAGGCAGCCAGAGCAAGCTGTTGTGAATTCAAGAACACAGACACTATCTGGAGTTTCTCAGGACTTCCCAAAAATATCAACTACTTCAGCTTTCAAATCTTGACATTCTAGTTGCATACACATTTAAACTGTTAGATAGAGATGGGAATTAGAGGACAATTGATCACTTTGAACTTATATGTTTCCCATACCGAGCCAAGCAGGAAAAGACAATTAAATTAATGACTCTGGATTTTTTATCAAAAAATGAGAAGTCTCGCTAGCCTCTCCTGCAAGCTCCCAATGAACAATATTATATGAAATGAGTAATGTGATCAACTTTTTTATTCTCTGTGATTTACAATGACTCTTCCTGTAAGTTTTACAGAAGAAAGTAATCTTCTTAATTTAAAATGGATAGAATAACTAATGTTCTTATAATTATTGTATTAGAAGAGTGAGTTGCTTATGAAAGCCTCAGAAAACCATCCTGTTGAGAACCAATACATAATTGGATACCTATGACATAAAAAAGGATATGATAAAACAAAGAGTGAACAAAGGTAGTAAGCTGGTAACTGGCATAGTCTACCCCACTGACTATCCAGCTTCCATATGCACCTGCACACACCTGTTGAAACTCCTGAATTTCAACAAAAACAACTGTATATTTCTACCAAACAAGACATAACTATCTGTCTCAAAGTCTTCATCCTTCTCCCAAAATGAGGCAACTCAGATTTCTAACAGTCATTCTATCCATCCATGGCTAGGTGTGAGGGTAGGTACATAGTCAGTTTTACAAGAACTGCCAAAGCTTTTTCCAAAGTGAATATACAATTCTACACTCCTTCCAACAATGTAGGAGAGTTCTGACTGCTCTGTATCTTCACCAATATTTGGTGTTGTCCTCCAATACAAATATGTGTTGACTTTAATAGCTATGCTTAGCTTCAGAACAAGGACAAATTAAACAAAGTATAATAGGTTTCACTTATATTCCTCTCACAACTCAGCCCTTTTTAAATAACTTCCTGCATTTCACCCATTTACCATATGGAGAAATGGTGGCCCAGATATATGTAGAGAAGTCAATGGGATCTATTGCTAAAGCTAGGAAGCCATGGTCTCTTGGCATTCACACCCTACAGCCTAATAGCTGGAAGATTCTATATATATAATCCCTTTGTAATAAAGTCTATAACATTCATTTTTTCACAAGTTTTGTGTCTTCTTTCAGGTACTAATGGCTTTTAGGGATATACAAAAAGAGGTGAGATTAAATTTCAATTTTCTAAATTCCCTGGCCACATCACTTTTCCCTTGCTCCCATGTTTTCCATACCCTACTGTGATGTTGACTCTGATCAAAGTTTAAGTTTCAGTCCTTTATCTAGTGAATTCTCCCTTTAAAGAGCAGCACTGGCTTGTCAGTTCAGGAAGCTAAGGGAAGAAGATGCCTAACAATCCCCTCGTGGAAATATGACAATAGAGAAAATTGTATCTACCAGAACTTCTCTGAGCAAGAATACTGTGTAATTATATGAAACACTGATAAGTGACTGAGTTAGGAAGAGTCCCCAAGTGATGTGGTAAATTCCTTATCAGACAAGTATGTCTATTCACTGTAGGGAAGTGCAAATTAGAGGTCAGAGCTAAATGTCTCTGCTAAATAGAAACATTCCTCCTCCTCTGCTCTCCCTCCACATAGATTTCAGTCTTTTTCTATACAAATACTGATCAAATATTTTAAAAATATACTCAAACATGCACTGTCCCCAGCTTGCTCAAGGTGTTGATATATCTGGGTCCTACCAAGCCTGCTGTCCCGCCTTTTTTTTTCTGTCTGTTACAGTGGACAACAATAGGCACTGTCTACACAATTACCTATCAGTAGACTATTTACATAGGTAAACACATAACTTAGGACAGGTACTAATATTATAAAACCAAAGCAAATGGGAAACTTCTACACAGATTCTTAACTTTTGTTCCTCTGAATAAAGACACAGTTTCATTAAAATTAGCATCTAAGTATAATATGAGCTTCCAGTGGTCTCAGAAACAGTAGCTCTCTCTTTCTAGTTGGCAAGAAGTCATGTATAAATTGATTGAGAAAGCACTGAAAATAAACCTCTTCTAAATCACTATCTTCGCCTTAGAACTGAGCCCCTTCTATGGTCCCAGGAAGCTATGTCATTGTATCCTGCTGCTATGTCCAGGACTTACTCTAGGGAAAATTAGAGCAGTCTTTGCCTCCACCTGGCTGCAAGTAAAAGGCGGCATCAGGTAGAGATAAGAAACTTGATATTTTCACCCAAGTTTTACCTTAGGGTCAGGGTGCCTCTACCCTACCCAGAACTTTAGTCCCTTTAGGCCTGAGTCTCCTCCAGATAACGCTTGAATTAGTAAGAGGAGAAGCCTATCTATAAGTGAGACTTGTGTGTGTTGATTTCCATCCTCACAAGGCTTATATATTAAGTTAAAAGTCCCCTCTGATGTCCTCTATGCTGAAGCTCTCTTCTAGCGCTTCTTCATGGGATCCACCAGATAAATCCCTGTCTTCATAAATTCCCCCAGGCTGATACAAACATACTCCTTACTTACAGACTTACTAAGAAAAATTTTTAGACTTAAATACTGAGAGAAGAATGTCAAACAAAAGATAGCAGAGAGGTAGAATTAGAATGTACTTTCTTTTTGATTAGGCAAACGTTAGGACCCATGCTTAGAGCATCGTTAGGTAGAAAGATGATCTACCAGGCTCCTGTTTGTTCAGGGGTCCCAAAGTGTATCAGCAGCAGCTGTTCACTCTAGGATGGGTAAGAAGGATTTTTTTTTTTAAGGTCCATCATAGATATTTAATAGTTCTCCTCAGAGAACCACTGGAGATGCAGAGAGGAGGGTAAAAGGGGGCCAGAAAAGGGAGAGCAAAAAAAACATAAAAAAGTAAAAGAGAGTAATGAATTGTGTGTCTCCCACCCCTAAAGAGGCCACATCTTGTCCTATTTATTTATTCATCATTCAACAAACATTTATTGAGCATATGCTGTATGCAGGGCATTATATTAAGTGGTTTGGTGTGAGGGATATAAAAACAACACAAAATTCTGCTTTCAGGAAACTTAGAATTTAATTCCAATCCCTAAAAGCCCCTATTTTCCACATAGACATTCCTACATTTGACCAAGTAAGTGTACAGCTGGTACGCTGAAGTTTCAGAGGAGATGGATGGCCTCTAAGTCTCTGACTCTCTCTGAATTCTCATTATCTTTCAGCTGCAGGAAGATGCTCGGATTCGAGGTAAAAAAGCAGTATTTCAAGGTTTGGATAAGCCAAAAGTGGTGGGAGGGAACAAGAGGGAGTTCAACCCAAAGTTTCATCTTTCCTTTGGGTAAGAGCTGGAGTCGAGATCCTCCTTTCTTTTCCCCCTTCAGCCAAATGGACATGGACTTTCCTTGAACTTGCAGGAGCACTGCTAGTCTCTCCTCTGTCCAGCCCAATTACCGAGATGGGCACAGAGGGATCCTTTTCTCCCATGGGATGACTGTTGAGGACCTGAGGATACTCTCAACCCTCAGTGAGACCTACCTCTTTTCAGCAGAGGAGGGGCAGCAAGCATAGAAGTCTGCTGTATGGGCTTACTAGGGCTGGCATAGGGCTTAAATAGTGGGGACATCAGAACAGAATGCTTATTCATGGTGGTCAAATTTTAGTTCTAAACTACAGTCCTATGCCCAGATGAAAATTTTAGTGTTACAGGAAAATATTCAAAACACCCAGAAGCCTAGAATTATAGCATAAAAGCCGTATCTGGAGTTTCTTCCTTCACCCATCCAAGAAGAAATTTATAAATCAGGGCTTTTCAAACTTTTGCATGTATACAAATCACCTGTATACCTTGTTAAAAAGCAGATTCTTATTCAGTAGGTCTAGCGTGAGCTTGAGATTCTGTATTTCTAAGAGAGTACCACATGACGCCAAAACTGCTGACTCGTGAACCAGACTTTGAGTATCAAGGATATAAATAACTGGGCCCAGTGAAATATCCTCCAACGTCAGAATGAAGTAAGATTTATTTCAGGGGTTTACAAGTCCCATCACTTCAAATATGGGTGGAGTAATCACAGGGAGGGGCAAATCAAAAGGAGATTCTGACTAGCCTAGGGGTCTTTCTGAGAATTAAAACTACTCTATGCTTTTCTAGACCCTCCCCAAAACAGAGCTCATTAACAGTCCGAAACTTCTTGAGAATCTTTAAATATAACAAGTCCAGAAAGAATTGTTCTGATCTTGCCCCAAGCCTGATCAATCACCTCCATTCCAGAATGATAAGGAAATAGGGCCAGGCAGAATCCATCATGATATATAGAGGAAAGTTCTTGGCTGCCAATCCCTAAGGGTCAACAGGTCAAAAGTGCCAAGTTTACCTCAGCTTAAAGGATACTCTCCTTTATCCAAGAAAGGCTGATTTTCAAAGAGGTCATTGCAGGACTCTGGGAATACCCACCTGATGACCTAGGATGTAACTGCTGCTGTTGTTAGTTTTCCTAAAAGGTGAGGGAGAGCAGGAGGGGGTGGGGGTGGGGAGAAGAGACTCAGAATAGGATGAGGAGAATTAAAGTCTCATTGTATCCATTTTCCATACAAAAAAAGTAGGTAAGAAGTGAGAAATCAAGGACCTGCTCTAGTGGCAGTGCCCAGGGACTGAGACATTTGGCTAACTCCTAATGCCCAGCACTGCTTAAACACAGAATCATGGTGACCATGATTTGCTCTGCTTTGCAAATGACCATATGTCTGGTGCAAGCAACCAGGATGGCTGGTGCCATAATCTGCATCTGCCTCTCTTTAGTTTCCCCATAAGTTCCAACCTCTCCTTCTTTGGCTATACTCCAAACTAAGGATGTGAGCAGGGCTCAGGGCCCTTAGGGAGACATTTATAGATCCTTATAACAAAATGACTCCTTTGTGTGTCCACCTCAGGGATGAGCAACTGCTCCATGATACCCAGGTCATTTGCATTTGGGACTGGGTAAGTAGCCCTCTTTTGATAATCCCCAATGGAAATGGTATCCACCCAGATATGGGTATAATGGCTAGGAATATAGCTGGCTCCGAGCCTTGAACTTTCAGATGCCTGTATTTCCAATATACATCTCTTCTAAGGGGGGAGGAAGTGGCCCCCCACCACTCAACTAATGGTTAACTACAGAACCAGGGGTTCTTCCTCCATCCTCATCCCCATCAGAAATCCCTGTAATCTCAGGATCAGTCCTGGACCTCACCATAATAGAAATGGGGAGATTCTCATCATTCAGTTGAGGGAGTAAGGGAACATCAAAAGAATGTCAGATAAGAAAATAGAGTCATGAGAAAAGAATAAAAAATTATGGAGGTACAAGAAAGACTTAGAAGAAGAAAATTAAATTAACAAAAGTTTGAAAGTCCAATGCCCTAACATGGGGAGATGTCAATTTCTTTTCCAAAAGAAAAATACCAGGATTGCTCAGCTGGGAAGACGGCAGAGTAGGAGGACTCTAAGCTCACCTCATCCTATGGATACAACTAGATAACACTCACGTTAGCATAAATAAGCAGAAAGTGATCCAAAGCCTGACAGAACAAACTCCACAACTAAAGGTAGAGAAGAGGCCACATCAGGGCAGGCAGGAAGGGTAAAACATGGTTTGAGAGTGAAACAGACCATGGCTATCCAGGTGGGGAGAGAGCTGGTAGTGCAGAGAAGGGCAAAAACCAGACTTTCACACCAGAGAGCCTAAGAATGGGGAGGACAAATCCCCATAACATTTGCCTTTGAAAGCAAGAGGAGGTGAATTTCTTGAGTTCTTACAACCAGCGGGACTTAAACCCTGGAATTTTAAAAATCAGCCAACTCAGGTCTGGCACAGCCCAGAGGGCATTAGGAAGCTGAGTCCCTAAAAAGATAGCACAGCAACAACCTGTGCAGATACAGCATAGAACCAGCAGTGTGAAAAATGCCAGGGCAGAAGAGAGAGAGTGATTTACTCATCTCAGAGCATGGCCTGGAGAGACAGAGAAAACAGAGAGACCCCTTCAGAAGCAAAAGAGCTGGCAGGCACCATTTCCCTCCTCGATACACCAGCATAAACAACGGCCACCTGTAGGAACCAGCATGGGTCAATACTCATTACCTAATTTGTTTGCACCAAGTCCCCCACCTACTTCACTTCAGCAGATCCACTCTTCCCAGTCACACTCCCATTGGTCCAGTAGCTCCAGGCCCCCTTCCCCAGAAGAACAGCACAGAATATCTCCCAACCTACACATTTTGAGGGACCTCAGTTCCATCGACAAAGCAGATCTCATTTCACAAGCATTTCACCACACATGTTAAAACGCACCCCACCCCCTACCACCCTGCTGGGGACCAAACATTGCCCACAGTAGGCAAAGAGAGCCTCTGCAGACAACCGGACTGAAGTAAAAAGAGGCCAAGACTTAACAGCAGAGCAAATGCAACACACATAGGAGACATTCCCTGAAATTCCAGGCCCTGAGGAACAGGGGACACTGCACTGCAGAGTTCTACAGGACCTCTTCTTCATAAGGCTACTATTAAGAGCAAGAGGTAGCTGACTTCTCTAACACACAGAAACAGGCACAGAGAGTTAGACAAAAGGAAGAGACAGAGAAACATGTCCCAAATGAATGAACAGGACCAAACCACAGCAAGAGACTTAGGGGAAACAGATATAAGTAATATGACTGATAGAGAATTTAAAGTAATGACCATGAAGATACTCACTGGACTTGAGAAAAAAGTACACAACATCAGTGAGACCCTTAACACAGAGATAAAAAAAAAAAAAAAAGAACCAATCAGAGATCCAGAACATAATAAATGAAATTAAAAATACACTTGAGAGAATAGCACACTAGATGAAGAAGAGGAACAAATTAATGACCTGGAAGACAGAGCAATGGAAAGTAACCTAGTTGAGCATAGGAGAAGAAAGTTATGCAAAATGAGAATAGTCTCAGAGAACTCAGAGACTCCATCAAGCATAATAACATTTAGATTAGAGGGATCTCAGAAAAAGGTAGAAAAAGGGCAGAAATTTTTTTAAAAATAACAGGTGAAAATTTCCCTAATCTGGAGAAGGAAACAGATATCCAGATCCAGGAAACACAGAGATCCCCCAAAATATTCAATCCAAAGAGGTCCACACCAAAACAAATAGTAATTAAATGTTAAAGGTAGTTATATATTTTTTTCTTTCAACGTTTTTTTTTATTTATTTTGGGACAGAGACAGAGCATGAACGGGGGAGGGGCAGAGAGAGAGGGAGACACAGAATCAGAAACAGGCTCCAGGCTCCGAGCCATCAGCCCAGAGCCTGAGGCGGGGCTCGAACTCACGGACCGCGAGATCGTGACCTGGCTGAAGTCAGACGCTTAACCGACTGCGCCACCCAGGTGCCCCAAAAGGTAGTTATAAAGAAAAAAATATAAGCAACAAGACAAAAGACAGTTACATATAAGGAAAACCCCATAAGGCTATAAGCAGATTTTTCAGCAGATACCTTGTAAGCCAGAAGGGAGTGGTATGATCTATTCAAAGTGCTGGAAGGGAAAAATTTGCAGCCAAGAATATTCTATCCAGCAAGGCTATCATTCAGAATAGAAAGAGAGATAAAGAGTTTCTCAGACAAAAACTAAAGGAGTTCATGACCACTAAACTAGCCCTATGATAAATATTAAAGGGAGCTCTTTGAGTGGAAAAGAAAGACCATAAGTGAGAATATGAAAAGTAAAAAACACAAAAGCAGTGAAATATGTATTTCTGTAAAAATCAGTCAAGGGATTCATTAAAAAAAAAACGAATGTAAAACATGACATATACCTAAAACATGGCAGTGGGGAAGAGTTAGAAAGATTTCAAACTTAAGCAAGAATCAATTTAATATAGACTGCTATATGCAGAAGATGTTATATACAAACCTACTGGTAACCACAAATCAAAAACCAATAATAGGTAAGCAAAGAATAAAGATAAAGGAATCTAAGTATATCACTAAAGAAAGTCAACAAACCATGAAAAAAGCAAGAGAAGAAGGATCAGAGTAAATCTATAGAAACAACCAAAAAACAAGTAACAAAATGGCCACAAATACATATCTTCAATAATTACATTGAATGTAAATAGACTAAAGGCTCCAATCAAAAGACATATGGTGACAGATTAAAAAAAAAAAAAAAAAAAAAAACAAGACCCATCGATATGCTACCTACAAGAGACTCATTTCAGACCAAAAGACACCTGCAGATTGAAATAAGGGGATGGAGAAACATTTATTATACAAATGGAAGTGAAAAGAAAGCTTGGGTAGAAATACTTACACTGGAAAAACTAGATTTTAAAACAAAAACTGTAATATGAGACAAAGAAAGACACTATATAATAAAAAGGGGAGAATCTAACAAGAAGATACAACAATTATAATATTTATGCACCCCACATGAAAACACCCAAATACATAAAACAGTTAATAACAAACATAAAGGGAAATAATCAATAGTAATACAATAATAATAGGGGACTTTAACACCCCACTTACACTGATGGACAGATCATCCAAACAGAACAGCAACAAAAAAAACAGTGGCCTTGAATGACACACTGGACCAGATAAATTTAACAGACATATTGAGAACATTTCTTCTGAAAACAGCAGAATATGCATTCTTTTCAAGTTCATACAGAACATTCTCCAGAACACATCACATATTAGGCCACAAAACAAGTCTCAACAAATTCAAAATGATCAAAGGCATACCATGCATCTTGTCTGATCACAATGCTAAGAAACTAGAAATAAACCACAAGAAAAAATCTGGAAGGACTACAAAAACATGTACATTAAACAACATGCTACTAAATAATGAATGAGTTAACCAAGAAATCAAGAATAAATGCAAAAGTAAATAGAAACAAATGAAAATGAAGACACAACAGTCCAAAACCTCTGGGATGCAGCAGAAGTGGTTCAAAAGAGGGAAGTTTACAGCAGTACAGGTCTACCTCAAGAAGCAAGAAAAATCACAAATAAACAACCTAACCTTACACCTAAAGAAGCTAGAACAAGAACAACAAGTAAAACCTAAAAACAGCAGAAGGAAAGAAATAATAAAGATCAGAGGAGAAATAAATGAAATAGAAACTAAAAAAAAAAAAAAAAAAAAAATACAACAGATCAATGAAACCCAAGAGCTCATTCTTGGAAAAGATCAACAAAATGGATAAACTTCTAACCAGACTCATCAAAAAAAGAGAGAGGACCCAAACAAACAAAATCACTAATGAAAGAGGAGAAATAACAGCCAACACCACAGAAATACAAAAATTATAACATAATATTATGAAAACCTATATGCCAAGAAATTGGACAACTTAGAAGAAATGGATAATTTCCTAGAAACACATAATGTACCAAAACTAAAGCAGGAAGAAATGCAAAATTTGAACAAATTACCAGCAATGAAATTGAATCAGTAATCAAAAAACTCCCAAAAAAACAAAATTCCAGGAACAAATGGCTTCATGGGTGAATTCTACCAACCATTTAAAGAAGATATAATACCTATTCTCGAACTATTCCAAAAAAAAAGAAGACAAAGGAAAACTTCCAAATTCATTCCAAGAAGTCTATTATCACCCTAATACCAAAATCAGATAAAGACACCATGAAAAAAGAAAAATACATGCAAACATCTCTCACAAATATAGATGTAAAAATCCTCAAAATATTAGCAAACTGAATCCAAAACTATATTTTAAAAAATCACACACCATGATCAAGTGGGATTTATTCCCAACATGCAAGGTTGTTTCAATATTCACAAAACCACCAACATGATATGTCACATCATTAACAAAGGATAAAAATCATATGATGATTTTGACAGATGCAGAAAAAGCATGTCACAAAGGATAACATCCATTCACGATAAAAAACCCTCAGCAAAACAGGTCTAGAGGGAACATACCTCAACATAATAAAGGCCTCATATGAAAAACCTTCAGGAATATCAACCTAATGGTGATAAGACTGAGAGCTTTTCCCTTAAGGTCTAGAACAAGATAAAAATATCCACTCTTACCACTGATATTCAACTTAGTATTAGAAGTCCTAGCCACAGCAATTAGACAACATAAAGAAATAAAAGGCATCCAAAGTGGTAAGGAAGAAGTAAAGTTCTCATTATTTGTAGATGACATGATACTATACAGAAAGAACCCTTTCTCCACCAAAAAAACTAGAATTGATAGCTCAGGTCGCAGGACTTTACTAAAGACTAAAGTCTCCACCAAAAAAACCAGAATTGATAGCTCAGTAAAGTCGCAGGACATAAAATCAATGTACAGAAATCTGTTGCATTCCTATATACTCATAATGAAGCAGCAGAAAGAGAAATTAAGAAAATCCCATTTACAATGGCACCAAAAATATGTAGGAATAAACTTAACCAAAGAGGCGAAAGACTTGTACTCTGAAAACTATAAAACACTCATGAAAGAAATTCAAAATGACACAAAGAAGTGGAAAGACATTCCATGCTAATGTATTGGAAGAATGAATATTATTAAAATGTCTATACTACCCCAAGCAATCTACACATTTAATGCAATGCCTATCAAAATGCCAACAGCATTTTTCACAGAAATAGAACAATCCTAAAATGTGTATGGAACCACAAAAGACTCCAACTAGCCAAAGCAATCTGGAAAAAGAAAAGCTGGAAGCATCACAATTCCAGACTTTTAAGTTATATTACAAAGATGCAGTAATCAAAATAGCATGGTACTGACACAAAAATAGACACATATCAATAAAAGAGAATAGAAGCCCCAGAAATAAACCCACAATTATACGGGCAATTAATCTTCAACAAAGGAGGAATGAATATACATGGGAAAAAAATCTCTTCAACAAATGGTGTTAGGAAAACTGGACAGCTACAATGCAGAAGAATGAAACTGGACCACTTTCTTTCACACTACACAAAAATAAACTCAAAATGAATTAAAGACCTAAACATGAGACTTGAAACCATAAAAATCCTTGAAGAGAGCAAAGGCAGTAACTTCTCTGACATTGGGCATAGCAACAGTTTTCTAGATATGTCTCCTAAGGCAAGAGAAATAAAAGCAAAAATAAATTATTGGGACTACATCAAAATAAAAAGTTTCTGCAGTGAAGGAAATAATGAAACTAAAAGGCAAGCTATGGAATGGAGAAGATATTTGTAAATGATATATCCAATAAAGGATTAGTATCTAAAATATATAAAGAACTTACACAACTCAACACCAAAAAACAAACAATCCAATTTAAAAATGGGCAGGGGCACCTGGGTGTCTCAGTCAGTTAAGCAGCTGACTTCAGCTCAAGTCATGCTCTCGTGGTTCGTGGGTTCAAGCCCCTTGTTGGCTCTGTGCTGACAGCTCGGAGCTTGGAGCCTGCTTCAGATTCTGTCTCCCTCTCTCTCTCACACACTCTCTCTCAGTCTCTCAAGAATAAATAAATGTTAAAAAAAAAAATTTTAAATGGGCAGAAGACACGAACAGACATTTTTCCAAAGAAGACATACAGATGGCATACAGACACATGAAAAGACACTCAACCTCACTCATCATCAGGGAAATGTCAATCAAAACTACAATGAGGGGTGCCTGGGTGACTCAGTCCGTTAAGCGGCTGACTTCAGCTCAGGTCATGATCTAGCAGTTCACGAGTTCAAGACTCTCATCAGGCTCTATGGTGATAGCTCAGAGCCTGGAGCCTGCTTCAGATTCTGTTTCTCCCTCTCTCTCTACCCCTCCCCCACTCACACTCTGTCTCTCTCTTTCTCTTAAAAACAATTTTTTTTAATTTTTTTAAAAACTACAATGAGATATCACCTCACACCCATCAGAATGGCTAAAATCAACAACACAAGAAACCACAGGCAAGGATGTGGAGAAAAGGGAACCCTCTTGCACTCTTGGTGGGAATGAAAACTGGTACAAGCCACTGTGGAAAACAGTATGGAATTTCCTCAAAAAGTTAGAAATATAAGTCCCACGTGATCCAGTGATAACACTACTGGGTATTTACCTAAAAAATGGAAAAATACTAATTCAAAGGTTACATGCATCCCTATGTTTATTGCAACATTATTTACAATAGCCTAACTATAGCAGCAGTCCAAGTGTCCACTGACGAATGAATAAAGAATTCAGCTATAAAAAAGAATGAAATCTTGCCATTTGCAACACCATGGATGGAGCTAGAAAGTATAATGTTAAGTGAAATAACTCAGAGAAAGACAAATACCATATGATTTCACTCCTATGTGCAATTTAAGAAACAAAACAAACAAGCAAAGGAAGGAAAAAGACAAACCAAGAATCAGACTCTTAGCTATAGAGAACATACTGATGGTTACCAGAGGGGCAGTCGGGGGGGGGGGGGGGGGGGGGGGGATAGGTGAAACAGGTGATGGGGATTAAAGACTACACTTATCTTGATTAAAAAAAAAAAAACAGAAAAGAACAGGTTGGCTCAGTTCATTAAGCATCCAACTTCGGCTCACGTCATGATCTCGTGGTTTGTGAGTTCAAGCCCCTCATCGGGCTCTGTGTCGATTACTCAGAGCCTGGAGCCTGTTTCAGATTCTGTATCTCCCTCTCTCTGCCCCTCCACCCCCAAATAAATAAACATTTTTAAAAAACATTAAAAATAAATTAAAATAAATTTTTTAAAAAACGGAAAAGAACAAAAAAAGACTAGGGAAAAAAAAGATCAGGCTACAACACCAGAGATTTAATTTAGACATTAGGAATAACTTTCCAATAATGACAACTAAGAAACAAGAGGACTGGGTAGTCAAGAAAGATGGCAGCATCATGTTCTGCAGAGGACTTCAGAGATACTTTTTTAAAAGTCAGTTTGATATATTTCAGATACAGTCCTTCCTGAACCAGGAAATGAAGGCGAACTCCCTGACCCTGTTTGAACCAAATTTGATCCTTTCTCAGACAGCTGGCTCTAGTGAAATAAAAACCATAAGAGACAGATCATTATACTTTAAATTGATCAGTGCTAAAACCATGAAAGGAATAACTGACCGGTAATCTCATCTTTACATACATTTTAAGTGTAATTACTGTAAACTTTTATAACGAGAAGCACTTTTGTTTGGTAAAAACCACATTGGACCTATGATTTTACTTAATTTTAATATTCCTCTGAGGCAAGCATGAGGAACTATCCTGACTTTCCTGATGAGGACACAAGCTCTCATAAGCTATGACACTACATCTCCTAAGACCTAGCAAGGGCTATTCCCTGTGGGCCACATGATCACCAGAGAATTGCAACTCCCAGAGCTAGTGGTTCCCATTCCTGGTGGAATGTGAGGAGAAAATCCTTCAGGACAGTGAAAACCAGGACAGGGGGGAGGGGTGGATGAGATCACTCGCCGCCATATATTCACAATCACAACCTTCTCTTATTGGGTACAAAAGCATCAGGCCTCCAGATTCTGGGATGACCCTAAATTTGGGAAGCACTGGAGAACAGCCATCAAGGGCCCAGGCCCACAACCTAAGAAGACAGTTCTCTGATCAATCAGCTTGCTACCCTGGACCCTAACCCTACAATCAAGAAAAAAAGGTCTCTCTTCTGCTTCTGCCAGGTTTCACCCACATGGCCTTTCCCCTGAGGTCTCCCCTGCCCATCCTTCTATAGTCAAGAAACCACGCCTCATGGGTCCTCACTCGAACATGAGAGAGCAGCGCTAAACCAAGCAGGTATGCTCCAACCCAAGGGACAAGGAGTTGGGGTGCCTGGGTGGCTCAGTTGGCTAAGTGTCCAACTTCGGCTCAGGTCATGATCTCACAGTTCGTGAGTCCAAGCCCCGTATCAAGCTCTGTGCTGACAGCTCAGAGCCTGGAGCCTGCTTCAGATTCTGCGTCTCCCTCTCTTCCATTTCCCCACTCACTCCTCTCTCTCTCTCTCTCTCAAAAATAAACATTTAAAAAAATTAAAAAATAAAAGGGACAAGGAGTAAGAGAATGGAAGCCTGAGGGCAGGGCCAAGCCATGACTTCTTGGTCTCTTTGAACAATACAAAGAGCCAAAGTATGTCAGGTGTGGATGGTTCCATATAGAGAAAATCACGGAGAAACAAGTATAGGATAAAGAGATAGAAAGGTAGGAAAGCTTAAACACAAACTAAGAAATGTGAGGCCCATTATTCCTTTCTGGAAAGTGCTCCAGAAACTTGCATTACCGTGAGGGCTTAATTCAGACTCAAGAGTTAAACACAGTAGGCCCACAATAGACTCCATTGTCAAGATTTTCATCAATAAAGTACTTGAGTATGCTGCCCTCAAAGGCACTGCTTGAGTGACAGGTCATTTTCTCAACCTTTTTAAGTTCCCTACTCCCTAGTTTCATCTGACACCTAATATCATATGGAGAAGAAGACTGTCTCAGAAGTTCACCTGTGGCATATACAGTGCTAGCCACACTCTCCATATGGTCCGATCTATGACTTACTGGGAATTCCTTTTAAGACAGAATCTGAGTGATGGGTGATGAAGAAAAGTGGGCATATCTGCATATGTCTAAGTATAGTAACTGTGTATTTTCTTGAGTAGTCCCCTTTCAAATACTTTATCCCATATTTATCCCCAATAGCAGCAAAATACACAAAATTTTCCAACATTTTTGCAATAAGATTACATCTTTGTGAAAGAACACATACACTGACAAAACCTCTGTCATCATTCAAAACTCAATTTGGTTCAGAAATTAAGGCAGGGAGCTTCCTTTCTCTTCAGTACCACATGGGCAGCAATGTAGGATAGCAAAGAATGTACACTGCATAGAAAGATGGTATACAACCAGTGGATCTCCTCCCTTACTTCATGTTAGATATCCTGGGATAGGATCATGAAGGCAGTGCCACCTGCTTAGTGAACCAAATCTCTTTTATTTCCATTCATGTGACAGTGACATCTAGGGCACAGCTTAGGTTGCCTGAAAAAAAGAGAAGTTACTCGGCAGACATCACCTCTGACCCAGAAGAGAAACTGACCCTCATGGACAAAGATACCATGATCTTCGGCCACACCTGTTAACTTGGAAATTTAATGAGACCCAAGCACATCACAACTGCCAAGCAAAGAAACCAGCAAACAAACAACCAGTAAAATAAATGTGATATAAAAGGCACTCAATTTATCAGTTCTTACTGGGTAGTGGAATATAGTGATCAGATGTCCAAGTTTGGTTCATAGAACAGCACTGTAGATTAGAAGAAAATATGAATTATAAGGTCACAAACCCACTTCGACTTTGACGGAGTTATTCTTTTTTATGGACCTCAGTTTCCTCCCCTGTAAATAATGCGGCATAACTGGACACTACTGAAGGCCCCTTTCATTTTTAATATCCTGTGATCTAGATGGTCTCACAGTCTACAATTCCAACATAGCTATTCTCCAGACTTGAAAAGCCATCTCATCCAAAAATATTTCCTACAAGGAAGGAATATTTAGGATTTCATCAAAGGTGGTGGCCTTTGAACATACAAATGCACATATTACATGACAGAAAATGTAGAGTTTTTTAACTCTTTCCTTCCTAGACAAAATCTAAACAAATGAACATAACATACTAAAAATTATACAACATAGCATTAACCCAGGACTTAAAATTTGTCATAACATCAGTAAAATAATAAGCAGAACACATTATAGCAACAAAACAAGTATTAAAAAAACATCAGGGGCACCTGGGTGGCTCAGTCAGTTAAGCACCTGACTTCCCCTCTGGAAAATAGAGATTCCTCAAAAAATTAAAAATAGGGGTGCCTGGGTGGTTCAGTCAAACACCTGACTCTTGATTTCAGTTCAGGTCATGATCTCATGGTTCATGAGTTTGAGCCCTGAATCAGGCTCTGCACTGACAGTGTGGAGCCTGTTTGAGATTCCCTCTCTCCCTCTCTCTCTCTCTCTCTCTGCCCTTTCCCTGGTCATGCTCTCTCAAAATAAATAAACGTTTTTAAAAATTAAAAATCAAACTACCCTACAACCCAGCAATTGCACCACTAGATATTTATCCAAAGGATACAAAAATGCCGATTCAAAGGGGCACATGCACCCCAATGTTTATAGCAGCATTATCAACAATAACCAAATTATGGAAAGAGCCCAAATGTCCATCGACTGGTGAATGGATAAAGATGTGATGTATGTATGTATGTATATATATATATATATATATATATATATATATATATAAACACACACACACACACACACACATATACATACAATGGAATACTACTCGGTGATGAAAAATAATGAAATCTTGCCATTTGCAACAACGTGGATAGAACCAGAGTATATTATGCCAAGCAAAGTAAGTCAGAGAAAGACACATATGATTTCACTCCTATGTGGAATTTGAGAAACACAACAGATGAACACAGGGGAAGGGAAGGAAAAATAAGAAAGAGGAAGCAAACCATAAGAGACTCTTAAATACAGAGAACAAATTGAGGGTTGTTGGAGGGGAGGTGGGTAGGGGGATGGGTTAAATGGGTGATGGGCATTAAGGCAGGCACTTGTTGAGATGAGAAGTTGGGTGTCATATAGAAGAGATAAATCACAGAGTTCTGCTCCTAAACCCAAGACTACACAGTACGTTAACTAACCTGAATTAAAATAAATAAATAAATAAACAGCAAAACGGGCACATTATGGTGATACAGAGGTGTTAATTACAGGAAGTAGCTACTGTCCTTAGGGCTAGGGGAAAAAGATGAAGTTGGACTACCAGCCACTACAAGCCTGCAAGAGATTCTCTGTGAGCTGGGACTCACTTCCCTGAAGAGGCGTGCTGCCTGTCCGTGCTGCTGTCTCAAGAGTTCAGAGGAGGGAGCCTGTGGAGCTCAGAAGGGGAACTTTCTTGCTGAGAGGGCATAAGGAGACCAGTTCTGGGAGTGCCAAGAAAAAGCTGGAAAGTGGAAGCCCAGCTATTGCTGGGCTGCTAACAGAAACAGCAAGCAGTCTCCCGTTAGTGCCGGAACCTAAGAGAAGTCTTGTCAAATACGCTTTCCAGAACCCGGACTGCACACAATGGTGGGTCTGAAGATGAGAGTTGCCTAATAACTACTATGAACCTCCAGCAGGATAAACGCAAAAGAAACCACACCTCAGCACTGCATAATAAACTACTGAAAACCCAAGACAAAGAAAATTCTCAAAACAGACGGAGACCAAGGACAAATACCTTTAAATTTTTTTTTTTTCAACGTTTATTTATTTTTGGGACAGAGAGAGACAGAGCATGAATGGGGGAGGGGTAGAGAGAGAAGGAGACACAGAATCGGAAACAGGCTCCAGGCTCTGAGCCATCAGCCCAGAGCCTGACGCGGGGCTCGAACTCACGGACCGCGAGATCGTGACCTGGCTGAAGCCGGACGCTTAACCGACTGCGCCACCCAGGCGCCCCTAAATACCTTTAAACAGCACCACCTTTAGGCCCAGGCAACTGTGGCCCGGGGCCTGGACTTAGGGGTTCCTGTTTGGCTTCCTTCCCACCCGTCACCCTCCACAGGGTGAGGGTCCTGCAGAGTCCCGCAGCCAGCACACTGTGGAACTCAGGCTCCAAACAGAACTCTGGGCCCTAAGAATCCCCTGCCCGCACAGCCTCAGGTCCACCTCCAGCGCTCGCAGCCCTTTGCACCGCAGGGCGCGCCCCAGGCCTGAGCGCCCGGAGCTCTACGGTGCGGGCTGAATTCCTTAAGCATGCAGACCCCCCACCTCCATTCAGGGACGACCCAAGGGTGGGGAAAGAAAGGCACCTGGGTTAATGGCCTCCATTTTTTTGGTCAGGGTGGGCCTGCCTCGCAAAGGACCATCAGGTGCAGCCGACTCCTCCCAGTCAGGCGGTGGGCGGCGCGAGGGAAGGAGACTGCTGGGAAGGCGGGAAGTTTAAAAGGCCACTCCCCCCAACCCCGCCCCCCGGCCTCCAAGAGCTCGTGCCGCCCTACCAAGAAACGCGGCAGCTGAGCGAGCCTGCGCAGCCCTCCGGCCACGTGACAGCATGGAGGCAGCGGGCTGTGAGGACAGCCCCTACCTCTTCAAGGTGGTGAGAAGCCTCTACGACCGCGAGGCCGGCATCCCGGAGGACGGGCTGGCGGCACCCATCCAGAACCAGGGGAGTGAGAAGAAGCTGCACCCCGGGTGTGTGGCATCCTGCGAATCGTGAAGCCCTGCAACCATGTGCTCAGCCTGCCGGTCCCCATCCCGAAAGACAAGGGCTCCCCAGAGGTCATCTGAGGCTATGGGGCCAGCACAGCCGGCACTGCACGCTCCCGTTACAACCAAGGTGTGAATCTAGGGAAGATAAAAGTTTTGGCTTCCCTTATGACGTCTAAATGTGCTGTGGTTGATGTGCCATTTGGAGGTGCTAACGCTGGTGTTAAGATTAATCCCCAAAACTACCCCAGTAAGGAAGTGGGGAAAGATCACAAGGGGGTTCACCATGGAACTAACAAAACAGGGCTTTATTGGTCCTGGAATTGATGTGCTTTCCTCAGACATAGGCAATGTGAGTCAGAGATGTCCTAGATTGCTGACACCTATGCCAGCATCATAGGGCTTGCATAGCACATGCAAATTAACGCACATGCCTGCTATCCTGGTAAATCCATCAGTTGGGGTCTCATCCGCCGATATCTCCGCTACTGGCCAGTGTTTAACATGGATTGAAAACTTCCTCAGTGAAGCTTCTTTCATGAGCATTTTTGGAATGACACCAGGGTTTGGAAAGAAAACATTTCTTATTTAGGGCTTTGGCAATTTTGCACTCTATAGTTACATTATTTTGCTAAATGTGTTGGTGTTGGTGAATCTAATGGGAGAATATGGAATTCAGATGGCATTGACCAAAAGGAACTAGAAGACTTGAAATTGCAACATGAATCGGAGCACCTGGGTGGGCTCAGTCAGTTAAGCATGGGACTCTTGGTTTCTGCTCAGGACATGATCTCACAGTTTGTGAGTTCAAGCCTCACATCAGGCTCTGTGCTGTCAGTGCTGGCAGTGTGGAGCCTGCTTGGGATTCTCTCTCCCTCTCGCTCTGTCCCTCCCTACTCACTCTCTCTCAAAATAAATAAATAAGCTTAATTTTTTTAAAAAAATAAAATTGCAACGTGAATCAATTCTGGGTTTCTCCAAGGCAAAGCCCTAGGAAGTATCTTGCCAGCAAACTGGCATACTTATTCCTACTGCCAATGAAAAGCAGGTAACCAAGGCCAGTGCACCCAGAATGAAAGCCAAGATCATTGCTGATGCTTCCAATGAACCAACAACTCCAGGAGCTTGTAAGATTTTTCTGAAGAGGAGCATTACAGTCATTCCTGACCGTGTGACCGAGTGACAGTGTCTTACTTTGAGTGACTAAAGAATGTAAATCATGGGGCACCTGGATGGCTCAGTTGGTTCACCCATCTGACTCTTGATTTCAGCTCAGGTCATGATCCCAGGCTTGTGAAACTGAGTCCCTCACCAGGCTCCATGCTGAATATGGAGTCAGCTTGTTTCTGTGTGTGTGTAGTCAGCTATGGCTCTTTGACCTTAAATATGAAAGAGATTCTACCTACTGCTTTTTCATGTCTATTCTAGATAGTTTAGAAAGAAAATGTAGAAAGCACCATCAAACTTTTCCTATTATATCCACAGCAGGGTTCCAAAACAGAGTATCTGAGAAAAGACATTGTACATTCTGGTTTACCTTACACTGGGGAGTTTTCTGCCAGGCAAATCATGTACGCAGCTGCAAAGTATAACCTGGGATTGAACCTGAAAACAACTGCCTATCTCAGCACCATTGAGAAAGTCCTGAGGGTGTAGCTGGTTTGACCTTCAAATAAATGGAACATAGCTGACTACTTCACTACCCTCTTTAACTGTAACTTCTGCAAACCTATCACATGTTTACATATAACCACAAAAAGATTTTTCTCTTAAGAACATCATTCTTAATAAGTCAGTCCAAATCACAACAAGAAGCTAAGAGATGATAGAAGATACATGTAAATTGTGTGGAAGGGAAATACGGAGAAGTGAGCAAATTGCTTCATGAGATGGAAGAATGGAAAAGAGCAATATTCTAAAATAAATCTATTCTTTTAAAAATGTTATTTTAGGGGCGCCTGGGTGGCTCAGTCGGTTGAGCATCCAGCTTCGGCTCAGGTCATGATCTCGCAGTCGTGAGTTCGAGCCTCATGTCGGGCTCTGTGCTGACAGCTCAGACCCTGGAGCCTGCTTCAGATTCTGTGTCTCCCTCTCTCTCTGCCCCTCCCCGGTTCATGCTCTGTCTCTCTCTGTCTCAAAAATAAAATAAATGTTAAAAAATGTAATTTTAAACAGAGATGTGTAATTAAGTTAATGCATTACATATTTAAGTAGGAAAAAAAATAAGTCAGTCCAAATCAGCCCTTTAAAAAGGAAGAAATTAAGGGTGAGAGATCACAGACACATTGATGAGTGTGAAAGTAGAAATTGCCTGTGCCAGAGGGCCACTTGGGATAATTTGCCTTTAAATCAAAAGCCTTTTCATCTAGCTATATGCTCCCAGCTCACAGTTTGTTCCCAACATGTTAATTACCTTTTGTTTCAGCTGAGCAATCAGTTGTTTGCCTAATTTTACTCTGGCCAAGTCTGAGATGGAACATGCTATAATTTTGATGCATTTAAAAAGTGGGTGTGTGGCATTTTCAGAAGGTAGTATTGTCCTAAAATTAGTTATTATTTCACATCAGCAAAATAGCTCGATTTTATAGGTTACAAACAAAAATAAAAGCTGTTTCTTCTATGCATTTTATTCTCTTAGGAAGACACAAGTACATGCTGCTGTAATAAAATTGCCTTTAATCATTTAACAAGCCTAACTTTGACTCAAACAGTAAGTGCTTACAAACATAAGTTTAAAAATCTAGTATTTTATGATATAAAACAGCATTACTTATAGCTCATCAGTTCTGTATTGTCCAGCAAAAATAAACAGCCAGATGGAGAATTATTATCTTCAAAACTACAGATGATGGAGGCTATTTTTATTGTAGCTATCTGAATTTGCTAAATATAATTATGACGTGTAGTCCAAATAATGCAGTGACCTGCTTACCATGTTAATTTTTCATTTCTTTAGGGATCCATTGCTGAGTAATTGAACAATAATTCAAGTGGAGTAGCCCAGAAAAAATCTACTTGGTCTCCCTGTCTGGAATCTGGCTAACAATTTAAGCATTACTTGATTTTGTGTCTCTTTTCTTTTAGGAGGCTTCATATGCACACAAGCTTAATTAACAAAGTGGGACTTAAAACATTGGATTGAGTGTTTTGTTTGGGACTTTTTTGGCCAGGACCTTTTGAACAGTGGTATACCAATGAAATACTAGACATTATGTATGTAATGAATGAGCCCTTTTTTAAAAACAATAAAACTCTCAGAAATTTCTAATTATTTTGTAACTTCATGACTTAACCTCGTAATAAAAACAGTTATTAAAAGTCTGCCTTTTAATGTTTATTTATTTTTGAGACAGAGAGAGACAGAGCATGAATGGGGGAGGGGCAGAGAGAGAGGGAGACACAGAATCGGAAGCAGGCTCCAGGCTCTGAGCCATCAGCCCAGAGCCTGATGCGGGGCTCGAACTCACGAACCGTGAGATCGTGACCTGAGCTGAAGTCGGACGCTCAACCGACTGAGCCACCCAAGCGCCCCAAAAGTCTGCCTTTTAAAAATAATTGAAAGGGAAATACTTTCAGACTAAAGACAGCACCAGTATACATTTACAACAGAAATACTGAAAGGATTTCCTTTTATAGAGGCAATATATTCCTAAATGGAAACATTGAAATAGAGGAGTGGATTAAGACCTACTGAAAGTTTGAACATGTGAGTAAGTTTGCATGACTATTGAACTGTATAGCAACAATAATGTCTTGATGATTATACACATACATACATATAAGTACATGTACTCACACACATATAATCAAAATACATTTCAATAACAGCACAAAAAGTTGGAGATGGGTAAAACATGTTAAAACTGTTCAATGATCCTTATATTGTCTAGGAAGTGGTAAAAGTACTAATTTATAGGATACATTTGGTAACATCCAGGGTAACAACTAAAACAAGAGTAAAAGATTGCCTCCTAATAGAAAGGAAACAATGGAGTGATAAAATAAAGGGGGGGGGTAATCCAAAAGAAGGCAAGAAAAGAGAGAAAAAGTAATATAGAGCAGGTGTGACAGTAGTGAGGTAGGAAGTTAAATTCAATTACATGAGTAATTATGATAAATGTAAATGGACTAAATTCTCTGACTAAAAGAGTTTATCAACTAAATGCTACCTAAAAGAGTTGCACATTAACTATCAGGTACAGAAAGTTGAGAATAAAAGGGTGGAAGATGCTGCATCTTATAAATGATTTTTAAAAAAAAAGCTTATAAGGTGGCAATAGGAACCTCGTCAAAACCTCTCCTTTATCCATTCCCAGAGAGAGATGTGAGAGTTGGGGAGGTAAATCATCATAAGATTATTATAGGGTGGCACTTATAATCGATTCTACTTTCTATGTGTGAGGCAAGATCAATATTCAACCAAGACGTGCCTTAGGAATAAATACAGTCTAATTCAAAAGAATAGTAGATAGATTATTTTGAGAAGCTACGTCCCCTTTACCTCAAACATGCAAATGTAGTCCAGGGCCTGGGACGTTGGAGCTGATAACAACAACAACGACAACAACAAAAAACTTTCCAATGTGCAGAAATCTCTTTAAAAGGGTTCTACATTTACCACTCTTCATTTTCTTGTGAGGCATACATTCACCCAATTGAGCTAGGAATCTCTTTATGATCTTACCATGTCTTTAACAAAAATATTTAAATTTCCCATTCTAGTTCAATTAAGTCACTACTCCATAGGTGTTAAGTGTTCTTTTGACCCATTTTTGTGTAAGAGTCATATTCAAATGTGTTCCTTGATCCAATGAGGTGTAGGTTATGGCTCCAAATTGACATAAAATGCCTATTTCCATGACCTTAATGGTGTTTTAGCTGCTATTTCTGTTAAAGAGTAAGAAATAGTTATTTTTGTTAAAAATCCTTTTGAATTCTTCAGAAATATTAGCAGTGACCTTCTGTCATTCACCTGTCAGCTTTGAGTCAGTCTTGTTATTGGGGATTTTCCCAAGGCCAATTTCAGATAGTTTATCTATTGTTAACATTCAGTAAATTATATTTGTAACTTCCACATTAGTGACTCTGCTACATGACAGTGGAATATGTTTTTGTAAACTCATTGTTGTATGACTTGGACATGACCATGCCTCATTTCATGTATCCAAGTGACTACCTGCAGGCAGTGGACCAAGGCATCATCTTGGCATTCCAATTCTCCTCTGAAAGAAAAATTGGGTTCTTTTGGTGAGCATCAATATGATCTACTTTAATTTTCTTTCTGAAATTCCACAGGCCTTCCACAGTTGTGTTCTTCACAGATGGTACTCTTTATTGCTCATCCATTAAACATTTATTAGCTATACCCTTGGGCCATTGGCTATGGACGAAGAGCTTGTGATACCCACACTTTTTTACATAGCATTTTATGTCAGGACTGTGATCTAGAGCAATATTCAGTTCTTTTTATATTGCTCTATGCACTGCTTTCAGTTCATCCCATTGTGCAGAATTACCTTTACCTTTTTCTTTCTTCTTTAAATTTATTTTAATTCTAGAATAGTTAATATACACTGTTACATTAGTTTCAGGGGTGCAATACAGTGATTCAACAATTCTATACACTATTCAGTGATCATGATAAGTGTACTCGTTAATTTCCATCATCTATTTCACCCACCTCCCATGAACCTTCCTTTTGGTAACCACCTGTTTGTTCTCTATAGTTAAAAGCCTGTTTCTAGCTTTGTCTCTCTTTTTTTTCCTTTGCTCATTTGTTGTGTTTCTTAAATTCCACATATGAGTGAAATCATATGGTATTTGTTTCCCTGACTTATTTCACTTAGCATTATACTCTCTAGCTCATATCCATGTTGCTGCAAATGGAAAGATTCCATTCTTTTTAATGGCTGAATAATATTCCATTATATATATATATATATACATATATATATGTGTATATATATATATACATACACACACACATGTGTGTGTGTAACTACATCTTTATCCATTCATCTATCGATGGATACTTGGGCTGCTTCATAGTTTTGTTATGGTAAATAATGTTGCAGTAAACATAGGGGTTCATGTATCCCTTTGAATTAGTGTTTTTGTATTTTGGGGGTAAATACCCAGTAGTGTGATTACTGGATCATAGGGAATGCCTACTTTCACCACTTATATTCAGCATAGCATGGGAAGTCCTAGCCACAGAAATAAGACAACAAAAAGAAATAAAAGGCATCCAAATTGGTAACGAAGAAGTAAAACTTTCACTATTTGCAGATGATATGATACTATATGCAGAAAACTCCAAAGACTCCACCAAAAAAAAACTACTAGAACTGGTAAATGAATTCAGTAAAGTCGCAGGATACAAAATCAATGTACAGAAATCTGTTGCATTTCTATACAATAATAATGAAGCAGCAGAAAGAGAAATTAAAACAACCTCATTTACAAGTGCACCAAAAATAACAAAATACCTAGGAATAGAATTAACCAAAGAGGTCCTTTGACCTGTATTCTGAAAACTGTAAAACACTGATGAAAGAAAGTGAAGACAACACAAAGAAATGGAAAGACATTCTATGCTCATGTACTGAGCGAACAAATATTGTTAAAACGTACCTTTGCCTTTTTCAACTAGGGAAATAGCTGGGCTAATAGCAATTTAGCAGCTGGGTAAAGAGCAGCAGACTTCCATAAGAAGTCTTTTTCAGTATAGGAGCTCCCACTGGTGGAGCAAGCAGCCTATTACACGTCAGTGGAAAGAGTCATACAATTCAGACCACTCACAAACAGGAGAGGATGTTCTATCATTGATCCTAGAGGTAGAGAAAGGCTACCTGCTCGTGAATATGATGCACTTACTCCATTTCAACATATTTGTAAGTATAACGTTTACATTTTCCAAGGAACTGTGTTGTACATCCCTTTCTTTATTTGAATGTCTTTCTCACATCACTCATATCAAAATATATATCTTGGTAAGTTTGTCCTTCAGCCATATGACCTGTTGCCACCAGAGCTTAAAAGCACACTAATACTTATATCTCAAATGGTTTACACTAAGTTACAGCATAATCTTCTAATTCAAAATACCAGTACCTGCCATTTAGCGTCGGAATTAGACTTCTAATAACTGCAGTCTCTGAGTTTTAGTGGTATACACATATAAAACCCTTGGTCTGTTAGGATTAGATAGTCCCAGAGGTGCCCTTTATATACCCTCAAAGACTTCCTTTGTTTCCAGCTCGTTTGAATTTAGTCTTTTTTTCCCCCTAGTCACTCTATATTACAGAGGACAGGATACTCAAATTCAGTATACGTGTCCACCAGAATATATACAGCTCCACAAGACTTCGTACCTTTTTCAGGGCGCCTGGGTGGCGCAGTCGGTTAAACGTCCGACTTCAGCCAGGTCACGATCTCGCGGTCCGTGAGTTCGAGCCCCGCGTCAGGCTCTGGGCTGATGGCTCGCAGCCTGGAGCCTGTTTCCGATTCTGTGTCTCTCTCTCTCTCTGCCCCTCCCCCGTTCATGCTCTGTCCCTCTCTGTCCCAAAAATAAATAAAAAACGTTGAAAAAAAAATTAAAAAAAAAAGACTTCGTACCCTTCGTACCTTTTTCTCATTAGTGGGACCCAGAAGGGACAGTAATTTGTTCTTTACTATTTGTGAAATGTCCCTAAAGGCCTCAACCTGGGATATTCCTGGATATTTGCCTGATTGGCCTTGACCCTAAATCAGCCATCCTTGACTACTTCTGCACATTATAATTTACAAATGCCCTTGGCTTCCTCTTCCAAAGAGGATATTATCATATTATCAATGTAATGAATCAACTTATTTTGAAACTGATCGTATTTAAATCTCATCCTATCAGGTTGTGATAGTATGCTGCAGCATTCAGTTACCCTTACAGGAGGACAGTAATTGCATAATGGAGTCCATTTCACATGAAGATGAACTGTATACTTGACTGGCTTTCCAAAATGAGATACAAAAGCCAAGTCACCTTTAGCTAACCAGTCACCTTTAACTAACCAGTCACCTTTAACCTGCTGAATGCTTGAAATGTTGCCCTCATGTCTGGCATAGCAAAAGCTATCGATGGAAGTGCTTTTAAAATGTGGTAGTCAGCAGTCAGCTGTGCAGTGTTTTTTATAAGCCATATAGGAATACTATAGAAAGAATTAGAAGAGACACCCTTCTACAGTTTTCTTAGTAAGGGCTGAGGTTCACTATCCTCTAGTACTCAAGTACTGCTTAATAATTACTATAGAAGAGAGTACAGGCAATGCTTATGTCCCAGTTAGCATGTAATTAAAACCAGGCAAAGGGTGAATTTGCCCAGCATTTGGCTACAAGCTGGTAATGGCAATGCCCTCTATTCATGCATTACCTGTCTTCTGTATATACATTTGTGACAATGCGATACCATCACTGAGAACCTCTCACTTTCTCGATTATCTACACTTTTACTCAATCTTGGTAACTTCTGCCACAGAATCAGCATACTACCCCAAGGTTTACTTTTATCCCCTTAATGTTGCTTTCTGATTTCCCTAAAAGTATAATAGACATCATGTACCAGAATCACTAGGGAAAATTATATGTTTTCAGCATTTGAAAGCATAGAGGTTATGATGGTCCTACAGTGGGGGTGATCATGGACAAATCTAAAAGATAAGATCCAAAGGTTAGAAATGAAGTTCTCCATGCCCATATCCAGACCTGCCAGGAACAGTTTTCTTCAACAACCATACGGATTTAAAATATATATATACTTTTGCTTAGTAAAGAATCCTGGGTGGAGGCACCATATCAATTATCACAGCCTGATTTAACTTATCTTACTCCCTCCCTGGTCCAACCATCAGAGTTTACTTCCACGTATATTCCCCAGTTTTCCCCAATATAAATTAGCAAAATCTTACTTCGACTATAAGCCCTCTTCTTTCATTTTGCACTTTGTAATTTTCCCACTCCCCAAACTGAGACCATTCTGGGATTTGAGTGCATTAATACATTTAGAAGCAATAAGGGGTTTTGAAGTTGAGTCACAAGGAGAATTGATACCTTCTTGCAAGCTGTAGCAGTTAATGGTTTTAGTGAAATTACAGAATCCTCTCTGGTTAGTTGAAGCAGAAATGAAATCTATTAGCATTCAGTAGCTGGTACTTAACTGCAAAAATCAGGTTAAGGTGATTAAGCTTCCAAAACAATTTCCAGGACTAATCAGCAATTCTATCCTCACCAGAAAGCAGTCATCAACACTGCCATCCCCAGAATTTTGCCTCTCCTGCCACGACCTGTTTAGTTTTCTCTTGCTGTAAAAAAATATTACCGCAGGGACACCTGTGTGGCTCAGTTGGTTGAATGTCGAACTCGGTTTTGGCTCAGGTCATGATCTCACAGTTCATGGGTTCGAGCCCCGTGTCAGGCTCTATGCTGACAGTGCGGAGTGTGCTTGGGATTCTTTCTCTCTCCCTCTCTCTCTGCCCCTCCCCTACTCTCTCTCTATATTTCTCTCTCAAAATAAATAAATAAACATTTTAAAAAACATATTACCACAAACTCAGCTGCTTAACACAATACATTTATTGTATCATAATTACGCTATCGCAGTTTCTGTGGGTCAAGAGTTGCAACTGAGCTAGTCCTCCACTGCACTTGTAATGTTGGCCAGGCTGCCTTCTCACCTGGAGATTCTACTGGATGAAAGTCCTCTTCCATGCTCAGTCAAATTTTGGGGGAGAACTCATTTCCTCGCAACTTCACAACTGAGGGCCTCAGCTTCTTACTCGCTGGTAGCTGCCCTCAACTCTCAGAGGCCACCTGTATGTCCTTGCCACATGGCCCTCTATAGGCAGTCACAACATGACAGTTTACTTCCTGAATGCCAGCAGGAGAGCATCTCTCTGCACAAAAGGGTCAAGTCCCTTTTTTAATTTTTTTTTAACGTTTTATTTATTTTTGAGACAGAGAGAGACAGAGCATGAACGGGGGAGGGGCAGAGAGAGAGGGAGACACAGAATTGCAAGCAGGCTCCAGGCTCTGAGCCATCAGCCCAGAGCCCGACGTGGGGCTTGAACTCACGGACCGCGAGATCGTGACCTGAGCCGAAGTCGGCCGCCCAACCGACTGAGCCACCCAGGCGCCCCTCGAGTCCCTTTTTTTTTTTTTTTCAATGTTTATTTTATTTTTGGGACAGAGAGAGACAGAGCATGAACGGGGGAGGGTCAGAGAGAGAGGGAGACACAGAATCGGAAACAGGCTCCAGGCTCTGAGCCATCAGCCCAGAGCCCGACGCGGGGCTCGAACTCACGGACCGCGAGATCGTGACCTGGCTGAAGTCGGACGCTTAACCGACTGCGCCACCCAGGCGCCCCATCGAGTCCCTTTTTTAATGGCTGATTAAGTCAGGCCCTCCCAGTATAACCCTCCTTTTGACCAATTCAAAATCAAGTGACTTAGGATCTTAATTACCTCTGCAAAATCCCTTCACTTTGCTTTATAACATTACCTAATCAAGGAAGTGACATCCCTTACCTTTACCATATTCCAGAAGTCACACATTCTGTCCCCACTCAAGGGAAATGTGTGGATTTACCCTAAAAGTGCCCTGAGAGTAAGAGCTGTACATGACCATTCTCAAGAAACTCTGGGCTTCCAGGAGAACCGCTACAATCTTTGTATGAACATTAAACAGGGACTCCTGTGGGCAGTTGCCACTCCCACAAGTTCACCGTTGGCAAATAGGGATTGGCCTAGATTTTAGACCACCTGTAAGGGTTAAATTGTAGTGTAGGGCTAATGCTTAGCTTGAAAAATAACAGCTTTGTGTTGACACTGAAGGTTAAGAGATAACAGCCTTGCTTTGCTCTGGTAAACTACGCCTCATACCCTTGTAAATTAGGCTTCACCAATTAAGGAAACAAAAGTTCAAAGAAAAGAGCCTCAGAGGCAGGGTCAAGGAGATCCACTGGTTGCAACTTAGAGGCAGAAAGTCTAAAGTAAACACCTCATTAGGCAACTGTTTCTAACTCATCTGGAACCTGTTTCTTTGTTCTGTTCCCAGGTGATGATAAAACGATGTGATCGGTTATAAAAACTCTGTACCCCGGCTGTTCGGGGCCGCACTCTTATCAAGAGTGTTGGTCCCGATCGGTCGGCCTTGCCTCTCATTGTAATAAACTTTGTTGTGACTGTCACTGGTGCCCGTAGCATTCTGTTTCAGGAGTCGTGTGGATGCAATACACCACTCCAACCCAACCTTTATTCAATGCACAAACTGCGTACTGAACCAAAGGCACAAGCTAGGCCAATACCCTGCACGTAGTGGGTGAACATCTGATGGATGAATGTCTTCTAGAATGTCAAATCACCCAGTCTCATCATCTCATTAAACAAAGTCTACCAAAGGGCACATGGTATAATCCTGCCCTGTCCTTTCTCTCTGAAAACACCTTCTATTTTAACTTTTTTTTCTAAGTTTTATTTATTTATTTTGAGAGACTGTGTGCACACACAAGCAGGGGAGGGGCAGAGAGGGAAGGAGAGAGAATCGCAAGCAGGCTCCACACTGCTAACACATGGTGCCAGAACCCACAAATTGCAAGACCGTGACCTGAGCCAAAACTAAGAGCCCGACACTCCACTAAGCCACCCAGGCACCCCAGGACACCTCCTTGCTATTACCATCCTTTTGCCCCACTATCCTGCACTCTTCCCAGTGAATCCTTTGGTTATCAATTTCATTTTCTTTTTTTTTATTGAGGTATAACTCACATAACATTTTATTAATTTCAGATGTACAACATAATGATTCAGTGTTTGTATACACTGCAAAATGATCATTATCGTAAGTCCAATTAACATCCGTCACCACACAAAATTTTTTTTCTCGTGGTAATAACTTTTAAGATCCTTTCTCCTGGCTACTTTCAAATATGCAGTACAGTATTATTAACTGTAGTCACCAGGCTGTACGTTACATCCCTATGATTTGTTCACGTATTTTACCTTTTGACCCCCTTCACCCATTTTGCCCACCCCCCATCCCTAGCCTCAGGCAACCACCAATCTATTCTCTTTTTTGTTCATTTTGTTGCTGTTATTCTTGTCTCATTTGTCTTTTTGTGTACTTTTTTGGATTCCATATATAAGTGAGATGTTACAATATTTATCTTTTCATTTTTTACTTATTTCATTTAGCATAATGCCCTCATTTCATCCATGTTGTCTCAATGGCAATATTTTATTCTTGCTTGTGTCCTATATCTTTTAACATCCTTCATCAGATTTTTCTGGGTCAGTTCATAGTGGTTTGGAAAATGTGGCAAATATGAAAAGCGGTTTGCCTATTTGATCATCAGAGAACCAATATGCAGGATTTCTTTTGTGTGTTTTTTTCAAGTTTTTATTTAAATTCCAGTTAGTTAATGTACAGCGTAATATTAATTTCAGGTATAGAATTTAGTGACTCATCACTTACATATAACACCCAGGGCTCATCACAACAAGTACCCTCCTTAATGCCCATCACCCATTTAGCCCATCCTCCCACCTACCTCCCCTCTAACAACCCTCAGTTTGTTCTCTATAGTTAAAAGTCTATTGGGCGGTGCCTGGCTGACTCAGTCAGTTGAGCATACAGCTTTAGCTCAAGTCATGATTTTTAGCTCAAGTCATGATCTCACGGTTCGTGGGTTCGAGCCCCACGTTCACCTCTGTGCTGACAGCTTGGAGCCTGGAGCCTGCTTCGGATTCTGTATCTCCCTCTCTCTCTGCCCTTCCCTCACTTATACTCTGTATCTCTCTCTCTCTCTCTCAAAAATGAATAAACATTAAAAAAAAACTTTTCTTCTTAAAAAAAAGTCTGTTGGGGTGCCTGGGTAGCTCAGGCAGTTAAGTGTCCAACTATTGATTTCAACTCAGGTCATTATCTCATGGTTCGTGAGTTTAAGCCCTACATCAGGCTCCTCACTGGCAGTGCAGGACCTGGGTGGGATTCTTTCTCTACCACTTTCTCTGCCCCTCCTCCCCATCTCTCTCTTTCTCAAAATAAATAAACTTTATAAAAAAAGGATTTGTTTCCTGTTTTGCCTCTCTCTCTTTTTCCCCCCTAGGTTTGTCTGCCTTGTTTTTTAAATTTCACATATGAATGAAATTATATGATATTTGTCTTTTTCTGACTGACTTATTTCACTTAGCATAATGCTCTCTAACTTCATCCACATAGTTGCAAATGGCAAGATTTCATTCTTTTTTGTGGCTGATGTTCCATTGTGTGTGTGTGTGTGTGTGTGTGTGTGTGTGTGTACCACATCTTTGTCCATTCATCAGGACAATGGACAAAGGGGATCTTTCCATAATTTGGCTATTTTTGATACTGCTTCTATAAACATCAGGGTGCATGTTTGAATCAGTATTTTTGTATCCTTTGGGGTAAATACGTAGTAGCACAGTTGCTGGATCATAGTTCTATTTTTAACTTTTTGATGAACTCCATGTTTTCCAGAGTAGCTGCACCAGTTTGCATTCCCATCAACAGTGCAAAAGGATTCCCCTTTCTCCACATTCTTTCCAACACCTGTTGTTTCCTGTTAATTTTAGCCATTCTGACAGGTGTGAGGTGATATCTCACTGTAGTTTTGATTTGTATTTCCCTGGTAATGAGTGATGTTGAGCATCTTTTCATGTATCTCCTAGCCATCTGGATGTCTTCTTTGGAAAATGTCTATTCATATCTTCTGCCCATTTTTTAACTGGATTATTTGTTGTTTGGATTTTGAGTTTGATAAATTCTTCATAGATTTTGGATACTAACCCTTTATCAGATATGTTATTTGCAAATATCTTCTCCCATTCCATAGGCTGCCTTTTAGCTTTGTTGATTGTTTCCTTCACTGTGCAGAAGCTTTTTATTTTGATGAACTCCCAATAGTTTATTTTTGCTTTTGTTTCCCTGCCTCAGAAGACATATCTAATAAGAAGCTGCTACGGCCAATGTCAAAGAGGTTACTGCCTGTGTTCTCTAGAATTTTTATGGTTTCAGGTCTCACATTTAGATCTTTAGATCTTTAATCCATTATGAATTTGGTTTTGTGTATGGTGTAAGAAAGTGGTCCAGTTTCATTCTTTTGCATGTAGCTGTCCAGTCTTCCCAATACCATTTGTTGAGGAGATTGTCTTTTTTTCAGTACACAGTTTTGACCCTAAAACATTTCAGATTGTTTGCACCTCCCCAGTAAAAAATCCAATCCATATTTTCCGTCACTTGGGCCCATCCACTCTTTTCAAAGTTCTTTATGAGCACTGACTTCTCAATATCATTGACCCATTTTACTTTTCATGCCATAGTCCATAGGTGCTTATGGAGCCAATGGGAACATCCAATTTCTCTTCAGATTCACTGACTCTTGTTTCTGTTTCTTAGCTGATATCAGGTTGTTTTGTTGCCATGTTCTCCTATGGGCTCCAAGTATACAAGTGCACAGGGGAGTGTAGAGGAGAGCTGCCCTGACCCCAGCCCCACTCCTTTTCTCACAGGAGGACACTACTGGCTGCCTAATAGACAAGCCAGCTGAAGGCCACAAGTATGATTTTTTTATTATAGCTTACTTTTTTTATTTCTGTCGGTCTCATTTTGTTTCATAAAATGTCCTGTATCTCTTTCCATATTTGAAATATCCTGAAATTGAGTTTTATAAAATAAGAATTATTGGTTATTTACATTCCTAAATAACTCATCAGTCCAGACCAGTGAAAGGAGGAATTTAAGGCCCAGTGACCTAGCTCCTGTCAGGATTTGGTTGCTGCAATTGCCCATTTACTACATCACTAAACATGGAAGCAAAAGGTCCTCAGGGAACCCACCTACCTTCCAGATATTCATCTTCATGCTCCCATTATGTAGAAGCATCTCTGGATACTCATGATAAAGAACCCTCATAAATTTAATAACTTCCTATTTGTCATGAGAAGCCCAAAATGACCAGGCAGCAGTTGTATCATTAGGTTTGGTGGAAATGTCACACCATTAGCTGATGGGAGCATTCTCCCTAGCTTATCCCAAAGTCCTCCAATCTCTAATTCCCCAGAGTCTAAAGTGTCAGATATGGAAAGCACAAGTTTCCCAAACATGTCACTAGGAATGGTGATGAGAAGATCTAATTCAACTTTATCCCTATGGTTATTGAGGCCCTGGTATTCTAGCTAATGTGGACAGAGCATCATATAATGGCCATTGCTTCATTGTTTAGTCTGCTCCATGGAAGATGTTCACTGAGGGTGTGATAATCAAGCTGGCATATCACCCATTTACACCATTTTTACATTCTGTCAGACCAGAAGCTTCCATGTGAGTGGTATAGTGTAGGAACAAGGGACACCATGGTCATGTGGCCATTGTCTCAGCTCTTTGCCCTAAAGTGGGTCCTTTGATACAAGGTAACAATATGCAGGATCCCTAAGTTTATAAATTAGGTATTCTATCAGTCCTTAGATAGGAGGCACTGTGGGAAGGGAAGGTTAACTAATATCTAGAACAAGTGCTAATACAAGTGGGAAGAAATTAGAGGCTTCTCCAGACTAAAAAATGTCTGATGTAATTAACTTACTGCCAAGAGGCTGGTTAGTCTCTGAAAGATGGTTCTACATCAAGGCTTTGGTATTGCACTCTGCTTTTTACAACTTGGACACTAAGCTGCAACAACAGCTATGTCAATCTTGGTGAGAGGGAGTCTATGCCATTGGACCAAAGCATAACTCCATCCCTGTATTATAGCTATACCTTTGGCCCATTGTACAAGTGCTGAGGTGATCAAGGACAAAAGTTGGCAGGCCCCCACTTGTTGACCCTTCCTGTCCTTCCTGGGCCTTCTTGGTTTATGAGAAACCAAGATCCACACATTTTATGAACACTTATACATTCATCCACTTTCCTTCTCCCAAGACTTCTTTGTCCCACCTTTCAATATTCCTCTTTCTTGGCCACTGACCATTCAGCTAAGCTATTTTCCACTACCCAAGAGGTCATGTGTAACCCTATTTTGGATCAATTCTGTCTCCATACAAAGTTGATGTCTAAAGTGCACCACCCAAAGTTCTGTCCATTGGGAGACTTTCTCCTCATTACCTCTTGGAGCCACCCCTGAGTAGAAATGTGGTATATATATATCATCAGACTTTTTCAGCTTGTACTAATTAATTTAGCAAACTCAATCACAAACTAAACCTGGGTTTTGTCTTTCTCCATCAACTGGTCATGGGGAAATTTCTATGAGGCCATAGGTGTGAACTACATTTAGGTGAAACATTGGTGCAATAACGGTGGGTGTCATGAGGCTACCTGCCCATGAGGACTTGATGGTGTTTTATGTCCCAGGTATCAGGGTTTAGCTCAGACCCTGTGCATAATATCCCTCAAAAGATCTAAGTATTTTTATTTTCTCAGTGTACAGTTAGTCTGATAAATTAACAGTTTGGAAAAAGAATTTGAGTAACAGTTTTGAAAATACTATATGTGACTGTAAGACTTTCCTCAAGGACACTTGGCTTCCCCTTAATGAGATGGACTCTGGGTCTTAAAACTAGTTCACGTCTGGAAACTTGACATGGAACCATGAGTTTTCATGGTGGCAGCTAACATCAGCATTCTGCTCACTATTCCCGATCATGTTTGGGGGCCATTATTAGTAAAGAAATAATGGCTCATTGGCTGCCTATCTCCCCACTATGCACATTGTGATCAGTTATGCATCAGTACAGATGTTTGCAGGCCAAAACACCTTGGTTGCCAATATGGCCTTGGTGCACATCACAGTAATTGTATTCACCTTACACTTGACTATTAAAGACAGTCATCTGGCCTCTGCTATTCCATAATCTTATTTCCTTTGGCAATAAGTACCCCAATTCCATGGCAGCATCTCCAACCATCAAACCTTGCCTACCTAAGACAGACTCCGCTGAGGTTCTGAGTGATTCCATTGCTCTTTTCAGTAATGAATTCCTTAGAACTTTAGCAAAGGGAGGGCCTCATGAAGAACACAGTCAGATGATGGATACTCCAGCCATAAATAGTAAAACTACTTAACATGCACAAGTCTTTTTTCTTTCCTTAGTAGGTGTGAGGCAGTTCTGGCAACTTCAGCTAATTTACTCTATTGTGTGGTTGCTTCCATTGCACCCTTTCAGGGACCTAAAATTTTAAATTATGTGATAGTGCTACCATTTAAATAAGTCACCCTTCTCCCACAAATACCTTTAGGATATATGTGTTCCACAAATTCCTGCTAGTATATATTAACTGTATCCTGCTGCCCTTTCAATGAATAAGCTATTTCTTCCTACAGAGATGCCAAATTTTCCTACAGTCCTGAGGTCTAACCTATGTTATTGGTCTAGAAGCAATGAGGGGAAGTTAGGACAGACCCTGAAGAGGACACACATCATCTTGTGAAACATGTGCTTCAGGCAAGGCTTTTTCATCCAAGCAGTGTGAGAGTGATGGACTTTGATAAAGAGGACTGGGAGAGACCATCACTTCTGAAAGCCTGAAGATTTAAGACAATATGTATTCAGGGTTCTCTGTCCACCCAAATATTCACATTCCTGACTGCAGGGTTTAGTCCCTTCCTTATCAAGGCCTTTACTTTAGCACAGGAAACCTTCTAGAGCTGCATATTTAGATTTCTTAATGGCTCAGCTACCTTAAGATCAAATCTTGAACTTTGTTTTCGTACAGTCTCCCCTTCTGCAATGGGAAATAAGGGTTTTTTCAATGCTTCCATATAATATTTTTGGATTTGCAGTGTACCCTAAGTTGATAGCTGACTGATTTGAAAGTATCATTTCCTATTTCAGGGCTTCTAGCTCAAGTGACAAATGCTTGGTTCTCCACAATCTTTATAATCATCATTATCCACATATTTTTGAATTGCTGCAGCTACAGCCAATACTTTCACTTCCATATGTACATCATTCAAATCAAAAGAATCGTAGTAATTGGATGTTAAAGGGGTTATCCCCATAGTACTTACCCCTAGGAAAAGTCCCTGCTGCCCCTTAACTGGCAAGGGATGTATTAGCAAAATCCCACTGTTCTCTAGAACTTCATCTGGTACCATCTTCTTTTGCATTCTCCCAGAAGCATTTAATGAGACACGGATTTGGGTACTGGTAGAGTATTTTTGAGAGGATTCCAAGTAAGGAAATGGGAGGCATGAGACAAGAAAGAAAAACCAATAAAGGATGTGTTAATGATTTTATAATGGGAAACTAGAACTCAATCTCACTGGGGACCCTCAGAAAAACCGTGTGATACATAACTCAGGAACTTTCCTCCTGGGGCATTTATCCACTGATTTCCATTTCCTATTGTTTAAGTTTGATCCTGATGGCCATTAACTCCATGAACTTCTGGGTTGAGTATGCGTGCTTGGAGCAAGATCCTATTATTCTAGAGATTATCCTCTTTTGTAGAAGTAAATTGATGCAGGTACTTGATCTGGGAATCTATCACTATGCAGATGAACTCAAGTGGGTCCCAGAAAATGTGGCTGGGATATAAATACTATATATTCATATATGTAAATATTTCATATACCTAATTTTAATTTTATAAAAACTAATGTAAATAAAATAATTTTAGTATCCACATATGTTTCCTGCAGGAAGACAATCTTCTAAAATGGACTTGTAATCTAGCTTCCTTACAATTCTATTGCTTATGTTTATTTAATAAATTGACAGGGGGGATGAAAATCGCTATTAAGCATTCTAGTTTGAATGATAACATTATAGTATATCATAAATAAGTGGGCATTATGATTTATCATAATATATTGACTCAATACATGATACATTCAATAAGTAAATGCTTGCTTAAATGAAATCTTAATCACTAAGCATGAAAATTGTTATATAGCCATCACATGGCTAAAGTATATATGGATTCATGTATATGGGTTAATCACACCAGAAAAAGTTGACTGGGCAGTTTGGACAAATGACTAGTTATGAGATTTCTTTCCTTTATTATGATTTTTTACCCATTTTATCTTCAACTCACATGTACGCAGCAGATTTACCTGGGTGAAATTGCTTTAGAGTGTCAAGTGAAAAATATTTGTTTTTTACAAGGAAGACAGTTAAAAAAAAAAACATTGCCTTTTCTGTCCCCTGTGAACTTCCCTATCAAGAGTTCACATCTGACAGTTTTGGTCTTTGCTTCAACCTAGAAGTTCCAAATGCCACACTTAAGGGAACCCCATTGGTACTCTTTACTATAAAACCTTCAAGTTCTGACTACAGGGAATAATTGGCATTGCATCAACCATTCTCTGGGCTACTGTTGCCTGGTAGTCAATCCTCAAGGTACCTAAACTAAGCAGCTTTGAGGATTACTTGGACCAAAGTATTCTATATATGGCTGAGACAAGGTTTTTGGAAAACAGAGGAACAAATGAAGAGGTGGCAGGGTGGTTGTGTTTCAGACAATTCGAAAGAAAAAAATTCCCTGTAGCTATTTCACTCTAATAGTGAAGAATATGAAAAAAAATATTATCAGTAGAATTTTATAACCTCAGTCATAAAATCAGGTATAAAAAAAGTGCCTTCTCCCAATCATTTTTCATTCTTAAAAGTTGAATCAAACACAAGCCCTATAGCCACATCAGGGAGTAGACCGTCTGTTGAAGAAGATGTACAGGTAACATGCATTTGGGTATTGGAAATGGAACAGGGATGTGTTGATGGCTGATCAGTTGAAAAGTAAGCACTCAAAGTTAACCTTGGTCAGGTTTTGAACTTATTGGGAACAGGGCAACAAAGGAATGGCAGGAAGAGGAAATACACCCAGCCACTGTATAAGTCCTACGAGTGACCCAAAGATCCAATTCTAACACATCTGACCAATGCTAGAAGTGATGCATAACATCCAATGTTCAAACAGGCAGAGTATTTTTATAAACCAAACCTGAGTGTTTGGGCAAAGTCAAGGTACAGTGAAAGGTGTTGGTACTAGAGTATTGGGAAGTGTCTCAGGATGAATGTCAAAGGATAAATCTAAATATGTGCATGACTGAATGCTCTATTCCCCTCTTTAAGAAGCCTTCTTAAAATGGACAGAGGAAAGTTATTTAGGAAGAATCTCTTCTTGTGGTAATTCCAGAATAATTTAGAAGTCCTGCCAAGCTCTCAGAGTTCTAGGATCATGGGCTCCTGAAATTCTGTCCCTACTTTACCTCTTTTCTGCCTTGTCTGAGTGAGTGATCTATGCCATGGACACTGGCAAGGTACTCCTTTATATGACCTCTTCCTTATTTGCCTGGAGGTCTGGCCGTTCATGGAGCACACATCCATCCCAGAAAGTGATTTCTTTCTGGGGCCACAAGTTCACCTTCTCTCTCCTTTGGCATCTCTCAAGTCTGGCTGCTTTTTTGTTCTGAGTAACATTGCCCTCAGTAACTTTAAGGTCTTTAACCCTTGAACATTTCAATGTGATTCCAAATCCCAAACTCTTTCAGGTGGGAGATAGAAAAAGGAGAGTATCTATCTTTAGTGATTTCAAAATAACTTTATTATACTCCTTTCAGTAAGGAACAGGAGCAGTAGTGGCAAAAATAACTTTAACTCTGATAGGGGATAATTCTGCATGACGATATTATTTGTTTCAGGCCACAATTGTAATCTCAAATAATGATGACAGTACATTAAGAAATAGTGTACAGGTTTTTAAAATGCACTTAACATATGTTATCACATTTAATTCTCCTAACAAGTCTAACAGAGGTATATTGTTATCCTAATTTTCAGCAAGGAAACAGAAGACAAAGACAGTTATGTAACATGCACAATGTGGAGCTGGGATTTGATTTTAGTCTGACACAGGACCCTACATCCTTAGTCATTGCACTATTATCTACTCATATTCTAAACTCTTAACTATTAAGAAATGCCCACGTTTTACTAAATATGCCTTTCTACTTCTCAATCCTGATCTTCCAGTTAAATGGCCTTCCTTTCCACGACTTCCTAGAGAAATCATACTTATCCTTAAATTTTTCTTCCTTTATCTTAAATTAGATGACATTAATGACTTCTCTCTTAATCAAACTTAAAGTTCCCATTTCAGTTACTCATATTCTGATTTAATTGCTTGTCTTTATTTTGTATTCTTCTTTCAACTATGACATTTTTTTAAATGTTTATTTATTTTTGAGAGAGACAGAGACAGAATGTGAGTGGGTTAGGGCAGAGACAGAGGGAGGCACAGAATCCGAAGCAGGCTCCAGGCTCCAAGCTGTCAGCACAGAGCCTGACGCGGGGCTTGAACTCACAAGCTGTGAGATCATGACCTGAGCCAAAGTTGGATGCTCAACCAACTGAGCCACCCAGGTGCCCCTCAACTATGACATTTTAAAATGTAGGCATCAAATCTTATTCTTTATGTTCCATGTGACTGACACAAAACTTGGCCCATGATGGAAGTTAAGACATATTTTCTGAATGTTTATGATATTACAAGAGAATCAAAGCAATATGAAAATTGGTTGGAGGAAAATAGAAACTTCATTGCCATGCTTTTCATAATCATATTTAGGGGCCATCCTTTTTAAATGGCCTTGGGGAACCACACCACCATCACAGGGTTTATCCTGCTTGAACTATATGCTGACCCCCACATTCAGACTCTGCTCTTTGTGCTTTTCTTGGTGATTTATCTCCTGACCCTAATAGGGAATCTGACAATGATGCTGGTGACCAAGGCTGATTCTTACCTCCACAGCCTCATGTACTTCTTCCTAAGTTTCCTCTCTTTCTTAGACCTCTGTTTCCCTTGTTACTGTGCCCAAGATGTTGGAAAACCTCCTTTCTAAGAAGAAAACCATCTCCTTTCTAAGAAGAAAACCATCTCAGAAGAGGGCTGCCTGGCTCAGGTCTTCTTTGTATCTATCATGGCAGGGACTGAAGTCTGCCTACTCTCAGAGATGGCTTAAGACCACTATGCTGCCATCTACCACCCACTGTTCAATGGCCAGGTGATGAGTAAACAGTGGTATTTGCAGCTAGTGTAGGGTTCATGGAACCTGGGCATTCCGGACACACTCATTAATGTCCCTTTGGCAATGAAAATGGTCTTCTGTGATAACCATACCAGCCCACACTACAGCTGTGAGCTGCCCTCTCTCTTCCTTCTCTCTTACTCAGATGTTTCTACAAACCTCTTTGTCATATTCTGCTCTTTCCTCCCACATGGCCTTGTAACTTCCCTATCAATCTTCTCTTACGCCCACATTATCTCCACCATCCTGAGCATCACCTCCACCTCTGGCAGAAGCAAAGCTTTTTCCACCTGCTCCTCCACCTTACCACAACGATCTTGTTCTATGGCTCAGGTCTTCTTCATTATTTCATTCCAACTTCAGAATCTACCCCCCACTCTGGATCTGATCTCTGCAGTATGGTGTGATCACTCCCATGCTGAATCCTCTCATCTGCAGACCAAAAAATAAGGAGGTGAAGGATGCTCTGCAGAGAACACTGGGAAAATATTTATAATGTTTCCAGGGGCAGAATAAAGAGAGAGGATTATGGGTAATTATAATAAAAATATGTGGCAAAACATCGAGTGAGTTGACATTAAGGGGTACTTCCTGACAGTTCATGATGTCCAGTTTGGCAAAATTAATCAGAAAGGATTAAGAAAAAAAACAAAGACCTATTATATGGTGGATCATTTAGGTCAGTCCTACTTGAAAGCAAAAAAAAATAATTGATTAAATATTCATGTAACACTATAAAATTTTGCTTAGAACATGTTCATCGATATTTCTCATTTATTTTCATATATATTAAGATGAGTGATGTAAATTAACTATCATCACTTGTAGTGGAGTTTGAAAGCCATGGTTTTCCTAAATGGAAAATTGCCTGAATCTTTGAATGAGAACAGTCATAACAAGTTCACAGGGCCACTGGGTAATGAATTCTGGTTAAAGTTGCAGGAAGAGAAATGAGTGAGTTACCATAATGGGGCTGAAGACTTCCCAAACATTTGTTTTTATAGAAAGCTTAAGGTGGGAATAGGCCTGTGGAAAATTGCCCTCCTAGAGTAACTTGCAAACCTGCTAACCATTTCCTGGGTTTAAGTAGTGCCCACAGCCTCAGGGAAAGAGACAGTGACAGGAAAAACAGAAGTACCAGAGCAATGCAATCCTATTTCCAAAACAAGCAGACAGAGGTTAAGTTCTGAGTAGGTTTGCAAATTGGACATATTTGGTGGCTTCTACCTTTCCTTTGCAGATCCTTACTTTCCTTGATGCCTGCTCACATCTAAGTGCTCAGAGCAACATTTTTGCTCCCGGCAGGAATCTTGCATTTCCTTAGGTGCCCACCTAACCAATGACAATTCACTGAAGATGAATTTTCCTAAATGTCCTTTATCCTAATGATACATTTCTATAGTAACAATTCATTTAGATTCTATCATCAAAATATTTCCAAATTTCTTATGAGAGAGAAATATTTGAGCCCCTTTAGTATTTCGGGATGTTTTTCTCTTGGCTTTGGAGAATTTGAGCGATTATTAGTCCATTGATTCAAAGGCATTTCATATTTAAATCATAATTGTAAATGCTTATCAGTAGGCCATTCTTAACAGAAGATTCATCACGTATATAATTTTAAAAATTGTTGCTCTGTTTTGTGCTACTTTTATTCATATTCACATGAATTATGCTACAAGAAATAGTAGATCAATTTAACACCTGCTTAAATTTTTTTTAGTGTTTTATTTTTGAGAGAGAGAGTGTGTGAGAGGGGGAGGCATAGAGAGGGAGGGAAACAGAATCCAAAGCAGGCTCCAGGCTCCAAGCTGTGAGCACAGAGCCCCACGCGGGGCTCGAACTCACAAACCATGAGATCATGACCTGAGCTGAAGTTGGACACTCACCTGACTGAGCCACCCAGGTGTCCTGACACCTGCTTAATATTCACTTGTGGAGGGGTGCCTGGGTGGCTCAGTCGGTTAAGCGGCCGACTTCAGCTCAGGTCATGATCTCGCGGTCCGTGGGTTCGAGCCCCGCATCGGGCTCTGTGCTGACAGCTCAGAGCCTGGAGCCTGTTTCAGATTCTATGTCTCCCTCTTTCTCTGACCCTCCCTGTTCATGCGTGCTCTCTCTCTCTCTGTCTCAAAAATAAATAAATGTTAAAAAAAATATATTCACTTGTGGATACTGAGGTATTGTTCTATGGACAGCAAAGGTGACAGTCTATAATGGGTACTATAAAGCATTTACTGTTCCTTTTCAGTTAATTTCTTGCTATATTCAAAACAAAAGGTTTTGTTACTACATCATATAATTTGTATTAATGTGAACCAATATTTTCTGATTTGAAAGAAACTGAATTCCTTAAGTTATCAAAAGTTTTCATACAGAGAAATGATAGGTCAGTCTTCTTTCATGAATTCCTACATTTATACATAATTTCCTTGGTGCTTTCTTTATGTGATTTCTAGGAAAGGAGTCTACCCATCTCTCACCTGCAAGAAGAGGAAGAAATGATTGTCCATCAAACATATTATAATCCCCTACATATTGTAATATGAGACAAAGACCTCAAGATTCCCTCATCCTCTCTAAAACGCCAGAATTTCTTTTATGTATTGTTCAACGTGTGTTGGAGTAGTAGCAGCAGATGTATTCTATTGGTGAAGTCTTGCAGTGATGGTGGGGGGTTTGGAGCTGCTGGCCAAGCAAGAATTCTTGAAGATGGCTTTGGTGCAAAAAGGTGATTTTATTAAAGCATGGGGACCGGACCCGTGGGCAGAAAGAGCTGCATGGGGGTTGTGATGGGTAACTGGTTATATACCCTCAGGTTGGGAGGGGGTTAGGGATAGAGTAAGTCTCTAAGTGAAAGGGCGGGCCTACGCCAGCCGACTCCATCTTGTTCTGTGTCCTTCACCTTGACCACACCTCCTCCCCTTGAGTAACCCCCCCTCACCTGCCTAACAGGACTCGACCCTTCCCCAGGACCCTTCCCCAGCCAATCGGCTGAGGCCATAGCCATTACCTCACCAACTGCCCCCAGGCCCCAATAAAACCTTTGTCCTTTTGAAACTCGCTCTCTTTCCCTGGTATCTCACCGCTGCGTCGGTGCAGGTAGGGGATTGAGCTCGAGCTAGCTCGAATAAAGGCTCTTTGCTTTTGCATCGGACTCGGCTCCCTAGTGGTCTTTGGGGATCATGAATTCTGGGCATAACATAAGGAATTTTGGAAGCAAGGTTTCCAGGACCTTGAGGGGCTAGTTGTGTTACGAAAATGCCCTTTATTACCGTTTAGTAAAACCTTCATCATGAGACCCTTCAGATATATATCAGGTGGCCATAAACTTGGAGTATGACTGCCAGCATATATCTTGGGAGAGTTGAGATAATGGAAGTTTTTATATGTTAAAGTAGACTTACAGGATCCTGAGGGGTCAGGATAATGGTAAGCCAAGATTCCCTTTTGCTCCTAGCAAAGTGTCCTCATGGAAGCAGCTAAACTTCTAGAGGAAGGTCACTCTGCCTGTTTCAAGGACTTGTCAATGGCCTGTAAGCAGCAAGTGAATTACTTTTTCATTTGCCTTTGTTTCCCACATTACCATGGCAAGCACTTAAACCCCTTTCCTTTGTTCTTGGGTAGCCAGGAGTGTCCAGGAATATCACACATATTCCATAAAGGGTAGGGTTGGGAGTGCTGTTAGCCTGTACTTTGTTCTCAGCTCACCCGATGCTCCCTCATCACTATTACCTGTTAGAAAGCCAAGGAGAGAAGGATTTGGTCATTGTTGGCAGTTCATTTTAAAAGAGGAAACTTAGCATCTGTTTCACTGTGAGCCCTATAACCAACTCCAGTCCAAGAGGATAATTCCCACTAACATGTTTTATATTATGTTTACATCTTTATACCTAATAAAATTCATACAACATGTATCACTATATATACAGCTTTTTACTTAAATTATATTGTGACTTTTATGTTAATATAACTAATATTAGTTTTAATTATTTTAATAATCTATTATGTTTATATTCCAAAGTGTGCTTGGCATTTTCTCATCATGGAAAATAGTTTATTATTTCACTATTATAATTTATCTTCCATATATTTTACAGTACAGTTCAGGTGACATTTCAGTTCTAAAAATAGCAATGCATTAAATATCTCATAAACATATTTTTGTTATAATTATTTTGATGCTTGGAAATTATTAGATCAAATGTGTATGATGTTTGTTAAGCCTTGTGACATGTTTCAACAGATTATTTTGCCAAGTATTTTACGACTATTGTGATGCCAGCAACGTATGCAAATGTCTCTCTTTCCAATGTAACCTGTATTATTTATACTGCTTTTAAAATATTTTACTTATAGGCCAGGAATTAAATTTTTGTATCTATCTATATTTCTTTTGATACTACTGACACGAACAATGTTACATATTTATTTACTACTTTTCTCTTGTCTAATTATTCATCTATTTTGCCCACTAATATATGCAGTTGGTGATGTTCTTATCAATTTAACTAATACAATAAATACATTAAACATCGTCTGTCATAGTTGATTCCAACTTGTAAACCTCCTTAAAATGTCTTTTAATTTTGTGGGTTTCCTTTTTAGAGAAAGAGAAATGTTAACTTTTATGTAATCAAATACGTTCAACTTTCCATATGAAGATTCTTTTTTCCTAAAGCTTAGAAAATCCTTTTGTTAATATGAGGCAAATATCAAACATGTTTGCAACTCTTAATTTGTCTCAGAACTTAAATAATTTACATTCACTATCCCATTATTATTTTTTTTTCAACGTTTATTTATTTTTGGGACAGAGAGAGACAGAGCATGAACGGGGGAGGGGCAGAGAGAGAGGGAGACAGAATCGGAAACAGGCTCCAGGCTCTGAGCCATCAGCCCAGAGCCCGACGCGGGGCTTGAACTCACGGAACGCGAGATCGTGACCTGGCTGAAGTCAGACGCTTAACCGACTGCGCCACCCAGGCGCCCCTCACTATCCCATTATTATTGACATAAGGTAAATTTGGCCAGTCACATATATGAACATGAAAACTTAGAGTAAAGGATGTTAATAAAAATAACCCAACGATGCATATTAAATGGTTTAAGTTGGAATTCAAACTAGGCAGCTCAGAATCTAGAGTCCATGTTCTTAACTATTATGTAACAGAAAAATTGAAATAAATTTGAATTGATCCCACTTATTAATGTAAATAATGACTTGCTCTAGCTTTCTCCACACACACACACACACACACACACACACACACACACAGACACAGACACACACACACACACACACACACACACACACACACACACATTTAGAGCAAACTCTTCATTCTCTACCTGAACTGGTGACCAAATTTCAAGTGTGAGAGTCTGTAAGAAACTCTACAATATAGAAACTTCTATTTCTCATAGAATCTTCACTGATCAGGAAAAGTTCCCCAGTTCCTATTTTCTCACTCTTTCTTCTAAAGGCATGAGGGTGCATTCCTTCGTAGAACACAGGCTACAAACAGTAATCAAGACTAATCATCTGGTTTTGTTCTTTTCTTTAGTGGTCCTGAGGCCATCTTTGTAGTCCTTTCTTTGTCAAGCAGGCAACTGGTAAATATTTAGTGGCTGCTGTGTTTGATGATTCTAAAGCCATTGTTCAAGTCTGCTACAAGAACTCATATAGTTCTAAAAATTACAAATGCATTTTAACAGGGTTTGCATGTTTCATTTATATTTAAAATTATCTGACTTACTGTCATTATGTGAAAAGGGTGCTAAGGGAATGAGAATTTCCAGAAGAATTTAATGTCAGTTTATACCTTTCTCAAGCCTCTTTTACAAACTCATCCTTAAATGAATTTGACTTCAGGGCACCTGGGTGGCTCAGTTGGTTGGGCATCCGACTTTGGCTCAGCTCATGAGTTCGAGCCCCATGTGTCGGGCTCTGTGCTGACAGCTCGGAGCCTGGAGCCTGCCTCAGATTCTGTGTCTCCCTCTCTCTCTGCCCCTAACCCACTTGCGTATTGTCTCTGTCTCTCTCAAATATAAACAAACATAAAAAAAAAAAAAAGAGTCTCATAACCATAAGAAGGTTAATGGGGGTGGGGGGTTGGGAAGTGGTTTAAATGGATGACAGGATGAGCACTGGGTGTCATATGTAAGAGATGAATCACTGCGTTCTACTCCTGAAGCTAAGACTACACCATATGTTAACTAACTTGAGAATTAAAAAAAAGTCAAAAAAAATTTAAGAAACTAATTTCAATTTACAATCATTTTACTTTTGCTGGAAAAAATAAGCTTTGAATAATTTTTTTAAAAATTGATTACCCTGCTATTATCACAGTTATAAAATTACTAATTTTCATATATAATTTGATACATCACAATGTAAATAAGTTACCTTTAAAGTTGCTCAGCAAAAAAAAAGTCTCTTACAGTTTGTTTCCCTCTCTCTTTTTAGATTTGCCTCTCTCAATGATTGATTTCTGACTGTTAATTTTGCATTCGCAGAACGAACCCCTCTTCATTATGATATATTATCTTTTTAATAAATTATTTGACTCTATATGCTATGTTTTGCTTGCAATTTTTCCATCTATGTTCGTGATAATTATTGGACTATTTTCTTTTCACGCTTTTGTCAGATTTTAGTATCAGGGTTATTATTGACCTCATAAAACAAGTTGAGGATTCTTCCTACAATCGCCATTCTATAGATGAATTTGTACGTAAAACTGGTACTATTTGTTCACCAGTGAAGTCATGTAGATTGGAGTTTTCTTTATGGAAAACATTGTAATTTCATGTTTAATTTATTTAACAGATACTGAAGTGTTCAAACCTTGTATTTTCTCTTGTGTTAGAATTGTTAGGTTGTGTTTCTCAAGGAAATTGTATAAATATTTGATACTTATATTTTCACGAGTATTTGATATATTTGTGCATAACATCCTTCTAATAAGTTTTTTATGTCTATAAGATTTGTAGTAATTCTTCCTTTTCATTTCAGATATCACTAATTTTTTAATTATTTATTTATTTTTGGTCAATACTGCAAATTTACCATTTATTCTGATCTTTTCAAGAAATCAACTTTGGCTTTCCTTGTTTTCTTTGTTGTACATCTACTTTCTATTTTGTTTACTGCTCTTGATTATTTTCCTCTTTCCACTTGCTCTGTATATAATTTGCTGGTTTTTTTCCAAGCTTCTTGAGGTGCAAGCTTAGAAAATTGAATTCCACTCTCTCTCTTTTTCTAATAGATGTATTAAAAGATTTCTTGTCTCAGTACTGTTGTGGCTGTGTCTTACAAATTTTGATATATTACTTTCATTTTCTTTCAATTCAAAATATTTTCTAATTTCCTTTGCAATGTCTCTTTTAACCTATGTGCATTTAGAAATGTATGGGGGGTGGGGGGCACCTGCGTCGTGCAGTCCGTTGAACATCTGACTCAGCTCAGGTCATGATCTCACAGTTTGTGGGTTTGAGTCCCACCTCAGGCTCTGTGCTGATGGCACGGAGCCTACTTAGGATTCTGTCTCTCCTCTGCCTCTCCCCATCTTGTGGTCTCTCTCTCTCTCTCAAAATAAATAAATATATTTTTAAAAATAGAGTATCTTTTAAAAAAATGTATTTGGGGACTTTTCTATTTATCCTTCTGATATTGATTTCTAATTCAATTTCACTATGCGAGAAAAGATAGTTTACTTTTTCAAACCTTTAAAATGTGGCCTATTTCAGTAAATTTTTTTATTTAACTTTATTTATTCAAACTTTATTTCTATTTCTATTTCTATTTTTTTTGTCATACTCTTGGTTGATATTTAACTCTCCTCCAGCTCAGGTTCCTTTTTGTGTTTTGCCCTTTCTAGCTTTGGATTGAAATCTTCACAGAAAATTTTAAAACCATTCAGAAACACAGACATACCAATCAAATGTTTGCAAAATACAAAATATGCACCTCACAATAGGAGAAATAGAATCCAGTAAGTATTCAAAATTTATTCACTCTAGTGAATATAAAATATAATATAAAATATTTTATAAAATATTTTTATATTTTATAAATATTTATAAATATATTTATAAATATTTTATAAAATATAAAATAAAATATAATTTCGGGCCAATAAATGTTTAAAATTAAGTATACTAGCAATGTTTAATGTTGGTGAAAATCTAACAAAATAAGCATAATCACATGCTTTAAGCCAAAGTATAAACTGGTTTAATGTCTCTGGATATCATGTAGTAATATGTATCAAGAGTTTTCACAAAGATCATATCCCTTTCCCTAGCTTGTCTGGGTTCAAATAATTAATCGGTTATTGCATCAAATTTTAGCCACAAGACTGCTTATCATAGAATTATCAGTTTTCATGATAACTATGAAAACTATAAATTATTTAACTGTTATATTAGAGAATGCATTATTTGATTAAAGTAAACCCATGCTGGGGCACCTATATGGCTCAGTTGGTTGAACTTCCAACTTTGGCTCAGGTCATGATTTTGCAATTAATGAGTTCAAGCCCTGCATCAGGCTCTATGCTGACAGCTCAGGGCCTGGAGTCTGCTTCCGATTCTGTGTCTCCCTCTCTCTCTGAACCTCCCCTGCTTGCATTCTGTCTCTCTCTGTCTCTCAAAAATAAATAAATGTTAAAAAAAAAAGTTAAGTAAACCCATGCTATGGAATACTGTAATCCATATTTTAAAACCACATTTAGAAAAGTATTTAATGTAAAGAAAATCTACACATTAAAATGTTACATAAAAGTGTTACCAAACTATACTTGGATTTAATTCACTATTTACCAAATTTTTATGTAGACATGGAAATCTGGTTGAATGTAGATCCTAATTCAATAAGGCAAGCACAGGTCCTAAGAGCCTGTAGTTCTAACAAGTTCCCACGTGATGCTACTAAGCTGGCTCATTATTGAATTGAGTAGCAAGAGTGTAATCAATTTTGAAGGGAAAGTAGATACATGATAAATAGATAGGTAAATAGATAGATAGATGATAGAGATAGATAGATAGATAGATGATAATTAGATAGATGATAGAGATAGATAAGCAGACAAACAGAATTAAAGGAAAAATGACTTAATACCAGAGTACTCATCTCTAAATGTGTCAAATAAAAAGGGCTTTATATTTTCTTAATTATGGTTTTCTTTTACTTGAACTTGTGTTACTCTTGTTCTGACACTCTATTTCTTATTTTAACAGATACTTAATATAGAAATACAGAGAATCCCCCTAAAAAGAATAAATAATGTATAATACTGCCCATCCAGAGATAACTACTATTAATACTTTGTATATATTCCTTACATGCAAGCATACAGACACCATGCACATGTGAAAATATACAAACATGCATGTATGAGTCATATATAACATTCTTACATTATATAATATATAATAACATTATACATATATGTATATAACTTTTATAATCAGAGAAATAAATAAAAATTACTTGGCATTGATTTCCTGGAGAGAAACAATAGTCCAAACCTGAGCTGTCCAATGTGATAGCCACTAATCACACAAGACTATTTAAATTTAATTTTTTGTTAATTAAAATTAAGTAAAACTAAAAATCCAGTTCCTCAGTCTCACTGGCCACATTTCTTGGGCTCAATAACCACCCGTGCCTAGTGACTACTTTTTTGGAGGCTGCATATATAGAACATTTCCATCACCACAGAAACTTCTCATCACACAATACTAATCTAGACAAGTCTTCTGATCTTTTTGGAACTTTATTTGCTGGCTTTTCTGTTTGAGTAGGGAAAGGGTTAACATTAGGCAGGGATAGATAAGGGATAGATAAGGCAGGCTCCAGCTTCAGGTGAGAAGCTGAAGTGGCAGACGGGTTTGAGGGGAAAAAAAGGATAAACCTATTCCAGACCTTCCTGGGTGACCTGCCATGAGTGGAGTCTCACACTTTCTGATAAGGTCCCAATAAAAAGTCAGGGACAAAAATCCTCAGTGGTTACCCAGTGAGACCCCTCTCCCTCTTGAGAGCTTTATACTTCCCCTCAATAAATTCTATCACTTTGCTCACTCTCTGATGTTGGTAAGATTCCTTTTTTCGACACACGAGACAAAGACAAGTGTCTCTCCCACCCTCCTGTAACATAATAAATGTTAAGGATTATTTTTATCCTAGAGCTAATTTTACTCATGGTCTTAAAACTCATTTTAATAAACAAATGGACATTTGTTTTATATCAGGACTCTGATAACTTAAGCAAACAGTTCTGCACATCTCAATCTGTGAGCACTCAAACCTTAACAGAGCTATTATGTAGGCTGAATCTACACAGATGCATCATACAATGGGAGTCAAATTGTTTATTTTATTTTTTTTTTAATTTTTTTTTTATTTTTGGGACAGAGACAGAGCATGAACGGGGGAGGGGCAGAGAGAGAGGGAGACACAGAATCGGAAACAGGCTCCAGGCTCTGAGCCATCAGCCCAGAGCCCGACGCGGGGCTCGAACTCACGGAGTGCGAGATCGTGACCTGGCTGAAGTCGGACGCTTAACCGACTGCCCCACCCAGGCGCCCCTCAAATTGTTTACAAAAATGAGTTCACTGATTTTTTTTCTCTTTACTTATTTGGTAATCAATTTAGTGAGTCAGCGACTCACTATCAAGTAAGTTCCCATTGCTTCACGGGGACCAATCAAATAAATACTCTTGGCCCAATCTGTCTCCAACCAGCTCCCTCTAGATTAACAAAGGTTCATACATAATACATACATCAAACCAGTAGTTCCTTAATTCCACATCTAAGCAAGCTCCATGAATTCTTGAGTACAGTTGCTAAGGTTCTTGACTACAAGATTGACTTCAAATTGTGACTAGTGGGAATAACAGAGTTGCCATTCCCCTGAGCTTCTCAGCCAGAGGGTTAATGCTCCAACTGTCTAAACAGGTGTTCTGAGGATTAGTTAGACCAGATAACCCAATGAGTGGCTGAGACATGTTATAAAGAAACATCTGGAAATCCGAATGAAGAGATGCTTGGATGAAAGCATTTGAGATCATTGAAAGAAGCAACTGTGCTGGGACTATTTCATATTTTTAGTTTACAATCTAGTAATATTTTTAGTTCAGAATCTAGTTAGCAATAGGATTTTATGAACTTCACCATGTTTGAGGATGCAAAAGCTACCTTCTATAGTTCATTCAACTTCTTAGAAGCTGTGTTTAAATCACACTTCTGCAGCCTTCTTGGGCATCAGATTGTCTTGTTGGGCAGAATTCATAGGTAATAAGGATTTGGGTTCTGGAAAGGGCTTTGTAGGTGGGATCAGGGATGAGGAATTGATAAGTAAGGGCTCAGGAGTCACCCTTGCTGGGTAATTAAGTCTTAGCTAGACCTTGCATTATCAGCTATCAAGCAACTCAGGATTAGCATAAACCAGGAATCAGGCTGGGGCACCACAGTGAATCCTGAAAGTTACCTAAAGGACAGGCTGTAGGCTATCAGGTCAGAGTTGGAAACTATGCATAACATTGCTTAACTGCACTCTCTGATGCTATAAACTAGATATACAGTCTTAGAAAAAAGTGGAATCTAAGGAGAGGAGCATCACCTGGGCATGAGAAAGGTAGTTGAAACTTAGACACTGAAAAAGTGTTTCAGGATCAAGACCAGAGAGGTACCCAACTGTGGTATATACAGTACTGAATGTTTATAAGCAGCCTTTCCAGACTGGACAAAGAAAGGTGAGATCTACCTCCTTTGGGGCAGGGCTCAGTAGCTATGATGATTTCATCTGAACACAGGGACTCTGCCTGGCACAAGCTGTCATAGGACTAAGTGGATACATTCCCAAACTTCTTCTCTTACACTCTTCCTGTCCTACCCTGTCTAGGGGAATTGTTCAGAGTGTATTGTTCTGGAGAGGGTCTTCTTTCCCAGCTGTTCCTTTGGGCACCAACATGATTTCTATTCACATAATTTGTTTCCTTCTTTTTCCAGAGTTCTCTGCATCTATCCCAGAAAATAATGTAAGGGCAAGTACCAAAGTTGCACCCAGAGTCCTTCATACTTCCTGTCTCATTTATAGCTGCTCTTCCTTTTTCTTAAATTTTTTTATTTTAATTTAAATCCAAGTTAGTTAACATATAGTGTAATAATGATTTCAGGAATAGAATTTAGTGATTCATCACGTACATATACTACCCAGTGCTCATCCCAACAAGTGCCCTCCTTAATGCCCACCACCTATTTAGTCCATTCCCCCACCCAACACCCTGACAGCAACCCTCAGTTTGTTCTCTGCATTTAAGAGTCTCTTATGGTTTGTCTCCCTCTCTGTTTTTATCTTATTTTTGCTTCCCTTCCCCTATGTTCATCTGTTTTGTTTCTTAAATTCCACAAATTAGTGAATCATATGATATTTGTCTTTCTCTGATTAATTTATTTTGGTTAGCATAATACACACTAGTTCCATCCACATGTTGCAAATGGCAAGATATCATTCTTTTTGATCACTGAGTAATATTCCATTTGTGTGTGTGTGTGTGTGTGTGTGTGTGTGTGTACCACATCTTCTTTATCCACTAGTCAGTCGATGGACATTGGACTCTTTCCATAATTTTTGAATAACTGTCGATAGTGCTGCTATAAGCATTGGGGTGCATGTACCCCTTGGAATCAGCATTTTTGTATCCTTTAGATAAATACCTAGTAGTGCAATTTCTGGGTCATAGGGTAGTTCTATTTTTAATTTTTTGAGGAACCTCCATAGTGTTTTCCAGAGTGGCTGCACCAGTTTGCATTCCCACCAGCAGTGCAAAAGGGATCTCCTTTCTCTACATCCTCACCAACATCTGTTGTTGCCTGAGTTGTTGATTTTCACCATTCTGACAGGTGTAAGGTGGTATCTCATTGTGGTTTTGATTTGTATTTCCCTGCTGATAAGTGATATTGAGCATCTTTTCATGTGGTCTATTAGCCATCTGGATGTCTTCTTTGGAAAAGTGTTCTATTCATGCCTTCTGCCCATTTCTTCACCAGATTATTTTCTGGGTGTTGAGTTTGACTAAATTCGTTACAGATTTTGGATACTAACCCTTTATCTGTTATGTCGTTTGCAAATATCTTCTCCCATTCCCTCGGTTGCCTTTTAGTTTTGTTGATTGTTTCCTTTGCTGTGCAGAGGCTTTTTATCTTGATGAGATCCTAATAGTTCATTTTTGCTTTTTTTTTCCTTGCCTCTGGAGACATGTCAAGTAAGAAGTTGCTGTGTCCAAGATCAAAGAGGTTGTTGCCTGTTTTCTTCTATAGAATTTTGATGGTTCCCTGTCTTACATTTAGATTTTTCATCCATTTTGAGTTTATGTATAGTATAAGAAAGTGGTCTAGTTTCAATCTTCTGCATGTTGCTGTCCAGTTCTCCCAGCACCACTTGTTAAAGAGACTGTGTTTATTCCATTGGATATTCTTTCCTGCTTTGTTAAAGATTAGATGGCCATAGGTTTGTGGGCCCATTTCTTGGTTCTCCATTCTATTCCATTGATCTATATGTCTGTTTTTGTGCCAGTACCATACTGTCTTCATGATTACAGCTTCGTAATACAGCTTGCAGATCAGAATTGTGATGCCTCCAGCTTTGATTTTCTTTTTCAGCATCACTTTAGCTATTTGGGGTTTTTCTTGTTCCATAAAAATTTTAGAATTGTTTTTTCTAGCTCTGTGAAGAATGCTGGTTGCTACTCCTTTTTTTTTTTTTTAATGAACACAAACATTTTTATTTACCTTTTCCAAACACAGTTCTCCTAACTGCAAGAGTCAGAAAGTTTTACTAACTTCAGACTTCTTTAATTTGGCGCTGTATGAAAATGTCTTAACATACATATGCTTTAGAATTCTTATGGAATTCTTTACTATCTACCTATGCATCTATCTCTCTATATACCTACCTAACAGCATCTGTCTCTGTATCTACTTAACAAAAGCAAATGTAATTGTAACAGACCAAAATGGCTTACATTAGGAGTCTAGTATTAAGGTTGAAGTCTTTCATAATTTTGTTTGTTTGTTTTTTATTGTTCCACCAACAACTGTTAAGTACTCTCAGTCAGGTGTTACCACATGTGGTCTTTCTTCTGGCCTGAGTTTCTCTTCCTCTTAGGGTGCTGAGTTCTGCTGAAACTTTGCATCTTGCTTCTTAAAGCAGAGGTTGGCCTGGTGTTGCCTGTTTCTTCTTGAGCTACTTACTCCTTTTGAAAACAGTCACATACCCTCCCTTTCTGAGTGAAATTGCCCTCACGATCGTAAAATGGTTTAATGTTGGAAGGGAATCATTCCAAAGTGATTTCAAAATGTCACTGTTAAGCCACCTTAGTGATCTCTACATTATTTTCTACGCCTCCTTTAGGAAACAACAAGTGCGGTGAATGTTGCAGCAAAAACTTAATTCCTGATAAGTATCACCTTTAAGGGTGATTTACTATCTGACTTCTGCTTACAGTTGTAAACCATGGCAATAATAGTGACAGAATAATACCTGGGCTTTTTGTGTAGACATTTTTCTAAATACTTCATATACATGTATCATTGCAAAAACCTTATAAGGTTGGAACTGTTATTGCCTCATTTTACAGACAAGAAAACTGAGGTACAGAACAGTGAGGTCACGTGTACAAGGCCTCACAGTTAGCAAGGCCTCACAGTTAGCGGTGGAGCTGGGATGAACCCAGGCTGATGCTTACCTGTGAGTGACTAAAGATGCTGTTCATTCACACTCCAGGGGACAGCTCTTAAGAACGATTCACTTTCCTAATTCTTTACCTTTGGGCACACTTTCCTCTCAATTTACATGTCTCTTTAGAGGAAGCTTACATTTCCTTAAAATCTTGGCTCAAATACCTCAATATTAACTCATTACTGAATCTTCCAAAACTCATTTCTACAGCTGCCATCGCACCATCACCATGGTTTCTAATTGCCTGTCTTTGCAAATGTATCTCCCTGAAGCACGATCTTTAAAATGAGAGAAACTATGCCTTGCTCCCCATTACGTTGAAAGTGACCGACATAAAACTAGTGGCCTAGTGTAAAAGCTGAACATTTATTTGCCAATTAATAGTGATAATAAGAGAGAATCAATGCAATGCAAAATCTGATTGAAGGATAGAAGAAACTTCACTGCCATGATTTTTCATATAATTTTTAGGGAACGGGCTTTGTAAATGGCCTTGGGGAACCGCAGCACCATCACTGAATTCTTCCTCCTCGGGCTGTCTGTCAACCCCCACATCCAGGCTCTGTTTTTTGTGCTGTTCCTGAATATTTACCTTCTGACCATCATGGGGAACCTGCTGCTGCTGCTGGTGATCAGGGCTGACTCTCACCTCCACACACCCATGTACTTTTTCCTCAGTCATCTCTCTTTCCTGGACTTTTGTTTATCTTCAGCTACTGTGCCCAGGATGTTGAAAGACCTCCTATCGGAGATAAAAACTATCTCAGTAAGGGGCTGCCTGGCTCAAGGCTTCTTTGTGTTTATCACCGCAGGGACTGAAGCTTTTCTGCTCTCAGTGATGGCCTATGACCGCTATGCTGCCATCTGCCACCCTCTGCTCTATGGACAGATGATGAGAAAACAGCTGTGTGTGCAACTTGTATTGGGCTCATGGGGCTTGAGTTTTTTGAATGCACTTATTAACATCCTCCTTGCTGCCAACTTGGACTTCTGTGAGAGCCATACCATCAACCACTACAGCTGTGAGGTGCCCTCTCTCTTTCCTCTGTCCTGCTCTGATGTTTCTACCAACCTCCTAGTGCTGCTCTGCTCCACCCTGCTTCATGGACTTGGGACCTTCTTCCCAATCATCTCATCCTATGGCTGCATTGTCTCCACCATCCTGCACATCAGCTCCACCTCAGGCAGAAGCAAGGCCTTCTCCACCTGCTCCTCCCACCTCATAGCAGTGATCTTCTTTTATGGATCAGGTTTTCTCCGCTATCTCGTGCCAACCTCAGGATCCCCCCTTGAGTTGATCTTCTCTGTGCAGTATGGTATGATCACCCCCATGCTGAATCCTCTCATCTATAGCCTGAAGAACAAGGAGGTGAAGGCAGCTGTGAGAAGGACACTGGGAACGTATTTGCCATGTTCCAGGTGAAAAAGAAAAGCTAGTAGATAATAAAAAAATCAGAATAATATACCAGCCATACATTGTGTGAGTTGACCTTAATAAAAACTTTCTAGGTCTATACTATGTCAGATGTCATGAGATAAGTAAGCAGTGCATAAGAAATGAAAACAAAAATATTAGAAAGGTATTAACTTTAGTCTAAATAGAAGGAAACAATGGATTAAATAACTATCTCAATTCAGAAAATGAGGTCATGAAAGTGTTGATTCATTCTTCTCAGTACTCCTCAAATATTTACTTTGATCTTATTAGTAAAATATATGTGTCTTTAATCATAATTAGTAACTGGGTTTAAGAAAAGTCAATGAAAGGCATACTTTATTCTTAAGTGAAGGTTCTGGATGGTTGAGTAAAACCAGAAGTAGACTTCAACTATGTGGCAGGAGAATAATGAAGTTCAACTGAGTGGCCCTTGGAGAGGAACTAAAGATGCTGAAGAAAGTAAGTTCATATACTGGGGCAGAGGACAGACTCAAATAAACCCTCAAAATCCGTGTTGTTTCTTGCTATAATCTTTCCATAGAAGCCTTTTTTTTTTTTAATTTTTTTTTTAACGTTTATTTATTTTTGAGACAGAGAGAGACAGAGCATGAACAGGGGAGGGGCAGAGAGAGAGGGAGACACAGAATCTGAAACGGGCTCCAGGCTCTGAGCTGTCAGCACAGAGCCTGACGCGGGGCTTGAACCCCGCGAGATCATGACCTGAGCCAAAGTCGGCCGCTTAACCGACTGAGCCACCCAGGCACCCTATAGAAGCCTTAAATATGCATATTCTTATATGTGTAATTTCTGAGATACATGTGTGAATAAATGTTCTGATCATAACAATAATTAAAAACAAAATACTTAAAAACAAATATAGATTAACAAAAAAAGGAAACATTCTTTTTAAAAAGGTGTTCTTGATTATTCCATATATCCTTGAATTGTGTTTCCTTTGCTCATTTATTTGATAAGTAACAGTGGGGGGAGGGGGGAATATTATGCTAGAACAGTCTAGTTTGACTGAAAACCTAATAGTTTATTGTATATAAATAAATGGAAATTTTGATTTGTGTAACAGACTATTCATACTAAAGACTATAATTAACTTTTACACAAATGCTTCCCTAAATACTCCCAAATGGGAGTATTCAAACTGTAGCAGGGCCCTGTATAGGATTCTGAATGCATTCTAAAGCAAATGGATTTGGATGGAGTTTAGGCAAACAACTGTGCATGTGAACTTTTTTAGTCTTTTTACCTTTTGATCAACAAATCACTTTTACACACCAAATTTGACTGGACTTGAATTTGCCTAAGAAGTCCCAAAGAGACTGACCTGAGAAGACCTGAGAGTGTCATTTGAAAACTACTCTTTTCCTGCTTGGGGAGCCAGGCAAATACCCCTCTGGCTACTCTTTCTACTTTCGACTCCCACTAGACTCAGAAGAATTTAGAATTAATGATTAAAGGTCATTGCATCACCTAGATGTTCCAAAGGCCACACCTAAGAGATCCCCACTCATCCTTATAAAATCAGTGTCGACAAAAGCCTTTTACTACTAAATGGGACTTCAGGTTATGACCATAGAATTATAAACGCTGTCGCCCTGGTGAGGAATCAAAACCAACCAGTTGTCTACACATGGGTGCTCTGTGAACTCATTAAACCCAAACAATGCTTTGTGTAACTGAGACATGATGTTAGAAACAAGAAAAACTAAGAGTATGTGAGATTCTTTGAAAGAAGGAACTTCCCTTGGCTATATAAATTTATTGTTAGAATTCAGTAAAGCATTTCATCATCAATAGGATTTTATAAATTTTATCATGACACCAGACAGAAGCCACTTTCTCCAGGCCATCATCCTTCTCACTAAATGAATCTAAATAAAAGTCCTGCAGCTAAGTTGAAGAGCAAATTACCTTATCGAACAGGATATACAGGTAATGTGTGTTTGGGGTATGGGAAGGATTTTGAGGCTGGGTTTCTGGCTAAGGAGTTAACAAGTAAGGAATCAGAACTTTCCCTTGGCTGAGCTCTGGATTTACTGGGAATGGTCAGGACAAGGAACTGGCTGGGCCACCCCCTACTAAATCCTATGGGTAACCCAAGGTCAGACTTCAGGGTAGAAGGTCAAAGCCAGAAGTCATTGGTAAATACTGATATTTATGCAAATAGAGAATTGTTGTAATTCAGACATAAAGCCTTCGAGAAACACAGCAAGGGACATGAGCACATCTGGCCATGAAGGAGAAATTCAGAGTATGAAGAGTGAGGACAATGTCTCAGGATGAAAGTCACAACAGACGAATATAAAGGATTTGATGTTCTACTCCTGTTTTAAAACAGGCCCCTGAGTATGAACCGAGAAAAGTTAGTGGGTGGAGCCTTCCTTCTGCAGGCAGAGAGTAGCAACAGTGGGTGTTTCCAACAGAAGCTAGTCCTACAGAACGCATCCCCCATTTTTTTTCCTGTACTTCCTGGGAGAGAAGTCCAGAATGCATAGCACTGGGCAGAGTCCTCTCTCCCAGCTGCTGCTCTGGCCAGGATACCCATTCAAGTATTCCCTGGCATGAAACCCTTTCAAGCTTTCCTCTCTTAATTTTCTCGAGATCCAGCCTGTTTTGGGATACACACCCATCCTAGTAATGCTCGTAAGGTGGGCCCTGAGGTCTACACAGAATCCCAAACACTTTATCTCCCCCTTGTCATCATCCCTGCAGTCCTGCAGCTATGCCTATTGGCAATTACATGCCCTCCTTTCTGAGTGAAGGCACCGCAGAAATTGCCAAGTGGAGACAGGCTCAACACCAAAATAATTCTAAACTTCTAACTTGCCTTCCAGTGGAGGTGATGAGCAGAGGAGGGAAGCTGCTGGTAATGGTTTCAATGTGATTTCTTGCACTTCTCTTGATAAAGGCATGTAAAGTAGTAACGATGACTGTAGCATCAGCAGCAACAACTTTGGTCTTTGATAGTGCTTTACCAATGTAAGTATATAGGTGACTTTTGCCTGGACTTAAAATCCCAAATAATGGGAAGAAGAAGGAGGAGGAGGAGAAGTAGAAGCAGTAGCAGCAGCACAGAATAGATGCTTTTGAAGAGCTTTGTATATAATTTCATATTTAATGGAATTAAATTATTATTTTCATATAATTTCATATCCTAAAAACCCTCTGTGGTACTGTTATTACCTTCTCTTAATATGCAAGGATATTGAAGTAAGAGCGTTATGTATCTTGTACATAAAATCATAGCTAATTAGTGGTGGACCTGGGATTCGATCTTAGTTTAATGCAGGAGCCCACATGTTTAGCCACTGCTCTGTGATGCTCACTTATTCCCTGGGCATCAACTTTTCAGCACTACCCATGTTTTAACTACCCATAAACTGAGCTGATTTTTCAGTCTTGAGCCTTTGACTGTATTTTTTAGGCAAACTAAATATATGTGAGAAACACACTAATCATACACTTTCTTAAAAGTGTTGTCAAATTCGCTCAGAGAACTATCATTATTGACCCTCACTAAATCAGTTTGAGCTCCCATTTCATTAATTGTAGCATTCATTGTTTTCATGTCCGTGTTCTTCCATGGAGAATACTAAGAACAAGGACCATACCTTAATCGTCTTTTTGTTCTAAGTGGCTGCACGAAACCCAGGTTATAATAGAAAACAAAACTGTTCACTGGGCAATAGTGATACGAAAAGAGAACCAATGCAATTAGAAAATTCCTTGGGGGATAATAGACCTTTGGCTCCTGTGGTGTTTTGTATTATTTCTAGGGAAAGGCCTTTGTAAATGGACTTGGGGAACTACAGCACCATCACGGAGTTTATCCTCCTCGGGCTCTCTGCCAATCCCCACGTCCAGGCTGCACTCTTTGTGCTCTTCCTGGGGATTTACCTGCTGACCATCATGGGGAACCTGATGCTGCTGCTGGTGATCAGGATTGATTTTCACCTGCATACACCCATGTACTTCTTCCTGAGTCACCTCTCTTTTGTCGATATCTGCTTCTCTTCGGTCACTGTGCCCAAGATGCTGGAGAACCTTCTGTCTCAAAAGAAAACAATACCAGTAGAGGGCTGCCTTGCTCAAGTCTTCTTTGTGTTTGTTGCTGCAGGAACTGAAGCCTGTCTGCTTTCTGCAATGGCCTATGACCGCTATGCTGCCATCTGCCACCCTCTGCTGTATGGACAGATCATGAGTAAACAGCTGTATATGCAGCTTGTGTGGGGCTCGTGGGGACTGGGCTTTCTGGATGCACTCATCAACATCTTCCTAGCTGTGAAGATGGTCTTCTGCAAGGCCCAAATCATCCCCCACTACAGCTGTGAAATGCCCTCTCTCCTCTCACTGTCCTGTTCCGATATCTCCAGCAACCTCATTGCCTTGCTCTGCTCCACTCTTCTACATGGACTCGGAACCTTCCTTTTGGTCTTCTTATCCTACACCCGTATAATCGCCACCATCCTGAGCATCAGCTCCACCTTAGGTAGAAGTAAGGCCTTTTCCACCTGCTCCTCCCACCTCATCGCAGTGACCCTTTACTATGGCTCAGGTTTGCTCCGCCATCTAATGCCAAATTCAGGTGCGCCCCTTGAGCTGATCTTTTCTGTGCAGTATACTGTAGTCACTCCCATGCTGAATCCTCTCATCTATAGCCTGAAGAACAAGGAGGTGAAGGCAGCTCTGGCAAGAACTTTGGAAAAGTATTTGCAACATATCAGGTGCTGAAATGAAAACAGAGCATGGTGGAGAACTGGGACATATCTGCATACAAAAGGATATTAAGTGAGTTTACAATAGTAAGCTGTACTCCTAACTACTTACAATGTCAGATGCCGCACCCTAAATTAGAAGTGCATGTGACAATGACACAAAGTAATTATAGGAAGGATGATTCAATTTCTTTTCAAGGCAAACAAATTATTAAATAATAAGAAAGTTTTGTGATGAACATATTGGTTCATTTTTCTCATTCTAAAACATTTCACCTTAGGCTTTCATTTGGAAAAGTCATTAGTTTCATTGATCTGTCATTATTTTTTTTTTAATGTTTATTTATTTTTTGAGACAGAGAGAGACAGAGCATGAATGGGGGAGGGGCAGAGAGAGAAGAAGACACAGAATCGGAAACAGGCTCCAGGCTCCGAGCCATCAGCCCAGAGCCTGACGCGGGACTCGAACTCACGAACCGTGAGATCGTGACCTGAGCTGAAGTTGGACGCTCAACTGACTGAGCCACCCAGGCGCCCCATCTGTCATTATTTTTTATTGAGTTTTGGGATACACATCTGAGAAGAATGTAGGGCCCTGGATCTATAAAAGAGAAAAGTCATAGATAAGGGTAAACGGTGAGAAAAATAGAGACTTCCAACTGGGTGACCACAGGAGACACACATGAAAAGCTGAAAGTTCTGCAGAGAAACAATAATCATATTGAGGCAGAGCTCAGACTCTTAAAATTTCCAAGAACTTTTATGTATGTGTGGAGTGATGGCCAGATCTCCAATGAGAGAGGCTGCAAGGAGGCTCTATGTCTCTAGGAACCTCACTTCTCACCTAGCCTTCACTCAGACTTGTATTTTCTATAATAAGCTGACCTTGGGGCGCCTGGGTGGCGCAGTCGGTTAAGCGTCCGACTTCAGCCAGGTCACGATCTCGCGGTCCGTGAGTTCGAGCCCCGCGTCGGGCTCTGGGCTGATGGCTCAGAGCCTGGAGCCTGTTTCCGATTCTGTGTCTCCCTCTCTCTCTGCCCCTCCCCCGTTCATGCTCTGTCTCTCTCTGTCCCAAAAAAATAAATAAACGTTAAAAAAAAAAATTTTATAATAAGCTGACCTTATCTGTGTTCTTTTGCTTGTAGAGTACAGGCTATGAGCTTTAGACAAATAATCTAGTTTTGATCTCATCACAAGTGAATTCTGAAATTGTCCTTGCCTCTCATCTTTTGGCTGTCAAACAATTGGTTACTGTTTAGGGACCAGTGGTTTGCTGGATTTAAGGTACTGCATCACCTCCAACTAATTCATTTTTATCTATAAAATATAAACCCAGGGGCGCCTGTGTGGCTCAGTCAGTTAAGCGTCCAACTCTTGATTTCAGCTCAGGTCATGATGTCACAATTGTGAGATTGAGCCCCACGTCAGGCTCTCTTGTTGGACGTGGAGCCTGCCTAAGAATATCTCTCTCCCGCTCTCTCTCTCTCTGCCCCTCCCTAACTTGCACATACACGTGTGTGTGTGTGCTCTCTAAATAAATAAATAAGTAAATAAATAAATAAACAAACCCATTCTCACATTGCTTCTCATTTGTTTAAAATTTTTTTAGGGTTTACTTATTTTTGAGAGAGAGAGAGACAGTGCAAGTGGGGGAAGGGGCAGGGAGAGGGAGACACAGAATCTGAAGCAGGCTTCAGGCTCTGAGCTGTCAGCACAGAGTCCAACACGGGGCTCAAGCTCACGAACCACGAAATCATGACCTGAACTAAAGTCAAGAGTCTGACTCTGAACCGACTGAGCTACCCCGGCACCCCTGCTTCTGATTTGTTTAATCTATATTTTACTATTCTCTAATTCATTGTAGTTGAGAAAAAAGGGGAAAAGTAAGTACAAACTATTGAATTCACTTAATATTAGCTTACATTTTTCAACGTTTACTTATTTTTGGGACAGAGAGAGACAGAGCATGAACGGGGGAGGGGCAGAGAGAGAGGGAGACACAGAATCGGAAACAGGCTCCAGGCTCCGAGCCATCAGCCCAGAGCCCGACGCGGGGCTCAAACTCACGGACCGCGAGATCGTGACCTGGCTGAAGTCGGACGCTTAACCGACTGCGCCACCCAGGCGCCCCTAGCTTACATTTTTCTCAAGCTACTTTCATAAACTCACTTTGTCCCAGTTGTCAGTTATACAGGCTTTTCATCCTCATCTAGCCATTGATAACTCACAGTAAGGGCCTCTTCTCATCTGATACTCCAGAAAACTCCAAATACATTATCTCGCTCCACAAACAACAGAATATTCAAGGCCTTCTTTGGATTCTCTGACCTAAGGTGAAGCATCAGTGAACCCTCCAAGGTCAAGCTTTCTATGGTGAAGGGAAGTTTACGGCACTGCACCTGAGAAGAAGGCTGGTTATAGTCAGTGCGCAAACGTCACAGAATGATAGTAATTGTCACGGAAAGATACCAAGAGACTCAGTCAAATTCCCTTTAGAATAAATGAAAGACATGAAATCATAACTGCGTGAAGACATCCCTTCAAATCTAAAGGCTCAGCAGTTGCTCCTTTGGAGGGGCAATGACCTTGAACTTTGATGCCCAGAGTGCTACACCATTGCTTACTATACTGCCTGATCAGCGACAGGATCCTCTCTAGGCCTCAGAGAAGCTCTTCTTACCATTCCCTCAAGGATTTTTGTATTTCCGGCCTGCAGAAATTCGGGAGATTCTGCCTGTGTTTTGGCCTTCCCAAGAGGCATAAATAACTAGTAATGATCCTATTATACACCTGAGTGCTTAGTGTTAAAAGGTTGAATTTATGGGAAAATTTTCAATATTAATTTCCCAGGAACACCATTTCCTAAGCATGCCTGAAGTTTCTTCCTCTAAGACAGGTGACAAAAAAGGCAGCAAATATGCCAGAGAGGGAGGGGGCCTTGCAGTGTGACAGTTCATGAGGAGTTTGTCAATTTTACCCTGATTTCATCATGTTCTTTGCTTTTACTTAACACCTTTGCAATCTATTCTATTACTTTTATCACTTTATCTTTATAAAAAATATCACACTTACTAAAAAATGTATAAAACATGTATGTACCAGTTAAAGAATGATTATGAAATGAATACACACATACCCACTACTCAGCTTAAGAAATTATTCATTCTAGGGGCTCCTGGGTGGCTCAGTCGATTGAGCGTCCAACTCTTGATTTAGGCTCAGGTCGAGATCTCATGGTTGTTAGATGGAGCCCTGCATCAGGCTCCATGCTGGAAGTGGAGCCTGCTTAAGATTCCCTCTCTCTTTCTCCATCCCTCCCCAGCACTTGTGTGTGTGTGTGTGTGTGTGTGTGTGTGTGTGTGTGTGTGTGTGTGTCTGTGTGTGCTCTCTCTCTCTCAAAAACTACAATTTTTTAAAGAAATTATTCATTTTACTACCTCTCCTTCACTCCCCAAAACTGACTACTCCTCTGAATTTTTTAATCATTTCCTTTGGTTTTCTTTATATAATTTACTTTTGCCTGTTTCTGAACTTTATATAAATAGAATTAGGATATATGTATTGTTGTGACTTGCTTCTTTTCATCCATAGGAAGTTATCACCAGAGCCCTGGTTTGGGGACTCCGCTGTGATGTGTCTAAAATTGCTAACATATGCTGCTGCTTACCTCGGTAAGGGATTCTATGCCCTTTGGCCTAAGATGGGAGTTTTCAGATTTGGTCCCTAGCTAATACTTTTCTCAGGTTACGGGTTTAGAGACCAAATACACCTTCTGACAAGGCATACACTGGAATGTAGAACTGAAATGATGACATAGGTAATTCGGCAATAAATTTCAATAAACTAGAAAAATTCACTCCCTATTTTATTCTGATATTGCAGCAGAATCAGCAACTCTAGAGACAGAAAGCAGATTGGTAGGTGCCTGAGAATGTAAAGGAGGGAAGAATGGAGAGTTACTTCTTAATGTGTACGGGGTTTTCTTTTGAGCTGATGAGTCTTTTGGCTCTAGATAGCGGTGGTGGGTACACAGCATTGTGAATGTACTAAATGGCACTGAATTGTGTACTTTATGTATTTTTTAAGTTGTTATTTAAATTCCAGTGAGTTAACATATAGTGTAATACTAGTTTCAGGTGTACAAATAGTGATTCAACACTTCCATACATCACCCTCCACCCGTGCCCCCTTCCACCTCCCTTCTGGTAACCATCAGTTTGTTCTCTATAGTTAAGATCTGTTTCTTGGTTTGCCTCTCTCTCTTTCTCTTTTTTTTTTTTTTTTTTTTTTTGTCTCTTTGCTCATTTATCTCTTAAATTCCATATATGAGTAAAATCATATGGTATGTGTCTTCCTCTGGCTGACTTATTTCTCTTAACATTATACTCTCTAGCTCCATCCATATCATTGCAAATGGCAAGATTTCATTCTTTCGTATGGGTAATATCCATTGTATATGTTTATCACATCTTCTTTACCCATTCATCATGTGATGGACATTTGGGCTCTTTCCATAATTTGGCTATTGTAGATAATGCTGCTGTAAACATCTGGGGAGTATGTACCCCTTTGAATTAGTATTTTTATTATCTTTTTTAAAAAAAATATCTATTGCACCTAGGTGGCTCAGTCCGTTGAGCTTCCGACTTCGGCTCAGGTCATGATATCATAGTTCGTGGGTTCAAGCCCCACATCAGGCTCTGTGCTGACAGCTCAGAGCCCGGAGCCTGCTTCAGATTCTGTGTCTCCCTCTCTCTCTCTGCCCCTCCCCTGCTCATGCTCTGTTTCTCTCTCTCTCTCTCTCTCTCACTCTCTCTCTCTCCTCTCTTTCAAAAATAAATAAACATTAAAAAAATTAATAAATAAAATAAAAATATTTATTTACTTTTGAGAAAGAGCATGAGCAGGAGAGGAGCGGAGAGAGAAAAGGACAGAGGATCCAACATGGGCTCCACACTGACAGCAGCAGCCTGATGTGGGACTCAAACTCACGAACCACGAGATCATGACCTAAGCCAAGCTGAATACTCAACATACTGAGACACTCAGGCACCTCAGTAGTTTTATATTCTTTGGGCAAATACCTAGTAGTTTAATTGCTGGGTCATAGATTATTTCTATTTTTAACTTTTTTTTTTTTTTTTTTTGAGACAGAGAGAGACAGAGCATGAACGGGGGAGGGGCAGAGAGAGAGGGAGACACAGAATCGGAAACAGGCTCCAGGCTCTGAGCCATCAGCCCAGAGCCCGATGCGGGGCTCGAACTCACGGACCGCGAGATCGTGACCTGAGCTGAAGTCGGACGTTTAACCGACTGCGCCACCCAGGTGCCCCAGATTATTTCTATTTTTAAAGTTTTGAGGAAACTCCATACTGTTTCCAGAGTGGCTACACCAGTTTGCATTCCAACCAACAGCATAGGAGGGTCCCCCTTTCTCCACATCCTCGCTAACACCTGATACTTCTTGTGTTGCTGATTTTGGCCATTCTGACAGGTATGAGGTAATATTGTGATTTTGACTCATATTTCCCAGATGATTCGTATTTCCCTGATGATCAGTGATGTTGCATATCTTTTCATGCGCCTGTTGGCCATCTATATGTCTTTGAAAAATGTCTATTTGTGTATTCTGCCCATTTTTAACTGGATTATTCATTTTTGAGGTGTTCAGTTTGATAAATTCTTTATAGATTTTGGATACTCATCCTTTATCAGGTATGCTGTTTGCAATTATCTTCTCCCATTCCAAAGGTTGCCTTTTAGTTTCATTGATTGCTTCCTTCACTGCGCAATAGCTTTTTATCTCCAAACCAATCAGTGTGATACACCACATTAATAAAAGAAAAGAACCATATGATTTTTTCAATAGATACAGAAAAAGCATTTGACAAAGTACAATATACATTCATGATTTTAAAAACCCTCAACAGGGGCGCCTGGGTGGCGCAGTCGGTTAAGCGTCCGACTTCAGCCAGGTCACGATCTCGCGGTCGGTGAGCTCGAGCCCCGCGTCAGGCTCTGGGCTGATGGCTCGGAGCCTGGAGCCTGTTTCGGATTCTGTGTCTCCCTCTCTCTCTGCCCCTCCCCCGTTCATGCTCTGTCTCTCTCTGTCCCAAAAATAAATAAACATTGAAAAAAAAAATTTAAAAACCCTCAACAAAATAGGGTTAGAGGGAACATACCTCAACCTAATAAAAGCCATATATGAAAAACTCACAGCTAATACCATCCTCAACAGGGAAAAACCAAGAGCTTTTCCTCTATAGTCAGGAACAAGATAGGGATGTCTACTCTCACCACTGTTACTTAACATAACACTGGAAGTCCTAACCACAGCAATCAGACAACAAAAAGAAATAAATACATCCAAATTGGCAAAGAAGAAGGGAAAATTTCACTATTTGCAGATGACATGATACTCTATATAGAAAACCTGAAAGACTCCACCAAAAAAATGCTAGAACTGATACACAAGTAAAGTCGCAGATACAAAATCAATGTACAGAAATGTGTTGCATTTCTATACACCAATAATGAAGCAGCAGAAAGAGAAATTAAGAAATCTATCCCATTTACAATTGCACCAACAACAATACGATACCTAGGAATAAACCTAAACAAAGTGGTGAAAGGCCTATACTCTGAAAACTGTAAAACAGTGATGACAGAAATTGAAGATGACACAAAGAAATGGAAAGACATTCCATGCTGATGGATCAGAAGAACAAATATTGTTAAAATATCCAAAGCAATCTACACATTTAATGCAATCCCTATCAAAATACCAACAGCATTTTTCACAGAGTTAGAATCCTAAAATTTGTATGGAACCACAAAAGACCCCAAATAGCCAAAGCAACCTTGAAAAAGGGAAGCATAGCTACATGCATCAAAGCTCAGGACTTCAAGCTATACTACAAAGCTGTAGTGATCAAAACAGTATGGGGCCGGCATAAAAATAGACACAGAGATCAACGGAATAGAACATAAAACCCAGAAATGAACCCACAGCTATATGGTCATTTAAGGTTTGACAAAGAAGGAAAGAATATCCCCTGGGAAAAAGACAGTCTACTCAACAAATGATGTTGGGAAAACTGGACAGCAACATCCAGAAGAATGAAACCGGACCACTTTCTTACACCATACACACAAAAAAATTCAAAATGGATTAAAGACCTAAATATGAGACAGAAAACCATTAAAATCCTAAAGGAGAACATAGGCAGTAACCTCTTTGACATGGACCATAGCAACTTCTTAGTAGATATGTCTCCTCAAGCAAGGGAAACAAAAGCAAAAATTAACTATTGAGACTTAGTCAGAATTGTGTGCTTTAAAATGGTTAATTTTACGGTACATGGATTTTATCTCAAAGAAAAATATTAGTATCTTTATTCTCACAGCTGTTATACATATCCTGAGACATAAGATTGTAATGAACAATCCTCAATTCTTCTTCAGAAAACTTATTTGGAACAAGCACTTTATTTCAAATATTTCTTTTAGGAAAGGATGTAGCAATTTCAGAATAAATTTAAGTAATAATAGTCTTCATACACATTATTCTAAACCACTGTTTTCATTTTTGACAATTTAAATTCCATTCGCCCACAGTGTCCACAATCCTGTATTCCATTATTTTCACTTTTCAATGTAACATAAACACACTATGATAGTCTTTATAATTTTAATAACCACCTAAAATTTACATACAATCTTATAAATTATTAAAAATTTTTCTAAAGTTACATGTAACATATCTAACATGTATAATTATATGTACATAGCTTTAGAAGAATGTGTATATGTATATATCCATAATCTATACATATGGCAAAAATTGATAGCTCTAAAATGAGAAATTATAGTTGAAGACCAGTAATGAATATGACAAGTAGATAGATAATGAGTAGGAATAGAGTTGAAAAAAATAAGCAAATAAATTGTAGATAGCACAAGCCCAACTTTCTCACTAGAAGAGAAAGTACAAATAATCAAGGAGAAAAGGGTAGACATAACCCTGTGGTGCTGATTTGAGTCTGAGATCATCAGTATGAGCTCATATTTATGTTAATATATGTATAGATGGATCCAGAAAAGATATATAGATACATGTGCATACCTGAGTTAGAATGCATATATTCATTTCCTAGCTATATCCATGGAAGGGCCTAGAAGCAGTGACCCCTCAATAGCAATGAGAACACACAGCACACAGATCTTGGTGGGGTTTTTTTTCTTTCCTATTTTTTATTTAAATTCCAGTCAATTAACATACATTGTAATATTAGTTTCAGGTGTAGAATTTAGAGCACCAAGTACTATATGTAATTGTTGAATCAGATCTTGGTGTTTAAATACCATTTTCTAACAAAAGAAACCAAGGCTCCTTGATTCTAGAGCTGGGACAAGAAAACACAAGATGAACCTAGCACATTTTGTAGTTCCAGAAGTAAAGTCATGTTTAAAAAAAAAAAAAAATGGCCTGCTTCGGATTCTGTGTCCCCCTCTCTCTCTGCCCCTCTCCCGCTTGTGCTCTGTCTCTCTCTGTCTCTCAAAAATAACAAATAAACATTAAAAAAATCTTTTTAAATGATCACAACCTGTCAAAATGACACAAGAGCCAATCTGAAAGAACTCCCAATACCCACATGTGAAACTATTTAAGCAAAAAATAAACAGCAATACTCTCGGACTATACCCCAAAGAATAAAATACATATCCATGAATCTATTCCTCTGTAAATAAATGATTGAGTAAATAAATAACTTAGAGATAAGGGACAAATATTTACAGAATTCCAAATAATGTATGGAAATAGTGTTACTTCCAGGAGGTGATGATGTAATTCTCCTTCTCTTTAGTGTGGTCTGGACTTAGTGACTCACTTCCAAATAACAAAGTACAGAAAGGGAAAAATAATAACTTTACAATGGGCAAGAGTCGCAGATACCATTTTAATCAAGTAAACAAGCATAACATCATCAGTGATAAATCATACACTCCCTGATATGACGTGATGTAAAGGGTATTTCACCTCTGTGATTTTCTTCCCAAAGCCATTACCTCAGTCTAATCACAAGAAAACTATGGACAAATCAAATTTGAGGGATGTTCTATAAAATACCTGAACAGTACTCTTGAAAATTATCAAAGCCATGGTAAACAAGGAAAGACTAAGAAACTCTCATAATTGAAGAAGACTAAAGAGATGATGGCTAAGTGCACATGGTTTCTTGGATTGTATTCTGGAACAGTAAGAGAACATTTGTGGAGAAAACTGGTGAAATCTAAACAAAATTGGTAATTTAGGTCACAGTATTGTTCTCATATTAATTTTTTGAGAAATGTACCATGGTTATGTAAGATGTCAACATTAGAGAAAGCTGGGTAGAAGCTGGGAAAGAAGGGCATACAAAAACACTCTGTGCCATCATTTTAACCTTTTCTTAATTTAAAATTATTTCCCAAAAAGTTGGAAAAATGAATGAGTATTTTACCACTCAACAAACTAAAGATGCTGAAAAACCCTTTGATAAAATTCAACATTGATTCCTGATTTAGAAAACAAAACAAAACTCTCAGGAAACAAGCCATCGAATTATTTGTAACAAACCTACCACTAATATAATACTTTACTGTGAAACATTGAAATCTTTTCCCCTAAGAACAAGACTAGAATTATACTATTGCTAGTTCCATTCAACATTGCACTGTCATTTATATTTAGTTCAATAGGGCAGGAAAAAAATCAGAGCATAAAAATGGAAAAAAAAAGAGTCACGTTTTTAACCTGCAAGTGACATTATTGAGTATGTAGAAAAGCCAAAGAAACCTACAAACAGTTAGAACTACTTAGCAATTTACCAAGGTCCAGGAATTCAAAGGTAATATGCAAAATGCATTTGAGGAGGGAAGTCTGAAAAAATGGTGGAGTAAGTTCCTTCTAAAATTCTTTCCTCCGTAAAGGTAAAGAGGACAGGCAAAAATGGCCAGAATCAACTTTTTCTAAACTCTGGAAATTAACGAAAGATTTGCAACAATTCTTGAAACATTTAATGAAGAAAAGTGGCTGATTCTTGGTAACAGCAGAGACCTTTGTGGTGCTTTGATTTGTTTGCCCAACTCCCATCCCACCCTCCCCAGCTCTGCAATAGATGTGAAAAACAACATCCCTCAATCATGGTAAAAATCAACAGACTAAAGGAGCAGGGGAGGGGTAGGAATGGAGCCCCTTCAAGAACCCACACACACACACCCATTCCCAGAAAACAGTCATTACTTTACCTGTCTGGTGATTCCCTGGAAGATGTCACTCGCAAGTCTGTCACCATATGCATATCACCTCACGCCTGTTAATATGGCTGCTATCAAAAAGACAAAAAATAGGGGTGCCTGGGTGGCTTGGTTGGTTAAGCGTCCAACTTTGGCTGAGGTCATGATCTCATGGTCCGTGAGTTCGAGCCCCGCATCAGGCTCTGTGCTGACAGCTCAGAGCCTGGAGCCTGTTTCAGATTCTGTGTCTCCCTCTCTCTCTGCCCCTCCCCTGTTCATGCTCTGTCTCTGTCTCAAAAATAAATAAACGTTAAAAAAAAAAAAGACAAAAAATAACCAGTGTTGGTGAGGATGTGGAGAAAAGGGAAACCTTGTACACTGTTAGTGAGAATGTAAATGGGTTTAGCCATTATGAAAACAATATGCAGGTTCTTCAAAATATTAAAAATGAACTAGCATGTGGGAATGCAAGCTGGTGCAGCCACTCTGGAAAAACAGTATGGAGGTTCCTCAAAAAACTAAAAATAGAACTACCCTACAACCCAGCAATTGCACTACTAGGCATTTATACACGGGATATAGGTGTGCTGTTTTGAAGGGACACATGCACCCCCATGTTTATAGCAGCACTATCAACAATAGCCAAATTATGGAAAGAGCCCAAATGTCCACTGATGGATGAATGATAAAGAAAATGTGGTATATATACACACACACACACACACACACACACACAATGGAGTTTTACTCGGCAATCAAAAAGAATGAAATCTTGCCATTTGCACCTACGTGGATGGAACTGGAGGGTAGTATGCTAAGTTAAATTAGTCAGAGAAAGACAAATATCATATGACTTCACTCATATGAGGACTTTAAGAGACAAAACAGATGAACATAAGGGAAGGGAAACAAAAATAATATAAAAACAGGGAGGGGGACAAAACAGAAGAGACTCATAAATATGGAGAATAAACACAGCGTTACTGGAGGGGTGGTGGGAGGGGGGATGGGCTAAATGGGTAAGGGGCATTAAGGAATCTACTCCTGAAATCATTGTTGCACTATATGCTAACTTATTTGGATGTAAATTTTAAAAAATAAAATTTAAAAAAAAGAAAAAAAATGAACTAGCATGGGGTACCTGGGTAGCTCAGTCAGTTAAGCATCTGACTCAATTTTGGCTCAGGTCATGATCTCACAGTCATGAGATCAAGTCCCCCTGACCAGCTGTGTGCTGACAGCACAGAGCCTGCTTAGGATTCTCTCTCTCTCTCTCTCTCTCTCTCTCTCTGCTCCTCCCCTGCTCACGCACATGCACACACACACTCTCTCTCAAAATAAATAATAATAAACATTTAAAAAAATGACTACCATACAATGCTGGAACCCCACTTCTGGTTATGTATCCAAAGTAAATGAACTCAGGATATCAAAGAGATAATCTGCACTTCCATGCTCATTGCAGCATTATTCACAATGGCCTAGATATGGAAATCAACTAAGTGTTCATCTACCAATTAATGGATAAAGAAGATATGATATATACGAAAAATGGAATATCATTCAACCATGAGAAAGAAGGAAATCCTTCTATTTGCAACAACATGGATGGAGCTGGAGGGCGTTGTGCAAGATGAACAATGTCAGAGAGAAATAGAAAAATATGGTATGGTATCGTTTGTTTGTGGAATATAATCAACAAACAAAAGCAAAAACCTCTTTCATAGAAATGGAGAATTAGAATGGTGGTTGGTTGCCAGAAGGGAAATGGGAGTTGTAGATCAAAGCGTATGAAAACTTTAAGTTGTAGGACAAATAAGTTCTGAGGACCTAATGTACAGCATGGTGACTATAGTTAGTAATATGGAATTGTATGCATGAAAACACTTAAAGCAGATCTTAAGCATTCTGTACATACACACACACACGCACACACACACAAAGTGATAACTGCATGAGGTGATGAATATGTTGATTAAGTTAATTTTGATAGTCATTTCACAATGTACACATATATCAAATCATCACATTATGTACTTTAAATATATCCAATTTTATTTGTTTCTTATACCTCAATAAAACAGGGGAAAAAACAAAAACCAACAAATCTATTTGATTTACTATTGGAGTGATTTAATATGTCTCATTTAAATTGAATAGTATCAAAATCTTAATGGTGTTCATAAACTTTGGGCAGGGCTCAGGTTCTTGAAATAACCACTAATAGGGAAAACTTCATGCTAAAATTGTTTAATGTAGTATTGAACATTTCATTGGACCTATCCTAGATATAATTTGGAATAATTGTTAGCATAAAGAAATTGGTATCATAGTAAAAGGCTGAAGACATGTTAATGACAGTAGGATTATTATATCAAATTTGATTGTGTGCTTAATGGAACTGGATGATAATTAAATATGGAGCTTTTTTTATTAGAAGTCATGGAGTACCTGGGTGGCTCAGTCAGTTAAGCGTCTGACTCTTGGTTTCGGCTCAGGTCCTGATCTCATGATTCCTAGTTCTACCCCATTGGGCCGGCACTGATTCCCTCTCTCTCTCCCCCTCCCTCTCTCAAAAGTAAACTTTAAAAAAATAAAAATAAAATAAGAAGTCATGAGAAAATGTTCATGATATAATTTTAGGTATAATTATGGTATGCTAATAAATGCATCTAAGAATCCATTATAAAAAGATTTTCTGTGGACAAATTTAGAGGGAAATTATTTTAACTATTTCTGTGTTGCTAGCTTTATTTAGATGGTTGTCTTTTTTTAAATTTTTAACGTTTATTTATTATTGAAAGACAGACTGAGACAGAGCATGAACATGGGAGGGACAGAGAGTAGAAGACACAGAATTTGAAGCAGGCTCCAGGCTCTGAGCTGTCAGCACAGAGCCCAATACGACGCGGGACTCGAACCCACCAACTGTGAGATCACGACCTGAGCCAAAGTTGGATGCTTAACCAACTGAGCCACCAAGGCACCCCAATGGTTGTTCTTTTTAAATAATGTATTATTTAAATGCATTTTACAAATTTAAAAGTTAGTGTTATTTATATAATATTTAACAATCTTTGATTTTTAAAAAAATTATAATAATGAAGTGCAACAAAAATTTTAAATGCTCTGGCATCTTCATCACACATTTTTATTCTTAATTTAAATTAATGGGAAAAATGTTACTAACATATGGGAACAAGATTTGAGTAGGCACCATTTTGTTTCACAAAACCGTATCAAGTATGGATGAAAATAGTTTTTAAATAGCAAAAGGAAGACAAGAATCCTCAAAAAGGAAATGAATCACAAATGAGTGTTGCATAGTTTATAAAACTTGTTAAAACATGCCAATAAAAGGAAGAGATAAATTGGCCAAAATGCCCCTAAAGAATCATAACTGGAAAATAGATTGAAAATGAAATAAAATGTTGCAAGAGGCCTAAACATGTTTATCTTATATGAAATCCTTGAGTTTTACAATTAAAGATCTTAAGAAAATATTTTAAAAGAAGAATTGATACTGGCAAAAATAATCAACCATGATTAAGATTGATTTTAAAAATAATAATAATAATTATGGCTTTTAGCCAAATATCCTGTAGAAGAAAAGTCAAGAGTTTTGCAAAAGGTAGTATGAAGGTGCTGGGTAGGCACAGAGCCACCAAGAGTTAGGAGATGTGCAGAATAAAAGGAAGAAGAGGAAAGCAGTCCCATACTGAACCTGAACTACAGGTGTCCCAGAACTCATCCGGGATCTTCATAAATGACAGAAAATACCATGGACCATGTGCAGGACCGTATTTCTGTGTTTTGTGTCATGATTTTGTGCATAATAAAGCCGAAGGCAAACGTTCCAGTTGAATAGAGGATATGTCCTATATTCTGCATGTTGAGGTAATCCTGAAGAAAGTAATTGATTGGCCACTGAGAAACACTGATAATCAAGAATGATTCAACTCCAATAATCACACTACTGGGTATTTACCCAAGAATATGAAAACACTAATTCAAAAGGATATATGCACCCTGTGTTTACTGCAGCATTATTTACAATGGCCAAATTATGGAAGCAACCCAAGTGCCTAGATGTGGTATATATATATACAATGGAATATTATTCAGCCATAAAAAAGAATTAAATCTTGCCATTTGCAACAACATGCGTGGAGCTAGAGAATATAATGCTCAGTGAAATAAGTCAAAGAAAGACAAATAGCATATAATTCACTCATATGTGGAATTTAAGAAACAAAACAAACGAACAAAGGAAAAAGAGACAAACCAAAAACCAGACTCTTAACTATAGAGAACAAACAGATGTACCAGAGGGGAGGTGGGTGGAGGGATGGGTGAAACAGGTGAAAGGGGTTAAGAGTACACTTATCATGATGACCACTGAGTAATATATGGAACTGTTGAATCACTATGTTGTACACATGAACCTAATATAACACTGCATATTAACTACACTAGAATTAAAATAAAATTTAAGAAAACATATACTATTTTGCTTCTGTGTAGCACAGTGCAGTAGGGTAATATGTTCATTAGGCAAATTTGCTAATCATGTTTCAATTTTCTGTATCATTACTATTTTTTTCTATTCTGTCAATTAAGTTATTTAGCATTTTATTTCTTCCTTTCTGTGGATGATTTGTTATCATTCCATTCTTTTCCAATCATTTGTTTAGAAGTTTTACAGTCTTTTTCTCTAATTTTGGTGGCCACCCTAGAAATTACAGTTCATTGGATTATCAAAACCTAATATTAATTGATAATTTTACTTTCATTTTGTCATTTAAACGATCTTAGACCACTTTTAATTCAATGCCTCCCAATGTAAATGTTATTTTTTCTACTAATTTTAATTACATTCCTGTACAAACATATAAGGCCCTATAAGATATTATTGTTGTTTTAGTGTCAATATTCTTTTAGATTTACCCACATGTGTACAATGTCTTTTATCTTCATTCCTTTCTGCATTTTGAAAATTACATCTGCGATTTTAACCTTACTGCCTGTAGAACACTTTTAAAGATTTCCTTTGATGAAGTTCTGGTGGCAGATGTTCTTATTTTTTGTTTGAAATGCCTTTAAATCTGCCTTGCATAGCACAGCTATTTTATTGAGTGTAAAATTTTAGGATGATAATCATTTTCTTAGAGCACATTGAGGATATTGTTCCACCGCCCTTTGGCTTCCATTTTTGCAGTTGGAGAAATTAACTGTTGCTCTTTTGAAGACAATAACGCCACTGAAGGGAAAAAGGATATTGGCTAAAAATGCATGAGATTCCCAAAGTAGACAAAATAGGAAAACGGATAAGCAATAAGGCAAACTGTGGAAAGACCTGAAACAAGTCTTATATGTAATTCTAAAATTATATGAGTGTCTATTTTCAATTAATGTCTCACTTGATTATTATATAAAATTATTTTAAGTCAATCTCCTTTAGAAAAAAGAATCTAGATGAATTTGGAGCATATCCTAGTTCTGGAAGAGGTCTGTAGAGGGCAGTGCACAAGTGGGAACAGAGACACCGTGAGATGGGATGGGTATAAAAAGGGAAGAAAAGTCCACCAAATGAAGACTGTTCCTTGAAGTTCCTTCGAAATTTCTGAGGATTCCAGATATTGGGGAAGAAGCCACAGCCCCCACATCATATCTTGTATCAGCACAGAGTAAGAGGATCCTACCTCCCCTTAAACTCCTGTGTTCACTGGTGTAGTAAATCCCTCAGGCCACCTGAGGGCGCCAGTACATCTATAGACCTGAGTTTTCTATTTACTGTTTTCCCAAGGGTAGTTCCCCCTTCCCTCTTTCTTCTGACCCATATTGAAGCCTTCTTTAAATTCTCCTTCTTATTCCCATTTTCCCTTCCATCCTCTCTCCTCACTCCTGATTTTATCCATACTAGTTTCTGTTTCTTGCTTGAGGAGGGTCACGTTTACAAGTTTATCTATTTCACCAATTTATTTTCAGATGACGCTCAACCCCATTTTTGTCCTATGTACTTGGTTTTCTATTACTTTGACTAGATGCTTGCAGAGCCATTTCCCATATTTCCAGGCTGGTGGCTTCTGATTAGGCTCAGCCAACTGGAAGTGTAAATGTAAACTAAAAGAAGCAGCTAATCTGATTCTGGGGGAGGCAAGGCAGTATCCCAGCATTTTGGTGATGACCTGCCACCTGGCCTCAGCACCTCCTCAGCATCCCAACAATGGTGCCCCAGGGACACAGCAGGGCTGATGGCCACCCCAGAAAGAGTGGATTCTCTCCCAGTTGCCACCAGGTAAAGGTGTTGGGAGATGTTCAGAGTATGGAAAATGTCTGCATCTGACTTCACCCTAATTGGATGCTCCCTCTCCCAGTCATTCTAGGAGCCTCTCCAGTCCATGCTCATCCCCAAACAGACTCCCAACTCCTGAGTTTCAAGTTTATGTCACTACCAGAGGCACTGGGTCTTTTATTTCTAGCAAAGCTTGCCCCTACATCTCAAAGCACTGTGGATTTAAATAAGAATTCAGGCTAGACAGAGACCCAGTAAAAAAAGAGAACTACAGGCCAATATCCCTGATGAATATGGATGCAAAAATTCTCAATAAGATACTAGCAAATCGAATTCAACGGCATATAAAAAAAATTATTCACCATGATCAAGTGGGATTCATTCCTGGGATGCAGGGCTGGTTCAACATTCGCAAATCAATCAACGTGATACATCACATTAACAAAAAAAAAGAGAAAAACCATATGATCCTGTCAATCGATGCAGAAAAGGCCTTTGACAAAATCCAGCCCCCTTTCTTAATAAAAACTCTTGAGAAAGTCGGGATAGAAGGAACATACTTAAAGATCATAAAAGCCATTTATGAAAAGCCCACAGCTAACATCATCCTCAATGGGGAAAAACTGAGAGCTTTTTCCCTGAGATCAGGAACACGACAGGGATGCCCACTCTCACCGCTGTTGTTTAACATAGTGCTGGAAGTTCTAGCATCAGCAATCAGACAACAAAAGGAAATCAAAGGCGTCAAAATTGGCAAAGATGAAGTCAAGCTTTCGCTCTTTGCAGATGACATGATATTATACATGGAAAATCCGATAGACTACACCAAAAGTCTGCTAGAACTGATACATGAATTCAGCAAAGTTGCAGGATACAAAATCAATGTACAGAAATCAGTTGCATTCTTATACACTAACAATGAAGCAACAGAAAGACAAATAAAGAAACTGATCCCATTCACAATTGCACCAAGAAGCATAAAATACCTAGGAATCAATCTAACCAAAGATGTAAAGGATCTGTATGCTGAAAACTATAGAAAGCTTATGAAGGTAATTGAAGAAGATTTAAAGAAATGGAAAGACATTCCCTGCTCATGGATTGGAAGAATAAATATTATCAAAATGTCAATACTACCCAAAGCTATCTACACATTCAATGCATTCCCAATCAAAATTGCACCAGCATTCTTCTCGAAACTAGAACAAGCAATCCTAAAATTCATATGGAACCACAAAAGGCCCCGAATAGCCAAAGTAATTTTGAAGAAGAAGACCAAAGCAGGAGGCGTCACAATCCCAGACTTTAGCCTCTACTACAAAGCTGTCATCATCAAGACAGCATGGTATTGGCACAAAAACAGACACATAGACCAATGGAATAGAATAGAAACCCCAGAACTAGACCCACAAACGTATGGCCAACTCATCTTTGACAAAGCAGGAAAGAACATCCAATGGAAAAAAGACAGTCTCTTTAACAAATGGTGCTGGCAGAACTGGACAGCAACATGCAGAAGGTTGAAACTAGACCACTTTCTCACACCATTCACAAAAATAAACTCAAAATGGATAAAGGACCTGAATGTGAGACAGGAAACCATCAAAACCTTAGAGGAGAAAGCAGGAAAAGACCTCTCTGACCTCAGCCGTAGCAATCTCTTACTCGACACATCCCCAAAGGCAAGGGAAGTAAAAGCAAAAGTGAATTACTGGGACCTTATGAAGATAAAAAGCTTCTGCACAGCAAAGGAAACAACCAACAAAACTAAAAGGCAACCAACAGAATGGGAAAAGATATTTGCAAATGACATATCGGACAAAGAGCTAGTATCCAAAATCTATAAAGAGCTCACCAAACTCCACACCCGAAAAGCAAACAACCCAGTGAAGAAATGGGCAGAAAACATGAATAGACACTTCTCTAAAGAAGACATCCGGATGACCAACAGGCACATGAAAAGATGTTCAGCGTCGCTCCTTATCAGGGAAATACAAATCAAAACCACACTCAGGTATCACCTCACGCCAGTCAGAGTGGCCAAAATGAACAAATCAGGAGACTATAGATGCTGGAGAGGATGTGGAGAAACGGGAACCCTCTTGCACTGTTGGTGGGAATGCAAATTGGTGCAGCCGCTCTGGAAAGCAGTGTGGAGGTTCCTCAGAAAATTAAAAATAGACCTACCCTATGACCCAGCAATAGCACTGTTAGGAATTTATCCAAGGGACACAGGAGTACTGATGCATAGGGGCACTTGTACCCCAATGTTCATAGCAGCACTCTCAACAATAGCCAAATTATGGAAAGAGCCTAAATGTCCATCAACTGATGAATGGATAAAGAAATTGTGGTTTATATACACAATGGAGTACTACGTGGCAATGAGAAAAAATGAAATATGGCCTTTTGTAGCAACGTGGATGGAACTGGAGAGTGTGATGCTAAGTGAAATAAGCCATACAGAGAAAGACAGATACCATATGGTTTCACTCTTCTGTGGATCCTGAGAAACTTAACAGGAACCCATGGGGGAGGGGAAGGAAAAAAAAAAAAAAGAGGTTAGAGTGGGAGAGAGCCAAAGCATAAGAGACTGTTGAGAACTGAGAACAAACTAAGGGTTGATGGGGGGTGGGAGGGAGGAGAGGGTGGGTGATGGGTATTGAGGAGGGCACCTTTTGGGATGAGCACTGGGTGTTGTATGGAAACCAATTTGACAATAAATTTCATATATAAAAAAAAATAATAAAAAATAAAAATAAAAATAAAAAAAAAGAATTCAGGTCACAGACATTTTTATCAGTAGTAAATCTACTGAGAATGTTCCACAGATGAAGAAAGAACAAGTATGTACCAATTTTCTTGATTGAAATAATTATCTGATCCATTGTGCTGTCCATGAACAAATTAAATATGAGCTAAAGTAAGCAAATAGCGCTTGGCCTTTTCTTAAGCCTCCTAAAGCAAAGAGGCTTGTTCAAGATATTTTGTTATGGCTGACATTAGGAAAGAAAAATTTTCTTAATGCTTGTTATCCAGCCATCTAGATGCAATTCTGCCCTATTTCCCAGTCATCTTCGGACTCTTCTCTGTTCTCTGAGCTGTTACAAACCTTTTTGAAACATTCTTTTCAGACCTGCTTTTACTTCCTTGTTCTTCAGGCTGTAAAGAAAGGAATTCACTAGGGGAGTGACCACACTGTACTGCATAGAGAAAACCACCTCCAGTGGGCAACCAGAGGTTAGCATAAGACAGTAAGGAAAACCTAAACCATAAGAGAAGATCGTTGAGGTAAGGTGGGAGGAGCAGGTGCAGAAGGCCTTGCTTCTGCCTGAGGTCGAGCTGATGCTCTGGATGGTGTCAATAATGCAGGAGTAAGAGAAGAGGATCAGGAAGATGGTCAAAAGGGTATGAATGATGGTAGAACATACCAGGACTGCAAAGTTGGCAGAGATGTGAGAGCAGGACAGAGGGAATAAAGAAGGCAGCTCGCAGCTCAAGTAAGGCATAACATGAGCATCCCAAATCTCAGTCTCCATGAGACCCATACCAGACCCCCACACAATTTTTACTTATCAGCTGACCAGAGAACAGTGGGTGGCAGATGGCAGGCAGCATAGTGGTCATAGGTCATCACAAAGAACAGAAAGGCTTTGATCCCTGAATGCAAAACACACACACACACACACACACACACACACACACACACACACACACCCTGAGTCAGCTCTATTGAGATTGGTTTCCTCTGAAACAGGAGATTCTCCAGCATTTTGGGCATGGTGACAAAGGAGATACAAAGATCTAGGGAAGAGAGGTGACTGAGAAAGAAGTACTTTCTTTCTTGGGGGCAGGGAGGGGAGGATCACCAGGAGCATCACCAGGGTCCCCATGTAAGTCAGAAGGTAAATCACCAAGAAATTCACAAACAGGAGCACCTGGATATGGGGTTCAGCAGACAGTCCCAAGAGGATGGGCTCAGTGGTGGGGTGTGGTTTCCTACAGCCGTGATAGAAGATACTCCCATGGAATAAACACAGAAGCATGACATATTCACCTACCCTTTGTGCCATCTCTTCTTCAGAGTTTGTATCTCATCCTCTGTATATGTCTCTCTTTCTCCTCAGCCTGCTTGTCTTTTTCAGAGATTTCCTATCTACTCACCCTCCCCTCCCTAGAACCTTTCCATCATCCAGTGCCTCATGAACAACTTCTGAACCCTGAATCAGCACATCTATGTTCTTTCCCTTTGTGACTCTTCTGACCCAATGGCTCTGGAGAAATTCATATAATTTTTCTTACTAGCCCATAACTAATTGTTTTCATCTCCTTTAATTGCCATTTGTTTTGAAGACTGGATCATGTGAGAAATTGGTTCTTTCTCAAAAGAGCCAAGATGGTGGAACAGCATGGAAGTTTTTTGTGTGTCTTGCATCCATGACATACAGCCAGACCAACACTAAACCATCCTACACACCTAGAAAACTGACTGGAGGATTAACACAACAATCTTCACAACCTGAACCACAGAATTCAGCAGGTACGTGGCACGGAGAGGTGAAGTTGGGGTGAGAGAAGTCGGTGGTGGGCAGGGAGCCGCTTTTGCAGGCAGAGAGAGGATGGAGATGGGGGGTGGGGGGGATGGGGGGAGGATACTGGAAAAGCACCCCTCCCCAAAAGCAGCTGGAGAGAAAGTGGAAAATTGGAAACAGCCACAGGGACTAAACTAAAAAGGGAGAAAGGAGAAAGGAGAGGGTTTAAATTTCATTAAGACTGTAAACAAGGGAAGCACAAAGTCTGCAACTCTGCAGCTCAATACCTGGAGGTGCTCTGGTGGGAAGGGCAAATCCCCAGGAACAGAGTGAGGTCCAGGAGGTTCTCAGGCCACACGGAGAAAAGAGGTTCCATTGCTGGAAGGACATTTGGTAGATACTGTTGAAGCCACCTGGTCCCAGCAGATCCCAGAAAATGGCCACATTTGCTGGTGCTGGAACAAGGTCATTAAGGCTGAGGTCTGGTGCCAGATGTGTGTTGTGATTTTCCATAATCCCTGAAAAGCTGCTGCTACACTCTCTTGCGAACTTTTTCTGGGGCAGGCTGGCACCTGGCTGCAGTCTCAGGGCTCCGGCAGCAGCAGGTTCCAGCAAGCGTTCCTGGGTGCAGCCAACATTTGGCCATTGTTCAGCCATTGCTGGGTGAGACCCTCCCACAGAGGGGCAGACCAGGTCAAAGCTGCAGTCCTTCAGAAATAAGGGGCCGGGGAAAATAGCCGCATCTGAGACAAAACTCAGGAGAGAGGTACTGCCTGGGGCTTCACAGACAGTGAAGAAGCGGGGAGTGGATGAAAGCTGAAGACAGACGACGGGTGCACAATTGCTGATAGGGAGAACAGAGTTCCGATACTAGAGACTGGATAGCTGGGTGACACCATTTTCACCGCTCCCACACATGCACACATGCACCTACGAGCACCACAACAATCCACCCCAATAAGCTAGCAGCGCCATCTAGTGGAGAACGGAGCCATTACACTGAGCCCCGCCCAACTGGGTCAACCTCACTCTTCAAGAACACAAGTCTCACCACCTACTTAGTTTATGGACTATAAAGCGCTACATAGTCTGACTTCTAGGGGAAAACGAAGTAATTTCAGTCCTATTTCCATCTGTTAGCAGGTGCATCCATTCAATTTTCTTTCCTTTTTTCCTTTTTCTCTTTTTCATTTCTTTTCTTTTTCTTTAATGCAGAAAGAGAAAAACTTCATTTTTACTTTCAATTTTTATTAAAAATATTTTTCTTTAATTTTTCTACTATGTTCTTTACTTTTGTGTAAATTCTTTCAAATTCTATCTTACTTCCATCATTTTATTTTAGTCTACTTCAGTGTATTCACTTTTTCAAATTTTCAAATGATTTCTTTTTTTCTTTTTTCTCTTTTTCATTTCTTTTCTTTTTCTTAAATACAGGAAGAGAAAAATTCATTTTTATTTTTAATTTTTATTAAAAATATCTTTAATTTTTTCTACTATATTCTTTACTTTTGTGTAAATTCTTTCAAATTGTATTTTCCTCCCATCGTCTCATTTTAGTCTACTTCAATGTATTCATTTTTTCAAATTCTCAAACAATTTCCTTTTTTTCCCCTGCACTGTTTTTCCCTCTAATCTGTCAGACCACTTTCAACACCCAGACCAAAACACACCTAGGATCTAGCATCATTTATTAGATGTGTGTGTGTGTGTGTGTGTGTGTGTTTAATTTTTTAATTTTAATTTTTTTAATTTTAATTTTTCTACCTCATTAATTCCTTTTCTCCCTTCAAAATGACAAAATGAAGGAATTCACCCCAACAGAAAGAGCACAACGAAATGACAGCCAGGGATTTAACCAACACAGATACAAACAAGATATCTGAACCAGAATTTAGAATCACGATAATAAGAATACTAGCTGGAGTCAAAAATAGATTAGAATCCCTTTCTGCAGAGATAAAAGAAGTAAAAAATAGTCAAAATGAAATTTAAAATGCTATAACTGATGAAAAATCTATACGCTGAAAACTATAGAAAGCTTATGAAAGAAATTGAAGAAGACACAAAAAAATGGAAAAAGATTCCATGCTCCTGGATAGGAAGAACAAATATGGTTAAAATGTCGATTCTACCCAAAGCAATTCTACATATTCAATGCAATCACTATCAAAATAACACTAGCATTCTTCACAGAGCTAGAACAAACAATCCTAAAATTTGTACAGAACCAGAAAAGACCCCAAATAGCCAAAACGATCTTGAAAAAGAAAACCAGGGGCGCCTGGGTGGCGCAGTCGGTTAAGCGTCTGACTTCAGCCAGGTCACGATCTCGCGGTCCGGGAGTTCGAGCCCCGCGTCGGGCTCTGGGCTGATGGCTCAGAGCCTGGAGCCTGTTTCCGATTCTGTGTCTCCCTCTCTCTCTCTGCCCCTCCCCCGTTCATGCTCTGTCTCTCTCTGTCCCAAAAATAAATAATCGTTGAAAAAAAAAAAATTAAAAGAAAAAGAAAACCAAAGCAGGAGGCATCACAATCCCAGACTTCAAGCTATACTACAAAGCTGTAACCATCAAGACAGTATGGTACTGGCACAAGAACAGACACTCAGATCAATGGAACAGAATAGAGAACCCAGAAATGGACCCACAAGTGTATGGCCAACTAATCTTTGACAAAGCAGGAAAGAATATCCAATGGAATAAACACAGTCTCTTCAGAAGTGTGCTGGGAAAACTGGACAGCAACATGCAGAAAAATGAACCTGAACCACTTTCTTACACCATACACAAAAATTATCTCAAAATGGATGAAAGACCTAAATGTAAGACAGAAAGCCATCAAAATCCTTGAGGAGAAAGCAGGCAACAACCTCTTTGATCTTGGCCTCAGCAACTTCTTACTCAACACGTCTCTAGAGGCAAGGGAAACAAAAGCAAAAATGAACTACTGGGACCTCATCAAAATAAAAAGTTTCTGCACAGCAAAGGAAACAATCAGCAAAACTCAAAGGCAACTGACAGAATGGGAGAAGATATTTGCAAATGACATATCAGATAAAGGGTTACTATCCAAAATCTATAAAGAACTTATCAAACTCAACACCCAAAAAACAAATAATCCAGTGAAGAAATGGGCAAAAGACATGAATAGACACTTCTCCAAAAAAGACATCTAGATGGCCAACCGACACATGAAAAAATGCTCCACATCACTCATCATCAGGGAAATACAAATCAAAACCACAATGAGATACCACCTGACACCTGTCAGAATGGCTAATATTAACAACTCAGGCAACAAGAGATGTTGGCAAGGATGTGGAGAAAGAGGATCTCTTTTGCATTGTTGATAGGAATGCAAGCTGGTGCAGCCACTCTGGAAAACAGTATGGAGGTTCCTCAAAAAACTAAAAATAGAACTACCCTACAACCCAGAAATTGCACTACTAGGTATTTATCCAAGGGGTATGTTGTTTTGAAGGGGCACATGCATCCCAATGTTTATAGCAGCACTATCAATGATAGCCAAAGTATGGAAAGCGCCCAAATGTCCATCAATGGATGAATGGATAAAGAAGATGTGGTATATATATATATGGATGTATATATATATATATATATATACACACACACACACACACACACACACACACACACACACACACACACAATGGAATATTACTCGGCAATCAAAAAGAATGAAATCTTGCCATTTGCAACTATGTGGATGGAACTGGATGGTATTATGCTAAGTGAAATTAGTCAGTCAGAGAAAGACAAAAATCATATGACTTCACTCATGTGAGGACTTTAAGAGACAAAAGAGATGAACATAAGGGAAGGGAAACAAAAATAATATAAAAACAGGGAAGGGGACAAAACAGAAGAGACTCATAAATATGGAGAACAAACTGAGGGTTAGTGGAGGGGTTGTGGGAGGGGGGATGGGCTAAATGGGTCAGGGGCACTAAGGAATCTACTCCTAAAATCATTGTTGCACTATATGCTAACTAATTTGGATGTAAATTTTAAAAAATAAAATGGAATAAATAAATAAATAAACAAACAAACAAACACATACTTAAATTTTAAATGAGAAAAAACCCAAAAAACTCCTATATTTATTTTATTCTGCATATCACATGTCCCTGATATATTTAATTATTTGATTCAAGAAACCAGTTGAAATGTGCAATGTAGGTAGCCGGGGGGTGGCGTTGTGCACAAGTGTGCAAGTGATTATGTATGTTGAGGAACAGGGATAAAAAAGGAGATTAAAATTCCTAAAACTATGCCAGAGGATGGTTGGATAAAATGGGTGAAGGGGAGAGGGAGATACAGGATTCAAGTCATGAAATAAACAAGTCACAGGAATAAAAGGCACAGCATAAGGAATATAGTAGATGATATTGCAATAGAAATGTATCAGGACAAGGGGTGGCTACACTTGTGGTGAACATAGCATAATGCATAAACTTGTTGAATCATTATGTTGTACACCTGAAATTAATGTAACACTGTGCATCAACTATACTCAAATTAAAAAAATTTTTAACACAGTAAATTCCAAATGCAGAGAAAAGTCTTTGCTACTGAAGAACGCAATAAACTGTTTATTTCAACAAAACTTTACAAACAAACTTACATATAAGGAAAAAAAAGACCTCATCTGCTTATCCACCACTGCAGAATATGAATTAATTGGAGCCACCACCCTAGGTTGAGGATTACACCAGACAAAACTAAGAGATCATTTGAATTTAGGTTCTGAGAAGAACTTGAAGTATGGAAACCTGTCTAAATACTTAAAAGGGAAAGAGGGGAAACCCTGGAAGAGCAGAAGCCAAGACATTCATGGGCCCCACAAGAGTAGAATCTGTTGTGGTGAATTCTGTTGGCAATACTGTCATCAGACCATGACATCATGTAAACTTTGGGGGAGATGGGGTAGATTAAGAGTTCAATGGATAGGTCATGATTACTGTAAGCAGTTGCCAAGTAAGGCTTCCTGCCAAGCAGGAAGGCTTATGGAGGAGTAGAGTCTGAGTGTTCAGTGATGGTCAGGTTTCAAGCTGGGTTTGAAAAAAACTAGCAAGGGAATTTAGTTCTGGATGTTGGGAAATATGCTTGGAAAACCAGGACATAGAAGTGTATTCACCTAGCAGAACAAATGGAGACATAGGCAAATTGATGAATGAGTTCACAGGTAGGACAGATGAATGAATGAGTAAATGAAAGAATATATGACTAGTTAAGTGGACAAACTGATAAATTATCTAACTGATATGAATATGTGTGTAGATGAATAGATTTAAGCAACCCTCCACATGAGGACAGAAATGTGCTACTGGCTCACAACTGCTAGGGAAGAGAGAGGAATATTTAGGTGCCAGTGAGTGTGGCAGAGGAGAAGACTCCTGCCAGCCCTTCACAACCACTACAAAATGAACGCCTGTGGATCCCCTGACAATAGGTCAGAAGGAGAAGCATCTGCTTCTGCACCATGGTTGACCATAGGAACTGAAACCAAAGAAAGGAAAACTGTGGAAAAGCAAGAACCATGATATCATTTATTTCCATAACCCAAGCAGGCATAGAAGGAAATAATCAAGATGGATGTAATGGAAGAAGTAGAAATTAAGGTGAAGGTTGAAAAGTAAGTAGCATTTGGGTCAGAATTTGAAGGTTAAAAATTTTAGCCAAGTATCAGCTGAAGTCAAGGCAGGGAGAAGAAGAGTAATGAGGGCATCTGGAGAAGTCAGGTCAGACAAATGTGTTCCCTGAATTCCGCAGCCTGGAGGCATGCTAGAACCATCCAGGGAACTTTTAAACTACCCAGCACCATGGACCCAAACAAGACCAAGTGAAACACGGTATCTGCACGTGTAGGTGTTACTACAAAGATTGGTTAATCCTTAAATGTTGAGCACAGAAGTTTTACTTTTTTCAGGAGGAACTTGGAAACAGCACTGTACAATAATAGAATAAGCTCTGGACACAGAGTCAGGTAGAGTTGATATAAATTCTAGCTGTTCAAATTGGAGACCCAAACAAGATTTATCAATCTAAGCCTCGGGGTTTTTTTAATGTTAAACATAAAGCTTCACCTATTTTTTTCCTACTGTCATTGACAATGTTACATTCATTTTAAGTGTACAAGATAGTGATCCAACATGTTTATACGTTATGCAATGTTCACCATAAGTGTAGTTATTACCATCTGTCCCGACACATCACTATTGCAGTATCATTGACTATATTCCTTATGCTGTGCCTTTTATTCCCATGATTCATTCATTCCATAACTGGAATGCTGTATCTCCCATGCCCCTTCACCCATATTGCCCATTCCCCCTACCCTCTGACAAGCATCAGTGTGTTCTCTGTGTTTACAGGTCTGATACTGTCTAGTTTGGGCTAGATATTTGCCCCAGTTTTTCCATATTTAACTTTCAGTATAAACCTGAATGGTATTCCATTTTTGTTCCAGAACACTCAGCTTCAGTAAACCCTGGCACATCCAAAGAATGTTCAAGAAGCTGTGAGTTAGAGATTCAATATTTGAAAACCTCTTTCCCATGCTAATACTGCACGATGTGAGCTTCCATGATCTGCAAGCCCTGCCCCCGGCACAGGGATGTCTCTGACTAGAGACAAGGAAGAGAGAGGCATCATTTAAACCTTGCAATTAAAGACAATCACTGATTTCAAATTCTGCTCTCTTAACTTGCAAGAGGACATACTGCTGCTTCAATATACATTGAAGTCAAATGCCTATTTCTAAACCCAGTAAAAAGAGAAGGGAAGTTTGGGAACTTACACTGACAAAACAGATGAAAAATAAAGTGGAGCCCAAATGAGATCCTCTTACTAAGGTGTGCAAACTTACCAATTAACTCTGGTAGCTGTGTTTGAGCACTTGTCAAACAGATCACTTGTTGGTATCTTATATGTTTGTCAGATCTCATCTTAAAGAGAACTGGAACAAGAGATGGCATTTTCTGGATCATTTTAAGAATAATCCAAAATAATCATCAGTCTCCACCCTATGATTTATATCTAAATCTATACTACTGTGAATTCATTCCACTTAAATTAATATGTGCCCAAATTCAATCAATTCTGATGGCAATGTGCATTTAATGATATTATAAATTATTACCTTCTTTAGATCCAATAATCTTATATAATTTCCATGGAAATAGGTGACTGAAGACATTCCAAGGAGAAATGTCACACAATTTACCTATTCTACATGCAATCAGACAGAGAATGTTAGTTAATTGCATCAATGAATGGATGGGTAGATTGATAAAAGATAGGGCTAGTGCTAGAAGACAGAAACATTCTGGACAACTAGTATGAAGAAATTAAGTCAGTCAGCAGATAAAGACTCTGGGTATCCCAGGAACAAACACATGAGTGGAGAGAAGGGCCACATGCTTGCAATCTGTGTGCATGAAAAACAAACTCCATATAACTCAATATTGTCCCCAGAAACCTCCCTGATGTGTGGTCTTCCCCTTCTTTCTTCCATCAATAATTCTGTTGACCAGAGACGATGGTATGAATAATATTAGCAGAAAAATAAACTATTTTTAGCTCATGCATTTAGGGTCTAGAAGAGGAGGAGGACCCTCCTAGGTCACTAAATCTCACTATCTTCTCCAACTAGGAACCTCTTAGCTCTTGGTCTTAGCTTCCCAGATCAATGCACATTTTATAGTCAGTGTATACTCAACACTTCTAAGAGAGCATAAAGATTTATTTAGTGGATTCTAAGAACAACTAGAAATAAAAGCCTCAAAGTAGATTAAAAAAATCATTATGCACTAAGCGTCCAGAACTCAGACCCTCGCACAAGGAAAAGATGATTTGAGAACTTAAGGCAAAAGGAGTTCCCTAGAAGATCCAGGCATTTAAAAAAAAAAAAAAAAAAAAAAAGCCTAGCTAAGAAAAAGGAATCCAGACCTAGAAGTCTCTAGGTGGGAACAAGGGGAAACTTTAGAGAAACAATGGAGGTCTAACTTTTTCTGGAATAAAGTACTCTTTTGGTTTTGGTCTTACCATGGTATAAGAAGTTGTCTTTGGTCTGGGGATCTCTATGCACAAGAAAACCATTTTTTCTATAGCTTAACTAGAGAAAGCACAGACATAAGTTTGACCTATTGGCAAGTCACAATGGGTGAAGGCAGATAGAGAAGCTTAAGCACACTTAATCAACTGAAATCTGTCACTCACAAAATACAGTGGGAGACATCCAGATCCTGAAAGGAACACAAGAGAGACTTCTCTCATGTCATCCCAGACTCAATCACAGAGGCTCCTCTTCATTTAGCTGCCTTTGTGATTCTATGTACTGGACAAAGAATATCAGCTCAGGTTCAGATATAATCTAGCAGAAGAAAAGCCAGGAGGGGCACCTGGGTGGCTCGGTTGAGCATCCAACTTCAGCTCAGGTCATGATCTTACAGTTTGTGGGTTCGAGCCCCACATCAGGCTCTGTGCTGGCAGCTCAGAGCCTGGAGCCTGCTTTGGATTCTGTGTCTCCTCCTCTTTCTCTGCCCCTCCCATGCTCATGCTCTGTTTCTCTCTGTCTCTCAATAATAAATAAACATGTTTTTAAAAAAGAAGAAAAGCCAGTAATTCAGCTTATGGAGCTCAGAAGAGAGTGGTATTCTCTGAGGTCATATCCTCAAACCAAACTTGAAACTCATTAACTGGAAGAATTGAGGTTTATGAGAGTCTGAGGGCATTCTCACAAATACAGCCTTTGCAATTTTAGGGTTAACTGTCTATCTGTAAACCGTAGGGCCTGAAGGACTTTAAAGTAAGCAGGATGGATAGTATTTCCCTCTTGTCCATGTAGGTGGGATTCTCCATTTGGAAATTACCTAGGGAGATGTATAGTGACATAAAGTTCACCAATTTATTTCCCACATTGACATGGATTGTGTCTTTAAGGATGTTTGGTCTGAACATTCTGTTGATAAAATGAGTTTAAAAAATCAGAGACGGTTATTTTTCACTCTATCCAACTTGCATCTGACTCATTTGTGAACACTCAAAACAACGGCGTTGCAAAAAGCAGTGCAGAGACCAGTGCAATCGGCAATGGCAGGTTCTAGCCTCAGGTTAATGGACCTGAAGAAAGGCAGCTTCATCTTTGGAAATAAATTGCTTAATCAAAATGAGCATCAACTCAGGCAGTGTGAAAATTTTGTTTTAAAGATTATTCCAAAAACAGAGACAGCATCGTTTACCTCTATTTTGACAGGGAGAATTGTTATATTTTATCTGATGACACATGTTTATTGAGACACACAAAAGACTGGAGTCAGTGATTTTGGTCGCTTAATAGAACACTTATTCAAAAGTCAAAAATACTTATTCACTTCCAGTACTACATTGAATAGAAAGCGGTGAAAGTGAAATATGTCCTTGTATTTTTCTTGATTTTAGAGGAAAAGTTTCAGTCTTGCAGTAAGTCTGATGTTAGCTGTGGGCTTTTCATATAGGAACTTTACTATGTTGAGATTGTTTCCATCTATTCCTAGGTTGTTGACTTTTTAGAGTTGTTTGTTTTTTTAATCATGAAAGAGGGTTGAATCTTGTTAAATGCTTTTATTGCATCACTTGAAACAATCATGCCTCCCACTCCCATCATTCTAGGATGTGTTGAATTACATTGATTGATTTTTGTATTTGAACAAACCTTGCCTTCCTAAGATAAATCTCTCTTGGTCATGTTGTATAGTTCTTTTGATAAGCTGCTGGATTTGACATATTTTCTAGTATTTTGTTAAGTATTTTTTCACATATTTGTAAGGGATATTGCTCTGTTAAGTTTCCTTTCTTGTGATGTCTTTGTCTAGCTTTGATAGCAGGGTGATGCTGGCCTCATAGAATGAGTAGGAAGTGTTCCATCCTCTTATCTTTTTGAAGAGATTGAGAATGGTTGGTGTTAATTCTTTAAACATTTGGTAGAATTTACTGGCGAATCCATCTGGTCCTGGGATTTTTTTTTTTTTTTTTAGTTGAGACTTTTGAAAACTCATATTATCTCTTTGTCATAAGTATGTTCAGGTTTTCTATTTCTTTTTGAGTAAGTTTTGGTAGTTTGTGTGCTAGCCAGAAAACTCTTCATTTCATATAATCTATCTAATTTGTTGGCATTCAGTTGTTCATAGTATTCTCTTACAGTTCTTTGAATTTCTGTAACATAATAGAAACATCCCCACTTTCATATTTGATTTTGTTGAATCTTTTTTTCTTGCTCATTGTAGCTCAGGTTTTATCAATTTTGTTCATCTTTTCAAAAATCCAAATTTTGTTCTCTTATTCACTCTGTTTTTCTATTCTCTTCTCTCTCTCTTTTTTTTTTTTTTTACATTTATTTATTTGTGAGAGAGACAGAGCACAAGTTGGGGAGGGGCAGAGAGAGAGAGAGAGACACAGAATCCGAAGCAGGCTCCAGGCTCCGAGCTGTCAGCACAGAGCCCGATGCGGGGCTCAAACCCACGAGAACTGTGAGATCATGACCTGAGCCAAAGTCCAACACTTAACCAACTGAGCCACCCAGGCGCCCCTGTTTTTCTATTTTCTATTTCATTTAGCTCCACTCTAATATTTATTTCCTTTCTTCTTGGGTTTGGTTTGCTCTTCTGTATTTTGTTCCTTAAGGTGAAAAGTTATTTTCTTCATTTGAGATGTGTCTTTTCCTTCCATGTAGGTATTTACAGCTACACATTTCCCTCCAGGACTGTTTTCACTGCATGCCATAAAGTTGGTATGTCGTGTCCCCTTTTCATTCTTCTCAAAGTATTCTTTAACCCTGCTTGTGTTTCTTCTTTGACCCATAGATTAAGAGTGTGTAGTTTAATTTCCATGTATTTGCTAATTTTTCTGTTCCCCTCTGTGCTGGTTTATAGCTTCATGCCTCTGTGGTAAGAGAAGATACTTTGCATGATTCAATCTCTTTAAATCTATTGAGACTCGTTTTGTGGCCTAACGTGGTTTAGCCACAAATGGCCAATAAGTGCTCAATATGAATAATCATCAGGGAAATGCAAATCAAAACCACAAGGTGAGATCACCTCACACCTGTCAGAGTGGCTACTATAAGAAAACATGACATGTGTTGGTGACAATGTAGAGAAATTTGAGCCCCTGCACTCTGTTGATGGGAAAGCAAAATGGTACAACCACTATAGCTAACAGTATGGAGAGTCCTGAAAAAATTAAAAATAGAGCTATGATACTGTCCAGCAATCACACATTTGGGTACTTTTTTTTTTTTTTTTAATTTTTTTTTCAACGTTTATTCATTTTTGGGACAGAGAGAGAGCATGAACGGGGGAGGGGCAGAGAGAGAGGGAGACACAGAATCGGAAACAGGCTCCAGGCTCTGAGCCATCAGCCCAGAGCCCGACGCGGGGCTCGAACTCACGGACCGCGAGATCGTGACCTGGCTGAAGTCGGACGCTTAACCGACTGCGCCACCCAGGCGCCCCCACATTTGGGTACTTATCCAAGAGTGTTGATATCAGTATCTCAAAGAATATTAGCTCTCCCATGCTCATTGCAGCACTCTTTCCAATAGCCAACATGTGGAGGTAACTTAAATGTTTATCAGAGGACAAACAGATAAAGAAATGCAATATTGACACACAATGGAATGCTTTCAGCATTTAAAAAGAAGGAAATTATTTAAAAAAAGAAAAAGGAAATGCTTCAATATGCAACAACGTGGGTGACTCTGGAAGGCATTATGCCAAGTGAAATAAGCCAGTCACAGAAAGAAAAATACCACATGAGTCCATTTACATGAGTTATCTAAAATAGCAAAATTCATAGGGTCTAAGAGTGGAATAGTGATTTCTAGGGAATGGGGAGAGGTGGAAATAAGTAGTTACTAAGCAATAGGCATAAAGTTTCAGTTCAGCAAGATGAATACGCTCTAGAGATCTGCTGAACAGCATTGTACCCACTATAAATAATGTGTTGCACGCTTGAAATTTGTTAAGAGGGCAGATCTCATGTTAAGTGTTCTTACCATGATAAAATAAAATGTTAAAAACTATAAAAGCATGCTCAACCTTTAGTAATCAGGGAAGTGAGAATTATAGTTAAAAACCTTATATGTATTCACATATTGGCAAAAATTTTAAAGATTAAAACTATAAAGTGTTATTGAGACTATGAAATTATGAAAATCCTATGCCAATGATGGTGGGGATGTTGTAATTTTTGTTGGCCTGAGTGTGCCATACCATAAGTGGGCTGAATCATAAAGCTTTATCAATCTAGGATGGGAAAAATTGATTAGACATCTAAAAATACATTTTCTGTTAATTAACTCCTTTGATCATCACAATTTGTATACTTCCCCATTCATATGGATGGAGGAAAATAATTCCCTGTGATTTCCTAAATGAACCATCCAGCTCCTTACGGGTCCACTGGAAACTGCTACCCAGCCTTCCGACTTTCAAAACCCACGGGACATCCACCAAAGGATCAAGACGTTTGCTTTGACCCAAATAGTCTGAATACAGAGAGAGAGAATGCCCTATGATTCTTACAAGTTTCAACTCTTCTGGTTAATTAAAGTTTGGTATTTGGCTGTGACTTCAGGGAATTTAGAAATTCATCTGTCTCCTGAGTCCCCAAACTCAGCTGGCCAATTTACTGATTGCCTTTCTAATGGATTATGTCCGGAAATTGCTTCTTCACTGATACTTTAGCCCAGTATTTAGAATCACAAAGGCAGCTAAAGGAACAGATGCCCATGTGATTTCATCTGGATCACATGAGACAGGTTTCTCAGATACCTCTTGTAGGAATCTGAGTATTTTTCTACCGTGGTTAGTAAGAAAGACCGAAACATGTTATTTAAAACACGTTTATCAGAGACAGTCTATTTTCCTGCCATCACTGAGACTTCTAACTAAGAAAAAAATTATCTACTAGCTCAATAATTGGAGTCTAGAAGTACTGATTCTTGCAAAAAGAGCACCTGATTGCAGATGACTCCTTACCCTATGGAAAAACCAGAGCAAACAGATATCTTCTGTGCCAGGAAGTGTCATGAGCTGGGTAATGTCCTCCACGGTATCTGTAATGGTCTTCACCCCATCCCCACCCCCACTAGAGACTTCCAGGTTATATTTGTCTCTTCTCATCTGACCTTCTACTCCTGTCTCTTTGAGGCCACCCTTCTCATCCGTGCCCAAACATCACTATTTCCCTGTGCTGGAGCCTAGCTCAGAACTCTAACCACCAGTTAGTTACATCAAACAGGGCTTTAAAGATTTGTCCTCCACCAAGGGTTTTGTCATCAGTCATTCTTACTATCTTCTCCATAATGCTTGTCTGTGCTTCCAGAGTATTGTTGAAAATGGGTTTTGTTGATTTCTTGCATTCTTTCTACAAATTTTTCACTAATCTAGAAATTTCAGGTTTAAGGGAGACTGAAACAAGCCAGGTGAGAGGTTCCTATTCTGAAGACATATAGAGGAAACACAACAGAGTAGACAGGGAGTTCCTGGATGGCCAGAATTTATAGAATATGTTATATATTATAAATGTTATACATTATAAAAGTCTAATCGCATATGCTAGAAAAGAGAGTTAATTTTTTTCCTCCCTATCAGTTCTAGTCTCCAGTAATGTAGATGGTAAAAGGAAAAGGAAAAAAGGATTTCAGGGGGAAATACTAAGGTCAGTGAAGTGTAACTTCTATGCACACTGCTTCTCCCCATTCCAGATGCCTCCCAACCAGGGGCACACAAGTTCTCTCTTCCAGCAGTAACTGTTTTTCCTCCTATCCTCATTACTACACCTTCCCGGACATTTTTTCCAATTCTCAACATTTTCCATGTGATTATACTGGGCAGATGAAGGGTTAGATGTAGAGTAATCCTCAGCTACCTATATCTTTGGAACTAATAGGATAAAATTATTAGACCTAAATATTTTAATAATTTATAAATAAAATAATGTGCTATGTCTCCCACAGCTGATTGAATTTTAAATGTAGACACAGATTATTTTAAGAAATATTGGGAAAATACTGGGAAATGTGAATTCCCAATAGTGAAATTCCAGCCATATAAACCACCTGGGTTTTTTTCATAAAATGAATGTTTTTCTTAAAATGATTTAATCCAAGTAACCTCCTGCCGCACCTCTCTTTAAGATAGATTGTGAAAAACTGTAGACAAGATACCAATAAGTGGCCATCTGAGAAGTACTCAAGCTATCCCTGGCAAGTTGGCAAAACAGGTATCGTATTCAGAGGAAAGCCCTGGGCTCCAGCTGGAGCTACCACTCTTCTCCCTGTAAGCAAAGAAACCAGTCTTCTTCCCCTTTGCTGAAATTCAAAACTAGTCATTCAGACTTCAATGTGAATTGAATCCACTGTGTTTGCTCTTCAAAGGTAAGTGAGCAGAATTTGTAATCTGTGTTTATCTTCACTATACAGTTAAAATAAGCTTTGGCCTCACTCTGTCACCAAAGGATCTTGGGGACAGGGGTGAGAAAATCTGGAATCTCACAACATAGGGTTCTACCTACCTTGCTGACAGGTCGTGTGGCCCTGATCTATGCTGAATGTAAATGTGGTAGAATGAAGCAACTATCAGCTCAAAGGGAGGCAGCAAATTGAAAGTACTTAAATTTTTTTCAATTAAATTGAATATATTTAATTAACTAATGTAGAAGTCAGAGAGGATGTTTATTCAAGAGAATTTTGCAAGCACAGAGATGAGAAAGACACATTAAAATTGACTTTTCCATTTGATTTTTCTTTTTCACTGCCGAGTCAGAATCAACTTGGTGCGCCACCCTAAACCACACATTACCCACTGGACACAACTGATAGGTAACCTGTATCTGATCTTTCAGAAGGGCTTGGAATATAGAGAGATGCCTAAATACTATCTAGCATGAGTGAGGAAAGCCAGGAAGACCATATTAACTGACCATATTGTTGTGGGTTCATTTCTGGGTTTTCTATTCTGTCCTATTGATCTATGTGTCTATTTTTGTGCCAGTACCCTACTGGTTTGATTACTACAGCTTTGTAATGTAACTTGAAGTCCAGAATTGTAATGCCTCCAGCTTTGCTTTTCTCTTTCAAGATTGCTTTGGCTAGTCAGAGTCTTTTGTGGTTTCAAACAAATTTTAGGATTGTTTGTCCTAGTTGTGAGAAATTCTGTTGGTATTTTGATAGGGATTGCACTATATCTGTGGATTGTTTTCAACAGTTAGATATTTTAACAATATTTGTTCTTCCAATCCATGAGCATGGAATGTCTATCCATTTCTTTGTGTCATCTTCAATTTCTTTCATCAGTGTTTTATAGTTTTCAGAGTATAATTCTTTTACCTCTTTAGCTAGATTTATTAAGGTATCATTATTTTAGGTGCAATTGAAATTGGAATTGTTTTCTTAATTTCTCTTTCTGCTGTGTCATTATTGGTGTATAGAAATGCAACAAGTTGCTGTTCGTTGATTTTGCATCCTGCAAGTTTACTAAATTTGTTTATCAGTTCTAGCTGTTTTTTTGGTGGAGTCTTTAGGGTTTTCTATATAGAATATCATGTCATCTGCAAATAGTGAAAGTTTTACTTCTTCCTCACCAATTGGCAATTTGATTACTACAGTGATTTGTTGTCTGATTGATATGGCTAGGACTTCTCTTTTTAGTGGTTTCTTTTGATGAACAACTCAGTTCTGTTTTTCCTTTATTATTTCTTGGCTATATTTTGTAACTTTATAAAATGTTTGGTAGTTTCCTCCCTTATCTCAACTCCCTAACACACACACACACACACACACACACACACACACACACACACACACACAGCTTTCAAAATTATCTCTAAGATCAAATGTTCCAAATATATGCAAAATAATAAAGAGAAAAAAGATAACACAAATGTACATAATTAATTAGTAACAAACTATTACAAAGTCTGGAATGTAAGATGAAAGACTGACTGAGGAAAACAGGATTACAGCATCTTCTGCAGAAAATGAGTTCTTGAGCAGAACATTATAGAACAAGATCAATGGCCCAGTTTAAAGAGATAAAAATTATTCAAGGGTCAGATCTGAAAAATTATGCGAATTTCTCTAGAGCTATTTGTAAGAAAAGAGCAACAAATGGAAAAAGCACAGAATATTCAGGGCTGATACACCAGGAAATCAGAAAAGGGAAGGCCATGCATGCTTCAAGGGACTGCATGAGAGATATTAAACAAGTATGGCAATAATGAGCAGATGAAGAAAAAAAAAGTGTATGTACATAGAATAAGTAGAAGCTTTGGGTTGCCAGAGGAGATGGTTGATATATTATTTCTCTTTGTGTTTTCTTCCAAAGTATTATCATCTTTAAATGGCCTTGGTAAATCACAGCACCATCATTGAGTTTCTCCTTCTTGGAGTCCCTGAAGATCATCATACCCAGGCTCTAGTCTTTGTGCTTTTCCTGGTAGTTTACCTCCTGACTCTGTCAGGGAACCTGTTGATAATCCTGGTTATCAGGACCAATTCTCATCTTCACACACCCATGTACTTCTTCTTGAATCACCTCTCCTTCCTGGATCTCTGTTACTCTTCGGTCACTGTGCCCAAGATGCTAGAGAACCTCCTGTCTGAGAAGAAAGCCATCTCAGTGGAAGACTGTTTGACCCAGGCCTTCTTTGTGCTTGCCTTTGGGGGAACAGAGCTCTGCCTCCTTGCAGTCATGGCCTATGACCGCTATGCTGCCATTTGCTACCCTCTACTCTATGGTCAGATGATGAGCAATGAGCTGTGTGTGGGACTGGCGTGGGGATCTTGGGGTCTGGCCTTTTTGGATGCTTTCATCAATACCCTCCTAGCCTGGAATTTGGACTTCTGTGAGACGCAAGTCATCTCCAACTTCATTTGTGAGATTCCTTCTCTGTTCCCTCTATCCTGTTCCAATAGCTCTGATAACTTTGCAGTTCTGCTCGGCTCTGCCCTCCTGCATGCCTGTGGGACCTTCATTCTGGTCTTCTTCTCTTACGCCCGTATTGTCTCCACCATCCTGAGCATCACCTCCACCTCAGGCAGAAGCAAGGCCTTCTCCACCTGCTCCTCCCACCTCACCGCAGTGAGCTTATTTTACAGCTCAGGTTTTCTTCGCTATCTCATGCCAACCTCAGGTTCCCCATGGGAGTTGGTTTTTTCCATGCAGTACAGTGTGGTCACTCCCCTAGCGAATCCCCTTGTTTATAGCCTAAAGAACAAGGAAGTAAAAGCATCTCTGAAAAACATGTTGCAGAAAAGTTTACAACATCTCAGGTAGCAGATGACAAGCAGCGGATGATTGGGAAGCAGGACAGAATTATAGCAAGATACCTGAATAATAAGCATTAAGGAAAATTTTTGTTTGCTCATAAAGTCAGATATGACAAAATATCTTTTAAAGCTGCCTCTGTTTGGAATTGCACCAAAAAAATAGCAGCAAGGTATTTTCTTGCTTTGGTTAATATTTTTCTTTCTTAGAGGCAGAAAACATGTGTCAGGTAATTATTTCAATTAAAGTAATTTGGTTACAGCCATAGATATATATTATTCCTTTTGTTTGCAAGACATTAACAAAATGCGTAGCACTAGGGAAATTGTTTGTGTTGAAGTCTTACATGGATTCCTGTGGGTATGAACCTGGGGGTAAAGTTTTGCCACAAAGTCTTTAAAGGAAGAAAGATACAGGCTTGAGATTGTGGAAGTGTGAGTGGTAGGTGGGTTTAGGATAAGCTCTGACTGAAGAGGGTCTTAAAGGCAAGACATGCAGCTGAAGGTGTCTGAGAAAGGAAGTCAGTTTGCGGGGCTAAACTCCAGGCCGGCAGACACCTTCCACAAGTCCTATGAAGCATTATAGCAAATGCCAGAGAATTTCATTCATTGTAGGGTCCTATAGCAGCCCTGCAAGTTTCCCCTTCTAGGTTTTACAGGTGGCTCAGAAGTCTTAAGTATGGTAGATCTCGTTCTGGAGAAAATGATGAGGTTTAGAAAAGAAGTGCATAGACAGAAACCTGCGTAGGAATTTCCTGAGGGGGTGGGGGAAAAGGATGGTCATGGAGAAGACTAATCGGAAAAACTGCATAAAACCAAAGCATCCTAGACATCTACACAAAACCATTTGCCAAAGCATCCTAGAAATCTTAGAAATCCAAATATTAAGCCACACAGACACTGTAATTTACTCTAAAATACCTTAAATGAAAGTGGATTTAATTCTAAGTTGTTGGAATGACAGGATGGCCAAAAGGGAAAGGATGGAGGGGGTCTTAGAGAAGCAAAAAAGAATGAAGAAGTCATTCCAACCTTACACTGAAGCTGATAGTTCTACGTTGGTTGCTGTGTTCTTGGGGGGTGGGGGAGGGGGGGGCACCAGGGCCAGGACCACCGAGGAGAGGGATCACAGTGATGCCAGGACCGCTGAAAATCGCCGCACTGCTCCTGCCAGAATCAGAACGTGGCTGTGGTGCCCCCACCACTGCCTCCTCTGCTTCCTCTTTTTCTCCTTCTCCTTTTTATGCTTATTCATACTCTTCAGGTACCTAGGTCTGTGCCTGCCCTGCAGAGCAACTCGTTGCTTAGCTTAAAGGATGGATCTCACGCATTCACTGCCCATCCCCCCCCCCCCCCCCCCCCCCCCCCGCCCCGTGAATGCATAGAAATGTAGGCAAAGAACAAATGTGATTTCTGTAACGCTACTCCAAGGCAAATATTATAATTTGGGGTTCCAAGAAGCCTGTGAGTTTTTCTCCAAAGTCTGGTAATGAGAGGCTAAGAGAAAAGTTGCACAGGTGTACTCACAACTGCAAAGAAAAGTCTTTCCCTTCCCCCACCGTTCCGGAAACCAGCCAGGGCGTGCCTGGTCGTAGTCTGACATAAAGGCGGGAACCAATCAAGTTCTGCTGAATGGTTTGAAATAAAGGCGGGAACCAATCAACTTCTGCTGAGCGTTCAAATTTAAATGTCAGCCTATAACAACTCTGTAACCTCAAAAAAATCCCTAACTTGTTTGTGCCTGTCTATAAAAGAAACTGTAAGATCCTTGCTCGGGGCCTCTTGCGTCACCGGCGACGAGTGCGCGGAGGACCGGGTTCGAACCTGCAATAAACGACCCTTGCCGCTTGGCTTTGGCTCTGGACTCTTGTTTTGGTTTGTTTTCGGGGGGTCTCTCCAATCGGGGCATATCAGTAACTGGAAAATATTAGACAGCCTTCAAAAAGAGGCTGTTTAAGGCTCCCTCTTACTTTTTGTACCCCGCATGCTCACTTTACAGTGCCTCTTTTCCCACGCAGTAGTGCCCTCTGCAGGCCTCCCCTGGGTCTTCCACTGATCCAGCAAATCCACCTAAGATTTTGTTCTTTACTTTTTGTTTGTTTCCTAAAGGAAATTTGGCTAAAGCAATTTTGCCTAATAATCACCTCCACTAACCAAACATCTACTGAATGTCTCTTGTTCTCTAATTTCAGAATGTCATGTAAGATAGACCTGTTGCAGCTTTTCCAACATTTTGTCCTATTTTAGATCTGTTTTCTACTTTGGAAATTTCAAAAGTTTTCAGTCAACTTGCCTTTCTCATTGAATGGCATTTTAAAAGCTGCATTTATCAAATATTAAATTCTTAGTATTTGGTTAATTCAATTTACAATTTATGAGGACTCCATTTTTTTAGATATTTGTCTCATATTTGCATATATTTTTGCAATACGTGGATTTATGAAGCAAGTCCATATCTCTTTATTTTTCTTCATGTTATAGACAACAAGACTGAAAATATTCCATGAACACTGCTGTGCAGTTTAGATTATTTTTCACTTTATTTTTTACTGTGTTGAAATCATAAAGTATTATTACTTCATGTAAAATACTAACATTTTTCTTCAAATATTTTATTTTTTTTATTTTTTTTTTTCAACGTTTATTTATTTTTGAGACAGAGAGAGACAGAGCATGAACGGGGGAGGGGCAGAGAGAGAGGGAGACACAGAATCGGAAACAGGCTCCAGGTTCTGAGCCATCAGCCCAGAGCCTGACGCGGGGCTCGAACTCACGGACCGCGAGATCGTGACCTGGCTGAAGTCGGACCCTTAACCGACTGCGCCACCCAGGCGCCCCATCTTCAAATATTTTTAAATTAGGAATTATTCAAATACAGTGAAATGGTTCTACTATACAGTGAAAACCACTATTAACATTTAGGTATATCCCAGCCCAATTTTTCGATGAGAACTGTCTTTAGGGTACATTCTTTTGTATTTTAGGTTTTTCCATATTTATGTATTTTGAGAGAAAGAGAGAGCAGGGGAGCGGCAGAGAGAAAGGGAGAGACAGAATCCTAGGCAGGCTCCCCACTGTCCACACAGAGCCAAATGTAGGGCTCAAACTCACAAACCATGAGATCATGACCTGAGCCAAAATCAGGAGTCAGATGCTCAACTAACTGAGTCACCCAGGTACTTCTAGGGTACATTGTTATATATAGCCATGATTATAATTTATAAGCAATTTTATTTCTGTAATTTTACTTCTCATAAAGTAAGCATCTTCTATTTCCAAAAATATTTTAGTCTCTATAATATTATATAAAGAACAAAATAGGACATAGTTTAAAAATTCCCCTACCACTGAACATTTCGTTTATCTAGAAATTGTTCCAAGGAGTTGTCCCCTCTTCCTCTCTCCCTTTTGCCATCTGTTTCTCCTTCCTTCCTTCCTTCCTTCCTTCCTTCCTTCCTTCCTTCCTTTCCTTCCTTCTTCCTTCCTTTCTTACTTTCTTGCCTTTTTAATTTTTCCTGGCTTAGGAAATCAGAAGCATATGATTGAATTATTCCTAATTCCTATTCATAATGTACTATCATATATACTACTTTATTTCATCTCTTTTTGTTAGGTTGTTCATTGGGGTTTTTTTTGTTTGTTTGTTTGTTTGTGTATGTGTGTGTTTTCTTTTTTCTTTTTCTTTTTATTTTTTTATATATTACTTAACATACAGTACAATATTGGTTTCAGAAGTAGAATTCAGGGTTAATCACCTGCATACAATACTCAGTGCTCATCACAAATGTCCTCCTTAGTACCCATCACCCATCTAGCCCATCTCCCACCCACCTCCCTCCATCAACCCTCAATTAGTTTTCTATCATTAAGAGTTTCTTGTGCTGTTTCCCTTTCTTCTCTTCCCCTCTCCCCCTTCCCATATGTTCATCCATTTCGTTTCTTAAATTCCACATATGAGTGAAATCATATGATATTTGAATATTACTCAGCCATAAAAAAAAAAAAAGAAAGAAAGAAATCTTGCCATTTGCAATGACATGGATGGAGCTAGAACGTATTATGCAAAGTGAAATACGTCAAGCAGAGAAAAACAAATATCAAACGGTTGTTCATTTGTTTATAAAGGTATTATGAAGCATGACCCCACCTCCTAACCTAAAACTAAAATTATTCATAATTAAATTTACCTTTGATTTCTTCCCTTCTCCGATTGATGACGGAGCATAAGGCAAGCTGACAGGCCACAAACACCACCACCCCCCACCCCCAGGTGGGATATGTGTGATACTCCTCTGGAACTCCTGGCTGCCCAAGAACAAAGGAAAGGAGAGAAAAACAAATGGTTAACTGATAGAGATCATAGTCCTGCAGGACCTAAGTCCCCATCACCCCTCCATAGTGATGTGGGAAACAAAGACAGAAGGAAATGGCAGATAGAACTAAATTTCCTTATAACCTGCAGCCCATTGACAAATACTTGAGGCTGGCAGAGTAAAAGGTTTGCTCAGGAACTCCCTGCTGTCTTAATGTTAATGCTTTGCTAGGGGGAAAACAACCTTAGCTTGACATATAGCTAGGCCTCCATTATCCTGGGAGTCTTCTTTAGTGTACGAAAATCTCACTGGAAACTTCCCCTGGACTTTATCTCCCCCAACTCCATAGTATATAACCAGCCTCTCCTCATGGTCCCAGGGTAGCTCTTCGTGCCCACGGGTTCTGTCCCCGTGCTCCAATAAAATCACCTTTTGGCACCAAAGACATCTTTAAGAATTCTTTCTCGGCTGTCAGCTCCAGACCCCACAAGTCCCACTATCACCCCAAAAACCTCATCACTATCATTTGAGAAGTTATATATCACCTTAAATTTTGTGGGGTTTTTTTTTCAATAAAAATTTTTTGATGTTTATTTTTGGGAGCGAGAGAGACAGCATGAGCAGGGAAAGGGCAGAAAGAGAGGGAGAAACAGAATCCAAAGCAGCCTCCAGGCTCTGAGCTGTCAGCATAGAGCTGGATGCAGGACTCAAACCCGTGAACGATGAGATCATTACCTGAGCCAAAGTCAGATGCTCAACCAACTGAGCCACCTAGGCACCCCTAAATTTTGTGCTTATGAACTTCCCTTATAAGTTTATAAACTGTGGGACCCAAGGAATTTAACAAAAATCCCCTACCCCTGGACAAGCAGAGCAAGACTAACTCCATTTTGTGTTATACCCACCATCTCATATATAACCCCCACATGACCTACTTATTGCTTAAGACACTCCCCCACCCTAGTCAAGCCGCTGAGCACACCCTTACTGGAAACTGGGTCATATAGGAATGCGGAACCCCTAACCGCCAAAGAATGTCAACCCCACTTTTGCCCGCCAAACTTGCGCGCCAATTCTGACCAGAGTGATAGGCTAGTTCAAACAGTTACTATAGGGTAAATTGTAATTCAATTGGCCACCTGTGTGTGGACTGACATGACTATGCAACTTTCTGTGTGTGTAACAATCTCATTGGCCACTGCTACACCTCTTACACCACTGCTACCTAGAGGTGTCTTAACCTAGGGGTCCAAGTCCCTGCTCCACTGTGTCGGGTATACTTGGGCCCAAGCTCGAGCCTGCAAATAAACCCTCGTGCGTTTGCATCGGTATCGGCTCCTTGGTGGTCTCTCGGATTCAAAATTGGGGGCATTACATAAACGTCCTTTCATTTTTTGTTATTGTCTGATTTTGTTATCAAAAATAAGCTATGCTTGCAACTTTACATTAATGTTACTTTTAAATATCTTTGAAAATCATTCCATTGTTTTTAGTGATTACTTATATGAATCCCAGGTATGTCCAAATCCAGGTTATCTATATACCAAAAAAAAAAGAAAAAAGAAACACCTATTTAGCTGTTTATTATCATTTGAATTCAGGAATGGGTTCTTGATGTGGAATGTGCCCTGCCTGCCAACCCGATGTCATTCTCCAGAGCAGGGCACTGTCCTCCAGCAGAACACTAGACTTGGCTTTCTGAGCCTCCTCTCTTTTTGTTTTGTACCAACAGCTCTTTTTCTGTCTACAAGTATATATAGATCAAACCTTAAACTCAACTTCCCCATTTGAGGCTATTTAACATAGTTGCAAAAAGCAGTGTTTGAAGTCTTATGATAGAAATTTTAATCCTGACTCCACCACTTAATAGCTTTATAAACTTAGACCAGATATTCAACTGTGCCTCAGTTCCCTCATCTGGGGTAAATGAGGGTAATAAAAGGTTCCAGCTCCTAGAGTTGTGGAGAAATACTTATTATGCCTAAAGTGTGTGGGACAAAACCTGGAATTCGGTAAGTAATTAATAAACATTGATCATTATGTTTACTTTGGTCTCATTCTCTTCCAAAACTTCCAAAACACACCAGGTTTTAGCATTAATCCCACTGTTCCTTATAGACAACAATAGACCATATGTCTAAAATCCAATGGGTATTTTGTATTTCTAGTCATTCAGAATCAAACGGCTGCATTTGTCACTGTTGATTGCTCAGTCCTTCACCATCTTTGGCTTTCATGACCTGCATTCAACTATTTCCCTAAAAACCTCTCTGATTGTTGACACAACTAGCTGATCACTAAAATATTCATCTGAGAGATATTTAGGAATTCAAATCACAAGGGCAAAGGAAAATAACCTGAGGTTAAAGATCAAAACACAGCTTCCCTTTGCTTTCCCAGTATGACATACTGAGACTAAGCACACAAAGGATATTGCCACCCACCTTGCCTCTTTTTCTTTTAATTTATTTAAATTGAAGTTAGTTTACATACAGTGTAGTATTGGTTTCTGGAGCAGAACCCAGCGGCTCATCACTTACATTTAACAGTCAGTGCTCATCCCAACAAATGCCCTTCTTAATGCCCATCACCCATTTAGCCCATCCCCCACCCACCTCCCCTCCAGCAACCTTCAGTTTATTCTCAGTCTTTACCACCTTGCCTCCTTTCAAATTCACTAAACTCGAGTTTTTCATCAAAGTCAAAGCCTCAACACAGAAGTTTCAAAATAGAATCCCTTGAGTTTTTAAAAATTTCTGTTTGTTTTGTGAGTCTAAATTTGGGTTTTAAGCTGTGACTCCAGAGAATAAAGGACATTGGTTTCTTGGTCTCCCGGGGTGCCAGGCTGAGCTGGCCAATTACTGACTGCCTAATCCTAATCTACACCTGCCCCTCTGAAGGGTTATATCTGGGAATCACTCACTTCATGGATTCTCCTAGTACAACAGTACTTATAGTGAGAAAGAAAACTGAAAAAAGGGATGCCCAAGGGGTTGGACTTAAGACTATCAGAAAGAAGCTCTCCATACCTTTTGTGGAGGATTGGAGAGTCTTCAATAGCCAGTAGGAGAAAAGGACAGGGCCAAACTAGAGCTCAGAGGATACATGTCTCAAAGCTTCAGACCTTGAGAGTATCTAGCACCCAGGTAATTGATCTTCATGGCCCAGAAAAAATTTAATAATATGAAGTTCTTGCAATTGGTCTTTATGAACATAGAGACCTCATGGCCTGAAGAAAAGATCAGAGTGGCAAGAAGTCTTCTGAGGCACAAAAAGCCCAGAGCTCGGTAATGTCCTCTCTGTGACTGCTCTGAAGTCTGTCTCTCTCTCTCTCTCTCTCTTTCTTTTTTTCCCCTGATAAATTGTTTTCCTCTCTTCATATACCTTCTCTTTCTGGGTCTCTGAGATGTGGGGTTTTTTTCTTACCCTGGGTCTTCTTATAGACTTTTTATTTGCTGGAGACTGAGCCCCCAAATCTAGGCAGACTCATATTCTCCATGCATTAAAGTCTATGTGTTCACCTACTCTGAGCAGCTACTTGGGAAAAACTCTCTGGCCTTCGTGACTAACATTAAGCAATGAGAATGAGGACTTCATGCATTCTGGGTACAAACTCTGCATTAGTCTAGGCCCTAAGAATATAATGAAAGCAGAGTATGCAACTGGGAGCATAGCAGTCAGAGGAGGATTGGGCAGAGTACATCATCAGAGTAGATGGTATATATTTTTTCCTTTTCTAGGATCCACTCACATTTGCCACAAAAAGTTAACTTTTTTTTCTATTAATAACTCCTTCAATCTCCCAAATGGTTCAAACTGATGCAGGTGCTGAAGCACAGAGGAGGAGGGGCAAAAGTCAAGTAATATTTAAAAAAAATCTTTTGCTGATGTTCTTTTTCCATACCCTCCTACTTTCACCTCTTCTCCCAGTTCAGGGGCTTCCAGATTCCCATGGAATTTATACTGATTCTGAGTATATAAATTTTCCCACTTTTGGTCAGTAAATAGAGGAAATACTGAAACACTCTCTCTTGCCTTTCTTATTAATCCATCTATCCCAACATTTGTGAAATTAACATTTTTAAACTAAATACATTTGAGATTGATAAAGTGTTAAGAAACTTATGTTCGTTCTCTTTGTCAAGGGAGGTTTCCCAACAACTTGTCCCAACAACTTGTCCCAACAACTTGGAAAGGATGTGATAAAGATACATTACCGAACTTCCTGAGCTCAAATTCCAGCTCCTCCACTTGGTGTCTATTTGACCTTGGGCATGGTTCTTAAATGCTGTCTGCCTCAGGCCCTCATCTGTTTAAAAAAAAAGAAAAGGGATAAGAAGATAAAACACCCACATCATGGGACTTTTGCATGAAAGAAGTAGGTTAATATATATAAAGTGCTTGGAATCAAGCATTATCTTTTCAATATCATCACCATCCTCACTACCCTGATTCATTACATCTACAGGGGTTAATAGTGTAACTGATTTGAAGTGTTTAAACACAGTCATTCCAGTGGAATAAATATGCAATGATAAAATAGGATGACTTTTTTAAGCCCCCAAAATCAACATCATTCTGATCTGTAAAGCAGATCAGACAGAATTGAAGGTTGCAGACATGTTTGACAAAGTGTTCATATGTGACTCACCAATGCAAATTAGAAAACCCAGCTAATTTCTAAACTGTCTTCTGCATTGACCTCTATTCTCTCTTTAAAGATCTGGGGCATCTCTTCTCCACTCACTCTGAATCTAGGCTATATCTCACAAACTTCACTGTGAATTGGAGCACTGTGATCCTTCCAGACGAGTAAGTACACACAAGGCAGACAGAGTAAATGTGACAGAATTGAAGTTAATATATGCTTAATTCATACAGAAAATTCCAAACAAAGAAGTGTTCATATTCTTGAGGAGAGTGTCCTCAATTTACTTTTTAATTTTGTTTTACTTACTAGTGTAGAGAACAGAAAAATGTTTTCTTCTAACAGGACTTGACAAAAGCAGAGATAAGAGGGGTCCTTGAAATTTATTTTTTCAATAGTTTGTTCTCCTTACCTGCTAAATTTAAGTTTATTTCAGCCATCTATTCTGCATATAAGACAATGGTCAGAACTGAGATGTAAACTGGATTTAAGAAAGTCCTATAGTTTGAGAAAGTATGTAAATATCCAATATTAATAGTGGGGAAATAATCAGAAACGACAAGCACTGGGAAGATGACCACTCTACAGGATTGAACTCATTGTGATCCCTTTGGGCAACATCAAGGTCAAACTCTGTGGTATCAGGACAAGGCTCAAGAATACAGAGCAGATTTTGAGCACAAGGGGACAGACTAGAGCTTGTGTGGCATTACAAAGCCAGGCAGAAGATTTCAAGAGGCACAACCTAAGTATGTAGCCCCAGACAGTGTTTCAAACTAGGCACAAGAAGAAAAGCTAAGAGAATAAATCCCTGAATGCTAGACAAGAGTGAAACAAAGAGAAAAAACTGAGTACCTATAAAATAGTTAAACAGCTGTATATACAAGGTTGTCTTCTTCTTAGTGCCTATCATAGCCTGGCTTATAGGAGTCCACCTGTGAATATCTGATGTCTGAATAAATGGGCTTATAGAAATATGATAGAAGTATAAACAAATGGAGAAAAGGATTGTGAATGGAACAGGTAGAGTCTACTCTCAGACCCTCTCCAGCTACAGCAATCTGACTCCAATTCTGACTCCGATTCCTCCTACACACACACACACACACACACACACACACACACACACACACAGAATTACTTTCTCTTTCACTTATCTTTAATGTTGAATCTTTATCAAGCGTATGGGCCTGGAATCTTTCCCAAGAATGTTACTTGTACAGTCTATACTCTTCATTTCATCATTTCTTTCTTTATTCCACAAATATTCATTGGGGTTCCATTCTGTGCACATCCCTTCACTAGGCCAAGGGTTCTGGATGCCAAACATTATAGAACACAATCACTGCCTCCATGAAGTTACAGTATCACGAAATGGAAAACATTAATACACTATACATGTGTACTAACATTAACTATGACAGAAAAACAGGGATTCATGTGGTAGTCTACAAGGAAGAGCGTTACTTATTATGAGCTGATGAGCTAGATCATATTATGGAGAAACAAGAATTCTTAAGAAACTCTTCAGAAAAGAGGTAGAGACTCAGTATAGAAAAAATTCAGGCTTCATGATCAAAGAGTTCAGAGTTAGAATCATGGTATTAATTAGTTGGGATGATACTCAAATACTTTTGTTTCCTTATTTAAAAAATCTTTACATAATGATTTACTTCAACTTGCATCTGGAGTTTAGTAGAAGTACCTAGGACTTATGTGGCACTCAATAGTAAGTAGTTCTCCTATTATTACATATTATGGTGAATTCAGAAAGATAATGATCAATGAAGATCTCGGGGGGAAAAGTTGAAATTAAGGTAAATGTCAAAAAACAAATAAGATTTGGATCTAAAGACAGGGCATTCCAGATAGAGCTGATGCTTGAGCAAAGGCAGAAAGAAAGGATGTCCATGAAGTACTCGGAGGAAAACAACACTCGTTTGCCCTCAGAATTGGGGCTTTCTAGAGGGAAGTATATGGACAATTCTATAGGTACATAGATACCAGGTGATGGAGGACATTCACTGCCAAGCTTTGGTTGGAAGACATGGTAGGATATATCTACGAGATACCTCTTGTCTTGGAGCGTAACCAAATGCTGTGCAACCAAATGCTGACTGTTGAAATTGGCAATTTAGACAAGTAATATAACCTCTGATACTCCATTTTCTCTTCTGTAAAATGGATCCAGCAAGCTCTGCCCTTATTCATGCTACTCCATTCTCCAACATACAAAGGCAAAGAAAGACACATGCACACACACACAGGCACACATGCACTAAGATTCATGATTACATGAATTACACTCATGATTCATGATGCATTACATTCATGATTACATTTCAGTCTTGCTGCAAAGATGAAAGTGATTGTAAAAAAGCTAAAGAAAGACAAAATAATGTCATTGAGCAATTATGCAACCTAGCAAGGTTTTAAATGGGAGTAAGAAACTCAGTGACAGAAGAGAAATGACAAGTGTTGCAACATCCATTATAGACAGTTCACTAAAATATACAAATTACAGGCACTGCTAACAAGTTTCAATGAAAAGAATTGACTAAATTAGTCATGGTCCTGATCTGGACAAATTTGTGAATTCCGAGGCACCTGGGTAGCTCAGTTGGTTGAGCAACTGATTCTTGATTTCGGCTTGGATTATGATCTCACTGTTTGTGGGTTTGAGCACTGAGCCTGCGTAGGATTCTCTCCCTCCCTCCCTCTGCCCCTTCCCCCCCCCACACACACACACACAAAATAAATAAACATTTTTTTTAAAATTTGTGAATTTCTTCAGCAATCTCTGAGATAGAATATCAACTATAGGATAATATCATACTGAGATTGACCCATTCAGATGAAGCAGAATATCTGTATGGGAAGAGAGGATCCAAAGACTCAATGAGGGCAAATATTAAATATAAGTTAGTTGGGTTCAAACCCCCCTCCTCTGGTAATTGAATGTGGTCATCAGAGGTTTAAGTTTTTGCCTATGTTTACTTCTAGGGAATATTCCCTCTAAATGGCTTTGAGGAACCACAGCACCATCACAGAGTTCATCCTCCTTGGCCTGTCTGTTGACTCCCACATCCAGGTTCTGCTCTTTGTGCTTTTCCTTGGGATTTACCTCTTTACTATAATGGGAAATCTATCGATGCTGTTGGTCATCAGGGAAGATCCCCATCTCCACACACCTATGTACTTCTTCCTGAGCCACCTCTCTTTCATGGACTTTTGTCTCTCTACTGCCATAGTGCCCAAGCTGCTGGAGAACCTCCTGTCTCAGAGCAAAACCATCTCATTTGGGGGCTGCCTGGCTCAAGCCTTCTTTGTGTTTGACATTGGAGGAACAGAAGTCTGCTTACTCTCAGCAATGGCCTATGACCGTTATGCTGCTATCTGTCACCCACTCCTCTATGGCCAGGTAATGAATAATCAGCTGTATATGCAGCTTGTATGGGGCTCATGGAGCCTGGGGTTTCTAGATGCACTCATTAACATCCCCCTGACAATGAACTTGGATTTCTGTGAAGCGAAAATCATCCATCACTATAGCTGTGAGTTGCCCTCCCTCTTCCCTTTGTCCTGCTCTGATGTCTCTACCAGCCTCACTGTCCTGGTCTGTTCTACACTCCTGCATGGCGGTGGTACATTCTTCCTGATTTTCTTCTCCTATGTGCGCATAGTCTCCACCATCCTGAGCGTTAGCTCCACCTCAGGCAGAAGCAAGGCCTTCTCCACCTGCTCCTCTCACCTCACTGCATTGAGCTTCTTCTATGCCTCAGCTTTCCTCCGTTATCTCATGCCAACCTCAGGCTCACCTCTGGAGCTCATCTTCTCCATACAGTATGGTGTGGTCACTCCCCTAGTGAATCCCCTCATCTACAGCCTGAAAAACAAGGAGGTTAAAAATGCACTGAGAAGAACCTTGGGAAAGTTTTTGCAATAGTACAGGTAGCAAACTGGATGGAGATGATTAGGTGTTAGGCTAGAACTGCATGCATGCAGATATCTGTTGAATTGATGTTAAGTAAAATTGGCTGAATGCCTATCTTGTTAAATGCTGACAGATGCCTTAGTATATAATTTAACACCCAGACTCAGTATATCTTATTCTAATTTTTTTCTATACATAGAGATCAGAATTGAACAAATTATTGAGCAGTCTCAATAATATATAGACATGAATCATTTTTGACCTATTTTTACCAAAATATGACATACATACAAAAAGTGCACAGAATATAAGTATACAACACAATAAATTTTCTCAAAGAGAATATGACCAAAAAGCTGGCAACCAAATCAAGTCCCCCTTTGCAACACGATCCCACCCTCACAAGTAATACAATACCATATATCACTTTTGTCTTCTTTTGTTCTTCACAGAAGTAGAATCATACCATCTAGTTCTTTTTCTTTTGTGCCTGATTTAATTTACTCAATATTGCACTTAGAGAGCTAACTCTTCAGGTATAATGTATTTGTTCATTGTTTATTCTCAGTGTTGCATTATTTTCCACTGTGTGAACGTATAATTTATTCACCCATTTTACTGTTGAAAGATATGTGTGTAGTTTTGGTTTATGGCTGTTATGACTAGTGTAGCTGTCAGTATTCTTGTACACATCCCTTAATGAGCATAGATACTTTTGTTTTGCTTTGTTTTAGTATACACCTAGAGATGGCTTTGTTTGATAATACGGTATACATCATACTTCCAAGAACTTTCCCTTCGTGGTTGTAAAATTGTATATTCCCATAGTAGTTTATGAGAATTCCAGTTGCTCCATAAAATACACATGGTATTTTTATGTTTTTCATTTCATAATTCTAGTGGGTGAGTTGTGATTCCATTTAAGGCTGTACTTTGCATTTCTCTGATGGCTAATAAAGCTAAGCACCCTTTCCTCTGCTGCCCTGTGGATTGACTTTCATTCTCTTAATGTTGTTCTGATGAAGAGAAATTCTTAATTGTAATAAACCCCAATTAATCATTTTTCCTTTATAATATACTTGCTATTTTTGTGCTGTGTTAAAATTTTTTTCCTTACTCTTAGTTTATGAAAATATTCTGGTTTTTTTTAAGCTTTAGTGCTTTATTATAATCCACCTGGAATTGCTTTCTGTGCATAATGTGTGATAAAGGTCAAGATTCATCTTTTCCAAATGGAAATGCATTTACCCATCACCATTTATGTTCCCACTGCACTTTGGCTTTTATGGCTTTTATCATAAATATGGCTTTTATCATAAATCATATGTATGTGTGGGTCTGTTTCTGAATCTTCTTCCATTTTGTTCCACGATTAGTTTGTCTGCTTTTGTACCAATAACAAACTATGTTTACTATTATATCATTATAACAGCCTTCGAAGTTTGGAAGTAGAAGGGTTCCTTGTAACACAATTCTTCAGGATGTCCTTGGTTCTTTGTATTTTCAGACAAATTTTTAGAATCAGCTTATCAACAGCAAAAACGTCCAGGATTTTGATTGTGTCTGAATCTATAGATCAAGTTGAAAAGGGGTGGCATCTTCACAATATTGAGTCACCCAATTAACCAAGTTATAACTTTCCATTTAATTAGGTCTTTTTAATTTCTCTCAGAAATATATTATAGCTTTTATTATAGAGGGTTTTTGTACCTTTTGTGAAATGTATTATTGGGCATTTAATGTTTTTTAACTCTATTTAAGCGGTATTATTTTTAAATGTTATTCTATGTGTGATTTTATTGGTATGGAAAAATATAATTTATTTTTATGTATCAGTGAACTTGTTAAATTCATTCCTTAATTTTAAGGGGGTTTTTTTTGTAGATCAACTTTTTCAGATTAAGAAAGTTTTCTTTCCTTTTCATAGTTTGCTAAGTGTTTTACGCATAAATTATGTCAAGTTTTATCAAATGGTGTTCCTGTATCTATTGAGCTATCATCTAGATTTTCTAATTTTATTAGTTAGAAAGGCCAATTCTATTAGTTGATTTTTAAACATAAAACTTCATGGGGCACCTGGGTGGCTCAGTTGGTTAAGTGTCTGACTTCAGCTCAGGTTGTGATTTCATGGTTTGTGAGTTCGAACCCCACATCAGGCTCTGTGTTGGCAGCTCAGAGCCTGGAGCCTGCTTTGGGTTCTGTGTCTCCCTTTCTGTTTGCTCCTCTCCCATTTGTGCTCTGTCTCTCTCAAAAATAAGTAAACATTAAAAGTAAAACTTCACATCGGTTTTATTATCAAGATTTAATAGACTCATAAAAAGAATTAAGATGCATCCTCTCTTTTCTACTCTGTGGAAGAATTGTGTAATATTGGTTGTTACTTCTTCATACATTCATAAGAATTCACTATTAAACTAATATGATTGGGGTTTTCTTTCTAAGAGCTTTTTTAAAATAATGAATTCAAGTTATTTAATAGCTATTAAATGATTCAGACCTCTGCTTCTTCTGCCAGACTTGGAAAAAATGTGTTTTTAGAGAAATTGGCCCAGTCACATAAATTCTCAGATTTGTTAGCAATTAAAGTGGCTCATAATATTCACTTTATTATCTTTTCCATGTCTATACTATATGTATTGATATCCTACTTTTCACTCTGATTTGTATATACCCAATAAAGTGTTAATATCCGAAATATATAAAGAACTTAGACAACTCCACACACACACAAAATAAGAATCTAATTGAAATGGACAGAAGGGGTGCCTGGGTAGCTTAGTTGGTTAAACATCTGACTTCCGCTCAGATCATGATCTTGGGGTTTGTGGGTTCAAGCCCTGTGTCAGGCTCTGTGCTGACAGCTTGAAGCCTGGAGCCTGCCTAGGATTCTGTGTCTCCCTCTCTCTCTGACCCTCCCCTGCTCATGCTCTGTCTCTTTCTCTCTCAAAAATAAATAAACATTTTTTTTAAAATGGACAGAAGACATTAACAGACATTTTCCCAAAGAAAACATACAGATAGCCAACAGACACATGAAAGGATGTTCAACATCACTCATCATCAGGGACATGCAAAGCAAAACCACAATGAGATGTCACCTCACACCTGTGAGAATGGCTAAACTCAGCACAAGAAACAAGTGTTGGCGAGGTTGTGGAGAAGAAGAAAGCCTCATGCACAATTAATGGGAATGCAAAGTGGTGCAGCCACTATGGAAAACAGTGTGGAGGTCCTTCAAAAAATTAAAAATAGTTTTCTGATATGATCCAGTGATTTCACTGGTGTTGGGCATTTACCTAAATAAAAGCATTTTTCACAGAAATAGAATAAGGAATGCTAAAATTTGTATTGAACCACAAAAGACCCCAAAGAGCCAAAAAATCCTGAAACAGAATAACAAAGCCAGAGGCATCACATTTGCTGATTTCAACTTTACTACAAAGTTATAATAATTGAACAGTATGGTGTTGGCATAAAAATAAACATGTATACCAATAGAACAAAATAGAAAGCCCAAAATTAACCTTCTGCATATACTGTCAACTGATATTTGACAAGAGAATGAAGAACACCAAATGGGGAAAAGATAGCCTCTTCAACAAATGGTGCTGGGAAACCAGATAACTATAAGCAGAAAAACAAGACTGGACCCCTATCTTACACCACTCACAAAAATTAACTCAAAATGGATCAAAGATTTAAACATAAGACCTGATGCTGTAAAACTTCTAGAAGTAAACATAAGGAAGAAGCTCCTTGACGTTAATCTGGGCAATGATTTTTTAGATGTGACACCAAAAGTGCAAAAATCAACAAGTAGGACTACATTAAAATCTAAAAGCCTTTGCCCAGCAAAGAAACCATCAATGAGGTGAAAAGGCAACCTACAGAATGAGAGAACATTTTTGCAAACCATATACTGGATAAGAGGCTAATAACCAAAATGTATAAAGAATTCCTACAACTCAATAACCAAAAAGAAAAACAAAACAACCTGATTTTAAAATGGTCAGATAACCTAAATAAACATTTGTCCAAAGAAGACATACAAATGAACAATATGTACATGAAAAGATGCTCAACATCACTAATCATTAGGTAAATGCAAATCAAAACACCTAACACCTACTAGAATGGCTATCACGAAGAAGAGGAGATAACAAGTGTTGGTCAGGCAACAACAGATGTTGGCGAGGATGTGGAGACAGAGGATCTCTTTTGCACTGCTGGTGGGAATGTAAGCTGGTGCAGCCACTCTGGAAAACAGTATGGGGGTTCCTCAAAAAAATTAAAAATAGAACTACCCTACGACCCAGCAATTACACTACTAGGTATTTATCCAAGGGATATAGGTATACTGTTTCAAAGGGACACATGCACCCCAATGTTTATAGAAGCCTTATAAACAATAGCCAAAGTATGGAAAGATCCCAAATGTCCCACGATGGATAAATGGATAAAGAAGATGTAGTGTATATATATATATATATATATATATATATATATATATATATACACACACACAATGAAGTATTACTTGGCAATCAAAAAGAATGAAGTCTTGCCATTTACAACGATGTGGATGGAACTGGAGTGTATTATGCTAAGTGAAATTAGTCAGAGAAAGACAAGCATCATATGACTTCACTCATATGAGGACTTTAAGAGACAAAACAGATGAACACAAGGGAAGGGAAGCGGAAATAATATAAAACCACGGGGGTGAGGAGACAAAACATAAGAGACTCTTAAATATGGAGAACAACAGAGGGTTACTGGAGAGGTTGTGGGAGGGGGGATGGGCTAAATGGGGAAGGGGCACTAAGGAATCTACACCTGAAATCATTGTTGCACTATATGCTAACTAACTTGGATGTAAATTAAAAACAAAACAAAACAAAACAAAACAACAAGTGAGGGTGAGGCTGTGGAGGAAAGGAAACCCTTGTACACTGTTGGTGGGAATGTAATTTAGTTCAGCCACTGTGGAAAACAGTATGGAGGTTCTTCAAAAAATTAAAATAGAACTATCATATGATGCAGTAATTCCACTTCTGGTATATACCCAGAGGAAATGAAATCAATATCTGGAAAAGATATCTGCACCCCCTTATTCATTGCAGCATTATTCACAATAGGCAAGACAGAAACAAACTAAATATACATCAGTGGAAGAACATATGAAGAAGATATATATTATTATATGTATATGTGTGTGTATACACACATACATATACACAGATGATAATATATATACACATACATATAATATATACACTCATACACACACACACACACACACATATATATACATACACACAGAGAATATTATTCAGCCACAAGAAAGAAGAAAATCCTGCCATTTGCAACAATATGGATGGCCCTTGAAGGCATTATGCCAAATGAGATATGTTAGACAGAAAAGGAAAAATCCTGTATGATAGATATCACTTACATATGAAATCTAAAAAAAGCCAAACTTGTAAAATGAGAGAATAGAATGGTGGTTACAAGAGGTTGAGGGGATGGAGAAATTGGATAGATTTTGTTTAAGGATACAAATTTGCAACCAGTAGATAAATAAACCCTGAGGATCTAAAATTCCTTACAGTGATTATAAGCAACAGTACTGTATTGTTACAAACATCAAACTTGCTAAGAGATTAGCTCTTGATCCCACCACACAAAAAAAGAAATTATAATTATGTGACATATATATTTTAATTTACTAAGTAATTATGATTATAATTATATATTATAATTATTCGGCGTTAACTAATACTTCAATGGCACTCATATTGCAATATACGAATGTATCGATCAACACGTTTACACCTTAAACTTATACGATGTTACGTGTTGATTATATCTCAAGTTTAAATTTTTTTAATAAAAATAGAAACTTTTTTTGTCCCCTCCCCAGGCTCCAAAAATGGAAACATTTTAAAGAAAAAATTTCATATAAGCTGAGAAATTTCTCATTAATGTCCAACAACTCATCTTCAGAGATAAAGATGCCTCCCATGAGGATGTGAGGCTGGACCTGGGATCATGTTAGCCTCCACACTGCTCTTTGCCATACTACTGCATAGAATGAGGTTTCACAGATGCATCCAATGAGTCAGATAGTTGAATAAGTAACCGTTTCTGATTTTTTAATAGATTTAATCAGAAAATGTTCGGCCCAGCTGTTTAAAGATACAGTTCCTTATGATGTGAGAAAGTCACCTGTTAGGTTAATTATATCTCACTATATACCTTCCTTAATAATTTCCTAATAAGTGGCCAGCAGGAAAAGACTTCCCGGCTTGCCTACTTTCAAAGGCCAGTTGAAACTTCATCCCTGAAGTTCTATAGCCTATATCTGTGAGAATCCCCTAGGACTTCTACAAACTTCACTCTTCCAGTTAATGAGCTTAAAGTCTGGCTTCAGACCATGACCTCAGGGATTACAGCTTCCCTGCACTGCTGAGATCCACCAGACTATCTGATTCCCTTCAGCTAGATTGTATCTGAAAATCACTCAATTCACTGATATTCTTTGTCCAGTGTGTAAACTCAGAAAGATAAGTGAGTAGTAGCCTCTGTGATTGGGTCTGACATGACACGAGAGAAGTCTCTCTTGTGCTCCTTTCAGAATTTGAATGTGTCCCACTGTATTTAGTGAGTGAGAGTAGACATTTTCCTGCCCTCCTGGAAGCTTGTGAATAGAAAACATGTATGCATTCTAAAATTAGGCTAGAGAAATAGTGGCTCTCCTGTGCATAGTGAACACCTGACCGAAGATGACTTCTTATACTATGGTAAGACTAGAGCCAGAAGATGACTTTTGTGCCAGAAAAATTCAGACTCCTATGATTTCTCTAAAGGTTCCCCACATTCCCCTCTGGAGATTTCCAGTTTCTGTTTTTATCTAGTCTTCTGTACCTACTTGTCTTAGGCAACTCCTTTTGCCTTAAGTTCTCTCGTCATCTTTTGCTTGTACTGCAGACTAAGTTACAACCACTAGGACCTTTGTGGATATTTCTCTCCTTTGAGGCTCTTATCCTCAACTGTTTTTAGCATCTACTAAATAAATCCTCTCTATGCTCTCTAGCATTGAGTCTACAGCGACTATGGAATCTGCATTGGTCTGGAAAACTGAAACCAGGAGCTAAGAGGTTCTCAGTCTGGGGAGGAATGGGTAAAAGCACATCATAGTAGATAGACTTCAGTAGTCTGAGATCCTCCTTCTTCTCTTAGACCCTAAATGCATGTGCTAAAAATAATTTACTTTTCTGATATTATTAACCACTCCATCAACTCTGGTCACCAATATTGGTGGTTAAAGGGGAAGCGAAATAGCAGAAATCAGAGAAGATTTTAAGGAAAATATTGACATATTTGAAGTTTGTCTTCCATGCATACAAACCACAAGAATTTGGCCCTTCTTCCCATTTCAGGTGGCCTCAGAACATCAAAGGTTCTATATTTCCAAAAATAGTTACCCAGACCATCTCTGCCTTGCAGCACTGGACCTGCCTTTCATCCTATCTTCATTAATCTATCTTATCCAGTAATGTATATAATTAACTAATATTTTCTGTGTGATTTCACCAAACAGATAACTTTTGAGACTTTTTTCTTGGAAGGTCTTCTTGAAATGATATAAGACTATTATATCTAAACAAGTTAATAATTTATAATGGAATTGATGTTCTTTGCCTCTCAGAGTTGATTGAATCTTAAATTTAGGCAAACACTAATTTAAGTAAAATGAATTCACGGGAGCATAAACTTCAGCCAAAAATCACAGGATGGATGGTGATAATTATTTGTGATTATTTTTTACATGACCCAGAAAATGCAATTTCCTGCTTCACTTCTCTTTAAGGTGATATCTGACATAAACATACGAGATAGCAAGAAGCAGCCTATTTGAGAAGTTTCAAACACAGCTATACAGGCAAAGTGGTAAATAATACATTTTGTGGAAAACGATCCCCCTGGGTTCTACTTTCTTACTTTCCACCCTCCTTTATGTGAGCACTCAAACTTCTCTCTCTTCACCTTTTTCTGAATTTCAAAATAGACATTCAACTTCAATGTGAATTGAAGCCACTGTTCCCTCTCACAAGGTAAGTGAAGAGACTTTGAAATTAGTGCTTAGCTTTCGCTACATGGTTGAAATGAAGCCCTGTCCTCAGTTGGTCACAGTCAGAGGATCTATATTAGGTTCCAGGGGGAGCAAATCATGGAATCTCACAAGTTGGGCTTCCACCTGCCTTCCTGATGGGTTGGCTTTGTGGGTCCTCAGCATAGAACAGAGGTTTTCAAATATCGGGTCTCTAACTCACAGTTGCTCCAAAAGTCCTTCGGTTATGCTGGAGTTTGCTTGGGTTACATGCCAAAAATAAAAATGGGATTGTGGCCAGGTCTCCAATGAGAACAAATATGGAAAAAACTAGAGAGTAAATATGGAGAAAATGGCCAAAATCAAAAAGTAAGTTATAAATCTTGAGAAATTTTCCAGTTAAAGTAAATGTACTGAATTGACTGTTTACTTTGCTACTGAAAGACAAAAGAAACTGTTTATTCCAGTGAGATTTTATAAATTCAGAGACAGCAGGAACTGAACTTTCCTTCTGGTTGTTCATCTTCACTGCAGAATCTGAATTAATCTGAGCTATCATGCTGGGCTGCAAGTTACTCGCCAGATAGAACAGAGAGGTGATTTGAATATGGGTTCTGATAAGGGGTGGGAATATGAGAACTTGTTTAAATAAGAAATAAGAAAAGATGGGGCAACTGGGTGGCTCAGCTGGTTAAGCAACCAACTCTTGGTTTCAGCTCAGGTCATAATCTCACAGATCATAAGATTGAGCCCCACATTGGGCTTTGAACTAACAGTGCAGAGCAGGCCTGGGATTCTTTCTCTCTCCCTCTGTCTCTGCCCCTCCCCTGCTTGCAAGCTCACTCGCTCACTCTCTCTCTCTCTCTCTCTCTCCCCCTCTCTCAAAATAAATAAATAAACAAACAAACAAAAGAGAAAGAAACAAAGACGAAAAGAAAAGCAGGACATTGGCTCACTCCGCAGGAATAGAACCTGTTCTTGTGAGTTCTGTGGGCCAGAATAACATGACACTGTGGTGAAATTCCCCGGATGAAAGCTGGGAAATTCAGAGTCAATTCGGAATTCTGGGTGACAGGTTATGATTATTGCAAAGAGTTACATACCAGAAAAGACTCATTAAAGGAAGAGTCTGAGGTTTCAAGCTGGGTATAAAAAAAGTTAACCAACACAAGAACTCAGCTATGAATGCTAGAAATGTATGACTGGAAAAGCAGGACAAATAAGTGTATTCACACAACAGTTCAACAAACATTAGATAAGGTTGTTTGGCCAATCTGTTATAAGTAGGAGGCCTTGCACAAAGTAGACCCATAATATTTTGAATAATTAGGTAAATGAGAGAACTGATAAATTAATGGATGAATAGTTGAACAGGAACACAGATGGATAGATTACTGAATTGACAGGGTAGACAATGGAATGTACACATAAATGTCATGGTTTTAAGCCACCCTCCCAGCATGGACAGAAATTAGCTAGTAAGAATGAGCTGCTCCCTGGGGGAAGGAACCTTTAGGTACCAATTATTACAACAAAAGATAAGTCTTCCGTCTTTGCAACCTTTCTCCACCACTTCCCAGGCATCCTCCAGTTTTGTTTATTTATTTTTTTACTTTTTTAATGTTTATTTATTTTTGAGACAGAGACAGAGCATGAGCAGGAGAGGAGCAGAGAGAGAAGGAGACACAGAATCTGAAGCAGGCTCCATGCTCCGAGCTGTCAGCACAGAGCTCATTGCCAGGCTCGAACTCGCCAACCATGAGATCATGACCTGAGCTGAAGTCAATGCTTAACCAACTGAGCCACCCAGGTGCCCCAAGTTTTGTTTGTTTGTTCCTTTTTTTTTTTTTACATTTATTTATTTTTGAGAGACAGAGAGGGATAGAGCGTGAGTGGGGGAGGGGCAGAGAGAGAGGGAGACAGAGAATCCCAAGCAGGCTCCAGGGTCTGAGCTGTCAGCACAGAGCCCGATGCCGGGCTCAAATCCACGAACCGTGAGATCATGACCTGAGCCAAAGTTGTATGCTTAACTGACTGAGCCACACAGACACCCCAGTTTTGTTTATTTCTAAAGTTAGAATTAAAGCTAGGTATATTCCTCTAACAAAGCACATGTCATATTTACTTTATTCTTTCATTCTTTCTACATTTAACAAATCCTGAGCACCCATTATTGCCTTTCATTCTGCTGTATGTTCGGGATTTAAGATAATATGGATGATTAAATACCAAATGTATTCTTCATAAACAAGCAACACATTTGGAGGAAAAAGAAACACTACTCATACATCCTACTAAAAGCCAGAGTAAGATAGATACCCAGGTGAAGGCCCAAAACAGTTCAGAGAGTAAGCGACAAAAGAGAACATAGAGTGAAAAGAAGTAGACATGCTTAAGCAAATGAATGTCAGCCAGTCAGAGTGTAAAAAGCACAGATATGGAAGCTTCACAGACCTGGGAGGGATGTTAAGCTTATCCACTAATCCTCTCAACACCAGAAGTTACCACAGCATTTTCAGATTCAATTTCCATATTCTAAAATTTGAAATAATGCAGCCCCTGAAGTTTTGTTGAGATCTCCCAGTAGAGAAAAAGCTAAACATTTGATAATACCTAGATATAAATTGGGATCAGTGAAATAATAGGGATCATTATTTTTCCATAATCCATCCAGGCAGGGAAGGAGGTAATCAAGACAGATATATAAGGGAAGAAATAGAAATTAAGGTGAGATGGAAAAATAGGTAGGATTTAGGTCAAGATTTGTAGGGAAAATTTTCAACAGAGTCTCAGCTGAAGTCAAGGCAGAGAATAGGAGAGTGATGAGGGCACCGGGGCAAGTCTGGTCTGACCAGTTCGTGCCTGATTCTGTAGCACAGAGGTAGCAGAACCACCTGGGCAATGCTTAAAATACCCAGCACAGAAAAGACCAAGTAAAACAGGTTCTCTGCTGGTGGAGAAATTACTTCAAAAATTGAGTAATCTTTAAATGCCAACCAGATAAGTTTATGATTATTCAGGAGCACTGTAGAATTAAAAGTTCTGGTCATAGGCTTATATAGAGGAGATGCAAATCCTGACTGTTCAAACTGAGGAACTGAACAAGTCCTATGAATCTGAATTTTTGGGGTGGGGGAGGGTTAATCTTAAAAATATAGATTAGAAATCTCCTTTCTTTTTTTTTTTTTTTAATGTTCATTTATTTTTGAGAGAGAGAAAGGGAGCATGAGCAGGGGAGGGGCGAAGAGAGAGGGAGAGAGAGAATCCCAAGCAGGCTTTGAGCTGTCAGCACAGAGCCCGGTGCCGGGCTAGAACTCACTAACAATGAGATCATGACCTGAGCCAAAATGAGGAGTCAGATGTTCAACCAACTGAGCCACTCAGGCACTCCCAGCAATCTCCTTTCTTAACCCCATTTCCCACCTCATGCATATACTCACACACACATACATTTTGAAACTGTCCTTGGAATTAAATAACCAAATACACTAGAGAGAGACACATGAATGGCAGAAATATAATAAATATAGCATGATATTATAAAGTAATATCGAACTCTTACAAGCTTTTGAATGGAGAATGAAACACTGTGTGACTCAAGAAACCAGAGATGATTAGAATCACTTCTCCAAGAAGTGTATTGGATATAGTTTGACCAGTAGTATTGTAGGTTACAATCAAAGGACAGTTCAAGGAGATGAAACCATTCAGTCATAGACTAAACTGAAAAATTATATGAAGGTCTCCAGAGTTATTTGTGGGAGAGGAGCCACAAGAGTACTAATGGTCTGGTTCAGAGTTCGGGACCTGTGAGGTTGGCAATCAAGTGAGGGAAGAATCCTGGGAGGGAGGGAGAGTAGATGTTTTAAAAATCTGTGTAAAAGATGAGCACACTGAAGATGTGCATACATGGAATAAAGTAGAGATTCTGAGGTGGCACAAAAAGAAGGTGAATATTTCATGCTTCTTTATGCTTTCATTCCAGTGGAACATCTTCTGTCATGGTCTTGGGAAACCACAGCACCATCACAGAATTCATCCTCCTTGGGTTATCTGCTGACCCTCACACCCAAATTCTCCTCTTTGCATTTTTCCTGGAAATTTACCTCCTGACCATCATGGGGAACCTGATGATGATGATGGCGATTATGACGGATTCCCATCTCCACACCCCCATGTACTTCTTCTTGAGTCACCTCTCCTTCCTGGATCTTTGTTTAACTTCAGTCACTGTGCCCAAGATGCTGGAGAATCTCCTGTCTCAGAAGAAATCAGTATCCATAGAAAGCTGCCTCGCTCAGGCATTTTTTGTGTTTTCCATCGCAGGGACTGAAACTTTTGTGCTCTCTGCCATGGCCTATGACCGCTATACTGCCATCTGCAACCCCCTGCTCTATGACCAGGTGATGAGTAAACAGTTGTGTGGGGGTCTGGTATGGGTCTCATGGGGACTGGGCTTTCTGGATGCTCTCATTAACACCCTCATGGCTTGCAATTTGGACTTCTGTGAGGCTCGTGTCATACCTCACTTCAGCTGTGAACTGCCATCTCTATTCTCTCTGTCTTGCTCTGATATCTCCACCAACTTTGCAGTCCTGGTGTGCTCTGCCATCATTCATGCCTCTGGAACCTTACTCCTGGTCTTCTTCTCTTACACCCGTATTATCTCCACCATCCTGAGCATCACCTCCACCTCAGGCAGAAGCAAGGCCTTCTCCACCTGCTCCTCCCACCTCACTGCAGTGAGTTTCTTCTATGGATCTGCTTTTCTTCGCTATCTCATGCCAACCTTAAGTTCCCCACTGGAGTTAATTTTTTCCATACAGTACAGTGTGGTCACTCCTCTAGTGAATCCCCTTATCTACAGCTTGAAGAACAAGGAAGTAAAAGCATCTCTGAAAAGAATGTTGCAAAAAGGTTTACAACAGCTCAGAGAGCAGAGAACAGGTAGATTTGAAGGCTGAAACAGAAAAGGTACCAGATGAGCCTGAAGCATCTCGTAGCAACAGAAAGGAAGCACTCAACAACAACAACAACAACAACAACAACAACAAAACCCACAATGATAAGGGTATGTTAAAGGGACACAGGAACCAAATGAAAGAGACCTGGGTGACTAAGGATGGGACAATTTGAGCAACAAAAGAAACAACATAACATTAGATTATAACCAAAAGCATAAAATCAACACCTATTATACTAATATAAATAAATAATTGAATAATGAAATAAATGGAAGAGAACAGAAAATCTTCCTCTCAGAAGAATTCCAAATAACTTAGGTAGAAACTGCACTCTCAATGAAGTGTAGAGAGTACCTGCCTACTCCTTAAATGTGGGTTGAACATAGTGTATTGGACCCCTTCTAAAGAATACAGTGTGACAAGGGGGAAAAAAGTGGAGAAACCTGACAAATGCTACCTAAGACAAATGACCAAGGTTAATATCAGCAATGGTTAAGTCATGTTGATAGTATGTACTTTCGATATGATGTGATGACTGACAATGGTACTTCACTTCTGTGGTCCCCATCTCCCAAACCCATAACAGTAATATAACCATGAGAAAAACATCAAATAAAACCAAATTGATGGGGTCTGTACAAAATATCTGACTAGTACTCCTTAGGACTGCCAGTGTCATCAAAAACAAAGTCTGAGAACTATCACAATCAAGAGGTGCCTAAGGATACAAGAATTAAGTGTAATGTGCTCTCCTGGATAGAATCTTAGGATAGAAATTGGACTTTAGATAACAACTAGGGAAATATGAATACATTATGGACTTTAGTAATAATTTATCAATATGGTTCATTAATTATGATAAGTATACCATACTAATGTAAATTAAATGCTAATAATAATGAAGACTGGGTGGGGGTATATGGGAATGCTCTGTACTATCTTTGCAACTTTTATATAAATCTAAAACTATTCTAAAATTAAAATTTTATTTAAAAAAAAGTCTCCTTCTTGATCTTAGTCGGAAAGCTCTCAGATTTTTCCCCATTGAGGATGGTATTAGCTGTGGGCCTTTCATATAGGGCTTTTATCATGTTTATGTTCCTTCTATCCCTGCTTTCTTGAGGGCTTTTATCAAGAAAGGATGCTGTATTTTGTCACATGCTTTTTCTGCTTCTATTGAAAAGATTATGTGGTTCTTATCCTTTCTTTTATTAATGTGATATATCACATTGATTGATTTATGAATATTGAACCAGACCTGCAGCCCAGGAATGAATCCCACTTGATCATGGTGAATAATTCTTTTATTTTTTTAAGTGTATTTGTTTGTGTTGAGAGAGAGAGAGAACACAAATGGGGGAGAGGCAGAGAGAGGGAGATAGAGAGTCTCAAGCAGGCTCTGCACTGTCAGGGCAGAACCTGACTCCAGGCTCAAACTCATGAACTGTGAGATCAAGACCTGAGCCTAAACCAACAGCTGGACGCTTAACTGACTGAGCCACCCAGGCACCCTTGGTGAATAATTCTTTTAATGTACCGTTGAACTTCCCATCTCCAATCTCATCATCCATGGTAATCAATGTTGTGACCAGCACGGATCAGTTAATTCATGACAAGTACCACATGGTCCAAGGCATTCTGAATATTTCTCCAGACTATTCTGGTGGATGGTGAGATATTCTTACGCTAAAGCTAGGGAGGATGTTTTAAATCTTCTAAAATACTTAGAGTCAAGTATCTATTAAAAAAAATAATTCTTTTTTGAAATGGACTACCACCAAAAACATAAGTTTGATATGTCATTGTACTTGAAAGCATTTCTCACTTTTTACTCTATCCCTTCTCTGTTGGCTAATTTTATGTCTCAATTTGGCTGGGCCATGATGCCAAGATAGTTGGTCAAACATTATTCTGGATGTTTCTGTGAGGATGTTTTTGGATGGAATTAACATTTAATTTTCACAGATTTAGAGTAAAGTAGATTGCCCTCCATAATATGGGTGGGCCTTGTCCAATCAGTTGCAGGATCAAATAGAACAAAAGGCTGCCCTCCCCTGAGCAGGAGGGAATTCTTCCAGCAGACTGCCTTTAAGCTTCATTTACAACATCAGTTCTACCTGGTTTACCAGCTGATTGTTTCTGGACTTGAGCTGCAGCTCTTTCCCAAGTCTCCAGTCTGCCAACTTCCTCCATCAGATTTTGGAACCACCAAGCCTCCACAATCAATCACATAGGCAAATTCCTTAAAATAAAACTTATTCTACACACGAATACAAAGCCTACTCTTTCTATTTCTCTGGAGAAGCATGACTAATACACCCTCCTAAACAGGTGCAAGAGGAGGAAGTTCCAGTAAACTGTTAGAGGAAAAATTATCCATGATTAGATGCACTGGAGAGGGTACAATGAACAGTTATTCTGTACCCGTGTCACCCCTCCCCAAAGGGCACGGCTCAGTGCCAAGAGAGACCTTCTCAGCCCATAATTTCTCCCATGGAGGAAAACGGGAGCATGTGAGTAAGCACCTGGCTTCCCCAGCTGTCTGGGATAAGGAGGCCAACTTCTTTCTTGCCTCCTCCAGAATACTAAGGTGTGCTACATGACTATGAATGAAGGGCCTTGGAGAACAGCAGCCAGTTGCTCTCAGAGGGCATCAAAGAGACATGGGTCCCACTAACCACTTCACAGATACCACCAAGAAGACGGCCTATGAGCTGCTGGTGATACCTCACCTGTGGGTCCCCCTCCACCTGGCCCATGGGCACCCCCAACATTCCAGATGCCTAACACACATACCCTACCACCCTGTAGCTGTCAACCTGTGTGGTCCCCAATGGCAACAAATATAAGCCTTTGCAGACAGCTAGGGAGAAAATGTAGAAAAATGGCACAACTCTATAGGACTAAGAAAATGCATGGGTACTGATGCATTCAGCATCGATGCATTCAACACTGCCCTAGGGAAAGCAAACAGGAGGCTGTTGGTACCCGCCCTGGCTTTGCAGGATCAAAAAAAAAAGGCAAACAATTTTAAGAATTCTGCCTAAGAGGAAGCAAGAAGCATAGAGTAGGTGTATCCATAGAAAAACTCAGAGAAAGCCTCAAAATACCTAGAAGGCCAACACAAGGTATTTCTCTCCTTTTTTTTTTTTTTTTATTTTTTTATTTTTTTAAATTTTTTTTTCCAACGTTTTTTTTATTTTTGGGACAGAGAGAGACAGAGCATGAACGGGGGAGGGGCAGAGAGAGAGGGAGACACAGAACCGGAAACAGGCTCCAGGCTCTGAGCCATCAGCCCAGAGCCCGACGCGGGGCTCGAACTCACGGACCGCAAGATCGTGACCTGGCTGAAGTCGGACGCTTAACCGACTGCGCCACCCAGGCGCCCCAAGGTACTTCTCTCCTGAAGGCAGGGCAGTAGAGACTGGAGGAGGTGACTGAGTCTTCAAATGCAAAGACAACACAAGACATCAAGGAATAAGAAAAATCAAGGAAACCTGACACCACCAAAGGAACAAAATAATTTTTCAGTAACCAACCCAAAGGACTGGAGATCTATGATTTGCCTTATAAAGAATTCAAAATAGATGTTTTAAGGAAGCTCAATAAGCTACAGGAAAACACAGAAAGACAATTCAAGTAAATCAGGAAAATGATACATGAACACAGTAAGAGCTTTCGCAGAAAGATAGAAATTATTAAAAATAATTCAGCTTCTTCTGGAGCTGAAGAATACAATGAATGAAATGAAAAATGAAATAGAGACCATCAACAGCCAACTGTTTGTTATCAGTAAGGTCAGCAGTAGACTGGTCAACAGTAGACTATTAGTAGTTAAGTTTAGGAGGAGTCAAAAGCTACATGCAGATTTTTGACTGACTCGGGTTGTTCAAGGGTCAACTATAAATAAAATCAGAAATGAAAGAGGAGATGTTACAATTGATACAACAGAAAAACAAAGATTAAAAAAGACTACTATGAATAATTATATACCAACAAATTACATAGCCTAGAAGAAATGGAGAAATTGCTAGACGTATATCACCTGCCAAGACTGAGTCATGAAGAAATATAAAATCTAAACAGACCAATAACAAGAGATTGAATCTATAATCAAACCTCTCAACAAAGAAAAGCTTATGACCTGATGCTTTTATTGTTGAATCCTACCAGATATTAAAATAAGAGGTCATACCAATCCTTCTCAAACTCTTCCAAAAAACTGAAGAGGAGAGAACATTTTATAATAACAGCATTACCCTAATACCAAAGCCAGACAAGGATACTACAAGAAAATTACAGGCCAATATCCCTCATTAAAATAGATACAAAGACCCTCAATCAAACACTATCAAACTGAATTCAAGAACACATTAAATGGATCGTACATGGGGCACCAGGGTGGCTCAGTCAGTTAAGCATCCAACTTCAGCTCAGGTCATGATCTTATAGTCTGTGAGTTCAAGCCCTGCATTGGGCTCTGTGCTGACACCTCAGAGCCTGAGCCTGCTTCAGATTCTGTGTGTCTCCCTCTCTCTCTGCCCCTCTCCCACTCATGCTCTGTCTCTCTCTCCCTAAAACAAATAAATAAATAAACATTTTTTTTATTTTTTATTTTTTTGTTAACGTTTATTTATTTTTGAGACAGAGAGAGACAGAGCATGAATGGGGGAGGGTCAGAGAGAGAGGGAGACACAGAATCTGGAACAGGCTCCAGGCTCTGAGCTGTCAGCACAGAGCCCGACGCGGGGCTTGAACTCACGAACTGCGAGATCATGACCTGAGCCGAAGTCGGATGCTTAACCGACTGAGCCACCCAGGCGCCCCAAATAAACATTTTTTTAAAAGGATCATACACCACAATCAAGTAGGATTTATTCCAGAAATGCAAGAATGGTT